>NC_134484.1:266019011-268419011 GCF_040206685.1 Ascaphus truei
TTATGGCTGGTTGGAGACAGTCCGAACCACAAGTACTGGGTCCATGGTTCTGGGCGTATACTGGGGGGACGGGGACGACTCCCATTAACCCCTGACTATACCGGGGATACGCTTATCACAATGCCTTACTGGTCTGTGCTGAAGCAGGGCATTCTGGCAGCCAAGTGGCTTGACCTTTATTAGTGAGCCTGGTTACCCCCTCTCGGAACCACAAACTTAGAAATCGCCAGCTCATATACAGTGCATAAAATAAATTTATATATATATACCCTTATACACCATTTTAATAAAAAATATCACAAAATTCTTCTAAGTCCCTCGGGAAGAGTGAAAGACGCGCACGTTCATTTTCAGAGCTCCTAGACCTTCCTATAAGAAGTTAGCCAAAAAGTAGCTTCGAAAAACGCTTAGGTTAAGTTTCAGAGTTGCTTCTCATGTACCAAAGCTGGACTTAGACATAATTTCACTCTCACAACATTATGGCTGGTTGGAGACAGTCCGAACCACAAATACCGGGTCCATGGTTCTGGCCATATACTGGGGGGACGGGGACGACTCCCATTAACCCCTGACTATACCGGGGATACGCTTATCACAATGCCTTACTGGTCTGTGCTGAAGCAGGGCATTCTGGCAGCCAAGTGGCTTGACCTTTATTAGTGAGCCTGGTTACCCCCTCTCGGAACCACAGACTTAGAAATCGCCAGCTCATATACAGTGCATAAAATACATTTTTATATATATACCCTTATTCACCATTTTAATAAAAAATATCACAAAATTCTTCTAAGTCCCTCGGGAAGAGTGAAAGACGCGCACGTTCATTTTCAGAGCTCCTAGACCTTCCTATAAGAAGTTAGCCAAAAAGTAGCTTCGAAAAACGCTTAGGTTAAGTTTCAGAGTTGCTTCTAATGTACCGAAGCTGGAATTAGACATAATTTCACTCTCACAACATTATGGCTGGTTGGAGACAGTCCGAACCACAAATACTGGGTCCATGGTTCTGGGCGTATACTGGGGGGACGGGGACGACTCCCATTAACCCCTGACTATACCGGGGATACGCTTATCACAATGCCTTACTGGTCTGTGCTGAAGCAGGGCATTCTGGCAGCCAAGTGGCTTGACCTTTATTAGTGAGCCTGGTTACCCCCTCTCGGAACCACAAACTTAGAAATCGCCAGCTCATATACAGTGCATAAAATATATTTATATATATACCCTTATACACCATTTTAATAAAAAATATCACAAAATTCTTCTAAGTCCCTCGGGAAGAGTTAAAGACGCGCACGTTCATTTTCAGAGCTCCTAGACCTTCCTATAAGAAGTTAGCCAAAAAGTAGCTTCGAAAAACGCTTAGGTTAAGTTTCAGAGTGGCATCTAATGTACCGAAGCTGGACTTAGACATAATTTCACTCTCACAACATTATGGCTGGTTGGAGACAGTCCGAACCACAAATACCGGGTCCATGGTTCTGGCCATATACTGGGGGGACGGGGACGACTCCCATTAACCCCTGACTATACCGGGGATACGCTTATCACAATGCCTTACTGGTCTGTGCTGAAGCAGGGCATTCTGGCAGCCAAGTGGCTTGACCTTTATTAGTGAGCCTGGTTACCCCCTCTCGGAACCACAGACTTAGAAATCGCCAGCTCATATACAGTGCATAAAATACATTTATATATATATACCCTTATTCACCATTTTAATAAAAAATATCACAAAATTCTTCTAAGTCCCTCGGGAAGAGTGAAAGACGCGCACGTTCATTTTCAGAGCTCCTAGACCTTCCTATAAGAAGTTAGCCAAAAAGTAGCTTCGAAAAACGCTTAGGTTAAGTTTCAGAGTTGCTTCTAATGTACCGAAGCTGGAATTAGACATAATTTCACTCTCACAACATTATGGCTGGTTGGAGACAGTCCGAACCACAAGTACTGGGTCCATGGTTCTGGGCGTATACTGGGGGGACGGGGACGACTCCCATTAACCCCTGACTATACCGGGGATACGCTTATCACAATGCCTTACTGGTCTGTGCTGAAGCAGGGCATTCTGGCAGCCAAGTGGCTTGACCTTTATTAGTGAGCCTGGTTACAACCTCTCGGAACCACAAACTTAGAAATCGCCAGCTCATATACAGTGCATAAAATATATTTATATATATACCCTTATACACCATTTTAATAAAAAATATCACAAAATTCTTCTAAGTCCCTCGGGAAGAGTTAAAGACGCGCACGTTCATTTTCAGAGCTCCTAGACCTTCCTAAAAGAAGTTAGCCAAAAAGTAGCTTCGAAAAACGCTTAGGTTAAGTTTCAGAGTGGCATCTAATGTACCGAAGCTGGACTTAGACATAATTTCACTCTCACAACATTATGGCTGGTTGGAGACAGTCCGAACCACAAATACCGGGTCCATGGTTCTGGCCATATACTGGGGGGACGGGGACGACTCCCATTAACCCCTGACTATACCGGGGATACGCTTATCACAATGCCTTACTGGTCTGTGCTGAAGCAGGGCATTCTGGCAGCCAAGTGGCTTGACCTTTATTAGTGAGCCTGGTTACCCCCTCTCGGAACCACAGACTTAGAAATCGCCAGCTCATATACAGTGCATAAAATACATTTATATATATATACCCTTATTCACCATTTTAATAAAAAATATCACAAAATTCTTCTAAGTCCCTCGGGAAGAGTGAAAGACGCGCACGTTCATTTTCAGAGCTCCTAGACCTTCCTATAAGAAGTTAGCCAAAAAGTAGCTTCGAAAAACGCTTAGGTTAAGTTTCAGAGTTGCTTCTAATGTACCGAAGCTGGAATTAGACATAATTTCACTCTCACAACATTATGGCTGGTTGGAGACAGTCCGAACCACAAGTACTGGGTCCATGGTTCTGGGCGTATACTGGGGGGACGGGGACGACTCCCATTAACCCCTGACTATACCGGGGATACGCTTATCACAATGCCTTACTGGTCTGTGCTGAAGCAGGGCATTCTGGCAGCCAAGTGGCTTGACCTTTATTAGTGAGCCTGGTTACAACCTCTCGGAACCACAAACTTAGAAATCGCCAGCTCATATACAGTGCATAAAATATATTTATATATATATACCCTTATACACCATTTTAATAAAAAATATCACAAAATTCTTCTAAGTCCCTCGGGAAGAGTTAAAGACGCGCACGTTCATTTTCAGAGCTCCTAGACCTTCCTATAAGAAGTTAGCCAAAAAGTAGCTTCGAAAAACGCTTAGGTTAAGTTTCAGAGTTGCTTCTAATGTACCAAAGCTGGACTTAGACATAATTTCACTCTCACAACATTATGGCTGGTTGGAGAAAGTCCGAACCACAAATACCGGGTCCATGGTTCTGGCCATATACTGGGGGGACGGGGGGGACTCCCATTAACCCCTGACTATACCGGGGATACGCGTATCACAATGCCTTACTGGTCTGTGCTGAAGCAGGGCATTCTGGCAGCCAAGTGGCTTGACCTTTATTAGTGAGCCTGGTTACCCCCTCTCGGAACCACAGACTTAGAAATCGCCAGCTCATATACAGTGCATAAAATATATTTATATACAGTATATACCCTTATATACCATTTAAATAAAAAATATCACAAAATTCTTCTAAGTCCCTCGGGAAGAGTGAAAGACGCGCACGTTCATTTTCAGAGCTCCTAGACCTTCCTATAAGAAGTTAGCCAAAAAGTAGCTTCGAAAAACGCTTAGGTTAAGTTTCAGAGTTGCTTCTAATGTACCAAAGCTGGACTTAGACATAATTTCACTCTCACAACATTATGGCTGGTTGGAGACAGTCCGAACCACAAATACCGGGTCCATGGTTCTGGCCATATACTGGGGGGACGGGGACGACTCCAATTAACCCCTGACTATACCGGGGATACGCTTATCACAATGCCTTACTGGTCTGTGCTGAAGCAGGGCATTCTGGCAGCCAAGTGGCTTGACCTTTATTAGTGAGCCTGGTTACCCCCTCTCGGAACCACAGACTTAGAAATCGCCAGCTCATATACAGTGCATAAAATAAATTTATATATATATACCCTTATTCACCATTTTAATAAAAAATATCACAAAATTCTTCTAAGTCCCACGGGAAGAGTTAAAGACGCGCACGTTCATTTTCAGAGCTCCTAGACCTTCCTATAAGAAGTTAGCCAAAAAGTAGCTTCGAAAAACGCTTAGGTTAAGTTTCAGAGTGGCATCTAATGTACCGAAGCTGGACTTAGACATAATTTCACTCTCACAACATTATGGCTGGTTGGAGACAGTCCGAACCACAAATACCGGGTCCATGGTTCTGGCCATATACTGGGGGGACGGGGACGACTCCCATTAACCCCTGACTATACCGGGGATACGCTTATCACAATGCCTTACTGGTCTGTGCTGAAGCAGGGCATTCTGGCAGCCAAGTGGCTTGACCTTTATTAGTGAGCCTGGTTACCCCCTCTCGGAACCACAGACTTAGAAATCGCCAGCTCATATACAGTGCATAAAATATATTTATATATATATACCCTTATACACCATTTTAATAAAAAATATCAGAAAATTCTTCTAAGTCCCTCGGGAAGAGTGAAAGACGCGCACGTTAATTTTCACAGCTCCTAGACGTTCCTATAAGAAGTTAGCCAAAAAGTAGCTTCGAAAAACGCTTAGGTTAAGTTTCAGAGTTGCTTCTAATGTACCAAAGCTGGACTTAGACATAATTTCACTCTCACAACATTATGGCTGGTTGGAGAAAGTCCGAACCACAAATACCGGGTCCATGGTTCTGGCCATATACTGGGGGGACGGGGGGGGACTCCCATTAACCCCTGACTATACCGGGGAAACGCGTATCACAATGCCTTACTGGTCTGTGCTGAAGCAGGGCATTCTGGCAGCCAAGTGGCTTGACCATTATTAGTGAGCCTGGTTACCCCCTCTCGGAACCACAGACTTAGAAATCGCTAGCTCATATACAGTGCATAAAATATATTTATATACAGTATATACCCTTATACACCATTTAAATAAAAAATATCACAAAATTCTTCTAAGTCCCTCGGGAAGAGTGAAAGACGCGCACGTTCATTTTCAGAGCTCCTAGACCTTCCTATAAGAAGTTAGCCAAAAAGTAGCTTCGAAAAACGCTTAGGTTAAGTCTCAGAGTTGCTTCTCATGTACCAAAGTTGGACTTAGACATAATTTCACTCTCACAACATTATGGCTGGTTGGAGACAGTCCGAACCACAAATACAGGGTCCATGGTTCTGGGCGTATACTGGGGGGACGGGGACGACTCCCATTAACCCCTGACTATACCGGGGATACGCTTATCACAATGCCTTACTGGTCTGTGCTGAAGCAGGGCATTCTGGCAGCCAAGTGGCTTGACCTTTATTAGTGAGCCTGGTTACCCCCTCTCGGAACCACAAACTTAGAAATCGCCAGCTCATATACAGTGCATAAAATATATTTATATATATACCCTTATACACCATTTTAATAAAAAATATCACAAAATTCTTCTAAGTCCCTCGGGAAGAGTTAAAGACGCGCACGTTCATTTTCAGAGCTCCTAGACCTTCCTATAAGAAGTTAGCCAAAAAGTAGCTTCGAAAAACGCTTAGGTTAAGTTTCAGAGTGGCATCTAATGTACCGAAGCTGGACTTAGACATAATTTCACTCTCACAACATTATGGCTGGTTGGAGACAGTCCGAACCACAAATACCGGGTCCATGGTTCTGGCCATATACTGGGGGGACGGGGACGACTCCCATTAACCCCTGACTATACCGGGGATACGCTTATCACAATGCCTTACTGGTCTGTGCTGAAGCAGGGCATTCTGGCAGCCAAGTGGCTTGACCTTTATTAGTGAGCCTGGTTACCCCCTCTCGGAACCACAGACTTAGAAATCGCCAGCTCATATACAGTGCATAAAATATATTTATATACAGTATATACCCTTATACTGTACACCATTTAAATAAAAAATATCACAAAATTCTTCTAAGTCCCTCGGGAAGAGTGAAAGACGCGCACGTTCATTTTCAGAGCTCCTAGACCTTCCTATAAGAAGTTAGCCAAAAAGTAGCTTCGAAAAACGCTTAGGTTAAGTTTCAGAGTTGCTTCTAATGTAACAAAGCTGGACTTAGACATAATTTCACTCTCACAACATTATGGCTGGTTGGAGACAGTCCGAACCACAATTACCGGGTCCATGGTTCTGGGCGTATACTGGGGGGACGGGGACGACTCCCATTAACCCCTGACTATACCGGGGATACGCTTATCACAATGCCTTTCTGGTCTGTGCTGAAGCAGGGCATTCTGGCAGCCAAGTGGCTTGACCTTTATTAGTGAGCCTGGTTACCCCCTCTCGGAACCACAGACTTAGAAATCGCCAGCTCATATACAGTGCATAAAATATATTTATACAGTATATATACCCTTATACACCATTTTAATAAAAAATATCACAAAATTCTTCTAAGACCCTCGGGAAGAGTGAAAGACGCGCACATTCATTTTCAGAGCTCCTAGACCTTCCTATAAGAAGTTAGCCAAAAAGTAGCTTCGAAAAACGGTTAGGTTAAGTTTCAGAGTTTCTTCTAATGTACCGAAGCTGGAATTAGACATAATTTCACTCTCACAACATTATGGCTGGTTGGAGACAGTCCGAACCACAAGTACTGGGTCCATGGTTCTGGGCGTATACTGGGGGGACGGGGACGACTCCCATTAACCCCTGACTATACCGGGGATACGCTTATCACAATGCCTTACTGGTCTGTGCTGAAGCAGGGCATTCTGGCAGCCAAGTTGCTTGACCTTTATTAGTGAGCCTGGTTACCCCCTCTCGGAACCACAGACTTAGAAATCGCCAGCTCATATACAGTGCATAAAATATATTTATATATATACCCTTATACACCATTTTAATAAAAAATATCACAAAATTCTTCTAAGTCCCTCGGGAAGAGTGAAAGACGCGCACGTTCATTTTCAGAGCTCCTAGACCTTCCTATAAGAAGTTAGCCAAAAAGTAGCTTCGAAAAACGCTTAGGTTAAGTCTCAGAGTTGCATCTAATGTACCGAAGCTGGACTTAGACATAATTTCACTCTCACAACATTATGGCTGGTTGGAGACAGTCCGAACCACAAATACCGGGTCCATGGTTCTGGCCATATACTGGGGGGACGGGGACGACTCCCATTAACCCCTGACTATACCGGGGATACGCTTATCACAATGCCTTACTGGTCTGTGCTGAAGCAGGGCATTCTGGCAGCCAAGTTGCTTGACCTTTATTAGTGAGCCTGGTGACCCCCTCTCGGAACCACAGACTTAGAAATCGCCAGCTCATATACAGTGCATAAAATATATTTATATATATACCCTTATACACCATTTTAATAAAAAATATCACAAAATTCTACTAAGTCCCTCGGGAAGAGTGAAAGACGCGCACGTTCATTTTCTGAGCTCCTAGACCTTCCTATAAGAAGTTAGCCAAAAAGTAGCTTCGAAAAACGCTTAGGTTAAGTCTCAGAGTTGCATCTAATGTACCGAAGCTGGACTTAGACATAATTTCACTCTCACAACATTATGGCTGGTTGGAGACAGTCCGAACCACAAATACCGGGTCCATGGTTCTGGCCATATACTGGGGGGACGGGGACGACTCCCATTAACCCCTGACTATACCGGGGATACGCTTATCACAATGCCTTACTGGTCTGTGCTGAAGCAGGGCATTCTGGCAGCCAAGTGGCTTGACCTTTATTAGTGAGCCTGGTTACCCCCTCTCGGAACCACAGACTTAGAAATCGCCAGCTCATATACAGTGCATAAAATATATTTATATACAGTATATACCCTTATACTGTACACCATTTAAATAAAAAATATCACAAAATTCTTCTAAGTCCCTCGGGAAGAGTGAAAGACGCGCACGTTCATTTTCAGAGCTCCTAGACCTTCCTATAAGAAGTTAGCCAAAAAGTAGCTTCGAAAAACGCTTAGGTTAAGTTTCAGAGTTGCTTCTAATGTAACAAAGCTGGACTTAGACATAATTTCACTCTCACAACATTATGGCTGGTTGGAGACAGTCCGAACCACAATTACCGGGTCCATGGTTCTGGGCGTATACTGGGGGGACGGGGACGACTCCCATTAACCCCTGACTATACCGGGGATACGCTTATCACAATGCCTTTCTGGTCTGTGCTGAAGCAGGGCATTCTGGCAGCCAAGTGGCTTGACCTTTATTAGTGAGCCTGGTTACCCCCTCTCGGAACCACAGACTTAGAAATCGCCAGCTCATATACAGTGCATAAAATATATTTATACAGTATATATACCCTTATACACCATTTTAATAAAAAATATCACAAAATTCTTCTAAGACCCTCGGGAAGAGTGAAAGACGCGCACATTCATTTTCAGAGCTCCTAGACCTTCCTATAAGAAGTTAGCCAAAAAGTAGCTTCGAAAAACGGTTAGGTTAAGTTTCAGAGTTTCTTCTAATGTACCGAAGCTGGAATTAGACATAATTTCACTCTCACAACATTATGGCTGGTTGGAGACAGTCCGAACCACAAGTACTGGGTCCATGGTTCTGGGCGTATACTGGGGGGACGGGGACGACTCCCATTAACCCCTGACTATACCGGGGATACGCTTATCACAATGCCTTACTGGTCTGTGCTGAAGCAGGGCATTCTGGCAGCCAAGTTGCTTGACCTTTATTAGTGAGCCTGGTTACCCCCTCTCGGAACCACAGACTTAGAAATCGCCAGCTCATATACAGTGCATAAAATATATTTATATATATACCCTTATACACCATTTTAATAAAAAATATCACAAAATTCTTCTAAGTCCCTCGGGAAGAGTGAAAGACGCGCACGTTCATTTTCAGAGCTCCTAGACCTTCCTATAAGAAGTTAGCCAAAAAGTAGCTTCGAAAAACGCTTAGGTTAAGTCTCAGAGTTGCATCTAATGTACCGAAGCTGGACTTAGACATAATTTCACTCTCACAACATTATGGCTGGTTGGAGACAGTCCGAACCACAAATACCGGGTCCATGGTTCTGGCCATATACTGGGGGGACGGGGACGACTCCCATTAACCCCTGACTATACCGGGGATACGCTTATCACAATGCCTTACTGGTCTGTGCTGAAGCAGGGCATTCTGGCAGCCAAGTTGCTTGACCTTTATTAGTGAGCCTGGTGACCCCCTCTCGGAACCACAGACTTAGAAATCGCCAGCTCATATACAGTGCATAAAATATATTTATATATATACCCTTATACACCATTTTAATAAAAAATATCACAAAATTCTACTAAGTCCCTCGGGAAGAGTGAAAGACGCGCACGTTCATTTTCTGAGCTCCTAGACCTTCCTATAAGAAGTTAGCCAAAAAGTAGCTTCGAAAAACGCTTAGGTTAAGTCTCAGAGTTGCATCTAATGTACCGAAGCTGGACTTAGACATAATTTCACTCTCACAACATTATGGCTGGTTGGAGACAGTCCGAACCACAAATACCGGGTCCATGGTTCTGGCCATATACTGGGGGGACGGGGACGACTCCCATTAACCCCTGACTATACCGGGGATACGCTTATCACAATGCCTTACTGGTCTGTGCTGAAGCAGGGCATTCTGGCAGCCAAGTGGCTTGACCTTTATTAGTGAGCCTGGTTACCCCCTCTCGGAACCACAGACTTAGAAATCGCCCGCTCATATACAGTGCATAAAATAAATTTATATATATATACCCTTATACACCATTTTAATAAAAAATATCACAAAATTCTTCTAAGACCCTCGGGAAGAGTGAAAGACGCGCACATTCATTTTCAGAGCTCCTAGACCTTCCTATAAGAAGTTAGCCAAAAAGTAGCTTCGAAAAACGGTTAGGTTAAGTTTCAGAGTTTCTTCTAATGTACCGAAGCTGGAATTAGACATAATTTCACTCTCACAACATTATGGCTGGTTGGAGACAGTCCGAACCACAAGTACTGGGTCCATGGTTCTGGGCGTATACTGGGGGGATGGGGACGACTCCCATTAACCCCTGACTATACCAGGGATACGCTTATCACAATACCTTACTGGTCTGTGCTGAAGCAGGGCATTCTGGCAGCCAAGTTGCTTGACCTTTATTAGTGAGCCTGGTTACCCCCTCTCGGAACCACAGACTTAGAAATCGCCAGCTCATATACAGTGCATAAAATATATTTATATATATACCCTTATACACCATTTTAATAAAAAATATCACAAAATTCTTCTAAGTCCCTCGGGAAGAGTGAAAGACGCGCACGTTCATTTTAAGAGCTCCTAGACCTTCCTATAAGAAGTTAGCCAAAAAGTAGCTTCGAAAAACGCTTAGGTTAAGTCTCAGAGTTGCATCTAATGTACCGAAGCTGGACTTAGACATAATTTCACTCTCACAACATTATGGCTGGTTGGAGACAGTCCGAACCACAAATACCGGGTCCATGGTTCTGGCCATATACTGGGGGGACGGGGACGACTCCCATTAACCCCTGACTATACCGGGGATACGCTTATCACAATGCCTTACTGGTCTGTGCTGAAGCAGGGCATTCTGGCAGCCAAGTTGCTTGACCTTTATTAGTGAGCCTGGTGACCCCCTCTCGGAACCACAGACTTAGAAATCGCCAGCTCATATACAGTGCATAAAATATATTTATATATATACCCTTATACACCATTTTAATAAAAAATATCACAAAATTCTACTAAGTCCCTCGGGAAGAGTGAAAGACGCGCACGTTCATTTTCTGAGCTCCTAGACCTTCCTATAAGAAGTTAGCCAAAAAGTAGCTTCGAAAAACGCTTAGGTTAAGTCTCAGAGTTGCATCTAATGTACCGAAGCTGGACTTAGACATAATTTCACTCTCACAACATTATGGCTGGTTGGAGACAGTCCGAACCACAAATACCGGGTCCATGGTTCTGGCCATATACTGGGGGGACGGGGACGACTCCCATTAACCCCTGACTATACCGGGGATACGCTTATCACAATGCCTTACTGGTCTGTGCTGAAGCAGGGCATTCTGGCAGCCAAGTGGCTTGACCTTTATTAGTGAGCCTGGTTACCCCCTCTCGGAACCACAGACTTAGAAATCGCCCGCTCATATACAGTGCATAAAATAAATTTATATATATATACCCTTATACACCATTTTAATAAAAAATATCACAAAATTCTTCTAAGTTCCTCGGGAAGAGTGAAAGACGCGCACGTTCATTTTCAGAGCTCCTAGACCTTCCTATAAGAAGTTAGCCAAAAAGTAGCTTCGAAAAACGCTTAGGTTAAGTTTCAGAGTTGCTTCTAATGTACCGAAGCTGGACTTAGACATAATTTCACTCTCACAACATTATGGCTGGTTGGAGACAGTCCGAACCACAAATACCGGGTCCATGGTTCTGGCAATATACTGGGGGGACAGGGTCGACTCCCATTAACCCCTGACTATACCGGGGATACGCTTATCACAATGCCTTACTGGTCTGTGCTGAAGCAGGGCATTCTGGCAGCCAAGTTGCTTGACCTTTATTAGTGAGCCTGGTTACCCCCTCTCGGAACCACAGACTTAGAAATCGCCAGCTCATATACAGTGCATAAAATATATTTATATATATACCCTTATACACCATTTTAATAAAAAATATCACAAAATTCTTCTAAGTCCCTCGGGAAGAGTGAAAGACGCGCACGTTCATTTTCAGAGCTCCTAGACCTTCCTATAAGAAGTTAGCCAAAAAGTAGCTTCGAAAAACGCTTAGGTTAAGTTTCAGAGTTGCATCTAATGTACCGAAGCTGGACTTAGACATAATTTCACTCTCACAACATTATGGCTGGTTGGAGACAGTCCGAACCACAAGTACTGGGTCCATGGTTCTGGGCGTATACTGGGGGGACGGGGACGACTCCCATTAACCCCTGACTATACCGGGGATACGCTTATCACAATGCCTTACTGGTCTGTGCTGAAGCAGGGCATTCTGGCAGCCAAGTGGCTTGACCTTTATTAGTGAGCCTGGTTACCCCCTCTCGGAACCACAGACTTAGAAATCGCCCGCTCATATACAGTGCATAAAATAAATTTATATATATATACCCTTATACACCATTTTAATAAAAAATATCACAAAATTCTTCTAAGTTCCTCGGGAAGAGTGAAAGACGCGCACGTTCATTTTCAGAGCTCCTAGACCTTCCTATAAGAAGTTAGCCAAAAAGTAGCTTCGAAAAACGCTTAGGTTAAGTTTCAGAGTTGCTTCTAATGTACCGAAGCTGGACTTAGACATAATTTCACTCTCACAACATTATGGCTGGTTGGAGACAGTCCGAACCACAAATACCGGGTCCATGGTTCTGGCAATATACTGGGGGGACAGGGTCGACTCCCATTAACCCCTGACTATACCGGGGATACGCTTATCACAATGCCTTACTGGTCTGTGCTGAAGCAGGGCATTCTGGCAGCCAAGTTGCTTGACCTTTATTAGTGAGCCTGGTTACCCCCTCTCGGAACCACAGACTTAGAAATCGCCAGCTCATATACAGTGCATAAAATATATTTATATATATACCCTTATACACCATTTTAATAAAAAATATCACAAAATTCTTCTAAGTCCCTCGGGAAGAGTGAAAGACGCGCACGTTCATTTTCAGAGCTCCTAGACCTTCCTATAAGAAGTTAGCCAAAAAGTAGCTTCGAAAAACGCTTAGGTTAAGTTTCAGAGTTGCATCTAATGTACCGAAGCTGGACTTAGACATAATTTCACTCTCACAACATTATGGCTGGTTGGAGACAGTCCGAACCACAAGTACTGGGTCCATGGTTCTGGGCGTATACTGGGGGGACGGGGACGACTCCCATTAACCCCTGACTATACCGGGGATACGCTTATCACAATGCCTTACTGGTCTGTGCTGAAGCAGGGCATTCTGGCAGCCAAGTGGCTTGACCTTTATTAGTGAGCCTGGTTACCCCCTCTCGGAACCACAGACTTAGAAATCGCCCGCTCATATACAGTGCATAAAATAAATTTATATATATATACCCTTATACACCATTTTAATAAAAAATATCACAAAATTCTTCTAAGTTCCTCGGGAAGAGTGAAAGACGCGCACGTTCATTTTCAGAGCTCCTAGACCTTCCTATAAGAAGTTAGCCAAAAAGTAGCTTCGAAAAACGCTTAGGTTAAGTTTCAGAGTTGCTTCTAATGTACCGAAGCTGGACTTAGACATAATTTCACTCTCACAACATTATGGCTGGTTGGAGACAGTCCGAACCACAAATACCGGGTCCATGGTTCTGGCAATATACTGGGGGGACAGGGTCGACTCCCATTAACCCCTGACTATACCGGGGATACGCTTATCACAATGCCTTACTGGTCTGTGCTGAAGCAGGGCATTCTGGCAGCCAAGTTGCTTGACCTTTATTAGTGAGCCTGGTTACCCCCTCTCGGAACCACAGACTTAGAAATCGCCAGCTCATATACAGTGCATAAAATAAATTTATATATATATACCCTTATACACCATTTTAATAAAAAATATCACAAAATTCTTCTAAGTCCCTCGGGAAGAGTGAAAGACGCGCACGTTCATTTTCAGAGCTCCTAGACCTTCCTATAAGAAGTTAGCCAAAAAGTAGCTTCGAAAAACGCTTAGGTTAAGTTTCAGAGTTGCATCTAATGTACCGAAGCTGGACTTAGACATAATTTCACTCTCACAACATTATGGCTGGTTGGAGACAGTCCGAACCACAAGTACTGGGTCCATGGTTCTGGGCGTATACTGGGGGGACGGGGACGACTCCCATTAACCCCTGACTATACCGGGGATACGCTTATCACAATGCCTTACTGGTCTGTGCTGAAGCAGGGCATTCTGGCAGCCAAGTTGCTTGACTTTTATTAGTGAGCCTGGTTACCCCCTCTCGGAACCACAGACTTAGAAATCGCCAGCTCATATACAGTGCATAAAATATATTTATATATATACCCTTATACACCATTTTAATAAAAAATATCACAAAATTCTTCTAAGTCCCTCGGGAAGAGTTAAAGACGCGCACGTTCATTTTCAGAGCTCCTAGACCTTCCTATAAGAAGTTAGCCAAAAAGTAGCTTCGAAAAACGCTTAGGTTAAGTTTCAGAGTTGCATCTAATGTACCGAAGCTGTCCTTAGACATAATTTCACTCTCACAACATTATGGCTGGTTGGAGACAGTCCGAACCACAAATACCGGGTCCATGGTTTTGGCCATATACTGGGGGGACGGGGACGACTCCCATTAACCCCTGACTATACCGGGGATACGCTTATCACAATGCCTTACTGGTCTGTGCTGAAGCAGGGCATTCTGGCAGCCAAGTTGCTTGACCTTTATTAGTGAGCCTGGTTACCCCCTCTCGGAACCACAGACTTAGAAATCGCCAGCTCATATACAGTGCATAAAATATATTTATATATATACCCTTATACACCATTTTAATAAAAAATATCACAAAATTCTTCTAAGTCCCTCGGGAAGAGTGAAAGACGCGCACGTTCATTTTCAGAGCTCCTAGACCTTCCTATAAGAAGTTAGCCAAAAAGTAGCTTCGAAAAACGCTTAGGTTAAGTCTCAGAGTTGCATCTAATGTACCGAAGCTGGACTTAGACATAATTTCACTCTCACAACATTATGGCTGGTTGGAGACAGTCCGAACCACAAATACCGGGTCCATGGTTCTGGCCATATACTGGGGGGACGGGGACGACTCCCATTAACCCCTGACTATACCGGGGATACGCTTATCACAATGCCTTACTGGTCTGTGCTGAAGCAGGGCATTCTGGCAGCCAAGTTGCTTGACCTTTATTAGTGAGCCTGGTTACCCCCTCTCGGAACCACAGACTTAGAAATCGCCAGCTCATATACAGTGCATAAAATATATTTATATATATACCCTTATACACCATTTTAATAAAAAATATCACAACATTCTTCTAAGTCCCTCGGGAAGAGTGAAAGACGCGCACGTTCATTTTCAGAGCTCCTAGACCTTCCTATAAGAAGTTAGCCAAAAAGTAGCTTCGAAAAACGCTTAGGTTAAGTTTCAGAGTTGCATCTAATGTACCGAAGCTGGACTTAGACATAATTTCACTCTCACAACATTATGGCTGGTTGGAGACAGTCCGAACCACAAATACCGGGTCCATGGTTCTGGCCATATACTGGGGGGACGGGGACGACTCCCATTAACCCCTGACTATACCGGGGATACGCTTATCACAATGCCTTACTGGTCTGTGCTGAAGCAGGGCATTCTGGCAGCCAAGTGGCTTGACCTTTATTAGTGAGCCTGGTTACCCCCTCTCGGAACCACAGACTTAGAAATCGCCAGCTCATATACAGTGAATAAAATAAATGTATATATATATACCCTTATACACCATTTTAATAAAAAATATCACAAAATTCTTCTAAGTCCCTCGGGAAGAGTGAAAGACGCGCACGTTCATTTTCAGAGCTCCTAGACCTTCCTATAAGAAGTTAGCCAAAAAGTAGCTTCGAAAAACGCTTAGGTTAAGTCTCAGAGTTGCATCTAATGTACCGAAGCTGGACTTAGACATAATTTCACTCTCACAACATTATGGCTGGTTGGAGACAGTCCGAACCACAAATACCGGGTCCATGGTTCTGGCCATATACTGGGGGGACGGGGACGACTCCCATTAACCCCTGACTATACCGGGGATACGCTTATCACAATGCCTTACTGGTCTGTGCTGAAGCAGGGCATTCTGGCAGCCAAGTTGCTTGACCTTTATTAGTGAGCCTGGTTACCCCCTCTCGGAACCACAGACTTAGAAATCGCCAGCTCATATACAGTGCATAAAATATATTTATATATATACCCTTATACACCATTTTAATAAAAAATATCACAACATTCTTCTAAGTCCCTCGGGAAGAGTGAAAGACGCGCACGTTCATTTTCAGAGCTCCTAGACCTTCCTATAAGAAGTTAGCCAAAAAGTAGCTTCGAAAAACGCTTAGGTTAAGTTTCAGAGTTGCATCTAATGTACCGAAGCTGGACTTAGACATAATTTCACTCTCACAACATTATGGCTGGTTGGAGACAGTCCGAACCACAAATACCGGGTCCATGGTTCTGGCCATATACTGGGGGGACGGGGACGACTCCCATTAACCCCTGACTATACCGGGGATACGCTTATCACAATGCCTTACTGGTCTGTGCTGAAGCAGGGCATTCTGGCAGCCAAGTGGCTTGACCTTTATTAGTGAGCCTGGTTACCCCCTCTCGGAACCACAGACTTAGAAATCGCCAGCTCATATACAGTGAATAAAATAAATGTATATATATATACCCTTATACACCATTTTAATAAAAAATATCACAAAATTCTTCTAAGTCCCTCGGGAAGAGTGAAAGACGCGCACGTTCATTTTCAGAGCTCCTAGACCTTCCTATAAGAAGTTAGCCAAAAAGTAGCTTCGAAAAACGCTTAGGTTAAGTCTCAGAGTTGCATCTAATGTACCGAAGCTGGACTTAGACATAATTTCACTCTCACAACATTATGGCTGGTTGGAGACAGTCCGAACCACAAATACCGGGTCCATGGTTCTGGCCATATACTGGGGGGACGGGGACGACTCCCATTAACCCCTGACTATACCGGGGATACGCTTATCACAATGCCTTACTGGTCTGTGCTGAAGCAGGGCATTCTGGCAGCCAAGTTGCTTGACCTTTATTAGTGAGCCTGGTTACCCCCTCTCGGAACCACAGACTTAGAAATCGCCAGCTCATATACAGTGCATAAAATATATTTATATATATACCCTTATACACCATTTTAATAAAAAATATCACAAAATTCTTCTAAGTCCCTCGAGAAGAGTGAAAGACGCGCACGTTCATTTTCAGAGCTCCTAGACCTTCCTATAAGAAGTTAGCCAAAAAGTAGCTTCGAAAAACGCTTAGGTTAAGTTTCAGAGTTGCTTCTAATGTACCGAAGCTGGACTTAGACATAATTTCACTCTCACAACATTATGGCTGGTTGGAGACAGTCCGAACCACAAATACCGGGTCCATGGTTCTGGCCATATACTGGGGGGACAGGGACGACTCCAATTAACCCCTGACTATACCGGGGATACGCTTATCACAATGCCTTACTGGTCTGTGCTGAAGCAGGGCATTCTGGCAGCCAAGTTGCTTGACCTTTATTAGTGAGCCTGGTTACCCCCTCTCGGAACCACAGACTTAGAAATCGCCAGCTCATATACAGTGCATAAAATATATTTATATATATACCCTTATACACCATTTTAATAAAAAATATCACAAAATTCTTCTAAGTCCCTCGGGAAGAGTGAAAGACGCGCACGTTCATTTTCAGAGCTCCTAGACCTTCCTATAAGAAGTTAGCCAAAAAGTAGCTTCGAAAAACGCTTAGGTTAAGTTTCAGAGTTGCATCTAATGTACCGAAGCTGGACTTAGACATAATTTCACTCTCACAACATTATGGCTGTTTGGAGACAGTCCGAACCACAAATACCGGGTCCATGGTTCTGGCCATATACTGGGGGGACGGGGACGACTCCCATTAACCCCTGACTATACCGGGGATACGCTTATCACAATGCCTTACTGGTCTGTGCTGAAGCAGGGCATTCTGGCAGCCAAGTGGCTTGACCTTTATTAGTGAGCCTGGTTACCCCCTCTCGGAACCACAGACTTAGAAATCGCCAGCTCATATACAGTGAATAAAATAAATGTATATATATATACCCTTATACACCATTTTAATAAAAAATATCACAAAATTCTTCTAAGTCCCTCGGGAAGAGTGAAAGACGCGCACGTTCATTTTCAGAGCTCCTAGACCTTCCTATAAGAAGTTAGCCAAAAAGTAGCTTCGAAAAACGCTTAGGTTAAGTCTCAGAGTTGCATCTAATGTACCGAAGCTGGACTTAGACATAATTTCACTCTCACAACATTATGGCTGGTTGGAGACAGTCCGAACCACAAATACCGGGTCCATGGTTCTGGCCATATACTGGGGGGACGGGGACGACTCCCATTAACCCCTGACTATACCGGGGATACGCTTATCACAATGCCTTACTGGTCTGTGCTGAAGCAGGGCATTCTGGCAGCCAAGTTGCTTGACCTTTATTAGTGAGCCTGGTTACCCCCTCTCGGAACCACAGACTTAGAAATCGCCAGCTCATATACAGTGCATAAAATATATTTATATATATACCCTTATACACCATTTTAATAAAAAATATCACAACATTCTTCTAAGTCCCTCGGGAAGAGTGAAAGACGCGCACGTTCATTTTCAGAGCTCCTAGACCTTCCTATAAGAAGTTAGCCAAAAAGTAGCTTCGAAAAACGCTTAGGTTAAGTTTCAGAGTTGCATCTAATGTACCGAAGCTGGACTTAGACATAATTTCACTCTCACAACATTATGGCTGGTTGGAGACAGTCCGAACCACAAATACCGGGTCCATGGTTCTGGCCATATACTGGGGGGACGGGGACGACTCCCATTAACCCCTGACTATACCGGGGATACGCTTATCACAATGCCTTACTGGTCTGTGCTGAAGCAGGGCATTCTGGCAGCCAAGTGGCTTGACCTTTATTAGTGAGCCTGGTTACCCCCTCTCGGAACCACAGACTTAGAAATCGCCAGCTCATATACAGTGAATAAAATAAATGTATATATATATACCCTTATACACCATTTTAATAAAAAATATCACAAAATTCTTCTAAGTCCCTCGGGAAGAGTGAAAGACGCGCACGTTCATTTTCAGAGCTCCTAGACCTTCCTATAAGAAGTTAGCCAAAAAGTAGCTTCGAAAAACGCTTTGGTTAAGTCTCAGAGTTGCATCTAATGTACCGAAGCTGGACTTAGACATAATTTCACTCTCACAACATTATGGCTGGTTGGAGACAGTCCGAACCACAAATACCGGGTCCATGGTTCTGGCCATATACTGGGGGGACGGGGACGACTCCCATTAACCCCTGACTATACCGGGGATACGCTTATCACAATGCCTTACTGGTCTGTGCTGAAGCAGGGCATTCTGGCAGCCAAGTGGCTTGACCTTTATTAGTGAGCCTGGTTACCCCCTCTCGGAACCACAGACTTAGAAATCGCCAGCTCATATACAGTGAATAAAATAAATGTATATATATATACCCTTATACACCATTTTAATAAAAAATATCACAAAATTCTTCTAAGTCCCTCGGGAAGAGTGAAAGACGCGCACGTTCATTTTCAGAGCTCCTAGACCTTCCTATAAGAAGTTAGCCAAAAAGTAGCTTCGAAAAACGCTTAGGTTAAGTCTCAGAGTTGCATCTAATGTACCGAAGCTGGACTTAGACATAATTTCACTCTCACAACATTATGGCTGGTTGGAGACAGTCCGAACCACAAATACCGGGTCCATGGTTCTGGCCATATACTGGGGGGACGGGGACGACTCCCATTAACCCCTGACTATACCGGGGATACGCTTATCACAATGCCTTACTGGTCTGTGCTGAAGCAGGGCATTCTGGCAGCCAAGTTGCTTGACCTTTATTAGTGAGCCTGGTTACCCCCTCTCGGAACCACAGACTTAGAAATCGCCAGCTCATATACAGTGCATAAAATATATTTATATATATACCCTTATACACCATTTTAATAAAAAATATCACAACATTCTTCTAAGTCCCTCGGGAAGAGTGAAAGACGCGCACGTTCATTTTCAGAGCTCCTAGACCTTCCTATAAGAAGTTAGCCAAAAAGTAGCTTCGAAAAACGCTTAGGTTAAGTTTCAGAGTTGCATCTAATGTACCGAAGCTGGACTTAGACATAATTTCACTCTCACAACATTATGGCTGGTTGGAGACAGTCCGAACCACAAATACCGGGTCCATGGTTCTGGCCATATACTGGGGGGACGGGGACGACTCCCATTAACCCCTGACTATACCGGGGATACGCTTATCACAATGCCTTACTGGTCTGTGCTGAAGCAGGGCATTCTGGCAGCCAAGTTGCTTGACCTTTATTAGTGAGCCTGGTTACCCCCTCTCGGAACCACAGACTTAGAAATCGCCAGCTCATATACAGTGCATAAAATATATTTATATATATACCCTTATACACCATTTTAATAAAAAATATCACAAAATTCTTCTAAGTCCCTCGAGAAGAGTGAAAGACGCGCACGTTCATTTTCAGAGCTCCTAGACCTTCCTATAAGAAGTTAGCCAAAAAGTAGCTTCGAAAAACGCTTAGGTTAAGTTTCAGAGTTGCTTCTAATGTACCGAAGCTGGACTTAGACATAATTTCACTCTCACAACATTATGGCTGGTTGGAGACAGTCCGAACCACAAATACCGGGTCCATGGTTCTGGCCATATACTGGGGGGACAGGGACGACTCCAATTAACCCCTGACTATACCGGGGATACGCTTATCACAATGCCTTACTGGTCTGTGCTGAAGCAGGGCATTCTGGCAGCCAAGTTGCTTGACCTTTATTAGTGAGCCTGGTTACCCCCTCTCGGAACCACAGACTTAGAAATCGCCAGCTCATATACAGTGCATAAAATATATTTATATATATACCCTTATACACCATTTTAATAAAAAATATCACAAAATTCTTCTAAGTCCCTCGGGAAGAGTGAAAGACGCGCACGTTCATTTTCAGAGCTCCTAGACCTTCCTATAAGAAGTTAGCCAAAAAGTAGCTTCGAAAAACGCTTAGGTTAAGTTTCAGAGTTGCATCTAATGTACCGAAGCTGGACTTAGACATAATTTCACTCTCACAACATTATGGCTGGTTGGAGACAGTCCGAACCACAAATACCGGGTCCATGGTTCTGGCCATATACTGGGGGGACAGGGACGACTCCAATTAACCCCTGACTATACCGGGGATACGCTTATCACAATGCCTTACTGGTCTGTGCTGAAGCAGGGCATTCTGGCAGCCAAGTTGCTTGACCTTTATTAGTGAGCCTGGTTACCCCCTCTCGGAACCACAGACTTAGAAATCGCCAGCTCATATACAGTGCATAAAATATATTTATATATATACCCTTATACACCATTTTAATAAAAAATATCACAAAATTCTTCTAAGTCCCTCGGGAAGAGTGAAAGACGCGCACGTTCATTTTCAGAGCTCCTAGACCTTCCTATAAGAAGTTAGCCAAAAAGTAGCTTCGAAAAACGCTTAGGTTAAGTTTCAGAGTTGCATCTAATGTACCGAAGCTGGACTTAGACATAATTTCACTCTCACAACATTATGGCTGTTTGGAGACAGTCCGAACCACAAATACCGGGTCCATGGTTCTGGCCATATACTGGGGGGACGGGGACGACTCCCATTAACCCCTGACTATACCGGGGATACGCTTATCACAATGCCTTACTGGTCTGTGCTGAAGCAGGGCATTCTGGCAGCCAAGTGGCTTGACCTTTATTAGTGAGCCTGGTTACCCCCTCTCGGAACCACAGACTTAGAAATCGCCAGCTCATATACAGTGAATAAAATAAATGTACTGTATATATATATACCCTTATACACCATTTTAATAAAAAATATCACAAAATTCTTCTAAGTCCCTCGGGAAGAGTGAAAGACGCGCACGTTCATTTTCAGAGCTCCTAGACCTTCCTATAAGAAGTTAGCCAAAAAGTAGCTTCGAAAAACGCTTAGGTTAAGTCTCAGAGTTGCATCTAATGTACCGAAGCTGGACTTAGACATAATTTCACTCTCACAACATTATGGCTGGTTGGAGACAGTCCGAACCACAAATACCGGGTCCATGGTTCTGGCCATATACTGGGGGGACGGGGACGACTCCCATTAACCCCTGACTATACCGGGGATACGCTTATCACAATGCCTTACTGGTCTGTGCTGAAGCAGGGCATTCTGGCAGCCAAGTTGCTTGACCTTTATTAGTGAGCCTGGTTACCCCCTCTCGGAACCACAGACTTAGAAATCGCCAGCTCATATACAGTGCATAAAATATATTTATATATATACCCTTATACACCATTTTAATAAAAAATATCACAAAATTCTTCTAAGTCCCTCGGGAAGAGTGAAAGACGCGCACGTTCATTTTCAGAGCTCCTAGACCTTCCTATAAGAAGTTAGCCAAAAAGTAGCTTCGAAAAACGCTTAGGTTAAGTTTCAGAGTTGCATCTAATGTACCGAAGCTGGACTTAGACATAATTTCACTCTCACAACATTATGGCTGGTTGGAGACAGTCCGAACCACAAATACCGGGTCCATGGTTCTGGCCATATACTGGGGGGACGGGGACGACTCCCATTAACCCCTGACTATACCGGGGATACGCTTATCACAATGCCTTACTGGTCTGTGCTGAAGCAGGGCATTCTGGCAGCCAAGTGGCTTGACCTTTATTAGTGAGCCTGGTTACCCCCTCTCGGAACCACAGACTTAGAAATCGCCAGCTCATATACAGTGAATAAAATAAATGTATATATATATACCCTTATACACCATTTTAATAAAAAATATCACAAAATTCTTCTAAGTCCCTCGGGAAGAGTGAAAGACGCGCACGTTCATTTTCAGAGCTCCTAGACCTTCCTATAAGAAGTTAGCCAAAAAGTAGCTTCGAAAAACGCTTAGGTTAAGTCTCAGAGTTGCATCTAATGTACCGAAGCTGGACTTAGACATAATTTCACTCTCACAACATTATGGCTGGTTGGAGACAGTCCGAACCACAAATACCGGGTCCATGGTTCTGGCCATATACTGGGGGGACGGGGACGACTCCCATTAACCCCTGACTATACCGGGGATACGCTTATCACAATGCCTTACTGGTCTGTGCTGAAGCAGGGCATTCTGGCAGCCAAGTTGCTTGACCTTTATTAGTGAGCCTGGTTACCCCCTCTCGGAACCACAGACTTAGAAATCGCCAGCTCATATACAGTGCATAAAATATATTTATATATATACCCTTATACACCATTTTAATAAAAAATATCACAAAATTCTTCTAAGTCCCTCGAGAAGAGTGAAAGACGCGCACGTTCATTTTCAGAGCTCCTAGACCTTCCTATAAGAAGTTAGCCAAAAAGTAGCTTCGAAAAACGCTTAGGTTAAGTTTCAGAGTTGCTTCTAATGTACCGAAGCTGGACTTAGACATAATTTCACTCTCACAACATTATGGCTGTTTGGAGACAGTCCGAACCACAAATACCGGGTCCATGGTTCTGGCCATATACTGGGGGGACGGGGACGACTCCCATTAACCCCTGACTATACCGGGGATACGCTTATCACAATGCCTTACTGGTCTGTGCTGAAGCAGGGCATTCTGGCAGCCAAGTGGCTTGACCTTTATTAGTGAGCCTGGTTACCCCCTCTCGGAACCACAGACTTAGAAATCGCCAGCTCATATACAGTGAATAAAATAAATGTACTGTATATATATATACCCTTATACACCATTTTAATAAAAAATATCACAAAATTCTTCTAAGTCCCTCGGGAAGAGTGAAAGACGCGCACGTTCATTTTCAGAGCTCCTAGACCTTCCTATAAGAAGTTAGCCAAAAAGTAGCTTCGAAAAACGCTTAGGTTAAGTCTCAGAGTTGCATCTAATGTACCGAAGCTGGACTTAGACATAATTTCACTCTCACAACATTATGGCTGGTTGGAGACAGTCCGAACCACAAATACCGGGTCCATGGTTCTGGCCATATACTGGGGGGACGGGGACGACTCCCATTAACCCCTGACTATACCGGGGATACGCTTATCACAATGCCTTACTGGTCTGTGCTGAAGCAGGGCATTCTGGCAGCCAAGTTGCTTGACCTTTATTAGTGAGCCTGGTTACCCCCTCTCGGAACCACAGACTTAGAAATCGCCAGCTCATATACAGTGCATAAAATATATTTATATATATACCCTTATACACCATTTTAATAAAAAATATCACAAAATTCTTCTAAGTCCCTCGGGAAGAGTGAAAGACGCGCACGTTCATTTTCAGAGCTCCTAGACCTTCCTATAAGAAGTTAGCCAAAAAGTAGCTTCGAAAAACGCTTAGGTTAAGTTTCAGAGTTGCATCTAATGTACCGAAGCTGGACTTAGACATAATTTCACTCTCACAACATTATGGCTGTTTGGAGACAGTCCGAACCACAAATACCGGGTCCATGGTTCTGGCCATATACTGGGGGGACGGGGACGACTCCCATTAACCCCTGACTATACCGGGGATACGCTTATCACAATGCCTTACTGGTCTGTGCTGAAGCAGGGCATTCTGGCAGCCAAGTGGCTTGACCTTTATTAGTGAGCCTGGTTACCCCCTCTCGGAACCACAGACTTAGAAATCGCCAGCTCATATACAGTGAATAAAATAAATGTACTGTATATATATATACCCTTATACACCATTTTAATAAAAAATATCACAAAATTCTTCTAAGTCCCTCGGGAAGAGTGAAAGACGCGCACGTTCATTTTCAGAGCTCCTAGACCTTCCTATAAGAAGTTAGCCAAAAAGTAGCTTCGAAAAACGCTTAGGTTAAGTCTCAGAGTTGCATCTAATGTACCGAAGCTGGACTTAGACATAATTTCACTCTCACAACATTATGGCTGGTTGGAGACAGTCCGAACCACAAATACCGGGTCCATGGTTCTGGCCATATACTGGGGGGACGGGGACGACTCCCATTAACCCCTGACTATACCGGGGATACGCTTATCACAATGCCTTACTGGTCTGTGCTGAAGCAGGGCATTCTGGCAGCCAAGTTGCTTGACCTTTATTAGTGAGCCTGGTTACCCCCTCTCGGAACCACAGACTTAGAAATCGCCAGCTCATATACAGTGCATAAAATATATTTATATATATACCCTTATACACCATTTTAATAAAAAATATCACAAAATTCTTCTAAGTCCCTCGGGAAGAGTGAAAGACGCGCACGTTCATTTTCAGAGCTCCTAGACCTTCCTATAAGAAGTTAGCCAAAAAGTAGCTTCGAAAAACGCTTAGGTTAAGTTTCAGAGTTGCATCTAATGTACCGAAGCTGGACTTAGACATAATTTCACTCTCACAACATTATGGCTGGTTGGAGACAGTCCGAACCACAAATACCGGGTCCATGGTTCTGGCCATATACTGGGGGGACGGGGACGACTCCCATTAACCCCTGACTATACCGGGGATACGCTTATCACAATGCCTTACTGGTCTGTGCTGAAGCAGGGCATTCTGGCAGCCAAGTGGCTTGACCTTTATTAGTGAGCCTGGTTACCCCCTCTCGGAACCACAGACTTAGAAATCGCCAGCTCATATACAGTGAATAAAATAAATGTATATATATATACCCTTATACACCATTTTAATAAAAAATATCACAAAATTCTTCTAAGTCCCTCGGGAAGAGTGAAAGACGCGCACGTTCATTTTCAGAGCTCCTAGACCTTCCTATAAGAAGTTAGCCAAAAAGTAGCTTCGAAAAACGCTTAGGTTAAGTCTCAGAGTTGCATCTAATGTACCGAAGCTGGACTTAGACATAATTTCACTCTCACAACATTATGGCTGGTTGGAGACAGTCCGAACCACAAATACCGGGTCCATGGTTCTGGCCATATACTGGGGGGACGGGGACGACTCCCATTAACCCCTGACTATACCGGGGATACGCTTATCACAATGCCTTACTGGTCTGTGCTGAAGCAGGGCATTCTGGCAGCCAAGTTGCTTGACCTTTATTAGTGAGCCTGGTTACCCCCTCTCGGAACCACAGACTTAGAAATCGCCAGCTCATATACAGTGCATAAAATATATTTATATATATACCCTTATACACCATTTTAATAAAAAATATCACAAAATTCTTCTAAGTCCCTCGAGAAGAGTGAAAGACGCGCACGTTCATTTTCAGAGCTCCTAGACCTTCCTATAAGAAGTTAGCCAAAAAGTAGCTTCGAAAAACGCTTAGGTTAAGTTTCAGAGTTGCTTCTAATGTACCGAAGCTGGACTTAGACATAATTTCACTCTCACAACATTATGGCTGGTTGGAGACAGTCCGAACCACAAATACCGGGTCCATGGTTCTGGCCATATACTGGGGGGACAGGGACGACTCCAATTAACCCCTGACTATACCGGGGATACGCTTATCACAATGCCTTACTGGTCTGTGCTGAAGCAGGGCATTCTGGCAGCCAAGTTGCTTGACCTTTATTAGTGAGCCTGGTTACCCCCTCTCGGAACCACAGACTTAGAAATCGCAAGCTCATATACAGTGCATAAAATATATTTATATATATACCCTTATACACCATTTTAATAAAAAATATCACAAAATTCTTCTAAGTCCCTCGGGAAGAGTGAAAGACGCGCACGTTCATTTTCAGAGCTCCTAGACCTTCCTATAAGAAGTTAGCCAAAAAGTAGCTTCGAAAAACGCTTAGGTTAAGTTTCAGAGTTGCTTCTAATGTACCGAAGCTGGAATTAGACATAATTTCACTCTCACAACATTATGGCTGGTTGGAGACAGTCCGAACCACAAGTACTGGGTCCATGGTTCTGGGCGTATACTGGGGGGACGGGGACGACTCCCATTAACCCCTGACTATACCGGGGATACGCTTATCACAATGCCTTTCTGGTCTGTGCTGAAGCAGGGCATTCTGGCAGCCAATTGGCTTGACTTTTATTAGTGAGCCTGGTTACCTCCTCTCGGAACCACAGACTTAGAAATCGCCAGCTCATATACAGTGCATAAAATATATTTATATATATACCCTTATACACCATTTTAATAAAAAATATCACAAAATTCTTCTAAGTCCCTCGGGAAGAGTGAAAGACGCGCACGTTCATTTTCAGAGCTCCTAGACCTTCCTATAAGAAGTTAGCCAAAAAGTAGCTTCGAAAAACGCTTAGGTTAAGTTTCAGAGTTGCTTCTAATGTACCGAAGCTGGACTTAGACATAATTTCACTCTCACAACATTATGGCTGGTTGGAGACAGTCCGAACCACAAATACCGGGTCCATAGTTCTGGCCATATACTGGGGGGACAGGGACGACTCCCATTAACCCCTGACTATACCGGGGATACGCTTATCACAATGCCTTACTGGTCTGTGCTGAAGCAGGGCATTCTGGCAGCCAAGTTGCTTGACCTTTATTAGTGAGCCTGGTTACCCCCTCTCGGAACCACAGACTTAGAAATCGCCAGCTCATATACATTGCATAAAATATATTTATATATATACCCTTATACACCATTTTAATAAAAAATATCACAAAATTCTTCTAAGTCCCTCGGGAAGAGTGAAAGACGCGCACGTTCATTTTCAGAGCTCCTAGACCTTCCTATAAGAAGTTAGCCAAAAAGTAGCTTCGAAAAACGCTTAGGTTAAGTTTCAGAGTTGCTTCTAATGTACCGAAGCTGGAATTAGACATAATTTCACTCTCACAACATTATGGCTGGTTGGAGACAGTCCGAACCACAAGTACTGGGTCCATGGTTCTGGGCGTATACTGGGGGGACGGGGACGACTCCCATTAACCCCTGACTATACCGGGGATACGCTTATCACAATGCCTTTCTGGTCTGTGCTGAAGCAGGGCATTCTGGCAGCCAATTGGCTTGACTTTTATTAGTGAGCCTGGTTACCTCCTCTCGGAACCACAGACTTAGAAATCGCCAGCTCATATACAGTGCATAAAATATATTTATATATATACCCTTATACACCATTTTAATAAAAAATATCACAAAATTCTTCTAAGTCCCTCGGGAAGAGTGAAAGACGCGCACGTTCATTTTCAGAGCTCCTAGACCTTCCTATAAGAAGTTAGCCAAAAAGTAGCTTCGAAAAACGCTTAGGTTAAGTTTCAGAGTTGCTTCTAATGTACCGAAGCTGGACTTAGACATAATTTCACTCTCACAACATTATGGCTGGTTGGAGACAGTCCGAACCACAAATACCGGGTCCATGGTTCTGGCCATATACTGGGGGGACGGGGACGACTCCCATTAACCCCTGACTATACCGGGGATACGCTTATCACAATGTCTTACTGGTCTGTGCTGAAGCAGGGCATTCTGGCAGCCAAGTGGCTTGACCTTTATTAGTGAGCCTGGTTACCCCCTCTCGGAACCACAGACTTAGAAATCGCCAGCTCATATACAGTGCATAAAATAAATTTATATATATATACCCTTATACACCATTTTAATAAAAAATATCACAAAATTCTTCTAAGTCCCTCGGGAAGAGTGAAAGACGCGCACGTTCATTTTCAGAGCTCCTAGACCTTCCTATAAGAAGTTAGCCAAAAAGTAGCTTCGAAAAACGCTTAGGTTAAGTTTCAGAGTTGCTTCTAATGTACCGAAGCTGGAATTAGACATAATTTCACTCTCACAACATTATGGCTGGTTGGAGACAGTCCGAACCACAAGTACTGGGTCCATGGTTCTGGGCGTATACTGGGGGGACGGGGACGACTCCCATTAACCCCTGACTATACCGGGGATACGCTTATCACAATGCCTTTCTGGTCTGTGCTGAAGCAGGGCATTCTGGCAGCCAATTGGCTTGACTTTTATTAGTGAGCCTGGTTACCCCCTCTCGGAACCACAGACTTAGAAATCGCCAGCTCATATACAGTGCATAAAATATATTTATATATATACCCTTATACACCATTTTAATAAAAAATATCACAAAATTCTTCTAAGTCTCTCGGGAAGAGTTAAAGACGCGCACGTTCATTTTCAGAGCTCCTAGACTTTCCTATAAGAAGTTAGTCAAAAAGTAGCTTCGAAAAACGCTTAGGTTAAGTTTCAGAGTTGCATCTAATGTACCGAAGCTGTCCTTAGACATAATTTCACTCTCACAACATTATGGCTGGTTGGAGACAGTCCGAACCACAAATACCGGGTCCATGGTTCTGGCCATATACTGGGGGGACGGGGACGACTCCCATTAACCCCTGACTATACCGGGGATACGCTTATCACAATGCCTTACTGGTCTGTGCTGAAGCAGGGCATTCTGGCAGCCAAGTTGCTTGACCTTTATTAGTGAGCCTGGTTACCCCCTCTCGGAACCACAGACTTAGAAATCGCCAGCTCATATACAGTGCATAAAATATATTTATATATATACCCTTATACACCATTTTAATAAAAAATATCACAAAATTCTTCTAAGTCCCTCGAGAAGAGTGAAAGACGCGCACGTTCATTTTCAGAGCTCCTAGACCTTCCTATAAGAAGTTAGCCAAAAAGTAGCTTCGAAAAACGCTTAGGTTAAGTTTCAGAGTTGCTTCTAATGTACCGAAGCTGGACTTAGACATAATTTCACTCTCACAACATTATGGCTGGTTGGAGACAGTCCGAACCACAAATACCGGGTCCATGGTTCTGGCCATATACTGGGGGGACAGGGACGACTCCAATTAACCCCTGACTATACCGGGGATACGCTTATCACAATGCCTTACTGGTCTGTGCTGAAGCAGGGCATTCTGGCAGCCAAGTTGCTTGACCTTTATTAGTGAGCCTGGTTACCCCCTCTCGGAACCACAGACTTAGAAATCGCAAGCTCATATACAGTGCATAAAATATATTTATATATATACCCTTATACACCATTTTAATAAAAAATATCACAAAATTCTTCTAAGTCCCTCGGGAAGAGTGAAAGACGCGCACGTTCATTTTCAGAGCTCCTAGACCTTCCTATAAGAAGTTAGCCAAAAAGTAGCTTCGAAAAACGCTTAGGTTAAGTTTCAGAGTTGCTTCTAATGTACCGAAGCTGGACTTAGACATAATTTCACTCTCACAACATTATGGCTGGTTGGAGACAGTCCGAACCACAAATACCGGGTCCATAGTTCTGGCCATATACTGGGGGGACAGGGACGACTCCCATTAACCCCTGACTATACCGGGGATACGCTTATCACAATGCCTTACTGGTCTGTGCTGAAGCAGGGCATTCTGGCAGCCAAGTTGCTTGACCTTTATTAGTGAGCCTGGTTACCCCCTCTCGGAACCACAGACTTAGAAATCGCCAGCTCATATACATTGCATAAAATATATTTATATATATACCCTTATACACCATTTTAATAAAAAATATCACAAAATTCTTCTAAGTCCCTCGGGAAGAGTGAAAGACGCGCACGTTCATTTTCAGAGCTCCTAGACCTTCCTATAAGAAGTTAGCCAAAAAGTAGCTTCGAAAAACGCTTAGGTTAAGTTTCAGAGTTGCTTCTAATGTACCGAAGCTGGAATTAGACATAATTTCACTCTCACAACATTATGGCTGGTTGGAGACAGTCCGAACCACAAGTACTGGGTCCATGGTTCTGGGCGTATACTGGGGGGACGGGGACGACTCCCATTAACCCCTGACTATACCGGGGATACGCTTATCACAATGCCTTTCTGGTCTGTGCTGAAGCAGGGCATTCTGGCAGCCAATTGGCTTGACTTTTATTAGTGAGCCTGGTTACCTCCTCTCGGAACCACAGACTTAGAAATCGCCAGCTCATATACAGTGCATAAAATATATTTATATATATACCCTTATACACCATTTTAATAAAAAATATCACAAAATTCTTCTAAGTCCCTCGGGAAGAGTGAAAGACGCGCACGTTCATTTTCAGAGCTCCTAGACCTTCCTATAAGAAGTTAGCCAAAAAGTAGCTTCGAAAAACGCTTAGGTTAAGTTTCAGAGTTGCTTCTAATGTACCGAAGCTGGACTTAGACATAATTTCACTCTCACAACATTATGGCTGGTTGGAGACAGTCCGAACCACAAATACCGGGTCCATGGTTCTGGCCATATACTGGGGGGACGGGGACGACTCCCATTAACCCCTGACTATACCGGGGATACGCTTATCACAATGTCTTACTGGTCTGTGCTGAAGCAGGGCATTCTGGCAGCCAAGTGGCTTGACCTTTATTAGTGAGCCTGGTTACCCCCTCTCGGAACCACAGACTTAGAAATCGCCAGCTCATATACAGTGCATAAAATAAATTTATATATATATACCCTTATACACCATTTTAATAAAAAATATCACAAAATTCTTCTAAGTCCCTCGGGAAGAGTGAAAGACGCGCACGTTCATTTTCAGAGCTCCTAGACCTTCCTATAAGAAGTTAGCCAAAAAGTAGCTTCGAAAAACGCTTAGGTTAAGTTTCAGAGTTGCTTCTAATGTACCGAAGCTGGAATTAGACATAATTTCACTCTCACAACATTATGGCTGGTTGGAGACAGTCCGAACCACAAGTACTGGGTCCATGGTTCTGGGCGTATACTGGGGGGACGGGGACGACTCCCATTAACCCCTGACTATACCGGGGATACGCTTATCACAATGCCTTTCTGGTCTGTGCTGAAGCAGGGCATTCTGGCAGCCAATTGGCTTGACTTTTATTAGTGAGCCTGGTTACCCCCTCTCGGAACCACAGACTTAGAAATCGCCAGCTCATATACAGTGCATAAAATATATTTATATATATACCCTTATACACCATTTTAATAAAAAATATCACAAAATTCTTCTAAGTCTCTCGGGAAGAGTTAAAGACGCGCACGTTCATTTTCAGAGCTCCTAGACTTTCCTATAAGAAGTTAGTCAAAAAGTAGCTTCGAAAAACGCTTAGGTTAAGTTTCAGAGTTGCATCTAATGTACCGAAGCTGTCCTTAGACATAATTTCACTCTCACAACATTATGGCTGGTTGGAGACAGTCCGAACCACAAATACCGGGTCCATGGTTCTGGCCATATACTGGGGGGACGGGGACGACTCCCATTAACCCCTGACTATACCGGGGATACGCTTATCACAATGCCTTACTGGTCTGTGCTGAAGCAGGGCATTCTGGCAGCCAAGTTGCTTGACCTTTATTAGTGAGCCTGGTTACCCCCTCTCGGAACCACAGACTTAGAAATCGCCAGCTCATATACAGTGCATAAAATATATTTATATATATACCCTTATACACCATTTTAATAAAAAATATCACAAAATTCTTCTAAGTCCCTCGAGAAGAGTGAAAGACGCGCACGTTCATTTTCAGAGCTCCTAGACCTTCCTATAAGAAGTTAGCCAAAAAGTAGCTTCGAAAAACGCTTAGGTTAAGTTTCAGAGTTGCTTCTAATGTACCGAAGCTGGACTTAGACATAATTTCACTCTCACAACATTATGGCTGGTTGGAGACAGTCCGAACCACAAATACCGGGTCCATGGTTCTGGCCATATACTGGGGGGACAGGGACGACTCCAATTAACCCCTGACTATACCGGGGATACGCTTATCACAATGCCTTACTGGTCTGTGCTGAAGCAGGGCATTCTGGCAGCCAAGTTGCTTGACCTTTATTAGTGAGCCTGGTTACCCCCTCTCGGAACCACAGACTTAGAAATCGCAAGCTCATATACAGTGCATAAAATATATTTATATATATACCCTTATACACCATTTTAATAAAAAATATCACAAAATTCTTCTAAGTCCCTCGGGAAGAGTGAAAGACGCGCACGTTCATTTTCAGAGCTCCTAGACCTTCCTATAAGAAGTTAGCCAAAAAGTAGCTTCGAAAAACGCTTAGGTTAAGTTTCAGAGTTGCTTCTAATGTACCGAAGCTGGAATTAGACATAATTTCACTCTCACAACATTATGGCTGGTTGGAGACAGTCCGAACCACAAGTACTGGGTCCATGGTTCTGGGCGTATACTGGGGGGACGGGGACGACTCCCATTAACCCCTGACTATACCGGGGATACGCTTATCACAATGCCTTTCTGGTCTGTGCTGAAGCAGGGCATTCTGGCAGCCAATTGGCTTGACTTTTATTAGTGAGCCTGGTTACCTCCTCTCGGAACCACAGACTTAGAAATCGCCAGCTCATATACAGTGCATAAAATATATTTATATATATACCCTTATACACCATTTTAATAAAAAATATCACAAAATTCTTCTAAGTCCCTCGGGAAGAGTGAAAGACGCGCACGTTCATTTTCAGAGCTCCTAGACCTTCCTATAAGAAGTTAGCCAAAAAGTAGCTTCGAAAAACGCTTAGGTTAAGTTTCAGAGTTGCTTCTAATGTACCGAAGCTGGACTTAGACATAATTTCACTCTCACAACATTATGGCTGGTTGGAGACAGTCCGAACCACAAATACCGGGTCCATAGTTCTGGCCATATACTGGGGGGACAGGGACGACTCCCATTAACCCCTGACTATACCGGGGATACGCTTATCACAATGCCTTACTGGTCTGTGCTGAAGCAGGGCATTCTGGCAGCCAAGTTGCTTGACCTTTATTAGTGAGCCTGGTTACCCCCTCTCGGAACCACAGACTTAGAAATCGCCAGCTCATATACATTGCATAAAATATATTTATATATATACCCTTATACACCATTTTAATAAAAAATATCACAAAATTCTTCTAAGTCCCTCGGGAAGAGTGAAAGACGCGCACGTTCATTTTCAGAGCTCCTAGACCTTCCTATAAGAAGTTAGCCAAAAAGTAGCTTCGAAAAACGCTTAGGTTAAGTTTCAGAGTTGCTTCTAATGTACCGAAGCTGGAATTAGACATAATTTCACTCTCACAACATTATGGCTGGTTGGAGACAGTCCGAACCACAAGTACTGGGTCCATGGTTCTGGGCGTATACTGGGGGGACGGGGACGACTCCCATTAACCCCTGACTATACCGGGGATACGCTTATCACAATGCCTTTCTGGTCTGTGCTGAAGCAGGGCATTCTGGCAGCCAATTGGCTTGACTTTTATTAGTGAGCCTGGTTACCTCCTCTCGGAACCACAGACTTAGAAATCGCCAGCTCATATACAGTGCATAAAATATATTTATATATATACCCTTATACACCATTTTAATAAAAAATATCACAAAATTCTTCTAAGTCCCTCGGGAAGAGTGAAAGACGCGCACGTTCATTTTCAGAGCTCCTAGACCTTCCTATAAGAAGTTAGCCAAAAAGTAGCTTCGAAAAACGCTTAGGTTAAGTTTCAGAGTTGCTTCTAATGTACCGAAGCTGGACTTAGACATAATTTCACTCTCACAACATTATGGCTGGTTGGAGACAGTCCGAACCACAAATACCGGGTCCATGGTTCTGGCCATATACTGGGGGGACGGGGACGACTCCCATTAACCCCTGACTATACCGGGGATACGCTTATCACAATGTCTTACTGGTCTGTGCTGAAGCAGGGCATTCTGGCAGCCAAGTGGCTTGACCTTTATTAGTGAGCCTGGTTACCCCCTCTCGGAACCACAGACTTAGAAATCGCCAGCTCATATACAGTGCATAAAATAAATTTATATATATATACCCTTATACACCATTTTAATAAAAAATATCACAAAATTCTTCTAAGTCCCTCGGGAAGAGTGAAAGACGCGCACGTTCATTTTCAGAGCTCCTAGACCTTCCTATAAGAAGTTAGCCAAAAAGTAGCTTCGAAAAACGCTTAGGTTAAGTTTCAGAGTTGCTTCTAATGTACCGAAGCTGGAATTAGACATAATTTCACTCTCACAACATTATGGCTGGTTGGAGACAGTCCGAACCACAAGTACTGGGTCCATGGTTCTGGGCGTATACTGGGGGGACGGGGACGACTCCCATTAACCCCTGACTATACCGGGGATACGCTTATCACAATGCCTTTCTGGTCTGTGCTGAAGCAGGGCATTCTGGCAGCCAATTGGCTTGACTTTTATTAGTGAGCCTGGTTACCCCCTCTCGGAACCACAGACTTAGAAATCGCCAGCTCATATACAGTGCATAAAATATATTTATATATATACCCTTATACACCATTTTAATAAAAAATATCACAAAATTCTTCTAAGTCTCTCGGGAAGAGTTAAAGACGCGCACGTTCATTTTCAGAGCTCCTAGACTTTCCTATAAGAAGTTAGTCAAAAAGTAGCTTCGAAAAACGCTTAGGTTAAGTTTCAGAGTTGCATCTAATGTACCGAAGCTGTCCTTAGACATAATTTCACTCTCACAACATTATGGCTGGTTGGAGACAGTCCGAACCACAAATACCGGGTCCATGGTTTTGGCCATATACTGGGGGGACGGGGACGACTCCCATTAACCCCTGACTATACCGGGGATACGCTTATCACAATGCCTTACTGGTCTGTGCTGAAGCAGGGCATTCTGGCAGCCAAGTTGCTTGACCTTTATTAGTGAGCCTGGTTACCCCCTCTCGGAACCACAGACTTAGAAATCGCCAGCTCATATACAGTGCATAAAATATATTTATATATATACCCTTATACACCATTTTAATAAAAAATATCACAAAATTCTTCTAAGTCCCTCGGGAAGAGTGAAAGACGCGCACGTTCATTTTCAGAGCTCCTAGACCTTCCTATAAGAAGTTAGCCAAAAAGTAGCTTCGAAAAACGCTTAGGTTAAGTCTCAGAGTTGCATCTAATGTACCGAAGCTGGACTTAGACATAATTTCACTCTCACAACATTATGGCTGGTTGGAGACAGTCCGAACCACAAATACCGGGTCCATGGTTCTGGCCATATACTGGGGGGACGGGGACGACTCCCATTAACCCCTGACTATACCGAGGATACGCTTATCACAATGCCTTACTGGTCTGTGCTGAAGCAGGGCATTCTGGCAGCCAAGTGGCTTGACCTTTATTAGTGAGCCTGGTTACCCCCTCTCGGAACCACAGACTTAGAAATCGCCAGCTCATATACAGTGCATAAAATATATTTATATATATACCCTTATACACCATTTTAATAAAAAATATCACAAAATTCTTCTAAGTCCCTCGGGAAGAGTGAAAGACGCGCACGTTCATTTTCAGAGCTCCTACACCTTCCTATAAGAAGTTAGCCAAAAAGTAGCTTCGAAAAACGCTTAGGTTAAGTCTCAGAGTTGCATCTAATGTACCGAAGCTGGACTTAGACATAATTTCACTCTCACAACATTATGGCTGGTTGGAGACAGTCCGAACCACAAATACCGGGTCCATGGTTCTGGCCATATACTGGGGGGACGGGGACGACTCCCATTAACCCCTGACTATACCGGGGATACGCTTATCACAATGCCTTACTGGTCTGTGCTGAAGCAGGGCATTCTGGCAGCCAAGTTGCTTGACCTTTATTAGTGAGCCTGGTTACCCCCTCTCGGAACCACAGACTTAGAAATCGCCAGCTCATATACAGTGCATAAAATAAATTTATATATATATACCCTTATACACCATTTTAATAAAAAATATCACAAAATTCTTCTAAGTCCCTCGGGAAGAGTGAAAGACGCGCACATTCATTTTCAGAGCTCCTAGACCTTCCTATAAGAAGTTAGCCAAAAAGTAGCTTCGAAAAACGCTTAGGTTAAGTTTCAGAGTTGCTTCTAATGTACCGAAGCTGGAATTAGACATAATTTCACTCTCACAACATTATGGCTGGTTGGAGACAGTCCGAACCACAAGTACTGGGTCCATGGTTCTGGGCGTATACTGGGGGGACGGGGACGACTCCCATTAACCCCTGACTATACCGGGGATACGCTTATCACAATGCCTTACTGGTCTGTGCTGAAGCAGGGCATTCTGGCAGCCAAGTGGCTTGACCTTTATTAGTGAGCCTGGTTACCCCCTCTCGGAACCACAGACTTAGAAATCGCCAGCTCATATACAGTGCATAAAATAAATTTATATATATATACCCTTATACACCATTTTAATAAAAAATATCACAAAATTCTTCTAAGTCCCTCGGGAAGAGTGAAAGACGCGCACGTTCATTTTCAGAGCTCCTAGACCTTCCTATAAGAAGTTAGCCAAAAAGTAGCTTCGAAAAACGCTTAGGTTAAGTTTCAGAGTTGCTTCTAATGTACCGAAGCTGGACTTAGACATAATTTCACTCTCACAACATTATGGCTGGTTGGAGACAGTCCGAACCACAAATACCGGGTCCATGGTTCTGGCCATATACTGGGGGGACAGGGACGACTCCCATTAACCCCTGACTATACCGGGGATACGCTTATCACAATGCCTTACTGGTCTGTGCTGAAGCAGGGCATTCTGGCAGCCAAGTTGCTTGACCTTTATTAGTGAGCCTGGTTACCCCCTCTCGGAACCACAGACTTAGAAATCGCCAGCTCATATACAGTGCATAAAATATATTTATATATATATACCCTTATACACCATTTTAATAAAAAATATCACAAAATTCTTCTAAGTCCCTCGGGAAGAGTGAAAGACGCGCACGTTCATTTTCAGAGCTCCTAGACCTTCCTATAAGAAGTTTGCCAAAAAGTAGCTTCGAAAAACGCTTAGGTTAAGTTTCAGAGTTGCATCTAATGTACCGAAGCTGGACTTAGACATAATTTCACTCTCACAACATTATGGCTGGTTGGAGACAGTCCGAACCACAAATACCGGGTCCATGGTTCTGGCCATATACTGGGGGGACGGGGACGACTCCCATTAACCCCTGACTATACCGGGGATACGCTTATCACAATGCCTTACTGGTCTGTGCTGAAGCAGGGCATTCTGGCAGCCAAGTGGCTTGACCTTTATTAGTGAGCCTGGTTACCCCCTCTCGGAACCACAGACTTAGAAATCGCCAGCTCATATACAGTGCATAAAATAAATTTGTATATATATACCCTTATACACCATTTTAATAAAAAATATCACAAAATTCTTCTAAGTCCCTCGGGAAGAGTGAAAGACGCGCACGTTCATTTTCAGAGCTCCTAGACCTTCCTATAAGAAGTTTGCCAAAAAAAAGCTTCGAAAAACGCTTAGGTTAAGTTTCAGAGTTGCATCTAATGTACCGAAGCTGGACTTAGACATAATTTCACTCTCACAACATTATGGCTGGTTGGAGACAGTCCGAACCACAAATACCGGGTCCATGGTTCTGGCCATATACTGGGGGGACGGGGACGACTCCCATTAACCCCTGACTATACCGGGGATACACTTATCACAATGCCTTACTGGTCTGTGCTGAAGCAGGGCATTCTGGCAGCCAAGTTGCTTGACCTTTATTAGTGAGCCTGGTTACCCCCTCTCGGAACCACAGACTTAGAAATCGCCAGCTCATATACAGTGCATAAAATATATTTATATATATATACCCTTATACACCATTTTAATAAAAAATATCACAAAATTCTTCTAAGTCCCTCGGGAAGAGTGAAAGACGCGCACGTTCATTTTCAGAGCTCCTAGACCTTCCTATAAGAAGTTTGCCAAAAAGTAGCTTCGAAAAACGCTTAGGTTAAGTTTCAGAGTTGCATCTAATGTACCGAAGCTGGACTTAGACATAATTTCACTCTCACAACATTATGGCTGGTTGGAGACAGTCCGAACCACAAATACCGGGTCCATGGTTCTGGCCATATACTGGGGGGACGGGGACGACTCCCATTAACCCCTGACTATACCGGGGATACGCTTATCACAATGCCTTACTGGTCTGTGCTGAAGCAGGGCATTCTGGCAGCCAAGTGGCTTGACCTTTATTAGTGAGCCTGGTTACCCCCTCTCGGAACCACAGACTTAGAAATCGCCAGCTCATATACAGTGCATAAAATAAATTTGTATATATATACCCTTATACACCATTTTAATAAAAAATATCACAAAATTCTTCTAAGTCCCTCGGGAAGAGTGAAAGACGCGCACGTTCATTTTCAGAGCTCCTAGACCTTCCTATAAGAAGTTAGCCAAAAAGTAGCTTCGAAAAACGCTTAGGTTAAGTTTCAGAGTTGCTTCTAATGTACCGAAGCTGGAATTAGACATAATTTCACTCTCACAACATTATGGCTGGTTGGAGACAGTCCGAACCACAAGTACTGGGTCCATGGTTCTGGGCGTATACTGGGGGGACGGGGACGACTCCCATTAACCCCTGACTATACCGGGGATACGCTTATCACAATGCCTTTCTGGTCTGTGCTGAAGCAGGGCATTCTGGCAGCCAATTGGCTTGACTTTTATTAGTGAGCCTGGTTACCCCCTCTCGGAACCACAGACTTAGAAATCGCCAGCTCATATACAGTGCATAAAATATATTTATATATATACCCTTATACACCATTTTAATAAAAAATATCACAAAATTCTTCTAAGTCCCTCGGGAAGAGTGAAAGACGCGCACGTTCATTTTGAGTGCTCCTAGACCTTCCTATAAGAAGTTAGCCAAAAAGTAGCTTCGAAAAACGCTTAGGTTAAGTTTCAGAGTTGCTTCTAATGTACCGAAGCTGGACTTAGACATAATTTCACTCTCACAACATTATGGCTGGTTGGAGACAGTCCGAACCACAAATACCGGGTCCATGGTTCTGGCCATATACTGGGGGGACAGGGACGACTCCCATTAACCCCTGACTATACCGGGGATACGCTTATCACAATGCCTTACTGGTCTGTGCTGAAGCAGGGCATTCTGGCAGCCAAGTGGCTTGACCTTTATTAGTGAGCCTGGTTACCCCCTCTCGGAACCACAGACTTAGAAATCGCCAGCTCATATACAGTGCATAAAATATATTTATATATATACCCTTATACACCATTTTAATAAAAAATATCACAAAATTCTTCTAAGTCCCTCGGGAAGAGTGAAAGACGCGCACGTTCATTTTCAGAGCTCCTACACCTTCCTATAAGAAGTTAGCCAAAAAGTAGCTTCGAAAAACGCTTAGGTTAAGTCTCAGAGTTGCATCTAATGTACCGAAGCTGGACTTAGACATAATTTCACTCTCACAACATTATGGCTGGTTGGAGACAGTCCGAACCACAAATACCGGGTCCATGGTTCTGGCCATATACTGGGGGGACGGGGACGACTCCCATTAACCCCTGACTATACCGGGGATACGCTTATCACAATGCCTTACTGGTCTGTGCTGAAGCAGGGCATTCTGGCAGCCAAGTGGCTTGACCTTTATTAGTGAGCCTGGTTACCCCCTCTCGGAACCACAGACTTAGAAATCGCCAGCTCATATACAGTGCATAAAATAAATTTATATATATATACCCTTATACACCATTTTAATAAAAAATATCACAAAATTCTTCTAAGTCCCTCGGGAAGAGTGAAAGACGCGCACGTTCATTTTCAGAGCTCCTAGACCTTCCTATAAGAAGTTAGCCAAAAAGTAGCTTCGAAAAACGCTTAGGTTAAGTTTCAGAGTTGCTTCTAATGTACCGAAGCTGGAATTAGACATAATTTCACTTTCACAACATTATGGCTTGTTGGAGACAGTCCGAACCACAAGTACTGGGTCCATGGTTCTGGGCGTATACTGGGGGGACGGGGACGACTCCCATTAACCCCTGACTATACCGGGGATACGCTTATCACAATGCCTTTCTGGTCTGTGCTGAAGCAGGGCATTCTGGCAGCCAATTGGCTTGACTTTTATTAGTGAGCCTGGTTACCCCCTCTCGGAACCACAGACTTAGAAATCGCCAGCTCATAAACAGTGCATAAAATATATTTATATATATACCCTTATACACCATTTTAATAAAAAATATCACAAAATTCTTCTAAATCCCTCGGGAAGAGTTAAAGACGCGCACGTTCATTTTCAGAGCTCCTAGACCTTCCTATAAGAAGTTAGCCAAAAAGTAGCTTCGAAAAACGCTTAGGTTAAGTTTCAGAGTTGCATCTAATGTACCGAAGCTGTCCTTAGACATAATTTCACTCTCACAACATTATGGCTGGTTGGAGACAGTCCGAACCACAAATACCGGGTCCATGGTTTTGGCCATATACTGGGGGGACGGGGACGACTCCCATTAACCCCTGACTATACCGGGGATACGCTTATCACAATGCCTTACTGGTCTGTGCTGAAGCAGGGCATTCTGGCAGCCAAGTTGCTTGACCTTTATTAGTGAGCCTGGTTACCCCCTCTCGGAACCACAGACTTAGAAATCGCCAGCTCATATACAGTGCATAAAATATATTTATATATATACCCTTATACACCATTTTAATAAAAAATATCACAAAATTCTTCTAAGTCCCTCGGGAAGAGTGAAAGACGCGCACGTTCATTTTCAGAGCTCCTAGACCTTCCTATAAGAAGTTAGCCAAAAAGTAGCTTCGAAAAACGCTTAGGTTAAGTCTCAGAGTTGCATCTAATGTACCGAAGCTGGACTTAGACATAATTTCACTCTCACAACATTATGGCTGGTTGGAGACAGTCCGAACCACAAATACCGGGTCCATGGTTCTGGCCATATACTGGGGGGACGGGGACGACTCCCATTAACCCCTGACTATACCGAGGATACGCTTATAACAATGCCTTACTGGTCTGTGCTGAAGCAGGGCATTCTGGCAGCCAAGTGGCTTGACCTTTATTAGTGAGCCTGGTTACCCCCTCTCGGAACCACAGACTTAGAAATCGCCAGCTCATATACAGTGCATAAAATATATTTATATATATACCCTTATACACCATTTTAATAAAAAATATCACAAAATTCTTCTACGTCCCTCGGGAAGAGTGAAAGACGCGCACGTTCATTTTCAGAGCTCCTACACCTTCCTATAAGAAGTTAGCCAAAAAGTAGCTTCGAAAAACGCTTAGGTTAAGTCTCAGAGTTGCATCTAATGTACCGAAGCTGGACTTAGACATAATTTCACTCTCACAACATTATGGCTGGTTGGAGACAGTCCGAACCACAAATACCGGGTCCATGGTTCTGGCCATATACTGGGGGGACGGGGACGACTCCCATTAACCCCTGACTATACCGGGGATACGCTTATCACAATGCCTTACTGGTCTGTGCTGAAGCAGGGCATTCTGGCAGCCAAGTGGCTTGACCTTTATTAGTGAGCCTGGTTACCCCCTCTCGGAACCACAGACTTAGAAATCGCCAGCTCATATACAGTGCATAAAATAAATTTATATATATATACCCTTATACACCATTTTAATAAAAAATATCACAAAATTCTTCTAAGTCCCTCGGGAAGAGTGAAAGACGCGCACGTTCATTTTCAGAGCTCCTAGACCTTCCTATAAGAAGTTAGCCAAAAAGTAGCTTCGAAAAACGCTTAGGTTAAGTTTCAGAGTTGCTTCTAATGTACCGAAGCTGGAATTAGACATAATTTCACTTTCACAACATTATGGCTTGTTGGAGACAGTCCGAACCACAAGTACTGGGTCCATGGTTCTGGGCGTATACTGGGGGGACGGGGACGACTCCCATTAACCCCTGACTATACCGGGGATACGCTTATCACAATGCCTTTCTGGTCTGTGCTGAAGCAGGGCATTCTGGCAGCCAATTGGCTTGACTTTTATTAGTGAGCCTGGTTACCCCCTCTCGGAACCACAGACTTAGAAATCGCCAGCTCATAAACAGTGCATAAAATATATTTATATATATACCCTTATACACCATTTTAATAAAAAATATCACAAAATTCTTCTAAATCCCTCGGGAAGAGTTAAAGACGCGCACGTTCATTTTCAGAGCTCCTAGACCTTCCTATAAGAAGTTAGCCAAAAAGTAGCTTCGAAAAACGCTTAGGTTAAGTTTCAGAGTTGCATCTAATGTACCGAAGCTGTCCTTAGACATAATTTCACTCTCACAACATTATGGCTGGTTGGAGACAGTCCGAACCACAAATACCGGGTCCATGGTTTTGGCCATATACTGGGGGGACGGGGACGACTCCCATTAACCCCTGACTATACCGGGGATACGCTTATCACAATGCCTTACTGGTCTGTGCTGAAGCAGGGCATTCTGGCAGCCAAGTTGCTTGACCTTTATTAGTGAGCCTGGTTACCCCCTCTCGGAACCACAGACTTAGAAATCGCCAGCTCATATACAGTGCATAAAATATATTTATATATATACCCTTATACACCATTTTAATAAAAAATATCACAAAATTCTTCTAAGTCCCTCGGGAAGAGTGAAAGACGCGCACGTTCATTTTCAGAGCTCCTAGACCTTCCTATAAGAAGTTAGCCAAAAAGTAGCTTCGAAAAACGCTTAGGTTAAGTCTCAGAGTTGCATCTAATGTACCGAAGCTGGACTTAGACATAATTTCACTCTCACAACATTATGGCTGGTTGGAGACAGTCCGAACCACAAATACCGGGTCCATGGTTCTGGCCATATACTGGGGGGACGGGGACGACTCCCATTAACCCCTGACTATACCGAGGATACGCTTATCACAATGCCTTACTGGTCTGTGCTGAAGCAGGGCATTCTGGCAGCCAATTGGCTTGACTTTTATTAGTGAGCCTGGTTACCCCCTCTCGGAACCACAGACTTAGAAATCGCCAGCTCATATACAGTGCATAAAATATATTTATATATATACCCTTATACACCATTTTAATAAAAAATATCACAAAATTCTTCTACGTCCCTCGGGAAGAGTGAAAGACGCGCACGTTCATTTTCAGAGCTCCTACACCTTCCTATAAGAAGTTAGCCAAAAAGTAGCTTCGAAAAACGCTTAGGTTAAGTCTCAGAGTTGCATCTAATGTACCGAAGCTGGACTTAGACATAATTTCACTCTCACAACATTATGGCTGGTTGGAGACAGTCCGAACCACAAATACCGGGTCCATGGTTCTGGCCATATACTGGGGGGACGGGGACGACTCCCATTAACCCCTGACTATACCGGGGATACGCTTATCACAATGCCTTTCTGGTCTGTGCTGAAGCAGGGCATTCTGGCAGCCAAGTGGCTTGACCTTTATTAGTGAGCCTGGTTACCCCCTCTCGGAACCACAGACTTAGAAATCGCCAGCTCATATACAGTGCATAAAATATATTTATATATATACCCTTATACACCATTTTAATAAAAAATATCACAAAATTCTTCTAAGTCCCTCGGGAAGAGTTAAAGACGCGCACGTTCATTTTCAGAGCTCCTAGACCTTCCTATAAGAAGTTAGCCAAAAAGTAGCTTCGAAAAACGCTTAGGTTAAGTTTCAGAGTTGCATCTAATGTACCGTAGCTGTCCTTAGACATAATTTCACTCTCACAACATTATGGCTGGTTGGAGACAGTCCGAACCACAAATACCGGGTCCATGGTTTTGGCCATATACTGGGGGGACGGGGACGACTCCCATTAACCCCTGACTATACCGGGGATACGCTTATCACAATGCCTTACTGGTCTGTGCTGAAGCAGGGCATTCTGGCAGCCAAGTTGCTTGACCTTTATTAGTGAGCCTGGTTACCCCCTCTCGGAACCACAGACTTAGAAATCGCCAGCTCATATACAGTGCATAAAATATATTTATATATATACCCTTATACACCATTTTAATAAAAAATATCACAAAATTCTTCTAAGTCCCTCGGGAAGAGTGAAAGACGCGCACGTTCATTTTCAGAGCTCCTACACCTTCCTATAAGAAGTTAGCCAAAAAGTAGCTTCGAAAAACGCTTAGGTTAAGTCTCAGAGTTGCATCTAATGTACCGAAGCTGGACTTAGACATAATTTCACTCTCACAACATTATGGCTGGTTGGAGACAGTCCGAACCACAAATACCGGGTCCATGGTTCTGGCCATATACTGGGGGGACGGGGACGACTCCCATTAACCCCTGACTATACCGGGGATACGCTTATCACAATGCCTTACTGGTCTGTGCTGAAGCAGGGCATTCTGGCAGCCAAGTGGCTTGACCTTTATTAGTGAGCCTGGTTACCCCCTCTCGGAACCACAGACTTAGAAATCGCCAGCTCATATACAGTGCATAAAATAAATTTATATATATATACCCTTATACACCATTTTAATAAAAAATATCACAAAATTCTTCTAAGTCCCTCGGGAAGAGTGAAAGACGCGCACGTTCATTTTCAGAGCTCCTAGACCTTCCTATAAGAAGTTAGCCAAAAAGTAGCTTCGAAAAACGCTTAGGTTAAGTCTCAGAGTTGCATCTAATGTACCGAAGCTGGACTTAGACATAATTTCACTCTCACAACATTATGGCTGGTTGGAGACAGTCCGAACCACAAATACCGGGTCCATGGTTCTGGCCATATACTGGGGGGACGGGGACGACTCCCATTAACCCCTGACTATACCGGGGATACGCTTATCACAATGCCTTACTGGTCTGTGCTGAAGCAGGGCATTCTGGCAGCCAAGTTGCTTGACCTTTATTAGTGAGCCTGGTTACCCCCTCTCGGAACCACAGACTTAGAAATCGCCAGCTCATATACAGTGCATAAAATATATTTATATATATACCCTTATACACCATTTTAATAAAAAATATCACAAAATTCTTCTAAGTCCCTCGAGAAGAGTGAAAGACGCGCACGTTCATTTTCAGAGCTCCTAGACCTTCCTATAAGAAGTTAGCCAAAAAGTAGCTTCGAAAAACGCTTAGGTTAAGTTTCAGAGTTGCTTCTAATGTACCGAAGCTGGACTTAGACATAATTTCACTCTCACAACATTATGGCTGGTTGGAGACAGTCCGAACCACAAATACCGGGTCCATGGTTCTGGCCATATACTGGGGGGACAGGGACGACTCCAATTAACCCCTGACTATACCGGGGATACGCTTATCACAATGCCTTACTGGTCTGTGCTGAAGCAGGGCATTCTGGCAGCCAAGTTGCTTGACCTTTATTAGTGAGCCTGGTTACCCCCTCTCGGAACCACAGACTTAGAAATCGCAAGCTCATATACAGTGCATAAAATATATTTATATATATACCCTTATACACCATTTTAATAAAAAATATCACAAAATTCTTCTAAGTCCCTCGGGAAGAGTGAAAGACGCGCACGTTCATTTTCAGAGCTCCTACACCTTCCTATAAGAAGTTAGCCAAAAAGTAGCTTCGAAAAACGCAAAGGTTAAGTCTCAGAGTTGCATCTAATGTACCGAAGCTGGACTTAGACATAATTTCACTCTCACAACATTATGGCTGGTTGGAGACAGTCCGAACCACAAATACCGGGTCCATGGTTCTGGCCATATACTGGGGGGACGGGGACGACTCCCATTAACCCCTGACTATACCGGGGATACGCTTATCACAATGCCTTACTGGTCTGTGCTGAAGCAGGGCATTCTGGCAGCCAAGTGGCTTGACCTGTATTAGTGAGCCTGGTTACCCCCTCTCGGAACCACAGACTTAGAAATCGCCAGCTCATATACAGTGCATAAAATAAATTTATATATATATACCCTTATACACCATTTTAATAAAAAATATCACAAAATTCTTCTAAGTCCCTCGGGAAGAGTGAAAGACGCGCACGTTCATTTTCAGAGCTCCTAGACCTTCCTATAAGAAGTTAGCCAAAAAGTAGCTTCGAAAAACGCTTAGGTTAAGTTTCAGAGTTGCTTCTAATGTACCGAAGCTGGACTTAGACATAATTTCACTCTCACAACATTATGGCTGGTTGGAGACAGTCCGAACCACAAATACCGGGTCCATGGTTCTGGCCATATACTGGGGGGACAGGGACGACTCCCATTAACCCCTGACTATACCGGGGATACGCGTATCACAATGCCTTACTGGTCTGTGCTGAAGCAGGGCATTCTGGCAGCCAAGTTGCTTGACCTTTATTAGTGAGCCTGGTTACCCCCTCTCGGAACCACAGACTTAGAAATCGCCAGCTCATATACAGTGCATAAAATAAATTTATATATATATACCCTTATACACCATTTTAATAAAAAATATCACAAAATTCTTCTAAGTCCCTCGGGAAGAGTGAGAGACGCGCACGTTCATTTTCAGAGCTCCTAGACCTTCCTATAAGAAGTTAGCCAAAAAGTAGCTTCGAAAAACGCTTAGGTTAAGTTTCAGAGTTGCTTCTAATGTACCGAAGCTGGAATTAGACATAATTTCACTCTCACAACATTATGGCTGGTTGGAGACAGTCCGAACCACAAGTACTGGGTCCATGGTTCTGGGCGTATACTGGGGGGACGGGGACGACTCCCATTAACCCCTGACTATACCGGGGATACGCTTATCACAATGCCTTTCTGGTCTGTGCTGAAGCAGGGCATTCTGGCAGCCAATTGGCTTGACTTTTATTAGTGAGCCTGGTTACCCCCTCTCGGAACCACAGACTTAGAAATCGCCAGCTCATATACAGTGCATAAAATATATTTATATATATACCCTTATACACCATTTTAATAAAAAATATCACAAAATTCTTCTACAGTAAGTCCCTCGGGAAGAGTTAAAGACGCGCACGTTCATTTTCAGAGCTCCTAGACCTTCCTATAAGAAGTTAGCCAAAAAGTAGCTTCGAAAAACGCTTAGGTTAAGTCTCAGAGTTGCATCTAATGTACCGAAGCTGGACTTAGACATAATTTCACTCTCACAACATTATGGCTGGTTGGAGACAGTCCGAACCACAAATACCGGGTCCATGGTTCTGGCCATATACTGGGGGGACGGGGACGACTCCCATTAACCCCTGACTATACCGAGGATACGCTTATCACAATGCCTTACTGGTCTGTGCTGAAGCAGGGCATTCTGGCAGCCAAGTGGCTTGACCTTTATTAGTGAGCCTGGTTACCCCCTCTCGGAACCACAGACTTAGAAATCGCCAGCTCATATACAGTGCATAAAATATATTTATATATATACCCTTATACACCATTTTAATAAAAAATATCACAAAATTCTTCTACGTCCCTCGGGAAGAGTGAAAGACGCGCACATTCATTTTCAGAGCTCCTACACCTTCCTATAAGAAGTTAGCCAAAAAGTAGCTTCGAAAAACACTTAGGTTAAGTCTCAGAGTTGCTTCTAATGTACCGAAGCTGGACTTAGACATAATTTCACTCTCACAACATTATGGCTGGTTGGAGACAGTCCGAACCACAAATACCGGGTCCATGGTTCTGGCCATATACTGGGGGGACGGGGACGACTCCCATTAACCCCTGACTATACCGGGGATACGCTTATCACAATGCCTTACTGGTCTGTGCTGAAGCAGGGCATTCTGGCAGCCAAGTGGCTTGACCTTTATTAGTGAGCCTGGTTACCCCCTCTCGGAACCACAGACTTAGAAATCGCCAGCTCATATACAGTGCATAAAATATATTTATATATATACCCTTATACACCATTTTAATAAAAAATATCACAAAATTCTTCTACGTCCCTCGGGAAGAGTGAAAGACGCGCACATTCATTTTCAGAGCTCCTACACCTTCCTATAAGAAGTTAGCCAAAAAGTAGCTTCGAAAAACGCTTAGGTTAAGTCTCAGAGTTGCTTCTAATGTACCGAAGCTGGACTTAGACATAATTTCACTCTCACAACATTATGGCTGGTTGGAGACAGTCCGAACCACAAATACCGGGTCCATGGTTCTGGCCATATACTGGGGGGACGGGGACGACTCCCATTAACCCCTGACTATACCGGGGATACGCTTATCACAATGCCTTACTGGTCTGTGCTGAAGCAGGGCATTCTGGCAGCCAAGTGGCTTGACCTTTATTAGTGAGCCTGGTTACCCCCTCTCGGAACCACAGACTTAGAAATCGCCAGCTCATATACAGTGCATAAAATAAATTTATATATATATACCCTTATACACCATTTTAATAAAAAATATCACAAAATTCTTCTAAGTCCCTCGGGAAGAGTGAAAGACGCGCACGTTCATTTTCAGAGCTCCTAGACCTTCCTATAAGAAGTTAGCCAAAAAGTAGCTTCGAAAAACGCTTAGGTTAAGTTTCAGAGTTGCTTCTAATGTACCGAAGCTGGACTTAGACATAATTTCACTCTCACAACATTATGGCTGGTTGGAGACAGTCCGAACCACAAATACCGGGTCCATGGTTCTGGCCATATACTGGGGGGACAGGGACGACTCCCATTAACCCCTGACTATACCGGGGATACGCGTATCACAATGCCTTACTGGTCTGTGCTGAAGCAGGGCATTCTGGCAGCCAAGTTGCTTGACCTTTATTAGTGAGCCTGGTTACCCCCTCTCGGAACCACAGACTTAGAAATCGCAAGCTCATATACAGTGCATAAAATATATTTATATATATACCCTTATACACCATTTTAATAAAAAATATCACAAAATTCTTCTAAGTCCCTCGGGAAGAGTGAAAGACGCGCACGTTCATTTTCAGAGCTCCTAGACCTTCCTATAAGAAGTTAGCCAAAAAGTAGCTTCGAAAAACGCTTAGGTTAAGTTTCAGAGTTGCTTCAAATGTACCGAAGCTGGAATTAGACATAATTTCACTCTCACAACATTATGGCTGGTTGGAGACAGTCCGAACCACAAGTACTGGGTCCATGGTTCTGGGCGTATACTGGGGGGACGGGGACGACTCCCATTAACCCCTGACTATACCGGGGATACGCTTATCACAATGCCTTTCTGGTCTGTGCTGAAGCAGGGCATTCTGGCAGCCAATTTGTTGACTTTCATTAGTGAGCCTGGTTACCCCCTCTCGGAACCACAGACTTAGAAATCGCCAGCTCATATACAGTGCATAAAATATATTTATATATATACCCTTATACACCATTTTAATAAAAAATATCACAAAATTCTTCTAAGTCCCTCGGGAAGAGTGAAAGACGCGCACGTTCATTTTCAGAGCTCCTAGACCTTCCTATAAGAAGTTAGCCAAAAAGTAGCTTCGAAAAACGCTTAGGTTAAGTTTCAGAGTTGCATCTAATGTACCGAAGCTGTCCTTAGACATAATTTCACTCTCACAACATTATGGCTGGTTGGAGACAGTCCGAACCACAAGTACTGGGTCCATGGTTCTGGGCGTATACTGGGGGGACGGGGACGACTCCCATTAACCCCTGACTATACCGGGGATACGCTTATCACAATGCCTTTCTGGTCTGTGCTGAAGCAGGGCATTCTGGCAGCCAATTTGTTGACTTTCATTAGTGAGCCTGGTTACCCCCTCTCGGAACCACAGACTTAGAAATCGCCAGCTCATATACAGTGCATAAAATATATTTATATATATACCCTTATACACCATTTTAATAAAAAATATCACAAAATTCTTCTAATTCCCTCGGGAAGAGTTAAAGACGCGCACGTTCATTTTCAGAGCTCCTAGACCTTCCTATAAGAAGTTAGCCAAAAAGTAGCTTCGAAAAACGCTTAGGTTAAGTTTCAGAGTTGCATCTAATGTACCGAAGCTGTCCTTAGACATAATTTCACTCTCACAACATTATGGCTGGTTGGAGACAGTCCGAACCACAAATACCGGGTCCATGGTTCTGGCCATATACTGGGGGGACGGGGACGACTCCCATTAACCCCTGACTATACCGAGGATACGCTTATCACAATGCCTTACTGGTCTGTGCTGAAGCAGGGCATTCTGGCAGCCAAGTGGCTTGACCTTTATTAGTGAGCCTGGTTACCCCCTCTCGGAACCACAGACTTAGAAATCGCCAGCTCATATACAGTGCATAAAATATATTTATATATATACCCTTATACACCATTTTAATAAAAAATATCACAAAATTCTTCTAAGTCCCTCGGGAAGAGTGAAAGACGCGCACGTTCATTTTCAGAGCTCCTAGACCTTCCTATAAGAAGTTAGCCAAAAAGTAGCTTCGAAAAACGCTTAGGTTAAGTCTCAGAGTTGCATCTAATGTACCGAAGCTGGACTTAGACATAATTTCACTCTCACAACATTATGGCTGGTTGGAGACAGTCCGAACCACAAATACCAGGTCCATGGTTCTGGCCATATACTGGGGGGACGGGGACGACTCCCATTAACCCCTGACTATACCGGGGATACGCTTATCACAATGCTTTACTGGTCTGTGCTGAAGCAGGGCATTCTGGCAGCCAAGTGGCTTGACCTTTATTAGTGAGCCTGGTTACCCCCTCTCGGAACCACAGACTTAGAAATCGCCAGCTCATATACAGTGCATAAAATAAATTTATATATATATACCCTTATACACCATTTTAATAAAAAATATCACAAAATTCTTCTAAGTCCCTCGGGAAGAGTGAAAGACGCGCACGTTCATTTTCAGAGCTCCTAGACCTTCCTATAAGAAGTTAGCCAAAAAGTAGCTTCGAAAAACGCTTAGGTTAAGTTTCAGAGTTGCTTCTAATGTACCGAAGCTGGACTTAGACATAATTTCACTCTCACAACATTATGGCTGGTTGGAGACAGTCCGAACCACAAATACCGGGTCCATGGTTCTGGCCATATACTGGGGGGACAGGGACGACTCCCATTAACCCCTGACTATACCGGGGATACGCTTATCACAATGCCTTACTGGTCTGTGCTGAAGCAGGGCATTCTGGCAGCCAAGTTGCTTGACCTTTATTAGTGAGCCTGGTTACCCCCTCTCGGAACCACAGACTTAGAAATCGCCAGCTCATATACAGTGCATAAAATAAATTTATATATATATACCCTTATACACCATTTTAATAAAAAATATCACAAAATTCTTCTAAGTCCCTCGGGAAGAGTGAAAGACGCGCACGTTCATTTTCAGAGCTCCTAGACCTTCCTATAAGAAGTTAGCCAAAAAGTAGCTTCGAAAAACGCTTAGTTTAAGTTTCAGAGTTGCTTCTAATGTACCGAAGCTGGACTTAGACATAATTTCACTCTCACAACATTATGGCTGGTTGGAGACAGTCCGAACCACAAATACCGGGTCCATGGTTCTGGCCATATACTGGGGGGACAGGGACGACTCCCATTAACCCCTGACAATACCGGGGATACGCGTATCACAATGCCTTACTGGTCTGTGCTGAAGCAGGGCATTCTGGCAGCCAAGTTGCTTGACCTTTATTAGTGAGCCTGGTTACCCCCTCTCGGAACCACAGACTTAGAAATCGCAAGCTCATATACAGTGCATAAAATATATTTATATATATACCCTTATACACCATTTTAATAAAAAATATCACAAAATTCTTCTAAGTCCCTCGGGAAGAGTGAAAGACGCGCACGTTCATTTTCAGAGCTCCTAGACCTTCCTATAAGAAGTTAGCCAAAAAGTAGCTTCGAAAAACGCTTAGGTTAAGTTTCAGAGTTGCTTCAAATGTACCGAAGCTGGAATTAGACATAATTTCACTCTCACAACATTATGGCTGGTTGGAGACAGTCCGAACCACAAGTACTGGGTCCATGGTTCTGGGCGTATACTGGGGGGACGGGGACGACTCCCATTAACCCCTGACTATACCGGGGATACGCTTATCACAATGCCTTTCTGGTCTGTGCTGAAGCAGGGCATTCTGGCAGCCAATTTGTTGACTTTCATTAGTGAGCCTGGTTACCCCCTCTCGGAACCACAGACTTAGAAATCGCCAGCTCATATACAGTGCATAAAATATATTTATATATATACCCTTATACACCATTTTAATAAAAAATATCACAAAATTCTTCTAAGTCCCTCGGGAAGAGTGAAAGACGCGCACGTTCATTTTCAGAGCTCCTAGACCTTCCTATAAGAAGTTAGCCAAAAAGTAGCTTCGAAAAACGCTTAGGTTAAGTTTCAGAGTTGCATCTAATGTACCGAAGCTGTCCTTAGACATAATTTCACTCTCACAACATTATGGCTGGTTGGAGACAGTCCGAACCACAAGTACTGGGTCCATGGTTCTGGGCGTATACTGGGGGGACGGGGACGACTCCCATTAACCCCTGACTATACCGGGGATACGCTTATCACAATGCCTTTCTGGTCTGTGCTGAAGCAGGGCATTCTGGCAGCCAATTTGTTGACTTTCATTAGTGAGCCTGGTTACCCCCTCTCGGAACCACAGACTTAGAAATCGCCAGCTCATATACAGTGCATAAAATATATTTATATATATACCCTTATACACCATTTTAATAAAAAATATCACAAAATTCTTCTAATTCCCTCGGGAAGAGTTAAAGACGCGCACGTTCATTTTCAGAGCTCCTAGACCTTCCTATAAGAAGTTAGCCAAAAAGTAGCTTCGAAAAACGCTTAGGTTAAGTTTCAGAGTTGCATCTAATGTACCGAAGCTGTCCTTAGACATAATTTCACTCTCACAACATTATGGCTGGTTGGAGACAGTCCGAACCACAAATACCGGGTCCATGGTTCTGGCCATATACTGGGGGGACGGGGACGACTCCCATTAACCCCTGACTATACCGAGGATACGCTTATCACAATGCCTTACTGGTCTGTGCTGAAGCAGGGCATTCTGGCAGCCAAGTGGCTTGACCTTTATTAGTGAGCCTGGTTACCCCCTCTCGGAACCACAGACTTAGAAATCGCCAGCTCATATACAGTGCATAAAATATATTTATATATATACCCTTATACACCATTTTAATAAAAAATATCACAAAATTCTTCTAAGTCCCTCGGGAAGAGTGAAAGACGCGCACGTTCATTTTCAGAGCTCCTAGACCTTCCTATAAGAAGTTAGCCAAAAAGTAGCTTCGAAAAACGCTTAGGTTAAGTCTCAGAGTTGCATCTAATGTACCGAAGCTGGACTTAGACATAATTTCACTCTCACAACATTATGGCTGGTTGGAGACAGTCCGAACCACAAATACCAGGTCCATGGTTCTGGCCATATACTGGGGGGACGGGGACGACTCCCATTAACCCCTGACTATACCGGGGATACGCTTATCACAATGCTTTACTGGTCTGTGCTGAAGCAGGGCATTCTGGCAGCCAAGTGGCTTGACCTTTATTAGTGAGCCTGGTTACCCCCTCTCGGAACCACAGACTTAGAAATCGCCAGCTCATATACAGTGCATAAAATAAATTTATATATATATACCCTTATACACCATTTTAATAAAAAATATCACAAAATTCTTCTAAGTCCCTCGGGAAGAGTGAAAGACGCGCACGTTCATTTTCAGAGCTCCTAGACCTTCCTATAAGAAGTTAGCCAAAAAGTAGCTTCGAAAAACGCTTAGGTTAAGTTTCAGAGTTGCTTCTAATGTACCGAAGCTGGACTTAGACATAATTTCACTCTCACAACATTATGGCTGGTTGGAGACAGTCCGAACCACAAATACCGGGTCCATGGTTCTGGCCATATACTGGGGGGCCAGGGACGACTCCCATTAACCCCTGACTATACCGGGGATACGCTTATCACAATGCCTTACTGGTCTGTGCTGAAGCAGGGCATTCTGGCAGCCAAGTTGCTTGACCTTTATTAGTGAGCCTGGTTACCCCCTCTCGGAACCACAGACTTAGAAATCGCCAGCTCATATACAGTGCATAAAATATATTTATATATATACCCTTATACACCATTTTAATAAAAAATATCACAAAATTCTTCTAAGTCCCTCGGGAAGAGTGAAAGAAGCGCACGTTCATTTTCAGAGCTCCTAGACCTTCCTATAAGAAGTTAGCCAAAAAGTAGCTTCGAAAAACGTTTAGGTTAAGTTTCAGAGTTGCTTCTAATGTACCGAAGCTGTCCTTAGACATAATTTCACTCTCACAACATTATGGCTGGTTGGAGACAGTCCGAACCACAAATACCGGGTCCATGGTTTTGGACATATACTGGGGGGACGGGGACGACTCCCATTAACCCCTGACTATACCGGGGATACGCTTATCACAATGCCTTACTGGTCTGTGCTGAAGCAGGGCATTCTGGCAGCCAAGTTGCTTGACCTTTATTAGTGAGCCTGGTTACCCCCTCTCGGAACCACAGACTTAGAAATCGCCAGCTCATATACAGTGCATAAAATATATTTATATATATACCCTTATACACCATTTTAATAAAAAATATCACAAAATTCTTCTAAGTCCCTCGGGAAGAGTGAAAGACGCGCACGTTCATTTTCAGAGCTCCTAGACCTTCCTATAAGAAGTTAGCCAAAAAGTAGCTTCGAAAAACGCTTAGGTTAAGTCTCAGAGTTGCATCTAATGTACCGAAGCTGGACTTAGACATAATTTCACTCTCACAACATTATGGCTGGTTGGAGACAGTCCGAACCACAAATACCGGGTCCATGGTTCTGGCCATATACTGGGGGGACGGGGACGACTCCAATTAACCCCTGACTATACCGAGGATACGCTTATCACAATGCCTTACTGGTCTGTGCTGAAGCAGGGCATTCTGGCAGCCAAGTGGCTTGACCTTTATTAGTGAGCCTGGTTACCCCCTCTCGGAACCACAGACTTAGAAATCGCCAGCTCATATACAGTGCATAAAATATATTTATATATATACCCTTTTACACCATTTTAATAAAAAATATCACAAAATTCTTCTAAGTCCCTCGGGAAGAGTGAAAGACGCGCACGTTCATTTTCAGAGCTCCTAGACCTTCCTATAAGAAGTTAGCCAAAAAGTAGCTTCGAAAAACGCTTAGGTTAAGTTTCAGAGTTGCTTCTAATGTACCGAAGCTGGAATTAGACATAATTTCACTCTCACAACATTATGGCTGGTTGGAGACAGTCCGAACCACAAGTACTGTGTCCATGGTTCTGGGCGTATACTGGGGGGACGGGGACGACTCCCATTAACCCCTGACTATACCGGGGATACGCTTATCACAATGCCTTTCTGGTCTGTGCTGAAGCAGGGCATTCTGGCAGCCAAGTGGCTTGACTTTTATTAGTGAGCCTGGTTACCCCCTCTCGGAACCACAGACTTAGAAATCGCCAGCTCATATACAGTGCATAAAATATATTTATATATATACCCTTATACACCATTTTAATAAAAAATATCACAAAATTCCTCTAAGTCCCTCGGGAAGAGTTAAAGACGCGCACGTTCATTTTCAGAGCTCCTAGACCTTCCTATAAGAAGTTAGCCAAAAAGTAGCTTCGAAAAACGCTTAGGTTAAGTTTCAGAGTTGCATCTAATGTACCGAAGCTGTCCTTAGACATAATTTCACTCTCACAACATTATGGCTGGTTGGAGACAGTCCGAACCACAAATACCGGGTCCATGGTTTTGGCCATATACTGGGGGGACGGGGACGACTCCCATTAACCCCTGACTATACCGGGGATACGCTTATCACAATGCCTTACTGGTCTGTGCTGAAGCAGGGCATTCTGGCAGCCAAGTGGCTTGACCTTTATTAGTGAGCCTGGTTACCCCCTCTCGGAACCACAGACTTAGAAATCGCCAGCTCATATACAGTGCATAAAATATATTTATATATATACCCTTATACACCATTTTAATAAAAAATATCACAAAATTCTTCTACGTCCCTCGGGAAGAGTGAAAGACGCGCACGTTCATTTTCAGAGCTCCTACACCTTCCTATAAGAAGTTAGCCAAAAAGTAGCTTCGAAAAACGCTTAGGTTAAGTCTCAGAGTTGCATCTAATGTACCGAAGCTGGACTTAGACATAATTTCACTCTCACAACATTATGGCTGGTTGGAGACAGTCCGAACCACAAATACCGGGTCCATGGTTCTGGCCATATACTGGGGGGACAGGGACGACTCCCATTAACCCCTGACTATACCGGGGATACGCTTATCACAATGCCTTACTGGTCTGTGCTGAAGCAGGGCATTCTGGCAGCCAAGTTGCTTGACCTTTATTAGTGAGCCTGGTTACCCCCTCTCGGAACCACAGACTTAGAAATCGCAAGCTCATATACAGTGCATAAAATATATTTATATATATACCCTTATACACCATTTTAATAAAAAATATCACAAAATTCTTCTAAGTCCCTCGGGAAGAGTGAAAGACGCGCACGTTCATTTTCAGAGCTCCTACACCTTCCTATAAGAAGTTAGCCAAAAAGTAGCTTCGAAAAACGCAAAGGTTAAGTCTCAGAGTTGCATCTAATGTACCGAAGCTGGACTTAGACATAATTTCACTCTCACAACATTATGGCTGGTTGGAGACAGTCCGAACCACAAATACCGGGTCCATGGTTCTGGCCATATACTGGGGGGACGGGGACGACTCCCATTAACCCCTGACTATACCGGGGATACGCTTATCACAATGCCTTACTGGTCTGTGCTGAAGCAGGGCATTCTGGCAGCCAAGTGGCTTGACCTGTATTAGTGAGCCTGGTTACCCCCTCTCGGAACCACAGACTTAGAAATCGCCAGCTCATATACAGTGCATAAAATAAATTTATATATATATACCCTTATACACCATTTTAATAAAAAATATCACAAAATTCTTCTAAGTCCCTCGGGAAGAGTGAAAGACGCGCACGTTCATTTTCAGAGCTCCTAGACCTTCCTATAAGAAGTTAGCCAAAAAGTAGCTTCGAAAAACGCTTAGGTTAAGTTTCAGAGTTGCTTCTAATGTACCGAAGCTGGACTTAGACATAATTTCACTCTCACAACATTATGGCTGGTTGGAGACAGTCCGAACCACAAATACCGGGTCCATGGTTCTGGCCATATACTGGGGGGACAGGGACGACTCCCATTAACCCCTGACTATACCGGGGATACGCGTATCACAATGCCTTACTGGTCTGTGCTGAAGCAGGGCATTCTGGCAGCCAAGTTGCTTGACCTTTATTAGTGAGCCTGGTTACCCCCTCTCGGAACCACAGACTTAGAAATCGCAAGCTCATATACAGTGCATAAAATATATTTATATATATACCCTTATACACCATTTTAATAAAAAATATCACAAAATTCTTCTAAGTCCCTCGGGAAGAGTGAAAGACGCGCACGTTCATTTTCAGAGCTCCTAGACCTTCCTATAAGAAGTTAGCCAAAAAGTAGCTTCGAAAAACGCTTAGGTTAAGTTTCAGAGTTGCTTCAAATGTACCGAAGCTGGAATTAGACATAATTTCACTCTCACAACATTATGGCTGGTTGGAGACAGTCCGAACCACAAGTACTGGGTCCATGGTTCTGGGCGTATACTGGGGGGACGGGGACGACTCCCATTAACCCCTGACTATACCGGGGATACGCTTATCACAATGCCTTTCTGGTCTGTGCTGAAGCAGGGCATTCTGGCAGCCAATTTGCTTGACTTTTATTAGTGAGCCTGGTTACCCCCTCTCGGAACCACAGACTTAGAAATCGCCAGCTCATATACAGTGCATAAAATATATTTATATATATACCCTTATACACCATTTTAATAAAAAATATCACAAAATTCTTCTAAGTCCCTCGGGAAGAGTGAAAGACGCGCACGTTCATTTTCAGAGCTCCTAGACCTTCCTATAAGAAGTTAGCCAAAAAGTAGCTTCGAAAAACGCTTAGGTTAAGTTTCAGAGTTGCATCTAATGTACCGAAGCTGTCCTTAGACATAATTTCACTCTCACAACATTATGGCTGGTTGGAGACAGTCCGAACCACAAGTACTGGGTCCATGGTTCTGGGCGTATACTGGGGGGACGGGGACGACTCCCATTAACCCCTGACTATACCGGGGATACGCTTATCACAATGCCTTTCTGGTCTGTGCTGAAGCAGGGCATTCTGGCAGCCAATTTGTTGACTTTCATTAGTGAGCCTGGTTACCCCCTCTCGGAACCACAGACTTAGAAATCGCCAGCTCATATACAGTGCATAAAATATATTTATATATATACCCTTATACACCATTTTAATAAAAAATATCACAAAATTCTTCTAATTCCCTCGGGAAGAGTTAAAGACGCGCACGTTCATTTTCAGAGCTCCTAGACCTTCCTATAAGAAGTTAGCCAAAAAGTAGCTTCGAAAAACGCTTAGGTTAAGTTTCAGAGTTGCATCTAATGTACCGAAGCTGTCCTTAGACATAATTTCACTCTCACAACATTATGGCTGGTTGGAGACAGTCCGAACCACAAATACCGGGTCCATGGTTCTGGCCATATACTGGGGGGACGGGGACGACTCCCATTAACCCCTGACTATACCGAGGATACGCTTATCACAATGCCTTACTGGTCTGTGCTGAAGCAGGGCATTCTGGCAGCCAAGTGGCTTGACCTTTATTAGTGAGCCTGGTTACCCCCTCTCGGAACCACAGACTTAGAAATCGCCAGCTCATATACAGTGCATAAAATATATTTATATATATACCCTTATACACCATTTTAATAAAAAATATCACAAAATTCTTCTAAGTCCCTCGGGAAGAGTGAAAGACGCGCACGTTCATTTTCAGAGCTCCTAGACCTTCCTATAAGAAGTTAGCCAAAAAGTAGCTTCGAAAAACGCTTAGGTTAAGTCTCAGAGTTGCATCTAATGTACCGAAGCTGGACTTAGACATAATTTCACTCTCACAACATTATGGCTGGTTGGAGACAGTCCGAACCACAAATACCAGGTCCATGGTTCTGGCCATATACTGGGGGGACGGGGACGACTCCCATTAACCCCTGACTATACCGGGGATACGCTTATCACAATGCTTTACTGGTCTGTGCTGAAGCAGGGCATTCTGGCAGCCAAGTGGCTTGACCTTTATTAGTGAGCCTGGTTACCCCCTCTCGGAACCACAGACTTAGAAATCGCCAGCTCATATACAGTGCATAAAATAAATTTATATATATATACCCTTATACACCATTTTAATAAAAAATATCACAAAATTCTTCTAAGTCCCTCGGGAAGAGTGAAAGACGCGCACGTTCATTTTCAGAGCTCCTAGACCTTCCTATAAGAAGTTAGCCAAAAAGTAGTTTCGAAAAACGCTTAGGTTAAGTTTCAGAGTTGCTTCTATTGTACCGAAGCTGGACTTAGACATAATTTCACTCTCACAACATTATGGCTGGTTGGAGACAGTCCGAACCACAAATACCGGGTCCATGGTTCTGGCCATATACTGGGGGGACAGGGACGACTCCCATTAACCCCTGACTATACCGGGGATACGCTTATCACAATGCCTTACTGGTCTGTGCTGAAGCAGGGCATTCTGGCAGCCAAGTTGCTTGACCTTTATTAGTGAGCCTGGTTACCCCCTCTCGGAACCACAGACTTAGAAATCGCCAGCTCATATACAGTGCATAAAATATATTTATATATATACCCTTATACACCATTTTAATAAAAAATATCACAAAATTCTTCTAAGTCCCTCGGGAAGAGTGAAAGACGCGCACGTTCATTTTCAGAGCTCCTAGACCTTCCTATAAGAAGTTAGCCAAAAAGTAGCTTCGAAAAACGCTTAGGTTAAGTTTCAGAGTTGCATCTAATGTACCGAAGCTGTCCTTAGACATAATTTCACTCTCACAACATTATGGCTGGTTGGAGACAGTCCGAACCACAAGTACTGGGTCCATGGTTCTGGGCGTATACTGGGGGGACGGGGACGACTCCCATTAACCCCTGACTATACCGGGGATACGCTTATCACAATGCCTTTCTGGTCTGTGCTGAAGCAGGGCATTCTGGCAGCCAATTTGTTGACTTTCATTAGTGAGCCTGGTTACCCCCTCTCGGAACCACAGACTTAGAAATCGCCAGCTCATATACAGTGCATAAAATATATTTATATATATACCCTTATACACCATTTTAATAAAAAATATCACAAAATTCTTCTAATTCCCTCGGGAAGAGTTAAAGACGCGCACGTTCATTTTCAGAGCTCCTAGACCTTCCTATAAGAAGTTAGCCAAAAAGTAGCTTCGAAAAACGCTTAGGTTAAGTTTCAGAGTTGCATCTAATGTACCGAAGCTGTCCTTAGACATAATTTCACTCTCACAACATTATGGCTGGTTGGAGACAGTCCGAACCACAAATACCGGGTCCATGGTTCTGGCCATATACTGGGGGGACGGGGACGACTCCCATTAACCCCTGACTATACCGAGGATACGCTTATCACAATGCCTTACTGGTCTGTGCTGAAGCAGGGCATTCTGGCAGCCAAGTGGCTTGACCTTTATTAGTGAGCCTGGTTACCCCCTCTCGGAACCACAGACTTAGAAATCGCCAGCTCATATACAGTGCATAAAATATATTTATATATATACCCTTATACACCATTTTAATAAAAAATATCACAAAATTCTTCTAAGTCCCTCGGGAAGAGTGAAAGACGCGCACGTTCATTTTCAGAGCTCCTAGACCTTCCTATAAGAAGTTAGCCAAAAAGTAGCTTCGAAAAACGCTTAGGTTAAGTCTCAGAGTTGCATCTAATGTACCGAAGCTGGACTTAGACATAATTTCACTCTCACAACATTATGGCTGGTTGGAGACAGTCCGAACCACAAATACCAGGTCCATGGTTCTGGCCATATACTGGGGGGACGGGGACGACTCCCATTAACCCCTGACTATACCGGGGATACGCTTATCACAATGCTTTACTGGTCTGTGCTGAAGCAGGGCATTCTGGCAGCCAAGTGGCTTGACCTTTATTAGTGAGCCTGGTTACCCCCTCTCGGAACCACAGACTTAGAAATCGCCAGCTCATATACAGTGCATAAAATAAATTTATATATATATACCCTTATACACCATTTTAATAAAAAATATCACAAAATTCTTCTAAGTCCCTCGGGAAGAGTGAAAGACGCGCACGTTCATTTTCAGAGCTCCTAGACCTTCCTATAAGAAGTTAGCCAAAAAGTAGTTTCGAAAAACGCTTAGGTTAAGTTTCAGAGTTGCTTCTATTGTACCGAAGCTGGACTTAGACATAATTTCACTCTCACAACATTATGGCTGGTTGGAGACAGTCCGAACCACAAATACCGGGTCCATGGTTCTGGCCATATACTGGGGGGACAGGGACGACTCCCATTAACCCCTGACTATACCGGGGATACGCTTATCACAATGCCTTACTGGTCTGTGCTGAAGCAGGGCATTCTGGCAGCCAAGTTGCTTGACCTTTATTAGTGAGCCTGGTTACCCCCTCTCGGAACCACAGACTTAGAAATCGCCAGCTCATATACAGTGCATACAATATATTTATATATATACCCTTATACACCATTTTAATAAAAAATATCACAAAATTCTTCTAAGTCCCTCGGGAAGAGTGAAAGACGCGCACGTTCATTTTCAGAGCTCCTAGACCTTCCTATAAGAAGTTAGCCAAAAAGTAGCTTCGAAAAACGCTTAGGTTAAGTCTCAGAGTTGCATCTAATGTACCGAAGCTGGACTTAGACATAATTTCACTCTCACAACATTATGGCTGGTTGGAGACAGTCCGAACCACAAATACCGGGTCCATGGTTCTGGCCATATACTGGGGGGACGGGGACGACTCCAATTAACCCCTGACTATACCGAGGATACGCTTATCACAATGCCTTACTGGTCTGTGCTGAAGCAGGGCATTCTGGCAGCCAAGTGGCTTGACCTTTATTAGTGAGCCTGGTTACCCCCTCTCGGAACCACAGACTTAGAAATCGCCAGCTCATATACAGTGCATAAAATATATTTATATATATACCCTTATACACCATTTTAATAAAAAATATCACAAAATTCTTCTAAGTCCCTCAGGAAGAGTGAAAGACGCGCACGTTCATTTTCAGAGCTCCTAGACCTTCCTATAAGAAGTTAGCCAAAAAGTAGCTTCGAAAAACGCTTAGGTTAAGTTTCAGAGTTGCTTCTAATGTACCGAAGCTGGAATTAGACATAATTTCACTCTCACAACATTATGGCTGGTTGGAGACAGTCCGAACCACAAGTACTGTGTCCATGGTTCTGGGCGTATACTGGGGGGACGGGGACGACTCCCATTAACCCCTGACTATACCGGGGATACGCTTATCACAATGCCTTTCTGGTCTGTGCTGAAGCAGGGCATTCTGGCAGCCAAGTGGCTTGACTTTTATTAGTGAGCCTGGTTACCCCCTCTCGGAACCACAGACTTAGAAATCGCCAGCTCATATACAGTGCATAAAATATATTTATATATATACCCTTATACACCATTTTAATAAAAAATATCACAAAATTCCTCTAAGTCCCTCGGGAAGAGTTAAAGACGCGCACGTTCATTTTCAGAGCTCCTAGACCTTCCTATAAGAAGTTAGCCAAAAAGTAGCTTCGAAAAACGCTTAGGTTAAGTTTCAGAGTTGCATCTAATGTACCGAAGCTGTCCTTAGACATAATTTCACTCTCACAACATTATGGCTGGTTGGAGACAGTCCGAACCACAAATACCGGGTCCATGGTTTTGGCCATATACTGGGGGGACGGGGACGACTCCCATTAACCCCTGACTATACCGGGGATACGCTTATCACAATGCCTTACTGGTCTGTGCTGAAGCAGGGCATTCTGGCAGCCAAGTTGCTTGACCTTTATTAGTGAGCCTGGTTACCCCCTCTCGGAACCACAGACTTAGAAATCGCCAGCTCATATACAGTGCATAAAATATATTTATATATATACCCTTATACACCATTTTAATAAAAAATATCACAAAATTCTTCTAAGTCCCTCGGGAAGAGTGAAAGACGCGCACGTTCATTTTCAGAGCTCCTAGACCTTCCTATAAGAAGTTAGCCAAAAAGTAGCTTCGAAAAACGCTTAGGTTAAGTCTCAGAGTTGCATCTAATGTACCGAAGCTGGACTTAGACATAATTTCACTCTCACAACATTATGGCTGGTTGGAGACAGTCCGAACCACAAATACCGGGTCCATGTTTCTGGCCATATACTGGGGGGACGGGGACGACTCCCATTAACCCCTGACTATACCGAGGATACGCTTATCACAATGCCTTACTGGTCTGTGCTGAAGCAGGGCATTCTGGCAGCCAAGTGGCTTGACCTTTATTAGTGAGCCTGGTTACCCCCTCTCGGAACCACAGACTTAGAAATCGCCAGCTCATATACAGTGCATAAAATAAATTTATATATATATACCCTTATACACCATTTTAATAAAAAATATCACAAAATTCTTCTAAGTCCCTCGGGAAGAGTGAAAGACGCGCACGTTCATTTTCAGAGCTTCTAGACCTTCCTATAAGAAGTTAGCCAAAAAGTAGCTTCGAAAAACGCTTAGGTTAAGTTTCAGAGTTGCATCTAATGTACCGAAGCTGGAATTAGACATAATTTCACTCTCACAACATTATGGCTGGTTGGAGACAGTCCGAACCACAAGTACTGGGTCCATGGTTCTGGGCGTATACTGGGGGGACGGGGACGACTCCCATTAACCCCTGACTATACCGGGGATACGCTTATCACAATGCCTTACTGGTCTGTGCTGAAGCAGGGCATTCTGGCAGCCAAGTGGCTTGACCTTTATTAGTGAGCCTGGTTACCCCCTCTCGGAACCACAGACTTAGAAATCGCCAGCTCATATACAGTGCATAAAATATATTTATATACTGTATATACCCTTATACACCATTTTAATAAAAAATATCACAAAATTCTTCTAAGTCCCTCGGGAAGAGTTAAAGACACGCACGTTCATTTTCAGAGCTCCTAGACCTTCCTATAAGAAGTTAGCCAAAAAGTAGCTTCGAAAAACGCTTAGGTTAAGTTTCAGAGTTGCATCTAATGTACCGAAGCTGTCCTTAGACATAATTTCACTCTCACAACATTATGGCTGGTTGGAGACAGTCCGAACCACAAATACCGGGTCCATGGTTTTGGCCATATACTGGGGGGACGGGGACGACTCCCATTAACCCCTGACTATACCGGGGATACGCTTATCACAATGCCTTACTGGTCTGTGCTGAAGCAGGGCATTCTGGCAGCCAAGTTGCTTGACCTTTATTAGTGAGCCTGGTTACCCCCTCTCGGAACCACAGACTTAGAAATCGCCAGCTCATATACAGTGCATAAAATATATTTATATATATACCCTTATACACCATTTTAATAAAAAATATCACAAAATTCTTCTAAGTCCCTCGGGAAGAGTGAAAGACGCGCACGTTCATTTTCAGAGCTCCTAGACCTTCCTATAAGAAGTTAGCCAAAAAGTAGCTTCGAAAAACGCTTAGGTTAAGTCTCAGAGTTGCATCTAATGTACCGAAGCTGGACTTAGACATAATTTCACTCTCACAACATTATGGCTGGTTGGAGACAGTCCGAACCACAAGTACCGGGTCCATGGTTCTGGCCATATACTGGGGGGACGGGGACGACTCCCATTAACCCCTGACTATACCGGAGATACGCTTATCACAATGCCTTACTGGTCTGTGCTGAAGCAGGGCATTCTGGCAGCCAAGTGGCTTGACCTTTATTAGTGAGCCTGGTTACCCCCTCTCGGAACCACAGACTTAGAAATCGCCAGCTCATATACAGTGCATAAAATAAATTTATATATATATACCCTTATACAGTACACCATTTTAATAAAAAATATCACAAAATTCTTCTAAGTCCCTCGGGAAGAGTGAAAGACGCGCACGTTCATTTTCAGAGCTCCTAGACCTTCCTATAAGAAGTTAGCCAAAAAGTAGCTTCGAAAAACGCTTAGGTTAAGTTTCAGAGTTGCTTCTAATGTACCGAAGCTGGAATTAGACATAATTTCACTCTCACAACATTATGGCTGGTTGGAGACAGTCCGAACCACAAGTACTGGGTCCATGGTTCTGGGCGTATACTGGGGGGACGGGGACGACTCCCATTAACCCCTGACTATACCGGGGATACGCTTATCACAATGCCTTACTGGTCTGTGCTGAAGCAGGGCATTCTGGCAGCCAAGTGGCTTGACCTTTATTAGTGAGCCTGGTTACCCCCTCTCGGAACCACAGACTTAGAAATCGCCAGCTCATATAAAGTGCATAAAATAAATTTATATATATATATACCCTTATACACCATTTTAATAAAAAATATCACAAAATTCTTCTAAGTCCCTCGGGAAGAGTGAAAGACGCGCACGTTCATTTTCAGAGCTCCTAGACCTTCCTATAAGAAGTTAGCCAAAAAGTAGCTTCGAAAAACGCTTAGGTTAAGTCTCAGAGTTGCATCTAATGTACCGAAGCTGGACTTAGACATAATTTCACTCTCACAACATTATGGCTGGTTGGAGACAGTCCGAACCACAAATACCGGGTCCATGGTTCTGGCCATATACTGGGGGGACGGGGACGACTCCAATTAACCCCTGACTATACCGAGGATACGCTTATCACAATGCCTTACTGGTCTGTGCTGAAGCAGGGCATTCTGGCAGCCAAGTGGCTTGACCTTTATTAGTGAGCCTGGTTACCCCCTCTCGGAACCACAGACTTAGAAATCGCCAGCTCATATACAGTGCATAAAATATATTTATATATATACCCTTATACACCATTTTAATAAAAAATATCACAAAATTCTTCTAAGTCCCTCGGGAAGAGTGAAAGACGCGCACGTTCATTTTCAGAGCTCCTAGACCTTCCTATAAGAAGTTAGCCAAAAAGTAGCTTCGAAAAACGCTTAGGTTAAGTTTCAGAGTTGCTTCTAATGTACCGAAGCTGGAATTAGACATAATTTCACTCTCACAACATTATGGCTGGTTGGAGACAGTCCGAACCACAAGTACTGTGTCCATGGTTCTGGGCGTATACTGGGGGGACGGGGACGACTCCCATTAACCCCTGACTATACCGGGAATACGCTTATCACAATGCCTTTCTGGTCTGTGCTGAAGCAGGGCATTCTGGCAGCCAAGTGGCTTGACTTTTATTAGTGAGCCTGGTTACCCCCTCTCGGAACCACAGACTTAGAAATCGCCAGCTCATATACAGTGCATAAAATATATTTATATATATACCCTTATACACCATTTTAATAAAAAATATCACAAAATTCCTCTAAGTCCCTCGGGAAGAGTTAAAGACGCGCACGTTCATTTTCAGAGCTCCTAGACCTTCCTATAAGAAGTTAGCCAAAAAGTAGCTTCGAAAAACGCTTAGGTTAAGTTTCAGAGTTGCATCTAATGTACCGAAGCTGTCCTTAGACATAATTTCACTCTCACAACATTATGGCTGGTTGGAGACAGTCCGAACCACAAATACCGGGTCCATGGTTTTGGCCATATACTGGGGGGACGGGGACGACTCCCATTAACCCCTGACTATACCGGGGATACGCTTATCACAATGCCTTACTGGTCTGTGCTGAAGCAGGGCATTCTGGCAGCCAAGTGGCTTGACCTTTATTAGTGAGCCTGGTTACCCCCTCTCGGAACCACAGACTTAGAAATCGCCAGCTCATATACAGTGCATAAAATATATTTATATATATACCCTTATACACCATTTTAATAAAAAATATCACAAAATTCTTCTACGTCACTCGGGAAGAGTGAAAGACGCGCACGTTCATTTTCAGAGCTCCTACACCTTCCTATAAGAAGTTAGCCAAAAAGTAGCTTCGAAAAACGCTTAGGTTAAGTCTCAGAGTTGCATCTAATGTACCGAAGCTGGACTTAGACATAATTTCACTCTCACAACATTATGGCTGGTTGGAGACAGTCCGAACCACAAATACCGGGTCCATGGTTCTGGCCATATACTGGGGGGACGGGGACGACTCCCATTAACCCCTGACTATACCGGGGATACGCTTATCACAATGCCTTACTGGTCTGTGCTGAAGCAGGGCATTCTGGCAGCCAAGTGGCTTGACCTTTATTAGTGAGCCTGGTTACCCCCTCTCGGAACCACAGACTTAGAAATCGCCAGCTCATATACAGTGCATAAAATAAATTTATATATATATACCCTTATACACCATTTTAATAAAAAATATCACAAAATTCTTCTAAGTCCCTCGGGAAGAGTGAAAGACGCGCACGTTCATTTTCAGAGCTCCTAGACCTTCCTATAAGAAGTTAGCCAAAAAGTAGCTTCGAAAAACGCTTAGGTTAAGTTTCAGAGTTGCTTCTAATGTACCGAAGCTGGACTTAGACATAATTTCACTCTCACAACATTATGGCTGGTTGGAGACAGTCCGAACCACAAATACCGGGTCCATGGTTCTGGCCATATACTGGGGGGACAGGGACGACTCCCATTAACCCCTGACTATACCGGGGATACGCTTATCACAATGCCTTACTGGTCTGTGCTGAAGCAGGGCATTCTGGCAGCCAAGTTGCTTGACCTTTATTAGTGAGCCTGGTTACCCCCTCTCGGAACCACAGACTTAGAAATCGCCAGCTCATATACAGTGCATAAAATATATTTATATATATACCCTTATACACCATTTTAATAAAAAATATCACAAAATTCTTCTAAGTCCCTCGGGAAGAGTGAAAGACGCGCACGTTCATTTTCAGAGCTCCTAGACCTTCCTATAAGAAGTTAGCCAAAAAGTAGCTTCGAAAAACGCTTAGGTTAAGTCTCAGAGTTGCATCTAATGTACCGAAGCTGGACTTAGACATAATTTCACTCTCACAACATTATGGCTGGTTGGAGACAGTCCGAACCACAAATACCGGGTCCATGGTTCTGGCCATATACTGGGGGGACGGGGACGACTCCAATTAACCCCTGACTATACCGAGGATACGCTTATCACAATGCCTTACTGGTCTGTGCTGAAGCAGGGCATTCTGGCAGCCAAGTGGCTTGACCTTTATTAGTGAGCCTGGTTACCCCCTCTCGGAACCACAGACTTAGAAATCGCCAGCTCATATACAGTGCATAAAATATATTTATATATATACCCTTATACACCATTTTAATAAAAAATATCACAAAATTCTTCTAAGTCCCTCAGGAAGAGTGAAAGACGCGCACGTTCATTTTCAGAGCTCCTAGACCTTCCTATAAGAAGTTAGCCAAAAAGTAGCTTCGAAAAACGCTTAGGTTAAGTTTCAGAGTTGCATCTAATGTACCGAAGCTGTCCTTAGACATAATTTCACTCTCACAACATTATGGCTGGTTGGAGACAGTCCGAACCACAAATACCGGGTCCATGGTTTTGGCCATATACTGGGGGGACGGGGACGACTCCCATTAACCCCTGACTATACCGGGGATACGCTTATCACAATGCCTTACTGGTCTGTGCTGAAGCAGGGCATTCTGGCAGCCAAGTGGCTTGACCTTTATTAGTGAGCCTGGTTACCCCCTCTCGGAACCACAGACTTAGAAATCGCCAGCTCATATACAGTGCATAAAATATATTTATATATATACCCTTATACACCATTTTAATAAAAAATATCACAAAATTCTTCTACGTCACTCGGGAAGAGTGAAAGACGCGCACGTTCATTTTCAGAGCTCCTACACCTTCCTATAAGAAGTTAGCCAAAAAGTAGCTTCGAAAAACGCTTAGGTTAAGTCTCAGAGTTGCATCTAATGTACCGAAGCTGGACTTAGACATAATTTCACTCTCACAACATTATGGCTGGTTGGAGACAGTCCGAACCACAAATACCGGGTCCATGGTTCTGGCCATATACTGGGGGGACGGGGACGACTCCCATTAACCCCTGACTATACCGGGGATACGCTTATCACAATGCCTTACTGGTCTGTGCTGAAGCAGGGCATTCTGGCAGCCAAGTGGCTTGACCTTTATTAGTGAGCCTGGTTACCCCCTCTCGGAACCACAGACTTAGAAATCGCCAGCTCATATACAGTGCATAAAATAAATTTATATATATATACCCTTATACACCATTTTAATAAAAAATATCACAAAATTCTTCTAAGTCCCTCGGGAAGAGTGAAAGACGCGCACGTTCATTTTCAGAGCTCCTAGACCTTCCTATAAGAAGTTAGCCAAAAAGTAGCTTCGAAAAACGCTTAGGTTAAGTTTCAGAGTTGCTTCTAATGTACCGAAGCTGGACTTAGACATAATTTCACTCTCACAACATTATGGCTGGTTGGAGACAGTCCGAACCACAAATACCGGGTCCATGGTTCTGGCCATATACTGGGGGGACAGGGACGACTCCCATTAACCCCTGACTATACCGGGGATACGCTTATCACAATGCCTTACTGGTCTGTGCTGAAGCAGGGCATTCTGGCAGCCAAGTTGCTTGACCTTTATTAGTGAGCCTGGTTACCCCCTCTCGGAACCACAGACTTAGAAATCGCCAGCTCATATACAGTGCATAAAATATATTTATATATATACCCTTATACACCATTTTAATAAAAAATATCACAAAATTCTTCTAAGTCCCTCGGGAAGAGTGAAAGACGCGCACGTTCATTTTCAGAGCTCCTAGACCTTCCTATAAGAAGTTAGCCAAAAAGTAGCTTCGAAAAACGCTTAGGTTAAGTCTCAGAGTTGCATCTAATGTACCGAAGCTGGACTTAGACATAATTTCACTCTCACAACATTATGGCTGGTTGGAGACAGTCCGAACCACAAATACCGGGTCCATGGTTCTGGCCATATACTGGGGGGACGGGGACGACTCCAATTAACCCCTGACTATACCGAGGATACGCTTATCACAATGCCTTACTGGTCTGTGCTGAAGCAGGGCATTCTGGCAGCCAAGTGGCTTGACCTTTATTAGTGAGCCTGGTTACCCCCTCTCGGAACCACAGACTTAGAAATCGCCAGCTCATATACAGTGCATAAAATATATTTATATATATACCCTTATACACCATTTTAATAAAAAATATCACAAAATTCTTCTAAGTCCCTCAGGAAGAGTGAAAGACGCGCACGTTCATTTTCAGAGCTCCTAGACCTTCCTATAAGAAGTTAGCCAAAAAGTAGCTTCGAAAAACGCTTAGGTTAAGTTTCAGAGTTGCTTCTAATGTACCGAAGCTGGAATTAGACATAATTTCACTCTCACAACATTATGGCTGGTTGGAGACAGTCCGAACCACAAGTACTGTGTCCATGGTTCTGGGCGTATACTGGGGGGACGGGGACGACTCCCATTAACCCCTGACTATACCGGGGATACGCTTATCACAATGCCTTTCTGGTCTGTGCTGAAGCAGGGCATTCTGGCAGCCAAGTGGCTTGACTTTTATTAGTGAGCCTGGTTACCCCCTCTCGGAACCACAGACTTAGAAATCGCCAGCTCATATACAGTGCATAAAATATATTTATATATATACCCTTATACACCATTTTAATAAAAAATATCACAAAATTCTTCTAAGTCCCTCGGGAAGAGTGAAAGACGCGCACGTTAATTTTCAGAGCTCCTAGACCTTCCTATAAGAAGTTAGCCAAAAAGTAGCTTCGAAAAACGCTTAGGTTAAGTTTCAGAGTTGCTTCTAATGTACCAAAGCTGGACTTAGACATAATTTCACTCTCACAACATTATGGCTGGTTGGAGACAGTCCGAACCACAAGTACCGGGTCCATGGTTCTGGGCGTATACTGGGGGGACGGGGGGGACTCCCATTAACCCCTGACTATACCGGGGATACGCTTATCACAATGCCTTTCTGGTCTGTGCTGAAGCAGGGCATTCTGGCAGCCAATTAGCTTGACCTTTATTAGTAAGCCTGGTTACCCCCTCTCGGAACCACAGACTTAGAAATCGCCAGCTCATATACAGTGCATAAAATATATTTATATATATACCCTTATACACCATTTTAATAAAAAATATCACAAAATTCTTCAAAGTCCCTCGGGAAGAGTGAAAGACGCGCACGTACATTTTCAGAGCTCCTAGACCTTTCTATAAGATGTTAGCCAAAAAGTATCTTCGAAAAACGCTTAGGTTAAGTTTCAGAGTTGCTTCTAATGTACCAAAGCTGGACTTAGACATAATTTCACTCTCACAACATTATGGCTGGTTGGAGACAGTCCGAACCACAATTACCGGGTCCATGGTTCTGGGCGTATACTGGGGGGACGGGGACGACTCCCATTAACCCCTGACTATACCGGGGATACGCTTATCACAATGCCTTTCTGGTCTGTGCTGAAGCAGGGCATTCTGGCATCCAAGTGGCTTGACTTTTATTAGTGAGCCTGGTTACCCCCTCTCGGAACCACAGACTTAGAAATCGCCAGCTCATATACAGTGCATAAAATATATTTATATATATACCCTTATACATCATTTTAATAAAAAATATCACAAAATTCTTCTAAGTCCCTCGGGAAGAGTGAAAGACGCGCACGTTCATTTTCAGAGCTCCTAGACCTTCCTATAAGAAGTTAGCAGAAACGTAGCTTCGAAAAACGCTTAGGTTAAGTTTCAGAGTTGCTTCTAATGTACTGAAGCTGGACTTAGACATAATTTCACTCTCACAACATTATGGCTGGTTGGAGACAGTCCGAACCACAAGTACCGGGTCCATGGTTCTGGCCATATACTGGGGGGACGGGGACGACTCCCATTAACCCCTGACTATACCGGGGATACGCTTATCACAATGCCTTACTGGTCTGTGCTGAAGCAGGGCATTCTGGCAGCCAATTGGCTTGACTTTTATTAGTGAGCCTGGTTACCCCCTCTCGGAACCACAGACTTAGAAATCGCCAGCTCATATACAGTGCATAAAATATATTTATATATATACCCTTATACACCATTTTAATAAAAAATATCACAAAATTCTTCTAAGTCCCTCGGGAAGAGTGAAAGACGCGCACGTTAATTTTCAGAGCTCCTAGACCTTCCTATAAGAAGTTAGCCAAAAAGTAGCTTCGAAAAACGCTTAGGTTAAGTTTCAGAGTTGCTTCTAATGTACCAAAGCTGGACTTAGACATAATTTCACTCTCACAACATTATGGCTGGTTGGAGACAGTCCGAACCACAAGTACCGGGTCCATGGTTCTGGGCGTATACTGGGGGGAGGGGGACGACTCCCATTAACCCCTGACTATACCGGGGATACGCTTATCACAATGCCTTACTGGTCTGTGCTGAAGCAGGGCATTCTGGCATCCAAGTGGCTTGACCTTTATTAGTGAGCCTGGTTACCCCCTCTCGGAACCACAGACTTAGAAATCGCCAGCTCATATACAGTGCATAAAATATATTTATATATATACCCTTATACACCATTTTAATAAAAAATATCACAAAATTCTTCTACTGTAAGTCCCTCGGGAAGAGTGAAAGACGCGCACGTTCATTTTCAGAGCTCCTAGACCTTCCTATAAGAAGTTAGCCAAAAAGTAGCTTCGAAAAACGCTTAGGTTAAGTTTCAGAGTTGCTTCTCATGTACCAAAGCTGGACTTAGACATAATTTCACTCTCACAACATTATGGCTGGTTGGAGACAGTCCGAACCACAAGTACCGGGTCCATGGTTCTGGGCGTATACTGGGGGGACGGGGACGACTCCCATTAACCCCTGACTTTACCGGGGATACGTTTATCACAATGCCTTACTGGTCTGTGCTGAAGCAGGGCATTCTGGCAGCCAAGTGGCTTGACCTTTATTAGTGAGCCTGGTTACCCCCTCTCGGAACCACAGACTTAGAAATCGCCAGCTCATATACAGTGCATTAAATATATTTATATATATACCCTTATACACCATTTTAATAAAAAAATATCACAAAATTCTTCTAAGTCCCTCGGGAAGAGTGAAAGACGCACGTTCATTTTCAGAGCACCTAGACCTTCCTATAATAAGTTAGCCAAAAAGTAGCTTCGAAAAACGCTTAGGTTAAGTTTCAGAGTTGCTTCTAATGTACCGAAGCTGGACTTAGACATAATTTCACTCTCACAACATTATGGCTGGTTGGAGACAGTCCGAACCACAAATACCGGGTCCATGGTTCTGGCCATATACTGGGGGGACGGGGACGACTCCCATTAACCCCTGACTATACCGGGGATACGCTTATCACAATGCCTTACTGGTCTGTGCTGAAGCAGGGCATTCTGGCAGCCAAGTGGCTTGACCTTTATTAGTGAGCCTGGTTACCCCCTCTCGGAACCACAGACTTAGAAATCGCCAGCTCATATACAGTGCATAAAATATATTTATATATATACCCTTATACACCATTTTAATAAAAAATATCACAAAATTCTGCTAAGTCCCTCGGGAAGAGTGAAAGACGCGCACGTTCATTTTCAGAGCTCCTAGACCTTCCTATAAGAAGTTAGCCAAAAAATAGCTTCGAAAAACGCTTTGTTTAAGTTTCAGAGTTGCTTCTAATGTACCAAAGCTGGACTTAGACATAATTTCACTCTCACAACATTATGGCTGGTTGGAGACAGTCCGAACCACAAGTACAGGGTCCATGGTTCTGGGCGTATACTGGGGGGACGGGGACGACTCCCATTAACCCCTGACTATACCGGGGATATGCTTATCACAATGCATTTCTGGTCTGTGCTGAAGCAGGGCATTCTGGCAGCCAATTGGCTTGACCTTTATTAGTGAGCCTGGTTACCCCCTCTCGGAACCACAGACTTAGAAATCGCCAGCTCATATACAGTGCATAAAATATATTTATATATATACCCTTATACACCATTTTAATAAAAAATATCACAAAATTCTTCTAAGTCCCTCGGGAAGAGTGAAAGACGCGCACGTACATTTTCAGAGCTCCTAGACCTTTCTATAAGATGTTAGCCAAAAAGTATCTTCGAAAAACGCTTAGGTTAAGTTTCAGAGTTGCTTCTAATGTACCAAAGCTGGACTTAGACATAATTTCACTCTCACAACATTATGGCTGGTTGGAGACAGTCCGAACCACAATTACCGGGTCCATGGTTCTGGGCGTATACTGGGGGGACGGGGACGACTCCCATTAACCCCTGACTATACCGGGGATACGCTTATCACAATGCCTTTCTGGTCTGTGCTGAAGCAGGGCATTCTGGCAGCCAATTGGCTTGACTTTTATTAGTGAGCCTGGTTACCCCCTCTCGGAACCACAGACTTAGAAATCGCCAGCTCATATACAGTGCATAAAATATATTTATATATATACCCTTATACATCATTTTAATAAAAAATATCACAAAATTCTTCTAAGTCCCTCGGGAAGAGTGAAAGACGCGCACGTTCATTTTCAGAGCTCCTAGACCTTCCTATAAGAAGTTAGCAGAAACGTAGCTTCGAAAAACGCTTAGGTTAAGTTTCAGAGTTGCTTCTAATGTACTGAAGCTGGACTTAGACATAATTTCACTCTCACAACATTATGGCTGGTTGGAGACAGTCCGAACCACAAGTACCGGGTCCATGGTTCTGGCCATATACTGGGGGGACGGGGACGACTCCCATTAACCCCTGACTATACCGGGGATACGCTTATCACAATGCCTTACTGGTCTGTGCTGAAGCAGGGCATTCTGGCAGCCAATTGGCTTGACTTTTATTAGTGAGCCTGGTTACCCCCTCTCGGAACCACAGACTTAGAAATCGCCAGCTCATATACAGTGCATAAAATATATTTATATATATACCCTTATACACCATTTTAATAAAAAATATCACAAAATTCTTCTAAGTCCCTCGGGAAGAGTGAAAGACGCGCACGTTAATTTTCAGAGCTCCTAGACCTTCCTATAAGAAGTTAGCCAAAAAGTAGCTTCGAAAAACGCTTAGGTTAAGTTTCAGAGTTGCTTCTAATGTACCAAAGCTGGACTTAGACATAATTTCACTCTCACAACATTATGGCTGGTTGGAGACAGTCCGAACCACAAGTACCGGGTCCATGGTTCTGGGCGTATACTGGGGGGACGGGGACGACTCCCATTAACCCCTGACTATACCGGGGATACGCTTATCACAATGCCTTACTGGTCTGTGCTGAAGCAGGGCATTCTGGCATCCAAGTGGCTTGACCTTTATTAGTGAGCCTGGTTACCCCCTCTCGGAACCACAGACTTAGAAATCGCCAGCTCATATACAGTGCATAAAATATATTTATATATATACCCTTATACACCATTTTAATAAAAAATATCACAAAATTCTTCTACTGTAAGTCCCTCGGGAAGAGTGAAAGACGCGCACGTTCATTTTCAGAGCTCCTAGACCTTCCTATAAGAAGTTAGCCAAAAAGTAGCTTCGAAAAACGCTTAGGTTAAGTTTCAGAGTTGCTTCTCATGTACCAAAGCTGGACTTAGACATAATTTCACTCTCACAACATTATGGCTGGTTGGAGACAGTCCGAACCACAAGTACCGGGTCCATGGTTCTGGGCGTATACTGGGGGGACGGGGACGACTCCCATTAACCCCTGACTTTACCGGGGATACGTTTATCACAATGCCTTACTGGTCTGTGCTGAAGCAGGGCATTCTGGCAGCCAAGTGGCTTGACCTTTATTAGTGAGCCTGGTTACCCCCTTTCGGAACCACAGACTTAGAAATCGCCAGCTCATATACAGTGCATAAAATATATTTATATATATACCCTTATACACCATTTTAATAAAAAAATATCACAAAATTCTTCTAAGTCCCTCGGGAAGAGTGAAAGACGCACGTTCATTTTCAGAGCACCTAGACCTTCCTATAATAAGTTAGCCAAAAAGTAGCTTCGAAAAACGCTTAGGTTACGTTTCAGAGTTGCTTCTAATGTACCGAAGCTGGACTTAGACATAATTTCACTCTCACAACATTATGGCTGGTTGGAGACAGTCCGAACCACAAATACCGGGTCCATGGTTCTGGCCATATACTGGGGGGACGGGGACGACTCCCATTAACCCCTGACTATACCGGGGATACGCTTATCACAATGCCTTACTGGTCTATGCTGAAGCAGGGCATTCTGGCAGCCAAGTGGCTTGACCTTTATTAGTGAGCCTGGTTACCCCCTCTCGGAACCACAGACTTAGAAATCGCCAGCTCATATACAGTGCATAAAATATATTTATATATATACCCTTATACACCATTTTAATAAAAAATATCACAAAATTCTTCTAAGTCCCTCGGGAAGAGTGAAAGACGCGCACGTTCATTTTCAGAGCTCCTAGACCTTCCTATAAGAAGTTAGCCAAAAAATAGCTTCGAAAAACGCTTTGTTTAAGTTTCAGAGTTGCTTCTAATGTACCAAAGCTGGACTTAGACATAATTTCACTCTCACAACATTATGGCTGGTTGGAGACAGTCCGAACCACAAGTACAGGGTCCATGGTTCTGGGCGTATACTGGGGGGACGGGGACGACTCCCATTAACCCCTGACTATACCGGGGATATGCTTATCACAATGCATTTCTGGTCTGTGCTGAAGCAGGGCATTCTGGCAGCCAATTGGCTTGACCTTTATTAGTGAGCCTGGTTACCCCCTCTCGGAACCACAGACTTAGAAATCGCCAGCTCATATACAGTGCATAAAATATATTTATATATATACCCTTATACACCATTTTAATAAAAAATATCACAAAATTCTTCTAAGTCCCTCGGGAAGAGTGAAAGACGCGCACGTACATTTTCAGAGCTCCTAGACCTTTCTATAAGATGTTAGCCAAAAAGTATCTTCGAAAAACGCTTAGGTTAAGTTTCAGAGTTGCTTCTAATGTACCAAAGCTGGACTTAGACATAATTTCACTCTCACAACATTATGGCTGGTTGGAGACAGTCCGAACCACAATTACCGGGTCCATGGTTCTGGGCGTATACTGGGGGGACGGGGACGACTCCCATTAACCCCTGACTATACCGGGGATACGCTTATCACAATGCCTTTCTGGTCTGTGCTGAAGCAGGGCATTCTGGCAGCCAATTGGCTTGACTTTTATTAGTGAGCCTGGTTACCCCCTCTCGGAACCACAGACTTAGAAATCACCAGCTCATATACAGTGCATAAAATATATTTATATATATACCCTTATGCATCATTTTAATAAAAAATATCACAAAATTCTTCTAAGTCCCTCGGGAAGAGTGAAAGACGCGCACGTTCATTTTCAGAGCTCCTAGACCTTCCTATAAGAAGTTAGCAGAAACGTAGCTTCGAAAAACGCTTAGGTTAAGTTTCAGAGTTGCTTCTAATGTACTGAAGCTGGACTTAGACATAATTTCACTCTCACAACATTATGGCTGGTTGGAGACAGTCCGAACCACAAGTACCGGGTCCATGGTTCTGGCCATATACTGGGGGGACGGGGACGACTCCCATTAACCCCTGACTATACCGGGGATACGCTTATCACAATGCCTTACTGGTCTGTGCTGAAGCAGGGCATTCTGGCAGCCAATTGGCTTGACTTTTATTAGTGAGCCTGGTTACCCCCTCTCGGAACCACAGACTTAGAAATCGCCAGCTCATATACAGTGCATAAAATATATTTATATATATACCCTTATACACCATTTTAATAAAAAATATCACAAAATTCTTCTAAGTCCCTCGGGAAGAGTGAAAGACGCGCACGTTAATTTTCAGAGCTCCTAGACCTTCCTATAAGAAGTTAGCCAAAAAGTAGCTTCGAAAAACGCTTAGGTTAAGTTTCAGAGTTGCTTCTAATGTACCAAAGCTGGACTTAGACATAATTTCACTCTCACAACATTATGGCTGGTTGGAGACAGTCCGAACCACAAGTACCGGGTCCATGGTTCTGGGCGTATACTGGGGGGACGGGGACGACTCCCATTAACCCCTGACTATACCGGGGATACGCTTATCACAATGCATTACTGGTCTGTGCTGAAGCAGGGCATTCTGGCATCCAAGTGGCTTGACCTTTATTAGTGAGCCTGGTTACCCCCTCTCGGAACCACAGACTTAGAAATCGCCAGCTCATATACAGTGCATAAAATATATTTATATATATACCCTTATACACCATTTTAATAAAAAATATCACAAAATTCTTCTACTGTAAGTCCCTCGGGAAGAGTGAAAGACGCGCACGTTCATTTTCAGAGCTCCTAGACCTTCCTATAAGAAGTTAGCCAAAAAGTAGCTTCGAAAAACGCTTAGGTTAAGTTTCAGAGTTGCTTCTCATGTACCAAAGCTGGACTTAGACATAATTTCACTCTCACAACATTATGGCTGGTTGGAGACAGTCCGAACCACAAGTACCGGGTCCATGGTTCTGGGCGTATACTGGGGGGACGGGGACGACTCCCATTAACCCCTGACTTTACCGGGGATACGTTTATCACAATGCCTTACTGGTCTGTGCTGAAGCAGGGCATTCTGGCAGCCAAGTGGCTTGACCTTTATTAGTGAGCCTGGTTACCCCCTCTCGGAACCACAGACTTAGAAATCGCCAGCTCATATACAGTGCATAAAATATATTTATATATATACCCTTATACACCATTTTAATAAAAAATATCACAAAATTCTTCTAAGTCCCTCGGGAAGAGTGAAAGACGCGCACGTTCATTTTCAGAGCACCTAGACCTTCCTATAATAAGTTAGCCAAAAAGTAGCTTCGAAAAACGCTTAGGTTAAGTTTCAGAGTTGCTTCTAATGTACCGAAGCTGGACTTAGACATAATTTCACTCTCACAACATTATGGCTGGTTGGAGACAGTCCGAACCACAAATACCGGGTCCATGGTTCTGGCCATATACTGGGGGGACGGGGACGACTCCCATTAACCTCTGACTATACCGGGGATACGCTTCTCACAATGCCTTTCTGGTCTGTGCTGAAGCAGGGCATTCTGGCAGCCAATTGGCTTGACTTTTATTAGTGAGCCTGGTTACCCCCTCTCGGAACCACAGACTTAGAAATCGCCAGCTCATATACATGCATAACATATATTTATATATATACCCTTATACACCATTTTAATAAAAAATATCACAAAATTCTTCTAAGTCCCTCGGGAAGAGTGAAAGACGCGCACGTTCATTTTCAGAGCTCCTAGACCTTCCTATAAGAAGTTAGCCAAAAAGTAGCTTCGAAAAACGCTTAGGTTAAGTTTCAGAGTTGCATCTAATGTACCGAAGCTGGACTTAGACATAATTTCACTCTCACAACATTATGGCTGGTTGGAGACAATCCGAACCACAAATACCGGGTCCATGGTTCTGGCCATATACTGGGGGGACGGGGACGACTCCCATTAACCCCTGACTATACGGGGATACGCTTATCACAATGCCTTTCTGGTCTGTGCTGAAGCAGGGCATTCTGGCAGCCAATTGGCTTGACTTTTATTAGTGAGCCTGGTTATCCCCTCTCGGAACCACAGACTTAGAAATCGCCAGCTCATATACATGCATAAAATATATTTATATATATACCCTTTTTCACCATTTTAATAAAAAATATCACAAAATTCTTCTAAGTCCCTCGGGAAGAGTGAAAGACGCGCAGGTTCATTTTCAGAGCTCCTAGACCTTCCTATAAGAAGTTAGCCAAAAAGTAGCTTCGAAAAACGCTTAGGTTAAGTTTCAGAGTTGCTTCTAATGTACCAGAGCTGGACTTAGACATAATTTCACTCTCACAACATTATGGCTGGTTGGAGACAGTCCGAACCACAAGTACCGGGTCCATGGTTCTGGGCGTATACTGGGGGGACGGGGACGACTCCCATTAACCCCTGACTATACCGGGGATACGTTTATCACAATGCCTTACTGGTCTGTGCTGAAGCAGGGCATTCTGGCATCCAAGTGGCTTGACCTTTATTAGTGAGCCTGGTTACCCCCTCTCGGAACCACAGACTTAGAAATCGCCAGCTCATATACAGTGCATAAAATATATTTATATATATACCCTTATACACCATTTTAATAAAAAATATCACAAAATTCTTCTAAGTCCCTCGGGAAGAGTGAAAGACGCGCACGTTAATTTTCAGAGCTCCTAGACCTTCCTATAAGAAGTTAGCCAAAAAGTAGCTTCGAAAAACGCTTAGGTTAAGTTTCAGAGTTGCTTCTAATGTACCAAAGCTGGACTTAGACATAATTTCACTCTCACAACATTATGGCTGGTTGGAGACAGTCCGAACCACAAGTACCGGGTCCATGGTTCTGGGCGTATACTGGGGGGACGGGGACGACTCCCATTAACCCCTGACTATACCGGGGATACGCTTATCACAATGCCTTTCTGGTCTGTGCTGAAGCAGGGCATTCTGGCAGCCAATTAGCTTGACCTTTATTAGTAAGCCTGGTTACCCCCTCTCGGAACCACAGACTTAGAAATCGCCAGCTCATATACAGTGCATAAAATATATTTATATATATACCCTTATACACCATTTTAATAAATAATATCACAAAATTCTTCTAAGTCCCTCGGGAAGAGTGAAAGACGCGCACGTTCATTTTCAGAGCTCCTAGTCCTTCCTATAAGAAGTTAGCCAAAAAATAGCTTCGAAAAACGCTTTGTTTAAGTTTCAGAGTTGCTTCTAATGTACCAAAGCTGGACTTAGACATAATTTCACTCTCACAACATTATGGCTGGTTGGAGACAGTCCGAACCACAAGTACAGGGTCCATAGTTCTGGGCGTATACTGGGGGGACGGGGACGACTCCCATTAACCCCTGACTATACCGGGGATATGCTTATCACAATGCATTTCTGGTCTGTGCTGAAGCAGAGCATTCTGGCAGCCAATTGGCTTGACCTTTATTAGTGAGCCTGGTTACCCCCTCTCGGAACCACAGACTTAGAAATCGCCAGCTCATATACAGTGCATAAAATATATTTATATATATACCCTTATACACCATTTTAATAAAAAATATCACAAAATTCTTCTAAGTCCCTCGGGAAGAGTGAAAGACGCGCACGTACATTTTCAGAGCTCCTAGACCTTTCTATAAGATGTTAGCCAAAAAGTATCTTCGAAAAACGCTTAGGTTAAGTTTCAGAGTTGCTTCTAATGTACCAAAGCTGGACTTAGACATAATTTCACTCTCACAACATTATGGCTGGTTGGAGACAGTCCGAACCACAATTACCGGGTCCATGGTTCTGGGCGTATACTGGGGGGACGGGGACGACTCCCATTAACCCCTGACTATACCGGGGATACGCTTATCACAATGCCTTTCTGGTCTGTGCTGAAGCAGGGCATTCTGGCAGCCAATTGGCTTGACTTTTATTAGTGAGCCTGGTTACCCCCTCTCGGAACCACAGACTTAGAAATCGCCAGCTCATATACAGTGCATAAAATATATTTATATATATACCCTTATACATCATTTTAATAAAAAATATCACAAAATTCTTTTTAGTCCCTCGGGAAGAGTGAAAGACGCGCACGTTCATTTTCAGGGCTCCTAGACCTTCCTATAAGAAGTTAGCAGAAACGTAGCTTCGAAAAACGCTTAGGTTAAGTTTCAGAGTTGCTTCTAATGTACTGAAGCTGGACTTAGACATAATTTCACTCTCACAACATTATGGCTGGTTGGAGACAGTCCGAACCACAAGTACCGGGTCCATGGTTCTGGCCATATACTGGGGGGACGGGGACGACTCCCATTAACCCCTGACTATACCGGGGATACGCTTATCACAATGCCTTACTGGTCTGTGCTGAAGCAGGGCATTCTGGCAGCCAATTGGCTTGACTTTTATTAGTGAGCCTGGTTACCCCCTCTCGGAACCACAGACTTAGAAATCGCCAGCTCATATACAGTGCATAAAATATATTTATATATATACCCTTATACACCATTTTAATAAAAAATATCACAAAATTCTTCTAAGTCCCTCGGGAAGAGTGAAAGACGCGCACGTTAATTTTCAGAGCTCCTAGACCTTCCTATAAGAAGTTAGCCAAAAAGTAGCTTCGAAAAACGCTTAGGTTAAGTTTCAGAGTTGCTTCTAATGTACCAAAGCTGGACTTAGACATAATTTCACTCTCACAACATTATGGCTGGTTGGAGACAGTCCGAACCACAAGTACCGGGTCCATGGTTCTGGGCGTATACTGGGGGGACGGGGACGACTCCCATTAACCCCTGACTATACCGGGGATACGCTTATCACAATGCCTTACTGGTCTGTGCTGAAGCAGGGCATTCTGGCATCCAAGTGGCTTGACCTTTATTAGTGAGCCTGGTTACCCCCTCTCGGAACCACAGACTTAGAAATCGCCAGCTCATATACAGTGCATAAAATATATTTATATATATACCCTTATACACCATTTTAATAAAAAATATCACAAAATTCTTCTACTGTAAGTCCCTCGGGAAGAGTGAAAGACGCGCACGTTCATTTTCAGAGCTCCTAGACCTTCCTATAAGAAGTTAGCCAAAAAGTAGCTTCGAAAAACGCTTAGGTTAAGTTTCAGAGTTGCTTCTCATGTACCAAAGCTGGACTTAGACATAATTTCACTCTCACAACATTATGGCTGGTTGGAGACAGTCCGAACCACAAGTACCGGGTCCATGGTTCTGGGCGTATACTGGGGGGACGGGGACGACTCCCATTAACCCCTGACTTTACCGGGGATACGTTTATCACAATGCCTTACTGGTCTGTGCTGAAGCAGGGCATTCTGGCAGCCAAGTGGCTTGACCTTTATTAGTGAGCCTGGTTACCCCCTCTCGGAACCACAGACTTAGAAATCGCCAGCTCATATACAGTGCATAAAATATATTTATATATATACCCTTATACACCATTTTAATAAAAAATATCACAAAATTCTTCTAAGTCCCTCGGGAAGAGTGAAAGACGCGCACGTTCATTTTAAGAGCACCTAGACCTTCCTATAATAAGTTAGCCAAAAAGTAGCTTCGAAAAACGCTTAGGTTAAGTTTCAGAGTTGCTTCTAATGTACCGAAGCTGGACTTAGACATAATTTCACTCTCACAACATTATGGCTGGTTGGAGACAGTCCGAACCACAAATACCGGGTCCATGGTTCTGGCCATATACTGGGGGGACGGGGACGACTCCCATTAACCTCTGACTATACCGGGGATACGCTTCTCACAATGCCTTTCTGGTCTGTGCTGAAGCAGGGCATTCTGGCAGCCAATTGGCTTGACTTTTATTAGTGAGCCTGGTTACCCCCTCTCGGAACCACAGACTTAGAAATCGCCAGCTCATATACATGCATAACATATATTTATATATATACCCTTATACACCATTTTAATAAAAAATATCACAAAATTCTTCTAAGTCCCTCGGGAAGAGTGAAAGACGCGCACGTTCATTTTCAGAGCTCCTAGACCTTCCTATAAGAAGTTAGCCAAAAAGTAGCTTCGAAAAACGCTTAGGTTAAGTTTCAGAGTTGCATCTAATGTACCGAAGCTGGACTTAGACATAATTTCACTCTCACAACATTATGGCTGGTTGGAGACAATCCGAACCACAAATACCGGGTCCATGGTTCTGGCCATATACTGGGGGGACGGGGACGACTCCCATTAACCCCTGACTATACGGGGATACGCTTATCACAATGCCTTTCTGGTCTGTGCTGAAGCAGGGCATTCTGGCAGCCAATTGGCTTGACTTTTATTAGTGAGCCTGGTTATCCCCTCTCGGAACCACAGACTTAGAAATCGCCAGCTCATATACATGCATAAAATATATTTATATATATACCCTTTTTCACCATTTTAATAAAAAATATCACAAAATTCTTCTAAGTCCCTCGGGAAGAGTGAAAGACGCGCACGTTCATTTTCAGAGCTCCTAGACCTTCCTATAAGAAGTTAGCCAAAAAGTAGCTTCGAAAAACGCTTAGGTTAAGTTTCAGAGTTGCTTCTAATGTACCAGAGCTGGACTTAGACATAATTTCACTCTCACAACATTATGGCTGGTTGGAGACAGTCCGAACCACAAGTACCGGGTCCATGGTTCTGGGCGTATACTGGGGGGACGGGGACGACTCCCATTAACCCCTGACTATACCGGGGATACGTTTATCACAATGCCTTACTGGTCTGTGCTGAAGCAGGGCATTCTGGCATCCAAGTGGCTTGACCTTTATTAGTGAGCCTGGTTACCCCCTCTCGGAACCACAGACTTAGAAATCGCCAGCTCATATACAGTGCATAAAATATATTTATATATATACCCTTATACACCATTTTAATAAAAAATATCACAAAATTCTTCTAAGTCCCTCGGGAAGAGTGAAAGACGCGCACGTTAATTTTCAGAGCTCCTAGACCTACCTATAAGAAGTTAGCCAAAAAGTAGCTTCGAAAAACGCTTAGGTTAAGTTTCAGAGTTGCTTCTAATGTACCAAAGCTGGACTTAGACATAATTTCACTCTCACAACATTATGGCTGGTTGGAGACAGTCCGAACCACAAGTACCGGGTCCATGGTTCTGGGCGTATACTGGGGGGACGGGGACGACTCCCATTAACCCCTGACTATACCGGGGATACGCTTATCACAATGCCTTTCTGGTCTGTGCTGAAGCAGGGCATTCTGGCAGCCAATTAGCTTGACCTTTATTAGTAAGCCTGGTTACCCCCTCTCGGAACCACAGACTTAGAAATCGCCAGCTCATATACAGTGCATAAAATATATTTATATATATACCCTTATACACCATTTTAATAAATAATATCACAAAATTCTTCTAAGTCCCTCGGGAAGAGTGAAAGACGCGCACGTTCATTTTCAGAGCTCCTAGTCCTTCCTATAAGAAGTTAGCCAAAAAATAGCTTCGAAAAACGCTTTGTTTAAGTTTCAGAGTTGCTTCTAATGTACCAAAGCTGGACTTAGACATAATTTCACTCTCACAACATTATGGCTGGTTGGAGACAGTCCGAACCACAAGTACAGGGTCCATGGTTCTGGGCGTATACTGGGGGGACGGGGACGACTCCCATTAACCCCTGACTATACCGGGGATATGCTTATCACAATGCATTTCTGGTCTGTGCTGAAGCAGGGCATTCTGGCAGCCAATTGGCTTGACCTTTATTAGTGAGCCTGGTTACCCCCTCTCGGAACCACAGACTTAGAAATCGCCAGCTCATATACAGTGCATAAAATATATTTATATATATACCCTTATACACCATTTTAATAAAAAATATCACAAAATTCTTCTAAGTCCCTCGGGAAGAGTGAAAGACGCGCACGTACATTTTCAGAGCTCCTAGACCTTTCTATAAGATGTTAGCCAAAAAGTATCTTCGAAAAACGCTTAGGTTAAGTTTCAGAGTTGCTTCTAATGTACCAAAGCTGGACTTAGACATAATTTCACTCTCACAACATTATGGCTGGTTGGAGACAGTCCGAACCACAATTACCGGGTCCATGGTTCTGGGCGTATACTGGGGGGACGGGGACGACTCCCATTAACCCCTGACTATACCGGGGATACGCTTATCACAATGCCTTTCTGGTCTGTGCTGAAGCAGGGCATTCTGGCAGCCAATTGGCTTGACTTTTATTAGTGAGCCTGGTTACCCCCTCTCGGAACCACAGACTTAGAAATCGCCAGCTCATATACAGTGCATAAAATATATTTATATATATACCCTTATACATCATTTTAATAAAAAATATCACAAAATTCTTCTAAGTCCCTCGGGAAGAGTGAAAGACGCGCACGTTCATTTTCAGAGCTCCTAGACCTTCCTATAAGAAGTTAGCCAAAAAGTAGCTTCGAAAAACGCTTAGGTTAAGTTTCAGAGTTGCTTCTAATGTACCGAAGCTGGACTTAGACATAATTTCACTCTCACAACATTATGGCTGGTTGGAGACAGTCCGAACCACAAGTACTGGGTCCATGGTTCTGGGCGTATACTGGGGGGACGGGGACGACTCCCATTAACCCCTGACTATACCGGGGATACGCTTATCACAATGCCTTACTGGTCTGTGCTGAAGCAGGGCATTCTGGCAGCCAAGTGGCTTGACCTTTATTAGTGAGCCTGGTTACCCCCTCTCGGAACCACAGACTTAGAAATCGCCAGCTCATATAAAGTGCATAAAATAAATTTATATATATATACCCTTATACACCATTTTAATAAAAAATATCACAAAATTCTTCTAAGTCCCTCGGGAAGAGTGAAAGACGCGCACGTTCATTTTCAGAGCTCCTAGACCTTCCTATAAGAAGTTAGCCAAAAAGTAGCTTCGAAAAACGCTTAGGTTAAGTTTCAGAGTTGCTTCTAATGTACCGAAGCTGGACTTAGACATAATTTCACTCTCACAACATTATGGCTGGTTGGAGACAGTCCGAACCACAAATACCGGGTCCATGGTTCTGGCCATATACTGGGGGGACAGGGACGACTCCCATTAACCCCTGACTATACCGGGGATACGCTTATCACAATGACTTACTGGTCTGTGCTGAAGCAGGGCATTCTGGCAGCCAAGTTGCTTGACCTTTATTAGTGAGCCTGGTTACCCCCTCTCGGAACCACAGACTTAGAAATCGCCAGCTCATATACAGTGCATAAAATATATTTATATATATACCCTTATACACCATTTTAATAAAAAATATCACAAAATTCTTCTAAGTCCCTCGGGAAGAGTGAAAGACGCGCACGTTCATTTTCAGAGCTCCTAGACCTTCCTATAAGAAGTTAGCCAAAAAGTAGCTTCGAAAAACGCTTAGGTTAAGTTTCAGAGTTGCATCTAATGTACCGAAGCTGGACTTAGACATAATTTCACTCTCACAACATTATGGCTGGTTGGAGACAGTCCGAACCACAAATACCGGGTCCATGGTTCTGGCCATATACTGGGGGGACGGGGACGACTCCCATTAACCCCTGACTATACCGGGGATACGCTTATCACAATGCCTTACTGGTCTGTGCTGAAGCAGGTCATTCTGGCAGCCAAGTGGCTTGACCTTTATTAGTGAGCCTGGTTACCCCCTCTCGGAACCACAGACTTAGAAATCGCCAGCTCATATACAGTGCATAAAATAAATTTATATATATATACCCTTATACACCATTTTAATAAAAAATATCACAAAATTCTTCTAAGTCCCTCGGGAAGAGTGAAAGACGCGCACGTTCATTTTCAGAGCTCCTAGACCTTCCTATAAGAAGTTAGCCAAAAAGTAGCTTCGAAAAACGCTTAGGTTAAGTTTCAGAGTTGCTTCTAATGTACCGAAGCTGGAATTAGACATAATTTCACTCTCACAACATTATGGCTGGTTGGAGACAGTCCGAACCACAAGTACTGGGTCCATGGTTCTGGGCGTATACTGGGGGGACGGGGACGACTCCCATTAACCCCTGACTATACCGGGGATACGCTTATCACAATGCCTTTCTGGTCTGTGCTGAAGCAGGGCATTCTGGCAGCCAATTGGCTTGACTTTTATTAGTGAGCCTGGTTACCCCCTCTCGGAACCACAGACTTAGAAATCGCCAGCTCATATACAGTGCATAAAATATATTTATATATATACCCTTATACATCATTTTAATAAAAAATATCACAAAATTCTTCTAAGTCCCTCGGGAAGAGTGAAAGACGCGCACGTTCATTTTCAGAGCTCCTAGACCTTCCTATAAGAAGTTAGCCAAAAAGTAGCTTCGAAAAACGCTTAGGTTAAGTTTCAGAGTTGCTTCTAATGTACCGAAGCTGGACTTAGACATAATTTCACTCTCACAACATTATGGCTGGTTGGAGACAGTCCGAACCACAAGTACTGGGTCCATGGTTCTGGGCGTATACTGGGGGGACGGGGACGACTCCCATTAACCCCTGACTATACCGGGGATACGCTTATCACAATGCCTTACTGGTCTGTGCTGAAGCAGGGCATTCTGGCAGCCAAGTGGCTTGACCTTTATTAGTGAGCCTGGTTACCCCCTCTCGGAACCACAGACTTAGAAATCGCCAGCTCATATAAAGTGCATAAAATAAATTTATATATATATACCCTTATACACCATTTTAATAAAAAATATCACAAAATTCTTCTAAGTCCCTCGGGAAGAGTGAAAGACGCGCACGTTCATTTTCAGAGCTCCTAGACCTTCCTATAAGAAGTTAGCCAAAAAGTAGCTTCGAAAAACGCTTAGGTTAAGTTTCAGAGTTGCTTCTAATGTACCGAAGCTGGACTTAGACATAATTTCACTCTCACAACATTATGGCTGGTTGGAGACAGTCCGAACCACAAATACCGGGTCCATGGTTCTGGCCATATACTGGGGGGACAGGGACGACTCCCATTAACCCCTGACTATACCGGGGATACGCTTATCACAATGACTTACTGGTCTGTGCTGAAGCAGGGCATTCTGGCAGCCAAGTTGCTTGACCTTTATTAGTGAGCCTGGTTACCCCCTCTCGGAACCACAGACTTAGAAATCGCCAGCTCATATACAGTGCATAAAATATATTTATATATATACCCTTATACACCATTTTAATAAAAAATATCACAAAATTCTTCTAAGTCCCTCGGGAAGAGTGAAAGACGCGCACGTTCATTTTCAGAGCTCCTAGACCTTCCTATAAGAAGTTAGCCAAAAAGTAGCTTCGAAAAACGCTTAGGTTAAGTTTCAGAGTTGCATCTAATGTACCGAAGCTGGACTTAGACATAATTTCACTCTCACAACATTATGGCTGGTTGGAGACAGTCCGAACCACAAATACCGGGTCCATGGTTCTGGCCATATACTGGGGGGACGGGGACGACTCCCATTAACCCCTGACTATACCGGGGATACGCTTATCACAATGCCTTACTGGTCTGTGCTGAAGCAGGTCATTCTGGCAGCCAAGTGGCTTGACCTTTATTAGTGAGCCTGGTTACCCCCTCTCGGAACCACAGACTTAGAAATCGCCAGCTCATATACAGTGCATAAAATAAATTTATATATATATACCCTTATACACCATTTTAATAAAAAATATCACAAAATTCTTCTAAGTCCCTCGGGAAGAGTGAAAGACGCGCACGTTCATTTTCAGAGCTCCTAGACCTTCCTATAAGAAGTTAGCCAAAAAGTAGCTTCGAAAAACGCTTAGGTTAAGTTTCAGAGTTGCTTCTAATGTACCGAAGCTGGAATTAGACATAATTTCACTCTCACAACATTATGGCTGGTTGGAGACAGTCCGAACCACAAGTACTGGGTCCATGGTTCTGGGCGTATACTGGGGGGACGGGGACGACTCCCATTAACCCCTGACTATACCGGGGATACGCTTATCACAATGCCTTTCTGGTCTGTGCTGAAGCAGGGCATTCTGGCAGCCAATTGGCTTGACTTTTATTAGTGAGCCTGGTTACCCCCTCTCGGAACCACAGACTTAGAAATCGCCAGCTCATATACAGTGCATAAAATATATTTATATATATACCCTTATACACCATTTTAATAAAAAATATCACAAAATTCTTCTAAGTCCCTCGGGAAGAGTTAAAGACCCGCACGTTCATTTTCAAAGCTCCTAGACCTTCCTATAAGAAGTTAGCCAAAAAGTAGCTTCGAAAAACGCTTAGGTTAAGTTTCAGAGTTGCATCTAATGTACCGAAGCTGTCCTTAGACATAATTTCACTCTCACAACATTATGGCTGGTTGGAGACAGTCCGAACCACAAATACCGGGTCCATGGTTTTGGCCATATACTGGGGGGACGGGGACGACTCCCATTAACCCCTGACTATACCGGGGATACGCTTATCACAATGCCTTACTGGTCTGTGCTGAAGCAGGGCATTCTGGCAGCCAAGTGGCTTGACCTTTATTAGTGAGCCTGGTTACCCCCTCTCGGAACCACAGACTTAGAAATCGCCAGCTCATATACAGTGCATAAAATAAATTTATATATATATACCCTTATACACCATTTTAATAAAAAATATCACAAAATTCTTCTAAGTCCCTCGGGAAGAGTGAAAGACGCGCACGTTCATTTTCAGAGCTCCTAGACCTTCCTATAAGAAGTTAGCCAAAAAGTAGCTTCGAAAAACGCTTAGGTTAAGTTTCAGAGTTGCTTCTAATGTACCGAAGCTGGAATTAGACATAATTTCACTCTCACAACATTATGGCTGGTTGGAGACAGTCCGAACCACAAGTACTGGGTCCATGGTTCTGGGCGTATACTGGGGGGACGGGGACGACTCCCATTAACCCCTGACTATACCGGGGATACGCTTATCACAATGCCTTACTGGTCTGTGCTGAAGCAGGGCATTCTGGCAGCCAAGTGGCTTGACCTTTATTAGTGAGCCTGGTTACCCCCTCTCGGAACCACAGACTTAGAAATCGCCAGCTCATATAAAGTGCATAAAATAAATTTATATATATATACCCTTATACACCATTTTAATAAAAAATATCACAAAATTCTTCTAAGTCCCTCGGGAAGAGTGAAAGACGCGCACGTTCCTTTTCAGAGCTCCTAGACCTTCCTATAAGAAGTTAGCCAAAAAGTAGCTTCGAAAAACGCTTAGGTTAAGTTTCAGAGTTGCTTCTCATGTACCAAAGCTGGACTTAGACATAATTTCACTCTCACAACATTATGGCTGGTTGGAGACAGTCCGAACCACAAATACCGGGTCCATGGTTCTGGCCATATACTGGGGGGACGGGGACGACTCCCATTAACCCCTGACTATACCGGGGATACGCTTATCACAATGCCTTACTGGTCTGTGCTGAAGCAGGGCATTCTGGCAGCCAAGTGGCTTGACCTTTATTAGTGAGCCTGGTTACCCCCTCTCGGAACCACAGACTTAGAAATCGCCAGCTCATATACAGTGCATAAAATAAATTTATATATATATACCCTTATTCACCATTTTAATAAAAAATATCACAAAATTCTTCTAAGTCCCTCGGGAAGAGTGAAAGACGCGCACGTTCATTTTCAGAGCTCCTAGACCTTCCTATAAGAAGTTAGCCAAAAAGTAGCTTCGAAAAACGCTTAGGTTAAGTTTCAGAGTTGCTTCTAATGTACCGAAGCTGGACTTAGACATAATTTCACTCTCACAACATTATGGCTGGTTGGAGACAGTCCGAACCACAAGTACCGGGTCCATGGTTCTGGGCGTATACTGGGGGGACGGGGACGACTCCCATTAACCCCTGACTATACCGGGGATACGCTTATCACAATGCCTTTCTGGTCTGTGCTGAAGCAAGGCATTCTGGCAGCCAAGTGGCTTGACCTTTATTAGTGAGCCTGGTTACCCCCTCTCGGAACCACAAACTTAGAAATCGCCAGCTCATATACAGTGCATAAAATAAATTTATATATATATACCCTTATACACCATTTTAATAAAAAATATCACAAAATTCTTCTAAGTCCCTCGGGAAGAGTGAAAGACGCGCACGTTCATTTTCAGAGCTCCTAGACCTTCCTATAAGAAGTTAGCCAAAAAGTAGCTTCGAAAAACGCTTAGGTTAAGTTTCAGAGTTGCTTCTAATGTACCGAAGCTGGACTTAGACATAATTTCACTCTCACAACATTATGCTGGTTGGAGACAGTCCGAACCACAAATACCGGGTCCATGGTTCTGGCCATATACTGGGGGGACAGGGACGACTCCCATTAACCCCTGACTATACCGGGGATACGCTTATCACAATGACTTACTGGTCTGTGCTGAAGCAGGGCATTCTGGCAGCCAAGTTGCTTGACCTTTATTAGTGAGCCTGGTTACCCCCTCTCGGAACCACAGACTTAGAAATCGCCAGCTCATATACAGTGCATAAAATATATTTATATATATACCCTTATACACCATTTTAATAAAAAATATCACAAAATTCTTCTAAGTCCCTCGGGAAGAGTGAAAGACGCGCACGTTCATTTTCAGAGCTCCTAGACCTTCCTATAAGAAGTTAGCCAAAAAGTAGCTTCGAAAAACGCTTAGGTTAAGTTTCAGAGTTGCATCTAATGTACCGAAGCTGGACTTAGACATAATTTCACTCTCACAACATTATGGCTGGTTGGAGACAGTCCGAACCACAAATACCGGGTCCATGGTTCTGGCCATATACTGGGGGGACGGGGACGACTCCCATTAACCCCTGACTATACCGGGGATACGCTTATCACAATGCCTTACTGGTCTGTGCTGAAGCAGGTCATTCTGGCAGCCAAGTGGCTTGACCTTTATTAGTGAGCCTGGTTACCCCCTCTCGGAACCACAGACTTAGAAATCGCCAGCTCATATACAGTGCATAAAATAAATTTATATATATATACCCTTATACACCATTTTAATAAAAAATATCACAAAATTCTTCTAAGTCCCTCGGGAAGAGTGAAAGACGCGCACGTTCATTTTCAGAGCTCCTAGACCTTCCTATAAGAAGTTAGCCAAAAAGTAGCTTCGAAAAACGCTTAGGTTAAGTTTCAGAGTTGCTTCTAATGTACCGAAGCTGGAATTAGACATAATTTCACTCTCACAACATTATGGCTGGTTGGAGACAGTCCGAACCACAAGTACTGGGTCCATGGTTCTGGGCGTATACTGGGGGGACGGGGACGACTCCCATTAACCCCTGACTATACCGGGGATACGCTTATCACAATGCCTTTCTGGTCTGTGCTGAAGCAGGGCATTCTGGCAGCCAATTGGCTTGACTTTTATTAGTGAGCCTGGTTACCCCCTCTCGGAACCACAGACTTAGAAATCGCCAGCTCATATACAGTGCATAAAATATATTTATATATATACCCTTATACACCATTTTAATAAAAAATATCTCAAAATTCTTCTAAGTCCCTCGGGAAGAGTTAAAGACCCGCACGTTCATTTTCAAAGCTCCTAGACCTTCCTATAAGAAGTTAGCCAAAAAGTAGCTTCGAAAAACGCTTAGGTTAAGTTTCAGAGTTGCATCTAATGTACCGAAGCTGTCCTTAGACATAATTTCACTCTCACAACATTATGGCTGGTTGGAGACAGTCCGAACCACAAATACCGGGTCCATGGTTTTGGCCATATACTGGGGGGACGGGGACGACTCCCATTAACCCCTGACTATACCGGGGATACGCTTATCACAATGCCTTACTGGTCTGTGCTGAAGCAGGGCATTCTGGCAGCCAAGTGGCTTGACCTTTATTAGTGAGCCTGGTTACCCCCTCTCGGAACCACAGACTTAGAAATCGCCAGCTCATATACAGTGCATAAAATAAATTTATATATATATACCCTTATACACCATTTTAATAAAAAATATCACAAAATTCTTCTAAGTCCCTCGGGAAGAGTGAAAGACGCGCACGTTCATTTTCAGAGCTCCTAGACCTTCCTATAAGAAGTTAGCCAAAAAGTAGCTTCGAAAAACGCTTAGGTTAAGTTTCAGAGTTGCTTCTAATGTACCGAAGCTGGAATTAGACATAATTTCACTCTCACAACATTATGGCTGGTTGGAGACAGTCCGAACCACAAATACCGGGTCCATGGTTCTGGCCATATACTGGGGGGACGGGGACGACTCCCATTAACCCCTGACTATACCGGGGATACGCTTATCACAATGCCTTACTGGTCTGTGCTGAAGCAGGGCATTCTGGCAGCCAAGTGGCTTGACCTTTATTAGTGAGCCTGGTTACCCCCTCTCGGAACCACAGACTTAGAAATCGCCAGCTCATATACAGTGCATAAAATAAATTTATATATATATACCCTTATTCACCATTTTAATAAAAAATATCACAAAATTCTTCTAAGTCCCTCGGGAAGAGTGAAAGACGCGCACGTTCATTTTCAGAGCTCCTAGACCTTCCTATAAGAAGTTAGCCAAAAAGTAGCTTCGAAAAACGCTTAGGTTAAGTTTCAGAGTTGCTTCTAATGTACCGAAGCTGGACTTAGACATAATTTCACTCTCACAACATTATGGCTGGTTGGAGACAGTCCGAACCACAAGTACCGGGTCCATGGTTCTGGGCGTATACTGGGGGGACGGGGACGACTCCCATTAACCCCTGACTATACCGGGGATACGCTTATCACAATGCCTTTCTGGTCTGTGCTGAAGCAGGGCATTCTGGCAGCCAAGTGGCTTGACCTTTATTAGTGAGCCTGGTTACCCCCTCTCGGAACCACAAACTTAGAAATCGCCAGCTCATATACAGTGCATAAAATAAATTTATATATATATACCCTTATACACCATTTTAATAAAAAATATCACAAAATTCTTCTAAGTCCCTCGGGAAGAGTGAAAGACGCGCACGTTCATTTTCAGAGCTCCTAGACCTTCCTATAAGAAGTTAGCCAAAAAGTAGCTTCGAAAAACGCTTAGGTTAAGTTTCAGAGTTGCATCTAATGTACCGAAGCTGGACTTAGACATAATTTCACTCTCACAACATTATGGCTGGTTGGAGACAGTCCGAACCACAAATACCGGGTCCATGGTTCTGGCCATATACTGGGGGGACGGGGACGACTCCCATTAACCCCTGACTATACCGGGGATACGCTTATCACAATGCCTTACTGGTCTGTGCTGAAGCAGGTCATTCTGGCAGCCAAGTGGCTTGACCTTTATTAGTGAGCCTGGTTACCCCCTCTCGGAACCACAGACTTAGAAATCGCCAGCTCATATACAGTGCATAAAATAAATTTATATATATATACCCTTATACACCATTTTAATAAAAAATATCACAAAATTCTTCTAAGTCCCTCGGGAAGAGTGAAAGACGCGCACGTTCATTTTCAGAGCTCCTAGACCTTCCTATAAGAAGTTAGCCAAAAAGTAGCTTCGAAAAACGCTTAGGTTAAGTTTCAGAGTTGCTTCTAATGTACCGAAGCTGGAATTAGACATAATTTCACTCTCACAACATTATGGCTGGTTGGAGACAGTCCGAACCACAAGTACTGGGTCCATGGTTCTGGGCGTATACTGGGGGGACGGGGACGACTCCCATTAACCCCTGACTATACCGGGGATACGCTTATCACAATGCCTTTCTGGTCTGTGCTGAAGCAGGGCATTCTGGCAGCCAATTGGCTTGACTTTTATTAGTGAGCCTGGTTACCCCCTCTCGGAACCACAGACTTAGAAATCGCCAGCTCATATACAGTGCATAAAATATATTTATATATATACCCTTATACACCATTTTAATAAAAAATATCACAAAATTCTTCTAAGTCCCTCGGGAAGAGTTAAAGACCCGCACGTTCATTTTCAAAGCTCCTAGACCTTCCTATAAGAAGTTAGCCAAAAAGTAGCTTCGAAAAACGCTTAGGTTAAGTTTCAGAGTTGCATCTAATGTACCGAAGCTGTCCTTAGACATAATTTCACTCTCACAACATTATGGCTGGTTGGAGACAGTCCGAACCACAAATACCGGGTCCATGGTTTTGGCCATATACTGGGGGGACGGGGACGACTCCCATTAACCCCTGACTATACCGGGGATACGCTTATCACAATGCCTTACTGGTCTGTGCTGAAGCAGGGCATTCTGGCAGCCAAGTGGCTTGACCTTTATTAGTGAGCCTGGTTACCCCCTCTCGGAACCACAGACTTAGAAATCGCCAGCTCATATACAGTGCATAAAATAAATTTATATATATATACCCTTATACACCATTTTAATAAAAAATATCACAAAATTCTTCTAAGTCCCTCGGGAAGAGTGAAAGACGCGCACGTTCATTTTCAGAGCTCCTAGACCTTCCTATAAGAAGTTAGCCAAAAAGTAGCTTCGAAAAACGCTTAGGTTAAGTTTCAGAGTTGCTTCTAATGTACCGAAGCTGGAATTAGACATAATTTCACTCTCACAACATTATGGCTGGTTGGAGACAGTCCGAACCACAAGTACTGGGTCCATGGTTCTGGGCGTATACTGGGGGGACGGGGACGACTCCCATTAACCCCTGACTATACCGGGGATACGCTTATCACAATGCCTTACTGGTCTGTGCTGAAGCAGGGCATTCTGGCAGCCAAGTGGCTTGACCTTTATTAGTGAGCCTGGTTACCCCCTCTCGGAACCACAGACTTAGAAATCGCCAGCTCATATAAAGTGCATAAAATAAATTTATATATATATACCCTTATACACCATTTTAATAAAAAATATCACAAAATTCTTCTAAGTCCCTCGGGAAGAGTGAAAGACGCGCACGTTCCTTTTCAGAGCTCCTAGACCTTCCTATAAGAAGTTAGCCAAAAAGTAGCTTCGAAAAACGCTTAGGTTAAGTTTCAGAGTTGCTTCTCATGTACCAAAGCTGGACTTAGACATAATTTCACTCTCACAACATTATGGCTGGTTGGAGACAGTCCGAACCACAAATACCGGGTCCATGGTTCTGGCCATATACTGGGGGGACGGGGACGACTCCCATTAACCCCTGACTATACCGGGGATACGCTTATCACAATGCCTTACTGGTCTGTGCTGAAGCAGGGCATTCTGGCAGCCAAGTGGCTTGACCTTTATTAGTGAGCCTGGTTACCCCCTCTCGGAACCACAGACTTAGAAATCGCCAGCTCATATACAGTGCATAAAATAAATTTATATATATATACCCTTATTCACCATTTTAATAAAAAATATCACAAAATTCTTCTAAGTCCCTCGGGAAGAGTGAAAGACGCGCACGTTCATTTTCAGAGCTCCTAGACCTTCCTATAAGAAGTTAGCCAAAAAGTAGCTTCGAAAAACGCTTAGGTTAAGTTTCAGAGTTGCTTCTAATGTACCGAAGCTGGACTTAGACATAATTTCACTCTCACAACATTATGGCTGGTTGGAGACAGTCCGAACCACAAGTACCGGGTCCATGGTTCTGGGCGTATACTGGGGGGACGGGGACGACTCCCATTAACCCCTGACTATACCGGGGATACGCTTATCACAATGCCTTTCTGGTCTGTGCTGAAGCAAGGCATTCTGGCAGCCAAGTGGCTTGACCTTTATTAGTGAGCCTGGTTACCCCCTCTCGGAACCACAAACTTAGAAATCGCCAGCTCATATACAGTGCATAAAATAAATTTATATATATATACCCTTATACACCATTTTAATAAAAAATATCACAAAATTCTTCTAAGTCCCTCGGGAAGAGTGAAAGACGCGCACGTTCATTTTCAGAGCTCCTAGACCTTCCTATAAGAAGTTAGCCAAAAAGTAGCTTCGAAAAACGCTTAGGTTAAGTTTCAGAGTTGCTTCTAATGTACCGAAGCTGGACTTAGACATAATTTCACTCTCACAACATTATGCTGGTTGGAGACAGTCCGAACCACAAATACCGGGTCCATGGTTCTGGCCATATACTGGGGGGACAGGGACGACTCCCATTAACCCCTGACTATACCGGGGATACGCTTATCACAATGACTTACTGGTCTGTGCTGAAGCAGGGCATTCTGGCAGCCAAGTTGCTTGACCTTTATTAGTGAGCCTGGTTACCCCCTCTCGGAACCACAGACTTAGAAATCGCCAGCTCATATACAGTGCATAAAATATATTTATATATATACCCTTATACACCATTTTAATAAAAAATATCACAAAATTCTTCTAAGTCCCTCGGGAAGAGTGAAAGACGCGCACGTTCATTTTCAGAGCTCCTAGACCTTCCTATAAGAAGTTAGCCAAAAAGTAGCTTCGAAAAACGCTTAGGTTAAGTTTCAGAGTTGCATCTAATGTACCGAAGCTGGACTTAGACATAATTTCACTCTCACAACATTATGGCTGGTTGGAGACAGTCCGAACCACAAATACCGGGTCCATGGTTCTGGCCATATACTGGGGGGACGGGGACGACTCCCATTAACCCCTGACTATACCGGGGATACGCTTATCACAATGCCTTACTGGTCTGTGCTGAAGCAGGTCATTCTGGCAGCCAAGTGGCTTGACCTTTATTAGTGAGCCTGGTTACCCCCTCTCGGAACCACAGACTTAGAAATCGCCAGCTCATATACAGTGCATAAAATAAATTTATATATATATACCCTTATACACCATTTTAATAAAAAATATCACAAAATTCTTCTAAGTCCCTCGGGAAGAGTGAAAGACGCGCACGTTCATTTTCAGAGCTCCTAGACCTTCCTATAAGAAGTTAGCCAAAAAGTAGCTTCGAAAAACGCTTAGGTTAAGTTTCAGAGTTGCTTCTAATGTACCGAAGCTGGAATTAGACATAATTTCACTCTCACAACATTATGGCTGGTTGGAGACAGTCCGAACCACAAGTACTGGGTCCATGGTTCTGGGCGTATACTGGGGGGACGGGGACGACTCCCATTAACCCCTGACTATACCGGGGATACGCTTATCACAATGCCTTTCTGGTCTGTGCTGAAGCAGGGCATTCTGGCAGCCAATTGGCTTGACTTTTATTAGTGAGCCTGGTTACCCCCTCTCGGAACCACAGACTTAGAAATCGCCAGCTCATATACAGTGCATAAAATATATTTATATATATACCCTTATACACCATTTTAATAAAAAATATCTCAAAATTCTTCTAAGTCCCTCGGGAAGAGTTAAAGACCCGCACGTTCATTTTCAAAGCTCCTAGACCTTCCTATAAGAAGTTAGCCAAAAAGTAGCTTCGAAAAACGCTTAGGTTAAGTTTCAGAGTTGCATCTAATGTACCGAAGCTGTCCTTAGACATAATTTCACTCTCACAACATTATGGCTGGTTGGAGACAGTCCGAACCACAAATACCGGGTCCATGGTTTTGGCCATATACTGGGGGGACGGGGACGACTCCCATTAACCCCTGACTATACCGGGGATACGCTTATCACAATGCCTTACTGGTCTGTGCTGAAGCAGGGCATTCTGGCAGCCAAGTGGCTTGACCTTTATTAGTGAGCCTGGTTACCCCCTCTCGGAACCACAGACTTAGAAATCGCCAGCTCATATACAGTGCATAAAATAAATTTATATATATATACCCTTATACACCATTTTAATAAAAAATATCACAAAATTCTTCTAAGTCCCTCGGGAAGAGTGAAAGACGCGCACGTTCATTTTCAGAGCTCCTAGACCTTCCTATAAGAAGTTAGCCAAAAAGTAGCTTCGAAAAACGCTTAGGTTAAGTTTCAGAGTTGCTTCTAATGTACCGAAGCTGGAATTAGACATAATTTCACTCTCACAACATTATGGCTGGTTGGAGACAGTCCGAACCACAAATACCGGGTCCATGGTTCTGGCCATATACTGGGGGGACGGGGACGACTCCCATTAACCCCTGACTATACCGGGGATACGCTTATCACAATGCCTTACTGGTCTGTGCTGAAGCAGGGCATTCTGGCAGCCAAGTGGCTTGACCTTTATTAGTGAGCCTGGTTACCCCCTCTCGGAACCACAGACTTAGAAATCGCCAGCTCATATACAGTGCATAAAATAAATTTATATATATATACCCTTATTCACCATTTTAATAAAAAATATCACAAAATTCTTCTAAGTCCCTCGGGAAGAGTGAAAGACGCGCACGTTCATTTTCAGAGCTCCTAGACCTTCCTATAAGAAGTTAGCCAAAAAGTAGCTTCGAAAAACGCTTAGGTTAAGTTTCAGAGTTGCTTCTAATGTACCGAAGCTGGACTTAGACATAATTTCACTCTCACAACATTATGGCTGGTTGGAGACAGTCCGAACCACAAGTACCGGGTCCATGGTTCTGGGCGTATACTGGGGGGACGGGGACGACTCCCATTAACCCCTGACTATACCGGGGATACGCTTATCACAATGCCTTTCTGGTCTGTGCTGAAGCAGGGCATTCTGGCAGCCAAGTGGCTTGACCTTTATTAGTGAGCCTGGTTACCCCCTCTCGGAACCACAAACTTAGAAATCGCCAGCTCATATACAGTGCATAAAATAAATTTATATATATATACCCTTATACACCATTTTAATAAAAAATATCACAAAATTCTTCTAAGTCCCTCGGGAAGAGTGAAAGACGCGCACGTTCATTTTCAGAGCTCCTAGACCTTCCTATAAGAAGTTAGCCAAAAAGTAGCTTCGAAAAACGCTTAGGTTAAGTTTCAGAGTTGCTTCTAATGTACCGAAGCTGGACTTAGACATAATTTCACTCTCACAACATTATGCTGGTTGGAGACAGTCCGAACCACAAATACCGGGTCCATGGTTCTGGCTATATACTGGGGGGACAGGGACGACTCCCATTAACCCCTGACTATACCGGGGATACGCTTATCACAATGACTTACTGGTCTGTGCTGAAGCAGGGCATTCTGGCAGCCAAGTTGCTTGACCTTTATTAGTGAGCCTGGTTACCCCCTCTCGGAACCACAGACTTAGAAATCGCCAGCTCATATACAGTGCATAAAATATATTTATATATATACCCTTATACACCATTTTAATAAAAAATATCACAAAATTCTTCTAAGTCCCTCGGGAAGAGTGAAAGACGCGCACGTTCATTTTCAGAGCTCCTAGACCTTCCTATAAGAAGTTAGCCAAAAAGTAGCTTCGAAAAACGCTTAGGTTAAGTTTCAGAGTTGCATCTAATGTACCGAAGCTGGACTTAGACATAATTTCACTCTCACAACATTATGGCTGGTTGGAGACAGTCCGAACCACAAATACCGGGTCCATGGTTCTGGCCATATACTGGGGGGACGGGGACGACTCCCATTAACCCCTGACTATACCGGGGATACGCTTATCACAATGCCTTACTGGTCTGTGCTGAAGCAGGTCATTCTGGCAGCCAAGTGGCTTGACCTTTATTAGTGAGCCTGGTTACCCCCTCTCGGAACCACAGACTTAGAAATCGCCAGCTCATATACAGTGCATAAAATAAATTTATATATATATACCCTTATACACCATTTTAATAAAAAATATCACAAAATTCTTCTAAGTCCCTCGGGAAGAGTGAAAGACGCGCACGTTCATTTTCAGAGCTCCTAGACCTTCCTATAAGAAGTTAGCCAAAAAGTAGCTTCGAAAAACGCTTAGGTTAAGTTTCAGAGTTGCTTCTAATGTACCGAAGCTGGAATTAGACATAATTTCACTCTCACAACATTATGGCTGGTTGGAGACAGTCCGAACCACAAGTACTGGGTCCATGGTTCTGGGCGTATACTGGGGGGACGGGGACGACTCCCATTAACCCCTGACTATACCGGGGATACGCTTATCACAATGCCTTTCTGGTCTGTGCTGAAGCAGGGCATTCTGGCAGCCAATTGGCTTGACCTTTATTAGTGAGCCTGGTTACCCCCTCTCGGAACCACAGACTTAGAAATCGCCAGCTCATATACAGTGCATAAAATATATTTATATATATACCCTTATACACCATTTTAATAAAAAATATCTCAAAATTCTTCTAAGTCCCTCGGGAAGAGTTAAAGACCCGCACGTTCATTTTCAAAGCTCCTAGACCTTCCTATAAGAAGTTAGCCAAAAAGTAGCTTCGAAAAACGCTTAGGTTAAGTTTCAGAGTTGCATCTAATGTACCGAAGCTGTCCTTAGACATAATTTCACTCTCACAACATTATGGCTGGTTGGAGACAGTCCGAACCACAAATACCGGGTCCATGGTTTTGGCCATATACTGGGGGGACGGGGACGACTCCCATTAACCCCTGACTATACCGGGGATACGCTTATCACAATGCCTTACTGGTCTGTGCTGAAGCAGGGCATTCTGGCAGCCAAGTGGCTTGACCTTTATTAGTGAGCCTGGTTACCCCCTCTCGGAACCACAGACTTAGAAATCGCCAGCTCATATACAGTGCATAAAATAAATTTATATATATATACCCTTATACACCATTTTAATAAAAAATATCACAAAATTCTTCTAAGTCCCTCGGGAAGAGTGAAAGACGCGCACGTTCATTTTCAGAGCTCCTAGACCTTCCTATAAGAAGTTAGCCAAAAAGTAGCTTCGAAAAACGCTTAGGTTAAGTTTCAGAGTTGCTTCTAATGTACCGAAGCTGGAATTAGACATAATTTCACTCTCACAACATTATGGCTGGTTGGAGACAGTCCGAACCACAAGTACTGGGTCCATGGTTCTGGCCATATACTGGGGGGACGGGGACGACTCCCATTAACCCCTGACTATACCGGGGATACGCTTATCACAATGCCTTACTGGTCTGTGCTGAAGCAGGGCATTCTGGCAGCCAAGTGGCTTGACCTTTATTAGTGAGCCTGGTTACCCCCTCTCGGAACCACAGACTTAGAAATCGCCAGCTCATATACAGTGCATAAAATAAATTTATATATATATACCCTTATTCACCATTTTAATAAAAAATATCACAAAATTCTTCTAAGTCCCTCGGGAAGAGTGAAAGACGCGCACGTTCATTTTCAGAGCTCCTAGACCTTCCTATAAGAAGTTAGCCAAAAAGTAGCTTCGAAAAACGCTTAGGTTAAGTTTCAGAGTTGCTTCTAATGTACCGAAGCTGGACTTAGACATAATTTCACTCTCACAACATTATGGCTGGTTGGAGACAGTCCGAACCACAAGTACCGGGTCCATGGTTCTGGGCGTATACTGGGGGGACGGGGACGACTCCCATTAACCCCTGACTATACCGGGGATACGCTTATCACAATGCCTTTCTGGTCTGTGCTGAAGCAGGGCATTCTGGCAGCCAAGTGGCTTGACCTTTATTAGTGAGCCTGGTTACCCCCTCTCGGAACCACAAACTTAGAAATCGCCAGCTCATATACAGTGCATAAAATAAATTTATATATATATACCCTTATACACCATTTTAATAAAAAATATCACAAAATTCTTCTAAGTCCCTCGGGAAGAGTGAAAGACGCGCACGTTCATTTTCAGAGCTCCTAGACCTTCCTATAAGAAGTTAGCCAAAAAGTAGCTTCGAAAAACGCTTAGGTTAAGTTTCAGAGTTGCTTCTAATGTACCGAAGCTGGACTTAGACATAATTTCACTCTCACAACATTATGCTGGTTGGAGACAGTCCGAACCACAAATACCGGGTCCATGGTTCTGGCCATATACTGGGGGGACAGGGACGACTCCCATTAACCCCTGACTATACCGGGGATACGCTTATCACAATGACTTACTGGTCTGTGCTGAAGCAGGGCATTCTGGCAGCCAAGTTGCTTGACCTTTATTAGTGAGCCTGGTTACCCCCTCTCGGAACCACAGACTTAGAAATCGCCAGCTCATATACAGTGCATAAAATAAATTTATATATATATACCCTTATACATCATTTTAATAAAAAATATCACAAAATTCTTCTAAGTCCCTCGGGAAGAGTGAAAGACGCGCACGTTCATTTTCAGAGCTCCTAGACCTTCCTATAAGAAGTTAGCCAAAAAGTAGCTTCGAAAAACGCTTAGGTTAAGTTTCAGAGTTGCTTCTAATGTACCGAAGCTGGAATTAGGCATAATTTCACTCTCACAACATTATGGCTGGTTGGAGACAGTCCGAACCACAAGTACTGGGTCCATGGTTCTGGGCGTATACTGGGGGGACGGGGACGACTCCCATTAACCCCTGACTATACCGGGGATACGCTTATCACAATGCCTTTCTGGTCTGTGCTGAAGCAGGGCATTCTGGCAGCCAATTGGCTTGACTTTTATTAGTGAGCCTGGTTACCCCCTCTCGGAACCACAGACTTAGAAATCGCCAGCTCATATACAGTGCATAAAATATATTTATATATATACCCTTATACACCATTTTAATAAAAAATATCACAAAATTCTTCTAAGTCCCTCGGGAAGAGTTAAAGACGCGCACGTTCATTTTCAGAGCTCCTAGACCTTCCTATAAGAAGTTAGCCAAAAAGTAGCTTCGAAAAACGCTTAGGTTAAGTTTCAGAGTTGCATCTAATGTACCGAAGCTGTCCTTAGACATAATTTCACTCTCACAACATTATGGCTGGTTGGAGACAGTCCGAACCACAAATACCGGGTCCATGGTTTTGGCCATATACTGGGGGGACGGGGACGACTCCCATTAACCCCTGACTATACCGGGGATACGCTTATCACAATGCCTTACTGGTCTGTGCTGAAGCAGGGCATTCTGGCAGCCAAGTTGCTTGACCTTTATTAGTGAGCCTGGTTACCCCCTCTCGGAACCACAGACTTAGAAATCGCCAGCTCATATACAGTGCATAAAATATATTTATATATATACCCTTATACACCATTTTAATAAAAAATATCACAAAATTCTTCTAAGTCCCTCGGGAAGAGTGAAAGACGCGCACGTTCATTTTCAGAGCTCCTAGACCTTCCTATTAGAAGTTAGCCAAAAAGTAGCTTCGAAAAACGCTTAGGTTAAGTCTCAGAGTTGCATCTAATGTACCGAAGCTGGACTTAGACATAATTTCACTCTCACAACATTATGGCTGGTTGGAGACAGTCCGAACCACAAATACCGGGTCCATGGTTCTGGCCATATACTGGGGGGACGGGGACGACTCCCATTAACCCCTGACTATACCGGGGATACGCTTATCACAATGCCTTACTGGTCTGTGCTGAAGCAGGGCATTCTGGCAGCCAAGTGGCTTGACCTTTATTAGTGAGCCTGGTTACCCCCTCTCGGAACCACAGACTTAGAAATCGCCAGCTCATATACAGTGCATAAAATAAATTTATATATATATACCCTTATACACCATTTTAATAAAAAATATCACAAAATTCTTCTAAGTCCCTCGGGAAGAGTGAAAGACGCGCACGTTCATTTTCAGAGCTCCTAGACCTTCCTATAAGAAGTTAGCCAAAAAGTAGCTTCGAAAAACGCTTAGGTTAAGTTTCAGAGTTGCTTCTAATGTACCGAAGCTGGAATTAGACATAATTTCACTCTCACAACATTATGGCTGGTTGGAGACAGTCCGAACCACAAGTACTGGGTCCATGGTTCTGGGCGTATACTGGGTTGACGGGGACGACTCCCATTAACCCCTGACTATACCGGGGATACGCTTATCACAATGCCTTACTGGTCTGTGCTGAAGCAGGGCATTCTGGCAGCCAAGTGGCTTGACATTTATTAGTGAGCCTGGTTACCCCCTCTCGGAACCACAGACTTAGAAATCGCCAGCTCATATAAAGTGCATAAAATAAATTTATATATATATACCCTTATACACCATTTTAATAAAAAATATCACAAAATTCTTCTAAGTCCCTCGGGAAGAGTGAAAGACGCGCACGTTCCTTTTCAGAGCTCCTAGACCTTCCTATAAGAAGTTAGCCAAAAAGTAGCTTCGAAAAACGCTTAGGTTAAGTTTCAGAGTTGCTTCTCATGTACCAAAGCTGGACTTAGACATAATTTCACTCTCACAACATTATGGCTGGTTGGAGACAGTCCGAACCACAAATACCGGGTCCATGGTTCTGGCCATATACTGGGGGGACGGGGACGACTCCCATTAACCCCTGACTATACCGGGGATACGCTTATCACAATGCCTTACTGGTCTGTGCTGAAGCAGGGCATTCTGGCAGCCAAGTGGCTTGACCTTTATTAGTGAGCCTGGTTACCCCCTCTCGGAACCACAGACTTAGAAATCGCCAGCTCATATACAGTGCATAAAATAAATTTATATATATATACCCTTATTCACCATTTTAATAAAAAATATCACAAAATTCTTCTAAGTCCCTCGGGAAGAGTGAAAGACGCGCACGTTCATTTTCAGAGCTCCTAGACCTTCCTATAAGAAGTTAGCCAAAAAGTAGCTTCGAAAAACGCTTAGGTTAAGTTTCAGAGTTGCTTCTAATGTACCGAAGCTGGACTTAGACATAATTTCACTCTCACAACATTATGGCTGGTTGGAGACAGTCCGAACCACAAGTACTGGGTCCATGGTTCTGGGCGTATACTGGGGGGACGGGGACGACTCCCATTAACCCCTGACTATACCGGGGATACGCTTATCACAATGCCTTACTGGTCTGTGCTGAAGCAGGGCATTCTGGCAGCCAAGTGGCTTGACCTTTATTAGTGAGCCTGGTTACCCCCTCTCGGAACCACAGACTTAGAAATCGCCAGCTCATATTCATGCATAAAATATATTTATATATATACCCTTATACACCATTTTAATAAAAAATATCACAAAATTCTTCTAAGTCCCTCGGGAAGAGTGAAAGACGCGCACGTTCATTTTAAGAGCTCCTAGACCTTCCTATAAGAAGTTAGCCAAAAAGTACAGTAGCTTCGAAAAACGCTTAGGTTAAGTTTCAGAGTTGCTTCTCATGTACCAAAGCTGGACTTAGACATAATTTCACTCTCACAACATTATGGCTGGTTGGAGACAGTCCGAACCACAAATGCCGGGTCCATGGTTCTGGCCATATACTGGGGGGACGGGGACGACTCCCATTAACCCCTGACTATACCGGGGATACGCTTATCACAATGCCTTACTGGTCTGTGCTGAAGCAGGGCATTCTGGCAGCCAAGTGGCTTGACATTTATTAGTGAGCCTGGTTACCCCCTCTCGGAACCACAGACTTAGAAATCGCCAGCTCATATAAAGTGCATAAAATAAATTTATATATATATACCCTTATACACCATTTTAATAAAAAATATCACAAAATTCTTCTAAGTCCCTCGGGAAGAGTGAAAGACGCGCACGTTCCTTTTCAGAGCTCCTAGACCTTCCTATAAGAAGTTAGCCAAAAAGTAGCTTCGAAAAACGCTTAGGTTAAGTTTCAGAGTTGCTTCTAATGTACCGAAGCTGGACTTAGACATATTTTCACTCTCACAACATTATGGCTGGTTGGAGACAGTCCGAACCACAAGTACTGGGTCCATGGTTCTGGGCGTATACTGGGGGGACGGGGACGACTCCCATTAACCCCTGACTATACCGGGGATACGCTTATCACAATGCCTTACTGGTCTGTGCTGAAGCAGGGCATTCTGGCAGCCAAGTGGCTTGACCTTTATTAGTGAGCCTGGTTACCCCCTCTCGGAACCACAGACTTAGAAATCGCCAGCTCATATAAAGTGCATAAAATAAATTTATATATATATACCCTTATACACCATTTTAATAAAAAATATCACAAAATTCTTCTAAGTCCCTCGGGAAGAGTGAAAGACGCGCACGTTCATTTTCAGAGCTCCTAGACCTTCCTATAAGAAGTTAGCCAAAAAGTAGCTTCGAAAAACGCTTAGGTTAAGTCTCAGAGTTGCATCTAATGTACCAAAGCTGGACTTAGACATAATTTCACTCTCACAACATTATGGCTGGTTGGAGACAGTCCGAACCACAAGTACCGGGTCCATGGTTCTGGGCGTATACTGGGGGGACGGGGACGACTCCCATTAACCCCTGACTATACCGGGGATACGCTTATCACAATGCCTTACTGGTCTGTGCTGAAGCAGGGCAGTCTGGCAGCCAAGTGGCTTGACCTTTATTAGTGAGCCTGGTTACCCCCTCTCGGAACCACAAACTTAGAAATCGCCAGCTCATATACAGTGCATAAAATAAATTTATATATATATATACCCTTATACACCATTTTAATAAAAAATATCACAAAATTCTTCTAAGTCCCTCGGGAAGAGTGAAAAACGCGCACGTTCATTTTCAGAGCTCCTAGACCTTCCTATAAGAAGTTAGCCAAAAAGTAGCTTCGAAAAACGCTTAGGTTAAGTTTCAGAGTTGCTTCTCATGTACCAAAGCTGGACTTAGACATAATTTCACTCTCACAACATTATGGCTGGTTGGAGACAGTCCGAACCACAAATGCCGGGTCCATGGTTCTGGCCATATACTGGGGGGACGGGGACGACTCCCATTAACCCCTGACTATACCGGGGATACGCTTATCACAATGCCTTACTGGTCTGTGCTGAAGCAGGGCATTCTGGCAGCCAAGTGGCTTGACCTTTATTAGTGAGCCTGGTTACCCCCTCTCGGAACCACAGACTTAGAAATCGCCAGCTCATATACAGTGCATAAAATAAATTTATATATATATACCCTTATTCACCATTTTAATAAAAAATATCACAAAATTCTTCTAAGTCCCTCGGGAAGAGTGAAAGACGCGCACGTTCATTTTCAGAGCTCCTAGACCTTCCTATAAGAAGTTAGCCAAAATGTAGCTTCGAAAAACGCTTAGGTTAAGTTTCAGAGTTGCTTCTAATGTACCGAAGCTGGAATTAGACATAATTTCACTCTCACAACATTATGGCTGGTTGGAGACAGTCCGAACCACAAGTACTGGGTCCATGGTTCTGGGCGTATACTGGGGGGACGGGGACGACTCCCATTAACCCCTGACTATACCGGGGATACGCTTATCACAATGCCTTACTGGTCTGTGCTGAAGCAGGGCATTCTGGCAGCCAAGTGGCTTGACCTTTATTAGTGAGCCTGGTTACCCCCTCTCGGAACCACAAACTTAGAAATCGCCAGCTCATATACAGTGCATAAAATAAATTTATATATATATATACCCTTATACACCATTTTAATAAAAAATATCACAAAATTCTTCTAAGTCCCTCGGGAAGAGTCAAAGACGCGCACGTTCATTTTCAGAGCTCCTAGACCTTCCTATAAGAAGTTAGCCAAAAAGTAGCTTCGAAAAACGCTTAGGTTAAGTTTCAGAGTTGCTTCTCATGTACCAAAGCTGGACTTAGACATAATTTCACTCTCACAACATTATGGCTGGTTGGAGACAGTCCGAACCACAAATGCCGGGTCCATGGTTCTGGCCATATACTGGGGGGACGGGGACGACTCCCATTAACCCCTGACTATACCGGGGATACGCTTATCACAATGCCTTACTGGTCTGTGCTGAAGCAGGGCATTCTGGCAGCCAAGTGGCTTGACCTTTATTAGTGAGCCTGGTTACCCCCTCTCGGAACCACAGACTTAGAAATCGCCAGCTCATATAAAGTGCATAAAATAAATTTATATATATATACCCTTATACACCATTTTAATAAAAAATATCACAAAATTCTTCTAAGTCCCTCGGGAAGAGTGAAAGACGCGCACCTTCATTTTCAGAGCTCCTAGACCTTCCTATAAGAAGTTAGCCAAAAAGTAGCTTCGAAAAACGCTTAGGTTAAGTCTCAGAGTTGCATCTAATGTACCAGCTGGACTTAGACATAATTTCACTCTCACAACATTATGGCTGGTTGGAGACAATCCGAACCACAAGTACCGGGTCCATGGTTCTGGGCGTATACTGGGGGGACGGGGACGACTCCCATTAACCCCTGACTATACCGGGGATACGCTTATCACAATGCCTTACTGGTCTGTGCTGAAGCAGGGCATTCTGGCAGCCAAGTGGCTTGACCTTTATTAGTGAGCCTGGTTACCCCCTCTCGGAACCACAAACTTAGAAATCGCCAGCTCATATACAGTGCATAAAATAAATTTATATATATATACCCTTATACACCATTTTAATAAAAAATATCACAAAATTCTTCTAAGTCCCTCGGGAAGAGTGAAAGACGCGCACGTTCATTTTCAGAGCTCCTAGACCTTCCTATAAGAAGTTAGTCAAAAAGTAGCTTCGAAAAACGCTTAGGTTAAGTTTCAGAGTTGCTTCTCATGTACCAAAGCTGGACTTAGACATAATTTCACTTTCACAACATTATGGCTGGTTGGAGACAGTCCGAACCACAAGTACTGGGTCCATGGTTCTGGGCGTATACTGGGGGGACGGGGACGACTCCCATTAACCCCTGACTATACCGGGGATACGCTTATCACAATGCCTTACTGGTCTGTCCTGAAGCAGGGCATTCTGGCAGCCAAGTGGCTTGACCTTTATTAGTGAGCCTGGTTACCCCCTCTCGGAACCACAAACTTAGAAATCGCCAGCTCATATACAGTGCATAAAATAAATTTATATATATATACCCTTATACACCATTTTAATAAAAAATATCACAAAATTCTTCTAAGTCTCTCGGGAAGAGTGAAAGACGCGCACGTTCATTTTCAGAGCTCCTAGACCCTCCTATAAGAAGTTAGCCAAAAAGTAGCTTCGAAAAACGCTTACAGTAGGTTAAGTTTCAGAGTTGCTTCTCATGTACCAAAGCTGGACTTAGACATAATTTCACTCTCACAACATTATGGCTGGTTGGAGACAGTCCGAACCACAAATACCGGGTCCATGGTTCTGGCCATATACTGGGGGGACGGGGACGACTCCCATTAACCCCTGACTATACCGGGGATACGCTTATCACAATGCCTTACTGGTCTGTGCTGAAGCAGGGAATTCTGGCAGCCAAGTGGCTTGACCTTTATTAGTGAGCCTGGTTACCCCCTCTCGGAACCACAGACTTAGAAATCGCCAGCTCATATACAGTGCATAAAATAAATTTATATATATATACCCTTATTCACCATTTTAATAAAAAATATCACAAAATTCTTCAAAGTCCCTCGGGAAGAGTGAAAGACGCGCACGTTCATTTTCAGAGCTCCTAGACCTTCCTATAAGAAGTTAGCCAAAAAGTAGCTTCGAAAAACGCTTAGGTTAAGTTTCAGAGTTGCTTCTAATGTACCGAAGCTGGAATTAGACATAATTTCACTCTCACAACATTATGGCTGGTTGGAGACAGTCCGAACCACAAGTACTGGGTCCATGGTTCTGGGCGTATACTGGGGGGACGGGGACGACTCCCATTAACCCCTGACTATACCGGGGATACGCTTATCACAATGCCTTACTGGTCTGTGCTGAAGCAGGGCATTCTGGCAGCCAAGTGGCTTGACCTTTATTAGTGAGCCTGGTTACCCCCTCTCGGAACCACAAACTTAGAAATCGCCAGCTCATATACAGTGCATAAAATAAATTTATATATATATACCCTTATACACCATTTTAATAAAAAATATCACAAAATTCTTCTAAGTCCCTCGGGAAGAGTGAAAGACGCGCACATTCATTTTCAGAGCTCCTAGACCTTCCTATAAGAAGTTAGCCAAAAAGTAGCTTCGAAAAACGCTTAGGTTAAGTTTCAGAGTTGCTTCTCATGTACCAAAGCTGGACTTAGACATAATTTCACTCTCACAACATTATGGCTGGTTGGAGACAGTCCGAACCACAAATACCGGGTCCATGGTTCTGGGCGTATACTGGGGGGACGGGGACGACTCCCATTAACACCTGACTATACCGGGGATACGCTTATCACAATGCCTTACTGGTCTGTGCTGAAGCAGGGCATTCTGGCAGCCAAGTGGCTTGACCTTTATTAGTGAGCCTGTTTACCCCCTCTCGGAACCACAGACTTAGAAATCGCCAGCTCATATAAAGTGCATAAAATAAATTTATATATATATACCCTTATACACCATTTTAATAAAAAATATCACAAAATTCTTCTAAGTCCCTCGGGAAGAGTGAAAGACGCGCACGTTCATTTTTAGAGCTCCTAGACCTTCCTATAAGAAGTTAGCCAAAAAGTAGCTTCGAAAAACGCTTAGGTTAAGTCTCAGAGTTGCATCTAATGTACCAAAGCTGGACTTAGACATAATTTCACTCTCACAACATTATGGCTGGTTGGAGACAATCCGAAGCACAAGTACCGGGTCCATGGTTCTGGGCGTATACTGGGGGGACGGGGACGACTCCCATTAACCCCTGACTATACCGGGGATACGCTTATCACAATGCCTTACTGGTCTGGGCTGAAGCAGGGCATTCTGGCAGCCAAGTGGCTTGACCATTATTAGTGAGCCTGGTTACCCCCTCTCGGAACCACAAACTTAGAAATCGCCAGCTCATATACAGTGCATAAAATAAATTTATATACAGTATATATACCCTTATACACCATTTTAATAAAAAATATCACAAAATTCTTCTAAGTCCCTCGGGAAGAGTGAAAGACGCGCACGTTCATTTTCAGAGCTCCTAGACCTTCCTATAAGAAGTTAGCCAAAAAGTAGCTTCGAAAAACGCTTAGGTTAAGTTTCAGAGTTGCTTCTCATGTACCAAAGCTGGACTTAGACATAATTTCACTCTCACAACATTATGGCTGGTTGGAGACAGTCCGAACCACAAATACCGGGTCCATGGTTCTGGCCATATACTGGGGGGACGGGGACGACTCCCATTAACCCCTGACTATACCGGGAATACGCTTATCACAATGCCTTACTGGTCTGTGCTGAAGCAGGGCATTCTGGCAGTCAAGTGGCTTGACCTTTATTAGTGAGCCTGGTTACCCCCTCTCGGAACCACAGACTTAGAAATCGCCAGCTCATATAAAGTGCATAAAATAAATTTATATATATATACCCTTATACACCATTTTAATAAAAAATATCACAAAATTCTTCTAAGTCCCTCGGGAAGAGTGAAAGACGCGCACGTTCATTTTCAGAGCTCTTAGACCTTCCTATAAGAAGTTAGCCAAAAAGTAGCTTCGAAAAACGCTTAGGTTAAGTCTCAGAGTTGCATCTAATGTACCAAAGCTGGACTTAGACATAATTTCACTCTCACAACATTATGGCTGGTTGGAGACAGTCCGAACCACAAGTACCGGGTCCATGGTTCTGGGCGTATACTGGGGGGACGGGGACGACTCCCATTAACCCCTGACTATACCGGGGATACGCTTATCACAATGCCTTACTGGTCTGTGCTGAAGCAGGGCATTCTGGCAGCCAAGTGGCTTGACCTTTATTAGTGAGCCTGGTTACCCCCTCTCGGAACCACAAACTTAGAAATCGCCAGCTCATATACAGTGCATAAAATAAATTTATATATATATACCCTTATACACCATTTTAATAAAAAATATCACAAAATTCTTCTAAGTCTCTCGGGAAGAGTGAAAGACGCGCACGTTCATTTTCAGAGCTCCTAGACCTTCCTATAAGAAGTTAGCCAAAAAGTAGCTTCGAAAAACGCTTAGGTTAAGTTTCAGAGTTGCTTCTCATGTACCAAAGCTGGACTTAGACATAATTTCACTCTCACAACATTATGGCTGGTTGGAGACAGTCCGAACCACAAATACCGGGTCCATGGTTCTGGCCATATACTGGGGGGACGGGGACGACTCCCATTAACCCCTGACTATACCGGGGATACGCTTATCACAATGCCTTACTGGTCTGTGCTGAAGCAGGGCATTCTGGCAGCCAAGTGGCTTGACCTTTATTAGTGAGCCTGGTTACCCCCTCTCGGAACCACAGACTTAGAAATCGCCAGCTCATATACAGTGCATAAAATAAATTTATATATATATACCCTTATTCACCATTTTAATAAAAAATATCACAAAATTCTTCTAAGTCCCTCGGGAAGAGTGAAAGACGCGCACGTTCATTTTCAGAGCTCCTAGACCTTCCTATAAGAAGTTAGCCAAAAAGTAGCTTCGAAAAACGCTTAGGTTAAGTTTCAGAGTTGCTTCTAATGTACCGAAGCTGGAATTAGACATAATTTCACTCTCACAACATTATGGCTGGTTGGAGACAGTCCGAACCACAAGTACTGGGTCCATGGTTCTGGCCATATACTGGGGGGACGGGGACGACTCCCATTAACCCCTGACTATACCGGGGATACGCTTATCACAATGCCTTACTGGTCTGTGCTGAAGCAGGGCATTCTGGCAGCCAAGTGGCTTGACCTTTATTAGTGAGCCTGGTTACCCCCTCTCGGAACCACAGACTTAGAAATCGCCAGCTCATATACAGTGCATAAAATAAATTTATATATATATACCCTTATTCACCATTTTAATAAAAAATATCACAAAATTCTTCTAAGTCCCTCGGGAAGAGTGAAAGACGCGCACGTTCATTTTCAGAGCTCCTAGACCTTCCTATAAGAAGTTAGCCAAAAAGTAGCTTCGAAAAACGCTTAGGTTAAGTTTCAGAGTTGCTTCTAATGTACCAAAGCTGGAATTAGACATAATTTCACTCTCACAACATTATGGCTGGTTGGAGACAGTCCGAACCACAAGTACTGGGTCCATGGTTCTGGGCGTATACTGGGGGGACGGGGACGACTCCCATTAACCCCTGACTATACCGGGGATACGCTTATCACAATGCCTTACTGGTCTGTGCTGAAGCAGGGCATTCTGGCAGCCAAGTGGCTTGACCTTTATTAGTGAGCCTGGTTACCCCCTCTCGGAACCACAGACTTAGAAATCGCCAGCTCATATAAAGTGCATAAAATAAATTTATATATATATACCCTTATACACCATTTTAATAAAAAATATCACAAAATTCTTCTAAGTCCCTCGGGAAGAGTGAAAGACGCGCACGTTCATTTTCAGAGCTCCTAGACCTTCCTATAAGAAGTTAGCCAAAAAGTAGCTTCGAAAAACTCTTAGGTTAAGTTTCAGAGTTGCTTCTAATGTACCGAAGCTGGAATTAGACATAATTTCACTCTCACAACATTATGGCTGGTTGGAGACAGTCCGAACCACAAGTACTGGGTCCATGGTTCTGGGCGTATACTGGGGGGACGGGGACGACTCCCATTAACCCCTGACTATACCGGGGATACGCTTATCACAATGCCTTACTGGTCTGTGCTGAAGCAGGGCATTCTGGCAGCCAAGTGGCTTGACCTTTATTAGTGAGCCTGGTTACCCCCTCTCGGAACTATAGACTTAGAAATCGCCAGCTCATATAAAGTGCATAAAATAAATTTATATATATATACCCTTATACACCATTTTAATAAAAAATATCACAAAATTCTTCTAAGTCCCTCGGGAAGAGTGAAAGACGCGCACGTTCATTTTTAGAGCTCCTAGACCTTCCTATAAGAAGTTAGCCAAAAAGTAGCTTCGAAAAACGCTTAGGTTAAGTCTCAGAGTTGCATCTAATGTACCAAAGCTGGAATTAGACATAATTTCACTCTCACAACATTATGGCTGGTTGGAGACAGTCCGAACCACAAGTACTGGGTCCATGGTTCTGGGCGTATACTGGGGGGACGGGGACGACTCCCATTAACCCCTGACTATACCGGGGATACGCTTATCACAATGCCTTACTGGTCTGTGCTGAAGCAGGGCATTCTGGCAGCCAAGTGGCTTGACCTTTATTAGTGAGCCTGGTTACCCCCTCTCGGAACCACAGACTTAGAAATCGCCAGCTCATATACAGTGCATAAAATAAATTTATATATATATACCCTTATTCACCATTTTAATAAAAAATATCACAAAATTCTTCTAAGTCCCTCGGGAAGAGTGAAAGACGCGCACGTTCATTTTCAGAGCTCCTAGACCTTCCTATAAGAAGTTAGCCAAAAAGTAGCTTCGAAAAACGCTTAGGTTAAGTTTCAGAGTTGCTTCTAATGTACCGAAGCTGGAATTAGACATAATTTCACTCTCACAACATTATGGCTGGTTTGAGACAGTCCGAACCACAAGTACTGGGTCCATGGTTCTGGGCGTATACTGGGGGGACGGGGACGACTCCCATTAACCCCTGACTATACCGGGGATACGCTTATCACAATGCCTTACTGGTCTGTGCTGAAGCAGGGCATTCTGGCAGCCAAGTTGCTTGACCTTTATTAGTGAGCCTGGTTACCCCCTCTCGGAACCACAGACTTAGAAATCGCCAGCTCATATAAAGTACATAAAATAAATTTATATATATATACCCTTATACACCATTTTAATAAAAAATATCACAAAATTCTTCTAAGTCCCTCGGGAAGAGTGAAAGACGCGCACGTTCATTTTCAGAGCTCCTAGACCTTCCTATAAGAAGTTAGCCAAAAAGTAGCTTCGAAAAACGCTTAGGTTAAGTCTCAGAGTTGCTTCTAATGTACCAAAGCTGGAATTAGACATAATTTCACTCTCACAACATTATGGCTGGTTGGAGACAGTCCGAACCACAAATACCGGGTCCATGGTTCTGGCCATATACTGGGGGGACGGGGACGACTCCCATTAACCCCTGACTATACCGGGGATACGCTTATCACAATGCCTTACTGGTCTGTGCTGAAGCAGGGCATTCTGGCAGCCAAGTGGCTTGACCTTTATTAGTGAGCCTGGTTACCCCCTCTCGGAACCACAGACTTAGAAATCGCCAGCTCATATAAAGTGCATAAAATAAATTTATATATATATACCCTTATACACCATTTTAATAAAAAATATCACAAAATTCTTCTAAGTCCCTCGGGAAGAGTGAAAGACGCGCACGTTCATTTTCAGAGCTCCTAGACCTTCCTATAAGAAGTTAGCCAAAAAGTAGCTTCGAAAAACGCTTAGGTTAAGTCTCAGAGTTGCATCTAATGTACCAAAGCTGGACTTAGACATAATTTCACTCTCACAACATTATGGCTGGTTGGAGACAGTCCGAACCACAAGTACCGGGTCCATGGTTCTGGGCGTATACTGGGGGGACGGGGACGACTCCCATTAACCCCTGACTATACCGGGGATACGCTTATCACAATGCCTTACTGGTCTGTGCTGAAGCATGGAATTCTGGCAGCCAAGTGGCTTGACCTTTATTAGTGAGCCTGGTTACCCCCTCTCGGAACTATAGACTTAGAAATCGCCAGCTCATATAAAGTGCATAAAATAAATTTATATATATATACCCTTATACACCATTTTAATAAAAAATATCACAAAATTCTTCTAAGTCCCTCGGGAAGAGTGAAAGACGCGCACGTTCATTTTTAGAGCTCCTAGACCTTCCTATAAGAAGTTAGCCAAAAAGTAGCTTCGAAAAACGCTTAGGTTAAGTCTCAGAGTTGCATCTAATGTACCAAAGCTGGAATTAGACATAATTTCACTCTCACAACATTATGGCTGGTTGGAGACAGTCCGAACCACAAGTACTGGGTCCATGGTTCTGGGCGTATACTGGGGGGACGGGGACGACTCCCATTAACCCCTGACTATACCGGGGATACGCTTATCACAATGCCTTACTGGTCTGTGCTGAAGCAGGGCATTCTGGCAGCCAAGTGGCTTGACCTTTATTAGTGAGCCTGGTTACCCCCTCTCGGAACCACAGACTTAGAAATCGCCAGCTCATATACAGTGCATAAAATAAATTTATATATATATACCCTTATTCACCATTTTAATAAAAAATATCACAAAATTCTTCTAAGTCCCTCGGGAAGAGTGAAAGACGCGCACGTTCATTTTCAGAGCTCCTAGACCTTCCTATAAGAAGTTAGCCAAAAAGTAGCTTCGAAAAACGCTTAGGTTAAGTTTCAGAGTTGCTTCTAATGTACCGAAGCTGGAATTAGACATAATTTCACTCTCACAACATTATGGCTGGTTTGAGACAGTCCGAACCACAAGTACTGGGTCCATGGTTCTGGGCGTATACTGGGGGGACGGGGACGACTCCCATTAACCCCTGACTATACCGGGGATACGCTTATCACAATGCCTTACTGGTCTGTGCTGAAGCAGGGCATTCTGGCAGCCAAGTTGCTTGACCTTTATTAGTGAGCCTGGTTACCCCCTCTCGGAACCACAGACTTAGAAATCGCCAGCTCATATAAAGTACATAAAATAAATTTATATATATATACCCTTATACACCATTTTAATAAAAAATATCACAAAATTCTTCTAAGTCCCTCGGGAAGAGTGAAAGACGCGCACGTTCATTTTCAGAGCTCCTAGACCTTCCTATAAGAAGTTAGCCAAAAAGTAGCTTCGAAAAACGCTTAGGTTAAGTCTCAGAGTTGCTTCTAATGTACCAAAGCTGGAATTAGACATAATTTCACTCTCACAACATTATGGCTGGTTGGAGACAGTCCGAACCACAAATACCGGGTCCATGGTTCTGGCCATATACTGGGGGGACGGGGACGACTCCCATTAACCCCTGACTATACCGGGGATACGCTTATCACAATGCCTTACTGGTCTGTGCTGAAGCAGGGCATTCTGGCAGCCAAGTGGCTTGACCTTTATTAGTGAGCCTGGTTACCCCCTCTCGGAACCACAGACTTAGAAATCGCCAGCTCATATAAAGTGCATAAAATAAATTTATATATATATACCCTTATACACCATTTTAATAAAAAATATCACAAAATTCTTCTAAGTCCCTCGGGAAGAGTGAAAGACGCGCACGTTCATTTTCAGAGCTCCTAGACCTTCCTATAAGAAGTTAGCCAAAAAGTAGCTTCGAAAAACGCTTAGGTTAAGTCTCAGAGTTGCATCTAATGTACCAAAGCTGGACTTAGACATAATTTCACTCTCACAACATTATGGCTGGTTGGAGACAGTCCGAACCACAAGTACCGGGTCCATGGTTCTGGGCGTATACTGGGGGGACGGGGACGACTCCCATTAACCCCTGACTATACCGGGGATACGCTTATCACAATGCCTTACTGGTCTGTGCTGAAGCAGGGAATTCTGGCAGCCAAGTGGCTTGACCTTTATTAGTGAGCCTGGTTACCCCCTCTCGGAACTATAGACTTAGAAATCGCCAGCTCATATAAAGTGCATAAAATAAATTTATATATATATACCCTTATACACCATTTTAATAAAAAATATCACAAAATTCTTCTAAGTCCCTCGGGAAGAGTGAAAGACGCGCACGTTCATTTTTAGAGCTCCTAGACCTTCCTATAAGAAGTTAGCCAAAAGGTAGCTTCGAAAAACGCTTAGGTTAAGTCTCAGAGTTGCATCTAATGTACCAAAGCTGGAATTAGACATAATTTCACTCTCACAACATTATGGCTGGTTGGAGACAGTCCGAACCACAAGTACTGGGTCCATGGTTCTGGGCGTATACTGGGGGGACGGGGACGACTCCCATTAACCCCTGACTATACCGGGGATACGCTTATCACAATGCCTTACTGGTCTGTGCTGAAGCAGGGCATTCTGGCAGCCAAGTGGCTTGACCTTTATTAGTGAGCCTGGTTACCCCCTCTCGGAACCACAAACTTAGAAATCGCAAGCTCATATACAGTGCATAAAATAAATTTATATATATATACCCTTATACACCATTTTAATAAAAAATATCACAAAATTCTTCTAAGTCCCTCGGGAAGAGTGAAAGACGCGCACGTTCATTTTCAGAGCTCCTAGACCTTCCTATAAGAAGTTAGCCAAAAAGTAGCTTCGAAAAACGCTTAGGTTAAGTTTCAGAGTTGCTTCTCATGTACCAAAGCTGGACTTAGACATAATTTCACTCTCACAACATTATGGCTGGTTGGAGACAGTCCGAACCACAAATACCGGGTCCATGGTTCTGGGCGTATACTGGGGGGACGGGGACGACTCCCATTAACCCCTGACTATACCGGGGATACGCTTATCACAATGCCTTACTGGTCTGTGCTGAAGCAGGGCATTCTGGCAGCCAAGTGGCTTGACCTTTATTAGTGAGCCTGGTTACCCCCTCTCGGAACCACAGACTTAGAAATCGCCAGCTCATATACAGTGCATAAAATAAATTTATATATATATACCCTTATTCACCATTTTAATAAAAAATATCACAAAATTCTTCTAAGTCCCTCGGGAAGAGTGAAAGACGCGCACGTTCATTTTCAGGGCTCCTAGACCTTCCTATAAGAAGTTAGCCAAAAAGTAGCTTCGAAAAACGCTTAGGTTAAGTTTCAGAGTTGCTTCTAATGTACCGAAGCTGGAATTAGACATAATTTCACTCTCACAACATTATGGCTGGTTTGAGACAGTCCGAACCACAAGTACTGGGTCCATGGTTCTGGGCGTATACTGGGGGGACGGGGACGACTCCCATTAACCCCTGACTATACCGGGGATACGCTTATCACAATGCCTTACTGGTCTGTGCTGAAGCAGGGCATTCTGGCAGCCAAGTGGCTTGACCTTTATTAGTGAGCCTGGTTACCCCCTCTCGGAACCACAGACTTAGAAATCGCCAGCTCATATAAAGTACATAAAATAAATTTATATATATATACCCTTATACACCATTTTAATAAAAAATATCACAAAATTCTTCTAAGTCCCTCGGGAAGAGTGAAAGACGCGCACGTTCATTTTCAGAGCTCCTAGACCTTCCTATAAGAAGTTAGCCAAAAAGTAGCTTCGAAAAACGCTTAGGTTAAGTCTCAGAGTTGCTTCTAATGTACCAAAGCTGGAATTAGACATAATTTCACTCTCACAACATTATGGCTGGTTGGAGACAGTCCGAACCACAAATACCGGGTCCATGGTTCTGGCCATATACTGGGGGGACGGGGACGACTCCCATTAACCCCTGACTATACCGGGGATACGCTTATCACAATGCCTTACTGGTCTGTGCTGAAGCAGGGCATTCTGGCAGCCAAGTGGCTTGACCTTTATTAGTGAGCCTGGTTACCCCCTCTCGGAACCACAGACTTAGAAATCGCCAGCTCATATAAAGTGCATAAAATAAATTTATATATATATACCCTTATACACCATTTTAATAAAAAATATCACAAAATTCTTCTAAGTCCCTCGGGAAGAGTGAAAGACGCGCACGTTCATTTTCAGAGCTCCTAGACCTTCCTATAAGAAGTTAACCAAAAAGTAGCTTCGAAAAACGCTTAGGTTAAGTCTCAGAGTTGCATCTAATGTACCAAAGCTGGACTTAGACATAATTTCACTCTCACAACATTATGGCTGGTTGGAGACAGTCCGAACCACAAGTACCGGGTCCATGGTTCTGGGCGTATACTGGGGGGACGGGGACGACTCCCATTAACCCCTGACTATACCGGGGATACGCTTATCACAATGCCTTACTGTTCTGTGCTGAAGCAGGGCATTCTGGCAGCCAAGTGGCTTGACCTTTATTAGTGAGCCTGGTTACCCCCTCTCGGAACCACAAACTTAGAAATCGCCAGCTCATATACAGTGCATAAAATAAATTTATATATATATACCCTTATACACCATTTTAATAAAAAATATCACAAAATTCTTCTAAGTCCCTCGGGAAGAGTGAAAGACGCGCACGTTCATTTTCAGAGCTCCTAGACCTTCCTATAAGAAGTTAGCCAAAAAGTAGCTTCGAAAAACGCTTAGGTTAAGTCTCAGAGTTGCTTCTAATGTACCAAAGCTGGAATTAGACATAATTTCACTCTCACAACATTATGGCTGGTTGGAGACAGTCCGAACCACAAATACCGGGTCCATGGTTCTGGCCATATACTGGGGGGACGGGGACGACTCCCATTAACCCCTGACTATACCGGGGATACGCTTATCACAATGCCTTACTGGTCTGTGCTGAAGCAGGGCATTCTGGCAGCCAAGTGGCTTGACCTTTATTAGTGAGCCTGGTTACCCCCTCTCGGAACCACAGACTTAGAAATCGCCAGCTCATATAAAGTGCATAAAATAAATTTATATATACAGTATATACCCTTATACACCATTTTAATAAAAAATATCACAAAATTCTTCTAAGTCCCTCGGGAAGAGTGAAAGACGCGCACGTTCATTTTCAGAGCTCCTAGACCTTCCTATAAGAAGTTAACCAAAAAGTAGCTTCGAAAAACGCTTAGGTTAAGTCTCAGAGTTGCATCTAATGTACCAAAGCTGGACTTAGACATAATTTCACTCTCACAACATTATGGCTGGTTGGAGACAGTCCGAACCACAAGTACCGGGTCCATGGTTCTGGGCGTATACTGGGGGGACGGGGACGACTCCCATTAACCCCTGACTATACCGGGGATACGCTTATCACAATGCCTTACTGTTCTGTGCTGAAGCAGGGCATTCTGGCAGCCAAGTGGCTTGACCTTTATTAGTGAGCCTGGTTACCCCCTCTCGGAACCACAAACTTAGAAATCGCCAGCTCATATACAGTGCATAAAATAAATTTATATATATATACCCTTATACACCATTTTAATAAAAAATATCACAAAATTCTTCTAAGTCCCTCGGGAAGAGTGAAAGACGCGCACGTTCATTTTCAGAGCTCCTAGACCTTCCTATAAGAAGTTAGCCAAAAAGTAGCTTCGAAAAACGCTTAGGTTAAGTCTCAGAGTTGCATCTAATGTACCAAAGCTGGACAGACATAATTTCACTCTCACAACATTATGGCTGGTTGGAGACAGTCCGAACCACAAATACCGGGTCCATCGTTCTGGCCATATACTGGGGGGACGGGGACGACTCCCATTAACCCCTGACTATACCGGGGATACGCTTATCACAATGCCTTACTGGTCTGTGCTGAAGCAGGGCATTCTGGCAGCCAAGTGGCTTGACCTTTATTAGTGAGCCTGGTTACCCCCTCTCGGAACCACAGACTTAGAAATCGCCAGCTCATATAAAGTGCATAAAATAAATTTATATATATATACCCTTATACACCATTTTAATAAAAAATATCACAAAATTCTTCTAAGTCCCTCGGGAAGAGTGAAAGACGCGCACGTTCATTTTCAGAGCTCCTAGACCTTCCTATAAGAAGTTAGCCAAAAAGTAGCTTCGAAAAACGCTTAGGTTAAGTTTCAGAGTTGCTTCTAATGTACCGAAGCTGGACTTAGACATAATTTCACTCTCACAACATTATGGCTGGTTGGAGACAGTCCGAACCACAAATACCGGGTCCATGGTTCTGGCCATATACTGGGGGGACGGGGACGACTCCCATTAACCCCTGACTATACCGGGGATACGCTTATCACAATGCCTTACTGGTCTGTGCTGAAGCAGGGCATTCTGGCAGCCAAGTGGCTTGACCTTTATTAGTGAGCCTGGTTACCCCCTCTCGGAACCACAGACTTAGAAATCGCCAGCTCATATACAGTGCATAAAATAAATTTATATATATATACCCTTATTCACCATTTTAATAAAAAATATCACAAAATTCTTCTAAGTCCCTCGGGAAGAGTGAAAGACGCGCACGTTCATTTTCAGTGCTCCTAGACCTTCCTATAAGAAGTTAGCCAAAAAGTAGCTTCGAAAAACGCTTAGGTTAAGTTTCAGAGTTGCTTCTAATGTACCGAAGCTGGAATTAGACATAATTTCACTCTCACAACATTATGGCTGGTTGGAGACAGTCCGAACCACAAGTACTGGGTCCATGGTTCTGGGCGTATACTGGGGGGACGGGGACGACTCCCATTAACCCCTGACTATACCGGGGATACGCTTATCACAATGCCTTACTGGTCTGTGCTGAAGCAGGGCATTCTGGCAGCCAAGTGGCTTGACCTTTATTAGTGAGCCTGGTTACCCCCTCTCGGAACCACAGACTTAGAAATCGCCAGCTCATATAAAGTGCATAAAATAAATTATATATATATACCCTTATACACCATTTTAATAAAAAATATCACAAAATTCTTCTAAGTCCCTCGGGAAGATTGAAAGACGCGCACGTTCATTTTCAGAGCTCCTAGACCTTCCTATAAGAAGTTAGCCAAAAAGTAGCTTCGAAAAACGCTTAGGTTAAGTCTCAGAGTTGCATCTAATGTACCAAAGCTGGACTTAGACATAATTTCACTCTCACAACATTATGGCTGGTTGGAGACAGTCCGAACCACAAATACCGGGTCCATGGTTCTGGCCATATACTGGGGGGACGGGGACGACTCCCATTAACCCCTGACTATACCGGGGATACGCTTATCACAATGCCTTACTGGTCTGTGCTGAAGCAGGGCATTCTGGCAGCCAAGTGGCTTGACCTTTATTAGTGAGCCTGGTTACCCCCTCTCGGAACCACAGACTTAGAAATCGCCAGCTCATATAAAGTGCATAAAATAAATTTATATATATATACCCTTATACACCATTTTAATAAAAAATATCACAAAATTCTTCTAAGTCCCTCGGGAAGAGTGAAAGACGCGCACGTTCATTTTCAGAGCTCCTAGACCTTCCTATAAGAAGTTAGCCAAAAAGTAGCTTCGAAAAACGCTTAGGTTAAGTTTCAGAGTTGCTTCTAATGTACCGAAGCTGGAATTAGACATAATTTCACTCTCACAACATTATGGCTGGTTGGAGACAGTCCGAACCACAAGTACTGGGTCCATGGTTCTGGCCATATACTGGGGGGACGGGGACGACTCCCATTAACCCCTGACTATACCGGGGATACGCTTATCACAATGCCTTACTGGTCTGTGCTGAAGCAGGGCATTCTGGCAGCCAAGTGGCTTGACCTTTATTAGTGAGCCTGGTTACCCCCTCTCGGAACCACAGACTTAGAAATCGCCAGCTCATATACAGTGCATAAAATAAATTTATATATATATACCCTTATTCACCATTTTAATAAAAAATATCACAAAATTCTTCTAAGTCCCTCGGGAAGAGTGAAAGACGCGCACGTTCATTTTCAGAGCTCCTAGACCTTCCTATAAGAAGTTAGCCAAAAAGTAGCTTCGAAAAACGCTTAGGTTAAGTTTCAGAGTTGCTTCTAATGTACCGAAGCTGGAATTAAACATAATTTCACTCTCACAACATTATGGCTGGTTGGAGACAGTCCGAACCACAAGTACTGGGTCCATGGTTCTGGGCGTATACTGGGGGGACGGGGACGACTCCCATTAACCCCTGACTATACCGGGGATACGCTTATCACAATGCCTTACTGGTCTGTGCTGAAGCAGGGCATTCTGGCAGCCAAGTGGCTTGACCTTTATTAGTGAGCCTGGTTACCCCCTCTCGGAACCACAGACTTAGAAATCGCCAGCTCATATAAAGTGCATAAAATAAATTTATATATATATACCCTTATACACCATTTTAATAAAAAATATCACAAAATTCTTCTAAGTCCCTCGGGAAGAGTGAAAGACGCGCACGTTCATTTTCAGAGCTCCTAGACCTTCCTATAAGAAGTTAGCCAAAAAGTAGCTTCGAAAAACGCTTAGGTTAAGTCTCAGAGTTGCATCTAATGTACCAAAGCTGGACTTTGACATAATTTCACTCTCACAACATTATGGCTGGTTGGAGACAGTCCGAACCACAAATACCGGGTCCATGGTTCTGGCCATATACTGGGGGGACGGGGACGACTCCCATTAACCCCTGACTATACCGGGGATACGCTTATCACAATGCCTTACTGGTCTGTGCTGAAGCAGGGCATTCTGGCAGCCAAGTGGCTTGACCTTTATTAGTGAGCCTGGTTACCCCCTCTCGGAACCACAGACTTAGAAATCGCCAGCTCATATAAAGTGCATAAAATAAATTTATATATATATACCCTTAAACACCATTTTAATAAAAAATATCACAAAATTCTTCTAAGTCCCTCGGGAAGAGTGAAAGACGCGCACGTTCATTTTCAGAGCTACTAGACCTTCCTATAAGAAGTTAGCCAAAAAGTAGCTTCGAAAAACGCTTAGGTTAAGTTTCAGAGTTGCTTCTAATGTACCGAAGCTGGACTTAGACATAATTTCACTCTCACAACATTATGGCTGGTTGGAGACAGTCCGAACCACAAATACCGGGTCCATGGTTCTGGCCATATACTGGGGGGACGGGGACGACTCCCATTAACCCCTGACTATACCGGGGATACGCTTATCACAATGCCTTACTGGTCTGTGCTGAAGCAGGGCATTCTGGCAGCCAAGTGGCTTGACCTTTATTAGTGAGCCTGGTTACCCCCTCTCGGAACCACAGACTTAGAAATCGCCAGCTCATATACAGTGCATAAAATAAATTTATATATATATACCCTTATTCACCATTTTAATAAAAAATATCACAAAATTCTTCTAAGTCCCTCGGGAAGAGTGAAAGACGCGCACGTTCATTTTCAGAGCTCCTAGACCTTCCTATAAGAAGTTAGCCAAAAAGTAGCTTCGAAAAACGCTTAGGTTAAGTTTCAGAGTTGCTTCTAATGTACCGAAGCTGGAATTAGACATAATTTCACTCTCACAACATTATGGCTGGTTGGAGACAGTCCGAACCACAAGTACTGGGTCCATGGTTCTGGCCATATACTGGGGGGACGGGGACGACTCCCATTAACCCCTGACTATACCGGGGATACGCTTATCACAATGCCTTACTGGTCTGTGCTGAAGCAGGGCATTCTGGCAGCCAAGTGGCTTGACCTTTATTAGTGAGCCTGGTTACCCCCTCTCGGAACCACAGACTTAGAAATCGCCAGCTCATATACAGTGCATAAAATAAATTTATATATATATACCCTTATTCACCATTTTAATAAAAAATATCACAAAATTCTTCTAAGTCCCTCGGGAAGAGTGAAAGACGCGCACGTTCATTTTCAGAGCTCCTAGACCTTCCTATAAGAAGTTAGCCAAAAAGTAGCTTCGAAAAACGCTTAGGTTAAGTTTCAGAGTTGCTTCTAATGTACCGAAGCTGGAATTAGGCATAATTTCACTCTCACAACATTATGGCTGGTTGGAGACAGTCCGAACCACAAGTACTGGGTCCATGGTTCTGGGCGTATACTGAGGGGACGGGGACGACTCCCATTAACCCCTGACTATACCGGGGATACGCTTATCACAATGCCTTACTGGTCTGTGCTGAAGCAGGGCATTCTGGCAGCCAAGTGGCTTGACCTTTATTAGTGAGCCTGGTTACCCCCTCTCGGAACCACAGACTTAGAAATCGCCAGCTCATATACAGTGCATAAAATAAATTTATATATATATACCCTTATTCACCATTTTAATAAAAAATATCACAAAATTCTTCTAAGTCCCTCGGGAAGAGTGAAAGACGCGCACGTTCATTTTCAGAGCTCCTAGACCTTCCTATAAGAAGTTAGCCAAAAAGTAGCTTCGAAAAACGCTTAGGTTAAGTTTCAGAGTTGCTTCTAATGTACCGAAGCTGGAATTAGACATAATTTCACTCTCACAACATTATGGCTGGTTGGAGACAGTCCGAACCACAAGTACTGGGTCCATGGTTCTGGCCATATACTGGGGGGACGGGGACGACTCCCATTAACCCCTGACTATACCGGGGATACGCTTATCACAATGCCTTACTGGTCTGTGCTGAAGCAGGGCATTCTGGCAGCCAAGTGGCTTGACCTTTATTAGTGAGCCTGGTTACCCCCTCTCGGAACCACAGACTTAGAAATCGCCAGCTCATATACAGTGCATAAAATAAATTTATATATATATACCCTTATTCACCATTTTAATAAAAAATATCACAAAATTCTTCTAAGTCCCTCGGGAAGAGTGAAAGACGCGCACGTTCATTTTCAGAGCTCCTAGACCTTCCTATAAGAAGTTAGCCAAAAAGTAGCTTCGAAAAACGCTTAGGTTAAGTTTCAGAGTTGCTTCTAATGTGCCGAAGCTGGAATTAGACATAATTTCACTCTCACAACATTATGGCTGGTTGGAGACAGTCCGAACCACAAGTACTGGGTCCATGGTTCTGGGCGTATACTGGGGGGACGGGGACGACTCCCATTAACCCCTGACTATACCGGGGATACGCTTATCACAATGCCTTACTGGTCTATCACAATGCCTTACTGGTCTGTGCTGAAGCAGGGAATTCTGGCAGCCAAGTGGCTTGACCTTTATTAGTGAGCCTGGTTACCCCCTCTCGGAACCACAGACTTAGAAATCGCCAGCTCATATAAAGTGCATAAAATAAATATATATATATATACCCTTATACACCATTTTAATAAAAAATATCACAAAATTCTTCTAAGTCCCTCGGGAAGAGTGAAAGACGCGCACGTTCATTTTTAGAGCTCCTAGACCTTCCTATAAGAAGTTAGCCAAAAAGTAGCTTCGAAAAACGCTTAGGATAAGTCTCAGAGTTGCATCTAATGTACAAAAGCTGGAATTAGACATAATTTCACTCTCACAACATTATGGCTGGTTGGAGACAGTCCGAACCACAAGTACTGGGTCCATGGTTCTGGGCGTATACTGGGGGGACGGGGACGACTCCCATTAACCCCTGACTATACCGGGGATACGCTTATCACAATGCCTTACTGGTCTGTGCTGAAGCAGGGCATTCTGGCAGCCAAGTGGCTTGACCTTTATTAGTGAGCCTGGTTACCCCCTCTCGGAACCACAAACTTAGAAATCGCCAGCTCATATACAGTGCATAAAATAAATTTATATATATATACCCTTATACACCATTTTAATAAAAAATATCACAAAATTCTTCTAAGTCCCTCGGGAAGAGTGAAAGACGCGCACGTTCATTTTCAGAGCTCCTAGACCTTCCTATAAGAAGTTAGCCAAAAAGTAGCTTCGAAAAACGCTTAGGTTAAGTTTCAGAGTTGCTTCTCATGTACCAAAGCTGGACTTAGACATAATTTCACTCTCACAACATTATGGCTGGTTGGAGACAGTCCGAACCACAAATACCGGGTCCATGGTTCTGGCCATATACTGGGGGGACGGGGACGACTCCCATTAACCCCTGACTATACCGGGAATACGCTTATCACAATGCCTTACTGGTCTGTGCTGAAGCAGGGCATTCTGGCAGTCAAGTGGCTTGACCTTTATTAGTGAGCCTGGTTACCCCCTCTCGGAACCACAGACTTAGAAATCGCCAGCTCATATAAAGTGCATAAAATAAATTTATATATATATACCCTTATACACCATTTTAATAAAAAATATCACAAAATTCTTCTAAGTCCCTCGGGAAGAGTGAAAGACGCGCACGTTCATTTTCAGAGCTTCTAGACCTTCCTATAAGAAGTTAGCCAAAAAGTAGCTTCGAAAAACGCTTAGGTTAAGTCTCAGAGTTGCATCTAATGTACCAAAGCTGGACTTAGACATAATTTCACTCTCACAACATTATGGCTGGTTGGAGACAGTCCGAACCACAAGTACCGGGTCCATGGTTCTGGGCGTATACTGGGGGGACGGGGACGACTCCCATTAACCCCTGACTATACCGGGGATACGCTTATCACAATGCCTTACTGGTCTGTGCTGAAGCAGGGCATTCTGGCAGCCAAGTGGCTTGACCTTTATTAGTGAGCCTGGTTACCCCCTCTCGGAACCACAAACTTAGAAATCGCCAGCTCATATACAGTGCATAAAATAAATTTATATATATATACCCTTATACACCATTTTAATAAAAAATATCACAAAATTCTTCTAAGTCCCTCGGGAAGAGTGAAAGACGCGCACGTTCATTTTCAGAGCTCCTAGACCTTCCTATAAGAAGTTAGCCAAAAAGTAGCTTCGAAAAACGCTTAGGTTAAGTTTCAGAGTTGCTTCTCATGTACCAAAGCTGGACTTAGACATAATTTCACTCTCACAACATTATGGCTGGTTGGAGACAGTCCGAACCACAAATACCGGGTCCATGGTTCTGGCCATATACTGGGGGGACGGGGACGACTCCCATTAACCCCTGACTATACCGGGGATACGCTTATCACAATGCCTTACTGGTCTGTGCTGAAGCAGGGCATTCTGGCAGCCAAGTGGCTTGACCTTTATTAGTGAGCCTGGTTACCCCCTCTCGGAACCACAGACTTAGAAATCGCCAGCTCATATACAGTGCATAAAATAAATTTATATATATATACCCTTATTCACCATTTTAATAAAAAATATCACAAAATTCTTCTAAGTCCCTCGGGAAGAGTGAAAGACGCGCACGTTCATTTTCAGAGCTCCTAGACCTTCCTATAAGAAGTTAGCCAAAAAGTAGCTTCGAAAAACGCTTAGGTTAAGTTTCAGAGTTGCTTCTAATGTACCGAAGCTGGAATTAGACATAATTTCACTCTCACAACATTATGGCTGGTTGGAGACAGTCCGAACCACAAGTACTGGGTCCATGGTTCTGGCCATATACTGGGGGGACGGGGACGACTCCCATTAACCCCTGACTATACCGGGGATACGCTTATCACAATGCCTTACTGGTCTGTGCTGAAGCAGGGCATTCTGGCAGCCAAGTGGCTTGACCTTTATTAGTGAGCCTGGTTACCCCCTCTCGGAACCACAGACTTAGAAATCGCCAGCTCATATACAGTGCATAAAATAAATTTATATATATATACCCTTATTCACCATTTTAATAAAAAATATCACAAAATTCTTCTAAGTCCCTCGGGAAGAGTGAAAGACGCGCACGTTCATTTTCAGAGCTCCTAGACCTTCCTATAAGAAGTTAGCCAAAAAGTAGCTTCGAAAAACGCTTAGGTTAAGTTTCAGAGTTGCTTCTAATGTACCGAAGCTGGAATTAGACATAATTTCACTCTCACAACATTATGGCTGGTTGGAGACAGTCCGAACCACAAGTACTGGGTCCATGGTTCTGGGCGTATACTGGGGGGACGGGGACGACTCCCATTAACCCCTGACTATACCGGGGATACGCTTATCACAATGCCTTACTGGTCTGTGCTGAAGCAGGGCATTCTGGCAGCCAAGTGGCTTGACCTTTATTAGTGAGCCTGGTTACCCCCTCTCGGAACCACAGACTTAGAAATCGCCAGCTCATATAAAGTGCATAAAATAAATTTATATATATATACCCTTATACACCATTTTAATAAAAAATATCACAAAATTCTTCTAAGTCCCTCGGGAAGAGTGAAAGACGCGCACGTTCATTTTCAGAGCTCCTAGACCTTCCTATAAGAAGTTAGCCAAAAAGTAGCTTCGAAAAACGCTTAGGTTAAGTTTCAGAGTTGCTTCTAATGTACCGAAGCTGGAATTAGACATAATTTCACTCTCACAACATTATGGCTGGTTGGAGACAGTCCGAACCACAAGTACTGGGTCCATGGTTCTGGGCGTATACTGGGGGGACGGGGACGACTCCCATTAACCCCTGACTATACCGGGGATACGCTTATCACAATGCCTTACTGGTCTGTGCTGAAGCAGGGAATTCTGGCAGCCAAGTGGCTTGACCTTTATTAGTGAGCCTGGTTACCCCCTCTCGGAACCACAGACTTAGAAATCGCCAGCTCATATAAAGTGCATAAAATAAATTTATATATATATACCCTTATACACCATTTTAATAAAAAATATCACAAAATTCTTCTAAGTCCCTCGGGAAGAGTGAAAGACGCGCACGTTCATTTTTAGAGCTCCTAGACCTTCCTATAAGAAGTTAGCCAAAAAGTAGCTTCGAAAAACGCTTAGGATAAGTCTCAGAGTTGCATCTAATGTACAAAAGCTGGAATTAGACATAATTTCACTCTCACAACATTATGGCTGGTTGGAGACAGTCCGAACCACAAGTACTGGGTCCATGGTTCTGGGCGTATACTGGGGGGACGGGGACGACTCCCATTAACCCCTGACTATACCGGGGATACGCTTATCACAATGCCTTACTGGTCTGTGCTGAAGCAGGGCATTCTGGCAGCCAAGTGGCTTGACCTTTATTAGTGAGCCTGGTTACCCCCTCTCGGAACCACAAACTTAGAAATCGCCAGCTCATATACAGTGCATAAAATAAATTTATATATATATACCCTTATACACCATTTTAATAAAAAATATCACAAAATTCTTCTAAGTCCCTCGGGAAGAGTGAAAGACGCGCACGTTCATTTTCAGAGCTCCTAGACCTTCCTATAAGAAGTTAGCCAAAAAGTAGCTTCGAAAAACGCTTAGGTTAAGTTTCAGAGTTGCTTCTAATGTACCGAAGCTGGAATTAGACATAATTTCACTCTCACAACATTATGGCTGGTTGGAGACAGTCCGAACCACAAGTACTGGGTCCATGGTTCTGGGCGTATACTGGGGGGACGGGGACGACTCCCATTAACCCCTGACTATACCGGGGATACGCTTATCACAATGCCTTACTGGTCTGTGCTGAAGCAGGGCATTCTGGCAGCCAAGTGGCTTGACCTTTATTAGTGAGCCTGGTTACCCCCTCTCGGAACCACAGACTTAGAAATCGCCAGCTCATATAAAGTGCATAAAATAAATTTATATATATATACCCTTATACACCATTTTAATAAAAAATATCACAAAATTCTTCTAAGTCCCTCGGGAAGAGTGAAAGACGCGCACGTTCATTTTCAGAGCTCCTAGACCTTCCTATAAGAAGTTAGCCAAAAAGTAGCTTCGAAAAACGCTTAGGTTAAGTTTCAGAGTTGCTTCTAATGTACCGAAGCTGGAATTAGACATAATTTCACTCTCACAACATTATGGCTGGTTGGAGACAGTCCGAACCACAAGTACTGGGTCCATGGTTCTGGGCGTATACTGGGGGGACGGGGACGACTCCCATTAACCCCTGACTATACCGGGGATACGCTTATCACAATGCCTTACTGGTCTGTGCTGAAGCAGGGAATTCTGGCAGCCAAGTGGCTTGACCTTTATTAGTGAGCCTGGTTACCCCCTCTCGGAACCACAGACTTAGAAATCGCCAGCTCATATAAAGTGCATAAAATAAATTTATATATATATACCCTTATACACCATTTTAATAAAAAATATCACAAAATTCTTCTAAGTCCCTCGGGAAGAGTGAAAGACGCGCACGTTCATTTTTAGAGCTCCTAGACCTTCCTATAAGAAGTTAGCCAAAAAGTAGCTTCGAAAAACGCTTAGGATAAGTCTCAGAGTTGCATCTAATGTACAAAAGCTGGAATTAGACATAATTTCACTCTCACAACATTATGGCTGGTTGGAGACAGTCCGAACCACAAGTACTGGGTCCATGGTTCTGGGCGTATACTGGGGGGACGGGGACGACTCCCATTAACCCCTGACTATACCGGGGATACGCTTATCACAATGCCTTACTGGTCTGTGCTGAAGCAGGGCATTCTGGCAGCCAAGTGGCTTGACCTTTATTAGTGAGCCTGGTTACCCCCTCTCGGAACCACAAACTTAGAAATCGCCAGCTCATATACAGTGCATAAAATAAATTTATATATATATACCCTTATACACCATTTTAATAAAAAATATCACAAAATTCTTCTAAGTCCCTCGGGAAGAGTGAAAGACGCGCACGTTCATTTTCAGAGCTCCTAGACCTTCCTATAAGAAGTTAGCCAAAAAGTAGCTTCGAAAAACGCTTAGGTTAAGTTTCAGAGTTGCTTCTCATGTACCAAAGCTGGACTTAGACATAATTTCACTCTCACAACATTATGGCTGGTTGGAGACAGTCCGAACCACAAATACCGGGTCCATGGTTCTGGCCATATACTGGGGGGACGGGGACGACTCCCATTAACCCCTGACTATACCGGGGATACGCTTATCACAATGCCTTACTGGTCTGTGCTGAAGCAGGGCATTCTGGCAGCCAAGTGGCTTGACCTTTATTAGTGAGCCTGGTTACCCCCTCTCGGAACCACAGACTTAGAAATCGCCAGCTCATATACAGTGCATAAAATAAATTTATATATATATACCCTTATTCACCATTTTAATAAAAAATATCACAAAATTCTTCTAAGTCCCTCGGGAAGAGTGAAAGACGCGCACGTTCATTTTCAGAGCTCCTAGACCTTCCTATAAGAAGTTAGCCAAAAAGTAGCTTCGAAAAACGCTTAGGTTAAGTTTCAGAGTTGCTTCTAATGTACCGAAGCTGGAATTAGACATAATTTCACTCTCACAACATTATGGCTGGTTGGAGACAGTCCGAACCACAAGTACTGGGTCCATGGTTCTGGCCATATACTGGGGGGACGGGGACGACTCCCATTAACCCCTGACTATACCGGGGATACGCTTATCACAATGCCTTACTGGTCTGTGCTGAAGCAGGGCATTCTGGCAGCCAAGTGGCTTGACCTTTATTAGTGAGCCTGGTTACCCCCTCTCGGAACCACAGACTTAGAAATCGCCAGCTCATATACAGTGCATAAAATAAATTTATATATATATACCCTTATTCACCATTTTAATAAAAAATATCACAAAATTCTTCTAAGTCCCTCGGGAAGAGTGAAAGACGCGCACGTTCATTTTCAGAGCTCCTAGACCTTCCTATAAGAAGTTAGCCAAAAAGTAGCTTCGAAAAACGCTTAGGTTAAGTTTCAGAGTTGCTTCTAATGTACCGAAGCTGGAATTAGACATAATTTCACTCTCACAACATTATGGCTGGTTGGAGACAGTCCGAACCACAAGTACTGGGTCCATGGTTCTGGGCGTATACTGGGGGGACGGGGACGACTCCCATTAACCCCTGACTATACCGGGGATACGCTTATCACAATGCCTTACTGGTCTGTGCTGAAGCAGGGCATTCTGGCAGCCAAGTGGCTTGACCTTTATTAGTGAGCCTGGTTACCCCCTCTCGGAACCACAGACTTAGAAATCGCCAGCTCATATAAAGTGCATAAAATAAATTTATATATATATACCCTTATACACCATTTTAATAAAAAATATCACAAAATTCTTCTAAGTCCCTCGGGAAGAGTGAAAGACGCGCACGTTCATTTTCAGAGCTCCTAGACCTTCCTATAAGAAGTTAGCCAAAAAGTAGCTTCGAAAAACGCTTAGGTTAAGTTTCAGAGTTGCTTCTAATGTACCGAAGCTGGAATTAGACATAATTTCACTCTCACAACATTATGGCTGGTTGGAGACAGTCCGAACCACAAGTACTGGGTCCATGGTTCTGGGCGTATACTGGGGGGACGGGGACGACTCCCATTAACCCCTGACTATACCGGGGATACGCTTATCACAATGCCTTACTGGTCTGTGCTGAAGCAGGGAATTCTGGCAGCCAAGTGGCTTGACCTTTATTAGTGAGCCTGGTTACCCCCTCTCGGAACCACAGACTTAGAAATCGCCAGCTCATATAAAGTGCATAAAATAAATTTATATATATATACCCTTATACACCATTTTAATAAAAAATATCACAAAATTCTTCTAAGTCCCTCGGGAAGAGTGAAAGACGCGCACGTTCATTTTTAGAGCTCCTAGACCTTCCTATAAGAAGTTAGCCAAAAAGTAGCTTCGAAAAACGCTTAGGATAAGTCTCAGAGTTGCATCTAATGTACAAAAGCTGGAATTAGACAATTTCACTCTCACAACATTATGGCTGGTTGGAGACAGTCCGAACCACAAGTACTGGGTCCATGGTTCTGGGCGTATACTGGGGGGACGGGGACGACTCCCATTAACCCCTGACTATACCGGGGATACGCTTATCACAATGCCTTACTGGTCTGTGCTGAAGCAGGGCATTCTGGCAGCCAAGTGGCTTGACCTTTATTAGTGAGCCTGGTTACCCCCTCTCGGAACCACAAACTTAGAAATCGCCAGCTCATATACAGTGCATAAAATAAATTTATATATATATACCCTTATACACCATTTTAATAAAAAATATCACAAAATTCTTCTAAGTCCCTCGGGAAGAGTGAAAGACGCGCACGTTCATTTTCAGAGCTCCTAGACCTTCCTATAAGAAGTTAGCCAAAAAGTAGCTTCGAAAAACGCTTAGGTTAAGTTTCAGAGTTGCTTCTCATGTACCAAAGCTGGACTTAGACATAATTTCACTCTCACAACATTATGGCTGGTTGGAGACAGTCCGAACCACAAATACCGGGTCCATGGTTCTGGGCGTATACTGGGGGGACGGGGACGACTCCCATTAACCCCTGACTATACCGGGGATACGCTTATCACAATGCCTTACTGGTCTGTGCTGAAGCAGGGCATTCTGGCAGCCAAGTGGCTTGACCTTTATTAGTGAGCCTGGTTACCCCCTCTCGGAACCACAGACTTAGAAATCGCCAGCTCATATACAGTGCATAAAATAAATTTATATATATATACCCTTATTCACTATTTTAATAAAAAATATCACAAAATTCTTCTAAGTCCCTCGGGAAGAGTGAAAGACGCGCACGTTCATTTTCAGAGCTCCTAGACCTTCCTATAAGAAGTTAGCCAAAAAGTAGCTTCGAAAAACGCTTAGGTTAAGTTTCAGAGTTGCTTCTAATGTACCGAAGCTGGAATTAGACATAATTTCACTCTCACAACATTATGGCTGGTTTGAGACAGTCCGAACCACAAGTACTGGGTCCATGGTTCTGGGCGTATACTGGGGGGACGGGGACGACTCCCATTAACCCCTGACTATACCGGGGATACGCTTATCACAATGCCTTACTGGTCTGTGCTGAAGCAGGGCATTCTGGCAGCCAAGTGGCTTGACCTTTATTAGTGAGCCTGGTTACCCCCTCTCGGAACCACAGACTTAGAAATCGCCAGCTCATATAAAGTGCATAAAATAAATTTATATATATATACCCTTATACACCATTTTAATAAAAAATATCACAAAATTCTTCTAAGTCCCTCGGGAAGAGTGAAAGACGCGCACGTTCATTTTCAGAGCTCCTAGACCTTCCTATAAGAAGTTAGCCAAAAAGTAGCTTCGAAAAACGCTTAGGTTAAGTCTCAGAGTTGCATCTAATGTACCAAAGCTGGACTTAGACATAATTTCACTCTCACAACATTATGGCTGGTTGGAGACAGTCCGAACCACAAGTACCGGGTCCATGGTTCTGGGCGTATACTGGGGGGACGGGGACGACTCCCATTAACCCCTGACTATACCGGGGATACGCTTATCACAATGCCTTACTATTCTGTGCTGAAGCAGGGCATTCTGGCAGCCAAGTGGCTTGACCTTTATTAGTGAGCCTGGTTACCCCCTCTCGGAACCACAGACTTAGAAATCGCCAGCTCATATAAAGTGCATAAAATAAATTTATATATATATACCCTTATACACCATTTTAATAAAAAATATCACAAAATTCTTCTAAGTCCCTCGGGAAGAGTGAAAGACGCGCACGTTCATTTTCAGAGCTCCTAGACCTTCCTATAAGAAGTTAGCCAAAAATTAGCTTCGAAAAACGCTAAGGTTAAGTTTCAGAGTTGCTTCTAATGTACCGAAGCTGGACTTAGACATAATTTCACTCTCACAACATTATGGCTGGTTGGAGACAGTCCGAACCACAAATACCGGGTCCATGGTTCTGGCCATATACTGGGGGGACGGGGACGACTCCCATTAACCCCTGACTATACCGGGGATACGCTTATCACAATGCCTTACTGGTCTGTGCTGAAGCAGGGCATTCTGGCAGCCAAGTGGCTTGACCTTTATTAGTGAGCCTGGTTACCCCCTCTCGGAACCACAGACTTAGAAATCGCCAGCTCATATACAGTGCATAAAATAAATTTATATATATATACCCTTATTCACCATTTTAATAAAAAATATCACAAAATTCTTCTAAGTCCCTCGGGAAGAGTGAAAGACGCGCACGTTCATTTTCAGAGCTCCTAGACCTTCCTATAAGAAGTTAGCCAAAAAGTAGCTTCGAAAAACGCTTAGGTTAAGTTTCAGAGTTGCTTCTAATGTACCGAAGTTGGAATTAGACATAATTTCACTCTCACAACATTATGGCTGGTTGGAGACAGTCCGAACCACAAGTACTGGGTCCATGGTTCTGGGCGTATAATGGGGGGACGGGGACGACTCCCATTAACCCCTGACTATACCGGGGATACGCTTATCACAATGCCTTACTGGTCTGTGCTGAAGCAGGGCATTCTGGCAGCCAAGTGGCTTGACCTTTATTAGTGAGCCTGGTTACCCCCTCTCGGAACCACAGACTTAGAAATCGCCAGCTCATATACAGTGCATAAAATAAATTTATATATATATACCCTTATTCACCATTTTAATAAAAAATATCACAAAATTCTTCTAAGTCCCTCGGGAAGAGTGAAAGACGCGCACGTTCATTTTCAGAGCTCCTAGACCTTCCTATAAGAAGTTAGCCAAAAAGTAGCTTCGAAAAACGCTTAGGTTAAGTTTCAGAGTTGCTTCTAATGTACCGAAGCTGGAATTAGACATAATTTCACTCTCACAACATTATGGCTGGTTTGAGACAGTCCGAACCACAAGTACTGGGTCCATGGTTCTGGGCGTATACTGGGGGGACGGGGACGACTCCCATTAACCCCTGACTATACCGGGGATACGCTTATCACAATGCCTTACTGGTCTGTGCTGAAGCAGGGCATTCTGGCAGCCAAGTGGCTTGACCTTTATTAGTGAGCCTGGTTACCCCCTCTCGGAACCACAGACTTAGAAATCGCCAGCTCATATAAAGTGCATAAAATAAATTTATATATATATACCCTTATACACCATTTTAATAAAAAATATCACAAAATTCTTCTAAGTCCCTCGGGAAGAGTGAAAGACGCGCACGTTCATTTTCAGAGCTCCTAGACCTTCCTATAAGAAGTTAGCCAAAAAGTAGCTTCGAAAAACGCTTAGGTTAAGTCTCAGAGTTGCATCTAATGTACCAAAGCTGGAATTAGACATAATTTCACTCTCACAACATTATGGCTGGTTGGAGACAGTCCGAACCACAAATACCGGGTCCATGGTTCTGGCCATATACTGGGGGGACGGGGACGACTCCCATTAACCCCTGACTATACCGGGGATACGCTTATCACAATGCCTTACTGGTCTGTGCTGAAGCAGGGCATTCTGGCAGCCAAGTTGCTTGACCTTTATTAGTGAGCCTGGTTACCCCCTCTCGGAACCACAGACTTAGAAATCGCCAGCTCATATAAAGTGCATAAAATAAATTTATATATATATACCCTTATACACCATTTTAATAAAAAATATCACAAAATTCTTCTAAGTCCCTCGGGAAGAGTGAAAGACGCGCACGTTCATTTTCAGAGCTCCTAGACCTTCCTATAAGAAGTTAGCCAAAAAGTAGCTTCGAAAAACGCTTAGGTTAAGTCTCAGAGTTGCATCTAATGTACCAAAGCTGGACTTAGACATAATTTCACTCTCACAACATTATGGCTGGTTGGAGACAGTCCGAACCACAGGTACCGGGTCCATGGTTCTGGGCGTATACTGGGGGGACGGGGACGACTCCCATTAACCCCTGACTATACCGGGGATACGCTTATCACAATGCCTTACTGTTCTGTGCTGAAGCAGGGCATTCTGGCAGCCAAGTGGCTTGACCTTTATTAGTGAGCCTGGTTACCCCCTCTCGGAACCACAGACTTAGAAATCGCCAGCTCATATAAAGTGCATAAAATAAATTTATATATATATACCCTTATACACCATTTTAATAAAAAATATCACAAAATTCTTCTAAGTCCCTCGGGAAGAGTGAAAGACGCGCACGTTCATTTTCAGAGCTCCTAGACCTTCCTATAAGAAGTTAGCCAAAAATTAGCTTCGAAAAACGCTTAGGTTAAGTTTCAGAGTTGCTTCTAATGTACCGAAGCTGGACTTAGACATAATTTCACTCTCACAACATTATGGCTGGTTGGAGACAGTCCGAACCACAAATACCGGGTCCATGGTTCTGGCCATATACTGGGGGGACGGGGACGACTCCCATTAACCCCTGACTATACCGGGGATACGCTTATCACAATGCCTTACTGGTCTGTGCTGAAGCAGGGCATTCTGGCAGCCAAGTGGCTTGACCTTTATTAGTGAGCCTGGTTACCCCCTCTCGGAACCACAGACTTAGAAATCGCCAGCTCATATAAAGTGCATAAAATAAATTTATATATATATACCCTTATACACCATTTTAATAAAAAATATCACAAAATTCTTCTATGTCCCTCGGGAAGAGTGAAAGACGCGCACGTTCATTTTCAGAGCTCCTAGACCTTCCTATAAGAAGTTAGCCAAAAAGTAGCTTCGAAAAACGCTTAGGTTAAGTCTCAGAGTTGCATCTAATGTACAAAAGCTGGACTTAGACATAATTTCACTCTCACAACATTATGGCTGGTTGGAGACAGTCCGAACCACAAGTACCGGGTCCATGGTTCTGGGCGTATACTGGGGGGACGGGGACGACTCCCATTAACCCCTGACTATACCGGGGATACGCTTATCACAATGCCTTACTGTTCTGTGCTGAAGCAGGGCATTCTGGCAGCCAAGTGGCTTGACCTTTATTAGTGAGCCTGGTTACCCCCTCTCGGAACCACAGACTTAGAAATCGCCAGCTCATATAAAGTGCATAAAATAAATTTATATATATATACCCTTATACACCATTTTAATAAAAAATATCACAAAATTCTTCTAAGTCCCTCGGGAAGAGTGAAAGACGAGCACGTTCATTTTCAGAGCTCCTAGACCTTCCTATAAGAAGTTAGCCAAAAATTAGCTTCGAAAAACGCTTAGGTTAAGTTTCAGAGTTGCTTCTAATGTACCGAAGCTGGACTTAGACATAATTTCACTCTCACAACATTATGGCTGGTTGGAGACAGTCCGAACCACAAATACCGGGTCCATGGTTCTGGCCATATACTGGGGGGACGGGGACGACTCCCATTAACCCCTGACTATACCGGGGATACGCTTATCACAATGCCTTACTGGTCTGTGCTGAAGCAGGGCATTCTGGCAGCCAAGTGGCTTGACCTTTATTAGTGAGCCTGGTTACCCCCTCTCGGAACCACAGACTTAGAAATCGCCAGCTCATATACAGTGCATAAAATAAATTTATATATATATACCCTTATTCACCATTTTAATAAAAAATATCACAAAATTCTTCTAAGTCCCTCGGGAAGAGTGAAAGACGCGCACGTTCATTTTCAGAGCTCCTAGACCTTCCTATAAGAAGTTAGCCAAAAAGTAGCTTCGAAAAACGCTTAGGTTAAGTTTCAGAGTTGCTTCTAATGTACCGAAGTTGGAATTAGACATAATTTCACTCTCACAACATTATGGCTGGTTGGAGACAGTCCGAACCACAAGTACTGGGTCCATGGTTCTGGGCGTATACTGGGGGGACGGGGACGACTCCCATTAACCCCTGACTATACCGGGGATACGCTTATCACAATGCCTTACTGGTCTGTGCTGAAGCAGGGCATTCTGGCAGCCAAGTGGCTTGACCTTTATTAGTGAGCCTGGTTACCCCCTCTCGGAACCACAGACTTAGAAATCGCCAGCTCATATAAAGTGCATAAAATAAATTTATATATATATATACCCTTATACACCATTTTAATAAAAAATATCACAAAATTCTTCTAAGTCCCTCGGGAAGAGTGAAAGACGCGCACGTTCATTTTCAGAGCTCCTAGACCTTCCTATAAGAAGTTAGCCAAAAAGTAGCTTCGAAAAACGCTTAGGTTAAGTTTCAGAGTTGCTTCTAATGTACCGAAGCTGGAATTAGACATAATTTCACTCTCACAACATTATGGCTGGTTGGAGACAGTCCGAACCACAAGTACTGGGTCCATGGTTATGGGCGTATACTGGGGGGACGGGGACGACTCCCATTAACCCCTGACTATACCGGGGATACGCTTATCACAATGCCTTACTGGTCTGTGCTGAAGCAGGGCATTCTGGCAGCCAAGTGGCTTGACCTTTATTAGTGAGCCTGGTTACCCCCTCTCGGAACCACAGACTTAGAAATCGCCAGCTCATATAAAGTGCATAAAATAAATTTATATATATATACCCTTATACACCATTTTAATAAAAAATATCACAAAATTCTTCTAAGTCCCTCGGGAAGAGTGAAAGACGCGCACGTTCATTTTCAGAGCTCCTAGACCTTCCTATAAGAAGTTAGCCAAAAAGTAGCTTCGAAAAACGCTTAGGTTAAGTTTCAGAGTTGCTTCTAATGTACCAAAGCTGGACTTAGACATAATTTCACTCTCACAACATTATGGCTGGTTGGAGACAGTCCGAACCACAAATACCGGGTCCATGGTTCTGGCCATATACTGGGGGGACGGGGACGACTCCCATTAACCCCTGACTATACCGGGGATACGCTTATCACAATGCCTTACTGGTCTGTGCTGAAGCAGGGCATTCTGGCAGCCAAGTGGCTTGACCTTTATTAGTGAGCCTGGTTACCCCCTCTCGGAACCACAGACTTAGAAATCGCCAGCTCATATACAGTGCATAAAATAAATTTATATATATATACCCTTATTCACCATTTTAATAAAAAATATCACAAAATTCTTCAAAGTCCCTCGGGAAGAGTGAAAGACGCGCACGTTCATTTTCAGAGCTCCTAGACCTTCCTATAAGAAGTTAGCCAAAAAGTAGCTTCGAAAAACGCTTAGGTTAAGTCTCAGAGTTGCATCTAATGTACCAAAGCTGGACTTAGACATAATTTCACTCTCACAACATTATGGCTGGTTGGAGACAGTCCGAACCACAAATACCGGGTCCATGGTTCTGGCCATATACTGGGGGGACGGGGACGACTCCCATTAACCCCTGACTATACCGGGGATACGCTTATCACAATGCCTTACTGGTCTGTGCTGAAGCAGGGCATTCTGGCAGCCAAGTGGCTTGACCTTTATTAGTGAGCCTGGTTACCCCCTCTCGGAACCACAGACTTAGAAATCGCCAGCTCATATAAAGTGCATAAAATAAATTTATATATATATACCCTTATACACCATTTTAATAAAAAATATCACAAAATTCTTCTAAGTCCCTCGGGATGAGTGAAAGACGCGCACGTTCATTTTCAGAGCTCCTAGACCTTCCTATAAGAAGTTAGCCAAAAAGTAGCTTCGAAAAACGCTTAGGTTAAGTTTCAGAGTTGCTTCTAATGTACCGAAGCTGGACTTAGACATAATTTCACTCTCACAACATTATGGCTGGTTGGAGACAGTCCGAACCACAAATACCGGGTCCATGGTTCTGGCCATATACTGGGGGGACGGGGACGACTCCCATTAACCCCTGACTATACCGGGGATACGCTTATCACAATGCCTTACTGGTCTGTGCTGAAGCAGGGCATTCTGGCAGCCAAGTGGCTTGACCTTTATTAGTGAGCCTGGTTACCCCCTCTCGGAACCACAGACTTAGAAATCGCCAGCTCATATAAAGTGCATAAAATAAATTTATATATATATACCCTTATACACCATTTTAATATAAAATATCACAAAATTCTTCTAAGTCCCTCGGGAAGAGTGAAAGACGCGCACGTTCATTTTCAGAGCTCCTAGACCTTCCTATAAGAAGTTAGCCAAAAAGTAGCTTCGAAAAACGCTTAGGTTAAGTTTCAGAGTTGCTTCTAATGTACCGAAGCTGGAATTAGACATAATTTCACTCTCACAACATTATGGCTGGTTGGAGACAGTCCGAACCACAAGTACTGGGTCCATGGTTCTGGGCGTATACTGGGGGGACGGGGACGACTCCCATTAACCCCTGACTATACCGGGGATACGCTTATCACAATGCCTAACTGGTCTGTGCTGAAGCAGGGAATTCTGGCAGCCAAGTGGCTTGACCTTTATTAGTGAGCCTGGTTACCCCCTCTCGGAACCACAGACTTAGAAATCGCCAGCTCATATAAAGTGCATAAAATAAATTTATATATATATACCCTTATACACCATTTTCATAAAAAATATCACAAAATTCTTCTAAGTCCCTCGGGAAGAGTGAAAGACGCGCACGTTCATTTTTAGAGCTCCTAGACCTTCCTATAAGAAGTTAGCCAAAAAGTAGCTTCGAAAAACGCTTAGGTTAAGTCTCAGAGTTGCATCTAATGTACCAAAGCTGGAATTAGACATAATTTCACTCTCACAACATTATGGCTGGTTGGAGACAGTCCGAACCACAAGTACTGGGTCCATGGTTCTGGGCGTATACTGGGGGGACGGGGACGACTCCCATTAACCCCTGACTATACCGGGGATACGCTTATCACAATGCCTTACTGGTCTGTGCTGAAGCAGGGCATTCTGGCAGCCAAGTGGCTTGACCTTTATTAGTGAGCCTGGTTACCCCCTCTCGGAACCACAGACTTAGAAATCGCCAGCTCATATAAAGTGCATAAAATAAATTTATATATATATACCCTTATACACCATTTTAATAAAAAATATCACAAAATTCTTCTAAGTCCCTCGGGAAGAGTGAAAGACGCGCACGTTCATTTTCAGAGCTCCTAGACCTTCCTATAAGAAGTTAGCCAAAAAGTAGCTTCGAAAAACGCTTAGGTTAAGTTTCAGAGTTGCTTCTAATGTACCAAAGCTGGACTTAGACATAATTTCACTCTCACAACATTATGGCTGGTTGGAGACAGTCCGAACCACAAATACCGGGTCCATGGTTCTGGCCATATACTGGGGGGACGGGGACGACTCCCATTAACCCCTGACTATACCGGGGATACGCTTATCACAATGCCTTACTGGTCTGTGCTGAAGCAGGGCATTCTGGCAGCCAAGTGGCTTGACCTTTATTAGTGAGCCTGGTTACCCCCTCTCGGAACCACAGACTTAGAAATCGCCAGCTCATATACAGTGCATAAAATAAATTTATATATATATACCCTTATTCACCATTTTAATAAAAAATATCACAAAATTCTTCTAAGTCCCTCGGGAAGAGTGAAAGACGCGCACGTTCATTTTCAGAGCTCCTAGACCTTCCTATAAGAAGTTAGCCAAAAAGTAGCTTCGAAAAACGCTTAGGTTAAGTCTCAGAGTTGCATCTAATGTACCAAAGCTGGACTTAGACATAATTTCACTCTCACAACATTATGGCTGGTTGGAGACAGTCCGAACCACAAATACCGGGTCCATGGTTCTGGCCATATACTGGGGGGACGGGGACGACTCCCATTAACCCCTGACTATACCGGGGATACGCTTATCACAATGCCTTACTGGTCTGTGCTGAAGCAGGGCATTCTGGCAGCCAAGTGGCTTGACCTTTATTAGTGAGCCTGGTTACCCCCTCTCGGAACCACAGACTTAGAAATCGCCAGCTCATATAAAGTGCATAAAATAAATTTATATATATATACCCTTATACACCATTTTAATAAAAAATATCACAAAATTCTTCTAAGTCCCTCGGGAAGAGTGAAAGACGCGCACGTTCATTTTCAGAGCTCCTAGACCTTCCTATAAGAAGTTAGCCAAAAAGTAGCTTCGAAAAACGCTTAGGTTAAGTTTCAGAGTTGCTTCTAATGTACCGAAGCTGGACTTAGACATAATTTCACTCTCACAACATTATGGCTGGTTGGAGACAGTCCGAACCACAAGTACTGGGTCCATGGTTCTGGGCGTATACTGGGGGGACGGGGACGACTCCCATTAACCCCTGACTATACCGGGGATACGCTTATCACAATGCCTTACTGGTCTGTGCTGAAGCAGGGCATTCTGGCAGCCAAGTGGCTTGACCTTTATTAGTGAGCCTGGTTACCCCCTCTCGGAACCACAGACTTAGAAATCGCCAGCTCATATACAGTGCATAAAATAAATTTATATATATATACCCTTATTCACCATTTTAATAAAAAATATCACAAAATTCTTCTAAGTCCCTCGGGAAGAGTGAAAGACGCGCACGTTCATTTTCAGAGCTCCTAGACCTTCCTATAAGAAGTTAGCCAAAAAGTAGCTTCGAAAAACGCTTAGGTTAAGTCTCAGAGTTGCATCTAATGTACCAAAGCTGGACTTAGACATAATTTCACTCTCACAACATTATGGCTGGTTGGAGACAGTCCGAACCACAAATACCGGGTCCATGGTTCTGGCCATATACTGGGGGGACGGGGACGACTCCCATTAACCCCTGACTATACCGGGGATACGCTTATCACAATGCCTTACTGGTCTGTGCTGAAGCAGGGCATTCTGGCAGCCAAGTGGCTTGACCTTTATTAGTGAGCCTGGTTACCCCCTCTCGGAACCACAGACTTAGAAATCGCCAGCTCATATAAAGTGCATAAAATAAATTTATATATATATACCCTTATACACCATTTTAATAAAAAATATCACAAAATTCTTCTAAGTCCCTCGGGAAGAGTGAAAGACGCGCACGTTCATTTTCAGAGCTCCTAGACCTTCCTATAAGAAGTTAGCCAAAAAGTAGCTTCGAAAAACGCTTAGGTTAAGTTTCAGAGTTGCTTCTAATGTACCGAAGCTGGACTTAGACATAATTTCACTCTCACAACATTATGGCTGGTTGGAGACAGTCCGAACCACAAATACCGGGTCCATGGTTCTGGCCATATACTGGGGGGACGGGGACGACTCCCATTAACCCCTGACTATACCGGGGATACGCTTATCACAATGCCTTACTGGTCTGTGCTGAAGCAGGGCATTCTGGCAGCCAAGTGGCTTGACCTTTATTAGTGAGCCTGGTTACCCCCTCTCGGAACCACAGACTTAGAAATCGCCAGCTCATATAAAGTGCATAAAATAAATTTATATATATATACCCTTATACACCATTTTAATAAAAAATATCACAAAATTCTTCTAAGTCCCTCGGGAAGAGTGAAAGACGCGCACGTTCATTTTCAGAGCTCCTAGACCTTCCTATAAGAAGTTAGCCAAAAAGTAGCTTCGAAAAACGCTTAGGTTAAGTTTCAGAGTTGCTTCTAATGTACCGAAGCTGGAATTAGACATAATTTCACTCTCACAACATTATGGCTGGTTGGAGACAGTCCGAACCACAAGTACTGGGTCCATGGTTCTGGGCGTATACTGGGGGGACGGGGACGACTCCCATTAACCCCTGACTATACCGGGGATACGCTTATCACAATGCCTAACTGGTCTGTGCTGAAGCAGGGAATTCTGGCAGCCAAGTGGCTTGACCTTTATTAGTGAGCCTGGTTACCCCCTCTCGGAACCACAGACTTAGAAATCGCCAGCTCATATAAAGTGCATAAAATAAATTTATATATATATACCCTTATACACCATTTTCATAAAAAATATCACAAAATTCTTCTAAGTCCCTCGGGAAGAGTGAAAGACGCGCACGTTCATTTTTAGAGCTCCTAGACCTTCCTATAAGAAGTTAGCCAAAAAGTAGCTTCGAAAAACGCTTAGGTTAAGTCTCAGAGTTGCATCTAATGTACCAAAGCTGGAATTAGACATAATTTCACTCTCACAACATTATGGCTGGTTGGAGACAGTCCGAACCACAAGTACTGGGTCCATGGTTCTGGGCGTATACTGGGGGGACGGGGACGACTCCCATTAACCCCTGACTATACCGGGGATACGCTTATCACAATGCCTTACTGGTCTGTGCTGAAGCAGGGCATTCTGGCAGCCAAGTGGCTTGACCTTTATTAGTGAGCCTGGTTACCCCCTCTCGGAACCACAAACTTAGAAATCGCCAGCTCATATACAGTGCATAAAATAAATTTATATATATATACCCTTATACACCATTTTAATAAAAAATATCACAAAATTCTTCTAAGTCCCTCGGGAAGAGTGAAAGACGCGCACGTTCATTTTCAGAGCTCCTAGACCTTCCTATAAGAAGTTAGCCAAAAAGTAGCTTCGAAAAACGCTTAGGTTAAGTTTCAGAGTTGCTTCTCATGTACCAAAGCTGGACTTAGACATAATTTCACTCTCACAACATTATGGCTGGTTGGAGACAGTCCGAACCACAAATACCGGGTCCATGGTTCTGGGCGTATACTGGGGGGACGGGGACGACTCCCATTAACCCCTGACTATACCGGGGATACGCTTATCACAATGCCTTACTGGTCTGTGCTGAAGCAGGGCATTCTGGCAGCCAAGTGGCTTGACCTTTATTAGTGAGCCTGGTTACCCCCTCTCGGAACCACAGACTTAGAAATCGCCAGCTCATATACAGTGCATAAAATAAATTTATATATATATACCCTTATTCACCATTTTAATAAAAAATATCACAAAATTCTTCTAAGTCCCTCGGGAAGAGTGAAAGACGCGCACGTTCATTTTCAGAGCTCCTAGACCTTCCTATAAGAAGTTAGCCAAAAAGTAGCTTCGAAAAACGCTTAGGTTAAGTTTCAGAGTTGCTTCTAATGTACCGAAGCTGGAATTAGACATAATTTCACTCTCACAACATTATGGCTGGTTGGAGACAGTCCGAACCACAAGTACTGGGTCCATGGTTCTGGGCGTATACTGGGGGGACGGGGACGACTCCCATTAACCCCTGACTATACCGGGGATACGCTTATCACAATGCCTTACTGGTCTGTGCTGAAGCAGGGCATTCTGGCAGCCAAGTGGCTTGACCTTTATTAGTGAGCCTGGTTACCCCCTCTCGGAACCACAGACTTAGAAATCGCCAGCTCATATAAAGTGCATAAAATAAATTTATATATATATACCCTTATACACCATTTTAATAAAAAATATCACAAAATTCTTCTAAGTCCCTCGGGAAGAGTGAAAGACGCGCACGTTCATTTTCAGAGCTCCTAGACCTTCCTATAAGAAGTTAGCCAAAAAGTAGCTTCGAAAAACGCTTAGGTTAAGTCTCAGAGTTGCATCTAATGTACCAAAGCTGGACTTAGACATAATTTCACTCTCACAACATTATGGCTGGTTGGAGACAGTCCGAACCACAAATACCGGGTCCATGGTTCTGGCCATATACTGGGGGGACGGGGACGACTCCCATTAACCCCTGACTATACCGGGGATACGCTTATCACAATGCCTTACTGGTCTGTGCTGAAGCAGGGCATTCTGGCAGCCAAGTGGCTTGACCTTTATTAGTGAGCCTGGTTACCCCCTCTCGGAACCACAGACTTAGAAATCGCCAGCTCATATAAAGTGCATAAAATAAATTTATATATATATACCCTTATACACCATTTTAATAAAAAATATCACAAAATTCTTCTAAGTCCCTCGGGAAGAGTGAAAGACGCGCACGTTCATTTTCAGAGCTCCTAGACCTTCCTATAAGAAGTTAGCCAAAAAGTAGCTTCGAAAAACGCTTAGGTTAAGTTTCAGAGTTGCTTCTAATGTACCGAAGCTGGACTTAGACATAATTTCACTCTCACAACATTATGGCTGGTTGGAGACAGTCCGAACCACAAGTACCGGGTCCATGGTTCTGGGCGTATACTGGGGGGACGGGGACGACTCCCATTAACCCCTGGCTATACCGGGGATACGCTTATCACAATGCCTTACTGGTCTGTGCTGAAGCAGGGCATTCTGGCAGCCAAGTGGCTTGACCTTTATTAGTGAGCCTGGTTACCCCCTCTCGGAACCACAGACTTAGAAATCGCCAGCTCATATAAAGTGCATAAAATAAATTTATATATATATACCCTTATACACCATTTTAATAAAAAATATCACAAAATTCTTCTAAGTCCCTCGGGAAGAGTGAAAGACGCGCACGTTCATTTTCAGAGCTCCTAGACCTTCCTATAAGAAGTTAGCCAAAAAGTAGCTTCGAAAAACGCTTAGGTTAAGTTTCAGAGTTGCTTCTAATGTACCGAAGCTGGACTTAGACATAATTTCACTCTCACAACATTATGGCTGGTTGGAGACAGTCCGAACCACAAATACCGGGTCCATGGTTCTGGCCATATACTGGGGGGACGGGGACGACTCCCATTAACCCCTGACTATACCGGGGATACGCTTATCACAATGCCTTACTGGTCTGTGCTGAAGCAGGGCATTCTGGCAGCCAAGTGGCTTGACCTTTATTAGTGAGCCTGGTTACCCCCTCTCGGAACCACAGACTTAGAAATCGCCGGCTCATATACAGTGCATAAAATAAATTTATATATATACCCTTATTCACCATTTTAATAAAAAATATCACAAAATTCTTCTAAGTCCCTCGGGAAGAGTGAAAGACGCGCACGTTCATTTTCAGAGCTCCTAGACCTTCCTATAAGAAGTTAGCCAAAAAGTAGCTTCGAAAAACGCTTAGGTTAAGTTTCAGAGTTGCTTCTAATGTACCGAAGCTGGAATTAGACATAATTTCACTCTCACAACATTATGGCTGGTTGGAGACAGTCCGAACCACAAGTACTGGGTCCATGGTTCTGGGCGTATACTGGGGGGACGGGGACGACTCCCATTAACCCCTGACTATACCGGGGATACGCTTATCACAATGCCTTACTGGTCTGTGCTGAAGCAGGGCATTCTGGCAGCCAAGTGGCTTGACCTTTATTAGTGAGCCTGGTTACCCCCTCTCGGAACCACAGACTTAGAAATCGCCAGCTCATATACAGTGCATAAAATAAATTTATATATATATACCCTTATTCACCATTTTAATAAAAAATATCACAAAATTCTTCTAAGTCCCTCGGGAAGAGTGAAAGACGCGCACGTTCATTTTCAGAGCTCCTAGACCTTCCTATAAGAAGTTAGCCAAAAAGTAGCTTCGAAAAACGCTTAGGTTAAGTTTCAGAGTTGCATCTAATGTACCGAAGCTGGACTTAGACATAATTTCACTCTCACAACATTATGGCTGGTTGGAGACAGTCCGAACCACAAATACCGGGTCCATGGTTCTGGCCATATACTGGGGGGACGGGGACGACTCCCATTAACCCCTGACTATACCGGGGATACGCTTATCACAATGCCTTACTGGTCTGTGCTGAAGCAGGGCATTCTGGCAGCCAAGTGGCTTGACCTTTATTAGTGAGCCTGGTTACCCCCTCTCGGAACCACAGACTTAGAAATCGCCAGCTCATATAAAGTGCATAAAATAAATTTATATATATATATACCCTTATACACCATTTTAATAAAAAATATCACAAAATTCTTCTAAGTCCCTCGGGAAGAGTGAAAGACGCGCACGTTCATTTTCAGAGCTCCTAGACCTTCCTACAGTATAAGAAGTTAGCCAAAAAGTAGCTTCGAAAAACGCTTAGGTTAAGTTTCAGAGTTGCTTCTAATGTACCGAAGCTGGAATTAGACATAATTTCACTCTCACAACATTATGGCTGGTTGGAGACAGTCCGAACCACAAGTACTGGGTCCATGGTTCTGGGCGTATACTGGGGGGACGGGGACGACTCCCATTAACCCCTGACTATACCGGGGATACGCTTATCACAATGCCTTACTGGTCTGTGCTGAAGCAGGGAATTCTGGCAGCCAAGTGGCTTGACCTTTATTAGTGAGCCTGGTTACCCCCTCTCGGAACCACAGACTTAGAAATCGCCAGCTCATATAAAGTGCATAAAATAAATTTATATATATATACCCTTATACACCATTTTAATAAAAAATATCACAAAATTCTTCTAAGTCCCTCGGGAAGAGTGAAAGACGCGCACGTTCATTTTTAGAGCTCCTAGACCTTCCTATAAGAAGTTAGCCAAAAAGTAGCTTCGAAAAACGCTTAGGTTAAGTCTCAGAGTTGCATCTAATGTACCAAAGCTGGAATTAGACATAATTTCACTCTCACAACATTATGGCTGGTTGGAGACAGTCCGAACCACAAGTACTGGGTCCATGGTTCTGGGCGTATACTGGGGGGACGGGGACGACTCCCATTAACCCCTGACTATACCGGGGATACGCTTATCACAATTCCTTACTGGTCTGTGCTGAAGCAGGGCATTCTGGCAGCCAAGTGGCTTGACCTTTATTAGTGAGCCTGGTTACCCCCTCTCGGAACCACAGACTTAGAAATCGCCAGCTCATATACAGTGCATAAAATAAATTTATATATATATACCCTTATTCACCATTTTAATAAAAAATATCACAAAATTCTTCTAAGTCCCTCGGGAAGAGTGAAAGACGCGCACGTTCATTTTCAGAGCTCCTAGACCTTCCTATAAGAAGTTAGCCAAAAAGTAGCTTCGAAAAACGCTTAGGTTAAGTTTCAGAGTTGCATCTAATGTACCGAAGCTGGACTTAGACATAATTTCACTCTCACAACATTATGGCTGGTTGGAGACCGTCCAAACCACAAATACCGGGTCCATGGTTCTGGGCGTATACTGGGGGGACGGGGACGACTCCCATTAACCCCTGACTATACCGGGGATACGCTTATCACAATGCCTTTCTGGTCTGTGCTGAAGCAGGGCATTCTGGCAGCCAATTGGCTTGACTTTTATTAGTGAGCCTGGTTACCCCCTCTCGGAACCACAGACTTAGAAATCGCCAGCTCATATACAGTGCATAAAATATATTTATATATATCACCTTATACACCATTTTAATAAAAAATATCACAAAATTCTTCTAAGTCCCTCGGGAAGAGTGAAAGACGCGCACGTTCATTTTCAGAGCTCCTAGACCTTCCTATAAGAAGTTAGCCAAAAAGTAGCTTCGAAAAACGCTTAGGTTAAGTTTCAGAGTTGCATCTAATGTACCGAAGCTGGACTTAGACATAATTTCACTCTCACAACATTATGGCTGGTTGGAGACCGTCCAAACCACAAATACCGGGTCCATGGTTCTGGGCGTATACTGGGGGGACGGGGACGACTCCCATTAACCCCTGACTATACCGGGGATACGCTTATCACAATGCCTTTCTGGTCTGTGCTGAAGCAGGGCATTCTGGCAGCCAATTGGCTTGACTTTTATTAGTGAGCCTGGTTACCCCCTCTCGGAACCACAGACTTAGAAATCGCCAGCTCATATACAGTGCATAAAATATATTTATATATATACCCTTATACACCATTTTAATAAAAAATATCACAAAATTCTTCTAAGTCCCTCGGGAAGAGTGAAAGACGCGCACGTTCATTTTCAGAGCTCCTAGACCTTCCTATAAGAAGTAAGCCAAAAAGTAGCTTCGAAAAACGCTTAGGTTAAGTTTCAGAGTTGCATCTAATGTACCGAAGCTGGACTTAGACATAATTTCACTCTCACAACATTATGGCTGGTTGGAGACAGTCCGAACCACAAATACCGGGTCCATGGTTCTGGCCATATACTGGGGGGACGGGGACGACTCCCATTAACCTCTGACTATACCGGGGATACGCTTATCACAATGCCTTTCTGGTCTGTGCTGAAGCAGGGCATTCTGGCAGCCAATTGGCTTGACTTTTATTAGTGAGCCTGGTTACCCCCTCTCGGAACCACAGACTTAGAAATCGCCAGCTCATATACATGCATAAAATATATTTATATATATACCCTTATACACCATTTTAATAAAAAATATCACAAAATTCTTCTAAGTCCCTCGGAAAGAGTGAAAGACGCGCACGTTCATTTTCAGAGCTCCTAGACCTTCCTATAAGAAGTTAGCCAAAAAGTAGCTTCGAAAAACGCTTAGGTTAAGTTTCAGAGTTGCATCTAATGTACCGAAGCTGGACTTAGACATAATTTCACTCTCACAACATTATGGCTGGTTGGAGACAGTCCAAACCACAAATACCGGGTCCATGGTTCTGGGCGTATACTGGGGGGACGGGGACGACTCCCATTAACCCCTGACTATACCGGGGATACGCTTATCACAATGCCTTTCTGGTCTGTGCTGAAGCAGGGCATTCTGGCAGCCAATTGGCTTGACTTTTATTAGTGAGCCTGGTTACCCCCTCTCGGAACCACAGACTTAGAAATCGCCAGCTCATATACATGCATAAAATATATTTATATATATATACCCTTATACACCATTTTAATAAAAAATATCACAAAATTCTTCTAAGTCCCTCGGGAAGAGTGAAAGACGCGCACGTTCATTTTTAGAGCTCCTAGACCTTCCTATAAGAAGTTAGCCAAAAAGTAGCTTCGAAAAACGCTTAGGTTAAGTCTCAGAGTTGCATCTAATGTACCAAAGCTGGAATTAGACATAATTTCACTCTCACAACATTATGGCTGGTTGGAGACAGTCCGAACCACAAGTACTGGGTCCATGGTTCTGGGCGTATACTGGGGGGACGGGGACGACTCCCATTAACCCCTGACTATACCGGGGATACGCTTATCACAATTCCTTACTGGTCTGTGCTGAAGCAGGGCATTCTGGCAGCCAAGTGGCTTGACCTTTATTAGTGAGCCTGGTTACCCCCTCTCGGAACCACAGACTTAGAAATCGCCAGCTCATATACAGTGCATAAAATAAATTTATATATATATACCCTTATTCACCATTTTAATAAAAAATATCACAAAATTCTTCTAAGTCCCTCGGGAAGAGTGAAAGACGCGCACGTTCATTTTCAGAGCTCCTAGACCTTCCTATAAGAAGTTAGCCAAAAAGTAGCTTCGAAAAACGCTTAGGTTAAGTTTCAGAGTTGCATCTAATGTACCGAAGCTGGACTTAGACATAATTTCACTCTCACAACATTATGGCTGGTTGGAGACCGTCCAAACCACAAATACCGGGTCCATGGTTCTGGGCGTATACTGGGGGGACGGGGACGACTCCCATTAACCCCTGACTATACCGGGGATACGCTTATCACAATGCCTTTCTGGTCTGTGCTGAAGCAGGGCATTCTGGCAGCCAATTGGCTTGACTTTTATTAGTGAGCCTGGTTACCCCCTCTCGGAACCACAGACTTAGAAATCGCCAGCTCATATACAGTGCATAAAATATATTTATATATATCACCTTATACACCATTTTAATAAAAAATATCACAAAATTCTTCTAAGTCCCTCGGGAAGAGTGAAAGACGCGCACGTTCATTTTCAGAGCTCCTAGACCTTCCTATAAGAAGTTAGCCAAAAAGTAGCTTCGAAAAACGCTTAGGTTAAGTTTCAGAGTTGCATCTAATGTACCGAAGCTGGACTTAGACATAATTTCACTCTCACAACATTATGGCTGGTTGGAGACCGTCCAAACCACAAATACCGGGTCCATGGTTCTGGGCGTATACTGGGGGGACGGGGACGACTCCCATTAACCCCTGACTATACCGGGGATACGCTTATCACAATGCCTTTCTGGTCTGTGCTGAAGCAGGGCATTCTGGCAGCCAATTGGCTTGACTTTTATTAGTGAGCCTGGTTACCCCCTCTCGGAACCACAGACTTAGAAATCGCCAGCTCATATACATGCATAAAATATATTTATATATATACCCTTATACACCATTTTAATAAAAAATATCACAAAATTCTTCTAAGTCCCTCGGAAAGAGTGAAAGACGCGCACGTTCATTTTCAGAGCTCCTAGACCTTCCTATAAGAAGTTAGCCAAAAAGTAGATTCGAAAAACGCTTAGGTTAAGTTTCAGAGTTGCATCTAATGTACCGAAGCTGGACTTAGACATAATTTCACTCTCACAACATTATGGCTGGTTGGAGACAGTCCAAACCACAAATACCGGGTCCATGGTTCTGGGCGTATACTGGGGGGACGGGGACGACTCCCATTAACCCCTGACTATACCGGGGATACGCTTATCACAATGCCTTTCTGGTCTGTGCTGAAGCAGGGCATTCTGGCAGCCAATTGGCTTGACTTTTATTAGTGAGCCTGGTTACCCCCTCTCGGAACCACAGACTTAGAAATCGCCAGCTCATATACAGTGCATAAAATATATTTATATATATACCCTTATACACCATTTTAATAAAAAATATCACAAAATTCTTCTAAGTCCCTCGGGAAGAGTGAAAGACGCGCACGTTCATTTTCAGAGCTCCTAGACCTTCCTATAAGAAGTTAGCCAAAAAGTAGCTTCGAAAAACGCTTAGGTAAATTTTCAGAGTTGCATCTAATGTACCGAAGCTGGACTTAGACATAATTTCACTCTCACAACATTATGGCTGGTTGGAGACAGTCCGAACCACAAATACCGGGTCCATGGTTCTGGCCATATACTGGGGGGACGGGGACGACTCCCATTAACCCCTGACTATACCGGGGATATGCTTATCACAATGCCTTACTGGTCTGTGCTGAAGCAGGGCATTCTGGCAGCCAAGTGGCTTGACCTTTATTAGTGAGCCTGGTTACCCCCTCTCGGAACCACAGACTTAGAAATCGCCAGCTCATATACAGTGCATAAAATATATTTATATATATACCCTTATACACCATTTTAATAAAAAATATCACAAAATTCTTCTAAGTCCCTCGGGAAGAGTGAAAGACGCGCACGTTCATTTTCAGAGCTCCTAGACCTTCCTATAAGAAGTTAGCCAAAAAGTAGCTTCGAAAAACGCTTAGGTTAAGTTTCAGAGTTGCTTCTAATGTACCAAAGCTGGACTTAGACATAATTTCACTCTCACAACATTATGGCTGGTTGGAGACAGTCCGAACCACAAGTACCGGGTCCATGGTTCTGGGCGTATACTGGGGGGACGGGGACGACTCCCATTAACCCCTGACTATACCGGGGATACGCTTATCACAATGCCTTACTGGTCTGTGCTGAAGCATGGCATTCTGGCATCAAAGTAGCTTGACCTTTATTAGTGAGCCTGGTTACCCCCTCTCGGAACCACAGACTTAGAAATCGCCAGCTCATATACAGTGCATAAAATATATTTATATATATACCCTTATACACCATTTTAATAAAAAATATCACAAAATTCTTCTAAGTCCCTCGGGAAGAGTGAAAGACGCGCACGTTCATTTTCAGAGCTCCTAGACCTTCCTATAAGAAGTTAGCCAAAAAGTAGCTTCGAAAAACGCTTAGGTAAATTTTCAGAGTTGCATCTAATGTACCGAAGCTGGACTTAGACATAATTTCACTCTCACAACATTATGGCTGGTTGGAGACAGTCCGAACCACAAATACCGGGTCCATGGTTCTGGCCATATACTGGGGGGACGGGGACGACTCCCATTAACCCCTGACTATACCGGGGATATGCTTATCACAATGCCTTACTGGTCTGTGCTGAAGCAGGGCATTCTGGCAGCCAAGTGGCTTGACCTTTATTAGTGAGCCTGGTTACCCCCTCTCGGAACCACAGACTTAGAAATCGCCAGCTCATATAAAGTGCATAAAATAAATTTATATATATATACCCTTATACACCATTTTAATAAAAAATATCACAAAATTCTTCTAAGTCCCTCGGGAAGAGTGAAAGACGCGCACGTTCATTTTCAGAGCTCCTAGACCTTCCTATAAGAAGTTAGCCAAAAAGTAGCTTCGAAAAACGCTTAGGTTAAGTTTCAGAGTTGCTTCTAATGTACCGAAGCTGGACTTAGACATAATTTCACTCTCACAACATTATGGCTGGTTGGAGACAGTCCGAACCACAAATACCGGGTCCATGGTTCTGGCCATATACTGGGGGGACGGGGACGACTCCCATTAACCCCTGACTATACCGGGGATACGCTTATCACAATGCCTTACTGGTCTGTGCTGAAGCAGGGAATTCTGGCAGCCAAGTGGCTTGACCTTTATTAGTGAGCCTGGTTACCCCCTCTAGGAACCACAGACTTAGAAATCGCCAGCTCATATAAAGTGCATAAAATAAATTTATATATATATACCCTTATACACCATTTTCATAAAAAATATCACAAAATTCTTCTAAGTCCCTCGGGAAGAGTGAAAGACGCGCACGTTCATTTTTAGAGCTCCTAGACCTTCCTATAAGAAGTTAGCCAAAAAGTAGCTTCGAAAAACGCTTAGGTTAAGTCTCAGAGTTGCATCTAATGTACCAAAGCTGGAATTAGACATAATTTCACTCTCACAACATTATGGCTGGTTGGAGACAGTCCGAACCACAAGTACTGGGTCCATGGTTCTGGGCGTATACTGGGGGGACGGGGACGACTCCCATTAACCCCTGACTATACCGGGGATACGCTTATCACAATGCCTTACTGGTCTGTGCTGAAGCAGGGCATTCTGGCAGCCAAGTGGCTTGACCTTTATTAGTGAGCCTGGTTACCCCCTCTCGGAACCACAAACTTAGAAATCGCCAGCTCATATACAGTGCATAAAATAAATTTATATATATATACCCTTATACACCATTTTAATAAAAAATATCACAAAATTCTTCTAAGTCCCTCGGGAAGAGTGAAAGACGCGCACGTTCATTTTCAGAGCTCCTAGACCTTCCTATAAGAAGTTAGCCAAAAAGTAGCTTCGAAAAACGCTTAGGTTAAGTTTCAGAGTTGCTTCTCATGTACCAAAGCTGGACTTAGACATAATTTCACTCTCACAACATTATGGCTGGTTGGAGACAGTCCGAACCACAAATACCGGGTCCATGGTTCTGGGCGTATACTGGGGGGACGGGGACGACTCCCATTAACCCCTGACTATACCGGGGATACGCTTATCACAATGCCTTACTGGTCTGTGCTGAAGCAGGGCATTCTGGCAGCCAAGTGGCTTGACCTTTATTAGTGAGCCTGGTTACCCCCTCTCGGAACCACAGACTTAGAAATCTCCAGCTCATATACAGTGCATAAAATAAATTTATATATATATACCCTTATTCACCATTTTAATAAAAAATATCACAAAATTCTTCTAAGTCCCTCGGGAAGAGTGAAAGACGCGCACGTTCATTTTCAGAGCTCCTAGACCTTCCTATAAGAAGTTAGCCAAAAAGTAGCTTCGAAAAACGCTTAGGTTAAGTTTCAGAGTTGCTTCTAATGTACCGAAGCTGGAATTAGACATAATTTCACTCTCACAACATTATGGCTGGTTGGAGACAGTCCGAACCACAAGTACTGGGTCCATGGTTCTGGGCGTATACTGGGGGGACGGGGACGACTCCCATTAACCCCTGACTATACCGGGGATACGCTTATCACAATGCCTTACTGGTCTGTGCTGAAGCAGGGCATTCTGGCAGCCAAGTGGCTTGACCTTTATTAGTGAGCCTGGTTACCCCCTCTCGGAACCACAGACTTAGAAATCGCCAGCTCATATAAAGTGCATAAAATAAATTTATATATATATACCCTTATACACCATTTTAATAAAAAATATCACAAAATTCTTCTAAGTCCCTCGGGAAGAGTGAAAGACGCGCACGTTCATTTTCAGAGCTCCTAGACCTTCCTATAAGAAGTTAGCCAAAAAGTAGCTTCGAAAAACGCTTAGGTTAAGTCTCAGAGTTGCATCTAATGTACCAAAGCTGGACTTAGACATAATTTCACTCTCACAACATTATGGCTGGTTGGAGACAGTCCGAACCACAAATACCGGGTCCATGGTTCTGGCCATATACTGGGGGGACGGGGACGACTCCCATTAACCCCTGACTATACCGGGGATACGCTTATCACAATGCCTTACTGGTCTGTGCTGAAGCAGGGCATTCTGGCAGCCAAGTGGCTTGACCTTTATTAGTGAGCCTGGTTACCCCCTCTCGGAACCACAGACTTAGAAATCGCCAGCTCATATAAAGTGCATAAAATAAATTTATATATATATACCCTTATACACCATTTTAATAAAAAATATCACAAAATTCTTCTAAGTCCCTCGGGAAGAGTGAAAGACGCGCACGTTCATTTTCAGAGCTCCTAGACCTTCCTATAAGAAGTTAGCCAAAAAGTAGCTTCGAAAAACGCTTAGGTTAAGTTTCAGAGTTGCTTCTAATGTACCGAAGCTGGACTTAGACATAATTTCACTCTCACAACATTATGGCTGGTTGGAGACAGTCCGAACCACAAGTACCGGGTCCATGGTTCTGGGCGTATACTGGGGGGACGGGGACGACTCCCATTAACCCCTGACTATACCGGGGATACGCTTATCACAATGCCTTACTGGTCTGTGCTGAAGCAGGGCATTCTGGCAGCCAAGTGGCTTGACCTTTATTAGTGAGCCTGGTTACCCCCTCTCGGAACCACAGACTTAGAAATCGCCAGCTCATATAAAGTGCATAAAATAAATTTATATATATATACCCTTATACACCATTTTAATAAAAAATATCACAAAATTCTTCTAAGTCCCTCGGGAAGAGTGAAAGACGCGCACGTTCATTTTCAGAGCTCCTAGACCTTCCTATAAGAAGTTAGCCAAAAAGTAGCTTCGAAAAACGCTTAGGTTAAGTTTCAGAGTTGCTTCTAATGTACCGAAGCTGGACTTAGACATAATTTCACTCTCACAACATTATGGCTGGTTGGAGACAGTCCGAACCACAAATACCGGGTCCATGGTTCTGGCCATATACTGGGGGGACGGGGACGACTCCCATTAACCCCTGACTATACCGGGGATACGCTTATCACAATGCCTTACTGGTCTGTGCTGAAGCAGGGCATTCTGGCAGCCAAGTGGCTTGACCTTTATTAGTGAGCCTGGTTACCCCCTCTCGGAACCACAGACTTAGAAATCGCCAGCTCATATACAGTGCATAAAATAAATTTATATATATACCCTTATTCACCATTTTAATAAAAAATATCACAAAATTCTTCTAAGTCCCTCGGGAAGAGTGAAAGACGCGCACGTTCATTTTCAGAGCTCCTAGACCTTCCTATAAGAAGTTAGCCAAAAAGTAGCTTCGAAAAACGCTTAGGTTAAGTTTCAGAGTTGCTTCTAATGTACCGAAGCTGGACTTAGACATAATTTCACTCTCACAACATTATGGCTGGTTGGAGACAGTCCGAACCACAAATACCGGGTCCATGGTTCTGGCCATATACTGGGGGGACGGGGACGACTCCCATTAACCCCTGACTATACCGGGGATACGCTTATCACAATGCCTTACTGGTCTGTGCTGAAGCAGGGCATTCTGGCAGCCAAGTGGCTTGACCTTTATTAGTGAGCCTGGTTACCCCCTCTCGGAACCACAGACTTAGAAATCGCCAGCTCATATAAAGTGCATAAAATAAATTTATATATATATATACCCTTATACACCATTTTAATAAAAAATATCACAAAATTCTTCTAAGTCCCTCGGGAAGAGTGAAAGACGCGCACGTTCATTTTCAGAGCTCCTAGACCTTCCTACAGTATAAGAAGTTAGCCAAAAAGTAGCTTCGAAAAACGCTTAGGTTAAGTTTCAGAGTTGCTTCTAATGTACCGAAGCTGGAATTAGACATAATTTCACTCTCACAACATTATGGCTGGTTGGAGACAGTCCGAACCACAAGTACTGGGTCCATGGTTCTGGGCGTATACTGGGGGGACGGGGACGACTCCCATTAACCCCTGACTATACCGGGGATACGCTTATCACAATGCCTTACTGGTCTGTGCTGAAGCAGGGCATTCTGGCAGCCAAGTGGCTTGACCTTTATTAGTGAGCCTGGTTACCCCCTCTCGGAACCACAGACTTAGAAATCGCCAGCTCATATAAAGTGCATAAAATAAATTTATATATATATATACCCTTATACACCATTTTAATAAAAAATATCACAAAATTCTTCTAAGTCCCTCGGGAAGAGTGAAAGACGCGCACGTTCATTTTCAGAGCTCCTAGACCTTCCTATAAGAAGTTAGCCAAAAAGTAGCTTCGAAAAACGCTTAGGTAAATTTTCAGAGTTGCATCTAATGTACCGAAGCTGGACTTAGACATAATTTCACTCTCACAACATTATGGCTGGTTGGAGACAGTCCGAACCACAAATACCGGGTCCATGGTTCTGGCCATATACTGGGGGGACGGGGACGACTCCCATTAACCCCTGACTATACCGGGGATATGCTTATCACAATGCCTTACTGGTCTGTGCTGAAGCAGGGCATTCTGGCAGCCAAGTGGCTTGACCTTTATTAGTGAGCCTGGTTACCCCCTCTCGGAACCACAGACTTAGAAATCGCCAGCTCATATACAGTGCATAAAATATATTTATATATATACCCTTATACACCATTTTAATAAAAAATATCACAAAATTCTTCTAAGTCCCTCGGGAAGAGTGAAAGACGCGCACGTTCATTTTCAGAGCTCCTAGACCTTCCTATAAGAAGTAAGCCAAAAAGTAGCTTCGAAAAACGCTTAGGTTAAGTTTCAGAGTTGCATCTAATGTACCGAAGCTGGACTTAGACATAATTTCACTCTCACAACATTATGGCTGGTTGGAGACAGTCCGAACCACAAATACCGGGTCCATGGTTCTGGCCATATACTGGGGGGACGGGGACGACTCCCATTAACCTCTGACTATACCGGGGATACGCTTATCACAATGCCTTTCTGGTCTGTGCTGAAGCAGGGCATTCTGGCAGCCAATTGGCTTGACTTTTATTAGTGAGCCTGGTTACCCCCTCTCGGAACCACAGACTTAGAAATCGCCAGCTCATATACATGCATAAAATATATTTATATATATACCCTTATACACCATTTTAATAAAAAATATCACAAAATTCTTCTAAGTCCCTCGGGAAGAGTGAAAGACGCGCACGTTCATTTTCAGAGCTCCTAGACCTTCCTATAAGAAGTTAGCCAAAAAGTAGCTTCGAAAAACGCTTAGGTTAAGTTTCAGAGTTGCATCTAATGTACCGAAGCTGGACTTAGACATAATTTCACTCTCACAACATTATGGCTGGTTGGAGACAGTCCGAACCACAAATACCGGGTCCATGGTTCTGGCCATATACTGGGGGGACGGGGACGACTCCCATTAACCTCTGACTATACCGGGGATACGCTTATCACAATGCCTTTCTGGTCTGTGCTGAAGCAGGGCATTCTGGCAGCCAATTGGCTTGACTTTTATTAGTGAGCCTGGTTACCCCCTCTCGGAACCACAGACTTAGAAATCGCCAGCTCATATACATGCATAAAATATATTTATATATATACCCTTATACACCATTTTAATAAAAAATATCACAAAATTCTTCTAAGTCCCTCGGGAAGAGTGAAAGACGCGCACGTTCATTTTCAGAGCTCCTAGACCTTCCTATAAGAAGTTAGCCAAAAAGTAGCTTCGAAAAACGCTTAGGTAAATTTTCAGAGTTGCATCTAATGTACCGAAGCTGGACTTAGACATAATTTCACTCTCACAACATTATGGCTGGTTGGAGACAGTCCGAACCACAAATACCGGGTCCATGGTTCTGGCCATATACTGGGGGGACGGGGACGACTCCCATTAACCCCTGACTATACCGGGGATATGCTTATCACAATGCCTTACTGGTCTGTGCTGAAGCAGGGCATTCTGGCAGCCAAGTGGCTTGACCTTTATTAGTGAGCCTGGTTACCCCCTCTCGGAACCACAGACTTAGAAATCGCCAGCTCATATACAGTGCATAAAATATATTTATATATATACCCTTATACACCATTTTAATAAAAAATATCACAAAATTCTTCTAAGTCCCTCGGGAAGAGTGAAAGACGCGCACGTTCATTTTCAGAGCTCCTAGACCTTCCTATAAGAAGTTAGCCAAAAAGTAGCTTCGAAAAACGCTTAGGTTAAGTTTCAGAGTTGCTTCTAATGTACCAAAGCTGGACTTAGACATAATTTCACTCTCACAACATTATGGCTGGTTGGAGACAGTCCGAACCACAAGTACCGGGTCCATGGTTCTGGGCGTATACTGGGGGGACGGGGACGACTCCCATTAACCCCTGACTATACCGGGGATACGCTTATCACAATGCCTTACTGGTCTGTGCTGAAGCAGGGCATTCTGGCATCCAAGTGGCTTGACCTTTATTAGTGAGCCTGGTTACCCCCTCTCGGAACCACAGACTTAGAAATCGCCAGCTCATATACAGTGCATAAAATATATTTATATATATACCCTTATACACCATTTTAATAAAAAATATCACAAAATTCTTCTAAGTCCCTCGGGAAGAGTGAAAGACGCGCACGTTCATTTTCAGAGCTCCTAGACCTTCCTATAAGAAGTTAGCCAAAAAGTAGCTTCGAAAAACGCTTAGGTTAAGTTTCAGAGTTGCATCTAATGTACCGAAGCTGGACTTAGACATAATTTCACTCTCACAACATTATGGCTGGTTGGAGACAGTCCGAACCACAATTACCGGGTCCATGGTTCTGGGCGTATACTGGGGGGACGGGGACGACTCCCATTAACCCCTGACTATACCGGGGATACGCTTATCACAATGCCTTTCTGGTCTGTGCTGAAGCAGGGCATTCTGGCAGCCAATTGGCTTGACTTTTATTAGTGAGCCTGGTTACCCCCTCTCGTAACCACAGACTTAGAAATCGCCAGCTCATATACAGTGCATAAAATATATTTATATATATACCCTTATACATCATTTTAATAAAAAATATCACAAAATTCTTCTAAGTCCCTCAGGAAGAGTGAAAGACGCGCACGTTCATTTTCAGTGCTCCTAGACATTCCTATAAGAAGTTAGCCAAAAAGTAGCTTCGAAAAACGCTTAGGTTAAGTTTCAGAGTTGCTTCTAATGTACCAAAGCTGGACTTAGACATAATTTCACTCTCACAACATTATGGCTGGTTGGAGACAGTCCGAACCACAAGTACCGGGTCCATGGTTCTGGGCGTATACTGGGGGGACGGGGACGACTCCCATTAACCCCTGACTATACCGGGGATACGCTTATCACAATGCCTTACTGGTCTGTGCTGAAGCAGGGCATTCTGGCATCCAAGTGGCTTGACCTTTATTAGTGAGTCTGGTTACCCCCTCTCGGAACCACAGACTTAGAAATCGCCAGCTCATATACATGCATAAAATAGATTTATATATATACCCTTATACACCATTTTAATAAAAAATATCACAAAATTCTTCTAAGTCTCTCGGGAAGAGTGAAAGACGCGCACGTTCATTTTCAGAGCTCCTAGACATTCCTATAAGAAGTTAGCAAAAAAGTACCTTCGAAAAACGCTTAGGTTAAGTTTCAGAGTTGCTTCTAATGTACCGAAGCTGGACTTAGACATAATTTCACTCTCACAACATTATGGCTGGTTGGAGACAGTCCGAACCACAAATACCGGGTCCATGGTTCTGGCCATATACTGGTTGGACGGGGACGACTCCCATTAACCTCTGACTATACCGGGGATACGCTTATCACAATGCCTTTCTGGTCTGTGCTGAAGCAGGGCATTCTGGCAGCCAATTGGCTTGACTTTTATTAGTGAGCCTGGTTACCCCCTCTCGTAACCACAGACTTAGAAATCGCCAGCTCATATACAGTGCATAAAATATATTTATATATATACCCTTATACATCATTTTAATAAAAAATATCACAAAATTCTTCTAAGTCCCTCAGGAAGAGTGAAAGACGCGCACGTTCATTTTCAGTGCTCCTAGACATTCCTATAAGAAGTTAGCCAAAAAGTAGCTTCGAAAAACGCTTAGGTTAAGTTTCAGAGTTGCTTCTAATGTACCAAAGCTGGACTTAGACATAATTTCACTCTCACAACATTATGGCTGGTTGGAGACAGTCCGAACCACAAGTACCGGGTCCATGGTTCTGGGCGTATAATGGGGGGACGGGGACGACTCCCATTAACCCCTGACTATACCGGGGATACGCTTATCACAATGCCTTACTGGTCTGTGCTGAAGCAGGGCATTCTGGCATCCAAGTGGCTTGACCTTTATTAGTGAGTCTGGTTACCCCCTCTCGGAACCACAGACTTAGAAATCGCCAGCTCATATACATGCATAAAATAGATTTATATATATACCCTTATACACCATTTTAATAAAAAATATCACAAAATTCTTCTAAGTCCCTCGGGAAGAGTGAAAGACGCGCACGTTCATTTTCAGTGCTCCTAGACATTCCTATAAGAAGTTAGCAAAAAAGTACCTTCGAAAAACGCTTAGGTTAAGTTTCAGAGTTGCTTCTAATGTACCGAAGCTGGACTTAGACATAATTTCACTCTCACAACATTATGGCTGGTTGGAGACAGTCCGAACCACAAATACCGGGTCCATGGTTCTGGCCATATACTGGGGGGACGGGGACGACTCCCATTAACCTCTGACTATACCGGGGATACGCTTATCACAATGCCTTTCTGGTCTGTGCTGAAGCAGGGCATTCTGGCAGCCAATTGGCTTGACTTTTATTAGTGAGCCTGGTTACCCCCTCTCGGAACCACAGACTTAGAAATCGCCAGCTCATATACATGCATAAAATATATTTATATATATACCCTTATACACCATTTTAATAAAAAATATCACAAAATTCTTCTAAGTCCCTCGGGAAGAGTGAAAGACGCGCACGTTCATTTTCAGAGCTCCTAGACCTTCCTATAAGAAGTTAGCCAAAAAGTAGCTTCGAAAAACGCTTAGGTTAAGTTTCAGAGTTGCATCTAATGTACCGAAGCTGGACTTAGACATAATTTCACTCTCACAACATTATGGCTGGTTGGAGACAGTCCGAACCACAAATACCGGGTCCATGGTTCTGGCCATATACTGGGGGGACGGGGACGACTCCCATTAACCTCTGACTATACCGGGGATACGCTTATCACAATGCCTTTCTGGTCTGTGCTGAAGCAGGGCATTCTGGCAGCCAATTGGCTTGACTTTTATTAGTGAGCCTGGTTACCCCCTCTCGGAACCACAGACTTAGAAATCGCCAGCTCATATACATGCATAAAATATATTTATATATATACCCTTATACACCATTTTAATAAAAAATATCACAAAATTCTTCTAAGTCCCTCGGGAAGAGTGAAAGACGCGCACGTTCATTTTCAGAGCTCCTAGACCTTCCTATAAGAAGTTAGCCAAAAAGTAGCTTCGAAAAACGCTTAGGTAAATTTTCAGAGTTGCATCTAATGTACCGAAGCTGGACTTAGACATAATTTCACTCTCACAACATTATGGCTGGTTGGAGACAGTCCGAACCACAAATACCGGGTCCATGGTTCTGGCCATATACTGGGGGGACGGGGACGACTCCCATTAACCCCTGACTATACCGGGGATATGCTTATCACAATGCCTTACTGGTCTGTGCTGAAGCAGGGCATTCTGGCAGCCAAGTGGCTTGACCTTTATTAGTGAGCCTGGTTACCCCCTCTCGGAACCACAGACTTAGAAATCGCCAGCTCATATACAGTGCATAAAATATATTTATATATATACCCTTATACACCATTTTAATAAAAAATATCACAAAATTCTTCTAAGTCCCTCGGGAAGAGTGAAAGACGCGCACGTTCATTTTCAGAGCTCCTAGACCTTCCTATAAGAAGTTAGCCAAAAAGTAGCTTCGAAAAACGCTTAGGTTAAGTTTCAGAGTTGCTTCTAATGTACCAAAGCTGGACTTAGACATAATTTCACTCTCACAACATTATGGCTGGTTGGAGACAGTCCGAACCACAAGTACCGGGTCCATGGTTCTGGGCGTATACTGGGGGGACGGGGACGACTCCCATTAACCCCTGACTATACCGGGGATACGCTTATCACAATGCCTTACTGGTCTGTGCTGAAGCAGGGCATTCTGGCATCCAAGTGGCTTGACCTTTATTAGTGAGCCTGGTTACCCCCTCTCGGAACCACAGACTTAGAAATCGCCAGCTCATATACAGTGCATAAAATATATTTATATATATACCCTTATACACCATTTTAATAAAAAATATCACAAAATTCTTCTAAGTCCCTCGGGAAGAGTGAAAGACGCGCACGTTCATTTTCAGAGCTCCTAGACCTTCCTATAAGAAGTTAGCCAAAAAGTAGCTTCGAAAAACGCTTAGGTTAAGTTTCAGAGTTGCATCTAATGTACCGAAGCTGGACTTAGACATAATTTCACTCTCACAACATTATGGCTGGTTGGAGACAGTCCGAACCACAATTACCGGGTCCATGGTTCTGGGCGTATACTGGGGGGACGGGGACGACTCCCATTAACCCCTGACTATACCGGGGATACGCTTATCACAATGCCTTTCTGGTCTGTGCTGAAGCAGGGCATTCTGGCAGCCAATTGGCTTGACTTTTATTAGTGAGCCTGGTTACCCCCTCTCGTTACCACAGACTTAGAAATCGCCAGCTCATATACAGTGCATAAAATATATTTATATATATACCCTTATACATCATTTTAATAAAAAATATCACAAAATTCTTCTAAGTCCCTCAGGAAGAGTGAAAGACGCGCACGTTCATTTTCAGTGCTCCTAGACATTCCTATAAGAAGTTAGCCAAAAAGTAGCTTCGAAAAACGCTTAGGTTAAGTTTCAGAGTTGCTTCTAATGTACCAAAGCTGGACTTAGACATAATTTCACTCTCACAACATTATGGCTGGTTGGAGACAGTCCGAACCACAAGTACCGGGTCCATGGTTCTGGGCGTATACTGGGGGGACGGGGACGACTCCCATTAACCCCTGACTATACCGGGGATACGCTTATCACAATGCCTTACTGGTCTGTGCTGAAGCAGGGCATTCTGGCATCCAAGTGGCTTGACCTTTATTAGTGAGTCTGGTTACCCCCTCTCGGAACCACAGACTTAGAAATCGCCAGCTCATATACATGCATAAAATAGATTTATATATATACCCTTATACACCATTTTAATAAAAAATATCACAAAATTCTTCTAAGTCTCTCGGGAAGAGTGAAAGACGCGCACGTTCATTTTCAGAGCTCCTAGACATTCCTATAAGAAGTTAGCAAAAAAGTACCTTCGAAAAACGCTTAGGTTAAGTTTCAGAGTTGCTTCTAATGTACCGAAGCTGGACTTAGACATAATTTCACTCTCACAACATTATGGCTGGTTGGAGACAGTCCGAACCACAAATACCGGGTCCATGGTTCTGGCCATATACTGGTTGGACGGGGACGACTCCCATTAACCTCTGACTATACCGGGGATACGCTTATCACAATGCCTTTCTGGTCTGTGCTGAAGCAGGGCATTCTGGCAGCCAATTGGCTTGACTTTTATTAGTGAGCCTGGTTACCCCCTCTCGTAACCACAGACTTAGAAATCGCCAGCTCATATACAGTGCATAAAATATATTTATATATATACCCTTATACATCATTTTAATAAAAAATATCACAAAATTCTTCTAAGTCCCTCAGGAAGAGTGAAAGACGCGCACGTTCATTTTCAGTGCTCCTAGACATTCCTATAAGAAGTTAGCCAAAAAGTAGCTTCGAAAAACGCTTAGGTTAAGTTTCAGAGTTGCTTCTAATGTACCAAAGCTGGACTTAGACATAATTTCACTCTCACAACATTATGGCTGGTTGGAGACAGTCCGAACCACAAGTACCGGGTCCATGGTTCTGGGCGTATAATGGGGGGACGGGGACGACTCCCATTAACCCCTGACTATACCGGGGATACGCTTATCACAATGCCTTACTGGTCTGTGCTGAAGCAGGGCATTCTGGCATCCAAGTGGCTTGACCTTTATTAGTGAGTCTGGTTACCCCCTCTCGGAACCACAGACTTAGAAATCGCCAGCTCATATACATGCATAAAATAGATTTATATATATACCCTTATACACCATTTTAATAAAAAATATCACAAAATTCTTCTAAGTCCCTCGGGAAGAGTGAAAGACGCGCACGTTCATTTTCAGTGCTCCTAGACATTCCTATAAGAAGTTAGCAAAAAAGTACCTTCGAAAAACGCTTAGGTTAAGTTTCAGAGTTGCTTCTAATGTACCGAAGCTGGACTTAGACATAATTTCACTCTCACAACATTATGGCTGGTTGGAGACAGTCCGAACCACAAATACCGGGTCCATGGTTCTGGCCATATACTGGGGGGACGGGGACGACTCCCATTAACCTCTGACTATACCGGGGATACGCTTATCACAATGCCTTTCTGGTCTGTGCTGAAGCAGGGCATTCTGGCAGCCAATTGGCTTGACTTTTATTAGTGAGTCTGGTTACCCCCTCTCGTAACCACAGACTTCGAAATCGCCAGCTCATATACAGTGCATAAAATATATTTATATATATACCCTTATACATCATTTTAATAAAAAATATCACAAAATTCTTCTAAGTCCCTCAGGAAGAGTGAAAGACGCGCACGTTCATTTTCAGTGCTCCTAGACATTCCTATAAGAAGTTAGCCAAAAAGTAGCTTCGAAAAACGCTTAGGTTAAGTTTCAGAGTTGCTTCTAATGTACCAAAGCTGGACTTAGACATAATTTCACTCTCACAACATTATGGCTGGTTGGAGACAGTCCGAACCACAAGTACCGGGTCCATGGTTCTGGGCGTATACTGGGGGGACGGGGACGACTCCCATTAACCCCTGACTATACCGGGGATACGCTTATCACAATGCCTTACTGGTCTGTGCTGAAGCAGGGCATTCTGGCATCAAAGTAGCTTGACCTTTATTAGTGAGCCTGGTTACCCCCTCTCGGAACCACAGACTTAGAAATCGCCAGCTCATATACAGTGCATAAAATATATTTATATATATACCCTTATACACCATTTAAATAAAAAATATCACAAAATTCTTCTAAGTCCCTCGGGAAGAGTGAAAGACGCGCACGTTCATTTTCAGAGCTCCTAGACCTTCCTATAAGAAGTTAGCCAAAAAGTAGCTTCGAAAAACGCTTAGGTTAAGTTTCAGAGGTACTTCTAATGTACCAAAGCTGGACTTAGACATAATTTCACTCTCACAACATTATGGCTGGTTGGAGACAGTCCGAACCACAAGTACCGGGTCCATGGTTCTGGGCGTATAATGGGGGGACGGGGACGACTCCCATTAACCCCTGACTATACCGGGGATACGCTTATCACAATGCCTTACTGGTCTGTGCTGAAGCAGGGCATTCTGGCATCCAAGTGGCTTGACCTTTATTAGTGAGTCTGGTTACCCCCTCTCGGAACCACAGACTTAGAAATCGCCAGCTCATATACATGCATAAAATAGATTTATATATATACCCTTATACACCATTTTAATAAAAAATATCACAAAATTCTTCTACGTCCCTCGGGAAGAGTGAAAGACGCGCACGTTCAGAGCTCCTAGACCTTCCTATAAGAAGTTAGCCAAAAAGTAGCTTCGAAAAACGCTTAGGTTAAGTTTCAGAGTTGCATCTAATGTACCGAAGCTGGACTTAGACATAATTTCACTCTCACAACATTATGGCTGGTTGGAGACAGTCCGAACCACAAATACCGGGTCCATGGTTCTGGCCATATACTGGGGGGACGGGAACGACTCCCATTAACCCCTGACTATACCGGGGATACGCTTATCACAATGCCTTTCTGGTCTGTGCTGAAGCAGGGCATTCTGGCAGCCAATTGGCTTGACTTTTATTAGTGAGCCTGGTTACCCCCTCTCGTAACCACAGACTTAGAAATCGCCAGCTCATATACAGTGCATAAAATATATTTATATATATACCCTTATACATCATTTTAATAAAAAATATCACAAAATTCTTCTAAGTTCCTCAGGAAGAGTGAAAGACGCGCACGTTCATTTTCAGTGATCCTAGACATTCCTATAAGAAGTTAGCCAAAAAGTAGCTTCGAAAAACGCTTAGGTTAAGTTTCAGAGTTGCTTCTAATGTACCAAAGCTGGACTTAGACATAATTTCACTCTCACAACATTATGGCTGGTTGGAGACAGTCCGAACCACAAGTACCGGGTCCATGGTTCTGGGCGTATACTGGGGGGACGGGGACGACTCCCATTAACCCCTGACTATACCGGGGATACGCTTATCACAATGCCTTACTGGTCTGTGCTGAAGCAGGGCATTCTGGCATCAAAGTAGCTTGACCTTTATTAGTGAGCCTGGTTACCCCCTCTCGGAACCACAGACTTAGAAATCGCCAGCTCATATACAGTGCATAAAATATATTTATATATATACCCTTATACACCATTTAAATAAAAAATATCACAAAATTCTTCTAAGTCCCTCGGGAAGAGTGAAAGACGCGCACGTTCATTTTCAGAGCTCCTAGACCTTCCTATAAGAAGTTAGCCAAAAAGTAGCTTCGAAAAACGCTTAGGTTAAGTTTCAGAGGTACTTCTAATGTACCAAAGCTGGACTTAGACATAATTTCACTCTCACAACATTATGGCTGGTTGGAGACAGTCCGAACCACAAGTACCGGGTCCATGGTTCTGGGCGTATAATGGGGGGACGGGGACGACTCCCATTAACCCCTGACTATACCGGGGATACGCTTATCACAATGCCTTACTGGTCTGTGCTGAAGCAGGGCATTCTGGCAGCCAAGTGGCTTGACCTTTATTAGTGAGCCTGGTTACCCCCTCTCGGAACCACAGACTTAGAAATCGCCAGCTCATATAAAGTGCATAAAATAAATTTATATATATATACCCTTATACACCATTTTAATAAAAAATATCACAAAATTCTTCTAAGTCCCTCGGGAAGAGTGAAAGACGCGCACGTTCATTTTCAGAGCTCCTAGACCTTCCTATAAGAAGTTAGCCAAAAAGTAGCTTCGAAAAACGCTTAGGTTAAGTTTCAGAGTTGCTTCTAATGTACCGAAGCTGGAATTAGACATAATTTCACTCTCACAACATTATGGCTGGTTGGAGACAGTCCGAACCACAAGTACTGGGTCCATGGTTCTGGGCGTATACTGGGGGGACGGGGACGACTCCCATTAACCCCTGACTATACCGGGGATACGCTTATCACAATGCCTTACTGGTCTGTGCTGAAGCAGGGAATTCTGGCAGCCAAGTGGCTTGACCTTTATTAGTGAGCCTGGTTACCCCCTCTCGGAACCACAGACTTAGAAATCGCCAGCTCATATAAAGTGCATAAAATAAATTTATATATATATACCCTTATACACCATTTTCATAAAAAATATCACAAAATTCTTCTAAGTCCCTCGGGAAGAGTGAAAGACGCGCACGTTCATTTTTAGAGCTCCTAGACCTTCCTATAAGAAGTTAGCCAAAAAGTAGCTTCGAAAAACGCTTAGGTTAAGTCTCAGAGTTGCATCTAATGTACCAAAGCTGGAATTAGACATAATTTCACTCTCACAACATTATGGCTGGTTGGAGACAGTCCGAACCACAAGTACTGGGTCCATGGTTCTGGGCGTATACTGGGGGGACGGGGACGACTCCCATTAACCCCTGACTATACCGGGGATACGCTTATCACAATGCCTTACTGGTCTGTGCTGAAGCAGGGCATTCTGGCAGCCAAGTGGCTTGACCTTTATTAGTGAGCCTGGTTACCCCCTCTCGGAACCACAAACTTAGAAATCGCCAGCTCATATACAGTGCATAAAATAAATTTATATATATATACCCTTATACACCATTTTAATAAAAAATATCACAAAATTCTTCTAAGTCCCTCGGGAAGAGTGAAAGACGCGCACGTTCATTTTCAGAGCTCCTAGACCTTCCTATAAGAAGTTAGCCAAAAAGTAGCTTCGAAAAACGCTTAGGTTAAGTTTCAGAGTTGCTTCTCATGTACCAAAGCTGGACTTAGACATAATTTCACTCTCACAACATTATGGCTGGTTGGAGACAGTCCGAACCACAAATACCGGGTCCATGGTTCTGGGCGTATACTGGGGGGACGGGGACGACTCCCATTAACCCCTGACTATACCGGGGATACGCTTATCACAATGCCTTACTGGTCTGTGCTGAAGCAGGGCATTCTGGCAGCCAAGTGGCTTGACCTTTATTAGTGAGCCTGGTTACCCCCTCTCGGAACCACAGACTTAGAAATCGCCAGCTCATATAAAGTGCATAAAATAAATTTATATATATATACCCTTATACACCATTTTAATAAAAAATATCACAAAATTCTTCTAAGTCCCTCGGGAAGAGTGAAAGACGCGCACGTTCATTTTCAGAGCTCCTAGACCTTCCTATAAGAAGTTAGCCAAAAAGTAGCTTCGAAAAACGCTTAGGTTAAGTTTCAGAGTTGCTTCTAATGTACCGAAGCTGGAATTAGACATAATTTCACTCTCACAACATTATGGCTGGTTGGAGACAGTCCGAACCACAAGTACTGGGTCCATGGTTCTGGGCGTATACTGGGGGGACGGGGACGACTCCCATTAACCCCTGACTATACCGGGGATACGCTTATCACAATGCCTTACTGGTCTGTGCTGAAGCAGGGAATTCTGGCAGCCAAGTGGCTTGACCTTTATTAGTGAGCCTGGTTACCCCCTCTCGGAACCACAGACTTAGAAATCGCCAGCTCATATAAAGTGCATAAAATAAATTTATATATATATACCCTTATACACCATTTTCATAAAAAATATCACAAAATTCTTCTAAGTCCCTCGGGAAGAGTGAAAGACGCGCACGTTCATTTTTAGAGCTCCTAGACCTTCCTATAAGAAGTTAGCCAAAAAGTAGCTTCGAAAAACGCTTAGGTTAAGTCTCAGAGTTGCATCTAATGTACCAAAGCTGGAATTAGACATAATTTCACTCTCACAACATTATGGCTGGTTGGAGACAGTCCGAACCACAAGTACTGGGTCCATGGTTCTGGGCGTATACTGGGGGGACGGGGACGACTCCCATTAACCCCTGACTATACCGGGGATACGCTTATCACAATGCCTTACTGGTCTGTGCTGAAGCAGGGCATTCTGGCAGCCAAGTGGCTTGACCTTTATTAGTGAGCCTGGTTACCCCCTCTCGGAACCACAAACTTAGAAATCGCCAGCTCATATACAGTGCATAAAATAAATTTATATATATATACCCTTATACACCATTTTAATAAAAAATATCACAAAATTCTTCTAAGTCCCTCGGGAAGAGTGAAAGACGCGCACGTTCATTTTCAGAGCTCCTAGACCTTCCTATAAGAAGTTAGCCAAAAAGTAGCTTCGAAAAACGCTTAGGTTAAGTTTCAGAGTTGCTTCTCATGTACCAAAGCTGGACTTAGACATAATTTCACTCTCACAACATTATGGCTGGTTGGAGACAGTCCGAACCACAAATACCGGGTCCATGGTTCTGGGCGTATACTGGGGGGACGGGGACGACTCCCATTAACCCCTGACTATACCGGGGATACGCTTATCACAATGCCTTACTGGTCTGTGCTGAAGCAGGGCATTCTGGCAGCCAAGTGGCTTGACCTTTATTAGTGAGCCTGGTTACCCCCTCTCGGAACCACAGACTTAGAAATCGCCAGCTCATATACAGTGCATAAAATAAATTTATATATATATACCCTTATTCACCATTTTAATAAAAAATATCACAAAATTCTTCTAAGTCCCTCGGGAAGAGTGAAAGACGCGCACGTTCATTTTCAGAGCTCCTAGACCTTCCTATAAGAAGTTAGCCAAAAAGTAGCTTCGAAAAACGCTTAGGTTAAGTTTCAGAGTTGCATCTAATGTACCGAAGCTGGACTTAGACATAATTTCACTCTCACAACATTATGGCTGGTTGGAGACAGTCCAAACCACAAATACCGGGTCCATGGTTCTGGGCGTATACTGGGGGGACGGGGACGACTCCCATTAACCCCTGACTATACCGGGGATACGCTTATCACAATGCCTTTCTGGTCTGTGCTGAAGCAGGGCATTCTGGCAGCCAATTGGCTTGACTTTTATTAGTGAGCCTGGTTACCCCCTCTCGGAACCACAGACTTAGAAATCGCCAGCTCATATACAGTGCATAAAATATATTTATATATATCACCTTATACACCATTTTAATAAAAAATATCACAAAATTCTTCTAAGTCCCTCGGGAAGAGTGAAAGACGCGCACGTTCATTTTCAGAGCTCCTAGACCTTCCTATAAGAAGATAGCCAAAAAGTAGCTTCGAAAAACGCTTAGGTAAATTTTCAGAGTTGCATCTAATGTACCGAAGCTGGACTTAGACATAATTTCACTCTCACAACATTATGGCTGGTTGGAGACAGTCCGAACCACAAATACCGGGTCCATGGTTCTGGCCATATACTGGGGGGACGGGGACGACTCCCATTAACCCCTGACTATACCGGGGATATGCTTATCACAATGCCTTACTGGTCTGTGCTGAAGCAGGGCATTCTGGCAGCCAAGTGGCTTGACCTTTATTAGTGAGCCTGGTTACCCCCTCTCGGAACCACAGACTTAGAAATCGCCAGCTCATATACAGTGCATAAAATATATTTATATATATACCCTTATACACCATTTTAATAAAAAATATCACAAAATTCTTCTAAGTCCCTCGGGAAGAGTGAAAGACGCGCACGTTCATTTTCAGAGCTCCTAGACCTTCCTATAAGAAGTAAGCCAAAAAGTAGCTTCGAAAAACGCTTAGGTTAAGTTTCAGAGTTGCATCTAATGTACCGAAGCTGGACTTAGACATAATTTCACTCTCACAACATTATGGCTGGTTGGAGACAGTCCGAACCACAAATACCGGGTCCATGGTTCTGGCCATATACTGGGGGGACGGGGACGACTCCCATTAACCTCTGACTATACCGGGGATACGCTTATCACAATGCCTTTCTGGTCTGTGCTGAAGCAGGGCATTCTGGCAGCCAATTGGCTTGACTTTTATTAGTGAGCCTGGTTACCCCCTCTCGGAACCACAGACTTAGAAATCGCCAGCTCATATACATGTATAAAATATATTTATATATATACCCTTATACACCATTTTAATAAAAAATATCACAAAATTCTTCTAAGTCCCTCGGAAAGAGTGAAAGACGCGCACGTTCATTTTCAGAGCTCCTAGACCTTCCTATAAGAAGTTAGCCAAAAAGTAGCTTCGAAAAACGCTTAGGTTAAGTTTCAGAGTTGCATCTAATGTACCGAAGCTGGACTTAGACATAATTTCACTCTCACAACATTATGGCTGGTTGGAGACAGTCCAAACCACAAATACCGGGTCCATGGTTCTGGGCGTATACTGGGGGGACGGGGACGACTCCCATTAACCCCTGACTATACCGGGGATACGCTTATCACAATGCCTTTCTGGTCTGTGCTGAAGCAGGGCATTCTGGCAGCCAATTGGCTTGACTTTTATTAGTGAGCCTGGTTACCCCCTCTCGGAACCACAGACTTAGAAATCGCCAGCTCATATACATGTATAAAATATATTTATATATATACCCTTATACACCATTTTAATAAAAAATATCACAAAATTCTTCTAAGTCCCTCGGAAAGAGTGAAAGACGCGCACGTTCATTTTCAGAGCTCCTAGACCTTCCTATAAGAAGTTAGCCAAAAAGTAGCTTCGAAAAACGCTTAGGTTAAGTTTCAGAGTTGCATCTAATGTACCGAAGCTGGACTTAGACATAATTTCACTCTCACAACATTATGGCTGGTTGGAGACAGTCCAAACCACAAATACCGGGTCCATGGTTCTGGGCGTATACTGGGGGGACGGGGACGACTCCCATTAACCCCTGACTATACCGGGGATACGCTTATCACAATGCCTTTCTGGTCTGTGCTGAAGCAGGGCATTCTGGCAGCCAATTGGCTTGACTTTTATTAGTGAGCCTGGTTACCCCCTCTCGGAACCACAGACTTAGAAATCGCCAGCTCATATAAAGTGCATAAAATAAATTTATATATATATACCCTTATACACCATTTTAATAAAAAATATCACAAAATTCTTCTAAGTCCCTCGGGAAGAGTGAAAGACGCGCACGTTCATTTTCAGAGCTCCTAGACCTTCCTATAAGAAGTTAGCCAAAAAGTAGCTTCGAAAAACGCTTAGGTTAAGTTTCAGAGTTGCTTATAATGTACCGAAGCTGGACTTAGACATAATTTCACTCTCACAACATTATGGCTGGTTGGAGACAGTCCGAACCACAAATACCGGGTCCATGGTTCTGGCCATATACTGGGGGGACGGGGACGACTCCCATTAACCCCTGACTATACCGGGGATACGCTTATCACAATGCCTTACTGGTCTGTGCTGAAGCAGGGCATTCTGGCAGCCAAGTGGCTTGACCTTTATTAGTGAGCCTGGTTACCCCCTCTCGGAACCACAGACTTAGAAATCGCCAGCTCATATAAAGTGCATAAAATAAATTTATATATATATACCCTTATACACCATTTTAATAAAAAATATCACAAAATTCTTCTAAGTCCCTCGGGAAGAGTGAAAGACGCGCACGTTCATTTTCAGAGCTCCTAGACCTTCCTATAAGAAGTTAGCCAAAAAGTAGCTTCGAAAAACGCTTAGGTTAAGTTTCAGAGTTGCTTCTAATGTACCGAAGCTGGAATTAGACATAATTTCACTCTCACAACATTATGGCTGGTTGGAGACAGTCCGAACCACAAGTACTGGGTCCATGGTTCTGGGCGTATACTGGGGGGACGGGGACGACTCCCATTAACCCCTGACTATACCGGGGATACGCTTATCACAATGCCTTACTGGTCTGTGCTGAAGCAGGGAATTCTGGCAGCCAAGTGGCTTGACCTTTATTAGTGAGCCTGGTTACCCCCTCTCGGAACCACAGACTTAGAAATCGCCAGCTCATATAAAGTGCATAAAATAAATTTATATATATATACCCTTATACACCATTTTCATAAAAAATATCACAAAATTCTTCTAAGTCCCTCGGGAAGAGTGAAAGACGCGCACGTTCATTTTCAGGGCTCCTAGACCTTCCTATAAGAAGTTAGCCAAAAAGTAGCTTCGAAAAACGCTTAGGTTAAGTCTCAGAGTTGCATCTAATGTACCAAAGCTGGACTTAGACATAATTTCACTCTCACAACATTATGGCTGGTTGGAGACAGTCCGAACCACAAGTACCGGGTCCATGGTTCTGGGCGTATACTGGGGGGACGGGGACGACTCCCATTAACCCCTGACTATACCGGGGATACGCTTATCACAATGCCTTACTGGTCTGTGCTGAAGCAGGGCATTCTGGCAGCCAAGTGGCTTGACCTTTATTAGTGAGCCTGGTTACCCCCTCTCGGAACCACAAACTTAGAAATCGCCAGCTCATATACAGTGCATAAAATAAATTTATATATATATACCCTTATACACCATTTTAATAAAAAATATCACAAAATTCTTCTAAGTCCCTCGGGAAGAGTGAAAGACGCGCACGTTCATTTTCAGAGCTCCTAGACCTTCCTATAAGAAGTTAGCCAAAAAGTAGCTTCGAAAAACGCTTAGGTTAAGTTTCAGAGTTGCTTCTCATGTACCAAAGCTGGACTTAGACATAATTTCACTCTCACAACATTATGGCTGGTTGGAGACAGTCCGAACCACAAATACCGGGTCCATGGTTCTGGGCGTATACTGGGGGGACGGGGACGACTCCCATTAACCCCTGACTATACCGGGGATACGCTTATCACAATGCCTTACTGGTCTGTGCTGAAGCAGGGCATTCTGGCAGCCAAGTGGCTTGACCTTTATTAGTGAGCCTGGTTACCCCCTCTCGGAACCACAGACTTAGAAATCGCCAGCTCATATACAGTGCATAAAATAAATTTATATATATATACCCTTATTCACCATTTTAATAAAAAATATCACAAAATTCTTCTAAGTCCCTCGGGAAGAGTGAAAGACGCGCACGTTCATTTTCAGAGCTCCTAGACCTTCCTATAAGAAGTTAGCCAAAAAGTAGCTTCGAAAAACGCTTAGGTTAAGTTTCAGAGTTGCTTCTAATGTACCGAAGCTGGAATTAGACATAATTTCACTCTCACAACATTATGGCTGGTTGGAGACAGTCCGAACCACAAGTACTGGGTCCATGGTTCTGGGCGTATACTGGGGGGACGGGGACGACTCCCATTAACCCCTGACTATACCGGGGATACGCTTATCACAATGCCTTACTGGTCTGTGCTGAAGCAGGGCATTCTGGCAGCCAAGTGGCTTGACCTTTATTAGTGAGCCTGGTTACCCCCTCTCGGAACCACAGACTTAGAAATCGCCAGCTCATATAAAGTGCATAAAATAAATTTATATATATATACCCTTATACACCATTTTAATAAAAAATATCACAAAATTCTTCTAAGTCCCTCGGGAAGAGTGAAAGACGCGCACGTTCATTTTCAGAGCTCCTAGACCTTCCTATAAGAAGTTAGCCAAAAAGTAGCTTCGAAAAACGCTTAGGTTAAGTCTCAGAGTTGCATCTAATGTACCAAAGCTGGACTTAGACATAATTTCACTCTCACAACATTATGGCTGGTTGGAGACAGTCCGAACCACAAATACCGGGTCCATGGTTCTGGCCATATACTGGGGGGACGGGGACGACTCCCATTAACCCCTGACTATACCGGGGATACGCTTATCACAATGCCTTACTGGTCTGTGCTGAAGCAGGGCATTCTGGCAGCCAAGTGGCTTGACCTTTATTAGTGAGCCTGGTTACCCCCTCTCGGAACCACAGACTTAGAAATCGCCAGCTCATATAAAGTGCATAAAATAAATTTATATATATATACCCTTATACACCATTTTAATAAAAAATATCACAAAATTCTTCTAAGTCCCTCGGGAAGAGTGAAAGACGCGCACGTTCATTTTCAGAGCTCCTAGACCTTCCTATAAGAAGTTAGCCAAAAAGTAGCTTCGAAAAACGCTTAGGTTAAGTTTCAGAGTTGCTTCTAATGTACCGAAGCTGGACTTAGACATAATTTCACTCTCACAACATTATGGCTGGTTGGAGACAGTCCGAACCACAAGTACCGGGTCCATGGTTCTGGGCGTATACTGGGGGGAAGGGGACGACTCCCATTAACCCCTGACTATACCGGGGATACGCTTATCACAATGCCTTACTGGTCTGTGCTGAAGCAGGGCATTCTGGCAGCCAAGTGGCTTGACCTTTATTAGTGAGCCTGGTTACCCCCTCTCGGAACCACAGACTTAGAAATCGCCAGCTCATATAAAGTGCATAAAATAAATTTATATATATATACCCTTATACACCATTTTAATAAAAAATATCACAAAATTCTTCTAAGTCCCTCGGGAAGAGTGAAAGACGCGCACGTTCATTTTCAGAGCTCCTAGACCTTCCTATAAGAAGTTAGCCAAAAAGTAGCTTCGAAAAACGCTTAGGTTAAGTTTCAGAGTTGCTTCTAATGTACCGAAGCTGGACTTAGACATAATTTCACTCTCACAACATTATGGCTGGTTGGAGACAGTCCGAACCACAAATACCGGGTCCATGGTTCTGGCCATATACTGGGGGGACGGGGACGACTCCCATTAACCTCTGACTATACCGGGGATACGCTTATCACAATGCCTTTCTGGTCTGTGCTGAAGCAGGGCATTCTGGCAGCCAATTGGCATGACTTTTATTAGTGAGCCTGGTTACCCCCTCTCGGAACCACAGACTTAGAAATCGCCAGCTCATATACATGCATAAAATATATTTATATATATACCCTTATACACCATTTTAATAAAAAATATCACAAAATTCTTCTAAGTCCCTCGGAAAGAGTGAAAGACGCGCACGTTCATTTTCAGAGCTCCTAGACCTTCCTATAAGAAGTTAGCCAAAAAGTAGCTTCGAAAAACGCTTAGGTTAAGTCTCAGAGTTGCATCTAATGTACCAAAGCTGGACTTAGACATAATTTCACTCTCACAACATTATGGCTGGTTGGAGACAGTCCGAACCACAAGTACCGGGTCCATGGTTCTGGGCGTATACTGGGGGGACGGGGACGACTCCCATTAACCCCTGACTATACCGGGGATACGCTTATCACAATGCCTTACTGGTCTGTGCTGAAGCAGGGCATTCTGGCAGCCAAGTGGCTTGACCTTTATTAGTGAGCCTGGTTACCCCCTCTCGGAACCACAAACTTAGAAATCGCCAGCTCATATACAGTGCATAAAATAAATTTATATATATATACCCTTATACACCATTTTAATAAAAAATATCACAAAATTCTTCTAAGTCCCTCGGGAAGAGTGAAAGACGCGCACGTTCATTTTCAGAGCTCCTAGACCTTCCTATAAGAAGTTAGCCAAAAAGTAGCTTCGAAAAACGCTTAGGTTAAGTTTCAGAGTTGCTTCTCATGTACCAAAGCTGGACTTAGACATAATTTCACTCTCACAACATTATGGCTGGTTGGAGACAGTCCGAACCACAAATACCGGGTCCATGGTTCTGGGCGTATACTGGGGGGACGGGGACGACTCCCATTAACCCCTGACTATACCGGGGATACGCTTATCACAATGCCTTACTGGTCTGTGCTGAAGCAGGGCATTCTGGCAGCCAAGTGGCTTGACCTTTATTAGTGAGCCTGGTTACCCCCTCTCGGAACCACAGACTTAGAAATCGCCAGCTCATATACAGTGCATAAAATAAATTTATATATATATACCCTTATTCACCATTTTAATAAAAAATATCACAAAATTCTTCTAAGTCCCTCGGGAAGAGTGAAAGACGCGCACGTTCATTTTCAGAGCTCCTAGACCTTCCTATAAGAAGTTAGCCAAAAAGTAGCTTCGAAAAACGCTTAGGTTAAGTTTCAGAGTTGCTTCTAATGTACCGAAGCTGGAATTAGACATAATTTCACTCTCACAACATTATGGCTGGTTGGAGACAGTCCGAACCACAAGTACTGGGTCCATGGTTCTGGGCGTATACTGGGGGGACGGGGACGACTCCCATTAACCCCTGACTATACCGGGGATACGCTTATCACAATGCCTTACTGGTCTGTGCTGAAGCAGGGCATTCTGGCAGCCAAGTGGCTTGACCTTTATTAGTGAGCCTGGTTACCCCCTCTCGGAACCACAGACTTAGAAATCGCCAGCTCATATAAAGTGCATAAAATAAATTTATATATATATACCCTTATACACCATTTTAATAAAAAATATCACAAAATTCTTCTAAGTCCCTCGGGAAGAGTGAAAGACGCGCACGTTCATTTTCAGAGCTCCTAGACCTTCCTATAAGAAGTTAGCCAAAAAGTAGCTTCGAAAAACGCTTAGGTTAAGTCTCAGAGTTGCATCTAATGTACCAAAGCTGGACTTAGACATAATTTCACTCTCACAACATTATGGCTGGTTGGAGACAGTCCGAACCACAAATACCGGGTCCATGGTTCTGGGCGTATACTGGGGGGACGGGGACGACTCCCATTAACCCCTGACTATACCGGGGATACGCTTATCACAATGCCTTACTGGTCTGTGCTGAAGCAGGGCATTCTGGCAGCCAAGTGGCTTGACCTTTATTAGTGAGCCTGGTTACCCCCTCTCGGAACCACAGACTTAGAAATCGCCAGCTCATATACAGTGCATAAAATAAATTTATATATATATACCCTTATTCACCATTTTAATAAAAAATATCACAAAATTCTTCTAAGTCCCTCGGGAAGAGTGAAAGACGCGCACGTTCATTTTCAGAGCTCCTAGACCTTCCTATAAGAAGTTAGCCAAAAAGTAGCTTCGAAAAACGCTTAGGTTAAGTTTCAGAGTTGCTTCTAATGTACCGAAGCTGGAATTAGACATAATTTCACTCTCACAACATTATGGCTGGTTGGAGACAGTCCGAACCACAAGTACTGGGTCCATGGTTCTGGGCGTATACTGGGGGGACGGGGACGACTCCCATTAACCCCTGACTATACCGGGGATACGCTTATCACAATGCCTTACTGGTCTGTGCTGAAGCAGGGCATTCTGGCAGCCAAGTGGCTTGACCTTTATTAGTGAGCCTGGTTACCCCCTCTCGGAACCACAGACTTAGAAATCGCCAGCTCATATAAAGTGCATAAAATAAATTTATATATATATACCCTTATACACCATTTTAATAAAAAATATCACAAAATTCTTCTAAGTCCCTCGGGAAGAGTGAAAGACGCGCACGTTCATTTTCAGAGCTCCTAGACCTTCCTATAAGAAGTTAGCCAAAAAGTAGCTTCGAAAAACGCTTAGGTTAAGTCTCAGAGTTGCATCTAATGTACCAAAGCTGGACTTAGACATAATTTCACTCTCACAACATTATGGCTGGTTGGAGACAGTCCGAACCACAAATACCGGGTCCATGGTTCTGGCCATATACTGGGGGGACGGGGACGACTCCCATTAACCCCTGACTATACCGGGGATACGCTTATCACAATGCCTTACTGGTCTGTGCTGAAGCAGGGCATTCTGGCAGCCAAGTGGCTTGACCTTTATTAGTGAGCCTGGTTACCCCCTCTCGGAACCACAGACTTAGAAATCGCCAGCTCATATAAAGTGCATAAAATAAATTTATATATATATACCCTTATACACCATTTTAATAAAAAATATCACAAAATTCTTCTAAGTCCCTCGGGAAGAGTGAAAGACGCGCACGTTCATTTTCAGAGCTCCTAGACCTTCCTATAAGAAGTTAGCCAAAAAGTAGCTTCGAAAAACGCTTAGGTTAAGTTTCAGAGTTGCTTCTAATGTACCGAAGCTGGACTTAGACATAATTTCACTCTCACAACATTATGGCTGGTTGGAGACAGTCCGAACCACAAGTACCGGGTCCATGGTTCTGGGCGTATACTGGGGGGAAGGGGACGACTCCCATTAACCCCTGACTATACCGGGGATACGCTTATCACAATGCCTTACTGGTCTGTGCTGAAGCAGGGCATTCTGGCAGCCAAGTGGCTTGACCTTTATTAGTGAGCCTGGTTACCCCCTCTCGGAACCACAGACTTAGAAATCGCCAGCTCATATAAAGTGCATAAAATAAATTTATATATATATACCCTTATACACCATTTTAATAAAAAATATCACAAAATTCTTCTAAGTCCCTCGGGAAGAGTGAAAGACGCGCACGTTCATTTTCAGAGCTCCTAGACCTTCCTATAAGAAGTTAGCCAAAAAGTAGCTTCGAAAAACGCTTAGGTTAAGTTTCAGAGTTGCTTCTAATGTACCGAAGCTGGACTTAGACATAATTTCACTCTCACAACATTATGGCTGGTTGGAGACAGTCCGAACCACAAATACCGGGTCCATGGTTCTGGCCATATACTGGGGGGACGGGGACGACTCCCATTAACCTCTGACTATACCGGGGATACGCTTATCACAATGCCTTTCTGGTCTGTGCTGAAGCAGGGCATTCTGGCAGCCAATTGGCATGACTTTTATTAGTGAGCCTGGTTACCCCCTCTCGGAACCACAGACTTAGAAATCGCCAGCTCATATACATGCATAAAATATATTTATATATATACCCTTATACACCATTTTAATAAAAAATATCACAAAATTCTTCTAAGTCCCTCGGAAAGAGTGAAAGACGCGCACGTTCATTTTCAGAGCTCCTAGACCTTCCTATAAGAAGTTAGCCAAAAAGTAGCTTCGAAAAACGCTTAGGTTAAGTTTCAGAGTTGCATCTAATGTACCGAAGCTGGACTTAGACATAATTTCACTCTCACAACATTATGGCTGGTTGGAGACAGTCCAAACCACAAATACCGGGTCCATGGTTCTGGGCGTATACTGGGGGGACGGGGACGACTCCCATTAACCCCTGACTATACCGGGGATACGCTTATCACAATGCCTTTCTGGTCTGTGCTGAAGCAGGGCATTCTGGCAGCCAATTGGCTTGACTTTTATTAGTGAGCCTGGTTACCCCCTCTCGTAACCACAGACTTAGAAATCGCCAGCTCATATACAGTGCATAAAATATATTTATATATATACCCTTATACATCATTTTAATAAAAAATATCACAAAATTCTTCTAAGTCCCTCAGGAAGAGTGAAAGACGCGCACGTTCATTTTCAGTGCTCCTAGACATTCCTATAAGAAGTTAGCCAAAAAGTAGCTTCGAAAAACGCTTAGGTTAAGTTTCAGAGTTGCTTCTAATGTACCAAAGCTGGACTTAGACATAATTTCACTCTCACAACATTATGGCTGGTTGGAGACAGTCCGAACCACAAGTACCGGGTCCATGGTTCTGGGCGTATACTGGGGGGACGGGGACGACTCCCATTAACCCCTGACTATACCGGGGATACGCTTATCACAATGCCTTACTGGTCTGTGCTGAAGCAGGGCATTCTGGCATCAAAGTAGCTTGACCTTTATTAGTGAGCCTGGTTACCCCCTCTCGGAACCACAGACTTAGAAATCGCCAGCTCATATACAGTGCATAAAATATATTTATATATATACCCTTATACACCATTTAAATAAAAAATATCACAAAATTCTTCTAAGTCCCTCGGGAAGAGTGAAAGACGCGCACGTTCATTTTCAGAGCTCCTAGACCTTCCTATAAGAAGTTAGCCAAAAAGTAGCTTCGAAAAACGCTTAGGTTAAGTTTCAGAGTTGCATCTAATGTACCGAAGCTGGACTTAGACATAATTTCACTCTCACAACATTATGGCTGGTTGGAGACAGTCCAAACCACAAATACCGGGTCCATGGTTCTGGGCGTATACTGGGGGGACGGTGGACGACTCCCATTAACCCCTGACTATACCGGGGATACGCTTATCACAATGCCTTTCTGGTCTGTGCTGAAGCAGGGCATTCTGGCAGCCAATTGGCTTGACTTTTATTAGTGAGCCTGGTTACCCCCTCTCGGAACCACAGACTTAGAAATCGCCAGCTCATATACAGTGCATAAAATATATTTATATATATCACCTTATACACCATTTTAATAAAAAATATCACAAAATTCTTCTAAGTCCCTCGGGAAGAGTGAAAGACGCGCACGTTCATTTTCAGAGCTCCTAGACCTTCCTATAAGAAGTTAGCCAAAAAGTAGCTTCGAAAAACGCTTAGGTAAATTTTCAGAGTTGCATCTAATGTACCGAAGCTGGACTTAGACATAATTTCACTCTCACAACATTATGGCTGGTTGGAGACAGTCCAAACCACAAATACCGGGTCCATGGTTCTGGGCGTATACTGGGGGGACGGTGGACGACTCCCATTAACCCCTGACTATACCGGGGATACGCTTATCACAATGCCTTTCTGGTCTGTGCTGAAGCAGGGCATTCTGGCAGCCAATTGGCTTGACTTTTATTAGTGAGCCTGGTTACCCCCTCTCGGAACCACAGACTTAGAAATCGCCAGCTCATATACAGTGCATAAAATATATTTATATATATCACCTTATACACCATTTTAATAAAAAATATCACAAAATTCTTCTAAGTCCCTCGGGAAGAGTGAAAGACGCGCACGTTCATTTTCAGAGCTCCTAGACCTTCCTATAAGAAGTTAGCCAAAAAGTAGCTTCGAAAAACGCTTAGGTAAATTTTCAGAGTTGCATCTAATGTACCGAAGCTGGACTTAGACATAATTTCACTCTCACAACATTATGGCTGGTTGGAGACAGTCCGAACCACAAATACCGGGTCCATGGTTCTGGCCATATACTGGGGGGACGGGGACGACTCCCATTAACCCCTGACTATACCGGGGATATGCTTATCACAATGCCTTACTGGTCTGTGCTGAAGCAGGGCATTCTGGCAGCCAAGTGGCTTGACCTTTATTAGTGAGCCTGGTTACCCCCTCTCGGAACCACAGACTTAGAAATCGCCAGCTCATATACAGTGCATAAAATATATTTATATATATACCCTTATACACCATTTTAATAAAAAATATCACAAAATTCTTCTAAGTCCCTCGGGAAGAGTGAAAGACGCGCACGTTCATTTTCAGAGCTCCTAGACCTTCCTATAAGAAGTAAGCCAAAAAGTAGCTTCGAAAAACGCTTAGGTTAAGTTTCAGAGTTGCATCTAATGTACCGAAGCTGGACTTAGACATAATTTCACTCTCACAACATTATGGCTGGTTGGAGACAGTCCGAACCACAATTACCGGGTCCATGGTTCTGGCCATATACTGGGGGGACGGGGACGACTCCCATTAACCTCTGACTATACCGGGGATACGCTTATCACAATGCCTTTCTGGTCTGTGCTGAAGCAGGGCATTCTGGCAGCCAATTGGCTTGACTTTTATTAGTGAGCCTGGTTACCCCCTCTCGGAACCACAGACTTAGAAATCGCCAGCTCATATACATGCATAAAATATATTTATATATATACCCTTATACACCATTTTAATAAAAAATATCACAAAATTCTTCTAAGTCCCTCGGAAAGAGTGAAAGACGCGCACGTTCATTTTCAGAGCTCCTAGACCTTCCTATAAGAAGTTAGCCAAAAAGTAGCTTCGAAAAACGCTTAGGTTAAGTTTCAGAGTTGCATCTAATGTACCGAAGCTGGACTTAGACATAATTTCACTCTCACAACATTATGGCTGGTTGGAGACAGTCCAAACCACAAATACCGGGTCCATGGTTCTGGGCGTATACTGGGGGGACGGGGACGACTCCCATTAACCCCTGACTATACCGGGGATACGCTTATCACAATGCCTTTCTGGTCTGTGCTGAAGCAGGGCATTCTGGCAGCCAATTGGCTTGACTTTTATTAGTGAGCCTGGTTACCCCCTCTCGGAACCACAGACTTAGAAATCGCCAGCTCATATACAGTGCATAAAATATATTTATATATATACCCTTATACACCATTTTAATAAAAAATATCACAAAATTCTTCTAAGTCCCTCGGGAAGAGTGAAAGACGCGCACGTTCATTTTCAGAGCTCCTAGACCTTCCTATAAGAAGTTAGCCAAAAAGTAGCTTCGAAAAACGCTTAGGTAAATTTTCAGAGTTGCATCTAATGTACCGAAGCTGGACTTAGACATAATTTCACTCTCACAACATTATGGCTGGTTGGAGACAGTCCGAACCACAAATACCGGGTCCATGGTTCTGGCCATATACTGGGGGGACGGGGACGACTCCCATTAACCCCTGACTATACCGGGGATACGCTTATCACAATGCCTTACTGGTCTGTGCTGAAGCAGGGCATTCTGGCAGCCAAGTGGCTTGACCTTTATTAGTGAGCCTGGTTACCCCCTCTCGGAACCACAGACTTAGAAATCGCCAGCTCATATACAGTGCATAAAATATATTTATATATATACCCTTATACACCATTTTAATAAAAAATATCACAAAATTCTTCTAAGTCCCTCGGGAAGAGTGAAAGACGCGCACGTTCATTTTCAGAGCTCCTAGACCTTCCTATAAGAAGTTAGCCAAAAAGTAGCTTCGAAAAACGCTTAGGTTAAGTTTCAGAGTTGCTTCTAATGTACCAAAGCTGGACTTAGACATAATTTCACTCTCACAACATTATGGCTGGTTGGAGACAGTCCGAACCACAAGTACCGGGTCCATGGTTCTGGGCGTATACTGGGGGGACGGGGACGACTCCCATTAACCCCTGACTATACCGGGGATACGCTTATCACAATGCCTTACTGGTCTGTGCTGAAGCAGGGCATTCTGGCATCAAAGTAGCTTGACCTTTATTAGTGAGCCTGGTTACCCCCTCTCGGAGCCATAGACTTAGAAATCGCCAGCTCATATACAGTGCATAAAATATATTTATATATATACCCTTATACACCATTTAAATAAAAAATATCACAAAATTCTTCTAAGTCCCTCGGGAAGAGTGAAAGACGCGCACGTTCATTTTCAGAGCTCCTTGACCTTCCTATAAGAAGTTAGCCAAAAAGTAGCTTCGAAAAACGCTTAGGTTAAGTTTCAGAGGTACTTCTAATGTACCAAAGCTGGACTTAGACATAATTTCACTCTCACAACATTATGGCTGGTTGGAGACAGTCCGAACCACAAGTACCGGGTCCATGGTTCTGGGCGTATAATGGGGGGACGGGGACGACTCTCATTAACCCCTGACTATACCGGGGATACGCTTATCACAATGCCTTACTGGTCTGTGCTGAAGCAGGGCATTCTGGCATCCAAGTGGCTTGACCTTTATTAGTGAGTCTGGTTACCCCCTCTCGGAACCACAGACTTAGAAATCGCCAGCTCATATACATGCATAAAATAGATTTATATATATACCCTTATACACCATTTTAATAAAAAATATCACAAAATTCTTCTACGTCCCTCGGGAAGAGTGAAAGACGCGCACGTTCATTTTCAGAGCTCCTAGACCTTCCTATAATAAGTTAGCCAAAAAGTAGCTTCGAAAAACGCTTAGGTTAAGTTTCAGAGTTGCATCTAATGTACCGAAGCTGGACTTAGACATAATTTCACTCTCACAACATTATGGCTGGTTGGAGACAGTCCGAACCACAAATACCGGGTCCATGGTTCTGGCCATATACTGGGGGGACGGGAACGACTCCCATTAACCCCTGACTATACCGGGGATACGCTTATCACAATGCCTTTCTGGTCTGTGCTGAAGCAGGGCATTCTGGCAGCCAATTGGCTTGACTTTTATTAGTGAGCCTGGTTACCCCCTCTCGTAACCACAGACTTAGAAATCGCCAGCTCATATACAGTGCATAAAATATATTTATATATATACCCTTATACATCATTTTAATAAAAAATATCACAAAATTCTTCTAAGTCCCTCAGGAAGAGTGAAAGACGCGCACGTTCATTTTCAGTGCTCCTAGACATTCCTATAAGAAGTTAGCCAAAAAGTAGCTTCGAAAAACGCTTAGGTTAAGTTTCAGAGTTGCTTCTAATGTACCAAAGCTGGACTTAGACATAATTTCACTCTCACAACATTATGGCTGGTTGGAGACAGTCCGAACCACAAGTACCGGGTCCATGGTTCTGGGCGTATACTGGGGGGACGGGGACGACTCCCATTAACCCCTGACTATACCGGGGATACGCTTATCACAATGCCTTACTGGTCTGTGCTGAAGCAGGGCATTCTGGCATCAAAGTAGCTTGACCTTTATTAGTGAGCCTGGTTACCCCCTCTCGGAACCACAGACTTAGAAATCGCCAGCTCATATACAGTGCATAAAATATATTTATATATATACCCTTATACACCATTTAAATAAAAAATATCACAAAATTCTTCTAAGTCCCTCGGGAAGAGTGAAAGACGCGCACGTTCATTTTCAGAGCTCCTAGACCTTCCTATAAGAAGTTAGCCAAAAAGTAGCTTCGAAAAACGCTTAGGTTAAGTTTCAGAGGTACTTCTAATGTACCAAAGCTGGACTTAGACATAATTTCACTCTCACAACATTATGGCTGGTTGGAGACAGTCCGAACCACAAGTACCGGGTCCATGGTTCTGGGCGTATAATGGGGGGACGGGGACGACTCCCATTAACCCCTGACTATACCGGGGATACGCTTATCACAATGCCTTACTGGTCTGTGCTGAAGCAGGGCATTCTGGCATCCAAGTGGCTTGACCTTTATTAGTGAGTCTGGTTACCCCCTCTCGGAACCACAGACTTAGAAATCGCCAGCTCATATACATGCATAAAATAGATTTATATATATACCCTTATACACCATTTTAATAAAAAATATCACAAAATTCTTCTAAGTCCCTCGGGAAGAGTGAAAGACGCGCACGTTCATTTTCAGAGCTCCTAGACCTTCCTATAAGAAGTTAGCCAAAAAGTAGCTTCGAAAAACGCTTAGGTTAAGTCTCAGAGTTGCATCTAATGTACCAAAGCTGGACTTAGACATAATTTCACTCTCACAACATTATGGCTGGTTGGAGACAGTCCGAACCACAAATACCGGGTCCATGGTTCTGGCCATATACTGGGGGGACGGGGACGACTCCCATTAACCCCTGACTATACCGGGGATACGCTTATCACAATGCCTTACTGGTCTGTGCTGAAGCAGGGCATTCTGGCAGCCAAGTGGCTTGACCTTTATTAGTGAGCCTGGTTACCCCCTCTCGGAACCACAGACTTAGAAATCGCCAGCTCATATAAAGTGCATAAAATAAATTTATATATATATACCCTTATACACCATTTTAATAAAAAATATCACAAAATTCTTCTAAGTCCCTCGAGAAGAGTGAAAGACGCGCACGTTCATTTTCAGAGCTCCTAGACCTTCCTATAAGAAGTTAGCCAAAAAGTAGCTTCGAAAAACGCTTAGGTTAAGTTTCAGAGTTGCTTCTAATGTACCGAAGCTGGACTTAGACATAATTTCACTCTCACAACATTATGGCTGGTTGGAGACAGTCCGAACCACAAATACCGGGTCCATGGTTCTGGCCATATACTGGGGGGACGGGGACGACTCCCATTAACCCCTGACTATACCGGGGATACGCTTATCACAATGCCTTACTGGTCTGTGCTGAAGCAGGGCATTCTGGCAGCCAAGTGGCTTGACCTTTATTAGTGAGCCTGGTTACCCCCTCTCGGAACCACAGACTTAGAAATCGCCAGCTCATATAAAGTGCATAAAATAAATTTATATATATATATACCCTTATACACCATTTTAATAAAAAATATCACAAAATTCTTCTAAGTCCCTCGGGAAGAGTGAAAGACGCGCACGTTCATTTTCAGAGCTCCTAGACCTTCCTATAAGAAGTTAGCCAAAAAGTAGCTTCGAAAAACGCTTAGGTTAAGTTTCAGAGTTGCTTCTAATGTACCGAAGCTGGAATTAGACATAATTTCACTCTCACAACATTATGGCTGGTTGGAGACAGTCCGAACCACAAGTACTGGGTCCATGGTTCTGGGCGTATACTGGGGGGACGGGGACGACTCCCATTAACCCCTGACTATACCGGGGATACGCTTATCACAATGCCTTACTGGTCTGTGCTGAAGCAGGGAATTCTGGCAGCCAAGTGGCTTGACCTTTATTAGTGAGCCTGGTTACCCCCTCTCGGAACCACAGACTTAGAAATCGCCAGCTCATATAAAGTGCATAAAATAAATTTATATATATATACCCTTATACACCATTTTCATAAAAAATATCACAAAATTCTTCTAAGTCCCTCGGGAAGAGTGAAAGACGCGCACGTTCATTTTTAGAGCTCCTAGACCTTCCTATAAGAAGTTAGCCAAAAAGTAGCTTCGAAAAACGCTTAGGTTAAGTCTCAGAGTTGCATCTAATGTACCAAAGCTGGAATTAGACATAATTTCACTCTCACAACATTATGGCTGGTTGGAGACAGTCCGAACCACAAGTACTGGGTCCATGGTTCTGGGCGTATACTGGGGGGATGGGGACGACTCCCATTAACCCCTGACTATACCGGGGATACGCTTATCACAATGCCTTACTGGTCTGTGCTGAAGCAGGGCATTCTGGCAGCCAAGTGGCTTGACCTTTATTAGTGAGCCTGGTTACCCCCTCTCGGAACCACAAACTTAGAAATCGCCAGCTCATATACAGTGCATAAAATAAATTTATATATATATACCCTTATACACCATTTTAATAAAAAATATCACAAAATTCTTCTAAGTCCCTCGGGAAGAGTTAAAGACGCGCACGTTCATTTTCAGAGCTCCTAGACCTTCCTATAAGAAGTTAGCCAAAAAGTAGCTTCGAAAAACGCTTAGGTTAAGTTTCAGAGTTGCTTCTCATGTACCAAAGCTGGACTTAGACATAATTTCACTCTCACAACATTATGGCTGGTTGGAGACAGTCCGAACCACAAATACCGGGTCCATGGTTCTGGGCGTATACTGGGGGGACGGGGACGACTCCCATTAACCCCTGACTATACCGGGGATACGCTTATCACAATGCTTTACTGGTCTGTGCTGAAGCAGGGCATTCTGGCAACCAAGTGGCTTGACCTTTATTAGTGAGCCTGGTTACCCCCTCTCGGAACCACAGACTTAGAAATCGCCAGCTCATATACAGTGCATAAAATAAATTTATATATATATACCCTTATTCACCATTTTAATAAAAAATATCACAAAATTCTTCTAAGTCCCTCGGAAAGAGTGAAAGACGCGCACGTTCATTTTCAGAGCTCCTAGACCTTCCTATAAGAAGTTAGCCAAAAAGTATTTCGAAAAACGCTTAGGTTAAGTTTCAGAGTTGCTTCTAATGTACCGAAGCTGGAATTAGACATAATTTCACTCTCACAACATTATGGCTGGTTGGAGACAGTCCGAACCACAAGTACTGGGTCCATGGTTCTGGGCGTATACTGGGGGGACGGGGACGACTCCCATTAACCCCTGACTATACCGGGGATACGCTTATCACAATGCCTTACTGGTCTGTGCTGAAGCAGGGCATTCTGGCAGCCAAGTGGCTTGACCTTTATTAGTGAGCCTGGTTACCCCCTCTCGGAACCACAGACTTAGAAATCGCCAGCTCATATAAAGTGCATAAAATAAATTTATATATATATACCCTTATATCACAAAATTCTTCTAAGTCCCTCGGGAAGAGTGAAAGACGCGCACGTTCATTTTCAGAGCTCCTAGACCTTCCTATAAGAAGTTAGCCAAAAAGTAGCTTCGAAAAACGCTTAGGTTAAGTCTCAGAGTTGCATCTAATGTACCAAAGCTGGACTTAGACATAATTTCACTCTCACAACATTATGGCTGGTTGGAGACAGTCCGAACCACAAATACCGGGTCCATGGTTCTGGCCATATACTGGGGGGACGGGGACGACTCCCATTAACCCCTGACTATACCGGGGATACGCTTATCACAATGCCTTACTGGTCTGTGCTGAAGCAGGGCATTCTGGCAGCCAAGTGGCTTGACCTTTATTAGTGAGCCTGGTTACCCCCTCTCGGAACCACAGACTTAGAAATCGCCAGCTCATATAAAGTGCATAAAATAAATTTATATATATATACCCTTATACACCATTTTAATAAAAAATATCACAAAATTCTTCTAAGTCCCTCGGGAAGAGTGAAAGACGCGCACGTTCATTTTCAGAGCTCTTAGACCTTCCTATAAGAAGTTAGCCAAAAAGTAGCTTCGAAAAACGCTTAGGTTAAGTTTCAGAGTTGCTTCTAATGTACCGAAGCTGGACTTAGACATAATTTCACTCTCACAACATTATGGCTGGTTGGAGACAGTCCGAACCACAAGTACCGGGTCCATGGTTCTGGGCGTATACTGGGGGGACGGGGACGACTCCCATTAACCCCTGACTATACCGGGGATACGCTTATCACAATGCCTTACTGGTCTGTGCTGAAGCAGGGCATTCTGGCAGCCAAGTGGCTTGACCTTTATTAGTGAGCCTGGTTACCCCCTCTCGGAACCACAGACTTAGAAATCGCCAGCTCATATAAAGTGCATAAAATAAATTTATATATATATACCCTTATACACCATTTTAATAAAAAATATCACAAAATTCTTCTAAGTCCCTCGGGAAGAGTGAAAGACGCGCACGTTCATTTTCAGAGCTCCTAGAACTTCCTATAAGAAGTTAGCCAAAAAGTAGCTTCGAAAAACGCTTAGGTTAAGTTTCAGAGTTGCTTCTAATGTACCGAAGCTGGACTTAGACATAATTTCACTCTCACAACATTATGGCTGGTTGGAGACAGTCCGAACCACAAATACCGGGTCCATGGTTCTGGCCATATACTGGGGGGACGGGGACGACTCCCATTAACCCCTGACTATACCGGGGATACGCTTATCACAATGCCTTACTGGTCTGTGCTGAAGCAGGGCATTCTGGCAGCCAAGTGGCTTGACCTTTATTAGTGAGCCTGGTTACCCCCTCTCGGAACCACAGACTTAGAAATCGCCAGCTCATATACAGTGCATAAAATAAATTTATATATATATACCCTTATTCACCATTTTAATAAAAAATATCACAAAATTCTTCTAAGTCCCTCGGGAAGAGTGAAAGACGCGCACGTTAATTTTCAGAGCTCCTAGACCTTCCTATAAGAAGTTAGCCAAAAAGTAGCTTCGAAAAACGCTTAGGTTAAGTTTCAGAGTTGCTTCTAATGTACCGAAGCTGGAATTAGACATAATTTCACTCTCACAACATTATGGCTGGTTGGAGACAGTCCGAACCACAAGTACTGGGTCCATGGTTCTGGGCGTATACTGGGGGGACGGGGACGACTCCCATTAACCCCTGACTATACCGGGGATACGCTTATCACAATGCCTTACTGGTCTGTGCTGAAGCAGGGCATTCTGGCAGCCAAGTGGCTTGACCTTTATTAGTGAGCCTGGTTACCCCCTCTCGGAACCACAGACTTAGAAATCGCCAGCTCATATAAAGTGCATAAAATAAATTTATATATATATATACCCTTATACACCATTTTAATAAAAAATATCACAAAATTCTTCTAAGTCCCTCGGGAAGAGTGAAAGACGCGCACGTTCATTTTCAGAGCTCCTAGACCTTCCTACAGTATAAGAAGTTAGCCAAAAAGTAGCTTCGAAAAACGCTTAGGTTAAGTTTCAGAGTTGCTTCTAATGTACCGAAGCTGGAATTAGACATAATTTCACTCTCACAACATTATGGCTGGTTGGAGACAGTCCGAACCACAAGTACTGGGTCCATGGTTCTGGGCGTATACTGGGGGGACGGGGACGACTCCCATTAACCCCTGACTATACCGGGGATACGCTTATCACAATGCCTTACTGGTCTGTGCTGAAGCAGGGAATTCTGGCAGCCAAGTGGCTTGACCTTTATTAGTGAGCCTGGTTACCCCCTCTCGGAACCACAGACTTAGAAATCGCCAGCTCATATAAAGTGCATAAAATAAATTTATATATATATACCCTTATACACCATTTTAATAAAAAATATCACAAAATTCTTCTAAGTCCCTCGGGAAGAGTGAAAGACGCGCACGTTCATTTTTAGAGCTCCTAGACCTTCCTATAAGAAGTTAGCCAAAAAGTAGCTTCGAAAAACGCTTAGGTTAAGTCTCAGAGTTGCATCTAATGTACCAAAGCTGGAATTAGACATAATTTCACTCTCACAACATTATGGCTGGTTGGAGACAGTCCGAACCACAAGTACTGGGTCCATGGTTCTGGGCGTATACTGGGGGGACGGGGACGACTCCCATTAACCCCTGACTATACCGGGGATACGCTTATCACAATGCCTTACTGGTCTGTGCTGAAGCAGGGCATTCTGGCAGCCAAGTGGCTTGACCTTTATTAGTGAGCCTGGTTACCCCCTCTCGGAACCACAAACTTAGAAATCGCCAGCTCATATACAGTGCATAAAATAAATTTATATATATATACCCTTATACACCATTTTAATAAAAAATATCACAAAATTCTTCTAAGTCCCTCGGGAAGAGTGAAAGACGCGCACGTTCATTTTCAGAGCTCCTAGACCTTCCTATAAGAAGTTAGCCAAAAAGTAGCTTCGAAAAACGCTTAGGTTAAGTTTCAGAGTTGCTTCTCATGTACCAAAGCTGGACTTAGACATAATTTCACTCTCACAACATTATGGCTGGTTGGAGACAGTCCGAACCACAAATACCGGGTCCATGGTTCTGGGCGTATACTGGGGGGACGGGGACGACTCCCATTAACCCCTGACTATACCGGGGATACGCTTATCACAATGCCTTACTGGTCTGTGCTGAAGCAGGGCATTCTGGCAGCCAAGTGGCTTGACCTTTATTAGTGAGCCTGGTTACCCCCTCTCGGAACCACAGACTTAGAAATCGCCAGCTCATATACAGTGCATAAAATAAATTTATATATATATACCCTTATTCACCATTTTAATAAAAAATATCACAAAATTCTTCTAAGTCCCTCGGGAAGAGTGAAAGACGCGCACGTTCATTTTCAGAGCTCCTAGACCTTCCTATAAGAAGTTAGCCAAAAAGTAGCTTCGAAAAACGCTTAGGTTAAGTCTCAGAGTTGCATCTAATGTACCAAAGCTGGACTTAGACATTATTTCACTCTCACAACATTATGGCTGGTTGGAGACAGTCCGAACCACAAGTACCGGGTCCATGGTTCTGGGCGTATACTGGGGGGACGGGGACGACTCCCATTAACCCCTGACTATACCGGGGATACGCTTATCACAATGCCTTACTGGTCTGTGCTGAAGCAGGGCATTCTGGCAGCCAAGTGGCTTGACCTTTATTAGTGAGCCTGGTTACCCCCTCTCGGAACCACAAACTTAGAAATCGCCAGCTCATATACAGTGCATAAAATAAATTTATATATATATACCCTTATACACCATTTTAATAAAAAATATCACAAAATTCTTCTAAGTCCCTCGGGAAGAGTGAAAGACGCGCACGTTCATTTTCAGAGCTCCTAGACCTTCCTATAAGAAGTTAGCCAAAAAGTAGCTTCGAAAAACGCTTAGGTTAAGTTTCAGAGTTGCTTCTAATGTACTGAAACTGGAATTAGACATAATTTCACTCTCACAACATTATGGCTGGTTGGAGACAGTCCGAACCAAAAGTACCGGGTCCATGGTTCTGGGCGTATACTGGGGGGACGGGGACGACTCCCATTAACCCCTGACTATACCGGGGATACGCTTATCACAATGCCTTACTGGTCTGTGCTGAAGCAGGGCATTCTGGCAGCCAAGTGGCTTGACCTTTATTAGTGAGCCTGGTTACCCCCTCTCGGAACCACAAACTTAGAAATCGCCAGCTCATATACAGTGCATAAAATAAATTTATATATATATACCCTTATACACCATTTTAATAAAAAATATCACAAAATTCTTCTAAGTCCCTCGGGAAGAGTGAAAGACGCGCACGTTCATTTTCAGAGCTCCTAGACCTTCCTATAAGAAGTTAGCCAAAAAGTAGCTTCGAAAAACGCTTAGGTTAAGTTTCAGAGTTGCTTCTAATGTACCGAAGCTGGAATTAGACATAATTTCACTCTCACAACATTATGGCTGGTTGGAGACAGTCCGAACCACAAGTACTGGGTCCACGGTTCTGGGCGTATACTGGGGGGACGGGGACGACTCCCATTAACCCCTGACTATACCGGGGATACGCTTATCACAATGCCTTACTGGTCTGTGCTGAAGCAGGGCATTCTGGCAGCCAAGTGGCTTGACCTTTATTAGTGAGCCTGGTTACCCCCTCTCGGAACCACAGACTTAGAAATCGCCAGCTCATATAAAGTGCATAAAATAAATTTATATATATATACCCTTATACACCATTTTAATAAAAAATATCACAAAATTCTTCTAAGTCCCTCGGGAAGAGTGAAAGACGCGCACGTTCATTTTCAGAGCTCCTAGACCTTCCTATAAGAAGTTAGCCAAAAAGTAGCTTCGAAAAACGCTTAGGTTAAGTTTCAGAGTTGCTTCTAATGTACCGAAGCTGGAATTAAACATAATTTCACTCTCACAACATTATGGCTGGTTGGAGACAGTCCGAACCACAAGTACTGGGTCCATGGTTCTGGGCGTATACTGGGGGGACGGGGACGACTCCCATTAACCCCTGACTATACCGGGGATACGCTTATCACAATGCCTTACTGGTCTGTGCTGAAGCAGGGCATTCTGGCAGCCAAGTGGCTTGACCTTTATTAGTGAGCCTGGTTACCCCCTCTCGGAACCACAGACTTAGAAATCGCCAGCTCATATAAAGTGCATAAAATAAATTTATATATATATACCCTTATACACCATTTTAATAAAAAATATCACAAAATTCTTCTAAGTCCCTCGGGAAGAGTGAAAGACGCGCACGTTCATTTTCAGAGCTCCTAGACCTTCCTATAAGAAGTTAGCCAAAAAGTAGCTTCGAAAAACGCTTAGGTTAAGTCTCAGAGTTGCATCTAATGTACCAAAGCTGGACTTAGACATAATTTCACTCTCACAACATTATGGCTGGTTGGAGACAGTCCGAACCACAAGTACCGGGTCCATGGTTCTGGGCGTATACTGGGGGGACGGGGACGACTCCCATTAACCCCTGACTATACCGGGGATACGCTTATCACAATGCCTTACTGGTCTGTGCTGAAGCAGGGCATTCTGGCAGCCAAGTGGCTTGACCTTTATTAGTGAGCCTGGTTACCCCCTCTCGGAACCACAAACTTAGAAATCGCCAGCTCATATACAGTGCATAAAATAAATTTATATATATATACCCTTATACACCATTTTAATAAAAAATATCACAAAATTCTTCTAAGTCCCTCGGGAAGAGTGAAAGACGCGCACGTTCATTTTCAGAGCTCCTAGACCTTCCTATAAGAAGTTAGCCAAAAAGTAGCTTCGAAAAACGCTTAGGTTAAGTTTCAGAGTTGCTTCTAATGTACCGAAGCTGGAATTAGACATAATTTCACTCTCACAACATTATGGCTGGTTGGAGACAGTCCGAACCACAAGTACTGGGTCCACGGTTCTGGGCGTATACTGGGGGGACGGGGACGACTCCCATTAACCCCTGACTATACCGGGGATACGCTTATCACAATGCCTTACTGGTCTGTGCTGAAGCAGGGCATTCTGGCAGCCAAGTGGCTTGACCTTTATTAGTGAGCCTGGTTACCCCCTCTCGGAACCACAGACTTAGAAATCGCCAGCTCATATAAAGTGCATAAAATAAATTTATATATATATACCCTTATACACCATTTTAATAAAAAATATCACAAAATTCTTCTAAGTCCCTCGGGAAGAGTGAAAGACGCGCACGTTCATTTTCAGAGCTCCTAGACCTTCCTATAAGAAGTTAGCCAAAAAGTAGCTTCGAAAAACGCTTAGGTTAAGTTTCAGAGTTGCTTCTAATGTACCGAAGCTGGAATTAAACATAATTTCACTCTCACAACATTATGGCTGGTTGGAGACAGTCCGAACCACAAGTACTGGGTCCATGGTTCTGGGCGTATACTGGGGGGACGGGGACGACTCCCATTAACCCCTGACTATACCGGGGATACGCTTATCACAATGCCTTACTGGTCTGTGCTGAAGCAGGGCATTCTGGCAGCCAAGTGGCTTGACCTTTATTAGTGAGCCTGGTTACCCCCTCTCGGAACCACAGACTTAGAAATCGCCAGCTCATATAAAGTGCATAAAATAAATTTATATATATATACCCTTATACACCATTTTAATAAAAAATATCACAAAATTCTTCTAAGTCCCTCGGGAAGAGTGAAAGACGCGCACGTTCATTTTCAGAGCTCCTAGACCTTCCTATAAGAAGTTAGCCAAAAAGTAGCTTCGAAAAACGCTTAGGTTAAGTCTCAGAGTTGCATCTAATGTACCAAAGCTGGACTTAGACATAATTTCACTCTCACAACATTATGGCTGGTTGGAGACAGTCCGAACCACAAGTACCGGGTCCATGGTTCTGGGCGTATACTGGGGGGACGGGGACGACTCCCATTAACCCCTGACTATACCGGGGATACGCTTATCACAATGCCTTACTGGTCTGTGCTGAAGCAGGGCATTCTGGCAGCCAAGTGGCTTGACCTTTATTAGTGAGCCTGGTTACCCCCTCTCGGAACCACAAACTTAGAAATCGCCAGCTCATATACAGTGCATAAAATAAATTTATATATATATACCCTTATACACCATTTTAATAAAAAATATCACAAAATTCTTCTAAGTCCCTCGGGAAGAGTGAAAGACGCGCACGTTCATTTTCAGAGCTCCTAGACCTTCCTATAAGAAGTTAGCCAAAAAGTAGCTTCGAAAAACGCTTAGGTTAAGTTTCAGAGTTGCTTCTCATGTACCAAAGCTGGACTTAGACATAATTTCACTCTCACAACATTATGGCTGGTTGGAGACAGTCCGAACCACAAATACCGGGTCCATGGTTCTGGCCATATACTGGGGGGACGGGGACGACTCCCATTAACCTCTGACTATACCGGGGATACGCTTATCACAATGCCTTACTGGTCTGTGCTGAAGCAGGGCATTCTGGCAGCCAAGTGGCTTGACCTTTATTAGTGAGCCTGGTTACCCCCTCTCGGAACCACAGACTTAGAAATCGCCAGCTCATATAAAGTGCATAAAATAAATTTATATATATATACCCTTATACACCATTTTAATAAAAAATATCACAAAATTCTTCTAAGTCCCTCGGGAAGAGTGAAAGACGCGCACGGTCATTTTCAGAGCTCCTAGACCTTCCTATAAGAAGTTAGCCAAAAAGTAGCTTCGAAAAACGCTTAGGTTAAGTTTCAGAGTTGCTTCTAATGTACCGAAGCTGGAATTAGACATAATTTCACTCTCACAACATTATGGCTGGTTGGAGACAGTCCGAACCACAAGTACTGGGTCCATGGTTCTGGGCGTATACTGGGGGGACGGGGACGACTCCCATTAACCCCTGACTATACCGGGGATACGCTTATCACAATGCCTTACTGGTCTGTGCTGAAGCAGGGCATTCTGGCAGCCAAGTGGCTTGACCTTTATTAGTGAGCCTGGTTACCCCCTCTCGGAACCACAGACTTAGAAATCGCCAGCTCATATAAAGTGCATAAAATAAATTTATATATATATACCCTTATACACCATTTTAATAAAAAATATCACAAAATTCTTCTAAGTCCCTCGGGAAGAGTGAAAGACGCGCACGTTCATTTTCAGAGCTCCTAGACCTTCCTATAAGAAGTTAGCCAAAAAGTAGCTTCGAAAAACGCTTAGGTTAAGTCTCAGAGTTGCATCTAATGTACCAAAGCTGGACTTAGACATAATTTCACTCTCACAACATTATGGCTGGTTGGAGACAGTCCGAACCACAAGTACCGGGTCCATGGTTCTGGGCGTATACTGGGGGGACGGGGACGACTCCCATTAACCCCTGACTATACCGGGGATACGCTTATCACAATGCCTTACTGGTCTGTGCTGAAGCAGGGCATTCTGGCAGCCAAGTGGCTTGACCTTTATTAGTGAGCCTGGTTACCCCCTCTCGGAACCACAAACTTAGAAATCGCCAGCTCATATACAGTGCATAAAATAAATTTATATATATATACCCTTATACACCATTTTAATAAAAAATATCACAAAATTCTTCTAAGTCCCTCGGGAAGAGTGAAAGACGCGCACGTTCATTTTCAGAGCTCCTAGACCTTCCTATAAGAAGTTAGCCAAAAAGTAGCTTCGAAAAACGCTTAGGTTAAGTTTCAGAGTTGCTTCTCATGTACCAAAGCTGGACTTAGACATAATTTCACTCTCACAACATTATGGCTGGTTGGAGACAGTCCGAACCACAAATACCGGGTCCATGGTTCTGGCCATATACTGGGGGGACGGGGACGACTCCCATTAACCTCTGACTATACCGGGGATACGCTTATCACAATGCCTTACTGGTCTGTGCTGAAGCAGGGCATTCTGGCAGCCAAGTGGCTTGACCTTTATTAGTGAGCCTGGTTACCCCCTCTCGGAACCACAGACTTAGAAATCGCCAGCTCATATAAAGTGCATAAAATAAATTTATATATATATACCCTTATACACCATTTTAATAAAAAATATCACAAAATTCTTCTAAGTCCCTCGGGAAGAGTGAAAGACGCGCACGTTCATTTTCAGAGCTCCTAGACCTTCCTATAAGAAGTTAGCCAAAAAGTAGCTTCGAAAAACGCTTAGGTTAAGTTTCAGAGTTGCTTCTAATGTACCGAAGCTGGAATTAGACATAATTTCACTCTCACAACATTATGGCTGGTTGGAGACAGTCCGAACCACAAGTACCGGGTCCATGGTTCTGGGCGTATACTGGGGGGACGGGGACGACTCCCATTAACCCCTGACTATACCGGGGATACGCTTATCACAATGCCTTACTGGTCTGTGCTGAAGCAGGGCATTCTGGCAGCCAAGTGGCTTGACCTTTATTAGTGAGCCTGGTTACCCCCTCTCGGAACCACAGACTTAGAAATCGCCAGCTCATATAAAGTGCATAAAATAAATTTATATATATATACCCTTATACACCATTTTAATAAAAAATATCACAAAATTCTTCTAAGTCCCTCGGGAAGAGTGAAAGACGCGCACGTTCATTTTCAGAGCTCCTAGACCTTCCTATAAGAAGTTAGCCAAAAAGTAGCTTCGAAAAACGCTTAGGTTAAGTCTCAGAGTTGCATCTAATGTACCAAAGCTGGACTTAGACATAATTTCACTCTCACAACATTATGGCTGGTTGGAGACAGTCCGAACCACAAGTACCGGGTCCATGGTTCTGGGCGTATACTGGGGGGACGGGGACGACTCCCATTAACCCCTGACTATACCGGGGATACGCTTATCACAATGCCTTACTGGTCTGTGCTGAAGCAGGGCATTCTGGCAGCCAAGTGGCTTGACCTTTATTAGTGAGCCTGGTTACCCCCTCTCGGAACCACAAACTTAGAAATCGCCAGCTCATATACAGTGCATAAAATAAATTTATATATATATACCCTTATACACCATTTTAATAAAAAATATCACAAAATTCTTCTAAGTCCCTCGGGAAGAGTGAAAGACGCGCACGTTCATTTTCAGAGCTCCTAGACCTTCCTATAAGAAGTTAGCCAAAAAGTAGCTTCGAAAAACGCTTAGGTTAAGTTTCAGAGTTGCTTCTCATGTACCAAAGCTGGACTTAGACATAATTTCACTCTCACAACATTATGGCTGGTTGGAGACAGTCCGAACCACAAATACCGGGTCCATGGTTCTGGCCATATACTGGGGGGACGGGGACGACTCCCATTAACCTCTGACTATACCGGGGATACGCTTATCACAATGCCTTACTGGTCTGTGCTGAAGCAGGGCATTCTGGCAGCCAAGTGGCTTGACCTTTATTAGTGAGCCTGGTTACCCCCTCTCGGAACCACAGACTTAGAAATCGCCAGCTCATATAAAGTGCATAAAATAAATTTATATATATATACCCTTATACACCATTTTAATAAAAAATATCACAAAATTCTTCTAAGTCCCTCGGGAAGAGTGAAAGACGCGCACGGTCATTTTCAGAGCTCCTAGACCTTCCTATAAGAAGTTAGCCAAAAAGTAGCTTCGAAAAACGCTTAGGTTAAGTTTCAGAGTTGCTTCTAATGTACCGAAGCTGGAATTAGACATAATTTCACTCTCACAACATTATGGCTGGTTGGAGACAGTCCGAACCACAAGTACTGGGTCCATGGTTCTGGGCGTATACTGGGGGGACGGGGACGACTCCCATTAACCCCTGACTATACCGGGGATACGCTTATCACAATGCCTTACTGGTCTGTGCTGAAGCAGGGCATTCTGGCAGCCAAGTGGCTTGACCTTTATTAGTGAGCCTGGTTACCCCCTCTCGGAACCACAGACTTAGAAATCGCCAGCTCATATAAAGTGCATAAAATAAATTTATATATATATACCCTTATACACCATTTTAATAAAAAATATCACAAAATTCTTCTAAGTCCCTCGGGAAGAGTGAAAGACGCGCACGTTCATTTTCAGAGCTCCTAGACCTTCCTATAAGAAGTTAGCCAAAAAGTAGCTTCGAAAAACGCTTAGGTTAAGTCTCAGAGTTGCATCTAATGTACCAAAGCTGGACTTAGACATAATTTCACTCTCACAACATTATGGCTGGTTGGAGACAGTCCGAACCACAAGTACCGGGTCCATGGTTCTGGGCGTATACTGGGGGGACGGGGACGACTCCCATTAACCCCTGACTATACCGGGGATACGCTTATCACAATGCCTTACTGGTCTGTGCTGAAGCAGGGCATTCTGGCAGCCAAGTGGCTTGACCTTTATTAGTGAGCCTGGTTACCCCCTCTCGGAACCACAAACTTAGAAATCGCCAGCTCATATACAGTGCATAAAATAAATTTATATATATATACCCTTATACACCATTTTAATAAAAAATATCACAAAATTCTTCTAAGTCCCTCGGGAAGAGTGAAAGACGCGCACGTTCATTTTCAGAGCTCCTAGACCTTCCTATAAGAAGTTAGCCAAAAAGTAGCTTCGAAAAACGCTTAGGTTAAGTTTCAGAGTTGCTTCTCATGTACCAAAGCTGGACTTAGACATAATTTCACTCTCACAACATTATGGCTGGTTGGAGACAGTCCGAACCACAAATACCGGGTCCATGGTTCTGGCCATATACTGGGGGGACGGGGACGACTCCCATTAACCTCTGACTATACCGGGGATACGCTTATCACAATGCCTTACTGGTCTGTGCTGAAGCAGGGCATTCTGGCAGCCAAGTGGCTTGACCTTTATTAGTGAGCCTGGTTACCCCCTCTCGGAACCACAGACTTAGAAATCGCCAGCTCATATAAAGTGCATAAAATAAATTTATATATATATACCCTTATACACCATTTTAATAAAAAATATCACAAAATTCTTCTAAGTCCCTCGGGAAGAGTGAAAGACGCGCACGTTCATTTTCAGAGCTCCTAGACCTTCCTATAAGAAGTTAGCCAAAAAGTAGCTTCGAAAAACGCTTAGGTTAAGTTTCAGAGTTGCTTCTAATGTACCGAAGCTGGAATTAGACATAATTTCACTCTCACAACATTATGGCTGGTTGGAGACAGTCCGAACCACAAGTACCGGGTCCATGGTTCTGGGCGTATACTGGGGGGACGGGGACGACTCCCATTAACCCCTGACTATACCGGGGATACGCTTATCACAATGCCTTACTGGTCTGTGCTGAAGCAGGGCATTCTGGCAGCCAAGTGGCTTGACCTTTATTAGTGAGCCTGGTTACCCCCTCTCGGAACCACAGACTTAGAAATCGCCAGCTCATATAAAGTGCATAAAATAAATTTATATATATATACCCTTATACACCATTTTAATAAAAAATATCACAAAATTCTTCTAAGTCCCTCGGGAAGAGTGAAAGACGCGCACGTTCATTTTCAGAGCTCCTAGACCTTCCTATAAGAAGTTAGCCAAAAAGTAGCTTCGAAAAACGCTTAGGTTAAGTTTCAGAGTTGCTTCTAATGTACCGAAGCTGGAATTAGACATAATTTCACTCTCACAACATTATGGCTGGTTGGAGACATTCCGAACCACAAGTACTGGGTCCATGGTTCTGGGCGTATACTGGGGGGACGGGGACGACTCCCATTAACCCCTGACTATACCGGGGATACGCTTATCACAATGCCTTACTGGTCTGTGCTGAAGCAGGGCATTCTGGCAGCCAAGTGGCTTGACCTTTATTAGTGAGCCTGGTTACCCCCTCTCGGAACCACAGACTTAGAAATCGCCAGCTCATATAAAGTGCATAAAATAAATTTATATATATATACCCTTATACACCATTTTAATAAAAAATATCACAAAATTCTTCTAAGTCCCTCGGGAAGAGTGAAAGACGCGCACGTTCATTTTCAGAGCTCCTAGACCTTCCTATAAGAAGTTAGCCAAAAAGTAGCTTCGAAAAACGCTTAGGTTAAGTCTCAGAGTTGCATCTAATGTACCAAAGCTGGACTTAGACATAATTTCACTCTCACAACATTATGGCTGGTTGGAGACAGTCCGAACCACAAGTACCGGGTCCATGGTTCTGGGCGTATACTGGGGGGACGGGGACGACTCCCATTAACCCCTGACTATACCGGGGATACGCTTATCACAATGCCTTACTGGTCTGTGCTGAAGCAGGGCATTCTGGCAGCCAAGTGGCTTGACCTTTATTAGTGAGCCTGGTTACCCCCTCTCGGAACCACAAACTTAGAAATCGCCAGCTCATATACAGTGCATAAAATAAATTTATATATATATATACCCTTATACACCATTTTAATAAAAAATATCACAAAATTCTTCTAAGTCCCTCGGGAAGAGTGAAAGACGTGCACGTTCATTTTCAGAGCTCCTAGACCTTCCTATAAGAAGTTAGCCAAAAAGTAGCTTCGAAAAACGCTTAGGTTAAGTTTCAGAGTTGCTTCTCATGTACCAAAGCTGGACTTAGACATAATTTCACTCTCACAACATTATGGCTGGTTGGAGACAGTCCGAACCACAAATACCGGGTCCATGGTTCTGGCCATATACTGGGGGGACGGGGACGACTCCCATTAACCTCTGACTATACCGGGGATACGCTTATCACAATGCCTTACTGGTCTGTGCTGAAGCAGGGCATTCTGGCAGCCAAGTGGCTTGACCTTTATTAGTGAGCCTGGTTACCCCCTCTCGGAACCACAGACTTAGAAATCGCCAGCTCATATAAAGTGCATAAAATAAATTTATATATATATACCCTTATACACCATTTTAATAAAAAATATCACAAAATTCTTCTAAGTCCCTCGGGAAGAGTGAAAGACGCGCACGTTCATTTTCAGAGCTCCTAGACCTTCCTATAAGAAGTTAGCCAAAAAGTAGCTTCGAAAAACGCTTAGGTTAAGTTTCAGAGTTGCTTCTAATGTACCGAAGCTGGAATTAGACATAATTTCACTCTCACAACATTATGGCTGGTTGGAGACAGTCCGAACCACAAGTACTGGGTCCATGGTTCTGGGCGTATACTGGGGGGACGGGGACGACTCCCATTAACCCCTGACTATACCGGGGATACGCTTATCACAATGCCTTACTGGTCTGTGCTGAAGCAGGGCATTCTGGCAGCCAAGTGGCTTGACCTTTATTAGTGAGCCTGGTTACCCCCTCTCGGAACCACAGACTTAGAAATCGCCAGCTCATATAAAGTGCATAAAATAAATTTATATATATATACCCTTATACACCATTTTAATAAAAAATATCACAAAATTCTTCTAAGTCCCTCGGGAAGAGTGAAAGACGCGCACGTTCATTTTCAGAGCTCCTAGACCTTCCTATAAGAAGTTAGCCAAAAAGTAGCTTCGAAAAACGCTTAGGTTAAGTCTCAGAGTTGCATCTAATGTACCAAAGCTGGACTTAGACATAATTTCACTCTCACAACATTATGGCTGGTTGGAGACAGTCCGAACCACAAGTACCGGGTCCATGGTTCTGGGCGTATACTGGGGGGACGGGGACGACTCCCATTAACCCCTGACTATACCGGGGATACGCTTATCACAATGCCTTACTGGTCTGTGCTGAAGCAGGGCATTCTGGCAGCCAAGTGGCTTGACCTTTATTAGTGAGCCTGGTTACCCCCTCTCGGAACCACAAACTTAGAAATCGCCAGCTCATATACAGTGCATAAAATAAATTTATATATATATACCCTTATACACCATTTTAATAAAAAATATCACAAAATTCTTCTAAGTCCCTCGGGAAGAGTGAAAGACGCGCACGTTCATTTTCAGAGCTCCTAGACCTTCCTATAAGAAGTTAGCCAAAAAGTAGCTTCGAAAAACGCTTAGGTTAAGTTTCAGAGTTGCTTCTCATGTACCAAAGCTGGACTTAGACATAATTTCACTCTCACAACATTATGGCTGGTTGGAGACAGTCCGAACCACAAATACCGGGTCCATGGTTCTGGCCATATACTGGGGGGACGGGGACGACTCCCATTAACCTCTGACTATACCGGGGATACGCTTATCACAATGCCTTACTGGTCTGTGCTGAAGCAGGGCATTCTGGCAGCCAAGTGGCTTGACCTTTATTAGTGAGCCTGGTTACCCCCTCTCGGAACCACAGACTTAGAAATCGCCAGCTCATATAAAGTGCATAAAATAAATTTATATATATATACCCTTATACACCATTTTAATAAAAAATATCACAAAATTCTTCTAAGTCCCTCGGGAAGAGTGAAAGACGCGCACGGTCATTTTCAGAGCTCCTAGACCTTCCTATAAGAAGTTAGCCAAAAAGTAGCTTCGAAAAACGCTTAGGTTAAGTTTCAGAGTTGCTTCTCATGTACCAAAGCTGGACTTAGACATAATTTCACTCTCACAACATTATGGCTGGTTGGAGACAGTCCGAACCACAAATACCGGGTCCATGGTTCTGGCCATATACTGGGGGGACGGGGACGACTCCCATTAACCTCTGACTATACCGGGGATACGCTTATCACAATGCCTTACTGGTCTGTGCTGAAGCAGGGCATTCTGGCAGCCAAGTGGCTTGACCTTTATTAGTGAGCCTGGTTACCCCCTCTCGGAACCACAGACTTAGAAATCGCCAGCTCATATAAAGTGCATAAAATAAATTTATATATATATACCCTTATACACCATTTTAATAAAAAATATCACAAAATTCTTCTAAGTCCCTCGGGAAGAGTGAAAGACGCGCACGTTCATTTTCAGAGCTCCTAGACCTTCCTATAAGAAGTTAGCCAAAAAGTAGCTTCGAAAAACGCTTAGGTTAAGTTTCAGAGTTGCTTCTAATGTACCGAAGCTGGAATTAGACATAATTTCACTCTCACAACATTATGGCTGGTTGGAGACAGTCCGAACCACAAGTACTGGGTCCATGGTTCTGGGCGTATACTGGGGGGACGGGGACGACTCCCATTAACCCCTGACTATACCGGGGATACGCTTATCACAATGCCTTACTGGTCTGTGCTGAAGCAGGGCATTCTGGCAGCCAAGTGGCTTGACCTTTATTAGTGAGCCTGGTTACCCCCTCTCGGAACCACAGACTTAGAAATCGCCAGCTCATATAAAGTGCATAAAATAAATTTATATATATATACCCTTATACACCATTTTAATAAAAAATATCACAAAATTCTTCTAAGTCCCTCGGGAAGAGTGAAAGACGCGCACGTTCATTTTCAGAGCTCCTAGACCTTCCTATAAGAAGTTAGCCAAAAAGTAGCTTCGAAAAACGCTTAGGTTAAGTCTCAGAGTTGCATCTAATGTACCAAAGCTGGACTTAGACATAATTTCACTCTCACAACATTATGGCTGGTTGGAGACAGTCCGAACCACAAGTACCGGGTCCATGGTTCTGGGCGTATACTGGGGGGACGGGGACGACTCCCATTAACCCCTGACTATACCGGGGATACGCTTATCACAATGCCTTACTGGTCTGTGCTGAAGCAGGGCATTCTGGCAGCCAAGTGGCTTGACCTTTATTAGTGAGCCTGGTTACCCCCTCTCGGAACCACAAACTTAGAAATCGCCAGCTCATATACAGTGCATAAAATAAATTTATATATATATACCCTTATACACCATTTTAATAAAAAATATCACAAAATTCTTCTAAGTCCCTCGGGAAGAGTGAAAGACGCGCACGTTCATTTTCAGAGCTCCTAGACCTTCCTATAAGAAGTTAGCCAAAAAGTAGCTTCGAAAAACGCTTAGGTTAAGTTTCAGAGTTGCTTCTCATGTACCAAAGCTGGACTTAGACATAATTTCACTCTCACAACATTATGGCTGGTTGGAGACAGTCCGAACCACAAATACCGGGTCCATGGTTCTGGCCATATACTGGGGGGACGGGGACGACTCCCATTAACCTCTGACTATACCGGGGATACGCTTATCACAATGCCTTACTGGTCTGTGCTGAAGCAGGGCATTCTGGCAGCCAAGTGGCTTGACCTTTATTAGTGAGCCTGGTTACCCCCTCTCGGAACCACAGACTTAGAAATCGCCAGCTCATATAAAGTGCATAAAATAAATTTATATATATATACCCTTATACACCATTTTAATAAAAAATATCACAAAATTCTTCTAAGTCCCTCGGGAAGAGTGAAAGACGCGCACGGTCATTTTCAGAGCTCCTAGACCTTCCTATAAGAAGTTAGCCAAAAAGTAGCTTCGAAAAACGCTTAGGTTAAGTTTCAGAGTTGCTTCTAATGTACCGAAGCTGGAATTAGACATAATTTCACTCTCACAACATTATGGCTGGTTGGAGACAGTCCGAACCACAAGTACTGGGTCCATGGTTCTGGGCGTATACTGGGGGGACGGGGACGACTCCCATTAACCCCTGACTATACCGGGGATACGCTTATCACAATGCCTTACTGGTCTGTGCTGAAGCAGGGCATTCTGGCAGCCAAGTGGCTTGACCTTTATTAGTGAGCCTGGTTACCCCCTCTCGGAACCACAGACTTAGAAATCGCCAGCTCATATAAAGTGCATAAAATAAATTTATATATATATACCCTTATACACCATTTTAATAAAAAATATCACAAAATTCTTCTAAGTCCCTCGGGAAGAGTGAAAGACGCGCACGTTCATTTTCAGAGCTCCTAGACCTTCCTATAAGAAGTTAGCCAAAAAGTAGCTTCGAAAAACGCTTAGGTTAAGTCTCAGAGTTGCATCTAATGTACCAAAGCTGGACTTAGACATAATTTCACTCTCACAACATTATGGCTGGTTGGAGACAGTCCGAACCACAAGTACCGGGTCCATGGTTCTGGGCGTATACTGGGGGGACGGGGACGACTCCCATTAACCCCTGACTATACCGGGGATACGCTTATCACAATGCCTTACTGGTCTGTGCTGAAGCAGGGCATTCTGGCAGCCAAGTGGCTTGACCTTTATTAGTGAGCCTGGTTACCCCCTCTCGGAACCACAAACTTAGAAATCGCCAGCTCATATACAGTGCATAAAATAAATTTATATATATATACCCTTATACACCATTTTAATAAAAAATATCACAAAATTCTTCTAAGTCCCTCGGGAAGAGTGAAAGACGCGCACGTTCATTTTCAGAGCTCCTAGACCTTCCTATAAGAAGTTAGCCAAAAAGTAGCTTCGAAAAACGCTTAGGTTAAGTTTCAGAGTTGCTTCTCATGTACCAAAGCTGGACTTAGACATAATTTCACTCTCACAACATTATGGCTGGTTGGAGACAGTCCGAACCACAAATACCGGGTCCATGGTTCTGGCCATATACTGGGGGGACGGGGACGACTCCCATTAACCTCTGACTATACCGGGGATACGCTTATCACAATGCCTTACTGGTCTGTGCTGAAGCAGGGCATTCTGGCAGCCAAGTGGCTTGACCTTTATTAGTGAGCCTGGTTACCCCCTCTCGGAACCACAGACTTAGAAATCGCCAGCTCATATAAAGTGCATAAAATAAATTTATATATATATACCCTTATACACCATTTTAATAAAAAATATCACAAAATTCTTCTAAGTCCCTCGGGAAGAGTGAAAGACGCGCACGTTCATTTTCAGAGCTCCTAGACCTTCCTATAAGAAGTTAGCCAAAAAGTAGCTTCGAAAAACGCTTAGGTTAAGTTTCAGAGTTGCTTCTAATGTACCGAAGCTGGAATTAGACATAATTTCACTCTCACAACATTATGGCTGGTTGGAGACAGTCCGAACCACAAGTACCGGGTCCATGGTTCTGGGCGTATACTGGGGGGACGGGGACGACTCCCATTAACCCCTGACTATACCGGGGATACGCTTATCACAATGCCTTACTGGTCTGTGCTGAAGCAGGGCATTCTGGCAGCCAAGTGGCTTGACCTTTATTAGTGAGCCTGGTTACCCCCTCTCGGAACCACAGACTTAGAAATCGCCAGCTCATATAAAGTGCATAAAATAAATTTATATATATATACCCTTATACACCATTTTAATAAAAAATATCACAAAATTCTTCTAAGTCCCTCGGGAAGAGTGAAAGACGCGCACGTTCATTTTCAGAGCTCCTAGACCTTCCTATAAGAAGTTAGCCAAAAAGTAGCTTCGAAAAACGCTTAGGTTAAGTTTCAGAGTTGCTTCTAATGTACCGAAGCTGGAATTAGACATAATTTCACTCTCACAACATTATGGCTGGTTGGAGACAGTCCGAACCACAAGTACTGGGTCCATGGTTCTGGGCGTATACTGGGGGGACGGGGACGACTCCCATTAACCCCTGACTATACCGGGGATACGCTTATCACAATGCCTTACTGGTCTGTGCTGAAGCAGGGCATTCTGGCAGCCAAGTGGCTTGACCTTTATTAGTGAGCCTGGTTACCCCCTCTCGGAACCACAGACTTAGAAATCGCCAGCTCATATAAAGTGCATAAAATAAATTTATATATATATACCCTTATACACCATTTTAATAAAAAATATCACAAAATTCTTCTAAGTCCCTCGGGAAGAGTGAAAGACGCGCACGTTCATTTTCAGAGCTCCTAGACCTTCCTATAAGAAGTTAGCCAAAAAGTAGCTTCGAAAAACGCTTAGGTTAAGTCTCAGAGTTGCATCTAATGTACCAAAGCTGGACTTAGACATAATTTCACTCTCACAACATTATGGCTGGTTGGAGACAGTCCGAACCACAAGTACCGGGTCCATGGTTCTGGGCGTATACTGGGGGGACGGGGACGACTCCCATTAACCCCTGACTATACCGGGGATACGCTTATCACAATGCCTTACTGGTCTGTGCTGAAGCAGGGCATTCTGGCAGCCAAGTGGCTTGACCTTTATTAGTGAGCCTGGTTACCCCCTCTCGGAACCACAAACTTAGAAATCGCCAGCTCATATACAGTGCATAAAATAAATTTATATATATATACCCTTATACACCATTTTAATAAAAAATATCACAAAATTCTTCTAAGTCCCTCGGGAAGAGTGAAAGACGTGCACGTTCATTTTCAGAGCTCCTAGACCTTCCTATAAGAAGTTAGCCAAAAAGTAGCTTCGAAAAACGCTTAGGTTAAGTTTCAGAGTTGCTTCTCATGTACCAAAGCTGGACTTAGACATAATTTCACTCTCACAACATTATGGCTGGTTGGAGACAGTCCGAACCACAAATACCGGGTCCATGGTTCTGGCCATATACTGGGGGGACGGGGACGACTCCCATTAACCTCTGACTATACCGGGGATACGCTTATCACAATGCCTTACTGGTCTGTGCTGAAGCAGGGCATTCTGGCAGCCAAGTGGCTTGACCTTTATTAGTGAGCCTGGTTACCCCCTCTCGGAACCACAGACTTAGAAATCGCCAGCTCATATAAAGTGCATAAAATAAATTTATATATATATACCCTTATACACCATTTTAATAAAAAATATCACAAAATTCTTCTAAGTCCCTCGGGAAGAGTGAAAGACGCGCACGTTCATTTTCAGAGCTCCTAGACCTTCCTATAAGAAGTTAGCCAAAAAGTAGCTTCGAAAAACGCTTAGGTTAAGTTTCAGAGTTGCTTCTAATGTACCGAAGCTGGAATTAGACATAATTTCACTCTCACAACATTATGGCTGGTTGGAGACAGTCCGAACCACAAGTACTGGGTCCATGGTTCTGGGCGTATACTGGGGGGACGGGGACGACTCCCATTAACCCCTGACTATACCGGGGATACGCTTATCACAATGCCTTACTGGTCTGTGCTGAAGCAGGGCATTCTGGCAGCCAAGTGGCTTGACCTTTATTAGTGAGCCTGGTTACCCCCTCTCGGAACCACAGACTTAGAAATCGCCAGCTCATATAAAGTGCATAAAATAAATTTATATATATATACCCTTATACACCATTTTAATAAAAAATATCACAAAATTCTTCTAAGTCCCTCGGGAAGAGTGAAAGACGCGCACGTTCATTTTCAGAGCTCCTAGACCTTCCTATAAGAAGTTAGCCAAAAAGTAGCTTCGAAAAACGCTTAGGTTAAGTCTCAGAGTTGCATCTAATGTACCAAAGCTGGACTTAGACATAATTTCACTCTCACAACATTATGGCTGGTTGGAGACAGTCCGAACCACAAGTACCGGGTCCATGGTTCTGGGCGTATACTGGGGGGACGGGGACGACTCCCATTAACCCCTGACTATACCGGGGATACGCTTATCACAATGCCTTACTGGTCTGTGCTGAAGCAGGGCATTCTGGCAGCCAAGTGGCTTGACCTTTATTAGTGAGCCTGGTTACCCCCTCTCGGAACCACAAACTTAGAAATCGCCAGCTCATATACAGTGCATAAAATAAATTTATATATATATACCCTTATACACCATTTTAATAAAAAATATCACAAAATTCTTCTAAGTCCCTCGGGAAGAGTGAAAGACGTGCACGTTCATTTTCAGAGCTCCTAGACCTTCCTATAAGAAGTTAGCCAAAAAGTAGCTTCGAAAAACGCTTAGGTTAAGTTTCAGAGTTGCTTCTCATGTACCAAAGCTGGACTTAGACATAATTTCACTCTCACAACATTATGGCTGGTTGGAGACAGTCCGAACCACAAATACCGGGTCCATGGTTCTGGCCATATACTGGGGGGACGGGGACGACTCCCATTAACCTCTGACTATACCGGGGATACGCTTATCACAATGCCTTACTGGTCTGTGCTGAAGCAGGGCATTCTGGCAGCCAAGTGGCTTGACCTTTATTAGTGAGCCTGGTTACCCCCTCTCGGAACCACAGACTTAGAAATCGCCAGCTCATATAAAGTGCATAAAATAAATTTATATATATATACCCTTATACACCATTTTAATAAAAAATATCACAAAATTCTTCTAAGTCCCTCGGGAAGAGTGAAAGACGCGCACGTTCATTTTCAGAGCTCCTAGACCTTCCTATAAGAAGTTAGCCAAAAAGTAGCTTCGAAAAACGCTTAGGTTAAGTTTCAGAGTTGCTTCTAATGTACCGAAGCTGGAATTAGACATAATTTCACTCTCACAACATTATGGCTGGTTGGAGACAGTCCGAACCACAAGTACTGGGTCCATGGTTCTGGGCGTATACTGGGGGGACGGGGACGACTCCCATTAACCCCTGACTATACCGGGGATACGCTTATCACAATGCCTTACTGGTCTGTGCTGAAGCAGGGCATTCTGGCAGCCAAGTGGCTTGACCTTTATTAGTGAGCCTGGTTACCCCCTCTCGGAACCACAGACTTAGAAATCGCCAGCTCATATAAAGTGCATAAAATAAATTTATATATATATACCCTTATACACCATTTTAATAAAAAATATCACAAAATTCTTCTAAGTCCCTCGGGAAGAGTGAAAGACGCGCACGTTCATTTTCAGAGCTCCTAGACCTTCCTATAAGAAGTTAGCCAAAAAGTAGCTTCGAAAAACGCTTAGGTTAAGTTTCAGAGTTGCTTCTAATGTACCGAAGCTGGAATTAGACATAATTTCACTCTCACAACATTATGGCTGGTTGGAGACAGTCCGAACCACAAGTACTGGGTCCATGGTTCTGGGCGTATACTGGGGGGACGGGGACGACTCCCATTAACCCCTGACTATACCGGGGATACGCTTATCACAATGCCTTACTGGTCTGTGCTGAAGCAGGGCATTCTGGCAGCCAAGTGGCTTGACCTTTATTAGTGAGCCTGGTTACCCCCTCTCGGAACCACAGACTTAGAAATCGCCAGCTCATATAAAGTGCATAAAATAAATTTATATATATATACCCTTATACACCATTTTAATAAAAAATATCACAAAATTCTTCTAAGTCCCTCGGGAAGAGTGAAAGACGCGCACGTTCATTTTCAGAGCTCCTAGACCTTCCTATAAGAAGTTAGCCAAAAAGTAGCTTCGAAAAACGCTTAGGTTAAGTCTCAGAGTTGCATCTAATGTACCAAAGCTGGACTTAGACATAATTTCACTCTCACAACATTATGGCTGGTTGGAGACAGTCCGAACCACAAGTACCGGGTCCATGGTTCTGGGCGTATACTGGGAGGACGGGGACGACTCCCATTAACCCCTGACTATACCGGGGATACGCTTATCACAATGCCTTACTGGTCTGTGCTGAAGCAGGGCATTCTGGCAGCCAAGTGGCTTGACCTTTATTAGTGAGCCTGGTTACCCCCTCTCGGAACCACAAACTTAGAAATCGCCAGCTCATATACAGTGCATAAAATAAATTTATATATATATACCCTTATACACCATTTTAATAAAAAATATCACAAAATTCTTCTAAGTCCCTCGGGAAGAGTGAAAGACGCGCACGTTCATTTTCAGAGCTCCTAGACCTTCCTATAAGAAGTTAGCCAAAAAGTAGCTTCGAAAAACGCTTAGGTTAAGTTTCAGAGTTGCTTCTAATGTACCGAAGCTGGAATTAGACATAATTTCACTCTCACAACATTATGGCTGGTTGGAGACAGTCCGAACCACAAGTACTGGGTCCATGGTTCTGGGCGTATACTGGGGGGACGGGGACGACTCCCATTAACCCCTGACTATACCGGGGATACGCTTATCACAATGCCTTACTGGTCTGTGCTGAAGCAGGGCATTCTGGCAGCCAAGTGGCTTGACCTTTATTAGTGAGCCTGGTTACCCCCTCTCGGAACCACAGACTTAGAAATCGCCAGCTCATATAAAGTGCATAAAATAAATTTATATATATATACCCTTATACACCATTTTAATAAAAAATATCACAAAATTCTTCTAAGTCCCTCGGGAAGAGTGAAAGACGCGCACGTTCATTTTCAGAGCTCCTAGACCTTCCTATAAGAAGTTAGCCAAAAAGTAGCTTCGAAAAACGCTTAGGTTAAGTCTCAGAGTTGCATCTAATGTACCAAAGCTGGACTTAGACATAATTTCACTCTCACAACATTATGGCTGGTTGGAGACAGTCCGAACCACAAGTACCGGGTCCATGGTTCTGGGCGTATACTGGGGGGACGGGGACGACTCCCATTAACCCCTGACTATACCGGGGATACGCTTATCACAATGCCTTACTGGTCTGTGCTGAAGCAGGGCATTCTGGCAGCCAAGTGGCTTGACCTTTATTAGTGAGCCTGGTTACCCCCTCTCGGAACCACAAACTTAGAAATCGCCAGCTCATATACAGTGCATAAAATAAATTTATATATATATACCCTTATACACCATTTTAATAAAAAATATCACAAAATTCTTCTAAGTCCCTCGGGAAGAGTGAAAGACGCGCACGTTCATTTTCAGAGCTCCTAGACCTTCCTATAAGAAGTTAGCCAAAAAGTAGCTTCGAAAAACGCTTAGGTTAAGTTTCAGAGTTGCTTCTCATGTACCAAAGCTGGACTTAGACATAATTTCACTCTCACAACATTATGGCTGGTTGGAGACAGTCCGAACCACAAATACCGGGTCCATGGTTCTGGCCATATACTGGGGGGACGGGGACGACTCCCATTAACCTCTGACTATACCGGGGATACGCTTATCACAATGCCTTACTGGTCTGTGCTGAAGCAGGGCATTCTGGCAGCCAAGTGGCTTGACCTTTATTAGTGAGCCTGGTTACCCCCTCTCGGAACCACAGACTTAGAAATCGCCAGCTCATATAAAGTGCATAAAATAAATTTATATATATATACCCTTATACACCATTTTAATAAAAAATATCACAAAATTCTTCTAAGTCCCTCGGGAAGAGTGAAAGACGCGCACGTTCATTTTCAGAGCTCCTAGACCTTCCTATAAGAAGTTAGCCAAAAAGTAGCTTCGAAAAACGCTTAGGTTAAGTCTCAGAGTTGCATCTAATGTACCAAAGCTGGACTTAGACATAATTTCACTCTCACAACATTATGGCTGGTTGGAGACAGTCCGAACCACAAGTACCGGGTCCATGGTTCTGGGCGTATACTGGGGGGACGGGGACGACTCCCATTAACCCCTGACTATACCGGGGATACGCTTATCACAATGCCTTACTGGTCTGTGCTGAAGCAGGGCATTCTGGCAGCCAAGTGGCTTGACCTTTATTAGTGAGCCTGGTTACCCCCTCTCGGAACCACAAACTTAGAAATCGCCAGCTCATATACAGTGCATAAAATAAATTTATATATATATACCCTTATACACCATTTTAATAAAAAATATCACAAAATTCTTCTAAGTCCCTCGGGAAGAGTGAAAGACGCGCACGTTCATTTTCAGAGCTCCTAGACCTTCCTATAAGAAGTTAGCCAAAAAGTAGCTTCGAAAAACGCTTAGGTTAAGTTTCAGAGTTGCTTCTAATGTACCGAAGCTGGAATTAGACATAATTTCACTCTCACAACATTATGGCTGGTTGGAGACAGTCCGAACCACAAGTACTGGGTCCATGGTTCTGGGCTTATACTGGGGGGACGGGGACGACTCCCATTAACCCCTGACTATACCGGGGATACGCTTATCACAATGCCTTACTGGTCTGTGCTGAAGCAGGGCATTCTGGCAGCCAAGTGGCTTGACCTTTATTAGTGAGCCTGGTTACCCCCTCTCGGAACCACAGACTTAGAAATCGCCAGCTCATATAAAGTGCATAAAATAAATTTATATATATATACCCTTAAACACCATTTTAATAAAAAATATCACAAAATTCTTCTAAGTCCCTCGGGAAGAGTGAAAGACGCGCACGTTCATTTTCAGAGCTCCTAGACCTTCCTATAAGAAGTTAGCCAAAAAGTAGCTTCGAAAAACGCTTAGGTTAAGTCTCAGAGTTGCATCTAATGTACCAAAGCTGGACTTAGACATAATTTCACTCTCACAACATTATGGCTGGTTGGAGACAGTCCGAACCACAAGTACCGGGTCCATGGTTCTGGGCGTATACTGGGGGGACGGGGACGACTCCCATTAACCCCTGACTATACCGGGGATACGCTTATCACAATGCCTTACTGGTCTGTGCTGAAGCAGGGCATTCTGGCAGCCAAGTGGCTTGACCTTTATTAGTGAGCCTGGTTACCCCCTCTCGGAACCACAAACTTAGAAATCGCCAGCTCATATACAGTGCATAAAGTAAATTTATATATATATACCCTTATACACCATTTTAATAAAAAATATCACAAAATTCTTCTAAGTCCCTCGGGAAGAGTGAAAGACGCGCACGTTCATTTTCAGAGCTCCTAGACCTTCCTATAAGAAGTTAGCCAAAAAGTAGCTTCGAAAAACGCTTAGGTTAAGTTTCAGAGTTGCTTCTCATGTACCAAAGCTGGACTTAGACATAATTTCACTCTCACAACATTATGGCTGGTTGGAGACAGTCCGAACCACAAGTACCGGGTCCATGGTTCTGGCCATATACTGGGGGGACGGGGACGACTCCCATTAACCCCTGACTATATCGGAGATACGCTTATCACAATGCCTTACTGGTCTGTGCTGAAGCAGGGCATTCTGGCAGCCAAGTGGCTTGACCTTTATTAGTGAGCCTGGTTACCCCCTCTCGGAACCACAGACTTAGAAATCGCCAGCTCATATACAGTGCATAAAATATATTTATATATATACCCTTATACACAATTTTAATAAAAAATATCACAAAATTCTTCTAAGTCCCTCGGGAAGAGTGAAAGACGCGCACGTACATTTTCAGAGCTCCTAGACCTTTCTATAAGAAGTTAGCCAAAAAGTATCTTCGAAAAACGCTTAGGTTAAGTTTCAGAGTTGCTTCTAATGTACCAAAGCTGGACTTAGACATAATTTCACTCTCACAACATTATGGCTGGTTGGAGACAGTCCGAACCACAATCACCGGGTCCATGGTTCTGGGCGTATACTGGGGGGACGGGGACGACTCCCATTAACCCCTGACTATACCGGGGATACGCTTATCACAATGCCTTTGTGGTCTGTGCTGAAGCAGGGCATTCTGGCAGCCAATTGGCTTGACTTTTATTAGTGAGCCTGGTTACCCCCTCTCGGAACCACAGACTTAGAAATCGCCAGCTCACATACAGTGCATAAAATATATTTATATATATACCCTTATACATCATTTTAATAAAAAATATCACAAAATTCTTCTAAATCCCTCGGGAAGAGTGAAAGACGCGCACATTCATTTTCAGAGCTCCTAGACCTTCCTATAAGAAGTTAGCCAAAAAGTAGCTTCGAAAAACGCTTAGGTTAAGTTTCAGAGTTGCTTCTAATGTACTGAAGCTGGACTTAGACATAATTTCACTCTCACAACATTATGGCTGGTTGGAGACAGTCCGAACCACAAATACCGGGTCCATGGTTCTGGTCATATACTGGGGGGACGGGGACGACTCCCATTAACCCCTGACTATACCGGGGATACGCTTATCACAATGCCTTTCTGGTCTGTGCTGAAGCAGGGCATTCTGGCAGCCAATTGGCTTGACTTTTATTAGTGAGCCTGGTTACCCCCTCTCGGAACCACAGACTTAGAAATCGCCAGCTCATATACAGTGCATAAAATATATTTATATATATACCCTTATACATCATTTTAATAAAAAATATCACAAAATTCTTCTAAGTCCCTCGGGAAGAGTGAAAGACGTGCACGTTCATTTTCAGAGCTCCTAGACCTTCCTATAAGAAGTTAGCCAAAAAGTAGCTTCGAAAAACGCTTAGGTTAAGTCTCAGAGTTGCATCTAATGTACCAAAGCTGGACTTAGACATAATTTCACTCTCACAACATTATGGCTGGTTGGAGACAGTCCGAACCACAAGTACCGGGTCCATGGTTCTGGGCGTATACTGGGGGGACGGGGACGACTCCCATTAACCCCTGACTATACCGGGGATACGCTTATCACAATGCCTTACTGGTCTGTGCTGAAGCAGGGCATTCTGGCAGCCAAGTGGCTTGACCTTTATTAGTGAGCCTGGTTACCCCCTCTCGGAACCACAAACTTAGAAATCGCCAGCTCATATACAGTGCATAAAATAAATTTATATATATATACCCTTATACACCATTTTAATAAAAAATATCACAAAATTCTTCTAAGTCCCTCGGGAAGAGTGAAAGACGCGCACGTTCATTTTCAGAGCTCCTAGACCTTCCTATAAGAAGTTAGCCAAAAAGTAGCTTCGAAAAACGCTTAGGTTAAGTTTCAGAGTTGCTTCTCATGTACCAAAGCTGGACTTAGACATAATTTCACTCTCACAACATTATGGCTGGTTGGAGACAGTCCGAACCACAAATACCGGGTCCATGGTTCTGGCCATATACTGGGGGGACGGGGACGACTCCCATTAACCTCTGACTATACCGGGGATACGCTTATCACAATGCCTTACTGGTCTGTGCTGAAGCAGGGCATTCTGGCAGCCAAGTGGCTTGACCTTTATTAGTGAGCCTGGTTACCCCCTCTCGGAACCACAGACTTAGAAATCGCCAGCTCATATAAAGTGCATAAAATAAATTTATATATATATACCCTTATACACCATTTTAATAAAAAATATCACAAAATTCTTCTAAGTCCCTCGGGAAGAGTGAAAGACGCGCACGTTCATTTTCAGAGCTCCTAGACCTTCCTATAAGAAGTTAGCCAAAAAGTAGCTTCGAAAAACGCTTAGGTTAAGTCTCAGAGTTGCATCTAATGTACCAAAGCTGGACTTAGACATAATTTCACTCTCACAACATTATGGCTGGTTGGAGACAGTCCGAACCACAAGTACCGGGTCCATGGTTCTGGGCGTATACTGGGGGGACGGGGACGACTCCCATTAACCCCTGACTATACCGAGGATACGCTTATCACAATGCCTTACTGGTCTGTGCTGAAGCAGGGCATTCTGGCAGCCAAGTGGCTTGACCTTTATTAGTGAGCCTGGTTACCCCCTCTCGGAACCACAAACTTAGAAATCGCCAGCTCATATACAGTGCATAAAATAAATTTATATATATATACCCTTATACACCATTTTAATAAAAAATATCACAAAATTCTTCTAAGTCCCTCGGGAAGAGTGAAAGACGCGCACGTTCATTTTCAGAGCTCCTAGACCTTCCTATAAGAAGTTAGCCAAAAAGTAGCTTCGAAAAACGCTTAGGTTAAGTTTCAGAGTTGCTTCTAATGTACCGAAGCTGGAATTAGACATAATTTCACTCTCACAACATTATGGCTGGTTGGAGACAGTCCGAACCACAAGTACCGGGTCCATGGTTCTGGGCGTATACTGGGGGGACGGGGACGACTCCCATTAACCCCTGACTATACCGGGGATACGCTTATCACAATGCCTTACTGGTCTGTGCTGAAGCAGGGCATTCTGGCAGCCAAGTGGCTTGACCTTTATTAGTGAGCCTGGTTACCCCCTCTCGGAACCACAAACTTAGAAATCGCCAGCTCATATACAGTGCATAAAATAAATTTATATATATATACCCTTATACACCATTTTAATAAAAAATATCACAAAATTCTTCTAAGTCCCTCGGGAAGAGTGAAAGACGCGCACGTTCATTTTCAGAGCTCCTAGACCTTCCTATAAGAAGTTAGCCAAAAAGTAGCTTCGAAAAACGCTTAGGTTAAGTTTCAGAGTTGCTTCTAATGTACCGAAGCTGGAATTAGACATAATTTCACTCTCACAACATTATGGCTGGTTGGAGACAGTCCGAACCACAAGTACTGGGTCCATGGTTCTGGGCGTATACTGGGGGGACGGGGACGACTCCCATTAACCCCTGACTATACCGGGGATACGCTTATCACAATGCCTTACTGGTCTGTGCTGAAGCAGGGCATTCTGGCAGCCAAGTGGCTTGACCTTTATTAGTGAGCCTGGTTACCCCCTCTCGGAACCACAGACTTAGAAATCGCCAGCTCATATAAAGTGCATAAAATAAATTTATATATATATACCCTTAAACACCATTTTAATAAAAAATATCACAAAATTCTTCTAAGTCCCTCGGGAAGAGTGAAAGACGCGCACGTTCATTTTCAGAGCTCCTAGACCTTCCTATAAGAAGTTAGCCAAAAAGTAGCTTCGAAAAACGCTTAGGTTAAGTCTCAGAGTTGCATCTAATGTACCAAAGCTGGACTTAGACATAATTTCACTCTCACAACATTATGGCTGGTTGGAGACAGTCCGAACCACAAGTACCGGGTCCATGGTTCTGGGCGTATACTGGGGGGACGGGGACGACTCCCATTAACCCCTGACTATACCGGGGATACGCTTATCACAATGCCTTACTGGTCTGTGCTGAAGCAGGGCATTCTGGCAGCCAAGTGGCTTGACCTTTATTAGTGAGCCTGGTTACCCCCTCTCGGAACCACAAACTTAGAAATCGCCAGCTCATATACAGTGCATAAAGTAAATTTATATATATATACCCTTATACACCATTTTAATAAAAAATATCACAAAATTCTTCTAAGTCCCTCGGGAAGAGTGAAAGACGCGCACGTTCATTTTCAGAGCTCCTAGACCTTCCTATAAGAAGTTAGCCAAAAAGTAGCTTCGAAAAACGCTTAGGTTAAGTTTCAGAGTTGCTTCTCATGTACCAAAGCTGGACTTAGACATAATTTCACTCTCACAACATTATGGCTGGTTGGAGACAGTCCGAACCACAAGTACCGGGTCCATGGTTCTGGCCATATACTGGGGGGACGGGGACGACTCCCATTAACCCCTGACTATACCGGAGATACGCTTATCACAATGCCTTACTGGTCTGTGCTGAAGCAGGGCATTCTGGCAGCCAAGTGGCTTGACCTTTATTAGTGAGCCTGGTTACCCCCTCTCGGAACCACAGACTTAGAAATCGCCAGCTCATATACAGTGCATAAAATATATTTATATATATACCCTTATACACAATTTTAATAAAAAATATCACAAAATTCTTCTAAGTCCCTCGGGAAGAGTGAAAGACGCGCACGTACATTTTCAGAGCTCCTAGACCTTTCTATAAGAAGTTAGCCAAAAAGTATCTTCGAAAAACGCTTAGGTTAAGTTTCAGAGTTGCTTCTAATGTACCAAAGCTGGACTTAGACATAATTTCACTCTCACAACATTATGGCTGGTTGGAGACAGTCCGAACCACAATCACCGGGTCCATGGTTCTGGGCGTATACTGGGGGGACGGGGACGACTCCCATTAACCCCTGACTATACCGGGGATACGCTTATCACAATGCCTTTGTGGTCTGTGCTGAAGCAGGGCATTCTGGCAGCCAATTGGCTTGACTTTTATTAGTGAGCCTGGTTACCCCCTCTCGGAACCACAGACTTAGAAATCGCCAGCTCACATACAGTGCATAAAATATATTTATATATATACCCTTATACATCATTTTAATAAAAAATATCACAAAATTCTTCTAAATCCCTCGGGAAGAGTGAAAGACGCGCACATTCATTTTCAGAGCTCCTAGACCTTCCTATAAGAAGTTAGCCAAAAAGTAGCTTCGAAAAACGCTTAGGTTAAGTTTCAGAGTTGCTTCTAATGTACTGAAGCTGGACTTAGACATAATTTCACTCTCACAACATTATGGCTGGTTGGAGACAGTCCGAACCACAAATACCGGGTCCATGGTTCTGGTCATATACTGGGGGGACGGGGACGACTCCCATTAACCCCTGACTATACCGGGGATACGCTTATCACAATGCCTTTCTGGTCTGTGCTGAAGCAGGGCATTCTGGCAGCCAATTGGCTTGACTTTTATTAGTGAGCCTGGTTACCCCCTCTCGGAACCACAGACTTAGAAATCGCCAGCTCATATACAGTGCATAAAATATATTTATATATATACCCTTATACATCATTTTAATAAAAAATATCACAAAATTCTTCTAAGTCCCTCGGGAAGAGTGAAAGACGTGCACGTTCATTTTCAGAGCTCCTAGACCTTCCTATAAGAAGTTAGCCAAAAAGTAGCTTCGAAAAACGCTTAGGTTAAGTCTCAGAGTTGCATCTAATGTACCAAAGCTGGACTTAGACATAATTTCACTCTCACAACATTATGGCTGGTTGGAGACAGTCCGAACCACAAGTACCGGGTCCATGGTTCTGGGCGTATACTGGGGGGACGGGGACGACTCCCATTAACCCCTGACTATACCGGGGATACGCTTATCACAATGCCTTACTGGTCTGTGCTGAAGCAGGGCATTCTGGCAGCCAAGTGGCTTGACCTTTATTAGTGAGCCTGGTTACCCCCTCTCGGAACCACAAACTTAGAAATCGCCAGCTCATATACAGTGCATAAAATAAATTTATATATATATACCCTTATACACCATTTTAATAAAAAATATCACAAAATTCTTCTAAGTCCCTCGGGAAGAGTGAAAGACGCGCACGTTCATTTTCAGAGCTCCTAGACCTTCCTATAAGAAGTTAGCCAAAAAGTAGCTTCGAAAAACGCTTAGGTTAAGTTTCAGAGTTGCTTCTCATGTACCAAAGCTGGACTTAGACATAATTTCACTCTCACAACATTATGGCTGGTTGGAGACAGTCCGAACCACAAATACCGGGTCCATGGTTCTGGCCATATACTGGGGGGACGGGGACGACTCCCATTAACCTCTGACTATACCGGGGATACGCTTATCACAATGCCTTACTGGTCTGTGCTGAAGCAGGGCATTCTGGCAGCCAAGTGGCTTGACCTTTATTAGTGAGCCTGGTTACCCCCTCTCGGAACCACAGACTTAGAAATCGCCAGCTCATATAAAGTGCATAAAATAAATTTATATATATATACCCTTATACACCATTTTAATAAAAAATATCACAAAATTCTTCTAAGTCCCTCGGGAAGAGTGAAAGACGCGCACGTTCATTTTCAGAGCTCCTAGACCTTCCTATAAGAAGTTAGCCAAAAAGTAGCTTCGAAAAACGCTTAGGTTAAGTCTCAGAGTTGCATCTAATGTACCAAAGCTGGACTTAGACATAATTTCACTCTCACAACATTATGGCTGGTTGGAGACAGTCCGAACCACAAGTACCGGGTCCATGGTTCTGGGCGTATACTGGGGGGACGGGGACGACTCCCATTAACCCCTGACTATACCGAGGATACGCTTATCACAATGCCTTACTGGTCTGTGCTGAAGCAGGGCATTCTGGCAGCCAAGTGGCTTGACCTTTATTAGTGAGCCTGGTTACCCCCTCTCGGAACCACAAACTTAGAAATCGCCAGCTCATATACAGTGCATAAAATAAATTTATATATATATACCCTTATACACCATTTTAATAAAAAATATCACAAAATTCTTCTAAGTCCCTCGGGAAGAGTGAAAGACGCGCACGTTCATTTTCAGAGCTCCTAGACCTTCCTATAAGAAGTTAGCCAAAAAGTAGCTTCGAAAAACGCTTAGGTTAAGTTTCAGAGTTGCTTCTAATGTACCGAAGCTGGAATTAGACATAATTTCACTCTCACAACATTATGGCTGGTTGGAGACAGTCCGAACCACAAGTACCGGGTCCATGGTTCTGGGCGTATACTGGGGGGACGGGGACGACTCCCATTAACCCCTGACTATACCGGGGATACGCTTATCACAATGCCTTACTGGTCTGTGCTGAAGCAGGGCATTCTGGCAGCCAAGTGGCTTGACCTTTATTAGTGAGCCTGGTTACCCCCTCTCGGAACCACAAACTTAGAAATCGCCAGCTCATATACAGTGCATAAAATAAATTTATATATATATACCCTTATACACCATTTTAATAAAAAATATCACAAAATTCTTCTAAGTCCCTCGGGAAGAGTGAAAGACGCGTACGTTCATTTTCAGAGCTCCTAGACCTTCCTATAAGAAGTTAGCCAAAAAGTAGCTTCGAAAAACGCTTAGGTTAAGTTTCAGAGTTGCTTCTAATGTACCAAAGCTGGACTTAGACATAATTTCACTCTCACAACATTATGGCTGGTTGGAGACAGTCCGAACCACAAGTACCGGGTCCATGGTTCTGGCCATATACTGGGGGGACGGGGACGACTCCCATTAACCCCTGACTATACCGGAGATACGCTTATCACAATGCCTTACTGGTCTGTGCTGAAGCAGGGCATTCTGGCAGCCAAGTGGCTTGACCTTTATTAGTGAGCCTGGTTACCCCCTCTCGGAACCACAGACTTAGAAATCGCCAGCTCATATACAGTGCATAAAATATATTTATATATATACCCTTATACACAATTTTAATAAAAAATATCACAAAATTCTTCTAAGTCCCTCGGGAAGAGTGAAAGACGCGCACGTACATTTTCAGAGCTCCTAGACCTTTCTATAAGAAGTTAGCCAAAAAGTATCTTCGAAAAACGCTTAGGTTAAGTTTCAGAGTTGCTTCTAATGTACCAAAGCTGGACTTAGACATAATTTCACTCTCACAACATTATGGCTGGTTGGAGACAGTCCGAACCACAATCACCGGGTCCATGGTTCTGGGCGTATACTGGGGGGACGGGGACGACTCCCATTAACCCCTGACTATACCGGGGATACGCTTATCACAATGCCTTTGTGGTCTGTGCTGAAGCAGGGCATTCTGGCAGCCAATTGGCTTGACTTTTATTAGTGAGCCTGGTTACCCCCTCTCGGAACCACAGACTTAGAAATCGCCAGCTCACATACAGTGCATAAAATATATTTATATATATACCCTTATACATCAATTTAATAAAAAATATCACAAAATTCTTCTAAATCCCTCGGGAAGAGTGAAAGACGCGCACATTCATTTTCAGAGCTCCTAGACCTTCCTATAAGAAGTTAGCCAAAAAGTAGCTTCGAAAAACGCTTAGGTTAAGTCTCAGAGTTGCATCTAATGTACCAAAGCTGGACTTAGACATAATTTCACTCTCACAACATTATGGCTGGTTGGAGACAGTCCGAACCACAAGTACCGGGTCCATGGTTCTGGGCGTATACTGGGGGGACGGGGACGACTCCCATTAACCCCTGACTATACCGGGGATACGCTTATCACAATGCCTTACTGGTCTGTGCTGAAGCAGGGCATTCTGGCAGCCAAGTGGCTTGACCTTTATTAGTGAGCCTGGTTACCCCCTCTCGGAACCACAAACTTAGAAATCGCCAGCTCATATACAGTGCATAAAATAAATTTATATATATATACCCTTATACACCATTTTAATAAAAAATATCACAAAATTCTTCTAAGTCCCTCGGGAAGAGTGAAAGACGCGCACGTTCATTTTCAGAGCTCCTAGACCTTCCTATAAGAAGTTAGCCAAAAAGTAGCTTCGAAAAACGCTTAGGTTAAGTTTCAGAGTTGCTTCTCATGTACCAAAGCTGGACTTAGACATAATTTCACTCTCACAACATTATGGCTGGTTGGAGACAGTCCGAACCACAAATACCGGGTCCATGGTTCTGGCCATATACTGGGGGGACGGGGACGACTCCCATTAACCTCTGACTATACCGGGGATACGCTTATCACAATGCCTTACTGGTCTGTGCTGAAGCAGGGCATTCTGGCAGCCAAGTGGCTTGACCTTTATTAGTGAGCCTGGTTACCCCCTCTCGGAACCACAGACTTAGAAATCGCCAGCTCATATAAAGTGCATAAAATAAATTTATATATATATACCCTTATACACCATTTTAATAAAAAATATCACAAAATTCTTCTAAGTCCCTCGGGAAGAGTGAAAGACGCGCACGTTCATTTTCAGAGCTCCTAGACCTTCCTATAAGAAGTTAGCCAAAAAGTAGCTTCGAAAAACGCTTAGGTTAAGTCTCAGAGTTGCATCTAATGTACCAAAGCTGGACTTAGACATAATTTCACTCTCACAACATTATGGCTGGTTGGAGACAGTCCGAACCACAAGTACCGGGTCCATGGTTCTGGGCGTATACTGGGGGGACGGGGACGACTCCCATTAACCCCTGACTATACCGAGGATACGCTTATCACAATGCCTTACTGGTCTGTGCTGAAGCAGGGCATTCTGGCAGCCAAGTGGCTTGACCTTTATTAGTGAGCCTGGTTACCCCCTCTCGGAACCACAAACTTAGAAATCGCCAGCTCATATACAGTGCATAAAATAAATTTATATATATATACCCTTATACACCATTTTAATAAAAAATATCACAAAATTCTTCTAAGTCCCTCGGGAAGAGTGAAAGACGCGTACGTTCATTTTCAGAGCTCCTAGACCTTCCTATAAGAAGTTAGCCAAAAAGTAGCTTCGAAAAACGCTTAGGTTAAGTTTCAGAGTTGCTTCTAATGTACCAAAGCTGGACTTAGACATAATTTCACTCTCACAACATTATGGCTGGTTGGAGACAGTCCGAACCACAAGTACCGGGTCCATGGTTCTGGCCATATACTGGGGGGACGGGGACGACTCCCATTAACCCCTGACTATACCGGAGATACGCTTATCACAATGCCTTACTGGTCTGTGCTGAAGCAGGGCATTCTGGCAGCCAAGTGGCTTGACCTTTATTAGTGAGCCTGGTTACCCCCTCTCGGAACCACAGACTTAGAAATCGCCAGCTCATATACAGTGCATAAAATATATTTATATATATACCCTTATACACAATTTTAATAAAAAATATCACAAAATTCTTCTAAGTCCCTCGGGAAGAGTGAAAGACGCGCACGTACATTTTCAGAGCTCCTAGACCTTTCTATAAGAAGTTAGCCAAAAAGTATCTTCGAAAAACGCTTAGGTTAAGTTTCAGAGTTGCTTCTAATGTACCAAAGCTGGACTTAGACATAATTTCACTCTCACAACATTATGGCTGGTTGGAGACAGTCCGAACCACAATCACCGGGTCCATGGTTCTGGGCGTATACTGGGGGGACGGGGACGACTCCCATTAACCCCTGACTATACCGGGGATACGCTTATCACAATGCCTTTGTGGTCTGTGCTGAAGCAGGGCATTCTGGCAGCCAATTGGCTTGACTTTTATTAGTGAGCCTGGTTACCCCCTCTCGGAACCACAGACTTAGAAATCGCCAGCTCACATACAGTGCATAAAATATATTTATATATATACCCTTATACATCATTTTAATAAAAAATATCACAAAATTCTTCTAAATCCCTCGGGAAGAGTGAAAGACGCGCACATTCATTTTCAGAGCTCCTAGACCTTCCTATAAGAAGTTAGCCAAAAAGTAGCTTCGAAAAACGCTTAGGTTAAGTTTCAGAGTTGCTTCTAATGTACTGAAGCTGGACTTAGACATAATTTCACTCTCACAACATTATGGCTGGTTGGAGACAGTCCGAACCACAAATACCGGGTCCATGGTTCTGGTCATATACTGGGGGGACGGGGACGACTCCCATTAACCCCTGACTATACCGGGGATACGCTTATCACAATGCCTTTCTGGTCTGTGCTGAAGCAGGGCATTCTGGCAGCCAATTGGCTTGACTTTTATTAGTGAGCCTGGTTACCCCCTCTCGGAACCACAGACTTAGAAATCGCCAGCTCATATACAGTGCATAAAATATATTTATATATATACCCTTATACATCATTTTAATAAAAAATATCACAAAATTCTTCTAAGTCCCTCGGGAAGAGTGAAAGACGTGCACGTTCATTTTCAGAGCTCCTAGACCTTCCTATAAGAAGTTAGCCAAAAAGTAGCTTCGAAAAACGCTTAGGTTAAGTCTCAGAGTTGCATCTAATGTACCAAAGCTGGACTTAGACATAATTTCACTCTCACAACATTATGGCTGGTTGGAGACAGTCCGAACCACAAGTACCGGGTCCATGGTTATGGGCGTATACTGGGGGGACGGGGACGACTCCCATTAACCCCTGACTATACCGGGGATACGCTTATCACAATGCCTTACTGGTCTGTGCTGAAGCAGGGCATTCTGGCAGCCAAGTGGCTTGACCTTTATTAGTGAGCCTGGTTACCCCCTCTCGGAACCACAAACTTAGAAATCGCCAGCTCATATACAGTGCATAAAATAAATTTATATATATATACCCTTATACACCATTTTAATAAAAAATATCACAAAATTCTTCTAAGTCCCTCGGGAAGAGTGAAAGACGCGCACGTTCATTTTCAGAGCTCCTAGACCTTCCTATAAGAAGTTAGCCAAAAAGTAGCTTCGAAAAACGCTTAGGTTAAGTTTCAGAGTTGCTTCTCATGTACCAAAGCTGGACTTAGACATAATTTCACTCTCACAACATTATGGCTGGTTGGAGACAGTCCGAACCACAAATACCGGGTCCATGGTTCTGGCCATATACTGGGGGGACGGGGACGACTCCCATTAACCTCTGACTATACCGGGGATACGCTTATCACAATGCCTTACTGGTCTGTGCTGAAGCAGGGCATTCTGGCAGCCAAGTGGCTTGACCTTTATTAGTGAGCCTGGTTACCCCCTCTCGGAACCACAGACTTAGAAATCGCCAGCTCATATAAAGTGCATAAAATAAATTTATATATATATACCCTTATACACCATTTTAATAAAAAATATCACAAAATTCTTCTAAGTCCCTCGGGAAGAGTGAAAGACGCGCACGTTCATTTTCAGAGCTCCTAGACCTTCCTATAAGAAGTTAGCCAAAAAGTAGCTTCGAAAAACGCTTAGGTTAAGTCTCAGAGTTGCATCTAATGTACCAAAGCTGGACTTAGACATAATTTCACTCTCACAACATTATGGCTGGTTGGAGACAGTCCGAACCACAAGTACCGGGTCCATGGTTCTGGGCGTATACTGGGGGGACGGGGACGACTCCCATTAACCCCTGACTATACCGGGGATACGCTTATCACAATGCCTTACTGGTCTGTGCTGAAGCAGGGCATTCTGGCAGCCAAGTGGCTTGACCTTTATTAGTGAGCCTGGTTACCCCCTCTCGGAACCACAAACTTAGAAATCGCCAGCTCATATACAGTGCATAAAATAAATTTATATATATATACCCTTATACACCATTTTAATAAAAAATATCACAAAATTCTTCTAAGTCCCTCGGGAAGAGTGAAAGACGCGCACGTTCATTTTCAGAGCTCCTAGACCTTCCTATAAGAAGTTAGCCAAAAAGTAGCTTCGAAAAACGCTTAGGTTAAGTTTCAGAGTTGCTTCTAATGTACCGAAGCTGGAATTAGACATAATTTCACTCTCACAACATTATGGCTGGTTGGAGACAGTCCGAACCACAAGTACCGGGTCCATGGTTCTGGGCGTATACTGGGGGGACGGGGACGACTCCCATTAACCCCTGACTATACCGGGGATACGCTTATCACAATGCCTTACTGGTCTGTGCTGAAGCAGGGCATTCTGGCAGCCAAGTGGCTTGACCTTTATTAGTGAGCCTGGTTACCCCCTCTCGGAACCACAAACTTAGAAATCGCCAGCTCATATACAGTGCATAAAATAAATTTATATATATATACCCTTATACACCATTTTAATAAAAAATATCACAAAATTCTTCTAAGTCCCTCGGGAAGAGTGAAAGACGCGTACGTTCATTTTCAGAGCTCCTAGACCTTCCTATAAGAAGTTAGCCAAAAAGTAGCTTCGAAAAACGCTTAGGTTAAGTTTCAGAGTTGCTTCTAATGTACCAAAGCTGGACTTAGACATAATTTCACTCTCACAACATTATGGCTGGTTGGAGACAGTCCGAACCACAAGTACCGGGTCCATGGTTCTGGCCATATACTGGGGGGACGGGGACGACTCCCATTAACCCCTGACTATACCGGAGATACGCTTATCACAATGCCTTACTGGTCTGTGCTGAAGCAGGGCATTCTGGCAGCCAAGTGGCTTGACCTTTATTAGTGAGCCTGGTTACCCCCTCTCGGAACCACAGACTTAGAAATCGCCAGCTCATATACAGTGCATAAAATATATTTATATATATACCCTTATACACAATTTTAATAAAAAATATCACAAAATTCTTCTAAGTCCCTCGGGAAGAGTGAAAGACGCGCACGTACATTTTCAGAGCTCCTAGACCTTTCTATAAGAAGTTAGCCAAAAAGTATCTTCGAAAAACGCTTAGGTTAAGTTTCAGAGTTGCTTCTAATGTACCAAAGCTGGACTTAGACATAATTTCACTCTCACAACATTATGGCTGGTTGGAGACAGTCCGAACCACAATCACCGGGTCCATGGTTCTGGGCGTATACTGGGGGGACGGGGACGACTCCCATTAACCCCTGACTATACCGGGGATACGCTTATCACAATGCCTTTGTGGTCTGTGCTGAAGCAGGGCATTCTGGCAGCCAATTGGCTTGACTTTTATTAGTGAGCCTGGTTACCCCCTCTCGGAACCACAGACTTAGAAATCGCCAGCTCACATACAGTGCATAAAATATATTTATATATATACCCTTATACATCATTTTAATAAAAAATATCACAAAATTCTTCTAAATCCCTCGGGAAGAGTGAAAGACGCGCACATTCATTTTCAGAGCTCCTAGACCTTCCTATAAGAAGTTAGCCAAAAAGTAGCTTCGAAAAACGCTTAGGTTAAGTTTCAGAGTTGCTTCTAATGTACTGAAGCTGGACTTAGACATAATTTCACTCTCACAACATTATGGCTGGTTGGAGACAGTCCGAACCACAAATACCGGGTCCATGGTTCTGGTCATATACTGGGGGGACGGGGACGACTCCCATTAACCCCTGACTATACCGGGGATACGCTTATCACAATGCCTTTCTGGTCTGTGCTGAAGCAGGGCATTCTGGCAGCCAATTGGCTTGACTTTTATTAGTGAGCCTGGTTACCCCCTCTCGGAACCACAGACTTAGAAATCGCCAGCTCATATACAGTGCATAAAATATATTTATATACAGTATATACCCTTATACACCATTTAAATAAAAAATATCACAAAATTCTTCTAAGTCCCTCGGGAAGAGTGAAAGACGCGCACGTACATTTTCAGAGCTCCTAGACCTTCCTATAAGAAGTTAGCCAAAAAGTATCTTCGAAAAACGCTTAGGTTAAGTTTCAGAGTTGCTTCTAATGTACCAAAGCTGGACTTAGACATAATTTCACTCTCACAACATTATGGCTGGTTGGAGACAGTTCGAACCACAATTACCGGGTCCATGGTTCTGGGCGTATACTGGGGGGACGGGGACGACTCCCATTAACCCCTGACTATACCGGGGATACGCTTATCACAATGCCTTTCTGGTCTGTGCTGAAGCAGGGCATTCTGGCAGCCAAGTGGCTTGACCTTTATTAGTGAGCCTGGTTACCCCCTCTCGGAACCACAGACTTAGAAATCGCCAGCTCATATACAGTGCATAAAATATATTTATATACAGTATATACCCTTATACACCATTTAAATAAAAAATATCACAAAATTCTTCTAAGTCCCTCGGGAAGAGTGAAAGACGCGCACGTTCATTTTCAGAGCTCCTAGACCTTCCTATAAGAAGTTAGCCAAAAAGTAGCTTCGAAAAACGCTTAGGTTAAGTTTCAGAGTTGCTTCTAATGTACTGAAGCTGGACTTAGACATAATTTCACTCTCACAACATTATGGCTGGTTGGAGAAAGTCCGAACCACAAATACCGGGTCCATGGTTCTGGCCATATACTGGGGGGACGGGGACGACTCCCATTAACCCCTGACTATACCGGGGATACGCGTATCACAATGCCTTACTGGTCTGTGCTGAAGCAGGGCATTCTGGCAGCCAAGTGGCTTGACCTTTATTAGTGAGCCTGGTTACCCCCTCTCGGAACCACAGACTTAGAAATCGCCAGCTCATATACAGTGCATAAAATATATTTATATACAGTATATACCCTTATACACCATTTAAATAAAAAATATCACAAAATTCTTCTAAGTCCCTCGGGAAGAGTGAAAGACGCGCACGTTCATTTTCAGAGCTCCTAGACCTTCCTATAAGAAGTTAGCCAAAAAGTATCTTCGAAAAACGGTTAGGTTAAGTTTCAGAGTTGCTTCTAATGTACCGAAGCTGGAATTAGACATAATTTCACTCTCACAACATTATGGCTGGTTGGAGACAGTCCGAACCACAAATACCGGGTCCATGGTTCTGGCCATATACTGGGGGGACGGGGACGACTCCCATTAACCCCTGACTATACCGGGGATACGCTTATCACAATGCCTTTCTGGTCTGTGCTGAAGCAGGGCATTCTAGCAGCCAAGTGGCTTGACCTTTATTAGTGAGCCTGGTTACCCCCTCTCGGAACCACAGACTTAGAAATCGCCAGCTCATATACAGTGCATAAAATATATTTATATATATACCCTTATACACCATTTTAATAAAAAATATCACAAAATTCTTCTAAGTCCCTCGGGAAGAGTGAAAGACGCGCACGTTCATTTTCAGAGCTCCTAGACCTTCCTATAAGAAGTTAGCCAAAAAGTAGCTTCGAAAAACGGTTAGGTTAAGTTTCAGAGTTGCTTCTAATGTACCGAAGCTGGAATTAGACATAATTTCACTCTCACAACATTATGGCTGGTTGGAGACAGTCCGAACCACAAGTACTGGGTCCATGGTTCTGGGCGTATACTGGGGGGACGGGGACGACTCCCATTAACCCCTGACTATACCGGGGATACGCTTATCACAATGCCTTTCTGGTCTGTGCTGAAGCAGGGCATTCTGGCAGCCAATTGGCTTGACTTTTATTAGTGAGCCTGGTTACCCCCTCTCGGAACCACAGACTTAGAAATCGCCAGCTCATATACAGTGCATAAAATATATTTATATATATACCCTTATACATCATTTTAATAAAAAATATCACAAAATTCTTTTAAGTCCCTCGGGAAGAGTGAAAGACGCGCACGTTCATTTTCAGAGCTCCTAGACCTTCCTATAAGAAGTTAGCCAAAAAGTAGCTTCGAAAAACGCTTAGGTTAAGTTTCAGAGTTGCTTCTAATGTACTGAAGCTGGACTTAGACATAATTTCACTCTCACAACATTATGGCTGGTTGGAGAAAGTCCGAACCACAAATACCGGGTCCATGGTTCTGGCCATACACTGGGGGGACGGGGACGACTCCCATTAACCCCTGACTATACCGGGGATACGCGTATCACAATGCCTTACTGGTCTGTGCTGAAGCAGGGCATTCTGGCAGCCAAGTGGCTTGACCTTTATTAGTGAGCCTGGTTACCCCCTCTCGGAACCACAGACTTAGAAATCGCCAGCTCATATACAGTGCATAAAATATATTTATATACAGTATATACCCTTATACACCATTTAAATAAAAAATATCACAAAATTCTTCTAAGTCCCTCGGGAAGAGTGAAAGACGCGCACGTTCATTTTCAGAGCTCCTAGACCTTCCTATAAGAAGTTAGCCAAAAAGTAGCTTCGAAAAACGCTTAGGTTAAGTTTCAGAGTTGCTTCTAATGTACTGAAGCTGGACTTAGACATAATTTCACTCTCACAACATTATGGCTGGTTGGAGAAAGTCCGAACCACAAATACCGGGTCCATGGTTCTGGCCATATACTGGGGGGACGGGGACGACTCCCATTAACCCCTGACTATACCGGGGATACGCGTATCACAATGCCTTACTGGTCTGTGCTGAAGCAGGGCATTCTGGCAGCCAAGTGGCTTGACCTTTATTAGTGAGCCTGGTTACCCCCTCTCGGAACCACAGACTTAGAAATCGCCAGCTCATATACAGTGCATAAAATATATTTATATACAGTATATACCCTTATACACCATTTAAATTAAAAATATCACAAAATTCTTCTAAGTCCCTCGGGAAGAGTGAAAGACGCGCACGTTCATTTTCAGAGCTCCTAGACCTTCCTATAAGAAGTTAGCCAAAAAGTATCTTCGAAAAACGGTTAGGTTAAGTTTCAGAGTTGCTTCTAATGTACCGAAGCTGGAATTAGACATAATTTCACTCTCACAACATTATGGCTGGTTGGAGACAGTCCGAACCACAAATACCGGGTCCATGGTTCTGGCCATATACTGGGGGGACGGGGACGACTCCCATTAACCCCTGACTATACCGGGGATACGCTTATCACAATGCCTTTCTGGTCTGTGCTGAAGCAGGGCATTCTAGCAGCCAAGTGGCTTGACCTTTATTAGTGAGCCTGGTTACCCCCTCTCGGAACCACAGACTTAGAAATCGCCAGCTCATATACAGTGCATAAAATATATTTATATATATACCCTTATACACCATTTTAATAAAAAATATCACAAAATTCTTCTAAGTCCCTCGGGAAGAGTTAAAGACGCGCACGTTCATTTTCAGAGCTCCTAGACCTTCCTATAAGAAGTTAGTCAAAAAGTAGCTTCGAAAAACGCTTAGGTTAAGTTTCAGAGTTGCATCTAATGTACCGAAGCTGGACTTAGACATAATTTCACTCTCATAACATTATGGCTGGTTGGAGACAGTCCGAACCACAAATACCGGGTCCATGGTTCTGGCCATATACTGGGGGGACGGGGACGACTCCCATTAACCCCTGACTATACCGGGGATACGCTTATCACAATGCCTTTCTGGTCTGTGCTGAAGCAGGGCATTCTGGCAGCCAATTGGCTTGACTTTTATTAGTGAGCCTGGTTACCCCCTCTCGGAACCACAGACTTAGAAATCGCCAGCTCATATACAGTGCATAAAATATATTTATATATATACCCTTATACACCATTTTAATAAAAAATATCACAAAATTCTTCTAAGTCCCTCGGGAAGAGTGAAAGACGCGCACGTTCATTTTCAGAGCTCCTAGACCTTCCTATAAGAAGTTAGCCAAAAAGTAGCTTCGAAAAACGGTTAGGTTAAGTTTCAGAGTTCCTTCTAATGTACCGAAGCTGGAATTAGACATAATTTCACTCTCACAACATTATGGCTGGTTGGAGACAGTCCGAACCACAAGTACTGGGTCCATGGTTCTGGGCGTATACTGGGGGGACGGGGACGACTCCCATTAACCCCTGACTATACCGGGGATACGCTTATCACAATGCCTTTCTGGTCTGTGCTGAAGCAGGGCATTCTGGCAGCCAATTGGCTTGACTTTTATTAGTGAGCCTGGTTACCCCCTCTCGGAACCACAGACTTAGAAATCGCTAGCTCATATACAGTGCATAAAATATATTTATATATATACCCTTATACACCATTTTAATAAAAAATATCACAAAATTCTTCTAAGTCCCTCGGGAAGAGTTAAAGACGCGCACGTTCATTTTCAGAGCTCCTAGACCTTCCTATAAGAAGTTAGTCAAAAAGTAGCTTCGAAAAACGCTTAGGTTAAGTTTCAGAGTTGCATCTAATGTACCGAAGCTGGACTTAGACATAATTTCACTCTCATAACATTATGGCTGGTTGGAGACAGTCCGAACCACAAATACCGGGTCCATGGTTCTGGCCATATACTGGGGGGACGGGGACGACTCCCATTAACCCCTGACTATACCGGGGATACGCTTATCACAATGCCTTTCTGGTCTGTGCTGAAGCAGGGCATTCTGGCAGCCAATTGGCTTGACTTTTATTAGTGAGCCTGGTTACCCCCTCTCGGAACCACAGACTTAGAAATCGCCAGCTCATATACAGTGCATAAAATATATTTATATATATACCCTTATACATCATTTTAATAAAAAATATCACAAAATTCTTCTAAGTCCCTCGGGAAGAGTGAAAGACGCGCACGTTCATTTTCAGAGCTCCTAGACCTTCCTATAAGAAGTTAGCCAAAAAGTAGCTTCGAAAAACGCTTAGGTTAAGTTTCAGAGTTGCTTCTAATGTACTGAAGCTGGACTTAGACATAATTTCACTCTCACAACATTATGGCTGGTTGGAGAAAGTCCGAACCACAAATACCGGGTCCATGGTTCTGGCCATACACTGGGGGGACGGGGACGACTCCCATTAACCCCTGACTATACCGGGGATACGCGTATCACAATGCCTTACTGGTCTGTGCTGAAGCAGGGCATTCTGGCAGCCAAGTGGCTTGACCTTTATTAGTGAGCCTGGTTACCCCCTCTCGGAACCACAGACTTAGAAATCGCCAGCTCATATACAGTGCATAAAATATATTTATATACAGTATATACCCTTATACACCATTTAAATAAAAAATATCACAAAATTCTTCTAAGTCCCTCGGGAAGAGTGAAAGACGCGCACGTTCATTTACAGAGCTCCTAGACCTTCCTATAAGAAGTTAGCCAAAAAGTATCTTCGAAAAACGGTTAGGTTAAGTTTCAGAGTTGCTTCTAATGTACCGAAGCTGGAATTAGACATGATTTCACTCTCACAACATTATGGCTGGTTGGAGACAGTCCGAACCACAAATACCGGGTCCATGGTTCTGGCCATATACTGGGGGGACGGGGACGACTCCCATTAACCCCTGACTATACCGGGGATACGCTTATCACAATGCCTTTCTGGTCTGTGCTGAAGCAGGGCATTCTAGCAGCCAAGTGGCTTGACCTTTATTAGTGAGCCTGGTTACCCCCTCTCGGAACCACAGACTTAGAAATCGCCAGCTCATATACAGTGCATAAAATATATTTATATATATACCCTTATACACCATTTTAATAAAAAATATCACAAAATTCTTCTAAGTCCCTCGGGAAGAGTGAAAGACGCGCACGTTCATTTTCAGAGCTCCTAGACCTTCCTATAAGAAGTTAGCCAAAAAGTAGCTTCGAAAAACGCTTAGGTTAAGTTTCAGAGTTGCTTCTAATGTACTGAAGCTGGACTTAGACATAATTTCACTCTCACAACATTATGGCTGGTTGGAGAAAGTCCGAACCACAAATACCGGGTCCATGGTTCTGGCCATACACTGGGGGGACGGGGACGACTCCCATTAACCCCTGACTATACCGGGGATACGCGTATCACAATGCCTTACTGGTCTGTGCTGAAGCAGGGCATTCTGGCAGCCAAGTGGCTTGACCTTTATTAGTGAGCCTGGTTACCCCCTCTCGGAACCACAGACTTAGAAATCGCCAGCTCATATACAGTGCATAAAATATATTTATATACAGTATATACCCTTATACACCATTTAAATAAAAAATATCACAAAATTCTTCTAAGTCCCTCGGGAAGAGTGAAAGACGCGCACGTTCATTTTCAGAGCTCCTAGACCTTCCTATAAGAAGTTAGCCAAAAAGTAGCTTCGAAAAACGCTTAGGTTAAGTTTCAGAGTTGCTTCTAATGTACCAAAGCTGGACTTAGACATAATTTCACTCTCACAACATTATGGCTGGTTGGAGAAAGTCCGAACCACAAATACCGGGTCCATGGTTCTGGCCATATACTGGGGGGACGGGGACGACTCCCATTAACCCCTGACTATACCGGGGATACGCGTATCACAATGCCTTACTGGTCTGTGCTGAAGCAGGGCATTCTGGCAGCCAAGTGGCTTGACCTTTATTAGTGAGCCTGGTTACCCCCTCTCGGAACCACAGACTTAGAAATCGCCAGCTCATATACAGTGCATAAAATATATTTATATACAGTATATACCCTTATACACCATTTAAATAAAAAATATCACAAAATTCTTCTAAGTCCCTCGGGAAGAGTGAAAGACGCGCACGTTCATTTTCAGAGCTCCTAGACCTTCCTATAAGAAGTTAGCCAAAAAGTATCTTCGAAAAACGGTTAGGTTAAGTTTCAGAGTTGCTTCTAATGTACCGAAGCTGGAATTAGACATAATTTCACTCTCACAACATTATGGCTGGTTGGAGACAGTCCGAACCACAAATACCGGGTCCATGGTTCTGGCCATATACTGGGGGGACGGGGACAACTCCCATTAACCCCTGACTATACCGGGGATACGCTTATCACAATGCCTTTCTGGTCTGTGCTGAAGCAGGGCATTCTAGCAGCCAAGTGGCTTGACCTTTATTAGTGAGCCTGGTTACCCCCTCTCGGAACCACAGACTTAGAAATCGCCAGCTCATATACAGTGCATAAAATATATTTATATATATACCCTTATACACCATTTTAATAAAAAATATCACAAAATTCTTCTAAGTCCCTTGGGAAGAGTGAAAGACGCGCACGTTCATTTTCAGAGCTCCTAGACCTTCCTATAAGAAGTTAGCCAAAAAGTAGCTTCGAAAAACGCTTAGGTTAAGTTTCAGAGTTGCTTCTAATGTACTGAAGCTGGACTTAGACATAATTTCACTCTCACAACATTATGGCTGGTTGGAGAAAGTCCGAACCACAAATACCGGGTCCATGGTTCTGGCCATACACTGGGGGGACGGGGACGACTCCCATTAACCCCTGACTATACCGGGGATACGCGTATCACAATGCCTTACTGGTCTGTGCTGAAGCAGGGCATTCTGGCAGCCAAGTGGCTTGACCTTTATTAGTGAGCCTGGTTACCCCCTCTCGGAACCACAGACTTAGAAATCGCCAGCTCATATACAGTGCATAAAATATATTTATATACAGTATATACCCTTATACACCATTTAAATAAAAAATATCACAAAATTCTTCTAAGTCCCTCGGGAAGAGTGAAAGACGCGCACGTACATTTTCAGAGCTCCTAGACCTTTCTATAAGAAGTTAGCCAAAAAGTATCTTCGAAAAACGCTTAGGTTAAGTTTCAGAGTTGCTTCTAATGTACCAAAGCTGGACTTAGACATAATTTCACTCTCACAACATTATGGCTGGTTGGAGACAGTCCGAACCACAATCACCGGGTCCATGGTTCTGGGCGTATACTGGGGGGACGGGGACGACTCCCATTAACCCCTGACTATACCGGGGATACGCTTATCACAATGCCTTTGTGGTCTGTGCTGAAGCAGGGCATTCTGGCAGCCAATTGGCTTGACTTTTATTAGTGAGCCTGGTTACCCCCTCTCGGAACCACAGACTTAGAAATCGCCAGCTCACATACAGTGCATAAAATATATTTATATATATACCCTTATACATCATTTTAATAAAAAATATCACAAAATTCTTCTAAATCCCTCGGGAAGAGTGAAAGACGCGCACATTCATTTTCAGAGCTCCTAGACCTTCCTATAAGAAGTTAGCCAAAAAGTAGCTTCGAAAAACGCTTAGGTTAAGTTTCAGAGTTGCTTCTAATGTACTGAAGCTGGACTTAGACATAATTTCACTCTCACAACATTATGGCTGGTTGGAGACAGTCCGAACCACAAATACCGGGTCCATGGTTCTGGTCATATACTGGGGGGACGGGGACGACTCCCATTAACCCCTGACTATACCGGGGATACGCTTATCACAATGCCTTTCTGGTCTGTGCTGAAGCAGGGCATTCTGGCAGCCAATTGGCTTGACTTTTATTAGTGAGCCTGGTTACCCCCTCTCGGAACCACAGACTTAGAAATCGCCAGCTCATATACAGTGCATAAAATATATTTATATATATACCCTTATACATCATTTTAATAAAAAATATCACAAAATTCTTCTAAGTCCCTCGGGAAGAGTGAAAGACGCGCACGTTCATTTTCAGAGCTCCTAGACCTTCCTATAAGAAGTTAGCCAAAAAGTAGCTTCGAAAAACGCTTAGGTTAAGTTTCAGAGTTGCTTCTAATGTACCGAAGCTGGAATTAGACATAATTTCACTCTCACAACATTATGGCTGGTTGGAGACAGTCCGAACCACAAATACCGGGTCCATGGTTCTGGCCATATACTGGGGGGACGGGGACGACTCCCATTAACCCCTGACTATACCGGGGATACGCTTATCACAATGCCTTTCTGGTCTGTGCTGAAGCAGGGCATTCTAGCAGCCAAGTGGCTTGACCTTTATTAGTGAGCCTGGTTACCCCCTCTCGGAACCACAGACTTAGAAATCGCCAGCTCATATACAGTGCATAAAATATATTTATATATATACCCTTATACACCATTTTAATAAAAAATATCACAAAATTCTTCTAAGTCCCTCGAGAAGAGTGAAAGACGCGCACGTTCATTTTCAGAGCTCCTAAACCTTCCTATAAGAAGTTAGCCAACAAGTAGCTTCGAAAAACGCTTAGGTTAAGTTTCAGAGTTGCTTCTAATGTACTGAAGCTGGACTTAGACATAATTTCACTCTCACAACATTATGGCTGGTTGGAGAAAGTCCGAACCACAAATACCGGGTCCATGGTTCTGGCCATACACTGGGGGGACGGGGACGACTCCCATTAACCCCTGACTATACCAGGGATACGCGTATCACAATGCCTTACTGGTCTGTGCTGAAGCAGGGCATTCTGGCAGCCAAGTGGCTTGACCTTTATTAGTGAGCCTGGTTACCCCCTCTCGGAACCACAGACTTAGAAATCGCCAGCTCATATACAGTGCATAAAATATATTTATATACAGTATATACCCTTATACACCATTTAAATAAAAAATATCACAAAATTCTTCTAAGTCCCTCGGGAAGAGTGAAAGACGCGCACGTTCATTTTCAGAGCTCCTAGACCTTCCTATAAGAAGTTAGCCAAAAAGTAGCTTCGAAAAACGCTTAGGTTAAGTTTCAGAGTTGCTTCTAATGTACTGAAGCTGGACTTAGACATAATTTCACTCTCACAACATTATGGCTGGTTGGTGAAAGTCCGAACCACAAATACCGGGTCCATGGTTCTGGCCATATACTGGGGGGACGGGGACGACTCCCATTAACCCCTGACTATACCGGGGATACGCGTATCACAATGCCTTACTGGTCTGTGCTGAAGCAGGGCATTCTGGCAGCCAAGTGGCTTGACCTTTATTAGTGAGCCTGGTTACCCCCTCTCGGAACCACAGACTTAGAAATCGCCAGCTCATATACAGTGCATAAAATATATTTATATACAGTATATACCCTTATACACCATTTAAATAAAAAATATCACAAAATTCTTCTAAGTCCCTCGGGAAGAGTGAAAGACGCGCACGTTCATTTTCAGAGCTCCTAGACCTTCCTATAAGAAGTTAGCCAAAAAGTAGCTTCGAAAAACGCTTAGGTTAAGTTTCAGAGTTGCTTCTAATGTACCGAAGCTGGACTTAGACATAATTTCACTCTCACAACATTATGGCTGGTTGGAGACAGTCCGAACCACAAATACCGGGTCCATGGTTCTGGCCATATACTGGGGGGACGGGGACGACTCCCATTAACCCCTGACTATACCGGGGATACGCTTATCACAATGCCTTACTGGTCTGTGCTGAAGCAGGGCATTCTGGCAGCCAAGTTGCTTGACCTTTATTAGTGAGCCTGGTTATCCCCTCTCGGAACCACAGACTTAGAAATCGCCAGCTCATATACAGTGCATAAAATATATTTATACTGTATATATACCCTTATACACCATTTTAATAAAAAATATCACAAAATTCTTCTAAGTCCCTCGGGAACAGTGAAAGACGCGCACGTTCATTTTCAGAGCTCCTTGACCTTCCTATAAGAAGTTAGTCAAAAAGTAGCTTCGAAAAACGCTTAGGTTAAGTTTCAGAGTTGCTTCTAATGTACCAAAGCTGGACTTAGACATAATTTCACTCTCACAACATTATGGCTGGTTGGAGACAGTCCGAACCACAATTACCGGGTCCATGGTTCTGGGCGTATACTGGGGGGACGGGGACGACTCCCATTAACCCCTGACTATACCGGGGATACGCGTATCACAATGCCTTACTGGTCTGTGCTGAAGCAGGGCATTCTGGCAGCCAAGTGGCTTGACCTTTATTAGTGAGCCTGGTAACCCCCTCTCGGAACCACAGACTTAGAAATCGCCAGCTCATATACAGTGCATAAAATATATTTATATACAGTATATACCCTTATACACCATTTAAATAAAAAATATCACAAAATTCTTCTAAGTCCCTCGGGAAGAGTGAAAGACGCGCACGTTCATTTTCAGAGCTCCTAGACCTTCCTATAAGAAGTTAGCCAAAAAGTAGCTTCGAAAAACGCTTAGGTTAAGTTTCAGAGTTGCTTCTAATGTACCGAAGCTGGAATTAGACATAATTTCACTCTCACAACATTATGGCTGGTTGGAGACAGTCCGAACCACAAATACCGGGTCCATGGTTCTGGCCATATACTGGGGGGACGGGGACGACTCCCATTAACCCCTGACTATACCGGGGATACGCTTATCACAATGCCTTTCTGGTCTGTGCTGAAGCAGGGCATTCTAGCAGCCAAGTGGCTTGACCTTTATTAGTGAGCCTGGTTACCCCCTCTCGGAACCACAGACTTAGAAATCGCCAGCTCATATACAGTGCATAAAATATATTTATATATATACCCTTATACACCATTTTAATAAAAAATATCACAAAATTCTTCTAAGTCCCTCGAGAAGAGTGAAAGACGCGCACGTTCATTTTCAGAGCTCCTAAACCTTCCTATAAGAAGTTAGCCAACAAGTAGCTTCGAAAAACGCTTAGGTTAAGTTTCAGAGTTGCTTCTAATGTACTGAAGCTGGACTTAGACATAATTTCACTCTCACAACATTATGGCTGGTTGGAGAAAGTCCGAACCACAAATACCGGGTCCATGGTTCTGGCCATACACTGGGGGGACGGGGACGACTCCCATTAACCCCTGACTATACCAGGGATACGCGTATCACAATGCCTTACTGGTCTGTGCTGAAGCAGGGCATTCTGGCAGCCAAGTGGCTTGACCTTTATTAGTGAGCCTGGTTACCCCCTCTCGGAACCACAGACTTAGAAATCGCCAGCTCATATACAGTGCATAAAATATATTTATATACAGTATATACCCTTATACACCATTTAAATAAAAAATATCACAAAATTCTTCTAAGTCCCTCGGGAAGAGTGAAAGACGCGCACGTTCATTTTCAGAGCTCCTAGACCTTCCTATAAGAAGTTAGCCAAAAAGTAGCTTCGAAAAACGCTTAGGTTAAGTTTCAGAGTTGCTTCTAATGTACTGAAGCTGGACTTAGACATAATTTCACTCTCACAACATTATGGCTGGTTGGTGAAAGTCCGAACCACAAATACCGGGTCCATGGTTCTGGCCATATACTGGGGGGACGGGGACGACTCCCATTAACCCCTGACTATACCGGGGATACGCGTATCACAATGCCTTACTGGTCTGTGCTGAAGCAGGGCATTCTGGCAGCCAAGTGGCTTGACCTTTATTAGTGAGCCTGGTTACCCCCTCTCGGAACCACAGACTTAGAAATCGCCAGCTCATATACAGTGCATAAAATATATTTATATACAGTATATACCCTTATACACCATTTAAATAAAAAATATCACAAAATTCTTCTAAGTCCCTCGGGAAGAGTGAAAGACGCGCACGTTCATTTTCAGAGCTCCTAGACCTTCCTATAAGAAGTTAGCCAAAAAGTAGCTTCGAAAAACGCTTAGGTTAAGTTTCAGAGTTGCTTCTAATGTACCGAAGCTGGACTTAGACATAATTTCACTCTCACAACATTATGGCTGGTTGGAGACAGTCCGAACCACAAATACCGGGTCCATGGTTCTGGCCATATACTGGGGGGACGGGGACGACTCCCATTAACCCCTGACTATACCGGGGATACGCTTATCACAATGCCTTACTGGTCTGTGCTGAAGCAGGGCATTCTGGCAGCCAAGTTGCTTGACCTTTATTAGTGAGCCTGGTTATCCCCTCTCGGAACCACAGACTTAGAAATCGCCAGCTCATATACAGTGCATAAAATATATTTATACTGTATATATACCCTTATACACCATTTTAATAAAAAATATCACAAAATTCTTCTAAGTCCCTCGGGAACAGTGAAAGACGCGCACGTTCATTTTCAGAGCTCCTTGACCTTCCTATAAGAAGTTAGTCAAAAAGTAGCTTCGAAAAACGCTTAGGTTAAGTTTCAGAGTTGCTTCTAATGTACCAAAGCTGGACTTAGACATAATTTCACTCTCACAACATTATGGCTGGTTGGAGACAGTCCGAACCACAATTACCGGGTCCATGGTTCTGGGCGTATACTGGGGGGACGGGGACGACTCCCATTAACCCCTGACTATACCGGGGATACGCGTATCACAATGCCTTACTGGTCTGTGCTGAAGCAGGGCATTCTGGCAGCCAAGTGGCTTGACCTTTATTAGTGAGCCTGGTTACCCCCTCTCGGAACCACAGACTTAGAAATCGCCAGCTCATATACAGTGCATAAAATATATTTATATACAGTATATACCCTTATACACCATTTAAATAAAAAATATCACAAAATTCTTCTAAGTCCCTCGGGAAGAGTGAAAGACGCGCACGTTCATTTTCAGAGCTCCTAGACCTTCCTATAAGAAGTTAGCCAAAAAGTAGCTTCGAAAAACGGTTAGGTTAAGTTTCAGAGTTGCTTCTAATGTACCGAAGCTGGAATTAGACATAATTTCACTCTCACAACATTATGGCTGGTTGGAGACAGTCCGAACCACAAATACCGGGTCCATGGTTCTGGCCATATACTGGGGGGACGGGGACGACTCCCATTAACCCCTGACTATACCGGGGATACGCTTATCACAATGCCTTTCTGGTCTGTGCTGAAGCAGGGCATTCTAGCAGCCAAGTGGCTTGACCTTTATTAGTGAGCCTGGTTACCCCCTCTCGGAACCACAGACTTAGAAATCGCCAGCTCATATACAGTGCATAAAATATATTTATATATATACCCTTATACACCATTTTAATAAAAAATATCACAAAATTCTTCTAAGTCCCTCGGGAAGAGTGAAAGACGCGCACGTTCATTTTCAGAGCTCCTAGACCTTCCTATAAGAAGTTAGCCAAAAAGTAGCTTCGAAAAACGGTTAGGTTAAGTTTCAGAGTTCCTTCTAATGTACCGAAGCTGGAATTAGACATAATTTCACTCTCACAACATTATGGCTGGTTGGAGACAGTCCGAACCACAAGTACTGGGTCCATGGTTCTGGGCGTATACTGGGGGGACGGGGACGACTCCCATTAACCCCTGACTATACCGGGGATACGCTTATCACAATGCCTTTCTGGTCTGTGCTGAAGCAGGGCATTCTGGCAGCCAATTGGCTTGACTTTTATTAGTGAGCCTGGTTACCCCCTCTCGGAACCACAGACTTAGAAATCGCTAGCTCATATACAGTGCATAAAATATATTTATATATATACCCTTATACACCATTTTAATAAAAAATATCACAAAATTCTTCTAAGTCCCTCGGGAAGAGTGAAAGACGCGCACGTTCATTTTCAGAGCTCCTAGACCTTCCTATAAGAAGTTAGCCAAAAAGTAGCTTCGAAAAACGGTTAAGTTTCAGAGTTGCTTCTAATGTACCGAAGCTGGAATTAGACATAATTTCACTCTCACAACATTATGGCTGGTTGGAGACAGTCCGAACCACAAGTACTGGGTCCATGGTTCTGGGTGTATACTGGGGGGACGGGGACGACTCCCATTAACCCCTGACTATACCGGGGATACGCTTATCACAATGCCTTTCTGGTCTGTGCTGAAGCAGGGCATTTTGGCAGCCAATTGGCTTGACTTTTATTAGTGAGCCTGGTTACCCCCTCTCGGAACCACAGACTTAGAAATCGCCAGCTCATATACAGTGCATAAAATATATTTATATATATACCCTTATACATCATTTTAATAAAAAATATCACAAAATTCTTCTAAGTCCCTCGGGAAGAGTGAAAGACGCGCACGTTCATTTTCAGAGCTCCTAGACCTTCCTATAAGAAGTTAGCCAAAAAGTAGCTTCGAAAAACGCTTAGGTTAAGTTTCAGAGTTGCTTCTAATGTACTGAAGCTGGACTTAGACATAATTTCACTCTCACAACATTATGGCTGGTTGGAGAAAGTCCGAACCACAAATACCGGGTCCATGGTTCTGGCCATACACTGGGGGGACGGGGACGACTCCCATTAACCCCTGACTATACCGGGGATACGCGTATCACAATGCCTTACTGGTCTGTGCTGAAGCAGGGCATTCTGGCAGCCAAGTGGCTTGACCTTTATTAGTGAGCCTGGTTACCCCCTCTCGGAACCACAGACTTAGAAATCGCCAGCTCATATACAGTGCATAAAATATATTTATATACAGTATATACCCTTATACACCATTTAAATAAAAAATATCACAAAATTCTTCTAAGTCCCTCGGGAAGAGTGAAAGACGCGCACGTTCATTTTCAGAGCTCCTAGACCTTCCTATAAGAAGTTAGCCAAAAAGTAGCTTCGAAAAACGCTTAGGTTAAGTTTCAGAGTTGCTTCTAATGTACTGAAGCTGGACTTAGACATAATTTCACTCTCACAACATTATGGCTGGTTGGAGAAAGTCCGAACCACAAATACCGGGTCCATGGTTCTGGCCATATACTGGGGGGACGGGGACGACTCCCATTAACCCCTGACTATACCGGGGATACGCGTATCACAATGCCTTACTGGTCTGTGCTGAAGCAGGGCATTCTGGCAGCCAAGTGGCTTGACCTTTATTAGTGAGCCTGGTTACCCCCTCTCGGAACCACAGACTTAGAAATCGCCAGCTCATATACAGTGCATAAAATATATTTATATACAGTATATACCCTTATACACCATTTAAATAAAAAATATCACAAAATTCTTCTAAGTCCCTCGGGAAGAGTGAAAGACGCGCACGTTCATTTTCAGAGCTCCTAGACCTTCCTATAAGAAGTTAGCCAAAAAGTAGCTTCGAAAAACGCTTAGGTTAAGTTTCAGAGTTGCTTCTAATGTACCGAAGCTGGACTTAGACATAATTTCACTCTCACAACATTATGGCTGGTTGGAGACAGTCCGAACCACAAATACCGGGTCCATGGTTCTGGCCATATACTGGGGGGACGGGGACGACTCCCATTAACCCCTGACTATACCGGGGATACGCTTATCACAATGCCTTACTGGTCTGTGCTGAAGCAGGGCATTCTGGCAGCCAAGTTGCTTGACCTTTATTAGTGAGCCTGGTTATCCCCTCTCGGAACCACAGACTTAGAAATCGCCAGCTCATATACAGTGCATAAAATATATTTATACTGTATATATACCCTTATACACCATTTTAATAAAAAATATCACAAAATTCTTCTAAGTCCCTCGGGAACAGTGAAAGACGCGCACGTTCATTTTCAGAGCTCCTTGACCTTCCTATAAGAAGTTAGTCAAAAAGTAGCTTCGAAAAACGCTTAGGTTAAGTTTCAGAGTTGCTTCTAATGTACCAAAGCTGGACTTAGACATAATTTCACTCTCACAACATTATGGCTGGTTGGAGACAGTCCGAACCACAATTACCGGGTCCATGGTTCTGGGCGTATACTGGGGGGACGGGGACGACTCCCATTAACCCCTGACTATACCGGGGATACGCTTATCACAATGCCTTTCTGGTCTGTGCTGAAGCAGGGCATTCTGGCAGCCAATTGGCTTGACTTTTATTAGTGAGCCTGGTTACCCCCTCTCGGAACCACAGACTTAGAAATCGCCAGCTCATATACAGTGCATAAAATATATTTATATATATACCCTTTTACATCATTTTAATAAAAAATATCACAAAATTCTTCTAAGTCCCTCGGGAAGAGTGAAAGACGCGCACGTTCATTTTCAGAGCTCCTAGACCTTCCTATAAGAAGTTAGCCAAAAAGTAGCTTCGAAAAACGCTTAGGTTAAGTTTCAGAGTTGCTTCTAATGTACTGAAGCTGGACTTAGACATAATTTCACTCTCACAACATTATGGCTGGTTGGAGAAAGTCCGAACCACAAATACCGGGTCCATGGTTCTGGCCATACACTGGGGGGACGGGGACGACTCCCATTAACCCCTGACTATACCGGGGATACGCGTATCACAATGCCTTACTGGTCTGTGCTGAAGCAGGGCATTCTGGCAGCCAAGTGGCTTGACCTTTATTAGTGAGCCTGGTTACCCCCTCTCGGAACCACAGACTTAGAAATCGCCAGCTCATATACAGTGCATAAAATATATTTATATACAGTATATACCCTTATACACCATTTAAATAAAAAATATCACAAAATTCTTCTAAGTCCCTCGGGAAGAGTGAAAGACGCGCACGTTCATTTTCAGAGCTCCTAGACCTTCCTATAAGAAGTTAGCCAAAAAGTAGCTTCGAAAAACGCTTAGGTTAAGTTTCAGAGTTGCTTCTAATGTACTGAAGCTGGACTTAGACATAATTTCACTCTCACAACATTATGGCTGGTTGGAGAAAGTCCGAACCACAAATACCGGGTCCATGGTTCTGGCCATATACTGGGGGGACGGGGACGACTCCCATTAACCCCTGACTATACCGGGGATACGCGTATCACAATGCCTTACTGGTCTGTGCTGAAGCAGGGCATTCTGGCAGCCAAGTGGCTTGACCTTTATTAGTGAGCCTGGTTACCCCCTCTCGGAACCACAGACTTAGAAATCGCCAGCTCATATACAGTGCATAAAATATATTTATATACAGTATATACCCTTATACACCATTTAAATAAAAAATATCACAAAATTCTTCTAAGTCCCTCGGGAAGAGTGAAAGACGCGCACGTTCATTTTCAGAGCTCCTAGACCTTCCTATAAGAAGTTAGCCAAAAAGTAGCTTCGAAAAACGCTTAGGTTAAGTTTCAGAGTTGCTTCTAATGTACCGAAGCTGGACTTAGACATAATTTCACTCTCACAACATTATGGCTGGTTGGAGACAGTCCGAACCACAAATACCGGGTCCATGGTTCTGGCCATATACTGGGGGGACGGGGACGACTCCCATTAACCCCTGACTATACCGGGGATACGCTTATCACAATGCCTTACTGGTCTGTGCTGAAGCAGGGCATTCTGGCAGCCAAGTTGCTTGACCTTTATTAGTGAGCCTGGTTATCCCCTCTCGGAACCACAGACTTAGAAATCGCCAGCTCATATACAGTGCATAAAATATATTTATACTGTATATATACCCTTATACACCATTTTAATAAAAAATATCACAAAATTCTTCTAAGTCCCTCGGGAACAGTGAAAGACGCGCACGTTCATTTTCAGAGCTCCTTGACCTTCCTATAAGAAGTTAGTCAAAAAGTAGCTTCGAAAAACGCTTAGGTTAAGTTTCAGAGTTGCTTCTAATGTACCAAAGCTGGACTTAGACATAATTTCACTCTCACAACATTATGGCTGGTTGGAGACAGTCCGAACCACAATTACCGGGTCCATGGTTCTGGGCGTATACTGGGGGGACGGGGACGACTCCCATTAACCCCTGACTATACCGGGGATACGCTTATCACAATGCCTTTCTGGTCTGTGCTGAAGCAGGGCATTCTGGCAGCCAAGTGGCTTGACCTTTATTAGTGAGCCTGGTTACCCCCTCTCGGAACCACAGACTTAGAAATCGCCAGCTCATATACAGTGCATAAAATATATTTATATATATACCCTTATACACCATTTTAATAAAAAATATCACAAAATTCTTCTAAGTCCCTCGGGAAAAGTAAAAGACGCGCACGTTCATTTTCAGAGCTCCTAGACCTTCCTATAAGAAGTTAGCCAAAAAGTATCTTCGAAAAACGGTTAGGTTAAGTTTCAGAGTTGCTTCTAATGTACCGAAGCTGGAATTAGACATAATTTCACTCTCACAACATTATGGCTGGTTGGAGACAGTCCGAACCACAAATACCGGGTCCATGGTTCTGGCCATATACTGGGGGGACGGGGACGACTCCCATTAACCCCTGACTATACCGGGGATACGCTTATCACAATGCCTTTCTGGTCTGTGCTGAAGCAGGGCATTCTGGCAGCCAATTGGCTTGACTTTTATTAGTGAGCCTGGTTACCCCCTCTCGGAACCACAGACTTAGAAATCGCCAGCTCATATACAGTGCATAAAATATATTTATATATATACCATTATACATCATTTTAATAAAAAATATCACAAAATTCTTCTAAGTCCCTCGGGAATAGTGAAAGACGTGCACGTTCATTTTCAGAGCTCCTAGACCTTCCTATAAGAAGTTAGCCAAAAAGTAGCTTCGAAAAACGCTTAGGTTAAGTTTCAGAGTTGCTTCTAATGTACTGAAGCTGGACTTAGACATAATTTCACTCTCACAACATTATGGCTGGTTGGAGACAGTCCGAACCACAAATACCGGGTCCATGGTTCTGGCCATATACTGGGGGGACGGGGACGACTCCCATTAACCCCTGACTATACCGGGGATACGCGTATCACAATGCCTTACTGGTCTGTGCTGAAGCAGGGCATTCTGGCAGCCAAGTTGCTTGACCTTTATTAGTGAGCCTGGTTACCCCCTCTCGGAACCACAGACTTAGAAATCGCCAGCTCATATACAGTGCATAAAATATATTTATATATATACCCTTATACACCATTTTAATAAAAAATATCACAAAATTCTTCTAAGTCCCTCGGGAACAGTGAAAGACGCGCACGTTCATTTTCAGAGCTCCTAGACCTTCCTATAAGAAGTTAGTCAAAAAGTAGCTTCGAAAAACGCTTAGGTTAAGTTTCAGAGTTGCTTCTAATGTACCAAAGCTGGACTTAGACATAATTTCACTCTCACAACATTATGGCTGGTTGGAGACAGTCCGAACTACAAATACCGGGTCCATGGTTCTGGCCATATACTTGGGGGACGGGGACGACTCCCATTAACCCCTGACTATCCCGGGGATATGCTTATCACAATGCCTTTCTGGTCTGTGCTGAAGCAAGGCATTCTGGCAGCCAATTGGCTTGACTTTTATTACTGAGCCTGGTTACCCCCTCTCGGAACCACAGACTTAGAAATCGCCAGCTCATATACAGTGCATAAAATATATTTATATATATACCATTATACATCATTTTAATAAAAAATATCACAAAATTCTTCTAAGTCCCTCGGGAATAGTGAAAGACGTGCACGTTCATTTTCAGAGCTCCTAGACCTTCCTATAAGAAGTTAGCCAAAAAGTAGCTTCGAAAAACGCTTAGGTTAAGTTTCAGAGTTGCTTCTAATGTACTGAAGCTGGACTTAGACATAATTTCACTCTCACAACATTATGGCTGGTTGGAGACAGTCCGAACCACAAATACCGGGTCCATGGTTCTGGCCATATACTGGGGGGGGGGGACGACTCCCATTAACCCCTGACTATACCGGGGATACGCTTATCACAATGCCTTTCTGGTCTGTGCTGAAGCAAGGCAATCTGGCAGCCAATTGGCTTGACTTTTATTAGTGAGCCTGGTTACCCCCTCTCGGAACCACAGACTTAGAAATCGCCAGCTCATATACAGTGCATAAAATATATTTATATATATACCCTTATACACCATTTTAATAAAAAATATCACAAAATTCTTCTAAGTCCCTCGGGAAGAGTGAAAGACGCGCACGTTCATTTTCAGAGCTCCTAGACCTTCCTATAAGAAGTTAGTCAAAAAGTAGCTTCGAAAAACGCTTAGGTTAAGTTTCAGAGTTGCTTCTAATGTACCAAAGCTGGACTTAGACATAATTTCACTCTCACTACATTATGGCTGGTTGGAGACAGTCCGAACCACAATTACCGGGTCCATGGTTCTGGGCGTATACTGGGGGGACGGGGACGACTCCCATTAACCCCTGACTATCCCGGGGATATGCTTATCACAATGCCTTTCTGGTCTGTGCTGAAGCAGGGCATTCTGGCAGCCAATTGGCTTGACTTTTATTAGTGAGCCTGGTTACCCCCTCTCGGAACCACAGACTTAGAAATCGCCAGCTCATATACAGTGCATAAAATATATTTATATATATACCATTATACATCATTTTAATAAAAAATATCACAAAATTCTTCTAAGTCCCTCGGGAAGAGTGAAAGACGCGCACGTTTATTTTCAGAGCTCCTAGACCTTCCTATAATAAGTTAGCCAAAAAGTAGCTTCGAAAAACGCTTAGGTTAAGTTTCAGAGTTGCTTCTAATGTACCAAAGCTGGACTTAGACATAACTTCACTCTCACAACATTATGGCTGGTTGGAGACAGTCCGAACCACAAGTACCGGGTCCATGGTTCTGGCCATATACTGGGGGGACGGGGACGACTCCCATTAACCCCTGACTATACTGGGGATACGCTTATCACAATGCCTTACTGGTCTGTGCTGAAGCAGGGCATTCTGGCAGCCAAGTGGCTTGACCTTTATTAGTGAGCCTGGTTACCCCCTCTCGGAACCACAGACTTAGAAATCGCCAGCTCATATACAGTGCATAAAATATATTTATATATATACCCTTATACATCATTTTAATAAAAAATTTCACAAAATTCTTCTAAGTCCCTCAGGAAGAGTGAAAGACGCGCACATTCATTTTCAGAGCTCCTAGACATTCCTATAAGAAGTTAGCCAAAAAGTACCTTCGAAAAACGCTTAGGTTAAGTTTCAGAGTTGCTTCTAATGTACCGAAGCTGGACTTAGACATAATTTCACTCTCACAACATTATGGCTGGTTGGAGACAGTCCGAACCACAAATACCGGGTCCATGGTTCTGGCCATATACTGGGGGGACGGGGACGACTCCCATTAACCTCTGACTATACCGGGGATACGCTTATCACAATGCCTTTCTGGTCTGTGCTGAAGCAGGGCATTCTGGCAGCCAAGTGGCTTGACCTTTATTAGTGAGCCTGGTTACCCCCTCTCGGAACCACAGACTTAGAAATCGCCAGCTCATATACAGTGCATAAAATATATTTATATATATACCCTTATACATCATTTTAATAAAAAATTTCACAAAATTCTTCTAAGTCCCTCAGGAAGAGTGAAAGACGCGCACATTCATTTTCAGAGCTCCTAGACATTCCTATAAGAAGTTAGCCAAAAAGTACCTTCGAAAAACGCTTAGGTTAAGTTTCAGAGTTGCTTCTAATGTACCGAAGCTGGACTTAGACATAATTTCACTCTCACAACATTATGGCTGGTTGGAGACAGTCCGAACCACAAATACCGGGTCCATGGTTCTGGCCATATACTGGGGGGACGGGGACGACTCCCATTAACCTCTGACTATACCGGGGATACGCTTATCACAATGCCTTTCTGGTCTGTGCTGAAGCAGGGCATTCTGGCAGCCAATTGGCTTGACTTTTATTAGTGAGCCTGGTTACCCCCTCTCGGAACCACAGACTTAGAAATCGCCAGCTCATATACATGCATAAAATATATTTATATATACACCCTTATACACCATTTTAATAAAAAATATCACAAAATTCTTCTAAGTCCCTCGGGAAGAGTGAAAGACGCGCACGTTCATTTTCAGAGCTCCTAGACCTTCCTATAAGAAGTTAGCCAAAAAGTACCTTCGAAAAACGCTTAGGTTAAGTTTCAGAGTTGCTTCTAATGTACCGAAGCTGGACTTAGACATAATTTCACTCTCACAACATTATGGCTGGTTGGAGACAGTCCGAACCACAAATACCGGGTCCATGGTTCTGGCCATATACTGGGGGGACGGGGACGACTCCCATTAACCTCTGACTATACCGGGGATACGCTTATCACAATGCCTTTCTGGTCTGTGCTGAAGCAGGGCATTCTGGCAGCCAATTGGCTTGACTTTTATTAGTGAGCCTGGTTACCCCCTCTCGGAACCACAGACTTAGAAATCGCCAGCTCATATACATGCATAAAATATATTTATATATACACCCTTATACACCATTTTAATAAAAAATATCACAAAATTCTTCTAAGTCCCTCGGGAAGAGTGAAAGACGCGCACGTTCATTTTCAGAGCTCCTAGACCTTCCTATAAGAAGTTAGCCAAAAAGTAGCTTCGAAAAACGCTTAGGTTAAGTTTCAGAGTTGCATCTAATGTACCGAAGCTGGACTTAGACATAACTTCACTCTCACAACATTATGGCTGGTTGGAGACAGTCCGAACCACAAGTACCGGGTCCATGGTTCTGGCCATATACTGGGGGGACGGGGACGACTCCCATTTACCCCTGACTATACTGGGGATACGCTTATCACAATGCCTTACTGGTCTGTGCTGAAGCAGGGCATTCTGGCAGCCAAGTGGCTTGACCTTTATTAGTGAGCCTGGTTACCCCCTCTTGGAACCACAGACTTAGAAATCGCCAGCTCATATACAGTGCATAAAATATATTTATATATATACCCTTATACATCATTTTAATAAAAAATTTCACAAAATTCTTCTAAGTCCCTCAGGAAGAGTGAAAGACGCGCACATTCATTTTCAGAGCTCCTAGACATTCCTATAAGAAGTTAGCCAAAAAGTACCTTCGAAAAACGCTTAGGTTAAGTTTCAGAGTTGCTTCTAATGTACCGAAGCTGGACTTAGACATAATTTCACTCTCACAACATTATGGCTGGTTGGAGACAGTCCGAACCACAAATACCGGGTCCATGGTTCTGGCCATATACTGGGGGGACGGGGACGACTCCCATTAACCTCTGACTATACCGGGGATACGCTTATCACAATGCCTTTCTGGTCTGTGCTGAAGCAGGGCATTCTGGCAGCCAATTGGCTTGACTTTTATTAGTGAGCCTGGTTACCCCCTCTCGGAACCACAGACTTAGAAATCGCCAGCTCATATACATGCATAAAATATATTTATATATACACCCTTATACACCATTTTAATAAAAAATATCACAAAATTCTTCTAAGTCCCTCGGGAAGAGTGAAAGACGCGCACGTTCATTTTCAGAGCTCCTAGACCTTCCTATAAGAAGTTAGCCAAAAAGTAGCTTCGAAAAACGCTTAGGTTAAGTTTCAGAGTTGCATCTAATGTACCGAAGCTGGACTTAGACATAATTTCACTCTCACAACATTATGGCTGGTTGGAGACAGTCCAAACCACAAATACCGGGTCCATGGTTCTGGGCGTATACTGGGGGGACGGGGACGACTCCCATTAACCCCTGACTATACCGGGGATACGCTTATCACAATGCCTTTCTGGTCTGTGCTGAAGCAGGGCATTCTGGCAGCCAATTGGCTTGACTTTTATTAGTGAGCCTGGTTACCCCCTCTCGGAACCACAGACTTAGAAATCGCCAGCTCATATACAGTGCATAAAATATATTTATATATATACCCTTATACACCATTTTAATAAAAAATATCACAAAATTCTTCTAAGTCCCTCGGGAAGAGTGAAAGACGCGCACGTTCATTTTCAGAGCTCCTAGACCTTCCTATAAGAAGTTAGCCAAAAAGTAGCTTCGAAAAACGCTTAGGTTAAGTCTCAGAGTTGCATCTAATGTACCGAAGCTGGACTTAGACATAATTTCACTCTCACAACATTATGGCTGGTTGGAGACAGTCCGAACCACAAATACCGGGTCCATGGTTCTGGCCATATACTGGGGGGACGGGGACGACTCCCATTAACCCCTGACTATACCGGGGATACGCTTATCACAATGCCTTACTGGTCTGTGCTGAAGCAGGGCATTCTGGCAGCCAAGTGGCTTGACCTTTATTAGTGAGCCTGGTAACCCCCTCTCGGAACCACAGACTTAGAAATCGCCAGCTCATATACAGTGCATAAAATATATTTATATACAGTATATACCCTTATACACCATTTAAATAAAAAATATCACAAAATTCTTCTAAGTCCCTCGGGAAGAGTGAAAGACGCGCACGTTCATTTTCAGAGCTCCTAGACCTTCCTATAAGAAGTTAGCCAAAAAGTAGCTTCGAAAAACGCTTAGGTTAAGTTTCAGAGTTGCTTCTAATGTACCGAAGCTGGAATTAGACATAATTTCACTCTCACAACATTATGGCTGGTTGGAGACAGTCCGAACCACAAGTACTGGGTCCATGGTTCTGGGCGTATACTGGGGGGACGGGGACGACTCCCATTAACCCCTGACTATACCGGGGATACGCTTATCACAATGCCTTTCTGGTCTGTGCTGAAGCAGGGCATTCTGGCAGCCAATTGGCTTGACTTTTATTAGTGAGCCTGGTTACCCCCTCTCAGAACCACAGACTTAGAAATCGCCAGCTCATATACAGTGCATAAAATATATTTATATATATGCCCTTATACACCATTTTAATAAAAAATATTACAAAATTCTTCTAAGTCCCTCGGGAAGAGTGAAAGACGCGCACGTTCATTTTCAGAGCTCCTAGACCTTCCTATAAGAAGTTAGTCAAAAAGTAGCTTCGAAAAACGCTTAGGTTAAGTTTCAGAGTTGCTTCTAATGTACTGAAGCTGGACTTAGACATAATTTCACTCTCACAACATTATGGCTGGTTGGAGACAGTCCGAACCACAAATACCGGGTCCATGGTTCTGGCCATATACTGGGGGGGGGGGGGGGACGACTCCCATTAACCCCTGACTATACCGGGGATACGCTTATCACAATGCCTTTCTGGTCTGTGCTGAAGCAGGGCATTCTGGCAGCCAATTGGCATTCTGGCAGCCAATTGGCTTGACTTTTATTTGTGAGCCTGGTTACCCCCTCTCGGAACCACAGACTTAGAAATCGCAAGCTCATATACAGTGCATAAAATATATTTATATATATACCCTTATACACCATTTTAATAAAAAATATCACAAAATTCTTCTAAGTCCCTCGGGAAGAGTGAAGAACGCGCACGTTCATTTTCAGAGCTCCTAGACCTTCCTATAAGAAGTTAGCCAAAAAGTAGCTTCGAAAAACGCTTAGGTTAAGTTTCAGAGTTGCTTCTAATTTACCGAAGCTGGACTTAGACATAATTTCACTCTCACAACATTATGGCTGGTTGGAGACAGTCCGAACCACAAATACCGGGTCCATGGTTCTGGCCATATACTGGGGGGACGGGGACGACTCCCATTAACCCCTGACTATACCGGGGATACGCTTATCACAATGCCTTACTGGTCTGTGCTGAAGCAGGGCATTCTGGCAGCCAAGTTGCTTGACCTTTATTAGTGAGCCTGGTTATCCCCTCTCGGAACCACAGACTTAGAAATCGCCAGCTCATATACAGTGCATAAAATATATTTATACTGTATATATACCCTTATACACCATTTTAATAAAAAATATCACAAAATTCTTCTAAGTCCCTCGGGAACAGTGAAAGACGCGCACGTTCATTTTCAGAGCTCCTTGACCTTCCTATAAGAAGTTAGTCAAAAAGTACTGTAGCTTCGAAAAACGCTTAGGTTAAGTTTCAGAGTTGCTTCTAATGTACCAAAGCTGGACTTAGACATAATTTCACTCTCACAACATTATGGCTGGTTGGAGACAGTCCGAACCACAATTACCGGGTCCATGGTTCTGGGCGTATACTGGGGGGACGGGGACGACTCACATTAACCCCTGACTATCCCGGGGATATGCTTATCACAATGCCTTTCTGGTCTGTGCTGAAGCAGGGCATTCTGGCAGCCAATTGGCTTGACTTTTATTAGTGAGCCTGGTTACCCCCTCTCGGAACCACAGACTTAGAAATCGCCAGCTCATATACAGTGCATAAAATATATTTATATATATACCATTATACATCATTTTAATAAAAAATATCACAAAATTCTTCTAAGTCCCTCGGGAAGAGTGAAAGACGTGCACGTTCATTTTCAGAGCTCATAGACCTTCCTATAAGAAGTTAGCCAAAAAGTAGCTTCGAAAAATGCTTAGGTTAAGTTTCAGAGTTGCTTCTAATGTACTGAAGCTGGACTTAGACATAATTTCACTCTCACAACATTATGGCTGGTTGGAGACAGTCCGAACCACAAATACCGGGTCCATGGTTCTGGCCATATACTGGGGGGGGGGGACGACTCCCATTAACCCCTGACTATACCGGGGATACGCTTATCACAATGCCTTTCTGGTCTGTGCTGAAGCAGGGCATTCTGGCAGCCAATTGGCTTGACTTTTATTAGTGAGCCTGGTTACCCCCTCTCGGAACCACAGACTTAGAAATCGCCAGCTCATATACAGTGCATAAAATATATTTATATATATACCCTTATACACCATTTTAATAAAAAATATCACAAAATTCTTCTAAGTCGCTCGGAAAGAGTGAAAGACGCGCACGTTCATTTGCAGAGCTCCTAGACCTTCCTATAAGAAGTTAGCCAAAAAGTATCTTCGAAAAACGCTTAGGTTAAGTTTCAGAGTTGCTTCTAATGTACCGAAGCTGGACTTAGACATAATTTCACTCTCACAACATTATGGCTGGTTGGAGACAGTCCGAACCACAATTACCGGGTCCATGGTTCTGGGCGTATACTGGGGGGACGGGGACGACTCCCATTAACCCCTGACTATACCGGGGATACGCGTATCACAATGCCTTACTGGTCTGTGCTGAAGAAGGGCATTCTGGCAGCCAAGTGACTTGACCTTTATTAGTGAGCCTGGTTACCCCCTCTCGGAACCACAGACTTAGAAATCGCAAGCTCATATACAGTGCATAAAATATATTTATATATATACCCTTATACAACATTTTAATAAAAAATATCACAAAATTCTTCTGTCCCTCGGGAAGAGTGAAAGACGCGCACGTTCATTTTCAGAGCTCCTAGACCTTCCTATAAGAAGTTAGCCAAAAAGTAGCTTCGAAAAACGCTTAGGTTAAGTTTCAGAGTTGCTTCTAATGTACCAAAGCTGGACTTAGACATAATTTCACTCTCACAACATTATGGCTGGTTGGAGACAGTCCGAACCACAAGAACCGGGTCCATGGTTCTGGCCATATACTGGGGGGACGGGGACGACTCCCATTAACCCCTGACTATACTGGGGATACGCTTTTCACAATGCCTTACTGGTCTGTGCTGAAGCAGGGCATTCTGGCAGCCAAGTGGCTTGACCTTTATTAGTGAGCCTGGTTACCCCCTCTCGGAACCACAGACTTAGAAATCGCCAGCTCATATACAGTGCATAAAATATATTTATATATATACCCTTATACACCATTTTAATAAAAAATATCACAAAATTCTTCTAAGTCCCTCGGGAAGAGTGAAAGACGCGCACGTTCATTTTCAGAGCTCCTAAACCTTCCTATAAGAAGTTAGCCAAAAAGTAGCTTCGAAAAACGCTTAGGTTAAGTTTCAGATTTGTTTCTAATGTACCAAAGCTGGACTTAGACATAATTTCACTCTCACAACATTATGGCTGGTTGGAGACAGTCCGAACCACAATTACTGGGTCCATGGTTCTGGGCGTATACTGGGGGGACGGGGACGACTCCCATTAACCCCTGACTGTACCTGGGATACGCTTATCACAATGCCTTTCTGGTCTGTGCTGAAGCAGGGCATTCTGGCAGCCAATTGGCTTGACTTTTATTAGTGAGCCTGGTTACCCCCTCTCGGAACCACAGACTTAGAAATCGCCAGCTCATATACAGTGCATAAAATATATTTATATATATACCCTTATACATCATTTTAATAAAAAATATCACAAAATTCTTCTAAGTCCCTCAGGAAGAGTGAAAGACGCGCACGTTCATTTTCAGAGCTCCTAGACCTTCCTATAAGAAGTTAGCCAAAAAGTAGCTTCGAAAAACGCTTAGGTTAAGTTTCAGAGTTGCATCTAATGTACCGAAGCTGGACTTAGACATAATTTCACTCTCACAACATTATGGCTGGTTGGAGACAGTCCGAACCACAAATACCGGGTCCATGGTTCTGGCCATATACTGGGGGGACGGGGACGACTCCCATTAACCCCTGACTATACCGGCGATATGCTTATCACAATGCCTTACTGGTCTGTGCTGAAGCAGGGCATTCTGGCAGCCAAGTGGCTTGACCTTTATTAGTGAGCCTGGTTACCCCCTCTCGGAACCACAGACTTAGAAATCGCCAGCTCATATACAGTGCATAAAATATATTTATATATATACCCTTATACACCATTTTAATAAAAAATATCACAAAATTCTTCTAAGTCCCTCGGGAAGAGTGAAAGACGCGCACGTACATTTTCAGAGCTCCTAGACCTTCCTATAAGAAGTTAGCCAAAAATTATCTTCGAAAAACGCTTAGGTTAAGTTTCAGAGTTGCTTCTAATGTACCAAAGCTGGACTTAGACATAATTTCACTCTCACAACATTATGGCTGGTTGGAGACAGTCCGAACCACAAATACCGGGTCCATGGTTCTGGCCATATACTGGGGGGACGGGGACGACTCCCATTAACCCCTGACTATACCGGGGATACGCTTATCACAATGCCTTACTGGTCTGTGCTGAAGCAGGGCATTCTGGCAGCCAAGTGGCTTGACCTTTATTAGTGAGCCTGGTTACCCCCTCTCGGAACCACAGACTTAGAAATCGCCAGCTCATATACAGTGCATAAAATATATTTATATATATACCCTTATACACCATTTTAATAAAAAATATCACAAAATTCTTCTAAGTCCCTCGGGAAGAGTGAAAGACGCGCACGTTCATTTTCAGAACTCCTAGACCTTCCTATAAGAAGTTAGCCAAAAAGTAGCTTCGAAAAACGCTTAGGTTAAGTTTCAGAGTTGCTTCTAATGTACCAAAGCTGGACTTAGACATAATTTCACTCTCACAACATTATGGCTGGTTGGAGACAGTCCGAACCACAATTACCGGGTCCATGGTTCAGGGCGTATACTGGGGGGACGGGGACGACTCCCATTAACCCCTGACTATACCGGGGATACGCTTATCACAATGCCTTTCTGGTCTGTGCTGAAGCAGGGCATTCTGGCAGCCAATTGGCGTGACTTTTATTAGTGAGCCTGGTTACCCCCTCTCGGAACCACAGACTTAGAAATCGCCAGCTCATATACAGTGCATAAAATATATTTATATATATACCCTTATACACCATTTTAATAAAAAATATCACAAAATTCTTCTAAGTCCCTCGGGAAGAGTGAAAGACGCGCACGTTCATTTTCAGAGTTCCTAGACCTTCCTATAAGAAGTTAGCCAAAAAGTATCTTCGAAAAACGCTTAGGTTAAGTTTCAGAGTTGCTTCTAATGTACCGAAGCTGGATTAGACATAATTTCACTCTCACAACATTATGGCTGGTTGGAGACAGTCCGAACCACAAATACCGGGTCCATGGTTCTGGCCATATACTGGGGGGACGGGGACGACTCCCATTAACCCCTGACTATACCGGGGATACGCTTATCACAATGCCTTACTGGTCTGTGCTGAAGCAGGGCATTCTGGCAGCCAAGTGGCTTGACCTTTATTAGTGAGCCTGGTTACCCCCACTCGGAACCACAGACTTAGAAATCGCCAGCTCATATACAGTGCATAAAATATATTTATATATATACCCTTATACACCATTTTAATAAAAAATATCACAAAATTCTTCTAAGTCCCTCGGGAAGAGTGAAAGACGCGCACATTCATTTTCAGAGCTCCTAGACCTTCCTATAAGAAGTTAGCCAAAAAGTAGCTTCGAAAAACGCTTAGGTTAAGTTTCAGAGTTGCATCTAATGTACCGAAGCTGGACTTAGACATAATTTCACTCTCACAACATTATGGCTGGTTGGAGACAGTCCTAACCACAAATTCCGGGTCCATTGTTCTAGCCATATACTGGGGGGACGGGGACGACTCCCATTAACCCCTGACTATACCGGGGATACGCGTATCACAATGCCTTACTGGTCTGTGCTGAAGCAGGGCATTCTGGCAGCCAAGTGGCTTGACCTTTATTAGTGAGCCTGGTTACCCCCTCTCGGAACCACAGACTTAGAAATCGCCAGCTCATATACAGTGCATAAAATATATTTATATATATACCCTTATACACCATTTTAATAAAAAATATCACAAAATTCTTCTAAGTCCCTCGGGAAGAGTGAAAGACGCGCACGTTCATTTTCAGAGCTCCTAGACCTTCCTATAAGAAGTTAGCCAAACAGTAGCTTCGAAAAACGCTTAGGTTAAGTGTTAGAGTTGCTTCTAATGTACCAAAGCTGGACTTAGACATAATTTCACTCTCACAACATTATGGCTGGTTGGAGACAGTCCGAACCACAATTACCGGGTCCATGGTTCAGGGCGTATACTGGGGGGACGGGGACGACTCCCATTAACCCCTGACTATACCGGGGATACGCTTATCACAATGCCTTTCTGGTCTGTGCTGAAGCAGGGCATTCTGGCAGCCAATTGGCTTGACTTTTATTAGTGAGCCTGGTTACCCCCTCTCGGAACCACAGACTTAGAAATCGCCAGCTCATATACAGTGCATAAAATATATTTATATATATACCCTTATACACCATTTTAATAAAAAATATCACAAAATTCTTCTAAGTCCCTCGGGAAGAGTGAAAGACGCGCACGTTCATTTTCAGAGCTCCTAGACCTTCCTATAAGAAGTTAGCCAAAAAGTATCTTCGAAAAACGCTTAGGTTAAGTTTCAAAGTTGCTTCTAATGTACCAAAGCTGGACTTAGACATAATTTCACTCTCACAACATTATGGCTGGTTGGAGACAGTCCGAACCACAATTACCGGGTCCATGGTTCAGGGCGTATACTGGGGGGACGGGGACGACTCCCATTAACCCCTGACTATACCGGGGATACGCTTATCACAATGCCTTTCTGGTCTGTGCTGAAGCAGGGCATTCTGGCAGCCAATTGGCTTGACTTTTATTAGTGAGCCTGGTTACCCCCTCTCGGAACCACAGACTTAGAAATCGCCAGCTCATATACAGTGCATAAAATATATTTATATATATACTCTTATACACCATTTTAATAAAAAATATCACAAAATTCTTCTAAGTCCCTCGGGAAGAGTGAAAGACGCGCACGTTCATTTTCAGAGCTCCTAGACCTTCCTATAAGAAGTTAGCCAAAAAGTATCTTCGAAAAACGCTTAGGTTAAGTTTCAGAGTTGCTTCTAATGTACCGAAGCTGGACTTAGACATAATTTCACTCTCACAACATTATGGCTGGTTGGAGACAGTCCGAACCACAAATACCGGGTCCATGGTTCTGGCCATATACTGGGGGGACGGGGACGACTCCCATTAACCCCTGACTATACCGGGGATACGCTTATCACAATGCCTTACTGGTCTGTGCTGAAGCAGGGCATTCTGGCAGCCAAGTGGCTTGACCTTTATTAGTGAGCCTGGTTACCCCCACTCGGAACCACAGACTTAGAAATCGCCAGCTCATATACAGTGCATAAAATAAATTTATATATATACCCTTATACACCATTTTAATAAAAAATATCACAAAATTCTTCTAAGTCCCTCGGGAAGAGTGAAAGACGCGCACGTTCATTTTCAGAGCTCCTAGACCTTCCTATAAGAAGTTAGCCAAAAAGTAGCTTCGAAAAACGCTTAGGTTAAGTTTCAGAGTTGCATCTAATGTACCGAAGCTGGACTTAGACATAATTTCACTCTCACAACATTATGGCTGGTTGGAGACAGTCCTAACCACAAATTCCGGGTCCATGGTTCTGGCCATATACTGGGGGGGGGGGGGACGACTCCCATTAACCCCTGACTATACCGGGGATACGCTTATCACAATGCCTTTCTGGTCTGTGCTGAAGCAGGGCATTCTGGCAGCCAATTGGCTTGACTTTTATTAGTGAGCCTGGTTACCCCCTCTCGGAACCACAGACTTAGAAATCGCCAGCTCATATACAGTGCATAAAATATATTTATATATATACCCTTATACACCATTTTAATAAAAAATATCACAAAATTCTTCTAAGTCCCTCGGGAAGAGTGAAAGACGCGCACGTTCATTTTCAGAGCTCCTAGACCTTCCTATAAGAAGTTAGCCAAACAGTAGCTTCGAAAAACGCTTAGGTTAAGTTTCAGAGTTGCTTCTAATGTACCAAAGCTGGACTTAGACATAATTTCACTCTCACAACATTATGGCTGGTTGGAGACAGTCCGAACCACAAATACCGGGTCCATGGTTCTGGCCATATACTGGGGGGACGGGGACGACTCCCATTAACCCCTGACTATACCGGGGATACGCTTATCACAATGCCTTACTGGTCTGTGCTGAAGCAGGGCATTCTGGCAGCCAAGTTGCTTGACCTTTATTAGTGAGCCTGGTTATCCCCTCTCGGAACCACAGACTTAGAAATCGCCAGCTCATATACAGTGCATAAAATATATTTATATATATACCCTTATACATAATTTTAATAAAAAATATCACAAAATTCTTCTAAGTCCCTCGGGAACAGTGAAAGACGCGCACGTTCATTTTCAGAGCTCCTAGACCTTCCTATAAGAAGTTAGTCAAAAAGTAGCTTCGAAAAACGCTTAGGTTAAGTTTCAGAGTTGCTTCTAATGTACCAAAGCTGGACTTAGACATAATTTCACTCTCACAACATTATGGCTGGTTGGAGACAGTCCGAACCACAATTACCGGGTCCATGGTTCTGGGCGTATACAGGGGGGACGGGGACGACTCCCATTAACCCCTGACTATCCCGGGGATATGCTTATCACAATGCCTTTCTGGTCTGTGCTGAAGCAGGGCATTCTGGCAGCCAATTGGCTTGACTTTTATTAGTGAGCCTGGTTACCCCCTCTCGGAACCACAGACTTAGAAATCGCCAGCTCATATACAGTGCATAAAATATATTTATATATATACCATTATACATCATTTTAATAAAAAATATCACAAAATTCTTCTAAGTCCCTCGGGAAGAGTGAAAGACGTGCACGTTCATTTTCAGAGCTCATAGACCTTCCTATAAGAAGTTAGCCAAAAAGTAGCTTCGAAAACCCCTTAGGTTAAGTTTCAGAGTTGCTTCTAATGTACTGAAGCTGGAATTAGACATAATTTCACTCTCACAACATTATGGCTGGTTGGAGACAGTCCGAACCACAAATACCGGGTCCATGGTTCTGGCCATATACTGGGGGGGGGGACGACTCCCATTAACCCCTGACTATACCGGGGATACGCTTATCACAATGCCTTTCTGGTCTGTGCTGAAGCAGGGCATTCTGGCAGCCAATTGGCTTGACTTTTATTAGTGAGCCTGGTTACCCCCTCTCGGAACCACAGACTTAGAAATCGCCAGCTCATATACAGTGCATAAAATATATTTATATATATACCCTTATACACCATTTTAATAAAAAATATCACAAAATTCTTCTAAGTCCCTCGGGAAGAGTGAAAGACGCGCACGTTCATTTTCAGAGCTCCTAGACCTTCCTATAAGAAGTTAGCCAAACAGTAGCTTCGAAAAACGCTTAGGTTAAGTTTCAGAGTTGCTTCTAATGTACCAAAGCTGGACTTAGACATAATTTCACTCTCACAACATTATGGCTGGTTGGAGACAGTCCGAACCACAAATACCGGGTCCATGGTTCTGGCCATATACTGGGGGGACGGGGACGACTCCCATTAACCCCTGACTATACCGGGGATACGCTTATCACAATGCCTTACTGGTCTGTGCTGAAGCAGGGCATTCTGGCAGCCAAGTTGCTTGACCTTTATTAGTGAGCCTGGTTATCCCCTCTCGGAACCACAGACTTAGAAATCGCCAGCTCATATACAGTGCATAAAATATATTTATATATATACCCTTATACATCATTTTAATAAAAAATATCACAAAATTCTTCTAAGTCCCTCGGGAACAGTGAAAGACGCGCACGTTCATTTTCAGAGCTCCTAGACCTTCCTATAAGAAGTTAGTCAAAAAGTAGCTTCGAAAAACGCTTAGGTTAAGTTTCAGAGTTGCTTCTAATGTACCAAAGCTGGACTTAGACATAATTTCACTCTCACAACATTATGGCTGGTTGGAGACAGTCCGAACCACAATTACCGGGTCCATGGTTCTGGGCGTATACAGGGGGGACGGGGACGACTCCCATTAACCCCTGACTATCCCGGGGATATGCTTATCACAATGCCTTTCTGGTCTGTGCTGAAGCAGGGCATTCTGGCAGCCAATTGGCTTGACTTTTATTAGTGAGCCTGGTTACCCCCTCTCGGAACCACAGACTTAGAAATCGCCAGCTCATATACAGTGCATAAAATATATTTATATATATACCATTATACATCATTTTAATAAAAAATATCACAAAATTCTTCTAAGTCCCTCGGGAAGAGTGAAAGACGTGCACGTTCATTTTCAGAGCTCATAGACCTTCCTATAAGAAGTTAGCCAAAAAGTAGCTTCGAAAACCCCTTAGGTTAAGTTTCAGAGTTGCTTCTAATGTACTGAAGCTGGAATTAGACATAATTTCACTCTCACAACATTATGGCTGGTTGGAGACAGTCCGAACCACAAATACCGGGTCCATGGTTCTGGCCATATACTGGGGGGGGGGGGACGACTCCCATTAACCCCTGACTATACCGGGGATACGCTTATCACAATGCCTTTCTGGTCTGTGCTGAAGCAGGGCATTCTGGCAGCCAATTGGCTTGACTTTTATTAGTGAGCCTGGTTACCCCCTCTCGGAACCACAGACTTAGAAATCGCCAGCTCATATACAGTGCATAAAATATATTTATATATATACCCTTATACACCATTTTAATAAAAAATATCACAAAATTCTTCTAAGTCCCTCGGGAAGAGTGAAAGACGCGCACGTTCATTTTCAGAGCTCCTAGACCTTCCTATAAGAAGTTAGCCAAACAGTAGCTTCGAAAAACGCTTAGGTTAAGTTTCAGAGTTGCTTCTAATGTACCAAAGCTGGACTTAGACATAATTTCACTCTCACAACATTATGGCTGGTTGGAGACAGTCCGAACCACAAATACCGGGTCCATGGTTCTGGCCATATACTGGGGGGACGGGGACGACTCCCATTAACCCCTGACTATACCGGGGATACGCTTATCACAATGCCTTACTGGTCTGTGCTGAAGCAGGGCATTCTGGCAGCCAAGTTGCTTGACCTTTATTAGTGAGCCTGGTTATCCCCTCTCGGAACCACAGACTTAGAAATCGCCAGCTCATATACAGTGCATAAAATATATTTATATATATACCCTTATACATCATTTTAATAAAAAATATCACAAAATTCTTCTAAGTCCCTCGGGAACAGTGAAAGACGCGCACGTTCATTTTCAGAGCTCCTAGACCTTCCTATAAGAAGTTAGTCAAAAAGTAGCTTCGAAAAACGCTTAGGTTAAGTTTCAGAGTTGCTTCTAATGTACCAAAGCTGGACTTAGACATAATTTCACTCTCACAACATTATGGCTGGTTGGAGACAGTCCGAACCACAATTACCGGGTCCATGGTTCTGGGCGTATACAGGGGGGACGGGGACGACTCCCATTAACCCCTGACTATCCCGGGGATATGCTTATCACAATGCCTTTCTGGTCTGTGCTGAAGCAGGGCATTCTGGCAGCCAATTGGCTTGACTTTTATTAGTGAGCCTGGTTACCCCCTCTCGGAACCACAGACTTAGAAATCGCCAGCTCATATACAGTGCATAAAATATATTTATATATATACCATTATACATCATTTTAATAAAAAATATCACAAAATTCTTCTAAGTCCCTCGGGAAGAGTGAAAGACGTGCACGTTCATTTTCAGAGCTCATAGACCTTCCTATAAGAAGTTAGCCAAAAAGTAGCTTCGAAAACCCCTTAGGTTAAGTTTCAGAGTTGCTTCTAATGTACTGAAGCTGGAATTAGACATAATTTCACTCTCACAACATTATGGCTGGTTGGAGACAGTCCGAACCACAAATACCGGGTCCATGGTTCTGGCCATATACTGGGGGGGGGGGGACGACTCCCATTAACCCCTGACTATACCGGGGATACGCTTATCACAATGCCTTTCTGGTCTGTGCTGAAGCAGGGCATTCTGGCAGCCAATTGGCTTGACTTTTATTAGTGAGCCTGGTTACCCCCTCTCGGAACCACAGACTTAGAAATCGCCAGCTCATATACAGTGCATAAAATATATTTATATATATACCCTTATACACCATTTTAATAAAAAATATCACAAAATTCTTCTAAGTCCCTCGGGAAGAGTGAAAGACGCGCACGTTCATTTGCAGAGCTCCTAGACCTTCCTATAAGAAGTTAGCCAAAAAGTAGCTTCGAAAAACGCTTAGGTTAAGTTTCAGAGTTGCTTCTAATGTACCGAAGCTGGACTTAGACATAATTTCACTCTCACAACATTATGGCTGGTTGGAGACAGTCCGAACCACAATTACCGGGTCCATGGTTCTGGGCGTATACTGGGGGGACAGGGACGACTCCCATTAACCCCTGACTATACCGGGGATACGCGTATCACAATGCCTTACTGGTCTGTGCTGAAGAAGGGCATTCTGGCAGCCAAGTGACTTGACCTTTATTAGTGAGCCTGGTTACCCCCTCTCGGAACCACAGACTTAGAAATCGCCAGCTCATATACAGTGCATAAAATATATTTATATATATACCCTTATACAACATTTTAATAAAAAATATCACAAAATTCTTCTGTCCCTCGGGAAGAGTGAAAGACGCGCACGTTCATTTTCAGAGCTCCTAGACCTTCCTATAAGAAGTTAGCCAAAAAGTAGCTTCGAAAAACGCTTAGGTTAAGTTTCAGAGTTGCTTCTAATGTACCAAAGCTGGACTTAGACATAATTTCACTCTCACAACATTATGGCTGGTTGGAGACAGTCCGAACCACAAATACCGGGTCCATGGTTCTGGGCGTATACTGGGGGGACGGGGACGACTCCCATTAACCCCTGACTGTACCTGGGATACGCTTATCACAATGCCTTTCTGGTCTGTGCTGAAGCAGGGCATTCTGGCAGCCAATTGGCTTGACTTTTATTAGTGAGCCTGGTTACCCCCTCTCGGAACCACAGACTTAGAAATCGCCAGCTCATATACAGTGCATAAAATATATTTATATATATACCCTTATACATCATTTTAATAAAAAATATCACAAAATTCTTCTAAGTCCCTCAGGAAGAGTGAAAGACGCGCACGTTCATTTTCAGAGCTCCTAGACATTCCTATAAGAAGTTAGCCAAAAAGTACCTTCGAAAAACGCTTAGGTTAAGTTTCAGAGTTGCTTCTAATGTACCGAAGCTGGACTTAGACATAATTTCACTCTCACAACATTATGGCTGGTTGGAGACAGTCCGAACCACAAATACCGGGTCCATGGTTCTGGCCATATACTGGGGGGACGGGGACGACTCCCATTAACCTCTGACTATACCGGGGATACGCTTATCACAATGCCTTTCTGGTCTGTGCTGAAGCAGGGCATTCTGGCAGCCAAGTGGCTTGACCTTTATTAGTGAGCCTGGTTACCCCCTCTCGGAACCACAGACTTAGAAATCGCCAGCTCATATACAGTGCATAAAATATATTTATATATATACCCTTATACACCATTTTAATAAAAAATATCACAAAATTCTTCTAAGTCCCTCGGGAAGAGTGAAAGACGCGCACGTACATTTTCAGAGCTCCTAGACCTTCCTATAAGAAGTTAGCCAAAAAGTATCTTCGAAAAACGCTTAGGTTAAGTTTCAGAGTTGCTTCTAATGTACCAAAGCTGGACTTAGACATAATTTCACTCTCACAACATTATGGCTGGTTGGAGACAGTCCGAACCACAAATACCGGGTCCATGGTTCTGGCCATATACTGGGGGGACGGGGACGACTCCCATTAACCCCTGACTATACCGGGGATACGCTTATCACAATGCCTTACTGGTCTGTGCTGAAGCAGGGCATTCTGGCAGCCAAGTGGCTTGACCTTTATTAGTGAGCCTGGTTACCCCCTCTCGGAACCACAGACTTAGAAATCGCCAGCTCATATACAGTGCATAAAATATATTTATATATATACCCTTATACACCATTTTAATAAAAAATATCACAAAATTCTTCTAAGTCCCTCGGGAAGAGTGAAAGACGCGCACGTACATTTTCAGAACTCCTAGACCTTCCTATAAGAAGTTAGCCAAAAAGTAGCTTCGAAAAACGCTTAGGTTAAGTTTCAGAGTTGCTTCTAATGTACCAAAGCTGGACTTAGACATAATTTCACTCTCACAACATTATGGCTGGTTGGAGACAGTCCGAACCACAATTACCGGGTCCATGGTTCAGGGCGTATACTGGGGGGACGGGGACGACTCCCATTAACCCCTGACTATACCGGGGATACGCTTATCACAATGCCTTTCTGGTCTGTGCTGAAGCAGGGCATTCTGGCAGCCAATTGGCTTGACTTTTATTAGTGAGCCTGGTTACCCCCTCTCGGAACCACAGACTTAGAAATCGCCAGCTCATATACAGTGCATAAAATATATTTATATATATACCCTTATACACCATTTTAATAAAAAATATCACAAAATTCTTCTAAGTCCCTCGGGAAGAGTGAAAGACGCGCACGTTCATTTTCAGAGCTCCTAGACCTTCCTATAAGAAGTTAGCTAAAAAGTATCTTCGAAAAACGCTTAGGTTAAGTTTCAGAGTTGCTTCTAATGTACCGAAGCTGGACTTAGACATAATTTCACTCTCACAACATTATGGCTGGTTGGAGACAGTCCGAACCACAAATACCGGGTCCATGGTTCTGGCCATATACTGGGGGGACGGGGACGACTCCCATTAACCCCTGACTATACCGGGGATACGCTTATCACAATGCCTTACTGGTCTGTGCTGAAGCAGGGCATTCTGGCAGCCAAGTGGCTTGACCTTTATTAGTGAGCCTGGTTACCCCCATTCGGAACCACAGACTTAGAAATCGCCAGCTCATATACAGTGCATAAAATATATTTATATATATACCCTTATACACCATTTTAATAAAAAATATCACAAAATTCTTCTAAGTCCCTCGGGAAGAGTGAAAGACGCGCACGTTCATTTTCAGAGCTCCTAGACCTTCCTATAAGAAGTTAGCCAAACAGTAGCTTCGAAAAACGCTTAGGTTAAGTTTCAGAGTTGCTTCTAATGTACCAAAGCTGGACTTAGACATAATTTCACTCTCACAACATTATGGCTGGTTGGAGACAGTCCGAACCACAAATACCGGGTCCATGGTTCTGGCCATATACTGGGGGGACGGGGACGACTCCCATTAACCCCTGACTATACCGGGGATACGCTTATCACAATGCCTTACTGGTCTGTGCTGAAGCAGGGCATTCTGGCAGCCAAGTTGCTTGACCTTTATTAGTGAGCCTGGTTATCCCCTCTCGGAACCACAGACTTAGAAATCGCCAGCTCATATACAGTGCATAAAATATATTTATATATATATACCCTTATACACCATTTTAATAAAAAATATCACAAAATTCTTCTAAGTCCCTCGGGAAGAGTGAAAGACGTGCACGTTCATTTTCAGAGCTCCTAGACCTTCCTATAAGAAGTTAGTCAAAAAGTAGCTTCGAAAAACGCTTAGGTTAAGTTTCAGAGTTGCTTCTAATGTACCAAAGCTGGACTTAGACATAATTTCACTCTCACAACATTATGGCTGGTTGGAGACAGTCCGAACCACAATTACCGGGTCCATGGTTCTGGGCGTATACAGGGGGGACGGGGACGACTCCCATTAACCCCTGACTATCCCGGGGATATGCTTATCACAATGCCTTTCTGGTCTGTGCTGAAGCAGGGCATTCTGGCAGCCAATTGGCTTGACTTTTATTAGTGAGCCTGGTTACCCCCTCTCGGAACCACAGACTTAGAAATCGCCAGCTCATATACAGTGCATAAAATATATTTATATATATACCCTTATACACCATTTTAATAAAAAATATCACAAAATTCTTCTAAGTCCCTCGGGAAGAGTGAAAGACGCGCACGTTCATTTGCAGAGCTCCTAGACCTTCCTATAAGAAGTTAGCCAAAAAGTAGCTTCGAAAAACGCTTAGGTTAAGTTTCAGAGTTGCTTCTAATGTACCGAAGCTGGACTTAGACATAATTTCACTCTCACAACATTATGGCTGGTTGGAGACAGTCCGAACCACAATTACCGGGTCCATGGTTCTGGGCGTATACTGGGGGGACGGGGACGACTCCCATTAACCCCTGACTATACCGGGGATACGCGTATCACAATGCCTTACTGGTCTGTGCTGAAGAAGGGCATTCTGGCAGCCAAGTGACTTGACCTTTATTAGTGAGCCTGGTTACCCCCTCTCGGAACCACAGACTTAGAAATCGCCAGCTCATATACAGTGCATAAAATATATTTATATATATACCCTTATACAACATTTTAATAAAAAATATCACAAAATTCTTCTGTCCCTCGGGAAGAGTGAAAGACGCGCACGTTCATTTTCAGAGCTCCTAGACCTTCCTATAAGAAGTTAGCCAAAAAGTAGCTTCGAAAAACGCTTAGGTTAAGTTTCAGAGTTGCTTCTAATGTACCAAAGCTGGACTTAGACATAATTTCACTCTCACAACATTATGGCTGGTTGGAGACAGTCCGAACCACAAGTACCGGGTCCATGGTTCTGGCCATATACTGGGGGGACGGGGACGACTCCCATTAACCCCTGACTATACTGGGGATACGCTTATCACAATGCCTTACTGGTCTGTGCTGAAGCAGGGCATTCTGGCAGCCAAGTGATTTGACCTTTATTAGTGAGCCTGGTTACCCCCTCTCGGAACCACAGACTTAGAAATCGCCAGCTCATATACAGTGCATAAAATATATTTATATATATACCCTTATACACCATTTTAATAAAAAATATCACAAAATTCTTCTAAGTCCCTCGGGAAGAGTGAAAGACGCGCACGTTCATTTTCAGAGCTCCTAAACCTTCCTATAAGAAGTTAGCCAAAAAGTAGCTTCGAAAAACGCTTAGGTTAAGTTTCAGATTTGTTTCTAATGTACCAAAGCTGGACTTAGACATAATTTCACTCTCACAACATTATGGCTGGTTGGAGACAGTCCGAACCACAATTACCGGGTCCATGGTTCTGGGCGTATACTGGGGGGACGGGGACGACTCCCATTAACCCCTGACTGTACCTGGGATACGCTTATCACAATGCCTTTCTGGTCTGTGCTGAAGCAGGGCATTCTGGCAGCCAATTGGCTTGACTTTTATTAGTGAGCCTGGTTACCCCCTCTCGGAACCACAGACTTAGAAATTGCCAGCTCATATACAGTGCATAAAATATATTTATATATATACCCTTATACATAATTTTAATAAAAAATATCACAAAATTCTTCTAAGTCCCTCAGGAAGAGTGAAAGACGCGCACGTTCATTTTCAGAGCTCCTAGACATTCCTATAAGAAGTTAGCCAAAAAGTACCTTCGAAAAACGCTTAGGTTAAGTTTCAGAGTTGCTTCTAATGTACCGAAGCTGGACTTAGACATAATTTCACTCTCACAACATTATGGCTGGTTGGAGACAGTCCGAACCACAAATACCGGGTCCATGGTTCTGGCCATATACTGGGGGGACGGGGACGACTCCCATTAACCTCTGACTATACCGGGGATACGCTTATCACAATGCCTTTCTGGTCTGTGCTGAAGCAGGGCATTCTGGCAGCCAATTGGCTTGACTTTTATTAGTGAGCCTGGTTACCCATTCTCGGAACCACAGACTTAGAAATCGCCAGCTCATATAAAGTGCATAAAATAAATTTATATATATACCCTTATACACCATTTTAATAAAAAATATCACAAAATTCTTCTAAGTCCCTCGGGAAGAGTGAAAGACGCGCACGTTCATTTTCAGAGCTCCTAGACCTTCCTATAAGAAGTTAGCCAAAAAGTAGCTTCGAAAAACGCTTAGGTTAAGTTTCAGAGTTGCATCTAATGTACCGAAGCTGGACTTAGACATAATTTCACTCTCACAACATTATGGCTGGTTGGAGACAGTCCGAACCACAAATACCGGGTCCGTGGTTCTGGCCATATACTGGGGGGACGGGGACGACTCCCATTAACCCCTGACTATACCGGCGATATGCTTATCACAATGCCTTACTGGTCTGTGCTGAAGCAGGGCATTCTGGCAGCCAAGTGGCTTGACCTTTATTAGTGAGCCTGGTTACCCCCTCTCGGAACCACAGACTTAGAAATCGCCAGCTCATATACAGTGCATAAAATATATTTATATATATACCCTTATACACCATTTTAATAAAAAATATCACAAAATTCTTCTAAGTCCCTCGGGAAGAGTGAAAGACGCGCACGTACATTTTCAGAGCTCCTAGACCTTCCTATAAGAAGTTAGCCAAAAAGTATCTGCGAAAAACGCTTAGGTTAAGTTTCAGAGTTGCTTCTAATGTACCAAAGCTGGACTTAGACATAATTTCACTCTCACAACATTATGGCTGGTTGGAGACAGTCCGAACCACAATTACCGGGTCCATGGTTCTGGGCGTATACTGGGGGGACGGGGACGACTCCCATTAACCCCTGACTATACCGGGGATACGCTTATCACAATGCCTTTCTGGTCTGTGCTGAAGCAGGGCATTCTGGCAGCCAATTGGCTTGACTTTTATTAGTGAGCCTGGTTACCCCCTCTCGGAACCACAGACTTAGAAATCGCCAGCTCATATACAGTGCATAAAATATATTTATATATATACCCTTATACACCATTTTAATAAAAAATATCACAAAATTCTTCTAAGTCCCTCGGGAAGAGTGAAAGACGCGCACGTTCATTTTAAGAGCTCCTAGACCTTCCTATAAGAAGTTAGCCAAAAAGTAGCTTCGAAAAACGCTTAGGTTAAGTTTCAGAGTTGCATCTTATGTACCGAAGCTGGACTTAGACATAATTTCACTCTCACAACATTATGGCTGGTTGGAGACAGTCCTAACCACAAATTCCGAGTCCATTGTTCTGGCCATATACTGGGGGGACGGGGACGACTCCCATTAACCCCTGACTATACCGGGGATACGCGTATCACAATGCCTTACTGGTCTGTGCTGAAGCAGGGCATTCTGGCAGCCAAGTGGCTTGACCTTTATTAGTGAGCCTGGTTACCCCCTCTCGGAACCACAGACTTAGAAATCGCAAGCTCATATACAGTGCATAAAATATATTTATATATATACCCTTATACACCATTTTAATAAAAAATATCACAAAATTCTTCTAAGTCCCTCGGGAAGAGTGAAAGACGCGCACGTTCATTTTAAGAGCTCCTAGACCTTCCTATAAGAAGTTAGCCAAAAAGTAGCTTCGAAAAACGCTTAGGTTAAGTTTCAGAGTTGCATCTAATGTACCGAAGCTGGACTTAGACATAATTTCACTCTCACAACATTATGGCTGGTTGGAGACAGTCCTAACCACAAATTCCGAGTCCATTGTTCTGGCCATATACTGGGGGGACGGGGACGACTCCCATTAACCCCTGACTATACCGGGGATACGCGTATCACAATGCCTTACTGGTCTGTGCTGAAGCAGGGCATTCTGGCAGCCAAGTGGCTTGACCTTTATTAGTGAGCCTGGTTACCCCCTCTCGGAACCACAGACTTAGAAATCGCAAGCTCATATACAGTGCATAAAATATATTTATATATATACCCTTATACACCATTTTAATAAAAAATATCACAAAATTCTTCTAAGTCCCTCGGGAAGAGTGAAAGACGCGCACGTTCATTTTAAGAGCTCCTAAACCTTCCTATAAGAAGTTAGCCAAAAAGTAGCTTCGAAAAACGCTTAGGTTAAGTTTCAGAGTTGCATCTAATGTACCGAAGCTGGACTTAGACATAATTTCACTCTCACAACATTATGGCTGGTTGGAGACAGTCCGAACCACAAATACCGGGTCCATGGTTCTGGCCATATACTGGGGGGACGGGGACGACTCCCATTAACCCCTGACTATACCGGGGATACGCTTATCACAATGCCTTACTGGTCTGTGCTGAAGCAGGGCATTCTGGCAGCCAAGTGGCTTGACCTTTATTAGTGAGCCTGGTTACCCCCTCTCGGAACCACAGACTTAGAAATCGCCAGCTCATATACAGTGCATAACATATATTTATATATATACCCTTATACACCATTTTAATAAAAAATATCACAAAATTCTTCTAAGTCCCTCGGGAAGAGTGAAAGACGCGCACGTACATTTTCAGAACTCCTAGACCTTCCTATAAGAAGTTAGCCAAAAAGTAGCTTCGAAAAACGCTTAGGTTAAGTTTCAGAGTTGCTTCTAATGTACCAAAGCTGGACTTAGACATAATTTCACTCTCACAACATTATGGCTGGTTGGAGACAGTCCGAACCACAATTACCGGGTCCATGGTTCAGGGCGTATACTGGGGGGACGGGGACGACTCCCATTAACCCCTGACTATACCGGGGATACGCTTATCACAATGCCTTTCTGGTCTGTGCTGAAGCAGGGCATTCTGGCAGCCAATTGGCTTGACTTTTATTAGTGAGCCTGGTTACCCCCTCTCGGAACCACAGACTTAGAAATCGCCAGCTCATATACAGTGCATAAAATATATTTATATATATACCCTTATACATCATTTTAATAAAAAATATCACAAAATTCTTCTAAGTCCCTCAGGAAGAGTGAAAGACGCGCACGTTCATTTTCAGAGCTCCTAGACATTCCTATAAGAAGTTAGCCAAAAAGTACCTTCGAAAAACGCTTAGGTTAAGTTTCAGAGTTGCTTCTAATGTACCGAAGCTGGACTTAGACATAATTTCACTCTCACAACATTATGGCTGGTTGGAGACAGTCCGAACCACAAATACCGGGTCCATGGTTCTGGCCATATACTGGGGGGACGGGGACGACTCCCATTAACCTCTGACTATACCGGGGATACGCTTATCACAATGCCTTTCTGGTCTGTGCTGAAGCAGGGCATTCTGGCAGCCAATTGGCTTGACTTTTATTAGTGAGCCTGGTTACCCATTCTCGGAACCACAGACTTAGAAATCGCCAGCTCATATACATGCATAAAATATATTTATATATATACCCTTATACACCATTTTATTAAAAAATATCACAAAATTCTTCTAAGTCCCTCGGGAAGAGTGAAAGACGCGCACGTTCATTTTCAGAGCTCCTAGACCTTCCTATAAGAAGTTAGCCAAAAAGTAGCTTCGAAAAACGCTTAGGTTAAGTTTCAGAGTTGCTTCTAATGTACCAAAGCTGGACTTAGACATAATTTCACTCTCACAACATTATGGCTGGTTGGAGACAGTCCGAACCACAATTACCGGGTCCATGGTTCAGGGCGTATACTGGGGGGACGGGGACGACTCCCATTAACCCCTGACTATACCGGGGATACGCTTATCACAATGCCTTTCTGGTCTGTGCTGAAGCAGGGCATTCTGGCAGCCAATTGGCTTGACTTTTATTAGTGAGCCTGGTTACCCCCTCTCGGAACCACAGACTTAGAAATCGCCAGCTCATATACAGTGCATAAAATATATTTATATATATACCCTTATACACCATTTTAATAAAAAATATCACAAAATTCTTCTACAGTAAGTCCCTCGGGAAGAGTGAAAGACGCGCACGTTCATTTTCAGAGCTCCTAGACCTTCCTATAAGAAGTTAGCCAAAAAGTATCTTCGAAAAACGCTTAGGTTAAGTTTCAGAGTTGCTTCTAATGTACCGAAGCTGGACTTAGACATAATTTCACTCTCACAACATTATGGCTGGTTGGAGACAGTCCGAACCACAAATACCGGGTCCATGGTTCTGGCCATATACTGGGGGGACGGGGACGACTCCCATTAACCCCTGACTATACCGGGGATACGCTTATCACAATGCCTTACTGGTCTGTGCTGAAGCAGGGCATTCTGGCAGCCAAGTGGCTTGACCTTTATTAGTGAGCCTGGTTACCCCCACTCTGAACCACAGACATAGAAATCGCCAGCTCATATACAGTGCATAAAATATATTTATATATATACCCTTATACACCATTTTAATAAAAAATATCACAAAATTCTTCTAAGTCCCTCGGGAAGAGTGAAAGACGCGCACGTTCATTTTCAGAGCTCCTAGACCTTCCTATAAGAAGTTAGCCAAAAAGTAGCTTCGAAAAACGCTTAGGTTAAGTTTCAGAGTTGCATCTAATGTACCGAAGCTGGACTTAGACATAATTTCACTCTCACAACATTATGGCTGGTTGGAGACAGTCCTAACCACAAATTCCGGGTCCATTGTTCTGGCCATATACTGGGGGGACGGGGACGACTCCCATTAACCCCTGACTATACCGGGGTTACGCGTATCACAATGCCTTACTGGTCTGTGCTGAAGCAGGGCATTCTGGCAGCCAAGTGGCTTGACCTTTATTAGTGAGCCTGGTTACCCCCTCTCGGAACCACAGACTTAGAAATCGCCAGCTCATATACAGTGCATAAAATATATTTATATATATATACCCTTATACACCATTTTAATAAAAAATATCACAAAATTCTTCTAAGTCCCTCGGGAACAGTGAAAGACGCGCACGTTCATTTTCAGAGCTCCTAGACCTTCCTATAAGAAGTTAGTCAAAAAGTAGCTTCGAAAAACGCTTAGGTTAAGTTTCAGAGTTGCTTCTAATGTACCAAAGCTGGACTTAGACATAATTTCACTCTCACAACATTATGGCTGGTTGGAGACAGTCCAAACCACAAATACCGGGTCCATGGTTCTGGGCGTATACTGGGGGGACGGGGACGACTCCCATTAACCCCTGACTATCCCGGGGATATGCTTATCACAATGCCTTTCTGGTCTGTGCTGAAGCAGGGCATTCTGGCAGCCAATTGGCTTGACTTTTATTAGTGAGCCTGGTTACCCCCTCTCGGAACCACAGACTTAGAAATCGCCAGCTCATATACAGTGCATAAAATATATTTATATATATACCATTATACATCATTTTAATAAAAAATATCACAAAATTCTTCTAAGTCCCTCGGGAAGAGTGAAAGACGTGCACGTTCATTTTCAGAGCTCATAGACCTTCCTATAAGAAGTTAGCCAAAAAGTAGCTTCGAAAAACCCTTAGGTTAAGTTTCAGAGTTGCTTCTAATGTACTGAAGCTGGAATTAGACATAATTTAACTCTCACAACATTATGGCTGGTTGGAGACAGTCCGAACCACAAATACCGGGTCCATGGTTCTGGCCATATACTGGGGGGGGGGGGACGACTCCCATTAACCCCTGACTATACCGGGGATACGCTTATCACAATGCCTTTCTGGTCTGTGCTGAAGCAGGGCATTCTGGCAGCCAATTGGCTTGACTTTTATTAGTGAGCCTGGTTACCCCCTCTCGGAACCACAGACTTAGAAATCGCCAGCTCATATACAGTGCATAAAATATATTTATATATATACCCTTATACACCATTTTAATAAAAAATATCACAAAATTCTTCTAAGTCCCTCGGGAAGAGTGAAAGACGCGCACGTTCATTTGCAGAGCTCCTAGACCTTCCTATAAGAAGTTAGCCAAAAAGTAGCTTCGAAAAACGCTTAGGTTAAGTTTCAGAGTTGCTTCTAATGTACCGAAGCTGGACTTAGACATAATTTCACTCTCACAACATTATGGCTGGTTGGAGACAGTCCGAACCACAATTACCGGGTCCATGGTTCTGGGCGTATACTGGGGGGACGGGGACGACTCCCATTAAACCCTGACTATACCGGGGATACGCGTATCACAATGCCTTACTGGTCTGTGCTGAAGAAGGGCATTCTGGCAGCCAAGTGACTTGACCTTTATTAGTGAGCCTGGTTACCCCCTCTCGGAACCACAGACTTAGAAATCGCCAGCTCATATACAGTGCATAAAATATATTTATATATATACCCTTATACAACATTTTAATAAAAAATATCACAAAATTCTTCTGTCCCTCGGGATGAGTGAAAGACGCGCACGTTCATTTTCAGAGATCCTAGACCTTCCTATAAGAAGTTAGCCAAAAAGTAGCTTCGAAAAACGCTTAGGTTAAGTTTCAGAGTTGCTTCTAATGTACCAAAGCTGGACTTAGACATAATTTCACTCTCACAACATTATGGCTGGTTGGAGACAGTCCGAACCACAATTACCGGGTCCATGGTTCTGGGCGTATACTGGGGGGACGGGGACGACTCCCATTAACCCCTGACTGTACCTGGGATACGCTTATCACAATGCCTTTCTGGTCTGTGCTGAAGCAGGGCATTCTGGCAGCCAATTGGCTTGACTTTTATTAGTGAGCCTGGTTACCCCCTCTCGGAACCACAGACTTAGAAATCGCCAGCTCATATACAGTGCATAAAATATATTTATATATATACCCTTATACATCATTTTAATAAAAAATATCACAAAATTCTTCTAAGTCCCTCAGGAAGAGTGAAAGACGTGCACGTTCATTTTCAGAGCTCCTAGACATTCCTATAAGAAGTTAGCCAAAAAGTACCTTCGAAAAACGCTTAGGTTAAGTTTCAGAGTTGCTTCTAATGTACCGAAGCTGGACTTAGACATAATTTCACTCTCACAACATTATGGCTGGTTGGAGACAGTCCGAACCACAAATACCGGGTCCATGGTTCTGGCCATATACTGGGGGGACGGGGACGACTCCCATTAACCTCTGACTATACCGGGGATACGCTTATCACAATGCCTTTCTGGTCTGTGCTGAAGCAGGGCATTCTGGCAGCCAATTGGCTTGACTTTTATTAGTGAGCCTGGTTACCCATTCTCGGAACCACAGACTTAGAAATCGCCAGCTCATATACATGCATAAAATATATTTATATATATACCCTTATACACCATTTTAATAAAAAATATCACAAAATTCTTCTAAGTCCCTCGGGAAGAGTGAAAGACGCGCATGTTCATTTTCAGAGCTCCTAGACCTTCCTATAAGAAGTTAGCCAAAAAGTAGCTTCGAAAAACGCTTAGGTTAAGTTTCAGAGTTGCATCTAATGTACCGAAGCTGGACTTAGACATAATTTCACTCTCACAACATTATGGCTGGTTGGAGACAGTCCGAACCACAAATACCGGGTCCATGGTTCTGGCCATATACTGGGGGGACGGGGACGACTCCCATTAACCCCTGACTATACCGGCGATATGCTTATCACAATGCCTTACTGGTCTGTGCTGAAGCAGGGCATTCTGGCAGCCAAGTGGCTTGACCTTTATTAGTGAGCCTGGTTACCCCCTCTCGGAACCACAGACTTAGAAATCGCCAGCTCATATACAGTGCATAAAATATATTTATATATATACCCTTATACACCATTTTAATAAAAAATATCACAAAATTCTTCTAAGTCCCTCGGGAAGAGTGAAAGACGCGCACGTACATTTTCAGAGCTCCTAGACCTTCCTATAAGAAGTTAGCCAAAAAGTATCTGCGAAAAACGCTTAGGTTAAGTTTCAGAGTTGCTTCTAATGTACCAAAGCTGGACTTAGACATAATTTCACTCTCACAACATTATGGCTGGTTGGAGACAGTCCGAACCACAATTACCGGGTCCATGGTTCTGGGCGTATACTGGGGGGACGGGGACGACTCCCATTAACCCCTGACTATACCGGGGATACGCTTATCACAATGCCTTTCTGGTCTGTGCTGAAGCAGGGCATTCTGGCAGCCAATTGGCTTGACTTTTATTAGTGAGCCTGGTTACCCCCTCTCGGAACCACAGACTTAGAAATCGCCAGCTCATATACAGTGCATAAAATATATTTATATATATACCCTTATACACCATTTTAATAAAAAATATCACAAAATTCTTCTAAGTCCCTCGGGAAGAGTGAAAGACGCGCACGTTCATTTTAAGAGCTCCTAGACCTTCCTATAAGAAGTTAGCCAAAAAGTAGCTTCGAAAAACGCTTAGGTTAAGTTTCAGAGTTGCATCTAATGTACCGAAGCTGGACTTAGACATAATTTCACTCTCACAACATTATGGCTGGTTGGAGACAGTCCTAACCACAAATTCCGAGTCCATTGTTCTGGCCATATACTGGGGGGACGGGGACGACTCCCATTAACCCCTGACTATACCGGGGATACGCGTATCACAATGCCTTACTGGTCTGTGCTGAAGCAGGGCATTCTGGCAGCCAAGTGGCTTGACCTTTATTAATGAGCCTGGTTACCCCCTCTCGGAACCACAGACTTAGAAATCGCCAGCTCATATACAGTGCATAAAATATATTTATATATATACCCTTATACACCATTTTAATAAAAAATATCACAAAATTCTTCTAAGTCCCTCGGGAAGAGTGAAAGACGCGCACGTTCATTTTCAGAGCTCCTAGACCTTCCTATAAGAAGTTAGCCAAAAAGTATCTTCGAAAAACGCTTAGGTTAAGTTTCAGAGTTGCTTCTAATGTACCGAAGCTGGACTTAGACATAATTTCACTCTCACAACATTATGGCTGGTTGGAGACAGTCCGAACCACAAATACCGGGTCCATGGTTCTGGCCATATACTGGGGGGACGGGGACGACTCCCATTAACCCCTGACTATACCGGGGATACGCTTATCACAATGCCTTACTGGTCTGTGCTGAAGCAGGGCATTCTGGCAGCCAAGTGGCTTGACCTTTATTAGTGAGCCTGGTTACCCCCACTCGGAACCACAGACTTAGAAATCGCCAGCTCATATACAGTGCATAAAATATATTTATATATATACCCTTATACACCATTTTAATAAAAAATATCACAAAATTCTTCTAAGTCCCTCGGGAAGAGTGAAAGACGCGCACGTTCATTTTCAGAGCTCCTAGACCTTCCTATAAGAAGTTAGCCAAAAAGTAGCTTCGAAAAACGCTTAGGTTAAGTTTCAGAGTTGCTTCTAATGTACTGAAGCTGGACTTAGACATAATTTCACTCTCACAACATTATGGCTGGTTGGAGACAGTCCGAACCACAAATACCGGGTCCATGGTTCTAATCATATACTGGGGGGACGGGGACGACTCCCATTAACCCCTGACTATACCGGGGATACGCGTATCACAATGCCTTACTGGTCTGTGCTGAAGCAGGGCATTCTGGCAGCCAAGTGGCTTGACCTTTATTAGTGAGCCTGGTTACCCCCTCTCGGAACCACAGACTTAGAAATCGCCAGCTCATATACAGTGCATAAAATATATTTATATATATACCCTTATACACCATTTTAATAAAAAATATCACAAAATTCTTCTAAGTCCCTCGGGAAGAGTGAAAGACGCGCACGTTCATTTTCAGAGCTTCTAGACCTTCCTATAAGAAGTTAGCCAAAAAGTAGCTTCGAAAAACGCTTAGGTTAAGTTTCAGAGTTGCTTCTAATGTACCAAAGCTGGACTTAGACATAATTTCACTCTCACAACATTATGGCTGGTTGGAGACAGTCCGAACCACAAATACCGGGTCCATGGTTCTGGCCATATACTGGGGGGACGGGGACGACTCCCATTAACCCCTGACTATACCGGGGATACGCTTATCACAATGCCTTACTGGTCTGTGCTGAAGCAGGGCATTCTGGCAGCCAAGTGGCTTGACCTTTATTAGTGAGCCTGGTTACCCCCTCTCGGAACCACAGACTTAGAAATCGCCAGCTCATATACAGTGCATAAAATATATTTATATATATACCCTTATACACCATTTTAATAAAAAATATCACAAAATTCTTCTAAGTCCCTCGGGAAGAGTGAAAGACGCGCACGTACAGTACATTTTCAGAACTCCTAGACCTTCCTATAAGAAGTTAGCCAAAAAGTAGCTTCGAAAAACGCTTAGGTTAAGTTTCAGAGTTGCTTCTAATGTACCAAAGCTGGACTTAGACATAATTTCACTCTCACTACATTATGGCTGGTTGGAGACAGTCCGAACCACAAATACCGGGTCCATGGTTCTGGGCGTATACTGGGGGGACAGGGACGACTCCCATTAACCCCTGACTATACCGGGGATACGCTTATCACAATGCCTTTCTGGTCTGTGCTGAAGCAGGGCATTCTGGCAGCCAATTGGCTTGACTTTTATTAGTGAGCCTGGTTACCCCCTCTCGGAACCACAGACTTAGAAATCGCCAGCTTATATACAGTGCATAAAATATATTTATATATATACCCTTATACACCATTTTAATAAAAAATATCACAACATTCTTCTAAGTCCCTCGGGAAGAGTGAAAGACGCGCACGTTCATTTTCAGAGCTCCTAGACCTTCCTATAAGAAGTTAGCCAAAAAGTATCTTCGAAAAACGCTTAGGTTAAGTTTCAGAGTTGCTTCTAATGTACCGAAGCTGGACTTAGACATAATTTCACTCTCACAACATTATGGCTGGTTGGAGACAGTCCGAACCACAAATACCGGGTCCATGGTTCTGGCCATATACTGGGGGGACGGGGACGACTCCCATTAACCCCTGACTATACCGGGGATACGCTTATCACAATGCCTTACTGGTCTGTGCTGAAGCAGGGCATTCTGGCAGCCAAGTGGCTTGACCTTTATTAGTGAGCCTGGTTACCCCCACTCGGAACCACAGACTTAGAAATCGCCAGCTCATATACAGTGCATAAAATATATTTATATATATACCCTTATACACCATTTTATTAAAAAATATCACAAAATCCTTCTAAGTCCCTCGGGAAGAGTGAAAGACGCGCACGTTCATTTTCAGAGCTCCTAGACCTTCCTATAAGAAGTTAGCCAAAAAGTAGCTTCGAAAAACGCTTAGGTTAAGTTTCAGAGTTGCTTCTAATGTACTGAAGCTGGACTTAGACATAATTTCACTCTCACAACATTATGGCTGGTTGGAGACAGTCCGAACCACAAATACCGGGTCCATGGTTCTGGTCATATACTGGGGGGACGGGGACGACTCCCATTAACCCCTGACTATACCGGGGATACGCTTATCACAATGCCTTTCTGGTCTGTGCTGAAGCAGGGCATTCTGGCAGCCAATTGGCTTGACTTTTTTTAGTGAGCCTGGTTACCCCCTCTCGGAACCACAGACTTAGAAATCGCCAGCTCATATACAGTGCATAAAATATATTTATATATATACCCTTATACAGCATTTTAATAAAAAATATCACAAAATTCTTCTAAGTCCCTCGGGAAGAGTGAAAGACGCGCACGTTCATTTTAAGAGCTCCTAGACCTTCCTATAAGAAGTTAGCTAAAAGTAGCTTCGAAAAACGCTTAGGTTAAGTTTCAGAGTTGCATCTAATGTACCGAAGCTGGACTTAGACATAATTTCACTCTCACAACATTATGGCTGGTTGGAGACAGTCCTAACCACAAATTCCGGGTCCATTGTTCTGGCCATATACTGGGGGGACGGGGACGACTCCCATTAACCCCTGACTATACCGGGGATACGCGTATCACAATGCCTTACTGGTCTGTGCTGAAGCAGGGCATTCTGGCAGCCAAGTGGCTTGACCTTTATTAGTGAGCCTGGTTACCCCCACTCGGAACCACAGACTTAGAAATCGCCAGCTCATATACAGTGCATAAAATATATTTATATATATACCCTTATACACCATTTTATTAAAAAATATCACAAAATTCTTCTACGTCCCTCGGGAAGAGTGAAAGACGCGCACGTTCATTTTCAGAGCTCCTAGACCTTCCTATAAGAAGTTAGCCAAAAAGTAGCTTCGAAAAACGCTTAGGTTAAGTTTCAGAGTTGCTTCTAATGTACTGAAGCTGGACTTAGACATAATTTCACTCTCACAACATTATGGCTGGTTGGAGACAGTCCGAACCACAAATACCGGGTCCATGGTTCTGGTCATATACTGGGGGGACGGGGACGACTCCCATTAACCCCTGACTATACCGGGGATACGCTTATCACAATGCCTTTCTGGTCTGTGCTGAAGCAGGGCATTCTGGCAGCCAATTGGCTTGACTTTTTTTAGTGAGCCTGGTTACCCCCTCTCGGAACCACAGACTTAGAAATCGCCAGCTCATATACAGTGCATAAAATATATTTATATATATACCCTTATACAGCATTTTAATAAAAAATATCACAAAATTCTTCTAAGTCCCTCGGGAAGAGTGAAAGACGCGCACGTTCATTTTAAGAGCTCCTAGACCTTCCTATAAGAAGTTAGCTAAAAGTAGCTTCGAAAAACGCTTAGGTTAAGTTTCAGAGTTGCATCTAATGTACCGAAGCTGGACTTAGACATAATTTCACTCTCACAACATTATGGCTGGTTGGAGACAGTCCTAACCACAAATTCCGGGTCCATTGTTCTGGCCATATACTGGGGGGACGGGGACGACTCCCATTAACCCCTGACTATACCGGGGATACGCGTATCACAATGCCTTACTGGTCTGTGCTGAAGCAGGGCATTCTGGCAGCCAAGTGGCTTGACCTTTATTAGTGAGCCTGGTTACCCCCTCTCGGAACCACAGACTTAGAAATCGCCAGCTCATATACAGTGCATAAAATATATTTATATATATACCCTTATACACCATTTTAATAAAAAATATCACAAAATTCTTCTAAGTCCCTCGGGAAGAGTGAAAGACGCGCACGTTCATTTTCAGAGCTTCTAGACCTTCCTATAAGAAGTTAGCCAAAAAGTAGCTTCGAAAAACGCTTAGGTTAAGTTTCAGAGTTGCTTCTAATGTACCAAAGCTGGACTTAGACATAATTTCACTCTCACAACATTATGGCTGGTTGGAGACAGTCCGAACCACAAATACCGGGTCCATGGTTCTGGCCATATACTGGGGGGACGGGGACGACTCCCATTAACCCCTGACTATACCGGGGATACGCTTATCACAATGCCTTACTGGTCTGTGCTGAAGCAGGGCATTCTGGCAGCCAAGTGGCTTGACCTTTATTAGTGAGCCTGGTTACCCCCTCTCGGAACCACAGACTTAGAAATCGCCAGCTCATATACAGTGCATAAAATATATTTATATATATACCCTTATACACCATTTTAATAAAACATATCACAAAATTCTTCTAAGTCCCTCGGGAAGAGTGAAAGACGCGCACGTACATTTTCAGAACTCCTAGACCTTCCTATAAGAAGTTAGCCAAAAAGTAGCTTCGAAAAACGCTTAGGTTAAGTTTCAGAGTTGCTTCTAATGTACCAAAGCTGGACTTAGACATAATTTCACTCTCACAACATTATGGCTGGTTGGAGACAGTCCGAACCACAATTACCGGGTCCATGGTTCTGGGCGTATACTGGGGGGACGGGGACGACTCCCATTAACCCCTGACTGTACCGGGGATACGCTTATCACAATGCCTTTCTGGTCTGTGCTGAAGCAGGGCATTCTGGCAGCCAAGTGGCTTGACCTTTATTAGTGAGCCTGGTTACCCCCTCTCGGAACCACAGACTTAGAAATCGCCAGCTCATATACAGTGCATAAAATATATTTATATATATACCCTTATACACCATTTTAATAAAAAATATCACAAAATTCTTCTAAGTCCCTCGGGAAGAGTGAAAGACGCGCACGTTCATTTTCAGAGCTCCTAGACCTTCCTATAAGAAGTTAGCCAAAAAGTAGCTTCGAAAAACGCTTAGGTTAAGTTTCAGAGTTGCTTCTAATGTACCAAAGCTGGACTTAGACATAATTTCACTCTCACAACATTATGGCTGGTTGGAGACAGTCCGAACCACAAATACCGGGTCCATGGTTCTGGTCATATACTGGGGGGACGGGGACGACTCCCATTAACCCCTGACTATACCGGGGATACGCTTATCACAATGCCTTTCTGGTCTGTGCTGAAGCAGGGCATTCTGGCAGCCAATTGTCTTGACTTTTTTTAGTGAGCCTGGTTACCCCCTCTCGGAACCACAGACTTAGAAATCGCCAGCTCATATACAGTGCATAAAATATATTTATATATATACCCTTATACACCATTTTAATAAAAAATATCACAAAATTCTTCTAAGTCCCTCGGGAAGAGTGAAAGACGCGCACGTTCATTTTCAGAGCTCCTAGACCTTCCTATAAGAAGTTAGCCAAAAAGTATCTTCGAAAAACGCTTAGGTTAAGTTTCAGAGTTGCTTCTAATGTACCGAAGCTGGATTAGACATAATTTCACTCTCACAACATTATGGCTGGTTGGAGACAGTCCGAACCACAAATACCGGGTCCATGGTTCTGGCCATATACTGGGGGGACGGGGACGACTCCCATTAACCCCTGACTATACCGGGGATACGCTTATCACAATGCCTTACTGGTCTGTGCTGAAGCAGGGCATTCTGGCAGCCAAGTGGCTTGACCTTTATTAGTGAGCCTGGTTACCCCCACTCGGAACCACAGACTTAGAAATCGCCAGCTCATATACAGTGCATAAAATATATTTATATATATACCCTTATACACCATTTTATTAAAAAATATCACAAAATTCTTCTAAGTCCCTCGGGAAGAGTGAAAGACGCGCACGTTCATTTTCAGAGCTCCTAGACCTTCCTATAAGAAGTTAGCCAAAAAGTAGCTTCGAAAAACGCTTAGGTTAAGTTTCAGAGTTGCTTCTAATGTACTGAAGCTGGACTTAGACATAATTTCACTCTCACAACATTATGGCTGGTTGGAGACAGTCCGAACCACAAATACCGGGTCCATGGTTCTGGTCATATACTGGGGGGACGGGGACGACTCCCATTAACCCCTGACTATACCGGGGATACGCTTATCACAATGCCTTTCTGGTCTGTGCTGAAGCAGGGCATTCTGGCAGCCAATTGGCTTGACTTTTTTTAGTGAGCCTGGTTACCCCCTCTCGGAACCACAGACTTAGAAATCGCCAGCTCATATACAGTGCATAAAATATATTTATATATATACCCTTATACAGCATTTTAATAAAAAATATCACAAAATTCTTCTAAGTCCCTCGGGAAGAGTGAAAGACGCGCACGTTCATTTTAAGAGCTCCTAGACCTTCCTATAAGAAGTTAGCTAAAAGTAGCTTCGAAAAACGCTTAGGTTAAGTTTCAGAGTTGCATCTAATGTACCGAAGCTGGACTTAGACATAATTTCACTCTCACAACATTATGGCTGGTTGGAGACAGTCCTAACCACAAATTCCGGGTCCATTGTTCTGGCCATATACTGGGGGGACGGGGACGACTCCCATTAACCCCTGACTATACCGGGGATACGCGTATCACAATGCCTTACTGGTCTGTGCTGAAGCAGGGCATTCTGGCAGCCAAGTGGCTTGACCTTTATTAGTGAGCCTGGTTACCCCCTCTCGGAACCACAGACTTAGAAATCGCCAGCTCATATACAGTGCATAAAATATATTTATATATATACCCTTATACAGCATTTTAATAAAAAATATCACAAAATTCTTCTAAGTCCCTCGGGAAGAGTGAAAGACGCGCACGTTCATTTTAAGAGCTCCTAGACCTTCCTATAAGAAGTTAGCTAAAAGTAGCTTCGAAAAACGCTTAGGTTAAGTTTCAGAGTTGCATCTAATGTACCGAAGCTGGACTTAGACATAATTTCACTCTCACAACATTATGGCTGGTTGGAGACAGTCCTAACCACAAATTCCGGGTCCATTGTTCTGGCCATATACTGGGGGGACGGGGACGACTCCCATTAACCCCTGACTATACCGGGGATACGCGTATCACAATGCCTTACTGGTCTGTGCTGAAGCAGGGCATTCTGGCAGCCAAGTGGCTTGACCTTTATTAGTGAGCCTGGTTACCCCCACTCGGAACCACAGACTTAGAAATCGCCAGCTCATATACAGTGCATAAAATATATTTATATATATACCCTTATACACCATTTTATTAAAAAATATCACAAAATTCTTCTACGTCCCTCGGGAAGAGTGAAAGACGCGCACGTTCATTTTCAGAGCTCCTAGACCTTCCTATAAGAAGTTAGCCAAAAAGTAGCTTCGAAAAACGCTTAGGTTAAGTTTCAGAGTTGCTTCTAATGTACTGAAGCTGGACTTAGACATAATTTCACTCTCACAACATTATGGCTGGTTGGAGACAGTCCGAACCACAAATACCGGGTCCATGGTTCTGGTCATATACTGGGGGGACGGGGACGACTCCCATTAACCCCTGACTATACCGGGGATACGCTTATCACAATGCCTTTCTGGTCTGTGCTGAAGCAGGGCATTCTGGCAGCCAATTGGCTTGACTTTTTTTAGTGAGCCTGGTTACCCCCTCTCGGAACCACAGACTTAGAAATCGCCAGCTCATATACAGTGCATAAAATATATTTATATATATACCCTTATACAGCATTTTAATAAAAAATATCACAAAATTCTTCTAAGTCCCTCGGGAAGAGTGAAAGACGCGCACGTTCATTTTAAGAGCTCCTAGACCTTCCTATAAGAAGTTAGCTAAAAGTAGCTTCGAAAAACGCTTAGGTTAAGTTTCAGAGTTGCATCTAATGTACCGAAGCTGGACTTAGACATAATTTCACTCTCACAACATTATGGCTGGTTGGAGACAGTCCTAACCACAAATTCCGGGTCCATTGTTCTGGCCATATACTGGGGGGACGGGGACGACTCCCATTAACCCCTGACTATACCGGGGATACGCGTATCACAATGCCTTACTGGTCTGTGCTGAAGCAGGGCATTCTGGCAGCCAAGTGGCTTGACCTTTATTAGTGAGCCTGGTTACCCCCTCTCGGAACCACAGACTTAGAAATCGCCAGCTCATATACAGTGCATAAAATATATTTATATATATACCCTTATACACCATTTTAATAAAAAATATCACAAAATTCTTCTAAGTCCCTCGGGAAGAGTGAAAGACGCGCACGTTCATTTTCAGAGCTTTTAGACCTTCCTATAAGAAGTTAGCCAAAAAGTAGCTTCGAAAAACGCTTAGGTTAAGTTTCAGAGTTGCTTCTAATGTACCAAAGCTGGACTTAGACATAATTTCACTCTCACAACATTATGGCTGGTTGGAGACAGTCCGAACCACAAATACCGGGTCCATGGTTCTGGCCATATACTGGGGGGACGGGGACGACTCCCATTAACCCCTGACTATACCGGGGATACGCTTATCACAATGCCTTACTGGTCTGTGCTGAAGCAGGGCATTCTGGCAGCCAAGTGGCTTGACCTTTATTAGTGAGCCTGGTTACCCCCTCTCGGAACCACAGACTTAGAAATCGCCAGCTCATATACAGTGCATAAAATATATTTATATATATACCCTTATACACCATTTTAATAAAACATATCACAAAATTCTTCTAAGTCCCTCGGGAAGAGTGAAAGACGCGCACGTACATTTTCAGAACTCCTAGACCTTCCTATAAGAAGTTAGCCAAAAAGTAGCTTCGAAAAACGCTTAGGTTAAGTTTCAGAGTTGCTTCTAATGTACCAAAGCTGGACTTAGACATAATTTCACTCTCACAACATTATGGCTGGTTGGAGACAGTCCGAACCACAATTACCGGGTCCATGGTTCTGGGCGTATACTGGGGGGACGGGGACGACTCCCATTAACCCCTGACTGTACCGGGGATACGCTTATCACAATGCCTTTCTGGTCTGTGCTGAAGCAGGGCATTCTGGCAGCCAAGTGGCTTGACCTTTATTAGTGAGCCTGGTTACCCCCTCTCGGAACCACAGACTTAGAAATCGCCAGCTCATATACAGTGCATAAAATATATTTATATATATACCCTTATACACCATTTTAATAAAAAATATCACAAAATTCTTCTAAGTCCCTCGGGAAGAGTGAAAGACGCGCACGTTCATTTTCAGAGCTCCTAGACCTTCCTATAAGAAGTTAGCCAAAAAGTAGCTTCGAAAAACGCTTAGGTTAAGTTTCAGAGTTGCTTCTAATGTACCAAAGCTGGACTTAGACATAATTTCACTCTCACAACATTATGGCTGGTTGGAGACAGTCCGAACCACAAATACCGGGTCCATGGTTCTGGTCATATACTGGGGGGACGGGGACGACTCCCATTAACCCCTGACTATACCGGGGATACGCTTATCACAATGCCTTTCTGGTCTGTGCTGAAGCAGGGCATTCTGGCAGCCAATTGTCTTGACTTTTTTTAGTGAGCCTGGTTACCCCCTCTCGGAACCACAGACTTAGAAATCGCCAGCTCATATACAGTGCATAAAATATATTTATATATATACCCTTATACACCATTTTAATAAAAAATATCACAAAATTCTTCTAAGTCCCTCGGGAAGAGTGAAAGACGCGCACGTTCATTTTCAGAGCTCCTAGACCTTCCTATAAGAAGTTAGCCAAAAAGTATCTTCGAAAAACGCTTAGGTTAAGTTTCAGAGTTGCTTCTAATGTACCGAAGCTGGATTAGACATAATTTCACTCTCACAACATTATGGCTGGTTGGAGACAGTCCGAACCACAAATACCGGGTCCATGGTTCTGGCCATATACTGGGGGGACGGGGACGACTCCCATTAACCCCTGACTATACCGGGGATACGCTTATCACAATGCCTTACTGGTCTGTGCTGAAGCAGGGCATTCTGGCAGCCAAGTGGCTTGACCTTTATTAGTGAGCCTGGTTACCCCCACTCGGAACCACAGACTTAGAAATCGCCAGCTCATATACAGTGCATAAAATATATTTATATATATACCCTTATACACCATTTTATTAAAAAATATCACAAAATTCTTCTAAGTCCCTCGGGAAGAGTGAAAGACGCGCACGTTCATTTTCAGAGCTCCTAGACCTTCCTATAAGAAGTTAGCCAAAAAGTAGCTTCGAAAAACGCTTAGGTTAAGTTTCAGAGTTGCTTCTAATGTACTGAAGCTGGACTTAGACATAATTTCACTCTCACAACATTATGGCTGGTTGGAGACAGTCCGAACCACAAATACCGGGTCCATGGTTCTGGTCATATACTGGGGGGACGGGGACGACTCCCATTAACCCCTGACTATACCGGGGATACGCTTATCACAATGCCTTTCTGGTCTGTGCTGAAGCAGGGCATTCTGGCAGCCAATTGGCTTGACTTTTTTTAGTGAGCCTGGTTACCCCCTCTCGGAACCACAGACTTAGAAATCGCCAGCTCATATACAGTGCATAAAATATATTTATATATATACCCTTATACAGCATTTTAATAAAAAATATCACAAAATTCTTCTAAGTCCCTCGGGAAGAGTGAAAGACGCGCACGTTCATTTTAAGAGCTCCTAGACCTTCCTATAAGAAGTTAGCTAAAAGTAGCTTCGAAAAACGCTTAGGTTAAGTTTCAGAGTTGCATCTAATGTACCGAAGCTGGACTTAGACATAATTTCACTCTCACAACATTATGGCTGGTTGGAGACAGTCCTAACCACAAATTCCGGGTCCATTGTTCTGGCCATATACTGGGGGGACGGGGACGACTCCCATTAACCCCTGACTATACCGGGGATACGCGTATCACAATGCCTTACTGGTCTGTGCTGAAGCAGGGCATTCTGGCAGCCAAGTGGCTTGACCTTTATTAGTGAGCCTGGTTACCCCCTCTCGGAACCACAGACTTAGAAATCGCCAGCTCATATACAGTGCATAAAATATATTTATATATATACCCTTATACACCATTTTAATAAAAAATATCACAAAATTCTTCTAAGTCCCTCGGGAAGAGTGAAAGACGCGCACGTTCATTTTCAGAGCTTCTAGACCTTCCTATAAGAAGTTAGCCAAAAAGTAGCTTCGAAAAACGCTTAGGTTAAGTTTCAGAGTTGCTTCTAATGTACCAAAGCTGGACTTAGACATAATTTCACTCTCACAACATTATGGCTGGTTGGAGACAGTCCGAACCACAAATACCGGGTCCATGGTTCTGGCCATATACTGGGGGGACGGGGACGACTCCCATTAACCCCTGACTATACCGGGGATACGCTTATCACAATGCCTTACTGGTCTGTGCTGAAGCAGGGCATTCTGGCAGCCAAGTGGCTTGACCTTTATTAGTGAGCCTGGTTACCCCCTCTCGGAACCACAGACTTAGAAATCGCCAGCTCATATACAGTGCATAAAATATATTTATATATATACCCTTATACACCATTTTAATAAAACATATCACAAAATTCTTCTAAGTCCCTCGGGAAGAGTGAAAGACGCGCACGTACATTTTCAGAACTCCTAGACCTTCCTATAAGAAGTTAGCCAAAAAGTAGCTTCGAAAAACGCTTAGGTTAAGTTTCAGAGTTGCTTCTAATGTACCAAAGCTGGACTTAGACATAATTTCACTCTCACAACATTATGGCTGGTTGGAGACAGTCCGAACCACAATTACCGGGTCCATGGTTCTGGGCGTATACTGGGGGGACGGGGACGACTCCCATTAACCCCTGACTGTACCGGGGATACGCTTATCACAATGCCTTTCTGGTCTGTGCTGAAGCAGGGCATTCTGGCAGCCAAGTGGCTTGACCTTTATTAGTGAGCCTGGTTACCCCCTCTCGGAACCACAGACTTAGAAATCGCCAGCTCATATACAGTGCATAAAATATATTTATATATATACCCTTATACACCATTTTAATAAAAAATATCACAAAATTCTTCTAAGTCCCTCGGGAAGAGTGAAAGACGCGCACGTTCATTTTCAGAGCTCCTAGACCTTCCTATAAGAAGTTAGCCAAAAAGTAGCTTCGAAAAACGCTTAGGTTAAGTTTCAGAGTTGCTTCTAATGTACCAAAGCTGGACTTAGACATAATTTCACTCTCACAACATTATGGCTGGTTGGAGACAGTCCTAACCACAAATTCCGGGTCCATTGTTCTGGCCATATACTGGGGGGACGGGGACGACTCCCATTAACCCCTGACTATACCGGGGATACGCGTATCACAATGCCTTACTGGTCTGTGCTGAAGCAGGGCATTCTGGCAGCCAAGTGGCTTGACCTTTATTAGTGAGCCTGGTTACCCCCTCTCGGAACCACAGACTTAGAAATCGCCAGCTCATATACAGTGCATAAAATATATTTATATATATACCCTTATACACCATTTTAATAAAAAATATCACAAAATTCTTCTAAGTCCCTCGGGAAGAGTGAAAGACGCGCACGTACAGTACATTTTCTGAACTCCTAGACCTTCCTATAAGAAGTTAGCCAAAAAGTAGCTTCGAAAAACGCTTAGGTTAAGTTTCAGAGTTGCTTCTAATGTACCAAAGCTGGACTTAGACATAATTTCACTCTCACAACATTATGGCTGGTTGGAGACAGTCCGAACCACAATTACCGGGTCCATGGTTCTGGGCGTATACTGGGGGGACAGGGACGACTCCCATTAACCCCTGACTATACCGGGGATACGCTTATCACAATGCCTTTCTGGTCTGTGCTGAAGCAGGGCATTCTGGCAGCCAATTGGCTTGACTTTTATTAGTGAGCCTGGTTACCCCCTCTCGGAACCACAGACTTAGAAATCGCCAGCTTATATACAGTGCATAAAATATATTTATATATATACCCTTATACACCATTTTAATAAAAAATATCACAACATTCTTCTAAGTCCCTCGGAAAGAGTGAAAGACGCGCACGTTCATTTTCAGAGCTCCTAGACCTTCCTATAAGAAGTTAGCCAAAAAGTATCTTCGAAAAACGCTTAGGTTAAGTTTCAGAGTTGCTTCTAATGTACCGAAGCTGGACTTAGACATAATTTCACTCTCACAACATTATGGCTGGTTGGAGACAGTCCGAACCACAAATACCGAACCACAAATACCGGGTCCATGGTTCTGGCCATATACTGGGGGGACGGGGACGACTCCCATTAACCCCTGACTATACCGGGGATACGCTTATCACAATGCCTTACTGGTCTGTGCTGAAGCAGGGCATTCTGGCAGCCAAGTGGCTTGACCTTTATTAGTGAGCCTGGTTACCCCCACTCGGAACCACAGACTTAGAAATCGCCAGCTCATATACAGTGCATAAAATATATTTATATATATACCCTTATACACCATTTTAATAAAAAATATCACAAAATTCTTCTAAGTCCCTCGGGAAGAGTGAAAGACGCGCACGTTCATTTTCAGAGCTCCTAGACCTTCCTATAAGAAGTTAGCCAAAAAGTAGCTTCGAAAAACGCTTAGGTTAAGTTTCAGAGTTGCTTCTAATGTACTGAAGCTGGACTTAGACATAATTTCACTCTCACAACATTATGGCTGGTTGGAGACAGTCCGAACCACAAATACCGGGTCCATGGTTCTGGTCATATACTGGGGGGACGGGGACAACTCCCATTAACCCCTGACTATACCGGGGATACGCTTATCACAATGCCTTTCTGGTCTGTGCTGAAGCAGGGCATTCTGGCAGCCAATTGGCTTGACTTTTTTTAGTGAGCCTGGTTACCCCCTCTCGGAACCACAGACTTAGAAATCGCCAGCTCATATACAGTGCATAAAATATATTTATATATATACCCTTATACACCATTTTAATAAAAAATATCACAAAATTCTTCTAAGTCCCTCGGGAAGAGTGAAAGACGCGCACGTTCATTTTAAGAGCTCCTAGACCTTCCTATAAGAAGTTAGCTAAAAGTAGCTTCGAAAAACGCTTAGGTTAAGTTTCAGAGTTGCATCTAATGTACCGAAGCTGGACTTAGACATAATTTCACTCTCACAACATTATGGCTGGTTGGAGACAGTCCTAACCACAAATTCCGGGTCCATTGTTCTGGCCATATACTGGGGGGACGGGGACGACTCCCATTAACCCCTGACTATACCGGGGATACGCTTATCACAATGCCTTTCTGGTCTGTGCTGAAGCAGGGCATTCTGGCAGCCAATTGGCTTGACTTTTTTTAGTGAGCCTGGTTACCCCCTCTCGGAACCACAGACTTAGAAATCGCCAGCTCATATACAGTGCATAAAATATATTTATATATATACCCTTATACACCATTTTAATAAAAAATATCACAAAATTCTTCTAAGTCCCTCGGGAAGAGTGAAAGACGCGCACGTTCATTTTCAGAGCTCCTAGACCTTCCTATAAGAAGTTAGCCAAAAAGTAGCTTCGAAAAACGCTTAGGTTAAGTTTCAGAGTTGCTTCTAATGTACCAAAGCTGGACTTAGACATAATTTCACTCTCACAACATTATGGCTGGTTGGAGACAGTCCGAACCACAAATACCGGGTCCATGGTTCTGGCCATATACTGGGGGGACGGGGACGACTCCCATTAACCCCTGACTATACCGGGGATACGCTTATCACAATGCCTTACTGGTCTGTGCTGAAGCAGGGCATTCTGGCAGCCAAGTGGCTTGACCTTTATTAGTGAGCCTGGTTACCCCCTCTCGGAACCACAGACTTAGAAATCGCCAGCTCATATACAGTGCATAAAATATATTTATATATATACCCTTATACACCATTTTAATAAAAAATATCACAAAATTCTTCTAAGTCCCTCGGGAAGAGTGAAAGACGCGCACGTACATTTTCAGAACTCCTAGACCTTCCTATAAGAAGTTAGCCAAAAAGTAGCTTCGAAAAACGCTTAGGTTAAGTTTCAGAGTTGCTTCTAATGTACCAAAGCTGGACTTAGACATAATTTCACTCTCACAACATTATGGCTGGTTGGAGACAGTCCGAACCACAATTACCGGGTCCATGGTTCTGGGCGTATACTGGGGGGACGGGGACGACTCCCATTAACCCCTGACTGTACCGGGGATACGCTTATCACAATGCCTTTCTGGTCTGTGCTGAAGCAGGGCATTCTGGCAGCCAAGTGGCTTGACCTTTATTAGTGAGCCTGGTTACCCCCTCTCGGAACCACAGACTTAGAAATCGCCAGCTCATATACAGTGCATAAAATATATTTATATATATACCCTTATACACCATTTTAATAAAAAATATCACAAAATTCTTCTAAGTCCCTCGGGAAGAGTGAAAGACGCGCACGTTCATTTTCAGAGCTCCTAGACCTTCCTATAAGAAGTTAGCCAAAAAGTAGCTTCGAAAAACGCTTAGGTTAAGTTTCAGAGTTGCTTCTAATGTACCAAAGCTGGACTTAGACATAATTTCACTCTCACAACATTATGGCTGGTTGGAGACAGTCCGAACCACAAATACCGGGTCCATGGTTCTGGCCATATACTGGGGGGACGGGGACGACTCCCATTAACCCCTGACTATACCGGGGATACGCTTATCACAATGCCTTACTGGTCTGTGCTGAAGCAGGGCATTCTGGCAGCCAAGTGGCTTGACCTTTATTAGTGAGCCTGGTTACCCCCTCTCGGAACCACAGACTTAGAAATCGCCAGCTCATATACAGTGCATAAAATATATTTATATATATACCCTTATACACCATTTTAATAAAAAATATCACAAAATTCTTCTAAGTCCCTCGGGAAGAGTGAAAGACGCGCACGTACATTTTCAGAACTCCTAGACCTTCCTATAAGAAGTTAGCCAAAAAGTAGCTTCGAAAAACGCTTAGGTTAAGTTTCAGAGTTGCTTCTAATGTACCAAAGCTGGACTTAGACATAATTTCACTCTCACAACATTATGGCTGGTTGGAGACAGTCCGAACCACAATTACCGGGTCCATGGTTCTGGGCGTATACTGGGGGGACGGGGACGACTCCCATTAACCCCTGACTGTACCGGGGATACGCTTATCACAATGCCTTTCTGGTCTGTGCTGAAGCAGGGCATTCTGGCAGCCAAGTGGCTTGACCTTTATTAGTGAGCCTGGTTACCCCCTCTCGGAACCACAGACTTAGAAATCGCCAGCTCATATACAGTGCATAAAATATATTTATATATATACCCTTATACACCATTTTAATAAAAAATATCACAAAATTCTTCTAAGTCCCTCGGGAAGAGTGAAAGACGCGCACGTTCATTTTCAGAGCTCCTAGACCTTCCTATAAGAAGTTAGCCAAAAAGTAGCTTCGAAAAACGCTTAGGTTAAGTTTCAGAGTTGCTTCTAATGTACCAAAGCTGGACTTAGACATAATTTCACTCTCACAACATTATGGCTGGTTGGAGACAGTCCGAACCACAAATACCGGGTCCATGGTTCTGGCCATATACTGGGGGGACGGGGACGACTCCCATTAACCCCTGACTATACCGGGGATACGCTTATCACAATGCCTTACTGGTCTGTGCTGAAGCAGGGCATTCTGGCAGCCAAGTGGCTTGACCTTTATTAGTGAGCCTGGTTACCCCCTCTCGGAACCACAGACTTAGAAATCGCCAGCTCATATACAGTGCATAAAATATATTTATATATATACCCTTATACACCATTTTAATAAAAAATATCACAAAATTCTTCTAAGTCCCTCGGGAAGAGTGAAAGACGCGCACGTACATTTTCAGAACTCCTAGACCTTCCTATAAGAAGTTAGCCAAAAAGTAGCTTCGAAAAACGCTTAGGTTAAGTTTCAGAGTTGCTTCTAATGTACCAAAGCTGGACTTAGACATAATTTCACTCTCACAACATTATGGCTGGTTGGAGACAGTCCGAACCACAATTACCGGGTCCATGGTTCTGGGCGTATACTGGGGGGACGGGGACGACTCCCATTAACCCCTGACTGTACCGGGGATACGCTTATCACAATGCCTTTCTGGTCTGTGCTGAAGCAGGGCATTCTGGCAGCCAAGTGGCTTGACCTTTATTAGTGAGCCTGGTTACCCCCTCTCGGAACCACAGACTTAGAAATCGCCAGCTCATATACAGTGCATAAAATATATTTATATATATACCCTTATACACCATTTTAATAAAAAATATCACAAAATTCTTCTAAGTCCCTCGGGAAGAGTGAAAGACGCGCACGTTCATTTTCAGAGCTCCTAGACCTTCCTATAAGAAGTTAGCCAAAAAGTAGCTTCGAAAAACGCTTAGGTTAAGTTTCAGAGTTGCTTCTAATGTACCAAAGCTGGACTTAGACATAATTTCACTCTCACAACATTATGGCTGGTTGGAGACAGTCCGAACCACAAATACCGGGTCCATGGTTCTGGCCATATACTGGGGGGACGGGGACGACTCCCATTAACCCCTGACTATACCGGGGATACGCTTATCACAATGCCTTACTGGTCTGTGCTGAAGCAGGGCATTCTGGCAGCCAAGTGGCTTGACCTTTATTAGTGAGCCTGGTTACCCCCTCTCGGAACCACAGACTTAGAAATCGCCAGCTTATATACAGTGCATAAAATATATTTATATATATACCCTTATACACCATTTTAATAAAAAATATCACAAAATTCTTCTAAGTCCCTCGGGAAGAGTGAAAGACGCGCACGTTCATTTTCAGAGCTCCTAGACCTTCCTATAAGAAGTTAGCCAAAAAGTATCTTCGAAAAACGCTTAGGTTAAGTTTCAGAGTTGCTTCTAATGTACCGAAGCTGGACTTAGACATAATTTCACTCTCACAACATTATGGCTGGTTGGAGACAGTCCGAACCACAAATACCGGGTCCATGGTTCTGGCCATATACTGGGGGGACGGGGACGACTCCCATTAACCCCTGACTATACCGGGGATACGCGTATCACAATGCCTTACTGGTCTGTGCTGAAGCAGGGCATTCTGGCAGCCAAGTGGCTTGACCTTTATTAGTGAGCCTGGTTACCCCCTCTCGGAACCACAGACTTAGAAATCGCCAGCTCATATACAGTGCATAAAATATATTTATATATATACCCTTATACACCATTTTAATAAAAAATATCACAAAATTCTTCTAAGTCCCTCGGGAAGAGTGAAAGACGCGCACGTTCATTTTCAGAGCTCCTAGACCTTCCTATAAGAAGTTAGCCAAAAAGTAGCTTCGAAAAACGCTTAGGTTAAGTTTCAGAGTTGCTTCTAATGTACCAAAGCTGGACTTAGACATAATTTCACTCTCACAACATTATGGCTGGTTGGAGACAGTCCGAACCACAAATACCGGGTCCATGGTTCTGGCCATATACTGGGGGGACGGGGACGACTCCCATTAACCCCTGACTATACCGGGGATACGCTTATCACAATGCCTTACTGGTCTGTGCTGAAGCAGGGCATTCTGGCAGCCAAGTGGATTGACCTTTATTAGTGAGCCTGGTTACCCCCTCTCGGAACCACAGACTTAGAAATCGCCAGCTCATATACAGTGCATAAAATATATTTATATATATACCCTTATACACCATTTTAATAAAAAATATCACAAAATTCTTCTAAGTCCCTCGGGAAGAGTGAAAGACGCGCACGTACATTTTCAGAACTCCTAGACCTTCCTATAAGAAGTTAGCCAAAAAGTAGCTTCGAAAAACGCTTAGGTTAAGTTTCAGAGTTGCTTCTAATGTACCAAAGCTGGACTTAGACATAATTTCACTCTCACAACATTATGGCTGTTTGGAGACAGTCCGAACCACAATTACCGGGTCCATGGTTCTCGGCGTATACTGGGGGGACGGGGACGACTCCCATTAACCCCTGACTGTACCGGGGATACGCTTATCACAATGCCTTTCTGGTCTGTGCTGAAGCAGGGCATTCTGGCAGCCAAGTGGCTTGACCTTTATTAGTGAGCCTGGTTACCCCCTCTCGGAACCACAGACTTAGAAATCGCCAGCTCATATACAGTGCATAAAATATATTTATATATATACCCTTATACACCATTTTAATAAAAAATATCACAAAATTCTTCTAAGTCCCTCGGGAAGAGTGAAAGACGCGCACGTACATTTTCAGAACTCCTAGACCTTCCTATAAGAAGTTAGCCAAAAAGTAGCTTCGAAAAACGCTTAGGTTAAGTTTCAGAGTTGCTTCTAATGTACCAAAGCTGGACTTAGACATAATTTCACTCTCACAACATTATGGCTGGTTGGAGACAGTCCGAACCACAATTACCGGGTCCATGGTTCTGGGCGTATACTGGGGGGACGGGGACGACTCAAATTAACCCCTGACTATACCGGGGATACGCTTATCACAATGCCTTTCTGGTCTGTGCTGAAGCAGGGCATTCTGGCAGCCAATTGGCTTGACTTTTATTAGTGAGCCTGGTTACCCCCTCTCGAAACCACAGAATTAGAAATCGCCAGCTTATATACAGTGCATAAAATATATTTATATATATACCCTTATACACCATTTTAATAAAAAATATCACAAAATTCTTCTAAGTCCCTCGGGAAGAGTGAAAGACGCGCACGTTCATTTTCAGAGCTCCTAGACCTTCCTATAAGAAGTTAGCCAAAAAGTATCTTCGAAAAACGCTTAGGTTAAGTTTCAGAGTTGCTTCTAATGTACCGAAGCTGGACTTAGACATAATTTCACTCTCACAACATTATGGCTGGTTGGAGACAGTCCGAACCACAAATACCGGGTCCATGGTTCTGGCCATATACTGGGGGGACGGGGACGACTCCCATTAACCCCTGACTATACCGGGGATACGCTTATCACAATGCCTTACTGGTCTGTGCTGAAGCAGGGCATTCTGGCAGCCAAGTGGCTTGACCTTTATTAGTGAGCCTGGTTACCCCCACTCGGAACCACAGACTTAGAAATCGCCAGCTCATATACAGTGCATAAAATATATTTATATATATACCCTTATACAGTACACCATTTTAATAAAAAATATCACAAAATTCTTCTAAGTCCCTCGGGAAGAGTGAAAGACGCGCACGTTCATTTTCAGAGCTCCTAGACCTTCCTATAAGAAGTTAGCCAAAAAGTAGCTTCGAAAAACGCTTAGGTTAAGTTTCAGAGTTGCTTCTAATGTACCGAAGCTGGACTTAGACATAATTTCACTCTCACAACATTATGGCTGGTTGGAGACACTCCGAACCACAAATACCGGGTCCATGGTTCTGGGCGTATACTGGGGGGACGGGGACGACTCCCATTAACCCCTGACTGTACCGGGGATACGCTTATCACAATGCCTTTCTGGTCTGTGCTGAAGCAGGGCATTCTGGCAGCCAAGTGGCTTGACCTTTATTAGTGAGCCTGGTTACCCCCTCTCGGAACCACAGACTTAGAAATCGCCAGCTCATATACAGTGCATAAAATATATTTATATATATACCCTTATACACCATTTTAATAAAAAATATCACAAAATTCTTCTAAGTCCCTCGGGAAGAGTGAAAGACGCGCACGTTCATTTTCAGAGCTCCTAGACCTTCCTATAAGAAGTTAGCCAAAAAGTAGCTTCGAAAAACGCTTAAGTTAAGTTTCAGAGTTGCTTCTAATGTACCAAAGCTGGACTTAGACATAATTTCACTCTCACAACATTATGGCTGGTTGGAGACAGTCCGAACCACAAATACCGGGTCCATGGTTCTGGCCATATACTGGGGGGACGGGGACGACTCCCATTAACCCCTGACTATACCGGGGATACGCTTATCACAATGCCTTACTGGTCTGTGCTGAAGCAGGGCATTCTGGCAGCCAAGTGGCTTGACCTTTATTAGTGAGCCTGGTTACCCCCTCTCGGAACCACAGACTTAGAAATCGCCAGCTCATATACAGTGCATAAAATATATTTATATATATACCCTTATACACCATTTTAATAAAAAATATCACAAAATTCTTCTAAGTCCCTCGGGAAGAGTGAAAGACGCGCACGTACATTTTCAGAACTCCTAGACCTTCCTATAAGAAGTTAGCCAAAAAGTAGCTTCGAAAAACGCTTAGGTTAAGTTTCAGAGTTGCTTCTAATGTACCAAAGCTGGACTTAGACATAATTTCACTCTCACAACATTATGGCTGGTTGGAGACAGTCCGAACCACAATTACCGGGTCCATGGTTCTGGGCGTATACTGGGGGGACGGGGACGACTCCCATTAACCCCTGACTATACCGGGGATACGCTTATCACAATGCCTTTCTGGTCTGTGCTGAAGCAGGGCATTCTGGCAGCCAAGTGGCTTGACCTTTATTAGTGAGCCTGGTTACCCCCACTCGGAACCACAGACTTAGAAATCGCCAGCTCATATACAGTGCATAAAATATATTTATATATATACCCTTATACACCATTTTAATAAAAAATATCACAAAATTCTTCTAAGTCCCTCGGGAAGAGTGAAAGACGCGCACGTTCATTTTCAGAGCTCCTAGACCTTCCTATAAGAAGTTAGCCAAAAAGTAGCTTCGAAAAACGCTTAGGTTAAGTTTCAGAGTTGCTTCTAATGTACCGAAGCTGGACTTAGACATAATTTCACTCTCACAACATTATGGCTGGTTGGAGACAGTCCTAACCACAAATTCCGGGTCCATTGTTCTGGCCATATACTGGGGGGACGGGGACGACTCCCATTAACCCCTGACTATACCGGGGATACGCGTATCACAATGCCTTACTGGTCTGTGCTGAAGCAGGGCATTCTGGCAGCCAAGTGGCTTGACCTTTATTAGTGAGCCTGGTTACCCCCTCTCGGAACCACAGACTTAGAAATCGCCAGCTCATATACAGTGCATAAAATATATTTATATATATACCCTTATACACCATTTTAATAAAAAATATCACAAAATTCTTCTAAGTCCCTCGGGAAGAGTGAAAGACGCGCACGTTCATTTTCAGAGCTCCTAGACCTTCCTATAAGAAGTTAGCCAAAAAGTAGCTTCGAAAAACGCTTAGGTTAAGTTTCAGAGTTGCTTCTAATGTACCAAAGCTGGACTTAGACATAATTTCACTCTCACAACATTATGGCTGGTTGGAGCATGTCCGAACCACAAATACCGGGTCCATGGTTCTGGCCATATACTGGGGGGACGGGGACGACTCCCATTAACCCCTGACTATACCGGGGATACGCTTATCACAATGCCTTACTGGTCTGTGCTGAAGCAGGGCATTCTGGCAGCCAAGTGGCTTGACCTTTATTAGTGAGCCTGGTTACCCCCTCTCGGAACCACAGACTTAGAAATCGCCAGCTCATATACAGTGCATAAAATATATTTATATATATACCCTTATACACCATTTTAATAAAAAATATCACAAAATTCTTCTAAGTCCCTCGGGAAGAGTGAAAGACGCGCACGTACATTTTCAGAACTCCTAGACCTTCCTATAAGAAGTTAGCCAAAAAGTAGCTTCGAAAAACGCTTAGGTTAAGTTTCAGAGTTGCTTCTAATGTACCAAAGCTGGACTTAGACATAATTTCACTCTCACAACATTATGGCTGTTTGGAGACAGTCCGAACCACAATTACCGGGTCCATGGTTCTGGGCGTATACTGGGGGGACGGGGACGACTCCCATTAACCCCTGACTGTACCGGGGATACGCTTATCACAATGCCTTTCTGGTCTGTGCTGAAGCAGGGCATTCTGGCAGCCAAGTGGCTTGACCTTTATTAGTGAGCCTGGTTACCCCCTCTTGGAACCACAGACTTAGAAATCGCCAGCTCATATACAGTGCATAAAATATATTTATATATATACCCTTATACACCATTTTAATAAAAAATATCACAAAATTCTTCTAAGTCCCTCGGGAAGAGTGAAAGACGCGCACGTTCATTTTCAGAGCTCCTAGACCTTCCTATAAGAAGTTAGCCAAAAAGTAGCTTCGAAAAACGCTTAGGTTAAGTTTCAGAGTTGCTTCTAATGTACCAAAGCTGGACTTAGACATAATTTCACTCTCACAACATTATGGCTGGTTGGAGACAGTCCGAACCACAATTACCGGGTCCATGGTTCTGGGCGTATACTGGGGGGACGGGGACGACTCCCATTAACCCCTGACTATACCGGGGATACGCTTATCACAATGCCTTTCTGGTCTGTGCTGAAGCAGGGCATTCTGGCAGCCAATTGGCTTGACTTTTATTAGTGAGCCTGGTTACCCCCTCTCGGAACCACAGACTTAGAAATCGCCAGCTTATATACAGTGCATAAAATATATTTATATATATACCCTTATACACCATTTTAATAAAAAATATCACAAAATTCTTCTAAGTCCCTCGGGAAGAGTGAAAGACGCGCACGTTCATTTTCAGAGCTCCTAGACCTTCCTATAAGAAGTTAGCCAAAAAGTAGCTTCGAAAAACGCTTAGGTTAAGTTTCAGAGTTGCTTCTAATGTACCAAAGCTGGACTTAGACATAATTTCACTCTCACAACATTATGGCTGGTTGGAGCATGTCCGAACCACAAATACCGGGTCCATGGTTCTGGCCATATACTGGGGGGACGGGGACGACTCCCATTAACCCCTGACTATACCGGGGATACGCTTATCACAATGCCTTACTGGTCTGTGCTGAAGCAGGGCATTCTGGCAGCCAAGTGGCTTGACCTTTATTAGTGAGCCTGGTTACCCCCTCTCGGAACCACAGACTTAGAAATCGCCAGCTCATATACAGTGCATAAAATATATTTATATATATACCCTTATACACCATTTTAATAAAAAATATCACAAAATTCTTCTAAGTCCCTCGGGAAGAGTGAAAGACGCGCACGTACATTTTCAGAACACCTAGACCTTCCTATAAGAAGTTAGCCAAAAAGTAGCTTCGAAAAACGCTTAGGTTAAGTTTCAGAGTTGCTTCTAATGTACCAAAGCTGGACTTAGACATAATTTCACTCTCACAACATTATGGCTGTTTGGAGACAGTCCGAACCACAATTACCGGGTCCATGGTTCTGGGCGTATACTGGGGGGACGGGGACGACTCCCATTAACCCCTGACTGTACCGGGGATACGCTTATCACAATGCCTTTCTGGTCTGTGCTGAAGCAGGGCATTCTGGCAGCCAAGTGGCTTGACCTTTATTAGTGAGCCTGGTTACCCCCTCTCGGAACCACAGACTTAGAAATCGCCAGCTCATATACAGTGCATAAAATATATTTATATATATACCCTTATACACCATTTTAATAAAAAATATCACAAAATTCTTCTAAGTCCCTCGGGAAGAGTGAAAGACGCGCACGTTCATTTTCAGAGCTCCTAGACCTTCCTATAAGAAGTTAGCCAAAAAGTATCTTCGAAAAACGCTTAGGTTAAGTTTCAGAGTTGCTTCTAATGTACCGAAGCTGGACTTAGACATAATTTCACTCTCACAACATTATGGCTGGTTGGAGACAGTCCGAACCACAAATACCGGGTCCATGGTTCTGGCCATATACTGGGGGGACGGGGACGACTCCCATTAACCCCTGACTATACCGGGGATACGCTTATCACAATGCCTTACTGGTCTGTGCTGAAGCAGGGCATTCTGGCAGCCAAGTGGCTTGACCTTTATTAGTGAGCCTGGTTACCCCCACTCGGAACCACAGACTTAGAAATCGCCAGCTCATATACAGTGCATAAAATATATTTATATATATACCCTTATACACCATTTTAATAAAAAATATCACAAAATTCTTCTAAGTCCCTCGGGAAGAGTGAAAGACGCGCACGTTCATTTTCAGAGCTCCTAGACCTTCCTATAAGAAGTTAGCCAAAAAGTAGCTTCGAAAAACGCTTAGGTTAAGTTTCAGAGTTGCTTCTAATGTACCGAAGCTGGACTTAGACATAATTTCACTCTCACAACATTATGGCTGGTTGGAGACAGTCCTAACCACAAATTCCGGGTCCATTGTTCTGGCCATATACTGGGGGGACGGGGACGACTCCCATTAACCCCTGACTATACCGGGGATACGCGTATCACAATGCCTTACTGGTCTGTGCTGAAGCAGGGCATTCTGGCAGCCAAGTGGCTTGACCTTTATTAGTGAGCCTGGTTACCCCCTCTCGGAACCACAGACTTAGAAATCGCCAGCTCATATACAGTGCATAAAATATATTTATATATATACCCTTATACACCATTTTAATAAAAAATATCACAAAATTCTTCTAAGTCCCTCGGGAAGAGTGAAAGACGCGCACGTTCATTTTCAGAGCTCCTAGACCTTCCTATAAGAAGTTAGCCAAAAAGTAGCTTCGAAAAACGCTTAGGTTAAGTTTCAGAGTTGCTTCTAATGTACCAAAGCTGGACTTAGACATAATTTCACTCTCACAACATTATGGCTGGTTGGAGCATGTCCGAACCACAAATACCGGGTCCATGGTTCTGGCCATATACTGGGGGGACGGGGACGACTCCCATTAACCCCTGACTATACCGGGGATACGCTTATCACAATGCCTTACTGGTCTGTGCTGAAGCAGGGCATTCTGGCAGCCAAGTGGCTTGACCTTTATTAGTGAGCCTGGTTACCCCCTCTCGGAACCACAGACTTAGAAATCGCCAGCTCATATACAGTGCATAAAATATATTTATATATATATACCCTTATACACCATTTTAATAAAAAATATCACAAAATTCTTCTAAGTCCCTCGGGAAGAGTGAAAGACGCGCACGTACATTTTCAGAACTCCTAGACCTTCCTATAAGAAGTTAGCCAAAAAGTAGCTTCGAAAAACGCTTAGGTTAAGTTTCAGAGTTGCTTCTAATGTACCAAAGCTGGACTTAGACATAATTTCACTCTCACAACATTATGGCTGGTTTGAGACAGTCCGAACCACAATTACCGGGTCCATGGTTCTGGGCGTATACTGGGGGGACGTGGACGACTCCCATTAACCCCTGACTGTACCGGGGATACGCTTATCACAATGCCTTTCTGGTCTGTGCTGAAGCAGGGCATTCTGGCAGCCAATTGGCTTGACTTTTATTAGTGAGCCTGGTTACCCCCTCTCGGAACCACAGACTTAGAAATCGCCAGCTCAGATACAGTGCATAAAATATATTTATATATATACCCTTATACACCATTTTAATAAAAAATATCACAAAATTCTTCAAAGTCCCTCGGGAAGAGTGAAAGACGCGCACGTACATTTTCAGAGCTCCTAGACCTTCCTATAAGAAGTTAGCCAAAAAGTAGCTTCGAAAAACGCTTAGGTTAAGTTTCAGAGTTGCTTCTAATGTACCAAAGCTGGACTTAGACATAATTTCACTCTCACAACATTATGGCTGGTTGGAGACAGTCCGAACCACAAGTACCGGGTCCATGGTTCTGGCCATATACTGGGGGGACGGGGACGACTCCCATTAACCCCTGACTATACCGGGGATACGCTTATCACAATGCCTTACTGGTCTGTGCTGAAGCAGGGCATTCTGGCAGCCAAGTGGCTTGACCTTTATTAGTGAGCCTGGTTACCCCCTCTCGGAACCACAGACTTAGAAATCGCCAGCTCATATACAGTGCATAAAATATATTTATATATATATACCCTTATACACCATTTTAATAAAAAATATCACAAAATTCTTCTAAGTCCCTCGGGAAGAGTGAAAGACGCGCACGTACATTTTCAGAACTCCTAGACCTTCCTATAAGAAGTTAGCCAAAAAGTAGCTTCGAAAAACGCTTAGGTTAAGTTTCAGAGTTGCTTCTAATGTACCAAAGCTGGACTTAGACATAATTTCACTCTCACAACATTATGGCTGGTTGGAGACAGTCCGAACCACAATTACCGGGTCCATGGTTCTGGGCGTATACTGGGGGGACGGGGGGGACTCCCATTAACCCCTGACTGTACCGGGGATACGCTTATCACAATGCCTTTCTGGTCTGTGCTGAAGCAGGGCATTCTGGCAGCCAATTGGCTTGACTTTTATTAGTGAGCCTGGTTACCCCCTCTCGGAACCACAGACTTAGAAATCGCCAGCTCATATACAGTGCATAAAATATATTTATATATATACCCTTATACACCATTTTAATAAAAAATATCACAAAATTCTTCAAAGTCCCTCGGGAAGAGTGAAAGACGCGCACGTACATTTTCAGAGCTCCTAGACCTTCCTATAAGAAGTTAGCCAAAAAGTAGCTTCGAAAAACGCTTAGGTTAAGTTTCAGAGTTGCTTCTAATGTACCAAAGCTGGACTTAGACATAATTTCACTCTCACAACATTATGGCTGGTTGGAGACAGTCCGAACCACAAGTACCGGGTCCATGGTTTTGGGCGTATACTGGGGGGACGGGGACGACTCCCATTAACCCCTGACTATACCGGGGATACGCTTATCACAATGCCTTTCTGGTCTGTGCTGAAGCAGGGCATTCTGGCAGCCAATTGGCTTGACTTTTATTAGTGAGCCTGGTTACCCCCTCTCGGAACCACAGACTTAGAAATCGCCAGCTCATATACAGTGCATAAAATATATTTATATATATACCCTTATACACCATTTTAATAAAAAATATCACAAAATTCTTCTAAGTCCCTCGGGAAGAGTGAAAGACGCGCACGTTCATTTTCAGAGCTCCTAGACCTTCCTATAAGAAGTTAGCCAAAAAGTATCTTCGAAAAACGCTTAGGTTAAGTTTCAGAGTTGCTTCAAATGTACCGAAGCTGGACTTAGAAATAATTTCACTCTCACAACATTATGGCTGGTTGGAGACAGTCCGAACCACAAATACCGGGTCCATGGTTCTGGCCATATACTGGGGGGACGGGGACGACTCCCATTAACCCCTGACTATACCGGGGATACGCTTATCACAATGCCTTACTGGTCTGTGCTGAAGCAGGGCATTCTGGCAGCCAAGTGGCTTGACCTTTATTAGTGAGCCTGGTTACCCCCACTCGGAACCACAGACTTAGAAATCGCCAGCTCATATACAGTGCATAAAATATATTTATATATATACCCTTATATACCATTTTAATAAAAAATATCACAAAATTCTTCTAAGTCCCTCGGGAAGAGTGAAAGACGCGCACGTTCATTTTCAGAGCTCCTAGACCTTCCTATAAGAAGTTAGCCAAAAAGTAGCTTCGAAAAACGCTTAGGTTAAGTTTCAGAGTTGCTTCTAATGTACTGAAGCTGGACTTAGACATAATTTCACTCTCACAACATTATGGCTGTTTGGAGACAGTCCGAACCACAAATACCGGGTCCATGGTTCTGGTCATATACTGGGGGGACGGGGACGACTCCCATTAACCCCTGACTATACCGGGGATACGCTTATCACAATGCCTTTCTGGTCTGTGCTGAAGCAGGGCATTCTGGCAGCCAATTGGCTTGACTTTTTTTAGTGAGCCTGGTTACCCCCTCTCGGAACCACAGACTTAGAAATCGCCAGCTCATATACAGTGCATAAAATATATTTATATATATACCCTTATACACCATTTTAATAAAAAATATCACAAAATTCTTCTAAGTCCCTCGGGAAGAGTGAAAGACGCGCACGTTCATTTTCAGAGCTCCTAGACTTCCTATAAGAAGTTAGCCAAAAAGTAGCTTCGAAAAACGCTTAGGTTAAGTTTCAGAGTTGCTTCTAATGTACCGAAGCTGGACTTAGACATAATTTCACTCTCACAACATTATGGCTGGTTGGAGACAGTCCGAACCACAAATACCGGGTCCATGGTTCTGGTCATATACTGGGGGGACGGGGACGACTCCCATTAACCCCTGACTATACCGGGTATACGCTTATCACAATGCCTTACTGGTCTGTGCTGAAGCAGGGCATTCTTGCATCCAAGTGGCTTGACCTTTATTAGTGAGCCTGGTTACCCCCTCTCGGAACCACAGACTTAGAAATCGCCAGCTCATATACAGTGCATAAAATATATTTATATATATACCCTTATACACCATTTTAATAAAAAATATCACAAAATTCTTCTACAGTAAGTCCCTCGGGAAGAGTGAAAGACGCGCACGTTCATTTTCAAAGCTCCTAGACCTTCCTATAAGAAGTTAGCCAAAAAGTAGCTTCGAAAAACGCTTAGGTTAAGTTTCAGAGTTGCTTCTAATGTACCAAAGCTGGACTTAGACATAATTTCACTCTCACAACATTATGGCTGGTTGGAGACAGTCCGAACCACAAGTACCGGGTCCATGGTTCTGGGCGTATACTGGGGGGACGGGGACGACTCCCATTAACCCCTGACTATACCGGGGATACGTTTATCACAATGCCTTACTGGTCTGTGCTGAAGCAGGGCATTCTGGCATCCAAGTGGCTTGACCTTTATTAGTGAGCCTGGTTACCCCCTCTCGGAACCACAGACTTAGAAATCGCCAGCTCATATACAGTGCATAAAATATATTTATATATATACCCTTATACACCATTTTAATAAAAAATATCACAAAATTCTTCTAAGTCCCTCGGGAAGAGTGAAAGACGCGCACGTTAATTTTCAGAGCTCCTAGACCTTCCTATAAGAAGTTAGCCAAAAAGTAGCTTCGAAAAACGCTTAGGTTAAGTTTCAGAGTTGCTTCTAATGTACCAAAGCTGGACTTAGACATAATTTCACTCTCACAACATTATGGCTGGTTGGAGACAGTCCGAACCACAAGTACCGGGTCCATGGTTCTGGGCGTATACTGGGGGGACGGGGACGACTCCCATTAACCCCTGACTATACCGGGGATACGCTTATCACAATGCCTTACTGGTCTGTGCTGAAGCAGGGCATTCTGGCAGCCAATTGGCTTGACTTTTATTAGTGAGCCTGGTTACCCCCTCTCGGAACCACAGACTTAGAAATCGCCAGCTCATATACAGTGCATAAAATATATTTATATATATACCCTTATACACCATTTTAATAAAAAATATCACAAAATTCTTCTAAGTCCCTCGGGAAGAGTGAAAGACGCGCACGTTCATTTTCAAAGCTCCTAGACCTTCCTATAAGAAGTTAGCCAAAAAGTAGCTTCGAAAAACGCTTAGGTTAAGTTTCAGAGTTGCTTCTAATGTACCAAAGCTGGACTTAGACATAATTTCACTCTCACAACATTATGGCTGGTTGGAGACAGTCCGAACCACAAGTACCGGGTCCATGGTTCTGGGCGTATACTGGGGGGACGGGGACGACTCCCATTAACCCCTGACTATACCGGGGATACGTTTATCACAATGCCTTACTGGTCTGTGCTGAAGCAGGGCATTCTGGCATCCAAGTGGCTTGACCTTTATTAGTGAGCCTGGTTACCCCCTCTCGGAACCACAGACTTAGAAATCGCCAGCTCATATACAGTGCATAAAATATATTTATATATATACCCTTATACACCATTTTAATAAAAAATATCACAAAATTCTTCTAAGTCCCTCGGGAAGAGTGAAAGACGCGCACGTTCATTTTCAAAGCTCCTAGACCTTCCTATAAGAAGTTAGCCAAAAAGTAGCTTCGAAAAACGCTTAGGTTAAGTTTCAGAGTTGCTTCTAATGTACCAAAGCTGGACTTAGACATAATTTCACTCTCACAACATTATGGCTGGTTGGAGACAGTCCGAACCACAAGTACCGGGTCCATGGTTCTGGGCGTATACTGGGGGGACGGGGACGACTCCCATTAACCCCTGACTATACCGGGGATACGTTTATCACAATGCCTTACTGGTCTGTGCTGAAGCAGGGCATTCTGGCATCCAAGTGGCTTGACCTTTATTAGTGAGCCTGGTTACCCCCTCTCGGAACCACAGACTTAGAAATCGCCAGCTCATATACAGTGCATAAAATATATTTATATATATACCCTTATACACCATTTTAATAAAAAATATCACAAAATTCTTCTAAGTCCCTCGGGAAGAGTGAAAGACGCGCACGTTCATTTTAAGAGCTCCTAGACCTTCCTATAAGAAGTTAGCCAAAAAGTAGCTTCGAAAAACGCTTAGGTTAAGTTTCAGAGTTGCTTCTAATGTACCAAAGCTGGACTTAGACATAATTTCACTCTCACAACATTATGGCTGGTTGGAGACAGTCCGAACCACAAGTACCGGGTCCATGGTTCTGGGCGTATACTGGGGGGACGGGGACGACTCCCATTAACCCCTGACTATACCGGGGATACGCTTATCACAATGCCTTACTGGTCTGTGCTGAAGCAGGGCATTCTGGCAGCCAATTGGCTTGACTTTTATTAGTGAGCCTGGTTACCCCCTCTCGGAACCACAGACTTAGAAATCGCCAGCTCATATACAGTGCATAAAATATATTTATATATATACCCTTATACACCATTTTAATAAAAAATATCACAAAATTCTTCTAAGTCCCTCGGGAAGAGTGAAAGACGCGCACGTTCATTTTCAAAGCTCCTAGACCTTCCTATAAGAAGTTAGCCAAAAAGTAGCTTCGAAAAACGCTTAGGTTAAGTTTCAGAGTTGCTTCTAATGTACCAAAGCTGGACTTAGACATAATTTCACTCTCACAACATTATGGCTGGTTGGAGACAGTCCGAACCACAAGTACCGGGTCCATGGTTCTGGGCGTATACTGGGGGGACGGGGACGACTCCCATTAACCCCTGACTATACCGGGGATACGTTTATCACAATGCCTTACTGGTCTGTGCTGAAGCAGGGCATTCTGGCATCCAAGTGGCTTGACCTTTATTAGTGAGCCTGGTTACCCCCTCTCGGAACCACAGACTTAGAAATCGCCAGCTCATATACAGTGCATAAAATATATTTATATATATACCCTTATACACCATTTTAATAAAAAATATCACAAAATTCTTCTAAGTCCCTCGGGAAGAGTGAAAGACGCGCACGTTAATTTTCAGAGCTCCTAGACCTTCCTATAAGAAGTTAGCCAAAAAGTAGCTTCGAAAAACGCTTAGGTTAAGTTTCAGAGTTGCTTCTAATGTACCAAAGCTGGACTTAGACATAATTTCACTCTCACAACATTATGGCTGGTTGGAGACAGTCCGAACCACAAGTACCGGGTCCATGGTTCTGGGCGTATACTGGGGGGACGGGGACGACTCCCATTAACCCCTGACTATACCGGGGATACGCTTATCACAATGCCTTACTGGTCTGTGCTGAAGCAGGGCATTCTGGCAGCCAATTGGCTTGACTTTTATTAGTGAGCCTGGTTACCCCCTCTCGGAACCACAGACTTAGAAATCGCCAGCTCATATACAGTGCATAAAATATATTTATATATATACCCTTATACACCATTTTAATACAAAATATCACAAAATTCTTCTAAGTCCCTCGGGAAGAGTGAAAGACGCGCACGTTCATTTTCAAAGCTCCTAGACCTTCCTATAAGAAGTTAGCCAAAAAGTAGCTTCGAAAAACGCTTAGGTTAAGTTTCAGAGTTGCTTCTAATGTACCAAAGCTGGACTTAGACATAATTTCACTCTCACAACATTATGGCTGGTTGGAGACAGTCCGAACCACAAGTACCGGGTCCATGGTTTTGGGCGTATACTGGGGGGACGGGGACGACTCCCATTAACCCCTGACTATACCGGGGATACGCTTATCACAATGCCTTACTGGTCTGTGCTGAAGCAGGGCATTCTGGCAGACAATTGGCTTGACTTTTATTAGTGAGCCTGGTTACCCCCTCTCGGAACCACAGACTTAGAAATCGCCAGCTCATATACAGTGCATAAAATATATTTATATATATACCCTTATACACCATTTTAATAAAAAATATCACAAAATTCTTCTAAGTCCCTCGGGAAGAGTGAAAGACGCGCACGTTCATTTTCAAAGCTCCTAGACCTTCCTATAAGAAGTTAGCCAAAAAGTAGTTTCGAAAAACGCTTAGGTTAAGTTTCAGAGTTGCTTCTAATGTACCAAAGCTGGACTTAGACATAATTTCACTCTCACAACATTATGGCTGGTTGGAGACAGTCCGAACCACAAGTACCGGGTCCATGGTTCTGGGCGTATACTGGGGGGACGGGGACGACTCCCATTAACCCCTGACTATACCGGGGATACGTTTATCACAATGCCTTACTGGTCTGTGCTGAAGCAGGGCATTCTGGCATCCAAGTGGCTTGACCTTTATTAGTGAGCCTGGTTACCCCCTCTCGGAACCACAGACTTAGAAATCGCCAGCTCATATACAGTGCATAAAATATATTTATATATATACCCTTATACACCATTTTAATAAAAAATATCACAAAATTCTTCTAAGTCCCTCGGGAAGAGTGAAAGACGCGCACGTTCATTTTCAAAGCTCCTAGACCTTCCTATAAGAAGTTAGCCAAAAAGTAGTTTCGAATAACGCTTAGGTTAAGTTTCAGAGTTGCTTCTAATGTACCAAAGCTGGACTTAGACATAATTTCACTCTCACAACATTATGGCTGGTTGGAGACAGTCCGAACCACAAGTACCGGGTCCATGGTTCTGGGCGTATACTGGGGGGACGGGGACGACTCCCATTAACCCCTGACTATACCGGGGATACGTTTATCACAATGCCTTACTGGTCTGTGCTGAAGCAGGGCATTCTGGCATCCAAGTGGCTTGACCTTTATTAGTGAGCCTGGTTACCCCCTCTCGGAACCACAGACTTAGAAATCGCCAGCTCATATACAGTGCATAAAATATATTTATATATATACCCTTATACACCATTTTAATAAAAAATATCACAAAATTCTTCTAAGTCCCTCGGGAAGAGTGAAAGACGCGCACGTTAATTTTCAGAGCTCCTAGACCTTCCTATAAGAAGTTAGCCAAAAAGTAGCTTCGAAAAACGCTTAGGTTAAGTTTCAGAGTTGCTTCTAATGTACCAAAGCTGGACTTAGACATAATTTCACTCTCACAACATTATGGCTGGTTGGAGACAGTCCGAACCACAAGTACCGGGTCCATGGTTCTGGGCGTATACTGGGGGGACGGGGACGACTCCCATTAACCCCTGACTATACCGGGGATACGCTTATCACAATGCCTTACTGGTCTGTGCTGAAGCAGGGCATTCTGGCAGCCAATTGGCTTGACTTTTATTAGTGAGCCTGGTTACCCCCTCTCGGAACCACAGACTTAGAAATCGCCAGCTCATATACAGTGCATAAAATATATTTATATATATACCCTTATACACCATTTTAATAAAAAATATCACAAAATTCTTCTAAGTCCCTCGGGAAGAGTGAAAGACGCGCACGTTCATTTTCAAAGCTCCTAGACCTTCCTATAAGAAGTTAGCCAAAAAGTAGCTTCGAAAAACGCTTAGGTTAAGTTTCAGAGTTGCTTCTAATGTACCAAAGCTGGACTTAGACATAATTTCACTCTCACAACATTATGGCTGGTTGGAGACAGTCCGAACCACAAGTACCGGGTCCATGGTTCTGGGCGTATACTGGGGGGACGGGGACGACTCCCATTAACCCCTGACTATACCGGGGATACGCTTATCACAATGCCTTACTGGTCTGTGCTGAAGCAGGGCATTCTGGCAGCCAATTGGCTTGACTTTTATTAGTGAGCCTGGTTACCCCCTCTCGGAACCACAGACTTAGAAATCGCCAGCTCATATACAGTGCATAAAATATATTTATATATATACCCTTATACACCATTTTAATACAAAATATCACAAAATTCTTCTAAGTCCCTCGGGAAGAGTGAAAGACGCGCACGTTCATTTTCAAAGCTCCTAGACCTTCCTATAAGAAGTTAGCCAAAAAGTAGCTTCGAAAAACGCTTAGGTTAAGTTTCAGAGTTGCTTCTAATGTACCAAAGCTGGACTTAGACATAATTTCACTCTCACAACATTATGGCTGGTTGGAGACAGTCCGAACCACAAGTACCGGGTCCATGGTTTTGGGCGTATACTGGGGGGACGGGGACGACTCCCATTAACCCCTGACTATACCGGGGATACGCTTATCACAATGCCTTACTGGTCTGTGCTGAAGCAGGGCATTCTGGCAGCCAATTGGCTTGACTTTTATTAGTGAGCCTGGTTACCCCCTCTCGGAACCACAGACTTAGAAATCGCCAGCTCATATACAGTGCATAAAATATATTTATATATATACCCTTATACACCATTTTAATAAAAAATATCACAAAATTCTTCTAAGTCCCTCGGGAAGAGTGAAAGACGCGCACGTTCATTTTCAAAGCTCCTAGACCTTCCTATAAGAAGTTAGCCAAAAAGTAGTTTCGAAAAACGCTTAGGTTAAGTTTCAGAGTTGCTTCTAATGTACCAAAGCTGGACTTAGACATAATTTCACTCTCACAACATTATGGCTGGTTGGAGACAGTCCGAACCACAAGTACCGGGTCCATGGTTCTGGGCGTATACTGGGGGGACGGGGACGACTCCCATTAACCCCTGACTATACCGGGGATACGTTTATCACAATGCCTTACTGGTCTGTGCTGAAGCAGGGCATTCTGGCATCCAAGTGGCTTGACCTTTATTAGTGAGCCTGGTTACCCCCTCTCGGAACCACAGACTTAGAAATCGCCAGCTCATATACAGTGCATAAAATATATTTATATATATACCCTTATACACCATTTTAATAAAAAATATCACAAAATTCTTCTAAGTCCCTCGGGAAGAGTGAAAGACGCGCACGTTCATTTTCAAAGCTCCTAGACCTTCCTATAAGAAGTTAGCCAAAAAGTAGTTTCGAAAAACGCTTAGGTTAAGTTTCAGAGTTGCTTCTAATGTACCAAAGCTGGACTTAGACATAATTTCACTCTCACAACATTATGGCTGGTTGGAGACAGTCCGAACCACAAGTACCGGGTCCATGGTTCTGGGCGTATACTGGGGGGACGGGGACGACTCCCATTAACCCCTGACTATACCGGGGATACGTTTATCACAATGCCTTACTGGTCTGTGCTGAAGCAGGGCATTCTGGCATCCAAGTGGCTTGACCTTTATTAGTGAGCCTGGTTACCCCCTCTCGGAACCACAGACTTAGAAATCGCCAGCTCATATACAGTGCATAAAATATATTTATATATATACCCTTATACACCATTTTAATAAAAAATATCACAAAATTCTTCTAAGTCCCTCGGGAAGAGTGAAAGACGCGCACGTTAATTTTCAGAGCTCCTAGACCTTCCTATAAGAAGTTAGCCAAAAAGTAGCTTCGAAAAACGCTTAGGTTAAGTTTCAGAGTTGCTTCTAATGTACCAAAGCTGGACTTAGACATAATTTCACTCTCACAACATTATGGCTGGTTGGAGACAGTCCGAACCACAAGTACCGGGTCCATGGTTCTGGGCGTATACTGGGGGGACGGGGACGACTCCCATTAACCCCTGACTATACCGGGGATACGCTTATCACAATGCCTTACTGGTCTGTGCTGAAGCAGGGCATTCTGGCAGCCAATTGGCTTGACTTTTATTAGTGAGCCTGGTTACCCCCTCTCGGAACCACAGACTTAGAAATCGCCAGCTCATATACAGTGCATAAAATATATTTATATATATACCCTTATACACCATTTTAATAAAAAATATCACAAAATTCTTCTAAGTCCCTCGGGAAGAGTGAAAGACGCGCACGTTCATTTTCAAAGCTCCTAGACCTTCCTATAAGAAGTTAGCCAAAAAGTAGCTTCGAAAAACGCTTAGGTTAAGTTTCAGAGTTGCTTCTAATGTACCAAAGCTGGACTTAGACATAATTTCACTCTCACAACATTATGGCTGGTTGGAGACAGTCCGAACCACAAGTACCGGGTCCATGGTTCTGGGCGTATACTGGGGGGACGGGGACGACTCCCATTAACCCCTGACTATACCGGGGATACGTTTATCACAATGCCTTACTGGTCTGTGCTGAAGCAGGGCATTCTGGCATCCAAGTGGCTTGACCTTTATTAGTGAGCCTGGTTACCCCCTCTCGGAACCACAGACTTAGAAATCGCCAGCTCATATACAGTGCATAAAATATATTTATATATATACCCTTATACACCATTTTAATAAAAAATATCACAAAATTCTTCTAAGTCCCTCGGGAAGAGTGAAAGACGCGCACGTTAATTTTCAGAGCTCCTAGACCTTCCTATAAGAAGTTAGCCAAAAAGTAGCTTCGAAAAACGCTTAGGTTAAGTTTCAGAGTTGCTTCTAATGTACCAAAGCTGGACTTAGACATAATTTCACTCTCACAACATTATGGCTGGTTGGAGACAGTCCGAACCACAAGTACCGGGTCCATGGTTCTGGGCGTATACTGGGGGGACGGGGACGACTCCCATTAACCCCTGACTATACCGGGGATACGCTTATCACAATGCCTTACTGGTCTGTGCTGAAGCAGGGCATTCTGGCAGACAATTGGCTTGACTTTTATTAGTGAGCCTGGTTACCCCCTCTCGGAACCACAGACTTAGAAATCGCCAGCTCATATACAGTGCATAAAATATATTTATATATATACCCTTATACACCATTTTAATAAAAAATATCACAAAATTCTTCTAAGTCCCTCGGGAAGAGTGAAAGACGCGCACGTTCATTTTCAAAGCTCCTAGACCTTCCTATAAGAAGTTAGCCAAAAAGTAGCTTCGAAAAACGCTTAGGTTAAGTTTCAGAGTTGCTTCTAATGTACCAAAGCTGGACTTAGACATAATTTCACTCTCACAACATTATGGCTGGTTGGAGACAGTCCGAACCACAAGTACCGGGTCCATGGTTCTGGGCGTATACTGGGGGGACGGGGACGACTCCCATTAACCCCTGACTATACCGGGGATACGTTTATCACAATGCCTTACTGGTCTGTGCTGAAGCAGGGCATTCTGGCATCCAAGTGGCTTGACCTTTATTAGTGAGCCTGGTTACCCCCTCTCGGAACCACAGACTTAGAAATCGCCAGCTCATATACAGTGCATAAAATATATTTATATATATACCCTTATACACCATTTTAATTAAAAATATCACAAAATTCTTCTAAGTCCCTCGGGAAGAGTGAAAGACGCGCACGTTCATTTTCAAAGCTCCTAGACCTTCCTATAAGAAGTTAGCCAAAAAGTAGCTTCGAAAAACGCTTAGGTTAAGTTTCAGAGTTGCTTCTAATGTACCAAAGCTGGACTTAGACATAATTTCACTCTCACAACATTATGGCTGGTTGGAGACAGTCCGAACCACAAGTACCGGGTCCATGGTTCTGGGCGTATACTGGGGGGACGGGGACGACTCCCATTAACCCCTGACTATACCGGGGATACGTTTATCACAATGCCTTACTGGTCTGTGCTGAAGCAGGGCATTCTGGCATCCAAGTGGCTTGACCTTTATTAGTGAGCCTGGTTACCCCCTCTCGGAACCACAGACTTAGAAATCGCCAGCTCATATACAGTGCATAAAATATATTTATATATATACCCTTATACACCATTTTAATAAAAAATATCACAAAATTCTTCTAAGTCCCTCGGGAAGAGTGAAAGACGCGCACGTTAATTTTCAGAGCTCCTAGACCTTCCTATAAGAAGTTAGCCAAAAAGTAGCTTCGAAAAACGCTTAGGTTAAGTTTCAGAGTTGCTTCTAATGTACCAAAGCTGGACTTAGACATAATTTCACTCTCACAACATTATGGCTGGTTGGAGACAGTCCGAACCACAAGTACCGGGTCCATGGTTCTGGGCGTATACTGGGGGGACGGGGACGACTCCCATTAACCCCTGACTATACCGGGGATACGCTTATCACAATGCCTTACTGGTCTGTGCTGAAGCAGGGCATTCTGGCAGCCAATTGGCTTGACTTTTATTAGTGAGCCTGGTTACCCCCTCTCGGAACCACAGACTTAGAAATCGCCAGCTCATATACAGTGCATAAAATATATTTATATATATACCCTTATACACCATTTTAATAAAAAATATCACAAAATTCTTCTAAGTCCCTCGGGAAGAGTGAAAGACGCGCACGTACATTTTCAAAGCTCCTAGACCTTCCTATAAGAAGTTAGCCAAAAAGTAGCTTCGAAAAACGCTTAGGTTAAGTTTCAGAGTTGCTTCTAATGTACCAAAGCTGGACTTAGACATAATTTCACTCTCACAACATTATGGCTGGTTGGAGACAGTCCGAACCACAAGTACAGGGTCCATGGTTCTGGGCGTATACTGGGGGGACGGGGACGACTCCCATTAACCCCTGACTATACCGGGGATACGTTTATCACAATGCCTTACTGGTCTGTGCTGAAGCAGGGCATTCTGGCATCCAAGTGGCTTTACCTTTATTAGTGAGCCTGGTTACCCCCTCTCGGAACCACAGACTTAGAAATCGCCAGCTCATATACAGAGCATAAAATATATTTATATATATACCCTTATACACCATTTTAATAAAAAATATCACAAAATTCTTCTAAGTCCCTCGGGAAGAGTGAAAGACGCGCACGTTAATTTTCAAAGCTCCTAGACCTTCCTATAAGAAGTTAGCCAAAAAGTAGCTTCGAAAAACGCTTAGGTTAAGTTTCAGAGTTGCTTCTAATGTACCAAAGCTGGACTTAGACATAATTTCACTCTCACAACATTATGGCTGGTTGGAGACAGTCCGAACCACAAGTACCGGGTCCATGGTTCTGGGCGTATACTGGGGGGACGGGGACGACTCCCATTAACCCCTGACTATACCGGGGATACGCTTATCACAATGCCTTACTGGTCTGTGCTGAAGCAGGGCATTCTGGCAGCCAATTGGCTTGACTTTTATTAGTGAGCCTGGTTACCCCCTCTCGGAACCACAGACTTAGAAATCGCCAGCTCATATACAGTGCATAAAATATATTTATATATATACCCTTATACACCATTTTAATAAAAAATATCACAAAATTCTTCTAAGTCCCTCGGGAAGAGTGAAAGACGCGCACGTTCATTTTCAAAGCTCCTAGACCTTCCTATAAGAAGTTAGCCAAAAAGTAGCTTCGAAAAACGCTTAGGTTAAGTTTCAGAGTTGCTTCTAATGTACCAAAGCTGGACTTAGACATAATTTCACTCTCACAACATTATGGCTGGTTGGAGACAGTCCGAACCACAAGTACCGGGTCCATGGTTCTGGGCGTATACTGGGGGGACGGGGACGACTCCCATTAACCCCTGACTATACCGGGGATACGTTTATCACAATGCCTTACTGGTCTGTGCTGAAGCAGGGCATTCTGGCATCCAAGTGGCTTGACCTTTATTAGTGAGCCTGGTTACCCCCTCTCGGAACCACAGACTTATAAATCGCCAGCTCATATACAGTGCATAAAATATATTTATATATATACCCTTATACACCATTTTAATAAAAAATATCACAAAATTCTTCTAAGTCCCTCGGGAAGAGTGAAAGACGCGCACGTTAATTTTCAGAGCTCCTAGACCTTCCTATAAGAAGTTAGCCAAAAAGTAGCTTCGAAAAACGCTTAGGTTAAGTTTCAGAGTTGCTTCTAATGTACCAAAGCTGGACTTAGACATAATTTCACTCTCACAACATTATGGCTGGTTGGAGACAGTCCGAACCACAAGTACCGGGTCCATGGTTCTGGGCGTATACTGGGGGGACGGGGACGACTCCCATTAACCCCTGACTATACCGGGGATACGTTTATCACAATGCCTTACTGGTCTGTGCTGAAGCAGGGCATTCTGGCATCCAAGTGGCTTGACCTTTATTAGTGAGCCTGGTTACCCCCTCTCGGAACCACAGACTTATAAATCGCCAGCTCATATACAGTGCATAAAATATATTTATATATATACCCTTATACACCATTTTAATAAAAAATATCACAAAATTCTTCTAAGTCCCTCGGGAAGAGTGAAAGACGCGCACGTTAATTTTCAGAGCTCCTAGACCTTCCTATAAGAAGTTAGCCAAAAAGTAGCTTCGAAAAACGCTTAGGTTAAGTTTCAGAGTTGCTTCTAATGTACCAAAGCTGGACTTAGACATAATTTCACTCTCACAACATTATGGCTGGTTGGAGACAGTCCGAACCACAAGTACCGGGTCCATGGTTCTGGGCGTATACTGGGGGGACGGGGACGACTCCCATTAACCCCTGACTATACCGGGGATACGCTTATCACAATGCCTTTCTGGTCTGTGCTGAAGCAGGGCATTCTGGCAGCCAATTAGCTTGACCTTTATTAGTAAGCCTGGTTACCCCCTCTCGGAACCACAGACTTAGAAATCGCCAGCTCATATACAGTGCATAAAATATATTTATATATATACCCTTATACACCATTTTAATAAATAATATCACAAAATTCTTCTAAGTCCCTCGGGAAGAGTGAAAGACGCGCACGTTCATTTTCAGAGCTCCTAGACCTTCCTATAAGAAGTTAGCCAAAAAATAGCTTCGAAAAACGCTTTGTTTAAGTTTCAGAGTTGCTTCTAATGTACCAAAGCTGGACTTAGACATAATTTCACTCTCACAACATTATGGCTGGTTGGAGACAGTCCGAACCACAAGTACAGGGTCCATGGTTCTGGGCGTATACTGGGGGGACGGGGACGACTGCCATTAACCCCTGACTATACCGGGGATACGCTTATCACAATGCCTTTCTGGTCTGTGCTGAAGCAGGGCATTCTGGCAGCCAATTAGCTTGACCTTTATTAGTAAGCCTGGTTACCCCCTCTCGGAACCACAGACTTAGAAATCGCCAGCTCATATACAGTGCATAAAATATATTTATATATATACCCTTATACACCATTTTAATAAATAATATCACAAAATTCTTCTAAGTCCCTCGGGAAGAGTGAAAGACGCGCACGTTCATTTTCAGAGCTCCTAGACCTTCCTATAAGAAGTTAGCCAAAAAATAGCTTCGAAAAACGCTTTGTTTAAGTTTCAGAGTTGCTTCTAATGTACCAAAGCTGGACTTAGACATAATTTCACTCTCACAACATTATGGCTGGTTGGAGACAGTCCGAACCACAAGTACAGGGTCCATGGTTCTGGGCGTATACTGGGGGGACGGGGACGACTGCCATTAACCCCTGACTATACCGGGGATATGCTTATCACAATGCATTTCTGGTCTGTGCTGAAGCAGGGCATTTTGGCAGCCAATTGGCTTGACCTTTATTAGTGAGCCTGGTTACCCCCTCTCGGAACCACAGACTTAGAAATCGCCAGCTCATATACAGTGCATAAAATATATTTATATATATACCCTTATACACCATTTTAATAAAAAATATCACAAAATTCTTCTAAGTCCCTCGGGAAGAGTGAAAGACGCGCACGTTAATTTTCAGAGCTCCTAGACCTTCCTATAAGAAGTTAGCCAAAAAGTAGCTTCGAAAAACGCTTAGGTTAAGTTTCAGAGTTGCTTCTAATGTACCAAAGCTGGACTTAGACATAATTTCACTCTCACAACATTATGGCTGGTTGGAGACAGTCCGAACCACAAGTACCGGGTCCATGGTTCTGGGCGTATACTGGGGGGACGGGGACGACTCCCATTAACCCCTGACTATACCGGGGATACGCTTATCACAATGCCTTACTGGTCTGTGCTGAAGCAGGGCATTCTGGCATCCAAGTGGCTTGACCTTTATTAGTGAGCCTGGTTACCCCCTCTCGGAACCACAGACTTAGAAATCGCCAGCTCATATACAGTGCATAAAATATATTTATATATATACCCTTTCACCATTTTAATAAAAAATATCACAAAATTCTTCTACTGTAAGTCCCTCGGGAAGAGTGAAAGACGCGCACGTTCATTTTCAGAGCTCCTAGACCTTCCTATAAGAAGTTAGCCAAAAAGTAGCTTCGAAAAACGCTTAGGTTAAGTTTCAGAGTTGCTTCTCATGTACCAAAGCTGGACTTAGACATAATTTCACTCTCACAACATTATGGCTGGTTGGAGACAGTCCGAACCACAAGTACCGGGTCCATGGTTCTGGGCGTATACTGGGGGGACGGGGACGACTCCCATTAACCCCTGACTATACCGGGGATACGCTTATCACAATGCCTTACTGGTCTGTGCTGAAGCAGGGCATTCTGGCAGCCAATTGGCTTGACTTTTATTAGTGAGCCTGGTTACCCCCTCTCGGAACCACAGACTTAGAAATCGCCAGCTCATATACAGTGCATAAAATATATTTATATATATACCCTTATACACCATTTTAATAAAAAATATCACAAAATTCTTCTAAGTCCCTCGGGAAGAGTGAAAGACGCGCACGTTCATTTTCAAAGCTCCTAGACCTTCCTATAAGAAGTTAGCCAAAAAGTAGCTTCGAAAAACGCTTAGGTTAAGTTTCAGAGTTGCTTCTAATGTACCAAAGCTGGACTTAGACATAATTTCACTCTCACAACATTATGGCTGGTTGGAGACAGTCCGAACCACAAGTACCGGGTCCATGGTTCTGGGCGTATACTGGGGGGACGGGGACGACTCCCATTAACCCCTGACTATACCGGGGATACGTTTATCACAATGCCTTACTGGTCTGTGCTGAAGCAGGGCATTCTGGCATCCAAGTGGCTTGACCTTTATTAGTGAGCCTGGTTACCCCCTCTCGGAACCACAGACTTAGAAATCGCCAGCTCATATACAGTGCATAAAATATATTTATATATATACCCTTATACACCATTTTAATAAAAAATATCACAAAATTCTTCTAAGTCCCTCGGGAAGAGTAAAAGACGCGCACGTTAATTTTCAGAGCTCCTAGACCTTCCTATAAGAAGTTAGCCAAAAAGTAGCTTCGAAAAACGCTTAGGTTAAGTTTCAGAGTTGCTTCTAATGTACCAAAGCTGGACTTAGACATAATTTCACTCTCACAACATTATGGCTGGTTGGAGACAGTCCGAACCACAAGTACCGGGTCCATGGTTCTGGGCGTATACTGGGGGGACGGGGACGACTCCCATTAACCCCTGACTATACCGGGGATACGCTTATCACAATGCCTTTCTGGTCTGTGCTGAAGCAGGGCATTCTGGCAGCCAATTAGCTTGACCTTTATTAGTAAGCCTGGTTACCCCCTCTCGGAACCACAGACTTAGAAATCGCCAGCTCATATACAGTGCATAAAATATATTTATATATATACCCTTATACACCATTTTAATAAATAATATCACAAAATTCTTCTAAGTCCCTCGGGAAGAGTGAAAGACGCGCACGTTCATTTTCAGAGCTCCTAGACCTTCCTATAAGAAGTTAGCCAAAAAATAGCTTCGAAAAACGCTTTGTTTAAGTTTCAGAGTTGCTTCTAATGTACCAAAGCTGGACTTAGACATAATTTCACTCTCACAACATTATGGCTGGTTGGAGACAGTCCGAACCACAAGTACAGGGTCCATGGTTCTGGGCGTATACTGGGGGGACGGGGACGACTGCCATTAACCCCTGACTATACCGGGGATACGCTTATCACAATGCCTTTCTGGTCTGTGCTGAAGCAGGGCATTCTGGCAGCCAATTAGCTTGACCTTTATTAGTAAGCCTGGTTACCCCCTCTCGGAACCACAGACTTAGAAATCGCCAGCTCATATACAGTGCATAAAATATATTTATATATATACCCTTATACACCATTTTAATAAATAATATCACAAAATTCTTCTAAGTCCCTCGGGAAGAGTGAAAGACGCGCACGTTCATTTTCAGAGCTCCTAGACCTTCCTATAAGAAGTTAGCCAAAAAATAGCTTCGAAAAACGCTTTGTTTAAGTTTCAGAGTTGCTTCTAATGTACCAAAGCTGGACTTAGACATAATTTCACTCTCACAACATTATGGCTGGTTGGAGACAGTCCGAACCACAAGTACAGGGTCCATGGTTCTGGGCGTATACTGGGGGGACGGGGACGACTGCCATTAACCCCTGACTATACCGGGGATATGCTTATCACAATGCATTTCTGGTCTGTGCTGAAGCAGGGCATTCTGGCAGCCAATTGGCTTGACCTTTATTAGTGAGCCTGGTTACCCCCTCTCGGAACCACAGACTTAGAAATCGCCAGCTCATATACAGTGCATAAAATATATTTATATATATACCCTTATACACCATTTTAATAAAAAATATCACAAAATTCTTCTAAGTCCCTCGGGAAGAGTGAAAGACGCGCACGTTAATTTTCAGAGCTCCTAGACCTTCCTATAAGAAGTTAGCCAAAAAGTAGCTTCGAAAAACGCTTAGGTTAAGTTTCAGAGTTGCTTCTCATGTACCAAAGCTGGACTTAGACATAATTTCACTCTCACAACATTATGGCTGGTTGGAGACAGTCCGAACCACAAGTACCGGGTCCATGGTTCTGGGCGTATACTGGGGGGACGGGGACGACTCCCATTAACCCCTGACTTTACCGGGGATACGTTTATCACAATGCCTTACTGGTCTGTGCTGAAGCAGGGCATTCTGGCAGCCAAGTGGCTTGACCTTTATTAGTGAGCCTGGTTACCCCCTCTCGGAACCACAGACTTAGAAATCGCCAGCTCATATACAGTGCATAAAATATATTTATATATATACCCTTATACACCATTTTAATAAAAAAATATCACAAAATTCTTCTAAGTCCCTCGGGAAAAATGAAAGACGCGCACGTTCATTTTCAGAGCACCTAGACCTTCCTATAATAAGTTAGCCAAAAAGTAGCTTCGAAAAACGCTTAGGTTAAGTTTCAGAGTTGCTTCTAATGTACCGAAGCTGGACTTAGACATAATTTCACTCTCACAACATTATGGCTGGTTGGAGACAGTCCGAACCACAAATACCGGGTCCATGGTTCTGGCCATATACTGGGGGGACGGGGACGACTCCCATTAACCCCTGACTATACCGGGGATACGCTTATCACAATGCCTTACTGGTCTATGCTGAAGCAGGGCATTCTGGCAGCCAAGTGGCTTGACCTTTATTAGTGAGCCTGGTTACCCCCTCTCGGAACCACAGACTTAGAAATCGCCAGCTCATATACAGTGCATAAAATATATTTATATATATACCCTTATACACCATTTTAATAAAAAATATCACAAAATTCTTCTAAGTCCCTCGGGAAGAGTGAAAGACGCGCACGTTCATTTTCAGAGCTCCTAGACCTTCCTATAAGAAGTTAGCCAAAAAATAGCTTCGAAAAACGCTTTGTTTAAGTTTCAGAGTTGCTTCTAATGTACCAAAGCTGGACTTAGACATAATTTCACTCTCACAACATTATGGCTGGTTGGAGACAGTCCGAACCACAAGTACAGGGTCCATGGTTCTGGGCGTATACTGGGGGGACGGGGACGACTCCCATTAACCCCTGACTATACCGGGGATATGCTTATCACAATGCATTTCTGGTCTGTGCTGAAGCAGGGCATTCTGGCAGCCAATTGGCTTGACCTTTATTAGTGAGCCTGGTTACCCCCTCTCGGAACCACAGACTTAGAAATCGCCAGCTCATATACAGTGCATAAAATATATTTATATATATACCCTTATACACCATTTTAATAAAAAATATCACAAAATTCTTCTAAGTCCCTCGGGAAGAGTGAAAGACGCGCACGTACATTTTCAGAGCTCCTAGACCTTTCTATAAGATGTTAGCCAAAAAGTATCTTCGAAAAACGCTTAGGTTAAGTTTCAGAGTTGCTTCTAATGTACCAAAGCTGGACTTAGACATAATTTCACTCTCACAACATTATGGCTGGTTGGAGACAGTCCGAACCACAATTACCGGGTCCATGGTTCTGGGCGTATACTGGGGGGACGGGGACGACTCCCATTAACCCCTGACTATACCGGGGATACGCTTATCACAATGCCTTTCTGGTCTGTGCTGAAGCAGGGCATTCTGGCAGCCAATTGGCTTGACTTTTATTAGTGAGCCTGGTTACCCCCTCTCGGAACCACAGACTTAGAAATCGCCAGCTCATATACAGTGCATAAAATATATTTATATATATACCCTTATACATCATTTTAATAAAAAATATCACAAAATTCTTCTAAGTCCCTCGGGAAGAGTGAAAGACGCGCACGTTCATTTTCAGAGCTCCTAGACCTTCCTATAAGAAGTTAGCAGAAACGTAGCTTCGAAAAACGCTTAGGTTAAGTTTCAGAGTTGCTTCTAATGTACTGAAGCTGGACTTAGACATAATTTCACTCTCACAACATTATGGCTGGTTGGAGACAGTCCGAACCACAAGTACCGGGTCCATGGTTCTGGCCATATACTGGGGGGACGGGGACGACTCCCATTAACCCCTGACTATACCGGGGATACGCTTATCACAATGCCTTACTGGTCTGTGCTGAAGCAGGGCATTCTGGCAGCCAATTGGCTTGACTTTTATTAGTGAGCCTGGTTACCCCCTCTCGGAACCACAGACTTAGAAATCGCCAGCTCATATACAGTGCATAAAATATATTTATATATATACCCTTATACACCATTTTAATAAAAAATATCACAAAATTCTTCTAAGTCCCTCGGGAAGAGTGAAAGACGCGCACGTTAATTTTCAGAGCTCCTAGACCTTCCTATAAGAAGTTAGCCAAAAAGTAGCTTCGAAAAACGCTTAGGTTAAGTTTCAGAGTTGCTTTTAATGTTCCAAAGCTGGACTTAGACATAATTTCACTCTCACAACATTATGGCTGGTTGGAGACAGTCCGAACCACAAGTACCGGGTCCATGGTTCTGGGCGTATACTGGGGGGACGGGGACGACTCCCATTAACCCCTGACTATACCGGGGATACGCTTATCACAATGCCTTACTGGTCTGTGCTGAAGCAGGGCATTCTGGCATCCAAGTGGCTTGACCTTTATTAGTGAGCCTGGTTACCCCCTCTCGGAACCACAGACTTAGAAATCGCCAGCTCATATACAGTGCATAAAATATATTTATATATATACCCTTATACACCATTTTAATAAAAAATATCACAAAATTCTTCTACTGTAAGTCCCTCGGGAAGAGTGAAAGACGCGCACGTTCATTTTCAGAGCTCCTAGACCTTCCTATAAGAAGTTAGCCAAAAAGTAGCTTCGAAAAACGCTTAGGTTAAGTTTCAGAGTTGCTTCTCATGTACCAAAGCTGGACTTAGACATAATTTCACTCTCACAACATTATGGCTGGTTGGAGACAGTCCGAACCACAAGTACCGGGTCCATGGTTCTGGGCGTATACTGGGGGGACGGGGACGACTCCCATTAACCCCTGACTTTACCGGGGATACGTTTATCACAATGCCTTACTGGTCTGTGCTGAAGCAGGGCATTCTGGCAGCCAAGTGGCTTGACCTTTATTAGTGAGCCTGGTTACCCCCTCTCGGAACCACAGACTTAGAAATCGCCAGCTCATATACAGTGCATAAAATATATTTATATATATACCCTTATACACCATTTTAATAAAAAATATCACAAAATTCTTCTAAGTCCCTCGGGAAGAGTGAAAGACGCGCACGTTCATTTTCAGAGCACCTAGACCTTCCTATAATAAGTTAGCCAAAAAGTAGCTTCGAAAAACGCTTAGGTTAAGTTTCAGAGTTGCTTCTAATGTACCGAAGCTGGACTTAGACATAATTTCACTCTCACAACATTATGGCTGGTTGGAGACAGTCCGAACCACAAATACCGGGTCCATGGTTCTGGCCATATACTGGGGGGACGGGGACGACTCCCATTAACCTCTGACTATACCGGGGATACGCTTCTCACAATGCCTTTCTGGTCTCTGCTGAAGCAGGGCATTCTGGCAGCCAATTAGCTTGACCTTTATTAGTGAGCCTGGTTACCCCCTCTCGGAACCACAGACTTAGAAATCGCCAGCTCATATACATGCATAACATATATTTATATATATACCCTTATACACCATTTTAATAAAAAAATATCACAAAATTCTTCTAAGTCCCTCGGGAAGAGTGAAAGACGCGCACGTTCATTTTCAGAGCTCCTAGACCTTCCTATAAGAAGTTAGCCAAAAAGTAGCTTCGAAAAACGCTTAGGTTAAGTTTCAGAGTTGCATCTAATGTACCAAAGCTGGACTTAGACATAATTTCACTCTCACAACATTATGGCTGGTTGGAGACAGTCCGAACCACAAGTACCGGGTCCATGGTTCTGGGCGTATACTGGGGGGACGGGGACGACTCCCATTAACCCCTGACTATACGGGGATACGCTTATCACAATGCCTTTCTGGTCTGTGCTGAAGCAGGGCATTCTGGCAGCCAATTGGCTTGACTTTTATTAGTGAGCCTGGTTATCCCCTCTCGGAACCACAGACTTAGAAATCGCCAGCTCATATACATGCATAAAATATATTTATATATATACCCTTTTTCACCATTTTAATAAAAAATATCACAAAATTCTTCTAAGTCCCTCGGGAAGAGTGAAAGACGCGCACGTTCATTTTCAGAGCTCCTAGACCTTCCTATAAGAAGTTAGCCAAAAAGTAGCTTCGAAAAACGCTTAGGTTAAGTTTCAGAGTTGCTTCTAATGTACCAGAGCTGGACTTAGACATAATTTCACTCTCACAACATTATGGCTGGTTGGAGACAGTCCGAACCACAAGTACCGGGTCCATGGTTCTGGGCGTATACTGGGGGGACGGGGACGACTCCCATTAACCCCTGACTATACCGGGGATACGTTTATCACAATGCCTTACTGGTCTGTGCTGAAGCAGGGCATTCTGGCATCCAAGTGGCTTGACCTTTATTAGTGAGCCTGGTTACCCCCTCTCGGAACCACAGACTTAGAAATCGCCAGCTCATATACAGTGCATAAAATATATTTATATATATACCCTTATACACCATTTTAATAAAAAATATCACAAAATTCTTCTAAGTCCCTCGGGAAGAGTGAAAGACGCGCACGTTAATTTTCAGAGCTCCTAGACCTTCCTATAAGAAGTTAGCCAAAAAGTAGCTTCGAAAAACGCTTAGGTTAAGTTTCAGAGTTGCTTCTAATGTACCAAAGCTGGACTTAGACATAATTTCACTCTCACAACATTATGGCTGGTTGGAGACAGTCCGAACCACAAGTACCGGGTCCATGGTTCTGGGCGTATACTGGGGGGACGGGGACGACTCCCATTAACCCCTGACTATACCGGGGATACGCTTATCACAATGCCTTACTGGTCTGTGCTGAAGCAGGGCATTCTGGCAGCCAATTGGCTTGACTTTTATTAGTGAGCCTGGTTACCCCCTCTCGGAACCACAGACTTAGAAATCGCCAGCTCATATACAGTGCATAAAATATATTTATATATATACCCTTATACACCATTTTAATAAAAAATATCACAAAATTCTTCTAAGTCCCTCGGGAAGAGTGAAAGACGCGCACGTACATTTTCAAAGCTCCTAGACCTTCCTATAAGAAGTTAGCCAAAAAGTAGCTTCGAAAAACGCTTAGGTTAAGTTTCAGAGTTGCTTCTAATGTACCAAAGCTGGACTTAGACATAATTTCACTCTCACAACATTATGGCTGGTTGGAGACAGTCCGAACCACAAGTACAGGGTCCATGGTTCTGGGCGTATACTGGGGGGACGGGGACGACTCCCATTAACCCCTGACTATACCGGGGATACGTTTATCACAATGCCTTACTGGTCTGTGCTGAAGCAGGGCATTCTGGCATCCAAGTGGCTTTACCTTTATTAGTGAGCCTGGTTACCCCCTCTCGGAACCACAGACTTAGAAATCGCCAGCTCATATACAGAGCATAAAATATATTTATATATATACCCTTATACACCATTTTAATAAAAAATATCACAAAATTCTTCTAAGTCCCTCGGGAAGAGTGAAAGACGCGCACGTTAATTTTCAAAGCTCCTAGACCTTCCTATAAGAAGTTAGCCAAAAAGTAGCTTCGAAAAACGCTTAGGTTAAGTTTCAGAGTTGCTTCTAATGTACCAAAGCTGGACTTAGACATAATTTCACTCTCACAACATTATGGCTGGTTGGAGACAGTCCGAACCACAAGTACCGGGTCCATGGTTCTGGGCGTATACTGGGGGGACGGGGACGACTCCCATTAACCCCTGACTATACCGGGGATACGCTTATCACAATGCCTTACTGGTCTGTGCTGAAGCAGGGCATTCTGGCAGCCAATTGGCTTGACTTTTATTAGTGAGCCTGGTTACCCCCTCTCGGAACCACAGACTTAGAAATCGCCAGCTCATATACAGTGCATAAAATATATTTATATATATACCCTTATACACCATTTTAATAAAAAATATCACAAAATTCTTCTAAGTCCCTCGGGAAGAGTGAAAGACGCGCACGTTCATTTTCAAAGCTCCTAGACCTTCCTATAAGAAGTTAGCCAAAAAGTAGCTTCGAAAAACGCTTAGGTTAAGTTTCAGAGTTGCTTCTAATGTACCAAAGCTGGACTTAGACATAATTTCACTCTCACAACATTATGGCTGGTTGGAGACAGTCCGAACCACAAGTACCGGGTCCATGGTTCTGGGCGTATACTGGGGGGACGGGGACGACTCCCATTAACCCCTGACTATACCGGGGATACGTTTATCACAATGCCTTACTGGTCTGTGCTGAAGCAGGGCATTCTGGCATCCAAGTGGCTTGACCTTTATTAGTGAGCCTGGTTACCCCCTCTCGGAACCACAGACTTATAAATCGCCAGCTCATATACAGTGCATAAAATATATTTATATATATACCCTTATACACCATTTTAATAAAAAATATCACAAAATTCTTCTAAGTCCCTCGGGAAGAGTGAAAGACGCGCACGTTAATTTTCAGAGCTCCTAGACCTTCCTATAAGAAGTTAGCCAAAAAGTAGCTTCGAAAAACGCTTAGGTTAAGTTTCAGAGTTGCTTCTAATGTACCAAAGCTGGACTTAGACATAATTTCACTCTCACAACATTATGGCTGGTTGGAGACAGTCCGAACCACAAGTACCGGGTCCATGGTTCTGGGCGTATACTGGGGGGACGGGGACGACTCCCATTAACCCCTGACTATACCGGGGATACGCTTATCACAATGCCTTTCTGGTCTGTGCTGAAGCAGGGCATTCTGGCAGCCAATTAGCTTGACCTTTATTAGTAAGCCTGGTTACCCCCTCTCGGAACCACAGACTTAGAAATCGCCAGCTCATATACAGTGCATAAAATATATTTATATATATACCCTTATACACCATTTTAATAAATAATATCACAAAATTCTTCTAAGTCCCTCGGGAAGAGTGAAAGACGCGCACGTTCATTTTCAGAGCTCCTAGACCTTCCTATAAGAAGTTAGCCAAAAAATAGCTTCGAAAAACGCTTTGTTTAAGTTTCAGAGTTGCTTCTAATGTACCAAAGCTGGACTTAGACATAATTTCACTCTCACAACATTATGGCTGGTTGGAGACAGTCCGAACCACAAGTACAGGGTCCATGGTTCTGGGCGTATACTGGGGGGACGGGGACGACTGCCATTAACCCCTGACTATACCGGGGATACGCTTATCACAATGCCTTTCTGGTCTGTGCTGAAGCAGGGCATTCTGGCAGCCAATTAGCTTGACCTTTATTAGTAAGCCTGGTTACCCCCTCTCGGAACCACAGACTTAGAAATCGCCAGCTCATATACAGTGCATAAAATATATTTATATATATACCCTTATACACCATTTTAATAAATAATATCACAAAATTCTTCTAAGTCCCTCGGGAAGAGTGAAAGACGCGCACGTTCATTTTCAGAGCTCCTAGACCTTCCTATAAGAAGTTAGCCAAAAAATAGCTTCGAAAAACGCTTTGTTTAAGTTTCAGAGTTGCTTCTAATGTACCAAAGCTGGACTTAGACATAATTTCACTCTCACAACATTATGGCTGGTTGGAGACAGTCCGAACCACAAGTACAGGGTCCATGGTTCTGGGCGTATACTGGGGGGACGGGGACGACTGCCATTAACCCCTGACTATACCGGGGATATGCTTATCACAATGCATTTCTGGTCTGTGCTGAAGCAGGGCATTTTGGCAGCCAATTGGCTTGACCTTTATTAGTGAGCCTGGTTACCCCCTCTCGGAACCACAGACTTAGAAATCGCCAGCTCATATACAGTGCATAAAATATATTTATATATATACCCTTATACACCATTTTAATAAAAAATATCACAAAATTCTTCTAAGTCCCTCGGGAAGAGTGAAAGACGCGCACGTTAATTTTCAGAGCTCCTAGACCTTCCTATAAGAAGTTAGCCAAAAAGTAGCTTCGAAAAACGCTTAGGTTAAGTTTCAGAGTTGCTTCTAATGTACCAAAGCTGGACTTAGACATAATTTCACTCTCACAACATTATGGCTGGTTGGAGACAGTCCGAACCACAAGTACCGGGTCCATGGTTCTGGGCGTATACTGGGGGGACGGGGACGACTCCCATTAACCCCTGACTATACCGGGGATACGCTTATCACAATGCCTTACTGGTCTGTGCTGAAGCAGGGCATTCTGGCATCCAAGTGGCTTGACCTTTATTAGTGAGCCTGGTTACCCCCTCTCGGAACCACAGACTTAGAAATCGCCAGCTCATATACAGTGCATAAAATATATTTATATATATACCCTTATACACCATTTTAATAAAAAATATCACAAAATTCTTCTACTGTAAGTCCCTCGGGAAGAGTGAAAGACGCGCACGTTCATTTTCAGAGCTCCTAGACCTTCCTATAAGAAGTTAGCCAAAAAGTAGCTTCGAAAAACGCTTAGGTTAAGTTTCAGAGTTGCTTCTCATGTACCAAAGCTGGACTTAGACATAATTTCACTCTCACAACATTATGGCTGGTTGGAGACAGTCCGAACCACAAGTACCGGGTCCATGGTTCTGGGCGTATACTGGGGGGACGGGGACGACTCCCATTAACCCCTGACTTTACCGGGGATACGTTTATCACAATGCCTTACTGGTCTGTGCTGAAGCAGGGCATTCTGGCAGCCAATTGGCTTGACTTTTATTAGTGAGCCTGGTTACCCCCTCTCGGAACCACAGACTTAGAAACGCCAGCTCATATACAGAGCATAAAATATATTTATATATATACCCTTATACACCATTTTAATAAAAAATATCACAAAATTCTTCTAAGTCCCTCGGGAAGAGTGAAAGACGCGCACGTTAATTTTCAAAGCTCCTAGACCTTCCTATAAGAAGTTAGCCAAAAAGTAGCTTCGAAAAACGCTTAGGTTAAGTTTCAGAGTTGCTTCTAATGTACCAAAGCTGGACTTAGACATAATTTCACTCTCACAACATTATGGCTGGTTGGAGACAGTCCGAACCACAAGTACCGGGTCCATGGTTCTGGGCGTATACTGGGGGGACGGGGACGACTCCCATTAACCCCTGACTATACCGGGGATACGCTTATCACAATGCCTTACTGGTCTGTGCTGAAGCAGGGCATTCTGGCAGCCAATTGGCTTGACTTTTATTAGTGAGCCTGGTTACCCCCTCTCGGAACCACAGACTTAGAAATCGCCAGCTCATATACAGTGCATAAAATATATTTATATATATACCCTTATACACCATTTTAATAAAAAATATCACAAAATTCTTCTAAGTCCCTCGGGAAGAGTGAAAGACGCGCACGTTCATTTTCAAAGCTCCTAGACCTTCCTATAAGAAGTTAGCCAAAAAGTAGCTTCGAAAAACGCTTAGGTTAAGTTTCAGAGTTGCTTCTAATGTACCAAAGCTGGACTTAGACATAATTTCACTCTCACAACATTATGGCTGGTTGGAGACAGTCCGAACCACAAGTACCGGGTCCATGGTTCTGGGCGTATACTGGGGGGACGGGGACGACTCCCATTAACCCCTGACTATACCGGGGATACGTTTATCACAATGCCTTACTGGTCTGTGCTGAAGCAGGGCATTCTGGCATCCAAGTGGCTTGACCTTTATTAGTGAGCCTGGTTACCCCCTCTCGGAACCACAGACTTAGAAATCGCCAGCTCATATACAGTGCATAAAATATATTTATATATATACCCTTATACACCATTTTAATAAAAAATATCACAAAATTCTTCTAAGTCCCTCGGGAAGAGTGAAAGACGCGCACGTTAATTTTCAGAGCTCCTAGACCTTCCTATAAGAAGTTAGCCAAAAAGTAGCTTCGAAAAACGCTTAGGTTAAGTTTCAGAGTTGCTTCTAATGTACCAAAGCTGGACTTAGACATAATTTCACTCTCACAACATTATGGCTGGTTGGAGACAGTCCGAACCACAAGTACCGGGTCCATGGTTCTGGGCGTATACTGGGGGGACGGGGACGACTCCCATTAACCCCTGACTTTACCGGGGATACGTTTATCACAATGCCTTACTGGTCTGTGCTGAAGCAGGGCATTCTGGCAGCCAATTGGCTTGACTTTTATTAGTGAGCCTGGTTACCCCCTCTCGGAACCACAGACTTAGAAACGCCAGCTCATATACAGAGCATAAAATATATTTATATATATACCCTTATACACCATTTTAATAAAAAATATCACAAAATTCTTCTAAGTCCCTCGGGAAGAGTGAAAGACGCGCACGTTAATTTTCAAAGCTCCTAGACCTTCCTATAAGAAGTTAGCCAAAAAGTAGCTTCGAAAAACGCTTAGGTTAAGTTTCAGAGTTGCTTCTAATGTACCAAAGCTGGACTTAGACATAATTTCACTCTCACAACATTATGGCTGGTTGGAGACAGTCCGAACCACAAGTACCGGGTCCATGGTTCTGGGCGTATACTGGGGGGACGGGGACGACTCCCATTAACCCCTGACTATACCGGGGATACGCTTATCACAATGCCTTACTGGTCTGTGCTGAAGCAGGGCATTCTGGCAGCCAATTGGCTTGACTTTTATTAGTGAGCCTGGTTACCCCCTCTCGGAACCACAGACTTAGAAATCGCCAGCTCATATACAGTGCATAAAATATATTTATATATATACCCTTATACACCATTTTAATAAAAAATATCACAAAATTCTTCTAAGTCCCTCGGGAAGAGTGAAAGACGCGCACGTTCATTTTCAAAGCTCCTAGACCTTCCTATAAGAAGTTAGCCAAAAAGTAGCTTCGAAAAACGCTTAGGTTAAGTTTCAGAGTTGCTTCTAATGTACCAAAGCTGGACTTAGACATAATTTCACTCTCACAACATTATGGCTGGTTGGAGACAGTCCGAACCACAAGTACCGGGTCCATGGTTCTGGGCGTATACTGGGGGGACGGGGACGACTCCCATTAACCCCTGACTATACCGGGGATACGTTTATCACAATGCCTTACTGGTCTGTGCTGAAGCAGGGCATTCTGGCATCCAAGTGGCTTGACCTTTATTAGTGAGCCTGGTTACCCCCTCTCGGAACCACAGACTTAGAAATCGCCAGCTCATATACAGTGCATAAAATATATTTATATATATACCCTTATACACCATTTTAATAAAAAATATCACAAAATTCTTCTAAGTCCCTCGGGAAGAGTGAAAGACGCGCACGTTAATTTTCAGAGCTCCTAGACCTTCCTATAAGAAGTTAGCCAAAAAGTAGCTTCGAAAAACGCTTAGGTTAAGTTTCAGAGTTGCTTCTAATGTACCAAAGCTGGACTTAGACATAATTTCACTCTCACAACATTATGGCTGGTTGGAGACAGTCCGAACCACAAGTACCGGGTCCATGGTTCTGGGCGTATACTGGGGGGACGGGGACGACTCCCATTAACCCCTGACTATACCGGGGATACGCTTATCACAATGCCTTTCTGGTCTGTGCTGAAGCAGGGCATTCTGGCAGCCAATTAGCTTGACCTTTATTAGTAAGCCTGGTTACCCCCTCTCGGAACCACAGACTTAGAAATCGCCAGCTCATATACAGTGCATAAAATATATTTATATATATACCCTTATACACCATTTTAATAAATAATATCACAAAATTCTTCTAAGTCCCTCGGGAAGAGTGAAAGACGCGCACGTTCATTTTCAGAGCTCCTAGACCTTCCTATAAGAAGTTAGCCAAAAAATAGCTTCGAAAAACGCTTTGTTTAAGTTTCAGAGTTGCTTCTAATGTACCAAAGCTGGACTTAGACATAATTTCACTCTCACAACATTATGGCTGGTTGGAGACAGTCCGAACCACAAGTACAGGGTCCATGGTTCTGGGCGTATACTGGGGGGACGGGGACGACTGCCATTAACCCCTGACTATACCGGGGATACGCTTATCACAATGCCTTTCTGGTCTGTGCTGAAGCAGGGCATTCTGGCAGCCAATTAGCTTGACCTTTATTAGTAAGCCTGGTTACCCCCTCTCGGAACCACAGACTTAGAAATCGCCAGCTCATATACAGTGCATAAAATATATTTATATATATACCCTTATACACCATTTTAATAAATAATATCACAAAATTCTTCTAAGTCCCTCGGGAAGAGTGAAAGACGCGCACGTTCATTTTCAGAGCTCCTAGACCTTCCTATAAGAAGTTAGCCAAAAAATAGCTTCGAAAAACGCTTTGTTTAAGTTTCAGAGTTGCTTCTAATGTACCAAAGCTGGACTTAGACATAATTTCACTCTCACAACATTATGGCTGGTTGGAGACAGTCCGAACCACAAGTACAGGGTCCATGGTTCTGGGCGTATACTGGGGGGACGGGGACGACTGCCATTAACCCCTGACTATACCGGGGATATGCTTATCACAATGCATTTCTGGTCTGTGCTGAAGCAGGGCATTCTGGCAGCCAATTGGCTTGACCTTTATTAGTGAGCCTGGTTACCCCCTCTCGGAACCACAGACTTAGAAATCGCCAGCTCATATACAGTGCATAAAATATATTTATATATATACCCTTATACACCATTTTAATAAAAAATATCACAAAATTCTTCTAAGTCCCTCGGGAAGAGTGAAAGACGCGCACGTTAATTTTCAGAGCTCCTAGACCTTCCTATAAGAAGTTAGCCAAAAAGTAGCTTCGAAAAACGCTTAGGTTAAGTTTCAGAGTTGCTTCTAATGTACCAAAGCTGGACTTAGACATAATTTCACTCTCACAACATTATGGCTGGTTGGAGACAGTCCGAACCACAAGTACCGGGTCCATGGTTCTGGGCGTATACTGGGGGGACGGGGACGACTCCCATTAACCCCTGACTATACCGGGGATACGCTTATCACAATGCCTTACTGGTCTGTGCTGAAGCAGGGCATTCTGGCATCCAAGTGGCTTGACCTTTATTAGTGAGCCTGGTTACCCCCTCTCGGAACCACAGACTTAGAAATCGCCAGCTCATATACAGTGCATAAAATATATTTATATATATACACTTATACACCATTTTAATAAAAAATATCACAAAATTCTTCTACTGTAAGTCCCTCGGGAAGAGTGAAAGACGCGCACGTTCATTTTCAGAGCTCCTAGACCTTCCTATAAGAAGTTAGCCAAAAAGTAGCTTCGAAAAACGCTTAGGTTAAGTTTCAGAGTTGCTTCTCATGTACCAAAGCTGGACTTAGACATAATTTCACTCTCACAACATTATGGCTGGTTGGAGACAGTCCGAACCACAAGTACCGGGTCCATGGTTCTGGGCGTATACTGGGGGGACGGGGACGACTCCCATTAACCCCTGACTTTACCGGGGATACGTTTATCACAATGCCTTACTGGTCTGTGCTGAAGCAGGGCATTCTGGCAGCCAAGTGGCTTGACCTTTATTAGTGAGCCTGGTTACCCCCTCTCGGAACCACAGACTTAGAAATCGCCAGCTCATATACAGTGCATAAAATATATTTATATATATACCCTTATACACCATTTTAATAAAAAAATATCACAAAATTCTTCTAAGTCCCTCGGGAAAAATGAAAGACGCGCACGTTCATTTTCAGAGCACCTAGACCTTCCTATAATAAGTTAGCCAAAAAGTAGCTTCGAAAAACGCTTAGGTTAAGTTTCAGAGTTGCTTCTAATGTACCGAAGCTGGACTTAGACATAATTTCACTCTCACAACATTATGGCTGGTTGGAGACAGTCCGAACCACAAATACCGGGTCCATGGTTCTGGCCATATACTGGGGGGACGGGGACGACTCCCATTAACCCCTGACTATACCGGGGATACGCTTATCACAATGCCTTACTGGTCTATGCTGAAGCAGGGCATTCTGGCAGCCAAGTGGCTTGACCTTTATTAGTGAGCCTGGTTACCCTCTCTCGGAACCACAGACTTAGAAATCGCCAGCTCATATACAGTGCATAAAATATATTTATATATATACCCTTATACACCATTTTAATAAAAAATATCACAAAATTCTTCTAAGTCCCTCGGGAAGAGTGAAAGACGCGCACGTTCATTTTCAGAGCTCCTAGACCTTCCTATAAGAAGTTAGCCAAAAAATAGCTTCGAAAAACGCTTTGTTTAAGTTTCAGAGTTGCTTCTAATGTACCAAAGCTGGACTTAGACATAATTTCACTCTCACAACATTATGGCTGGTTGGAGACAGTCCGAACCACAAGTACAGGGTCCATGGTTCTGGGCGTATACTGGGGGGACGGGGACGACTCCCATTAACCCCTGACTATACCGGGGATATGCTTATCACAATGCATTTCTGGTCTGTGCTGAAGCAGGGCATTCTGGCAGCCAATTGGCTTGACCTTTATTAGTGAGCCTGGTTACCCCCTCTCGGAACCACAGACTTAGAAATCGCCAGCTCATATACAGTGCATAAAATATATTTATATATATACCCTTATACACCATTTTAATAAAAAATATCACAAAATTCTTCTAAGTCCCTCGGGAAGAGTGAAAGACGCGCACGTACATTTTCAGAGCTCCTAGACCTTTCTATAAGATGTTAGCCAAAAAGTATCTTCGAAAAACGCTTAGGTTAAGTTTCAGAGTTGCTTCTAATGTACCAAAGCTGGACTTAGACATAATTTCACTCTCACAACATTATGGCTGGTTGGAGACAGTCCGAACCACAATTACCGGGTCCATGGTTCTGGGCGTATACTGGGGGGACGGGGACGACTCCCATTAACCCCTGACTATACCGGGGATACGCTTATCACAATGCCTTTCTGGTCTGTGCTGAAGCAGGGCATTCTGGCAGCCAATTGGCTTGACTTTTATTAGTGAGCCTGGTTACCCCCTCTCGGAACCACAGACTTAGAAATCGCCAGCTCATATACAGTGCATAAAATATATTTATATATATACCCTTATACATCATTTTAATAAAAAATATCACAAAATTCTTCTAAGTCCCTCGGGAAGAGTGAAAGACGCGCACGTTCATTTTCAGAGCTCCTAGACCTTCCTATAAGAAGTTAGCAGAAACGTAGCTTCGAAAAACGCTTAGGTTAAGTTTCAGAGTTGCTTCTAATGTACTGAAGCTGGACTTAGACATAATTTCACTCTCACAACATTATGGCTGGTTGGAGACAGTCCGAACCACAAGTACCGGGTCCATGGTTCTGGCCATATACTGGGGGGACGGGGACGACTCCCATTAACCCCTGACTATACCGGGGATACGCTTATCACAATGCCTTACTGGTCTGTGCTGAAGCAGGGCATTCTGGCAGCCAATTGGCTTGACTTTTATTAGTGAGCCTGGTTACCCCCTCTCGGAACCACAGACTTAGAAATCGCCAGCTCATATACAGTGCATAAAATATATTTATATATATACCCTTATACACCATTTTAATAAAAAATATCACAAAATTCTTCTAAGTCCCTCGGGAAGAGTGAAAGACGCGCACGTTAATTTTCAGAGCTCCTAGACCTTCCTATAAGAAGTTAGCCAAAAAGTAGCTTCGAAAAACGCTTAGGTTAAGTTTCAGAGTTGCTTTTAATGTACCAAAGCTGGACTTAGACATAATTTCACTCTCACAACATTATGGCTGGTTGGAGACAGTCCGAACCACAAGTACCGGGTCCATGGTTCTGGGCGTATACTGGGGGGACGGGGACGACTCCCATTAACCCCTGACTATACCGGGGATACGCTTATCACAATGCCTTACTGGTCTGTGCTGAAGCAGGGCATTCTGGCATCCAAGTGGCTTGACCTTTATTAGTGAGCCTGGTTACCCCCTCTCGGAACCACAGACTTAGAAATCGCCAGCTCATATACAGTGCATAAAATATATTTATATATATACCCTTATACACCATTTTAATAAAAAATATCACAAAATTCATCTACTGTAAGTCCCTCGGGAAGAGTGAAAGACGCGCACGTTCATTTTCAGAGCTCCTAGACCTTCCTATAAGAAGTTAGCCAAAAAGTAGCTTCGAAAAACGCTTAGGTTAAGTTTCAGAGTTGCTTCTCATGTACCAAAGCTGGACTTAGACATAATTTCACTCTCACAACATTATGGCTGGTTGGAGACAGTCCGAACCACAAGTACCGGGTCCATGGTTCTGGGCGTATACTGGGGGGACGGGGACGACTCCCATTAACCCCTGACTTTACCGGGGATACGTTTATCACAATGCCTTACTGGTCTGTGCTGAAGCAGGGCATTCTGGCAGCCAAGTGGCTTGACCTTTATTAGTGAGCCTGGTTACCCCCTCTCGGAACCACAGACTTAGAAATCGCCAGCTCATATACAGTGCATAAAATATATTTATATATATACCCTTATACACCATTTTAATAAAAAATATCACAAAATTCTTCTAAGTCCCTCGGGAAGAGTGAAAGACGCGCACGTTCATTTTCAGAGCACCTAGACCTTCCTATAATAAGTTAGCCAAAAAGTAGCTTCGAAAAACGCTTAGGTTAAGTTTCAGAGTTGCTTCTAATGTACCGAAGCTGGACTTAGACATAATTTCACTCTCACAACATTATGGCTGGTTGGAGACAGTCCGAACCACAAATACCGGGTCCATGGTTCTGGCCATATACTGGGGGGACGGGGACGACTCCCATTAACCTCTGACTATACCGGGGATACGCTTCTCACAATGCCTTTCTGGTCTGTGCTGAAGCAGGGCATTCTGGCAGCCAATTAGCTTGACCTTTATTAGTGAGCCTGGTTACCCCCTCTCGGAACCACAGACTTAGAAATCGCCAGCTCATATACATGCATAACATATATTTATATATATACCCTTATACACCATTTTAATAAAAAAATATCACAAAATTCTTCTAAGTCCCTCGGGAAGAGTGAAAGACGCGCACGTTCATTTTCAGAGCTCCTAGACCTTCCTATAAGAAGTTAGCCAAAAAGTAGCTTCGAAAAACGCTTAGGTTAAGTTTCAGAGTTGCATCTAATGTACCAAAGCTGGACTTAGACATAATTTCACTCTCACAACATTATGGCTGGTTGGAGACAGTCCGAACCACAAGTACCGGGTCCATGGTTCTGGGCGTATACTGGGGGGACGGGGACGACTCCCATTAACCCCTGACTATACGGGGATACGCTTATCACAATGCCTTTCTGGTCTGTGCTGAAGCAGGGCATTCTGGCAGCCAATTGGCTTGACTTTTATTAGTGAGCCTGGTTATCCCCTCTCGGAACCACAGACTTAGAAATCGCCAGCTCATATACATGCATAAAATATATTTATATATATACCCTTTTTCACCATTTTAATAAAAAATATCACAAAATTCTTCTAAGTCCCTCGGGAAGAGTGAAAGACGCGCACGTTCATTTTCAGAGCTCCTAGACCTTCCTATAAGAAGTTAGCCAAAAAGTAGCTTCGAAAAACGCTTAGGTTAAGTTTCAGAGTTGCTTCTAATGTACCAGAGCTGGACTTAGACATAATTTCACTCTCACAACATTATGGCTGGTTGGAGACAGTCCGAACCACAAGTACCGGGTCCATGGTTCTGGGCGTATACTGGGGGGACGGGGACGACTCCCATTAACCCCTGACTATACCGGGGATACGTTTATCACAATGCCTTACTGGTCTGTGCTGAAGCAGGGCATTCTGGCATCCAAGTGGCTTGACCTTTATTAGTGAGCCTGGTTACCCCCTCTCGGAACCACAGACTTAGAAATCGCCAGCTCATATACAGTGCATAAAATATATTTATATATATACCCTTATACACCATTTTAATAAAAAATATCACAAAATTCTTCTAAGTCCCTCGGGAAGAGTGAAAGACGCGCACGTTAATTTTCAGAGCTCCTAGACCTTCCTATAAGAAGTTAGCCAAAAAGTAGCTTCGAAAAACGCTTAGGTTAAGTTTCAGAGTTGCTTCTAATGTACCAAAGCTGGACTTAGACATAATTTCACTCTCACAACATTATGGCTGGTTGGAGACAGTCCGAACCACAAGTACCGGGTCCATGGTTCTGGGCGTATACTGGGGGGACGGGGACGACTCCCATTAACCCCTGACTATACCGGGGATACGCTTATCACAATGCCTTTCTGGTCTGTGCTGAAGCAGGGCATTCTGGCAGCCAATTAGCTTGACCTTTATTAGTAAGCCTGGTTACCCCCTCTCGGAACCACAGACTTAGAAATCGCCAGCTCATATACAGTGCATAAAATATATTTATATATATATACCCTTATACACCATTTTAATAAATAATATCACAAAATTCTTCTAAGTCCCTCGGGAAGAGTGAAAGACGCGCACGTTCATTTTCAGAGCTCCTAGTCCTTCCTATAAGAAGTTAGCCAAAAAATAGCTTCGAAAAACGCTTTGTTTAAGTTTCAGAGTTGCTTCTAATGTACCAAAGCTGGACTTAGACATAATTTCACTCTCACAACATTATGGCTGGTTGGAGACAGTCCGAACCACAAGTACAGGGTCCATGGTTCTGGGCGTATACTGGGGGGACGGGGACGACTCCCATTAACCCCTGACTATACCGGGGATATGCTTATCACAATGCATTTCTGGTCTGTGCTGAAGCAGGGCATTCTGGCAGCCAATTTGCTTGACCTTTATTAGTGAGCCTGGTTACCCCCTCTCGGAACCACAGACTTAGAAATCGCCAGCTCATATACAGTGCATAAAATATATTTATATATATACCCTTATACACCATTTTAATAAAAAATATCACAAAATTCTTCTAAGTCCCTCGGGAAGAGTGAAAGACGCGCACGTACATTTTCAGAGCTCCTAGACCTTTCTATAAGATGTTAGCCAAAAAGTATCTTCGAAAAACGCTTAGGTTAAGTTTCAGAGTTGCTTCTAATGTACCAAAGCTGGACTTAGACATAATTTCACTCTCACAACATTATGGCTGGTTGGAGACAGTCCGAACCACAATTACCGGGTCCATGGTTCTGGGCGTATACTGGGGGGACGGGGACGACTCCCATTAACCCCTGACTATACCGGGGATACGCTTATCACAATGCCTTTCTGGTCTGTGCTGAAGCAGGGCATTCTGGCAGCCAATTGGCTTGACTTTTATTAGTGAGCCTGGTTACCCCCTCTCGGAACCACAGACTTAGAAATCGCCAGCTCATATACAGTGCATAAAATATATTTATATATATACCCTTATACATCATTTTAATAAAAAATATCACAAAATTCTTCTAAGTCCCTCGGGAAGAGTGAAAGACGCGCACGTTCATTTTCAGAGCTCCTAGACCTTCCTATAAGAAGTTAGCAGAAACGTAGCTTCGAAAAACGCTTAGGTTAAGTTTCAGAGTTGCTTCTAATGTACTGAAGCTGGACTTAGACATAATTTCACTCTCACAACATTATGGCTGGTTGGAGACAGTCCGAACCACAAGTACCGGGTCCATGGTTCTGGCCATATACTGGGGGGACGGGGACGACTCCCATTAACCCCTGACTATACCGGGGATACGCTTATCACAATGCCTTACTGGTCTGTGCTGAAGCAGGGCATTCTGGCAGCCAATTGGCTTGACTTTTATTAGTGAGCCTGGTTACCCCCTCTCGGAACCACAGACTTAGAAATCGCCAGCTCATATACAGTGCATAAAATATATTTATATATATACCCTTATACACCATTTTAATAAAAAATATCACAAAATTCTTCTAAGTCCCTCGGGAAGAGTGAAAGACGCGCACGTTAATTTTCAGAGCTCCTAGACCTTCCTATAAGAAGTTAGCCAAAAAGTAGCTTCGAAAAACGCTTAGGTTAAGTTTCAGAGTTGCTTCTAATGTACCAAAGCTGGACTTAGACATAATTTCACTCTCACAACATTATGGCTGGTTGGAGACAGTCCGAACCACAAGTACCGGGTCCATGGTTCTGGGCGTATACTGGGGGGACGGGGACGACTCCCATTAACCCCTGACTATACCGGGGATACGCTTATCACAATGCCTTACTGGTCTGTGCTGAAGCAGGGCATTCTGGCATCCAAGTGGCTTGACCTTTATTAGTGAGCCTGGTTACCCCCTCTCGGAACCACAGACTTAGAAATCGCCAGCTCATATACAGTGCATAAAATATATTTATATATATACCCTTATACACCATTTTAATAAAAAATATCACAAAATTCTTCTACTGTAAGTCCCTCGGGAAGAGTGAAAGACGCGCACGTTCATTTTCAGAGCTCCTAGACCTTCCTATAAGAAGTTAGCCAAAAAGTAGCTTCGAAAAACGCTTAGGTTAAGTTTCAGAGTTGCTTCTCATGTACCAAAGCTGGACTTAGACATAATTTCACTCTCACAACATTATGGCTGGTTGGAGACAGTCCGAACCACAAGTACCGGGTCCATGGTTCTGGGCGTATACTGGGGGGACGGGGACGACTCCCATTAACCCCTGACTTTACCGGGGATACGTTTATCACAATGCCTTACTGGTCTGTGCTGAAGCAGGGCATTCTGGCAGCCAAGTGGCTTGACCTTTATTAGTGAGCCTGGTTACCCCCTCTCGGAACCACAGACTTAGAAATCGCCAGCTCATATACAGTGCATAAAATATATTTATATATATACCCTTATACACCATTTTAATAAAAAATATCACAAAATTCTTCTAAGTCCCTCGGGAAGAGTGAAAGACGCGCACGTTCATTTTCAGAGCACCTAGACCTTCCTATAATAAGTTAGCCAAAAAGTAGCTTCGAAAAACGCTTAGGTTAAGTTTCAGAGTTGCTTCTAATGTACCGAAGCTGGACTTAGACATAATTTCACTCTCACAACATTATGGCTGGTTGGAGACAGTCCGAACCACAAATACCGGGTCCATGGTTCTGGCCATATACTGGGGGGACGGGGACGACTCCCATTAACCTCTGACTATACCGGGGATACGCTTCTCACAATGCCTTTCTGGTCTGTGCTGAAGCAGGGCATTCTGGCAGCCAATTGGCTTGACTTTTATTAGTGAGCCTGGTTACCCCCTCTCGGAACCACAGACTTAGAAATCGCCAGCTCATATACATGCATAACATATATTTATATATATACCCTTATACACCATTTTAATAAAAAATATCACAAAATTCTTCTAAGTCCCTCGGGAAGAGTGAAAGACGCGCACGTTAATTTTCAGAGCTCCTAGACCTTCCTATAAGAAGTTAGCCAAAAAGTAGCTTCGAAAAACGCTTAGGTTAAGTTTCAGAGTTGCTTCTAATGTACCAAAGCTGGACTTAGACATAATTTCACTCTCACAACATTATGGCTGGTTGGAGACAATCCGAACCACAAATACCGGGTCCATGGTTCTGGCCATATACTAGGGGGACGGGGACGACTCCCATTAACCCCTGACTATACCGGGGATACGCTTATCACAATGCCTTTCTGGTCTGTGCTGAAGCAGGGCATTCTGGCAGCCAATTGGCTTGACTTTTATTAGTGTGTCTGGTTACCCCCTCTCGTAACCACAGACTTAGAAATCGCCAACTCATATACAGTGCATAAAATATATTTATATATATACCCTTATACATCATTTTAATAAAAAATATCACAAAATTCTTCTAAGTCCCTCAGGAAGAGTGAAAGACGCGCACGTTCATTTTCAGAGCTCCTAGACATTCCTATAAGAAGTTAGCCAAAAAGTAGCTTCGAAAAACGCTTAGGTTAAGTTTCAGAGTTGCTTCTAATGTACCAAAGCTGGACTTAGACATAATTTCACTCTCACAACATTATGGCTGGTTGGAGACAGTCCGAACCACAAGTACCGGGTCCATGGTTCTGGGCGTATACTGGGGGGACGGGGACGACTCCCATTAACCCCTGACTATACGGGGATACGCTTATCACAATGCCTTTCTGGTCTGTGCTGAAGCAGGGCATTCTGGCAGCCAATTGGCTTGACTTTTATTAGTGAGTCTGGTTACCCCCTCTCGTAACCACAGACTTAGAAATCGCCAGCTCATATACAGTGCATAAAATATATTTATATATATACCCTTATACACCATTTTAATAAAAAATATCACAAAATTCTTCTAAGTCCCTCGGGAAGAGTGAAAGACGCGCACGTTCATTTTCAAAGCTCCTAGACCTTCCTATAAGAAGTTAGCCAAAAAGTAGCTTCGAAAAACGCTTAGGTTAAGTTTCAGAGTTGCTTCTAATGTACCAAAGCTGGACTTAGACATAATTTCACTCTCACAACATTATGGCTGGTTGGAGACAGTCCGAACCACAAGTACCGGGTCCATGGTTCTGGGCGTATACTGGGGGGACGGGGACGACTCCCATTAACCCCTGACTATACCGGGGATACGTTTATCACAATGCCTTACTGGTCTGTGCTGAAGCAGGGCATTCTGGCATCCAAGTGGCTTGACCTTTATTAGTGAGCCTGGTTACCCCCTCTCGGAACCACAGACTTAGAAATCGCCAGCTCATATACAGTGCATAAAATATATTTATATATATACCCTTATACACCATTTTAATAAAAAATATCACAAAATTCTTCTAAGTCCCTCGGGAAGAGTGAAAGACGCGCACGTTAATTTTCAGAGCTCCTAGACCTTCCTATAAGAAGTTAGCCAAAAAGTAGCTTCGAAAAACGCTTAGGTTAAGTTTCAGAGTTGCTTCTAATGTACCAAAGCTGGACTTAGACATAATTTCACTCTCACAACATTATGGCTGGTTGGAGACAGTCCGAACCACAAGTACCGGGTCCATGGTTCTGGGCGTATACTGGGGGGACGGGGACGACTCCCATTAACCCCTGACTATACCGGGGATACGCTTATCACAATGCCTTTCTGGTCTGTGCTGAAGCAGGGCATTCTGGCAGCCAATTAGCTTGACCTTTATTAGTAAGCCTGGTTACCCCCTCTCGGAACCACAGACTTAGAAATCGCCAGCTCATATACAGTGCATAAAATATATTTATATATATACCCTTATACACCATTTTAATAAATAATATCACAAAATTCTTCTAAGTCCCTCGGGAAGAGTGAAAGACGCGCACGTTCATTTTCAGAGCTCCTAGACCTTCCTATAAGAAGTTAGCCAAAAAATAGCTTCGAAAAACGCTTTGTTTAAGTTTCAGAGTTGCTTCTAATGTACCAAAGCTGGACTTAGACATAATTTCACTCTCACAACATTATGGCTGGTTGGAGACAGTCCGAACCACAAGTACAGGGTCCATGGTTCTGGGCGTATACTGGGGGGACGGGGACGACTGCCATTAACCCCTGACTATACCGGGGATACGCTTATCACAATGCCTTTCTGGTCTGTGCTGAAGCAGGGCATTCTGGCAGCCAATTAGCTTGACCTTTATTAGTAAGCCTGGTTACCCCCTCTCGGAACCACAGACTTAGAAATCGCCAGCTCATATACAGTGCATAAAATATATTTATATATATACCCTTATACACCATTTTAATAAATAATATCACAAAATTCTTCTAAGTCCCTCGGGAAGAGTGAAAGACGCGCACGTTCATTTTCAGAGCTCCTAGACCTTCCTATAAGAAGTTAGCCAAAAAATAGCTTCGAAAAACGCTTTGTTTAAGTTTCAGAGTTGCTTCTAATGTACCAAAGCTGGACTTAGACATAATTTCACTCTCACAACATTATGGCTGGTTGGAGACAGTCCGAACCACAAGTACAGGGTCCATGGTTCTGGGCGTATACTGGGGGGACGGGGACGACTGCCATTAACCCCTGACTATACCGGGGATATGCTTATCACAATGCATTTCTGGTCTGTGCTGAAGCAGGGCATTCTGGCAGCCAATTGGCTTGACCTTTATTAGTGAGCCTGGTTACCCCCTCTCGGAACCACAGACTTAGAAATCGCCAGCTCATATACAGTGCATAAAATATATTTATATATATACCCTTATACACCATTTTAATAAAAAATATCACAAAATTCTTCTAAGTCCCTCGGGAAGAGTGAAAGACGCGCACGTACATTTTCAGAGCTCCTAGACCTTTCTATAAGATGTTAGCCAAAAAGTATCTTCGAAAAACGCTTAGGTTAAGTTTCAGAGTTGCTTCTAATGTACCAAAGCTGGACTTAGACATAATTTCACTCTCACAACATTATGGCTGGTTGGAGACAGTCCGAACCACAATTACCGGGTCCATGGTTCTGGGCGTATACTGGGGGGACGGGGACGACTCCCATTAACCCCTGACTATACCGGGGATACGCTTATCACAATGCCTTTCTGGTCTGTGCTGAAGCAGGGCATTCTGGCAGCCAATTGGCTTGACTTTTATTAGTGAGCCTGGTTACCCCCTCTCGGAACCACAGACTTAGAAATCGCCAGCTCATATACAGTGCATAAAATATATTTATATATATACCCTTATACATCATTTTAATAAAAAATATCACAAAATTCTTCTAAGTCCCTCGGGAAGAGTGAAAGACGCGCACGTTCATTTTCAGAGCTCCTAGACCTTCCTATAAGAAGTTAGCAGAAACGTAGCTTCGAAAAACGCTTAGGTTAAGTTTCAGAGTTGCTTCTAATGTACTGAAGCTGGACTTAGACATAATTTCACTCTCACAACATTATGGCTGGTTGGAGACAGTCCGAACCACAAGTACCGGGTCCATGGTTCTGGCCATATACTGGGGGGACGGGGACGACTCCCATTAACCCCTGACTATACCGGGGATACGCTTATCACAATGCCTTACTGGTCTGTGCTGAAGCAGGGCATTCTGGCAGCCAATTGGCTTGACTTTTATTAGTGAGCCTGGTTACCCCCTCTCGGAACCACAGACTTAGAAATCGCCAGCTCATATACAGTGCATAAAATATATTTATATATATACCCTTATACACCATTTTAATAAAAAATATCACAAAATTCTTCTAAGTCCCTCGGGAAGAGTGAAAGACGCGCACGTTAATTTTCAGAGCTCCTAGACCTTCCTATAAGAAGTTAGCCAAAAAGTAGCTTCGAAAAACGCTTAGGTTAAGTTTCAGAGTTGCTTCTAATGTACCAAAGCTGGACTTAGACATAATTTCACTCTCACAACATTATGGCTGGTTGGAGACAGTCCGAACCACAAGTACCGGGTCCATGGTTCTGGGCGTATACTGGGGGGACGGGGACGACTCCCATTAACCCCTGACTATACCGGGGATACGCTTATCACAATGCCTTACTGGTCTGTGCTGAAGCAGGGCATTCTGGCATCCAAGTGGCTTGACCTTTATTAGTGAGCCTGGTTACCCCCTCTCGGAACCACAGACTTAGAAATCGCCAGCTCATATACAGTGCATAAAATATATTTATATATATACCCTTATACACCATTTTAATAAAAAATATCACAAAATTCTTCTACTGTAAGTCCCTCGGGAAGAGTGAAAGACGCGCACGTTCATTTTCAGAGCTCCTAGACCTTCCTATAAGAAGTTAGCCAAAAAGTAGCTTCGAAAAACGCTTAGGTTAAGTTTCAGAGTTGCTTCTCATGTACCAAAGCTGGACTTAGACATAATTTCACTCTCACAACATTATGGCTGGTTGGAGACAGTCCGAACCACAAGTACCGGGTCCATGGTTCTGGGCGTATACTGGGGGGACGGGGACGACTCCCATTAACCCCTGACTTTACCGGGGATACGTTTATCACAATGCCTTACTGGTCTGTGCTGAAGCAGGGCATTCTGGCAGCCAAGTGGCTTGACCTTTATTAGTGAGCCTGGTTACCCCCTCTCGGAACCACAGACTTAGAAATCGCCAGCTCATATACAGTGCATAAAATATATTTATATATATACCCTTATACACCATTTTAATAAAAAAATATCACAAAATTCTTCTAAGTCCCTCGGGAAGAGTGAAAGACGCGCACGTTCATTTTCAGAGCACCTAGACCTTCCTATAATAAGTTAGCCAAAAAGTAGCTTCGAAAAACGCTTAGGTTAAGTTTCAGAGTTGCTTCTAATGTACCGAAGCTGGACTTAGACATAATTTCACTCTCACAACATTATGGCTGGTTGGAGACAGTCCGAACCACAAATACCGGGTCCATGGTTCTGGCCATATACTGGGGGGACGGGGACGACTCCCATTAACCCCTGACTATACCGGGGATACGCTTATCACAATGCCTTACTGGTCTATGCTGAAGCAGGGCATTCTGGCAGCCAAGTGGCTTGACCTTTATTAGTGAGCCTGGTTACCCCCTCTCGGAACCACAGACTTAGAAATCGCCAGCTCATATACAGTGCATAAAATATATTTATATATATACCCTTATACACCATTTTAATAAAAAATATCACAAAATTCTTCTAAGTCCCTCGGGAAGAGTGAAAGACGCGCACGTTCATTTTCAGAGCTCCTAGACCTTCCTATAAGAAGTTAGCCAAAAAATAGCTTCGAAAAACGCTTTGTTTAAGTTTCAGAGTTGCTTCTAATGTACCAAAGCTGGACTTAGACATAATTTCACTCTCACAACATTATGGCTGGTTGGAGACAGTCCGAACCACAAGTACAGGGTCCATGGTTCTGGGCGTATACTGGGGGGACGGGGACGACTCCCATTAACCCCTGACTATACCGGGGATATGCTTATCACAATGCATTTCTGGTCTGTGCTGAAGCAGGGCATTCTGGCAGCCAATTGGCTTGACCTTTATTAGTGAGCCTGGTTACCCCCTCTCGGAACCACAGACTTAGAAATCGCCAGCTCATATACAGTGCATAAAATATATTTATATATATACCCTTATACACCATTTTAATAAAAAATATCACAAAATTCTTCTAAGTCCCTCGGGAAGAGTGAAAGACGCGCACGTACATTTTCAGAGCTCCTAGACCTTTCTATAAGATGTTAGCCAAAAAGTATCTTCGAAAAACGCTTAGGTTAAGTTTCAGAGTTGCTTCTAATGTACCAAAGCTGGACTTAGACATAATTTCACTCTCACAACATTATGGCTGGTTGGAGACAGTCCGAACCACAATTACCGGGTCCATGGTTCTGGGCGTATACTGGGGGGACGGGGACGACTCCCATTAACCCCTGACTATACCGGGGATACGCTTATCACAATGCCTTTCTGGTCTGTGCTGAAGCAGGGCATTCTGGCAGCCAATTGGCTTGACTTTTATTAGTGAGCCTGGTTACCCCCTCTCGGAACCACAGACTTAGAAATCGCCAGCTCATATACAGTGCATAAAATATATTTATATATATACCCTTATACATCATTTTAATAAAAAATATCACAAAATTCTTCTAAGTCCCTCGGGAAGAGTGAAAGACGCGCACGTTCATTTTCAGAGCTCCTAGACCTTCCTATAAGAAGTTAGCAGAAACGTAGCTTCGAAAAACGCTTAGGTTAAGTTTCAGAGTTGCTTCTAATGTACTGAAGCTGGACTTAGACATAATTTCACTCTCACAACATTATGGCTGGTTGGAGACAGTCCGAACCACAAGTACCGGGTCCATGGTTCTGGCCATATACTGGGGGGACGGGGACGACTCCCATTAACCCCTGACTATACCGGGGATACGCTTATCACAATGCCTTACTGGTCTGTGCTGAAGCAGGGCATTCTGGCAGCCAATTGGCTTGACTTTTATTAGTGAGCCTGGTTACCCCCTCTCGGAACCACAGACTTAGAAATCGCCAGCTCATATACAGTGCATAAAATATATTTATATATATACCCTTATACACCATTTTAATAAAAAATATCACAAAATTCTTCTAAGTCCCTCGGGAAGAGTGAAAGACGCGCACGTTAATTTTCAGAGCTCCTAGACCTTCCTATAAGAAGTTAGCCAAAAAGTAGCTTCGAAAAACGATCAGGTTAAGTTTCAGAGTTGCTTTTAATGTACCAAAGCTGGACTTAGACATAATTTCACTCTCACAACATTATGGCTGGTTGGAGACAGTCCGAACCACAAGTACCGGGTCCATGGTTCTGGGCGTATACTGGGGGGACGGGGACGACTCCCATTAACCCCTGACTATACCGGGGATACGCTTATCACAATGCCTTACTGGTCTGTGCTGAAGCAGGGCATTCTGGCATCCAAGTGGCTTGACCTTTATTAGTGAGCCTGGTTACCCCCTCTCGGAACCACAGACTTAGAAATCGCCAGCTCATATACAGTGCATAAAATATATTTATATATATACCCTTATACACCATTTTAATAAAAAATATCACAAAATTCTTCTACTGTAAGTCCCTCGGGAAGAGTGAAAGACGCGCACGTTCATTTTCAGAGCTCCTAGACCTTCCTATAAGAAGTTAGCCAAAAAGTAGCTTCGAAAAACGCTTAGGTTAAGTTTCAGAGTTGCTTCTCATGTACCAAAGCTGGACTTAGACATAATTTCACTCTCACAACATTATGGCTGGTTGGAGACAGTCCGAACCACAAGTACCGGGTCCATGGTTCTGGGCGTATACTGGGGGGACGGGGACGACTCCCATTAACCCCTGACTTTACCGGGGATACGTTTATCACAATGCCTTACTGGTCTGTGCTGAAGCAGGGCATTCTGGCAGCCAAGTGGCTTGACCTTTATTAGTGAGCCTGGTTACCCCCTCTCGGAACCACAGACTTAGAAATCGCCAGCTCATATACAGTGCATAAAATATATTTATATATATACCCTTATACACCATTTTAATAAAAAATATCACAAAATTCTTCTAAGTCCCTCGGGAAGAGTGAAAGACGCGCACGTTCATTTTCAGAGCACCTAGACCTTCCTATAATAAGTTAGCCAAAAAGTAGCTTCGAAAAACGCTTAGGTTAAGTTTCAGAGTTGCTTCTAATGTACCGAAGCTGGACTTAGACATAATTTCACTCTCACAACATTATGGCTGGTTGGAGACAGTCCGAACCACAAATACCGGGTCCATGGTTCTGGCCATATACTGGGGGGACGGGGACGACTCCCATTAACCTCTGACTATACCGGGGATACGCTTCTCACAATGCCTTTCTGGTCTGTGCTGAAGCAGGGCATTCTGGCAGCCAATTAGCTTGACTTTTATTAGTGAGCCTGGTTACCCCCTCTCGGAACCACAGACTTAGAAATCGCCAGCTCATATACATGCATAACATATATTTATATATATACCCTTATACACCATTTTAATAAAAAAATATCACAAAATTCTTCTAAGTCCCTCGGGAAGAGTGAAAGACGCGCACGTTCATTTTCAGAGCTCCTAGACCTTCCTATAAGAAGTTAGCCAAAAAGTAGCTTCGAAAAACGCTTAGGTTAAGTTTCAGAGTTGCATCTAATGTACCAAAGCTGGACTTAGACATAATTTCACTCTCACAACATTATGGCTGGTTGGAGACAGTCCGAACCACAAGTACCGGGTCCATGGTTCTGGGCGTATACTGGGGGGACGGGGACGACTCCCATTAACCCCTGACTATACGGGGATACGCTTATCACAATGCCTTTCTGGTCTGTGCTGAAGCAGGGCATTCTGGCAGCCAATTGGCTTGACTTTTATTAGTGAGCCTGGTTATCCCCTCTCGGAACCACAGACTTAGAAATCGCCAGCTCATATACATGCATAAAATATATTTATATATATACCCTTTTTCACCATTTTAATAAAAAATATCACAAAATTCTTCTAAGTCCCTCGGGAAGAGTGAAAGACGCGCACGTTCATTTTCAGAGCTCCTAGACCTTCCTATAAGAAGTTAGCCAAAAAGTAGCTTCGAAAAACGCTTAGGTTAAGTTTCAGAGTTGCTTCTAATGTACCAGAGCTGGACTTAGACATAATTTCACTCTCACAACATTATGGCTGGTTGGAGACAGTCCGAACCACAAGTACCGGGTCCATGGTTCTGGGCGTATACTGGGGGGACGGGGACGACTCCCATTAACCCCTGACTATACCGGGGATACGTTTATCACAATGCCTTACTGGTCTGTGCTGAAGCAGGGCATTCTGGCATCCAAGTGGCTTGACCTTTATTAGTGAGCCTGGTTACCCCCTCTCGGAACCACAGACTTAGAAATCGCCAGCTCATATACAGTGCATAAAATATATTTATATATATACCCTTATACACCATTTTAATAAAAAATATCACAAAATTCTTCTAAGTCCCTCGGGAAGAGTGAAAGACGCGCACGTTAATTTTCAGAGCTCCTAGACCTTCCTATAAGAAGTTAGCCAAAAAGTAGCTTCGAAAAACGCTTAGGTTAAGTTTCAGAGTTGCTTCTAATGTACCAAAGCTGGACTTAGACATAATTTCACTCTCACAACATTATGGCTGGTTGGAGACAGTCCGAACCACAAGTACCGGGTCCATGGTTCTGGGCGTATACTGGGGGGACGGGGACGACTCCCATTAACCCCTGACTATACCGGGGATACGCTTATCACAATGCCTTTCTGGTCTGTGCTGAAGCAGGGCATTCTGGCAGCCAATTAGCTTGACCTTTATTAGTAAGCCTGGTTACCCCCTCTCGGAACCACAGACTTAGAAATCGCCAGCTCATATACAGTGCATAAAATATATTTATATATATATACCCTTATACACCATTTTAATAAATAATATCACAAAATTCTTCTAAGTCCCTCGGGAAGAGTGAAAGACGCGCACGTTCATTTTCAGAGCTCCTAGTCCTTCCTATAAGAAGTTAGCCAAAAAATAGCTTCGAAAAACGCTTTGTTTAAGTTTCAGAGTTGCTTCTAATGTACCAAAGCTGGACTTAGACATAATTTCACTCTCACAACATTATGGCTGGTTGGAGACAGTCCGAACCACAAGTACAGGGTCCATGGTTCTGGGCGTATACTGGGGGGACGGGGACGACTCCCATTAACCCCTGACTATACCGGGGATATGCTTATCACAATGCATTTCTGGTCTGTGCTGAAGCAGGGCATTCTGGCAGCCAATTGGCTTGACCTTTATTAGTGAGCCTGGTTACCCCCTCTCGGAACCACAGACTTAGAAATCGCCAGCTCATATACAGTGCATAAAATATATTTATATATATACCCTTATACACCATTTTAATAAAAAATATCACAAAATTCTTCTAAGTCCCTCGGGAAGAGTGAAAGACGCGCACGTACATTTTCAGAGCTCCTAGACCTTTCTATAAGATGTTAGCCAAAAAGTATCTTCGAAAAACGCTTAGGTTAAGTTTCAGAGTTGCTTCTAATGTACCAAAGCTGGACTTAGACATAATTTCACTCTCACAACATTATGGCTGGTTGGAGACAGTCCGAACCACAATTACCGGGTCCATGGTTCTGGGCGTATACTGGGGGGACGGGGACGACTCCCATTAACCCCTGACTATACCGGGGATACGCTTATCACAATGCCTTTCTGGTCTGTGCTGAAGCAGGGCATTCTGGCAGCCAATTGGCTTGACTTTTATTAGTGAGCCTGGTTACCCCCTCTCGGAACCACAGACTTAGAAATCGCCAGCTCATATACAGTGCATAAAATATATTTATATATATACCCTTATACATCATTTTAATAAAAAATATCACAAAATTCTTCTAAGTCCCTCGGGAAGAGTGAAAGACGCGCACGTTAATTTTCAGAGCTCCTAGACCTTCCTATAAGAAGTTAGCCAAAAAGTAGCTTCGAAAAACGCTTAGGTTAAGTTTCAGAGTTGCTTCTAATGTACCAAAGCTGGACTTAGACATAATTTCACTCTCACAACATTATGGCTGGTTGGAGACAGTCCGAACCACAAGTACCGGGTCCATGGTTCTGGGCGTATACTGGGGGGACGGGGACGACTCCCATTAACCCCTGACTATACCGGGGATACGCTTATCACAATGCCTTTCTGGTCTGTGCTGAAGCAGGGCATTCTGGCAGCCAATTAGCTTGACCTTTATTAGTAAGCCTGGTTACCCCCTCTCGGAACCACAGACTTAGAAATCGCCAGCTCATATACAGTGCATAAAATATATTTATATATATATACCCTTATACACCATTTTAATAAATAATATCACAAAATTCTTCTAAGTCCCTCGGGAAGAGTGAAAGACGCGCACGTTCATTTTCAGAGCTCCTAGTCCTTCCTATAAGAAGTTAGCCAAAAAATAGCTTCGAAAAACGCTTTGTTTAAGTTTCAGAGTTGCTTCTAATGTACCAAAGCTGGACTTAGACATAATTTCACTCTCACAACATTATGGCTGGTTGGAGACAGTCCGAACCACAAGTACAGGGTCCATGGTTCTGGGCGTATACTGGGGGGACGGGGACGACTCCCATTAACCCCTGACTATACCGGGGATATGCTTATCACAATGCATTTCTGGTCTGTGCTGAAGCAGGGCATTCTGGCAGCCAATTGGCTTGACCTTTATTAGTGAGCCTGGTTACCCCCTCTCGGAACCACAGACTTAGAAATCGCCAGCTCATATACAGTGCATAAAATATATTTATATATATACCCTTATACACCATTTTAATAAAAAATATCACAAAATTCTTCTAAGTCCCTCGGGAAGAGTGAAAGACGCGCACGTACATTTTCAGAGCTCCTAGACCTTTCTATAAGATGTTAGCCAAAAAGTATCTTCGAAAAACGCTTAGGTTAAGTTTCAGAGTTGCTTCTAATGTACCAAAGCTGGACTTAGACATAATTTCACTCTCACAACATTATGGCTGGTTGGAGACAGTCCGAACCACAATTACCGGGTCCATGGTTCTGGGCGTATACTGGGGGGACGGGGACGACTCCCATTAACCCCTGACTATACCGGGGATACGCTTATCACAATGCCTTTCTGGTCTGTGCTGAAGCAGGGCATTCTGGCAGCCAATTGGCTTGACTTTTATTAGTGAGCCTGGTTACCCCCTCTCGGAACCACAGACTTAGAAATCGCCAGCTCATATACAGTGCATAAAATATATTTATATATATACCCTTATACATCATTTTAATAAAAAATATCACAAAATTCTTCTAAGTCCCTCGGGAAGAGTGAAAGACGCGCACGTTCATTTTCAGAGCTCCTAGACCTTCCTATAAGAAGTTAGCAGAAACGTAGCTTCGAAAAACGCTTAGGTTAAGTTTCAGAGTTGCTTCTAATGTACTGAAGCTGGACTTAGACATAATTTCACTCTCACAACATTATGGCTGGTTGGAGACAGTCCGAACCACAAGTACCGGGTCCATGGTTCTGGCCATATACTGGGGGGACGGGGACGACTCCCATTAACCCCTGACTATACCGGGGATACGCTTATCACAATGCCTTACTGGTCTGTGCTGAAGCAGGGCATTCTGGCAGCCAATTGGCTTGACTTTTATTAGTGAGCCTGGTTACCCCCTCTCGGAACCACAGACTTAGAAATCGCCAGCTCATATACAGTGCATAAAATATATTTATATATATACCCTTATACACCATTTTAATAAAAAATATCACAAAATTCTTCTAAGTCCCTCGGGAAGAGTGAAAGACGCGCACGTTAATTTTCAGAGCTCCTAGACCTTCCTATAAGAAGTTAGCCAAAAAGTAGCTTCGAAAAACGCTTAGGTTAAGTTTCAGAGTTGCTTCTAATGTACCAAAGCTGGACTTAGACATAATTTCACTCTCACAACATTATGGCTGGTTGGAGACAGTCCGAACCACAAGTACCGGGTCCATGGTTCTGGGCGTATACTGGGGGGACGGGGACGACTCCCATTAACCCCTGACTATACCGGGGATACGCTTATCACAATGCCTTACTGGTCTGTGCTGAAGCAGGGCATTCTGGCATCCAAGTGGCTTGACCTTTATTAGTGAGCCTGGTTACCCCCTCTCGGAACCACAGACTTAGAAATCGCCAGCTCATATACAGTGCATAAAATATATTTATATATATACCCTTATACACCATTTTAATAAAAAATATCACAAAATTCTTCTACTGTAAGTCCCTCGGGAAGAGTGAAAGACGCGCACGTTCATTTTCAGAGCTCCTAGACCTTCCTATAAGAAGTTAGCCAAAAAGTAGCTTCGAAAAACGCTTAGGTTAAGTTTCAGAGTTGCTTCTCATGTACCAAAGCTGGACTTAGACATAATTTCACTCTCACAACATTATGGCTGGTTGGAGACAGTCCGAACCACAAGTACCGGGTCCATGGTTCTGGGCGTATACTGGGGGGACGGGGACGACTCCCATTAACCCCTGACTTTACCGGGGATACGTTTATCACAATGCCTTACTGGTCTGTGCTGAAGCAGGGCATTCTGGCAGCCAAGTGGCTTGACCTTTATTAGTGAGCCTGGTTACCCCCTCTCGGAACCACAGACTTAGAAATCGCCAGCTCATATACAGTGCATAAAATATATTTATATATATACCCTTATACACCATTTTAATAAAAAATATCACAAAATTCTTCTAAGTCCCTCGGGAAGAGTGAAAGACGCGCACGTTCATTTTCAGAGCACCTAGACCTTCCTATAATAAGTTAGCCAAAAAGTAGCTTCGAAAAACGCTTAGGTTAAGTTTCAGAGTTGCTTCTAATGTACCGAAGCTGGACTTAGACATAATTTCACTCTCACAACATTATGGCTGGTTGGAGACAGTCCGAACCACAAATACCGGGTCCATGGTTCTAGCCATATACTGGGGGGACGGGGACGACTCCCATTAACCTCTGACTATACCGGGGATACGCTTCTCACAATGCCTTTCTGGTCTGTGCTGAAGCAGGGCATTCTGGCAGCCAATTGGCTTGACTTTTATTAGTGAGCCTGGTTACCCCCTCTCGGAACCACAGACTTAGAAATCGCCAGCTCATATACATGCATAACATATATTTATATATATACCCTTATACACCATTTTAATAAAAAATATCACAAAATTCTTCTAAGTCCCTCGGGAAGAGTGAAAGACGCGCACGTTAATTTTCAGAGCTCCTAGACCTTCCTATAAGAAGTTAGCCAAAAAGTAGCTTCGAAAAACGCTTAGGTTAAGTTTCAGAGTTGCTTCTAATGTACCAAAGCTGGACTTAGACATAATTTCACTCTCACAACATTATGGCTGGTTGGAGACAATCCGAACCACAAATACCGGGTCCATGGTTCTGGCCATATACTGGGGGGACGGGGACGACTCCCATTAACCCCTGACTATACCGGGGATACGCTTATCACAATGCCTTTCTGGTCTGTGCTGAAGCAGGGCATTCTGGCAGCCAATTGGCTTGACTTTTATTAGTGTGTCTGGTTACCCCCTCTCGTAACCACAGACTTAGAAATCGCCAGCTCATATACAGTGCATAAAATATATTTATATATATACCCTTATACATCATTTTAATAAAAAATATCACAAAATTCTTCTAAGTCCCTCAGGAAGAGTGAAAGACGCGCACGTTCATTTTCAGAGCTCCTAGACATTCCTATAAGAAGTTAGCCAAAAAGTAGCTTCGAAAAACGCTTAGGTTAAGTTTCAGAGTTGCTTCTAATGTACCAAAGCTGGACTTAGACATAATATCACTCTCACAACATTATGGCTGGTTGGAGACAGTCCGAACCACAAGTACCGGGTCCATGGTTCTGGGCGTATACTGGGGGGACGGGGACGACTCCCATTAACCCCTGACTATACGGGGATACGCTTATCACAATGCCTTTCTGGTCTGTGCTGAAGCAGGGCATTCTGGCAGCCAATTGGCTTGACTTTTATTAGTGAGTCTGGTTACCCCCTCTCGTAACCACAGACTTAGAAATCGCCAGCTCATATACAGTGCATATAATATATTTATATATATACCCTTATACACCATTTTAATAAAAAATATCACAAAATTCTTCTAAGTCCCTCGGGAAGAGTGAAAGACGCGCATGTTCATTTTCAGAGCTCCTAGTCCTTCCTATAAGAAGTTAGCCAAAAAGTAGCTTCGAAAAACGCTTAGGTTAAGTTTCAGAGTTGCTTCTAATGTACCAGAGCTGGACTTAGACATAATTTCACTCTCACAACATTATGGCTGGTTGGAGACAGTCCGAACCACAAGTACTGGGTCCATGGTTCTGGGCGTATACTGGGGGGACGGGGACGACTCCCATTAACCCCTGACTATACCGGGGATACGCTTATCACAATGCCTTTCTGGTCTGTGCTGAAGCAGGGCATTCTGGCAGCCAATTGGCTTGACTTTTATTAGTGAGCCTGGTTACCCCCTCTCGGAACCACAGACTTAGAAATCGCAAGCTCATATACAGTGCATAAAATATATTTATATATATACCCTTATACAGTACATCATTTTAATAAAAAATATCACAAAATTCTTCTAAGTCCCTCAGGAAGAGTGAAAGACGCGCACGTTCATTTTCAGAGCTCCTAGACCTTCCTATAAGAAGTTAGCCAAAAAGTAGCTTCGAAAAACGCTTAGGTTAAGTTTCAGAGTTGCTTCTAATGTACCGAAGCTAGACTTAGACATACTGTAATTTCACTCTCACAACATTATGGCTGGTTGGAGACAGTCCGAACCACAAATACCGGGTCCATGGTTCTGGCCATATACTGGGGGGACGGGGACGACTCCCATTAACCCCTGACTATACCGGGGATACGCGTATCACACTGCCTTACTGGTCTGTGCTGAAGCAGGGCATTCTGGCAGCCAAGTGGCTTGACCTTTATTAGTGAGCCTGGTTACCCCCTCTCGGAACCACAGACTTAGAAATCGCCAGCTCATATACAGTGCATAAAATATATTTATATATATACCCTTTTTCACCATTTTAATAAAAAATATCACAAAATTCTTCTAAGTCCCTCGGGAAGAGTGAAAGACGCGCACGTTCATTTTCAGAGCTCCTAGACCTTCCTATAAGAAGTTAGCCAAAAAGTAGCTTCGAAAAACGCTTAGGTTAAGTTTCAGAGTTGCTTCTAATGTACCAGAGCTGGACTTAGACATAATTTCACTCTCACAACATTATGGCTGGTTGGAGACAGTCCGAACCACAAGTACTGGGTCCATGGTTCTGGGCGTATACTGGGGGGACGGGGACGACTCCCATTAACCCCTGACTATACCGGGGATACGCTTATCACAATGCCTTTCTGGTCTGTGCTGAAGCAGGGCATTCTGGCAGCCAATTGGCTTGACTTTTATTAGTGAGCCTGGTTACCCCCTCTCGGAACCACAGACTTAGAAATCGCAAGCTCATATACAGTGCATAAAATATATTTATATATATACCCTTATACAGTACATCATTTTAATAAAAAATATCACAAAATTCTTCTAAGTCCCTCAGGAAGAGTGAAAGACGCGCACGTTCATTTTCAGAGCTCCTAGACCTTCCTATAAGAAGTTAGCCAAAAAGTAGCTTCGAAAAACGCTTAGGTTAAGTTTCAGAGTTGCTTCTAATGTACCGAAGCTAGACTTAGACATACTGTAATTTCACTCTCACAACATTATGGCTGGTTGGAGACAGTCCGAACCACAAATACCGGGTCCATGGTTCTGGCCATATACTGGGGGGACGGGGACGACTCCCATTAACCCCTGACTATACCGGGGATACGCGTATCACACTGCCTTACTGGTCTGTGCTGAAGCAGGGCATTCTGGCAGCCAAGTGGCTTGACCTTTATTAGTGAGCCTGGTTACCCCCTCTCGGAACCACAGACTTAGAAATCGCCAGCTCATATACAGTGCATAAAATATATTTATATATATACCCTTTTTCACCATTTTAATAAAAAATATCACAAAATTCTTCTAAGTCCCTCGGGAAGAGTGAAAGACGCGCACGTACATTTTCAGAGCTCCTAGACCTTCCTATAAGAAGTTAGCCAAAAAGTATCTTCGAAAAACGCTTAGGTTAAGTTTCAGAGTTGCTTCTAATGTACCAAAGCTGGACTTAGACATAATTTCACTCTCACAACATTATGGCTGGTTGGAGACAGTCCGAACCACAATTACCGGGTCCATGGTTCTGGGCGTATACTGGGGGGACGGGGACGACTCCCATTAACCCCTGACTATACCGGGGATACGCTTATCACAATGCCTTTCTGGTCTGTGCTGAAGCAGGGCATTCTGGCAGCCAATTGGCTTGACTTTTATTAGTGAGCCTGGTTACCCCCTCTCGGAACCACAGACTTAGAAATCGCAAGCTCATATACAGTGCATAAAATATATTTATATATATACCCTTATACAGTACATCATTTTAATAAAAAATATCACAAAATTCTTCTAAGTCCCTCAGGAAGAGTGAAAGACGCGCACGTTCATTTTCAGAGCTCCTAGACCTTCCTATAAGAAGTTAGCCAAAAAGTAGCTTCGAAAAACGCTTAGGTTAAGTTTCAGAGTTGCTTCTAATGTACCAAAGCTGGACTTAGACATAATTTCACTCTCACAACATTATGGCTGGTTGGAGACAGTCCGAACCACAAGTACTGGGTCCATGGTTCTGGGCGTATACTGGGGGGACGGGGACGACTCCCATTAACCCCTGACTATACCGGGGATACGCTTATCACAATGCCTTTCTGGTCTGTGCTGAAGCAGGGCATTCTGGCAGCCAATTGGCTTGACTTTTATTATTGAGCCTGGTTACCCCCTCTCGGAACCACAGACTTAGAAATCGCCAGCTCATATACAGTGCATAAAATATATTTATATATATACCCTTATACACCATTTTAATAAAAAATATCACAAAATTCTTCTAAGTCCCTCGGGAAGAGTGAAAGACGCGCACGTACATTTTCAGAGCTCCTAGACCTTCCTATAAGAAGTTAGCCAAAAAGTATCTTCGAAAAACGCTTAGGTTAAGTTTCAGAGTTGCTTCTAATGTACCGAAGCTGGACTTAGACATAATTTCACTCTCACAACATTATGGCTGGTTGGAGACAGTCCGAACCACAATTACCGGGTCCATGGTTCTGGGCGTATACTGGGGGGACGGGGACGACTCCCATTAACCCCTGACTATACCGGGGATACGCTTATCACAATGCCTTTCTGGTCTGTGCTGAAGCAGGGCATTCTGGCAGCCAATTGGCTTGACTTTTATTATTGAGCCTGGTTACCCCCTCTCGGAACCACAGACTTAGAAATCGCCAGCTCATATACAGTGCATAAAATATATTTATATATATATACCCTTATACACCATTTTAATAAAAAATATCACAAAATTCTTCTAAGTCCCTCGGGAAGAGTGAAAGACGCGCACGTTCATTTTCAGAGCTCCTAGACCTTCCTATAAGAAGTTAGCCAAAAAGTAGCTTCGAAAAACGCTTAGGTTAAGTTTCAGAGTTGCATCTAATGTACCGAAGCTGGACTTAGACATAATTTCACTCTCACAACATTATGGCTGGTTGGAGACAGTACGAACCACAAGTACCGGGTCCATGGTTCTGGGCGTATACTGGGGGGACGGGGACGACTCCCATTAACCCCTGACTATACCAGGGATACGCTTCTCACAATGCCTTACTGGTCTGTGCTGAAGCAGGGCATTCTGGCATCCAAGTGGCTTGACCTTTATTAGTGAGCCTGGTTATCCCCTCTCGGAACCACAGACTTAGAAATCGCCAGCTCATATACATGCATAAAATATATTTATATATATACCCTTATACACCATTTTAATAAAAAATATCACAAAATTCTTCTAAGTCCCTCGGGAAGAGTGAAAGACGCGCACGTTTATTTTCAGAGCTCCTAGACATTCCTATAAGAAGTTAGCCAAAAAGTTCTTTCGAAAAACGCTTAGGTTAAGTTTCAGAGTTGCTTCTAATGTACCGAAGCTGGACTTAGACATAATTTCACTCTCACAACATTATGGCTGGTTGGAGACAGTCCGAACCACAAATACCGGGTCCATGGTTCTGGCCATATACTGGGGGGACGGGGACGACTCCCATTAACCTCTGACTATACCGGGGATACGCTTATCACAATGCCTTTCTGGTCTGTGCTGAAGCAGGGCATTCTGGCAGCCAATTGGCTTGACTTTTATTAGTGAGCCTGGTTACCCCCTCTCGGAACCACAGACTTAGAAATCGCCAGCTCATATACATGCATAAAATATATTTATATATATACCCTTATACACCATTTTAATAAAAAATATCACAAAATTCTTCTAAGTCCCTCGGGAAGAGTGAAAGACGCGCACGTTCATTTTTAGAGCTCCTAGACCTTCCTATAAGAAGTTAGCCAAAAAGTAGCTTCGAAAAACGCTTAGGTTAAGTTTCAGAGTTGCATCTAATGTACCGAAGCTGGACTTAGACATAATTTCACTCTCACAACATTATGGCTGGTTGGAGACAGTCCGAACCACAAGTACTGGGTCCATGGTTCTGGGCGTATACTGGGGGGACGGGGACGACTCCCATTAACCCCTGACTATACCGGGGATACGCTTATCACAATGCCTTTCTGGTCTGTGCTGAAGCAGGGCATTCTGGCAGCCAATTGGCTTGACTTTTATTATTGAGCCTGGTTACCCCCTCTCGGAACCACAGACTTAGAAATCGCCAGCTCATATACAGTGCATAAAATATATTTATATATATATACCCTTATACACCATTTTAATAAAAAATATCACAAAATTCTTCTAAGTCCCTCGGGAAGAGTGAAAGACGCGCACGTTCATTTTCAGAGCTCCTAGACCTTCCTATAAGAAGTTAGCCAAAAAGTAGCTTCGAAAAACGCTTAGGTTAAGTTTCAGAGTTGCATCTAATGTACCGAAGCTGGACTTAGACATAATTTCACTCTCACAACATTATGGCTGGTTGGAGACATTCCGAACCACAAATACCGGGTCCATGGTTCTGGCCATATACTGGGGGGACGGGGACGACTCCCATTAACCCCTGACTATACCGGCGATATGCTTATCACAATGCCTTACTGGTCTGTGCTGAAGCAGGGCATTCTGGCAGCCAAGTGGCTTGACCTTTATTAGTGAGCCTGGTTACCCCCTCTCGGAACCACAGATTAGAAATCGCCAGCTCATATACAGTGCATAAAATATATTTATATATATACCCTTATACACCATTTTAATAAAAAATATCACAAAATTCTTCTAAGTCCCTCGGGAAGAGTGAAAGACGCGCACGTACATTTTCAGAGCTCCTAGACCTTCCTATAAGAAGTTAGCCAAAAAGTATCTTCGAAAAACGCTTAGGTTAAGTTTCAGAGTTGCTTCTAATGTACCAAAGCTGGACTTAGACATAATTTCACTCTCACAACATTATGGCTGGTTGGAGACAGTTCGAACCACAATTACCGGGTCCATGGTTCTGGGCGTATACTGGGGGGACGGGGACGACTCCCATTAACCCCTGACTATACCGGGGATACGCTTATCACAATGCCTTTCTGGTCTGTGCTGAAGCAGGGCATTCTGGCAGCCAAGTGGCTTGACCTTTATTAGTGAGCCTGGTTACCCCCTCTCGGAACCACAGACTTAGAAATCGCCAGCTCATATACAGTGCATAAAATATATTTATATATATATACCCTTATACACCATTTTAATAAAAAATATCTCAAAATTCTTCTAAGTCCCTCGGGAAGAGTGAAAGACGCGCACGTTCATTTTCAGAGCTCCTAGACCTTCCTATAAGAAGTTAGCCAAAAAGTAGCTTCGAAAAACGCTTAGGTTAAGTTTCAGAGTTGCATCTAATGTACCGAAGCTGGACTTAGACATAATTTCACTCTCACAACATTATGGCTGGTTGGAGACAGTCCGAACCACAAGTATCGGGTCCATGGTTCTGGGCGTATACTGGGGGGACGGGGACGACTCCCATTAACCCCTGACTATACCAGGGATACGCTTATCACAATGCCTTACTGGTCTGTGCTGAAGCAGGGCATTCTGGCATCCAAGTGGCTTGACCTTTATTAGTGAGCCTGGTTATCCCCTCTCGGAACCACAGACTTAGAAATCGCCAGCTCATATACATGCATAAAATATATTTATATATATACACTGGCGACACACTTTATTCGAGCTTGGCTAGTCCCACGAATTCGGGTATACCCGGGTGTATTGAGGTTTGTGACTGTTTTCTGCCCGAGTGCATTGAGTTATTTTCCAAGCAGGGATTGAAGCATTTTATTCCCGCTGGCTGCAATACTGCACAGTATATATATATAAACTGCATTACAATTCATGAATTTATGCCATCTGGTAGACACGCGAAGCATTGCAGCCTATTAAATCCTAATCATTATCATTTAACAGATCAGCCGCCCATCAGCCAGGCATGAACCCAGGCTGGGAAGGCAAATGCAACGGGGCTTGTCAGAGGTTAGGAGTGGCGCATTCCAGGTATCTGCCAGGTACATACCGGGTATTTGCTCGAATAAAGTGTGTCGGTGCAGTACCCTTATACACCATTTTAATAAAAAATATCACAAAATTCTTCTAAGTCCCTCGGGAAGAGTGAAAGACGCGCACGTTCATTTTCAGAGCTCCTAGACATTCCTATAAGAAGTTAGCCAAAAAGTACCTTCGAAAAACGCTTAGGTTAAGTTTCAGAGTTGCATCTAATGTACCGAAGCTGGACTTAGACATAATTTCACTCTCACAACATTATGGCTGGTTGGAGACATTCCGAACCACAAATACCGGGTCCATGGTTCTGGCCATATACTGGGGGGACGGGGACGACTCCCATTAACCCCTGACTATACCGGCGATATGCTTATCACAATGCCTTACTGGTCTGTGCTGAAGCAGGGCATTCTGGCAGCCAAGTGGCTTGACCTTTATTAGTGAGCCTGGTTACCCCCTCTCGGAACCACAGATTAGAAATCGCCAGCTCATATACAGTGCATAAAATATATTTATATATATACCCTTATACACCATTTTAATAAAAAATATCACAAAATTCTTCTAAGTCCCTCGGGAAGAGTGAAAGACGCGCACGTACATTTTCAGAGCTCCTAGACCTTCCTATAAGAAGTTAGCCAAAAAGTATCTTCGAAAAACGCTTAGGTTAAGTTTCAGAGTTGCTTCTAATGTACCGAAGCTGGACTTAGACATAATTTCACTCTCACAACATTATGGCTGGTTGGAGACAGTCCGAACCACAATTACCGGGTCCATGGTTCTGGGCGTATACTGGGGGGACGGGGACGACTCCCATTAACCCCTGACTATACCGGGGATACGCTTATCACAATGCCTTTCTGGTCTGTGCTGAAGCAGGGCATTCTGGCAGCCAATTGGCTTGACTTTTATTATTGAGCCTGGTTACCCCCTCTCGGAACCACAGACTTAGAAATCGCAAGCTCATATACAGTGCATAAAATATATTTATATATATATACCCTTATACACCATTTTAATAAAAAATATCACAAAATTCTTCTAAGTCCCTCGGGAAGAGTGAAAGACGCGCACGTTCATTTTCAGAGCTCCTAGACCTTCCTATAAGAAGTTAGCCAAAAAGTAGCTTCGAAAAACGCTTAGGTTAAGTTTCAGAGTTGCATCTAATGTACCGAAGCTGGACTTAGACATAATTTCACTCTCACAACATTATGGCTGGTTGGAGACAGTCCGAACCACAAGTACCGGGTCCATGGTTCTGGGCGTATACTGGGGGGACGGGGACGACTCCCATTAACCCCTGACTATACCAGGGATACGCTTATCACAATGCCTTACTGGTCTGTGCTGAAGCAGGGCATTCTGGCATCCAAGTGGCTTGACCTTTATTAGTGAGCCTGGTTATCCCCTCTCGGAACCACAGACTTAGAAATCGCCAGCTCATATACATGCATAAAATATATTTATATATATACCCTTATACACCATTTTAATAAAAAATATCACAAAATTCTTCTAAGTCCCTCGGGAAGAGTGAAAGACGCGCACGTTCATTTTCAGAGCTCCTAGACATTCCTATAAGAAGTTAGCCAAAAAGTACCTTCGAAAAACGCTTAGGTTAAGTTTCAGAGTTGCTTCTAATGTACCGAAGCTGGACTTAGACATAATTTCACTCTCACAACATTATGGCTGGTTGGAGACAGTCCGAACCACAAATACCGGGTCCATGGTTCTGGCCATATACTGGGGGGACGGGGACGACTCCCATTAACCTCTGACTATACCGGGGATACGCTTATCACAATGCCTTTCTGGTCTGTGCTGAAGCAGGGCATTCTGGCAGCCAATTGGCTTGACTTTTATTAGTGAGCCTGGTTACCCCCTCTCGGAACCACAGACTTAGAAATTGCCAGCTCATATACATGCATAAAATATATTTATATATATACCCTTATACACCATTTTAATAAAAAATATCACAAAATTCTTCTAAGTCCCTCGGGAAGAGTGAAAGACGCGCACGTTCATTTTTAGAGCTCCTAGACCTTCCTATAAGAAGTTAGCCAAAAAGTAGCTTCGAAAAACGCTTAGGTTAAGTTTCAGAGTTGCATCTAATGTACCGAAGCTGGACTTAGACATAATTTCACTCTCACAACATTATGGCTGGTTGGAGACAATCCGAACCACAAGTACTGGGTCCATGGTTCTGGGCGTATACTGGGGGGACGGGGACGACTCCCATTAACCCCTGACTATACCGGGGATACGCTTATCACAATGCCTTTCTGGTCTGTGCTGAAGCAGGGCATTCTGGCAGCCAATTGGCTTGACTTTTATTAGTGAGCCTGGTTACCCCCTCTCGGAACCACAGACTTAGAAATCGCAAGCTCATATACAGTGCATAAAATATATTTATATATATACCCTTATACAGTACATCATTTTAATAAAAAATATCACAAAATTCTTCTAAGTCCCTCAGGAAGAGTGAAAGACGCGCACGTTCATTTTCAGAGCTCCTAGACCTTCCTATAAGAAGTTAGCCAAAAAGTAGCTTCGAAAAACGCTTAGGTTAAGTTTCAGAGTTGCTTCTAATGTACCGAAGCTAGACTTAGACATACTGTAATTTCACTCTCACAACATTATGGCTGGTTGGAGACAGTCCGAACCACAAATACCGGGTCCATGGTTCTGGCCATATACTGGGGGGACGGGGACGACTCCCATTAACCCCTGACTATACCGGGGATACGCGTATCACTCTGCCTTACTGGTCTGTGCTGAAGCAGGGCATTCTGGCAGCCAAGTGGCTTGACCTTTATTAGTGAGCCTGGTTACCCCCTCTCGGAACCACAGACTTAGAAATCGCCAGCTCATATACAGTGCATAAAATATATTTATATATATACCCTTTTTCACCATTTTAATAAAAAATATCACAAAATTCTTCTAAGTCCCTCGGGAAGAGTGAAAGACGCGCACGTTCATTTTCAGAGCTCCTAGACCTTCCTATAAGAAGTTAGCCAAAAAGTAGCTTCAAAAAACGCTTAGGTTAAGTTTCAGAGTTGCATCTAATGTACCGAAGCTGGACTAAGACATAATTTCACTCTCACAACATTATGGCTGGTTGGAGACAGTCCGAACCACAAATACCGGGTCCATGGTTCTGGCCATATACTGGGGGGACGGGGACGACTCCCATTAACCCCTGACTATACCGGGGATACGCTTATCACAATGCCTTACTGGTCTGTGCTGAAGCAGGGCATTCTGGCAGCCAAGTGGCTTGACCTTTATTAGTGAGCCTGGTTACCCCCTCTCGGAACCACAGACTTAGAAATCGCCAGCTCATATACAGTGCATAAAATATATTTATATATATACCCTTTTTCACCATTTTAATAAAAAATATCACAAAATTCTTCTAAGTCCCTCGGGAAGAGTGAAAGACGCGCACGTTCATTTTCAGAGCTCCTAGACCTTCCTATAAGAAGTTAGCCAAAAAGTAGCTTCGAAAAACGCTTAGGTTAAGTTTCAGAGTTGCTTCTAATGTACCAGAGCTGGACTTAGACATAATTTCACTCTCACAACATTATGGCTGGTTGGAGACAGTCCGAACCACAAGTACTGGGTCCATGGTTCTGGGCGTATACTGGGGGGACGGGGACGACTCCCATTAACCCCTGACTATACCGGGGATACGCTTATCACAATGCCTTTCTGGTCTGTGCTGAAGCAGGGCATTCTGGCAGCCAATTGGCTTGACTTTTATTAGTGAGCCTGGTTACCCCCTCTCGGAACCACAGACTTAGAAATCGCAAGCTCATATACAGTGCATAAAATATATTTATATATATACCCTTATACAGTACATCATTTTAATAAAAAATATCACAAAATTCTTCTAAGTCCCGCAGGAAGAGTGAAAGACGCGCACGTTCATTTTCAGAGCTCCTAGACCTTCCTATAAGAAGTTAGCCAAAAAGTAGCTTCGAAAAACGCTTAGGTTAAGTTTCAGAGTTGCTTCTAATGTACCAAAGCTGGACTTAGACATAATTTCACTCTCACAACATTATGGCTGGTTGGAGACAGTCCGAACCACAATTACCGGGTCCATGGTTCTGGGCGTATACTGGGGGGATGGGGACGACTCCCATTAACCCCTGACTATACCGGGGATACGCTTATCACAATGCCTTTCTGGTCTGTGCTGAAGCAGGGCATTCTGGCAGCCAATTGGCTTGACTTTTATTAGTGAGCCTGGTTACCCCCTCTCGGAACCACAGACTTAGAAATCGCAAGCTCATATACAGTGCATAAAATATATTTATATATATACCCTTATACAGTACATCATTTTAATAAAAAATATCACAAAATTCTTCTAAGTCCCTCAGGAAGAGTGAAAGACGCGCACGTTCATTTTCAGAGCTCCTAGACCTTCCTATAAGAAGTTAGCCAAAAAGTAGCTTCGAAAAACGCTTAGGTTAAGTTTCAGAGTTGCTTCTAATGTACCAAAGCTGGACTTAGACATAATTTCACTCTCACAACATTATGGCTGGTTGGAGACAGTCCGAACCACAATTACCGGGTCCATGGTTCTGGGCGTATACTGGGGGGACGGGGACGACTCCCATTAACCCCTGACTATACCGGGGATACGCTTATCACAATGCCTTTCTGGTCTGTGCTGAAGCAGGGCATTCTGGCAGCCAATTGGCTTGACTTTTATTAGTGAGCCTGGTTACCCCCTCTCGGAACCACAGACTTAGAAATCGCAAGCTCATATACAGTGCATAAAATATATTTATATATATACCCTTATACAGTACATCATTTTAATAAAAAATATCACAAAATTCTTCTAAGTCCCTCAGGAAGAGTGAAAGACGCGCACGTTCATTTTCAGAGCTCCTAGACCTTCCTATAAGAAGTTAGCCAAAAAGTAGCTTCGAAAAACGCTTAGGTTAAGTTTCAGAGTTGCTTCTAATGTACCGAAGCTAGACTTAGACATACTGTAATTTCACTCTCACAACATTATGGCTGGTTGGAGACAGTCCGAACCACAAATACCGGGTCCATGGTTCTGGCCATATACTGGGGGGACGGGGACGACTCCCATTAACCCCTGACTATACCGGGGATACGCGTATCACTCTGCCTTACTGGTCTGTGCTGAAGCAGGGCATTCTGGCAGCCAAGTGGCTTGACCTTTATTAGTGAGCCTGGTTACCCCCTCTCGGAACCACAGACTTAGAAATCGCCAGCTCATATACAGTGCATAAAATATATTTATATATATACCCTTTTTCACCATTTTAATAAAAAATATCACAAAATTCTTCTAAGTCCCTCGGGAAGAGTGAAAGACGCGCACGTTCATTTTCAGAGCTCCTAGACCTTCCTATAAGAAGTTAGCCAAAAAGTAGCTTCGAAAAACGCTTAGGTTAAGTCTCAGAGTTGCATCTAATGTACCAAAGCTGGACTTAGACATAATTTCACTCTCACAACATTATGGCTGGTTGGAGACAGTCCGAACCACAAGTACCGGGTCCATGGTTCTGGGCGTATACTGGGGGGACGGGGACGACTCCCATTAACCCCTGACTATACCGGGGATACGCTTATCACAATGCCTTACTGGTCTGTGCTGAAGCAGGGCATTCTGGCAGCCAAGTGGCTTGACCTTTATTAGTGAGCCTGGTTACCCCCTCTCGGAACCACAGACTTAGAAATCGCCAGCTCATATACAGTGCATAAAATAAATTTATATATATACACCCTTATTCACCATTTTAATAAAAAATATCACAAAATTCTTCTAAGTCCCTCGGGAAGAGTTAAAGACGCGCACGTTCATTTTCAGAGCTCCTAGACCTTCCTATAAGAAGTTAGCCAAAAAGTAGCTTCGAAAAACGCTTAGGTTAAGTTTCAGAGTTGCTTCTAATGTACCGAAGCTGGAATTAGACATAATTTCACTCTCACAACATTATGGCTGGTTGGAGACAGTCCGAACCACAAGTACTGGGTCCATGGTTCTGGGCGTATACTGGGGGGACGGGGATTACTCCCATTAACCCCTGACTATACCGGGGATACGCTTATCACAATGCCTTACTGGTCTGTGCTGAAGCAGGGCATTCTGGCAGCCAAGTGGCTTGACCTTTATTAGTGAGCCTGGTTACCCCCTCTCGGAACCACAAACTTAGAAATCGCCAGCTCATATACAGTGCATAAAATAAATTTATATATATATACCCTTATACACCATTTTAATAAAAAATATCACAAAATTCTTCTAAGTCCCTCGGGAAGAGTGAAAGACGCGCACGTTCATTTTCAGAGCTCCTAGACCTTCCTATAAGAAGTTAGCCAAAAAGTAGCTTCGAAAAACGCTTAGGTTAAGTTTCAGAGTTGCTTCTCATGTACCAAAGCTGGACTTAGACATAATTTCACTCTCACAACATTATGGCTGGTTGGAGACAGTCCGAACCACAAATACCGGGTCCATGGTTCTGGCCATATACTGGGGGGACGGGGGGGACTCCCATTAACCCCTGACTATACCGGGAATACGCTTATCACAATGCCTTATGGTCTGTGCTGAAGCAGGGAATTCTGGCAGCCAAGTGGCTTGACCTTTATTAGTGAGCCTGGTTACCCCCTCTCGGAACCACAGACTTAGAAATCGCCAGCTCATATACAGTGCATAAAATAAATTTATATATATATACCCTTATACACCATTTTAATAAAAAATATCACAAAATTCTTCTAAGTCCCTCAGGAAGAGTGAAAGACGCGCACGTTCATTTTCAGATCTCCTAGACCTTCCTATAAGAAGTTAGCCAAAAAGTAGCTTCGAAAAACGCTTAGGTTAAGTTTCAGAGTTGCTTCTAATGTACCAAAGCTGGACTTAGACATAATTTCACTTTCACAACATTATGGCTGGTTGGAGACAGTCCGAACCACAATTACCGGGTCCATGGTTCTGGGCGTATACTGGGGGGACGGGGACGACTCCCATTAACCCCTGACTATACCGGGGATACGCTTATCACAATGCCTTTCTGGTCTGTGCTGAAGCAGGGCATTCTGGCAGCCAATTGGCTTGACTTTTATTATTGAGCCTGGTTACCCCCTCTCGGAACCACAGACTTAGAAATCGCCAGCTCATATACAGTGCATAAAATATATTTATATATATATACCCTTATACACCATTTTAATAAAAAATATCACAAAATTCTTCTAAGTCCCTCGGGAAGAGTGAAAGACGCGCACGTTCATTTTCAGAGCTCCTAGACCTTCCTATAATAAGTTAGCCAAAAAGTAGCTTCGAAAAACGCTTAGGTTAAGTTTCAGAGTTGCATCTAATGTACCGAAGCTGGACTTAGACATAATTTCACTCTCACAACATTATGGCTGGTTGGAGACAGTCCGAACCACAAGTACCGGGTCCATGGTTCTGGGCGTATACTGGGGGGACGGGGACGACTCCCATTAACCCCTGACTATACCGGGGATATGCTTATCACAATGCATTTCTGGTCTGTGCTGAAGCAGGGCATTCTGGCAGCCAATTGGCTTGACCTTTATTAGTGAGCCTGGTTACCCCCTCTCGGAACCACAGACTTAGAAATCGCCAGCTCATATACAGTGCATAAAATATATTTATATATATACCCTTATACACCATTTTAATAAAAAATATCACAAAATTCTTCTAAGTCCCTCGGGAAGAGTGAAAGACGCGCACGTACATTTTCAGAGCTCCTAGACCTTTCTATAAGATGTTAGCCAAAAAGTATCTTCGAAAAACGCTTAGGTTAAGTTTCAGAGTTGCTTCTAATGTACCAAAGCTGGACTTAGACATAATTTCACTCTCACAACATTATGGCTGGTTGGAGACAGTCCGAACCACAATTACCGGGTCCATGGTTCTGGGCGTATACTGGGGGGACGGGGACGACTCCCATTAACCCCTGACTATACCGGGGATACGCTTATCACAATGCCTTTCTGGTCTGTGCTGAAGCAGGGCATTCTGGCAGCCAATTGGCTTGACTTTTATTAGTGAGCCTGGTTACCCCCTCTCGGAACCACAGACTTAGAAATCGCCAGCTCATATACAGTGCATAAAATATATTTATATATATACCCTTATACATCATTTTAATAAAAAATATCACAAAATTCTTCTAAGTCCCTCGGGAAGAGTGAAAGACGCGCACGTTCATTTTCAGAGCTCCTAGACCTTCCTATAAGAAGTTAGCAGAAACGTAGCTTCGAAAAACGCTTAGGTTAAGTTTCAGAGTTGCTTCTAATGTACTGAAGCTGGACTTAGACATAATTTCACTCTCACAACATTATGGCTGGTTGGAGACAGTCCGAACCACAAGTACCGGGTCCATGGTTCTGGCCATATACTGGGGGGACGGGGACGACTCCCATTAACCCCTGACTATACCGGGGATACGCTTATCACAATGCCTTACTGGTCTGTGCTGAAGCAGGGCATTCTGGCAGCCAATTGGCTTGACTTTTATTAGTGAGCCTGGTTACCCCCTCTCGGAACCACAGACTTAGAAATCGCCAGCTCATATACAGTGCATAAAATATATTTATATATATACCCTTATACACCATTTTAATAAAAAATATCACAAAATTCTTCTAAGTCCCTCGGGAAGAGTGAAAGACGCGCACGTTAATTTTCAGAGCTCCTAGACCTTCCTATAAGAAGTTAGCCAAAAAGTAGCTTCGAAAAACGCTTAGGTTAAGTTTCAGAGTTGCTTTTAATGTACCAAAGCTGGACTTAGACATAATTTCACTCTCACAACATTATGGCTGGTTGGAGACAGTCCGAACCACAAGTACCGGGTCCATGGTTCTGGGCGTATACTGGGGGGACGGGGACGACTCCCATTAACCCCTGACTATACCGGGGATACGCTTATCACAATGCCTTACTGGTCTGTGCTGAAGCAGGGCATTCTGGCATCCAAGTGGCTTGACCTTTATTAGTGAGCCTGGTTACCCCCTCTCGGAACCACAGACTTAGAAATCGCCAGCTCATATACAGTGCATAAAATATATTTATATATATACCCTTATACACCATTTTAATAAAAAATATCACAAAATTCTTCTAAGTCCCTCGGGAAGAGTGAAAGACGCGCACGTTCATTTTTAGAGCTCCTAGACCTTCCTATAAGAAGTTAGCCAAAAAGTAGCTTCGAAAAACGCTTAGGTTAAGTTTCAGAGTTGCATCTAATGTACCGAAGCTGGACTTAGACATAATTTCACTCTCACAACATTATGGCTGGTTGGAGACATTCCGAACCACAAATACCGGGTCCATGGTTCTGGCCATATACTGGGGGGACGGGGACGACTCCCATTAACCCCTGACTATACCGGCGATATGCTTATCACAATGCCTTACTGGTCTGTGCTGAAGCAGGGCATTCTGGCAGCCAAGTGGCTTGACCTTTATTAGTGAGCCTGGTTACCCCCTCTCGGAACCACAGATTAGAAATCGCCAGCTCATATACAGTGCATAAAATATATTTATATATATACCCTTATACACCATTTTAATAAAAAATATCACAAAATTCTTCTAAGTCCCTCGGGAAGAGTGAAAGACGCGCACGTACATTTTCAGAGCTCCTAGACCTTCCTATAAGAAGTTAGCCAAAAAGTATCTTCGAAAAACGCTTAGGTTAAGTTTCAGAGTTGCTTCTAATGTACCGAAGCTGGACTTAGACATAATTTCACTCTCACAACATTATGGCTGGTTGGAGACAGTCCGAACCACAATTACCGGGTCCATGGTTCTGGGCGTATACTGGGGGGACGGGGACGACTCCCATTAACCCCTGACTATACCGGGGATACGCTTATCACAATGCCTTTCTGGTCTGTGCTGAAGCAGGGCATTCTGGCAGCCAATTGGCTTGACTTTTATTATTGAGCCTGGTTACCCCCTCTCGGAACCACAGACTTAGAAATCGCAAGCTCATATACAGTGCATAAAATATATTTATATATATATACCCTTATACACCATTTTAATAAAAAATATCACAAAATTCTTCTAAGTCCCTCGGGAAGAGTGAAAGACGCGCACGTTCATTTTCAGAGCTCCTAGACCTTCCTATAAGAAGTTAGCCAAAAAGTAGCTTCGAAAAACGCTTAGGTTAAGTTTCAGAGTTGCATCTAATGTACCGAAGCTGGACTTAGACATAATTTCACTCTCACAACATTATGGCTGGTTGGAGACAGTCCGAACCACAAGTACCGGGTCCATGGTTCTGGGCGTATACTGGGGGGACGGGGACGACTCCCATTAACCCCTGACTATACCAGGGATACGCTTATCACAATGCCTTACTGGTCTGTGCTGAAGCAGGGCATTCTGGCATCCAAGTGGCTTGACCTTTATTAGTGAGCCTGGTTATCCCCTCTCGGAACCACAGACTTAGAAATCGCCAGCTCATATACATGCATAAAATATATTTATATATATACCCTTATACACCATTTTAATAAAAAATATCACAAAATTCTTCTAAGTCCCTCGGGAAGAGTGAAAGACGCGCACGTTCATTTTCAGAGCTCCTAGACATTCCTATAAGAAGTTAGCCAAAAAGTACCTTCGAAAAACGCTTAGGTTAAGTTTCAGAGTTGCTTCTAATGTACCGAAGCTGGACTTAGACATAATTTCACTCTCACAACATTATGGCTGGTTGGAGACAGTCCGAACCACAAATACCGGGTCCATGGTTCTGGCCATATACTGGGGGGACGGGGACGACTCCCATTAACCTCTGACTATACCGGGGATACGCTTATCACAATGCCTTTCTGGTCTGTGCTGAAGCAGGGCATTCTGGCAGCCAATTGGCTTGACTTTTATTAGTGAGCCTGGTTACCCCCTCTCGGAACCACAGACTTAGAAATTGCCAGCTCATATACATGCATAAAATATATTTATATATATACCCTTATACACCATTTTAATAAAAAATATCACAAAATTCTTCTAAGTCCCTCGGGAAGAGTGAAAGACGCGCACGTTCATTTTTAGAGCTCCTAGACCTTCCTATAAGAAGTTAGCCAAAAAGTAGCTTCGAAAAACGCTTAGGTTAAGTTTCAGAGTTGCTTCTAATGTACCGAAGCTGGAATTAGACATAATTTCACTCTCACAACATTATGGCTGGTTGGAGACAGTCCGAACCACAAGTACTGGGTCCATGGTTCTGGGCGTATACTGGGGGGACGGGGATTACTCCCATTAACCCCTGACTATACCGGGGATACGCTTATCACAATGCCTTACTGGTCTGTGCTGAAGCAGGGCATTCTGGCAGCCAAGTGGCTTGACCTTTATTAGTGAGCCTGGTTACCCCCTCTCGGAACCACAAACTTAGAAATCGCCAGCTCATATACAGTGCATAAAATAAATTTATATATATATACCCTTATACACCATTTTAATAAAAAATATCACAAAATTCTTCTAAGTCCCTCGGGAAGAGTGAAAGACGCGCACGTTCATTTTCAGAGCTCCTAGACCTTCCTATAAGAAGTTAGCCAAAAAGTAGCTTCGAAAAACGCTTAGGTTAAGTTTCAGAGTTGCTTCTCATGTACCAAAGCTGGACTTAGACATAATTTCACTCTCACAACATTATGGCTGGTTGGAGACAGTCCGAACCACAAATACCGGGTCCATGGTTCTGGCCATATACTGGGGGATCGGGGGGGACTCCCATTAACCCCTGACTATACCGGGAATACGCTTATCACAATGCCTTATGGTCTGTGCTGAAGCAGGGAATTCTGGCAGCCAAGTGGCTTGACCTTTATTAGTGAGCCTGGTTACCCCCTCTCGGAACCACAGACTTAGAAATCGCCAGCTCATATACAGTGCATAAAATAAATTTATATATATATACCCTTATACACCATTTTAATAAAAAATATCACAAAATTCTTCTAAGTCCCTCAGGAAGAGTGAAAGACGCGCACGTTCATTTTCAGATCTCCTAGACCTTCCTATAAGAAGTTAGCCAAAAAGTAGCTTCGAAAAACGCTTAGGTTAAGTTTCAGAGTTGCTTCTAATGTACCAAAGCTGGACTTAGACATAATTTCACTTTCACAACATTATGGCTGGTTGGAGACAGTCCGAACCACAATTACCGGGTCCATGGTTCTGGGCGTATACTGGGGGGACGGGGACGACTCCCATTAACCCCTGACTATACCGGGGATACGCTTATCACAATGCCTTTCTGGTCTGTGCTGAAGCAGGGCATTCTGGCAGCCAATTGGCTTGACTTTTATTATTGAGCCTGGTTACCCCCTCTCGGAACCACAGACTTAGAAATCGCCAGCTCATATACAGTGCATAAAATATATTTATATATATATACCCTTATACACCATTTTAATAAAAAATATCACAAAATTCTTCTAAGTCCCTCGGGAAGAGTGAAAGACGCGCACGTTCATTTTCAGAGCTCCTAGACCTTCCTATAATAAGTTAGCCAAAAAGTAGCTTCGAAAAACGCTTAGGTTAAGTTTCAGAGTTGCATCTAATGTACCGAAGCTGGACTTAGACATAATTTCACTCTCACAACATTATGGCTGGTTGGAGACAGTCCGAACCACAAGTACCGGGTCCATGGTTCTGGGCGTATACTGGGGGGACGGGGACGACTCCCATTAACCCCTGACTATACCGGGGATATGCTTATCACAATGCATTTCTGGTCTGTGCTGAAGCAGGGCATTCTGGCAGCCAATTGGCTTGACCTTTATTAGTGAGCCTGGTTACCCCCTCTCGGAACCACAGACTTAGAAATCGCCAGCTCATATACAGTGCATAAAATATATTTATATATATACCCTTATACACCATTTTAATAAAAAATATCACAAAATTCTTCTAAGTCCCTCGGGAAGAGTGAAAGACGCGCACGTACATTTTCAGAGCTCCTAGACCTTTCTATAAGATGTTAGCCAAAAAGTATCTTCGAAAAACGCTTAGGTTAAGTTTCAGAGTTGCTTCTAATGTACCAAAGCTGGACTTAGACATAATTTCACTCTCACAACATTATGGCTGGTTGGAGACAGTCCGAACCACAATTACCGGGTCCATGGTTCTGGGCGTATACTGGGGGGACGGGGACGACTCCCATTAACCCCTGACTATACCGGGGATACGCTTATCACAATGCCTTTCTGGTCTGTGCTGAAGCAGGGCATTCTGGCAGCCAATTGGCTTGACTTTTATTAGTGAGCCTGGTTACCCCCTCTCGGAACCACAGACTTAGAAATCGCCAGCTCATATACAGTGCATAAAATATATTTATATATATACCCTTATACATCATTTTAATAAAAAATATCACAAAATTCTTCTAAGTCCCTCGGGAAGAGTGAAAGACGCGCACGTTCATTTTCAGAGCTCCTAGACCTTCCTATAAGAAGTTAGCAGAAACGTAGCTTCGAAAAACGCTTAGGTTAAGTTTCAGAGTTGCTTCTAATGTACTGAAGCTGGACTTAGACATAATTTCACTCTCACAACATTATGGCTGGTTGGAGACAGTCCGAACCACAAGTACCGGGTCCATGGTTCTGGCCATATACTGGGGGGACGGGGACGACTCCCATTAACCCCTGACTATACCGGGGATACGCTTATCACAATGCCTTACTGGTCTGTGCTGAAGCAGGGCATTCTGGCATCCAAGTGGCTTGACCTTTATTAGTGAGCCTGGTTACCCCCTCTCGGAACCACAGACTTAGAAATCGCCAGCTCATATACAGTGCATAAAATATATTTATATATATACCCTTATACACCATTTTAATAAAAAATATCACAAAATTCATCTACTGTAAGTCCCTCGGGAAGAGTGAAAGACGCGCACGTTCATTTTCAGAGCTCCTAGACCTTCCTATAAGAAGTTAGCCAAAAAGTAGCTTCGAAAAACGCTTAGGTTAAGTTTCAGAGTTGCTTCTAATGTACCAAAGCTGGACTTAGACATAATTTCACTCTCACAACATTATGGCTGGTTGGAGACAGTCCGAACCACAATTACCGGGTCCATGGTTCTGGGCGTATACTGGGGGGACGGGGACGACTCCCATTAACCCCTGACTATACCGGGGATACGCTTATCACAATGCCTTTCTGGTCTGTGCTGAAGCAGGGCATTCTGGCAGCCAATTGGCTTGACTTTTATTAGTGAGCCTGGTTACCCCCTCTCGGAACCACAGACTTAGAAATCGCAAGCTCATATACAGTGCATAAAATATATTTATATATATACCCTTATACAGTACATCATTTTAATAAAAAATATCACAAAATTCTTCTAAGTCCCTCAGGAAGAGTGAAAGACGCGCACGTTCATTTTCAGAGCTCCTAGACCTTCCTATAAGAAGTTAGCCAAAAAGTAGCTTCGAAAAACGCTTAGGTTAAGTTTCAGAGTTGCTTCTAATGTACCGAAGCTAGACTTAGACATACTGTAATTTCACTCTCACAACATTATGGCTGGTTGGAGACAGTCCGAACCACAAATACCGGGTCCATGGTTCTGGCCATATACTGGGGGGACGGGGACGACTCCCATTAACCCCTGACTATACCGGGGATACGCGTATCACTCTGCCTTACTGGTCTGTGCTGAAGCAGGGCATTCTGGCAGCCAAGTGGCTTGACCTTTATTAGTGAGCCTGGTTACCCCCTCTCGGAACCACAGACTTAGAAATCGCCAGCTCATATACAGTGCATAAAATATATTTATATATATACCCTTTTTCACCATTTTAATAAAAAATATCACAAAATTCTTCTAAGTCCCTCGGGAAGAGTGAAAGACGCGCACGTTCATTTTCAGAGCTCCTAGACCTTCCTATAAGAAGTTAGCCAAAAAGTAGCTTCGAAAAACGCTTAGGTTAAGTCTCAGAGTTGCATCTAATGTACCAAAGCTGGACTTAGACATAATTTCACTCTCACAACATTATGGCTGGTTGGAGACAGTCCGAACCACAAGTACCGGGTCCATGGTTCTGGGCGTATACTGGGGGGACGGGGACGACTCCCATTAACCCCTGACTATACCGGGGATACGCTTATCACAATGCCTTACTGGTCTGTGCTGAAGCAGGGCATTCTGGCAGCCAAGTGGCTTGACCTTTATTAGTGAGCCTGGTTACCCCCTCTCGGAACCACAGACTTAGAAATCGCCAGCTCATATACAGTGCATAAAATAAATTTATATATATACACCCTTATTCACCATTTTAATAAAAAATATCACAAAATTCTTCTAAGTCCCTCGGGAAGAGTTAAAGACGCGCACGTTCATTTTCAGAGCTCCTAGACCTTCCTATAAGAAGTTAGCCAAAAAGTAGCTTCGAAAAACGCTTAGGTTAAGTTTCAGAGTTGCTTCTAATGTACCGAAGCTGGAATTAGACATAATTTCACTCTCACAACATTATGGCTGGTTGGAGACAGTCCGAACCACAAGTACTGGGTCCATGGTTCTGGGCGTATACTGGGGGGACGGGGATTACTCCCATTAACCCCTGACTATACCGGGGATACGCTTATCACAATGCCTTACTGGTCTGTGCTGAAGCAGGGCATTCTGGCAGCCAAGTGGCTTGACCTTTATTAGTGAGCCTGGTTACCCCCTCTCGGAACCACAAACTTAGAAATCGCCAGCTCATATACAGTGCATAAAATAAATTTATATATATATACCCTTATACACCATTTTAATAAAAAATATCACAAAATTCTTCTAAGTCCCTCGGGAAGAGTGAAAGACGCGCACGTTCATTTTCAGAGCTCCTAGACCTTCCTATAAGAAGTTAGCCAAAAAGTAGCTTCGAAAAACGCTTAGGTTAAGTTTCAGAGTTGCTTCTCATGTACCAAAGCTGGACTTAGACATAATTTCACTCTCACAACATTATGGCTGGTTGGAGACAGTCCGAACCACAAATACCGGGTCCATGGTTCTGGCCATATACTGGGGGGACGGGGGGGACTCCCATTAACCCCTGACTATACCGGGAATACGCTTATCACAATGCCTTATGGTCTGTGCTGAAGCAGGGAATTCTGGCAGCCAAGTGGCTTGACCTTTATTAGTGAGCCTGGTTACCCCCTCTCGGAACCACAGACTTAGAAATCGCCAGCTCATATACAGTGCATAAAATAAATTTATATATATATACCCTTATACACCATTTTAATAAAAAATATCACAAAATTCTTCTAAGTCCCTCAGGAAGAGTGAAAGACGCGCACGTTCATTTTCAGATCTCCTAGACCTTCCTATAAGAAGTTAGCCAAAAAGTAGCTTCGAAAAACGCTTAGGTTAAGTTTCAGAGTTGCTTCTAATGTACCAAAGCTGGACTTAGACATAATTTCACTTTCACAACATTATGGCTGGTTGGAGACAGTCCGAACCACAATTACCGGGTCCATGGTTCTGGGCGTATACTGGGGGGACGGGGACGACTCCCATTAACCCCTGACTATACCGGGGATACGCTTATCACAATGCCTTTCTGGTCTGTGCTGAAGCAGGGCATTCTGGCAGCCAATTGGCTTGACTTTTATTATTGAGCCTGGTTACCCCCTCTCGGAACCACAGACTTAGAAATCGCCAGCTCATATACAGTGCATAAAATATATTTATATATATATACCCTTATACACCATTTTAATAAAAAATATCACAAAATTCTTCTAAGTCCCTCGGGAAGAGTGAAAGACGCGCACGTTCATTTTCAGAGCTCCTAGACCTTCCTATAATAAGTTAGCCAAAAAGTAGCTTCGAAAAACGCTTAGGTTAAGTTTCAGAGTTGCATCTAATGTACCGAAGCTGGACTTAGACATAATTTCACTCTCACAACATTATGGCTGGTTGGAGACAGTCCGAACCACAAGTACCGGGTCCATGGTTCTGGGCGTATACTGGGGGGACGGGGACGACTCCCATTAACCCCTGACTATACCGGGGATATGCTTATCACAATGCATTTCTGGTCTGTGCTGAAGCAGGGCATTCTGGCAGCCAATTGGCTTGACCTTTATTAGTGAGCCTGGTTACCCCCTCTCGGAACCACAGACTTAGAAATCGCCAGCTCATATACAGTGCATAAAATATATTTATATATATACCCTTATACACCATTTTAATAAAAAATATCACAAAATTCTTCTAAGTCCCTCGGGAAGAGTGAAAGACGCGCACGTACATTTTCAGAGCTCCTAGACCTTTCTATAAGATGTTAGCCAAAAAGTATCTTCGAAAAACGCTTAGGTTAAGTTTCAGAGTTGCTTCTAATGTACCAAAGCTGGACTTAGACATAATTTCACTCTCACAACATTATGGCTGGTTGGAGACAGTCCGAACCACAATTACCGGGTCCATGGTTCTGGGCGTATACTGGGGGGACGGGGACGACTCCCATTAACCCCTGACTATACCGGGGATACGCTTATCACAATGCCTTTCTGGTCTGTGCTGAAGCAGGGCATTCTGGCAGCCAATTGGCTTGACTTTTATTAGTGAGCCTGGTTACCCCCTCTCGGAACCACAGACTTAGAAATCGCCAGCTCATATACAGTGCATAAAATATATTTATATATATACCCTTATACATCATTTTAATAAAAAATATCACAAAATTCTTCTAAGTCCCTCGGGAAGAGTGAAAGACGCGCACGTTCATTTTCAGAGCTCCTAGACCTTCCTATAAGAAGTTAGCAGAAACGTAGCTTCGAAAAACGCTTAGGTTAAGTTTCAGAGTTGCTTCTAATGTACTGAAGCTGGACTTAGACATAATTTCACTCTCACAACATTATGGCTGGTTGGAGACAGTCCGAACCACAAGTACCGGGTCCATGGTTCTGGCCATATACTGGGGGGACGGGGACGACTCCCATTAACCCCTGACTATACCGGGGATACGCTTATCACAATGCCTTACTGGTCTGTGCTGAAGCAGGGCATTCTGGCAGCCAATTGGCTTGACTTTTATTAGTGAGCCTGGTTACCCCCTCTCGGAACCACAGACTTAGAAATCGCCAGCTCATATACAGTGCATAAAATATATTTATATATATACCCTTATACACCATTTTAATAAAAAATATCACAAAATTCTTCTAAGTCCCTCGGGAAGAGTGAAAGACGCGCACGTTAATTTTCAGAGCTCCTAGACCTTCCTATAAGAAGTTAGCCAAAAAGTAGCTTCGAAAAACGCTTAGGTTAAGTTTCAGAGTTGCTTTTAATGTACCAAAGCTGGACTTAGACATAATTTCACTCTCACAACATTATGGCTGGTTGGAGACAGTCCGAACCACAAGTACCGGGTCCATGGTTCTGGGCGTATACTGGGGGGACGGGGACGACTCCCATTAACCCCTGACTATACCGGGGATACGCTTATCACAATGCCTTACTGGTCTGTGCTGAAGCAGGGCATTCTGGCAGCCAAGTGGCTTGACCTTTATTAGTGAGCCTGGTTACCCCCTCTCGGAACCACAGACTTAGAAATCGCCAGCTCATATACAGTGCATAAAATATATTTATATATATACCCTTTTTCACCATTTTAATAAAAAATATCACAAAATTCTTCTAAGTCCCTCGGGAAGAGTGAAAGACGCGCACGTTCATTTTCAGAGCTCCTAGACCTTCCTATAAGAAGTTAGCCAAAAAGTAGCTTCAAAAAACGCTTAGGTTAAGTTTCAGAGTTGCATCTAATGTACCGAAGCTGGACTAAGACATAATTTCACTCTCACAACATTATGGCTGGTTGGAGACAGTCCGAACCACAAATACCGGGTCCATGGTTCTGGCCATATACTGGGGGGACGGGGACGACTCCCATTAACCCCTGACTATACCGGGGATACGCTTATCACAATGCCTTACTGGTCTGTGCTGAAGCAGGGCATTCTGGCAGCCAAGTGGCTTGACCTTTATTAGTGAGCCTGGTTACCCCCTCTCGGAACCACAGACTTAGAAATCGCCAGCTCATATACAGTGCATAAAATATATTTATATATATACCCTTTTTCACCATTTTAATAAAAAATATCACAAAATTCTTCTAAGTCCCTCGGGAAGAGTGAAAGACGCGCACGTTCATTTTCAGAGCTCCTAGACCTTCCTATAAGAAGTTAGCCAAAAAGTAGCTTCGAAAAACGCTTAGGTTAAGTTTCAGAGTTGCTTCTAATGTACCAGAGCTGGACTTAGACATAATTTCACTCTCACAACATTATGGCTGGTTGGAGACAGTCCGAACCACAAGTACTGGGTCCATGGTTCTGGGCGTATACTGGGGGGACGGGGACGACTCCCATTAACCCCTGACTATACCGGGGATACGCTTATCACAATGCCTTTCTGGTCTGTGCTGAAGCAGGGCATTCTGGCAGCCAATTGGCTTGACTTTTATTAGTGAGCCTGGTTACCCCCTCTCGGAACCACAGACTTAGAAATCGCAAGCTCATATACAGTGCATAAAATATATTTATATATATACCCTTATACAGTACATCATTTTAATAAAAAATATCACAAAATTCTTCTAAGTCCCGCAGGAAGAGTGAAAGACGCGCACGTTCATTTTCAGAGCTCCTAGACCTTCCTATAAGAAGTTAGCCAAAAAGTAGCTTCGAAAAACGCTTAGGTTAAGTTTCAGAGTTGCTTCTAATGTACCAAAGCTGGACTTAGACATAATTTCACTCTCACAACATTATGGCTGGTTGGAGACAGTCCGAACCACAATTACCGGGTCCATGGTTCTGGGCGTATACTGGGGGGATGGGGACGACTCCCATTAACCCCTGACTATACCGGGGATACGCTTATCACAATGCCTTTCTGGTCTGTGCTGAAGCAGGGCATTCTGGCAGCCAATTGGCTTGACTTTTATTAGTGAGCCTGGTTACCCCCTCTCGGAACCACAGACTTAGAAATCGCAAGCTCATATACAGTGCATAAAATATATTTATATATATACCCTTATACAGTACATCATTTTAATAAAAAATATCACAAAATTCTTCTAAGTCCCTCAGGAAGAGTGAAAGACGCGCACGTTCATTTTCAGAGCTCCTAGACCTTCCTATAAGAAGTTAGCCAAAAAGTAGCTTCGAAAAACGCTTAGGTTAAGTTTCAGAGTTGCTTCTAATGTACCAAAGCTGGACTTAGACATAATTTCACTCTCACAACATTATGGCTGGTTGGAGACAGTCCGAACCACAATTACCGGGTCCATGGTTCTGGGCGTATACTGGGGGGACGGGGACGACTCCCATTAACCCCTGACTATACCGGGGATACGCTTATCACAATGCCTTTCTGGTCTGTGCTGAAGCAGGGCATTCTGGCAGCCAATTGGCTTGACTTTTATTAGTGAGCCTGGTTACCCCCTCTCGGAACCACAGACTTAGAAATCGCCAGCTCATATACAGTGCATAAAATATATTTATATATATATACCCTTATACACCATTTTAATAAAAAATATCACAAAATTCTTCTAAGTCCCTCGGGAAGAGTGAAAGACGCGCACGTTCATTTTCAGAGCTCCTAGACCTTCCTATAATAAGTTAGCCAAAAAGTAGCTTCGAAAAACGCTTAGGTTAAGTTTCAGAGTTGCATCTAATGTACCGAAGCTGGACTTAGACATAATTTCACTCTCACAACATTATGGCTGGTTGGAGACAGTCCGAACCACAAGTACCGGGTCCATGGTTCTGGGCGTATACTGGGGGGACGGGGACGACTCCCATTAACCCCTGACTATACCGGGGATATGCTTATCACAATGCATTTCTGGTCTGTGCTGAAGCAGGGCATTCTGGCAGCCAATTGGCTTGACCTTTATTAGTGAGCCTGGTTACCCCCTCTCGGAACCACAGACTTAGAAATCGCCAGCTCATATACAGTGCATAAAATATATTTATATATATACCCTTATACACCATTTTAATAAAAAATATCACAAAATTCTTCTAAGTCCCTCGGGAAGAGTGAAAGACGCGCACGTACATTTTCAGAGCTCCTAGACCTTTCTATAAGATGTTAGCCAAAAAGTATCTTCGAAAAACGCTTAGGTTAAGTTTCAGAGTTGCTTCTAATGTACCAAAGCTGGACTTAGACATAATTTCACTCTCACAACATTATGGCTGGTTGGAGACAGTCCGAACCACAATTACCGGGTCCATGGTTCTGGGCGTATACTGGGGGGACGGGGACGACTCCCATTAACCCCTGACTATACCGGGGATACGCTTATCACAATGCCTTTCTGGTCTGTGCTGAAGCAGGGCATTCTGGCAGCCAATTGGCTTGACTTTTATTAGTGAGCCTGGTTACCCCCTCTCGGAACCACAGACTTAGAAATCGCCAGCTCATATACAGTGCATAAAATATATTTATATATATACCCTTATACATCATTTTAATAAAAAATATCACAAAATTCTTCTAAGTCCCTCGGGAAGAGTGAAAGACGCGCACGTTCATTTTCAGAGCTCCTAGACCTTCCTATAAGAAGTTAGCAGAAACGTAGCTTCGAAAAACGCTTAGGTTAAGTTTCAGAGTTGCTTCTAATGTACTGAAGCTGGACTTAGACATAATTTCACTCTCACAACATTATGGCTGGTTGGAGACAGTCCGAACCACAAGTACCGGGTCCATGGTTCTGGCCATATACTGGGGGGACGGGGACGACTCCCATTAACCCCTGACTATACCGGGGATACGCTTATCACAATGCCTTACTGGTCTGTGCTGAAGCAGGGCATTCTGGCAGCCAATTGGCTTGACTTTTATTAGTGAGCCTGGTTACCCCCTCTCGGAACCACAGACTTAGAAATCGCCAGCTCATATACAGTGCATAAAATATATTTATATATATACCCTTATACACCATTTTAATAAAAAATATCACAAAATTCTTCTAAGTCCCTCGGGAAGAGTGAAAGACGCGCACGTTAATTTTCAGAGCTCCTAGACCTTCCTATAAGAAGTTAGCCAAAAAGTAGCTTCGAAAAACGCTTAGGTTAAGTTTCAGAGTTGCTTTTAATGTACCAAAGCTGGACTTAGACATAATTTCACTCTCACAACATTATGGCTGGTTGGAGACAGTCCGAACCACAAGTACCGGGTCCATGGTTCTGGGCGTATACTGGGGGGACGGGGACGACTCCCATTAACCCCTGACTATACCGGGGATACGCTTATCACAATGCCTTACTGGTCTGTGCTGAAGCAGGGCATTCTGGCATCCAAGTGGCTTGACCTTTATTAGTGAGCCTGGTTACCCCCTCTCGGAACCACAGACTTAGAAATCGCCAGCTCATATACAGTGCATAAAATATATTTATATATATACCCTTATACACCATTTTAATAAAAAATATCACAAAATTCATCTACTGTAAGTCCCTCGGGAAGAGTGAAAGACGCGCACGTTCATTTTCAGAGCTCCTAGACCTTCCTATAAGAAGTTAGCCAAAAAGTAGCTTCGAAAAACGCTTAGGTTAAGTTTCAGAGTTGCTTCTAATGTACCAAAGCTGGACTTAGACATAATTTCACTCTCACAACATTATGGCTGGTTGGAGACAGTCCGAACCACAATTACCGGGTCCATGGTTCTGGGCGTATACTGGGGGGACGGGGACGACTCCCATTAACCCCTGACTATACCGGGGATACGCTTATCACAATGCCTTTCTGGTCTGTGCTGAAGCAGGGCATTCTGGCAGCCAATTGGCTTGACTTTTATTAGTGAGCCTGGTTACCCCCTCTCGGAACCACAGACTTAGAAATCGCAAGCTCATATACAGTGCATAAAATATATTTATATATATACCCTTATACAGTACATCATTTTAATAAAAAATATCACAAAATTCTTCTAAGTCCCTCAGGAAGAGTGAAAGACGCGCACGTTCATTTTCAGAGCTCCTAGACCTTCCTATAAGAAGTTAGCCAAAAAGTAGCTTCGAAAAACGCTTAGGTTAAGTTTCAGAGTTGCTTCTAATGTACCGAAGCTAGACTTAGACATACTGTAATTTCACTCTCACAACATTATGGCTGGTTGGAGACAGTCCGAACCACAAATACCGGGTCCATGGTTCTGGCCATATACTGGGGGGACGGGGACGACTCCCATTAACCCCTGACTATACCGGGGATACGCGTATCACTCTGCCTTACTGGTCTGTGCTGAAGCAGGGCATTCTGGCAGCCAAGTGGCTTGACCTTTATTAGTGAGCCTGGTTACCCCCTCTCGGAACCACAGACTTAGAAATCGCCAGCTCATATACAGTGCATAAAATATATTTATATATATACCCTTTTTCACCATTTTAATAAAAAATATCACAAAATTCTTCTAAGTCCCTCGGGAAGAGTGAAAGACGCGCACGTTCATTTTCAGAGCTCCTAGACCTTCCTATAAGAAGTTAGCCAAAAAGTAGCTTCGAAAAACGCTTAGGTTAAGTCTCAGAGTTGCATCTAATGTACCAAAGCTGGACTTAGACATAATTTCACTCTCACAACATTATGGCTGGTTGGAGACAGTCCGAACCACAAGTACCGGGTCCATGGTTCTGGGCGTATACTGGGGGGACGGGGACGACTCCCATTAACCCCTGACTATACCGGGGATACGCTTATCACAATGCCTTACTGGTCTGTGCTGAAGCAGGGCATTCTGGCAGCCAAGTGGCTTGACCTTTATTAGTGAGCCTGGTTACCCCCTCTCGGAACCACAGACTTAGAAATCGCCAGCTCATATACAGTGCATAAAATAAATTTATATATATACACCCTTATTCACCATTTTAATAAAAAATATCACAAAATTCTTCTAAGTCCCTCGGGAAGAGTTAAAGACGCGCACGTTCATTTTCAGAGCTCCTAGACCTTCCTATAAGAAGTTAGCCAAAAAGTAGCTTCGAAAAACGCTTAGGTTAAGTTTCAGAGTTGCTTCTAATGTACCGAAGCTGGAATTAGACATAATTTCACTCTCACAACATTATGGCTGGTTGGAGACAGTCCGAACCACAAGTACTGGGTCCATGGTTCTGGGCGTATACTGGGGGGACGGGGATTACTCCCATTAACCCCTGACTATACCGGGGATACGCTTATCACAATGCCTTACTGGTCTGTGCTGAAGCAGGGCATTCTGGCAGCCAAGTGGCTTGACCTTTATTAGTGAGCCTGGTTACCCCCTCTCGGAACCACAAACTTAGAAATCGCCAGCTCATATACAGTGCATAAAATAAATTTATATATATATACCCTTATACACCATTTTAATAAAAAATATCACAAAATTCTTCTAAGTCCCTCGGGAAGAGTGAAAGACGCGCACGTTCATTTTCAGAGCTCCTAGACCTTCCTATAAGAAGTTAGCCAAAAAGTAGCTTCGAAAAACGCTTAGGTTAAGTTTCAGAGTTGCTTCTCATGTACCAAAGCTGGACTTAGACATAATTTCACTCTCACAACATTATGGCTGGTTGGAGACAGTCCGAACCACAAATACCGGGTCCATGGTTCTGGCCATATACTGGGGGGACGGGGGGGACTCCCATTAACCCCTGACTATACCGGGAATACGCTTATCACAATGCCTTATGGTCTGTGCTGAAGCAGGGAATTCTGGCAGCCAAGTGGCTTGACCTTTATTAGTGAGCCTGGTTACCCCCTCTCGGAACCACAGACTTAGAAATCGCCAGCTCATATACAGTGCATAAAATAAATTTATATATATATACCCTTATACACCATTTTAATAAAAAATATCACAAAATTCTTCTAAGTCCCTCAGGAAGAGTGAAAGACGCGCACGTTCATTTTCAGATCTCCTAGACCTTCCTATAAGAAGTTAGCCAAAAAGTAGCTTCGAAAAACGCTTAGGTTAAGTTTCAGAGTTGCTTCTAATGTACCAAAGCTGGACTTAGACATAATTTCACTTTCACAACATTATGGCTGGTTGGAGACAGTCCGAACCACAATTACCGGGTCCATGGTTCTGGGCGTATACTGGGGGGACGGGGACGACTCCCATTAACCCCTGACTATACCGGGGATACGCTTATCACAATGCCTTTCTGGTCTGTGCTGAAGCAGGGCATTCTGGCAGCCAATTGGCTTGACTTTTATTATTGAGCCTGGTTACCCCCTCTCGGAACCACAGACTTAGAAATCGCCAGCTCATATACAGTGCATAAAATATATTTATATATATATACCCTTATACACCATTTTAATAAAAAATATCACAAAATTCTTCTAAGTCCCTCGGGAAGAGTGAAAGACGCGCACGTTCATTTTCAGAGCTCCTAGACCTTCCTATAATAAGTTAGCCAAAAAGTAGCTTCGAAAAACGCTTAGGTTAAGTTTCAGAGTTGCATCTAATGTACCGAAGCTGGACTTAGACATAATTTCACTCTCACAACATTATGGCTGGTTGGAGACAGTCCGAACCACAAGTACCGGGTCCATGGTTCTGGGCGTATACTGGGGGGACGGGGACGACTCCCATTAACCCCTGACTATACCGGGGATATGCTTATCACAATGCATTTCTGGTCTGTGCTGAAGCAGGGCATTCTGGCAGCCAATTGGCTTGACCTTTATTAGTGAGCCTGGTTACCCCCTCTCGGAACCACAGACTTAGAAATCGCCAGCTCATATACAGTGCATAAAATATATTTATATATATACCCTTATACACCATTTTAATAAAAAATATCACAAAATTCTTCTAAGTCCCTCGGGAAGAGTGAAAGACGCGCACGTACATTTTCAGAGCTCCTAGACCTTTCTATAAGATGTTAGCCAAAAAGTATCTTCGAAAAACGCTTAGGTTAAGTTTCAGAGTTGCTTCTAATGTACCAAAGCTGGACTTAGACATAATTTCACTCTCACAACATTATGGCTGGTTGGAGACAGTCCGAACCACAATTACCGGGTCCATGGTTCTGGGCGTATACTGGGGGGACGGGGACGACTCCCATTAACCCCTGACTATACCGGGGATACGCTTATCACAATGCCTTTCTGGTCTGTGCTGAAGCAGGGCATTCTGGCAGCCAATTGGCTTGACTTTTATTAGTGAGCCTGGTTACCCCCTCTCGGAACCACAGACTTAGAAATCGCCAGCTCATATACAGTGCATAAAATATATTTATATATATACCCTTATACATCATTTTAATAAAAAATATCACAAAATTCTTCTAAGTCCCTCGGGAAGAGTGAAAGACGCGCACGTTCATTTTCAGAGCTCCTAGACCTTCCTATAAGAAGTTAGCAGAAACGTAGCTTCGAAAAACGCTTAGGTTAAGTTTCAGAGTTGCTTCTAATGTACTGAAGCTGGACTTAGACATAATTTCACTCTCACAACATTATGGCTGGTTGGAGACAGTCCGAACCACAAGTACCGGGTCCATGGTTCTGGCCATATACTGGGGGGACGGGGACGACTCCCATTAACCCCTGACTATACCGGGGATACGCTTATCACAATGCCTTACTGGTCTGTGCTGAAGCAGGGCATTCTGGCAGCCAATTGGCTTGACTTTTATTAGTGAGCCTGGTTACCCCCTCTCGGAACCACAGACTTAGAAATCGCCAGCTCATATACAGTGCATAAAATATATTTATATATATACCCTTATACACCATTTTAATAAAAAATATCACAAAATTCTTCTAAGTCCCTCGGGAAGAGTGAAAGACGCGCACGTTAATTTTCAGAGCTCCTAGACCTTCCTATAAGAAGTTAGCCAAAAAGTAGCTTCGAAAAACGCTTAGGTTAAGTTTCAGAGTTGCTTTTAATGTACCAAAGCTGGACTTAGACATAATTTCACTCTCACAACATTATGGCTGGTTGGAGACAGTCCGAACCACAAGTACCGGGTCCATGGTTCTGGGCGTATACTGGGGGGACGGGGACGACTCCCATTAACCCCTGACTATACCGGGGATACGCTTATCACAATGCCTTACTGGTCTGTGCTGAAGCAGGGCATTCTGGCATCCAAGTGGCTTGACCTTTATTAGTGAGCCTGGTTACCCCCTCTCGGAACCACAGACTTAGAAATCGCCAGCTCATATACAGTGCATAAAATATATTTATATATATACCCTTATACACCATTTTAATAAAAAATATCACAAAATTCATCTACTGTAAGTCCCTCGGGAAGAGTGAAAGACGCGCACGTTCATTTTCAGAGCTCCTAGACCTTCCTATAAGAAGTTAGCCAAAAAGTAGCTTCGAAAAACGCTTAGGTTAAGTTTCAGAGTTGCTTCTCATGTACCAAAGCTGGACTTAGACATAATTTCACTCTCACAACATTATGGCTGGTTGGAGACAGTCCGAACCACAAGTACCGGGTCCATGGTTCTGGGCGTATACTGGGGGGACGGGGACGACTCCCATTAACCCCTGACTTTACCGGGGATACGTTTATCACAATGCCTTACTGGTCTGTGCTGAAGCAGGGCATTCTGGCAGCCAAGTGGCTTGACCTTTATTAGTGAGCCTGGTTACCCCCTCTCGGAACCACAGACTTAGAAATCGCCAGCTCATATACAGTGCATAAAATATATTTATATATATACCCTTATACACCATTTTAATAAAAAATATCACAAAATTCTTCTAAGTCCCTCGGGAAGAGTGAAAGACGCGCACGTTCATTTTCAGAGCACCTAGACCTTCCTATAATAAGTTAGCCAAAAAGTAGCTTCGAAAAACGCTTAGGTTAAGTTTCAGAGTTGCTTCTAATGTACCGAAGCTGGACTTAGACATAATTTCACTCTCACAACATTATGGCTGGTTGGAGACAGTCCGAACCACAAATACCGGGTCCATGGTTCTGGCCATATACTGGGGGGACGGGGACGACTCCCATTAACCTCTGACTATACCGGGGATACGCTTCTCACAATGCCTTTCTGGTCTGTGCTGAAGCAGGGCATTCTGGCAGCCAATTAGCTTGACCTTTATTAGTGAGCCTGGTTACCCCCTCTCGGAACCACAGACTTAGAAATCGCCAGCTCATATACATGCATAACATATATTTATATATATACCCTTATACACCATTTTAATAAAAAAATATCACAAAATTCTTCTAAGTCCCTCGGGAAGAGTGAAAGACGCGCACGTTCATTTTCAGAGCTCCTAGACATTCCTATAAGAAGTTAGCCAAAAAGTACCTTCGAAAAACGCTTAGGTTAAGTTTCAGAGTTGCATCTAATGTACCGAAGCTGGACTTAGACATAATTTCACTCTCACAACATTATGGCTGGTTGGAGACATTCCGAACCACAAATACCGGGTCCATGGTTCTGGCCATATACTGGGGGGACGGGGACGACTCCCATTAACCCCTGACTATACCGGCGATATGCTTATCACAATGCCTTACTGGTCTGTGCTGAAGCAGGGCATTCTGGCAGCCAAGTGGCTTGACCTTTATTAGTGAGCCTGGTTACCCCCTCTCGGAACCACAGATTAGAAATCGCCAGCTCATATACAGTGCATAAAATATATTTATATATATACCCTTATACACCATTTTAATAAAAAATATCACAAAATTCTTCTAAGTCCCTCGGGAAGAGTGAAAGACGCGCACGTACATTTTCAGAGCTCCTAGACCTTCCTATAAGAAGTTAGCCAAAAAGTATCTTCGAAAAACGCTTAGGTTAAGTTTCAGAGTTGCTTCTAATGTACCGAAGCTGGACTTAGACATAATTTCACTCTCACAACATTATGGCTGGTTGGAGACAGTCCGAACCACAATTACCGGGTCCATGGTTCTGGGCGTATACTGGGGGGACGGGGACGACTCCCATTAACCCCTGACTATACCGGGGATACGCTTATCACAATGCCTTTCTGGTCTGTGCTGAAGCAGGGCATTCTGGCAGCCAATTGGCTTGACTTTTATTATTGAGCCTGGTTACCCCCTCTCGGAACCACAGACTTAGAAATCGCAAGCTCATATACAGTGCATAAAATATATTTATATATATATACCCTTATACACCATTTTAATAAAAAATATCACAAAATTCTTCTAAGTCCCTCGGGAAGAGTGAAAGACGCGCACGTTCATTTTCAGAGCTCCTAGACCTTCCTATAAGAAGTTAGCCAAAAAGTAGCTTCGAAAAACGCTTAGGTTAAGTTTCAGAGTTGCATCTAATGTACCGAAGCTGGACTTAGACATAATTTCACTCTCACAACATTATGGCTGGTTGGAGACAGTCCGAACCACAAGTACCGGGTCCATGGTTCTGGGCGTATACTGGGGGGACGGGGACGACTCCCATTAACCCCTGACTATACCAGGGATACGCTTATCACAATGCCTTACTGGTCTGTGCTGAAGCAGGGCATTCTGGCATCCAAGTGGCTTGACCTTTATTAGTGAGCCTGGTTATCCCCTCTCGGAACCACAGACTTAGAAATCGCCAGCTCATATACATGCATAAAATATATTTATATATATACCCTTATACACCATTTTAATAAAAAATATCACAAAATTCTTCTAAGTCCCTCGGGAAGAGTGAAAGACGCGCACGTTCATTTTCAGAGCTCCTAGACATTCCTATAAGAAGTTAGCCAAAAAGTACCTTCGAAAAACGCTTAGGTTAAGTTTCAGAGTTGCTTCTAATGTACCGAAGCTGGACTTAGACATAATTTCACTCTCACAACATTATGGCTGGTTGGAGACAGTCCGAACCACAAATACCGGGTCCATGGTTCTGGCCATATACTGGGGGGACGGGGACGACTCCCATTAACCTCTGACTATACCGGGGATACGCTTATCACAATGCCTTTCTGGTCTGTGCTGAAGCAGGGCATTCTGGCAGCCAATTGGCTTGACTTTTATTAGTGAGCCTGGTTACCCCCTCTCGGAACCACAGACTTAGAAATTGCCAGCTCATATACATGCATAAAATATATTTATATATATACCCTTATACACCATTTTAATAAAAAATATCACAAAATTCTTCTAAGTCCCTCGGGAAGAGTGAAAGACGCGCACGTTCATTTTTAGAGCTCCTAGACCTTCCTATAAGAAGTTAGCCAAAAAGTAGCTTCGAAAAACGCTTAGGTTAAGTTTCAGAGTTGCATCTAATGTACCGAAGCTGGACTTAGACATAATTTCACTCTCACAACATTATGGCTGGTTGGAGACAATCCGAACCACAAGTACTGGGTCCATGGTTCTGGGCGTATACTGGGGGGACGGGGACGACTCCCATTAACCCCTGACTATACCGGGGATACGCTTATCACAATGCCTTTCTGGTCTGTGCTGAAGCAGGGCATTCTGGCAGCCAATTGGCTTGACTTTTATTAGTGAGCCTGGTTACCCCCTCTCGGAACCACAGACTTAGAAATCGCAAGCTCATATACAGTGCATAAAATATATTTATATATATACCCTTATACAGTACATCATTTTAATAAAAAATATCACAAAATTCTTCTAAGTCCCTCAGGAAGAGTGAAAGACGCGCACGTTCATTTTCAGAGCTCCTAGACCTTCCTATAAGAAGTTAGCCAAAAAGTAGCTTCGAAAAACGCTTAGGTTAAGTTTCAGAGTTGCTTCTAATGTACCGAAGCTAGACTTAGACATACTGTAATTTCACTCTCACAACATTATGGCTGGTTGGAGACAGTCCGAACCACAAATACCGGGTCCATGGTTCTGGCCATATACTGGGGGGACGGGGACGACTCCCATTAACCCCTGACTATACCGGGGATACGCGTATCACTCTGCCTTACTGGTCTGTGCTGAAGCAGGGCATTCTGGCAGCCAAGTGGCTTGACCTTTATTAGTGAGCCTGGTTACCCCCTCTCGGAACCACAGACTTAGAAATCGCCAGCTCATATACAGTGCATAAAATATATTTATATATATACCCTTTTTCACCATTTTAATAAAAAATATCACAAAATTCTTCTAAGTCCCTCGGGAAGAGTGAAAGACGCGCACGTTCATTTTCAGAGCTCCTAGACCTTCCTATAAGAAGTTAGCCAAAAAGTAGCTTCAAAAAACGCTTAGGTTAAGTTTCAGAGTTGCATCTAATGTACCGAAGCTGGACTAAGACATAATTTCACTCTCACAACATTATGGCTGGTTGGAGACAGTCCGAACCACAAATACCGGGTCCATGGTTCTGGCCATATACTGGGGGGACGGGGACGACTCCCATTAACCCCTGACTATACCGGGGATACGCTTATCACAATGCCTTACTGGTCTGTGCTGAAGCAGGGCATTCTGGCAGCCAAGTGGCTTGACCTTTATTAGTGAGCCTGGTTACCCCCTCTCGGAACCACAGACTTAGAAATCGCCAGCTCATATACAGTGCATAAAATATATTTATATATATACCCTTTTTCACCATTTTAATAAAAAATATCACAAAATTCTTCTAAGTCCCGCAGGAAGAGTGAAAGACGCGCACGTTCATTTTCAGAGCTCCTAGACCTTCCTATAAGAAGTTAGCCAAAAAGTAGCTTCGAAAAACGCTTAGGTTAAGTTTCAGAGTTGCTTCTAATGTACCAAAGCTGGACTTAGACATAATTTCACTCTCACAACATTATGGCTGGTTGGAGACAGTCCGAACCACAATTACCGGGTCCATGGTTCTGGGCGTATACTGGGGGGATGGGGACGACTCCCATTAACCCCTGACTATACCGGGGATACGCTTATCACAATGCCTTTCTGGTCTGTGCTGAAGCAGGGCATTCTGGCAGCCAATTGGCTTGACTTTTATTAGTGAGCCTGGTTACCCCCTCTCGGAACCACAGACTTAGAAATCGCAAGCTCATATACAGTGCATAAAATATATTTATATATATACCCTTATACAGTACATCATTTTAATAAAAAATATCACAAAATTCTTCTAAGTCCCTCAGGAAGAGTGAAAGACGCGCACGTTCATTTTCAGAGCTCCTAGACCTTCCTATAAGAAGTTAGCCAAAAAGTAGCTTCGAAAAACGCTTAGGTTAAGTTTCAGAGTTGCTTCTAATGTACCAAAGCTGGACTTAGACATAATTTCACTCTCACAACATTATGGCTGGTTGGAGACAGTCCGAACCACAATTACCGGGTCCATGGTTCTGGGCGTATACTGGGGGGACGGGGACGACTCCCATTAACCCCTGACTATACCGGGGATACGCTTATCACAATGCCTTTCTGGTCTGTGCTGAAGCAGGGCATTCTGGCAGCCAATTGGCTTGACTTTTATTAGTGAGCCTGGTTACCCCCTCTCGGAACCACAGACTTAGAAATCGCAAGCTCATATACAGTGCATAAAATATATTTATATATATACCCTTATACAGTACATCATTTTAATAAAAAATATCACAAAATTCTTCTAAGTCCCTCAGGAAGAGTGAAAGACGCGCACGTTCATTTTCAGAGCTCCTAGACCTTCCTATAAGAAGTTAGCCAAAAAGTAGCTTCGAAAAACGCTTAGGTTAAGTTTCAGAGTTGCTTCTAATGTACCGAAGCTAGACTTAGACATACTGTAATTTCACTCTCACAACATTATGGCTGGTTGGAGACAGTCCGAACCACAAATACCGGGTCCATGGTTCTGGCCATATACTGGGGGGACGGGGACGACTCCCATTAACCCCTGACTATACCGGGGATACGCGTATCACTCTGCCTTACTGGTCTGTGCTGAAGCAGGGCATTCTGGCAGCCAAGTGGCTTGACCTTTATTAGTGAGCCTGGTTACCCCCTCTCGGAACCACAGACTTAGAAATCGCCAGCTCATATACAGTGCATAAAATATATTTATATATATACCCTTTTTCACCATTTTAATAAAAAATATCACAAAATTCTTCTAAGTCCCTCGGGAAGAGTGAAAGACGCGCACGTTCATTTTCAGAGCTCCTAGACCTTCCTATAAGAAGTTAGCCAAAAAGTAGCTTCGAAAAACGCTTAGGTTAAGTCTCAGAGTTGCATCTAATGTACCAAAGCTGGACTTAGACATAATTTCACTCTCACAACATTATGGCTGGTTGGAGACAGTCCGAACCACAAGTACCGGGTCCATGGTTCTGGGCGTATACTGGGGGGACGGGGACGACTCCCATTAACCCCTGACTATACCGGGGATACGCTTATCACAATGCCTTACTGGTCTGTGCTGAAGCAGGGCATTCTGGCAGCCAAGTGGCTTGACCTTTATTAGTGAGCCTGGTTACCCCCTCTCGGAACCACAGACTTAGAAATCGCCAGCTCATATACAGTGCATAAAATAAATTTATATATATACACCCTTATTCACCATTTTAATAAAAAATATCACAAAATTCTTCTAAGTCCCTCGGGAAGAGTTAAAGACGCGCACGTTCATTTTCAGAGCTCCTAGACCTTCCTATAAGAAGTTAGCCAAAAAGTAGCTTCGAAAAACGCTTAGGTTAAGTTTCAGAGTTGCTTCTAATGTACCGAAGCTGGAATTAGACATAATTTCACTCTCACAACATTATGGCTGGTTGGAGACAGTCCGAACCACAAGTACTGGGTCCATGGTTCTGGGCGTATACTGGGGGGACGGGGATTACTCCCATTAACCCCTGACTATACCGGGGATACGCTTATCACAATGCCTTACTGGTCTGTGCTGAAGCAGGGCATTCTGGCAGCCAAGTGGCTTGACCTTTATTAGTGAGCCTGGTTACCCCCTCTCGGAACCACAAACTTAGAAATCGCCAGCTCATATACAGTGCATAAAATAAATTTATATATATATACCCTTATACACCATTTTAATAAAAAATATCACAAAATTCTTCTAAGTCCCTCGGGAAGAGTGAAAGACGCGCACGTTCATTTTCAGAGCTCCTAGACCTTCCTATAAGAAGTTAGCCAAAAAGTAGCTTCGAAAAACGCTTAGGTTAAGTTTCAGAGTTGCTTCTCATGTACCAAAGCTGGACTTAGACATAATTTCACTCTCACAACATTATGGCTGGTTGGAGACAGTCCGAACCACAAATACCGGGTCCATGGTTCTGGCCATATACTGGGGGGACGGGGGGGACTCCCATTAACCCCTGACTATACCGGGAATACGCTTATCACAATGCCTTATGGTCTGTGCTGAAGCAGGGAATTCTGGCAGCCAAGTGGCTTGACCTTTATTAGTGAGCCTGGTTACCCCCTCTCGGAACCACAGACTTAGAAATCGCCAGCTCATATACAGTGCATAAAATAAATTTATATATATATACCCTTATACACCATTTTAATAAAAAATATCACAAAATTCTTCTAAGTCCCTCAGGAAGAGTGAAAGACGCGCACGTTCATTTTCAGATCTCCTAGACCTTCCTATAAGAAGTTAGCCAAAAAGTAGCTTCGAAAAACGCTTAGGTTAAGTTTCAGAGTTGCTTCTAATGTACCAAAGCTGGACTTAGACATAATTTCACTTTCACAACATTATGGCTGGTTGGAGACAGTCCGAACCACAATTACCGGGTCCATGGTTCTGGGCGTATACTGGGGGGACGGGGACGACTCCCATTAACCCCTGACTATACCGGGGATACGCTTATCACAATGCCTTTCTGGTCTGTGCTGAAGCAGGGCATTCTGGCAGCCAATTGGCTTGACTTTTATTATTGAGCCTGGTTACCCCCTCTCGGAACCACAGACTTAGAAATCGCCAGCTCATATACAGTGCATAAAATATATTTATATATATATACCCTTATACACCATTTTAATAAAAAATATCACAAAATTCTTCTAAGTCCCTCGGGAAGAGTGAAAGACGCGCACGTTCATTTTCAGAGCTCCTAGACCTTCCTATAATAAGTTAGCCAAAAAGTAGCTTCGAAAAACGCTTAGGTTAAGTTTCAGAGTTGCATCTAATGTACCGAAGCTGGACTTAGACATAATTTCACTCTCACAACATTATGGCTGGTTGGAGACAGTCCGAACCACAAGTACCGGGTCCATGGTTCTGGGCGTATACTGGGGGGACGGGGACGACTCCCATTAACCCCTGACTATACCAGGGATACGCTTATCACAATGCCTTACTGGTCTGTGCTGAAGCAGGGCATTCTGGCATCCAAGTGGCTTGACCTTTATTAGTGAGCCTGGTTATCCCCTCTCGGAACCACAGACTTAGAAATCGCCAGCTCATATACATGCATAAAATATATTTATATATATACCCTTATACACCATTTTAATAAAAAATATCACAAAATTCTTCTAAGTCCCTCGGGAAGAGTGAAAGACGCGCACGTTCATTTTCAGAGCTCCTAGACATTCCTATAAGAAGTTAGCCAAAAAGTACCTTCGAAAAACGCTTAGGTTAAGTTTCAGAGTTGCTTCTAATGTACCGAAGCTGGACTTAGACATAATTTCACTCTCACAACATTATGGCTGGTTGGAGACAGTCCGAACCACAAATACCGGGTCCATGGTTCTGGCCATATACTGGGGGGACGGGGACGACTCCCATTAACCTCTGACTATACCGGGGATACGCTTATCACAATGCCTTTCTGGTCTGTGCTGAAGCAGGGCATTCTGGCAGCCAATTGGCTTGACTTTTATTAGTGAGCCTGGTTACCCCCTCTCGGAACCACAGACTTAGAAATTGCCAGCTCATATACATGCATAAAATATATTTATATATATACCCTTATACACCATTTTAATAAAAAATATCACAAAATTCTTCTAAGTCCCTCGGGAAGAGTGAAAGACGCGCACGTTCATTTTTAGAGCTCCTAGACCTTCCTATAAGAAGTTAGCCAAAAAGTAGCTTCGAAAAACGCTTAGGTTAAGTTTCAGAGTTGCATCTAATGTACCGAAGCTGGACTTAGACATAATTTCACTCTCACAACATTATGGCTGGTTGGAGACAATCCGAACCACAAGTACTGGGTCCATGGTTCTGGGCGTATACTGGGGGGACGGGGACGACTCCCATTAACCCCTGACTATACCGGGGATACGCTTATCACAATGCCTTTCTGGTCTGTGCTGAAGCAGGGCATTCTGGCAGCCAATTGGCTTGACTTTTATTAGTGAGCCTGGTTACCCCCTCTCGGAACCACAGACTTAGAAATCGCAAGCTCATATACAGTGCATAAAATATATTTATATATATACCCTTATACAGTACATCATTTTAATAAAAAATATCACAAAATTCTTCTAAGTCCCTCAGGAAGAGTGAAAGACGCGCACGTTCATTTTCAGAGCTCCTAGACCTTCCTATAAGAAGTTAGCCAAAAAGTAGCTTCGAAAAACGCTTAGGTTAAGTTTCAGAGTTGCTTCTAATGTACCAAAGCTGGACTTAGACATAATTTCACTCTCACAACATTATGGCTGGTTGGAGACAGTCCGAACCACAATTACCGGGTCCATGGATCTGGGCGTATACTGGGGGGACGGGGACGACTCCCATTAACCCCTGACTATACCGGGATACGCTTATCACAATGCCTTTCTGGTCTGTGCTGAAGCAGGGCATTCTGGCAGCCAATTGGCTTGACTTTTATTAGTGAGCCTGGTTACCCCCTCTCGGAACCACAGACTTAGAAATCGCAAGCTCATATACAGTGCATAAAATATATTTATATATATACCCTTATACAGTACATCATTTTAATAAAAAATATCACAAAATTCTTCTAAGTCCCTCAGGAAGAGTGAAAGACGCGCACGTTCATTTTCAGAGCTCCTAGACCTTCCTATAAGAAGTTAGCCAAAAAGTAGCTTCGAAAAACGCTTAGGTTAAGTTTCAGAGTTGCTTCTAATGTACCGAAGCTAGACTTAGACATACTGTAATTTCACTCTCACAACATTATGGCTGGTTGGAGACAGTCCGAACCACAAATACCGGGTCCATGGTTCTGGCCATATACTGGGGGGACGGGGACGACTCCCATTAACCCCTGACTATACCGGGGATACGCGTATCACTCTGCCTTACTGGTCTGTGCTGAAGCAGGGCATTCTGGCAGCCAAGTGGCTTGACCTTTATTAGTGAGCCTGGTTACCCCCTCTCGGAACCACAGACTTAGAAATCGCCAGCTCATATACAGTGCATAAAATATATTTATATATATACCCTTTTTCACCATTTTAATAAAAAATATCACAAAATTCTTCTAAGTCCCTCGGGAAGAGTGAAAGACGCGCACGTTCATTTTCAGAGCTCCTAGACCTTCCTATAAGAAGTTAGCCAAAAAGTAGCTTCAAAAAACGCTTAGGTTAAGTTTCAGAGTTGCATCTAATGTACCGAAGCTGGACTAAGACATAATTTCACTCTCACAACATTATGGCTGGTTGGAGACAGTCCGAACCACAAATACCGGGTCCATGGTTCTGGCCATATACTGGGGGGACGGGGACGACTCCCATTAACCCCTGACTATACCGGGGATACGCTTATCACAATGCCTTACTGGTCTGTGCTGAAGCAGGGCATTCTGGCAGCCAAGTGGCTTGACCTTTATTAGTGAGCCTGGTTACCCCCTCTCGGAACCACAGACTTAGAAATCGCCAGCTCATATACAGTGCATAAAATATATTTATATATATACCCTTTTTCACCATTTTAATAAAAAATATCACAAAATTCTTCTAAGTCCCTCGGGAAGAGTGAAAGACGCGCACGTTCATTTTCAGAGCTCCTAGACCTTCCTATAAGAAGTTAGCCAAAAAGTAGCTTCGAAAAACGCTTAGGTTAAGTTTCAGAGTTGCTTCTAATGTACCGAAGCTGGAATTAGACATAATTTCACTCTCACAACATTATGGCTGGTTGGAGACAGTCCGAACCACAAGTACTGGGTCCATGGTTCTGGGCGTATACTGGGGGGACGGGGATTACTCCCATTAACCCCTGACTATACCGGGGATACGCTTATCACAATGCCTTACTGGTCTGTGCTGAAGCAGGGCATTCTGGCAGCCAAGTGGCTTGACCTTTATTAGTGAGCCTGGTTACCCCCTCTCGGAACCACAAACTTAGAAATCGCCAGCTCATATACAGTGCATAAAATAAATTTATATATATATACCCTTATACACCATTTTAATAAAAAATATCACAAAATTCTTCTAAGTCCCTCGGGAAGAGTGAAAGACGCGCACGTTCATTTTCAGAGCTCCTAGACCTTCCTATAAGAAGTTAGCCAAAAAGTAGCTTCGAAAAACGCTTAGGTTAAGTTTCAGAGTTGCTTCTCATGTACCAAAGCTGGACTTAGACATAATTTCACTCTCACAACATTATGGCTGGTTGGAGACAGTCCGAACCACAAATACCGGGTCCATGGTTCTGGCCATATACTGGGGGGACGGGGGGGACTCCCATTAACCCCTGACTATACCGGGAATACGCTTATCACAATGCCTTATGGTCTGTGCTGAAGCAGGGAATTCTGGCAGCCAAGTGGCTTGACCTTTATTAGTGAGCCTGGTTACCCCCTCTCGGAACCACAGACTTAGAAATCGCCAGCTCATATACAGTGCATAAAATAAATTTATATATATATACCCTTATACACCATTTTAATAAAAAATATCACAAAATTCTTCTAAGTCCCTCAGGAAGAGTGAAAGACGCGCACGTTCATTTTCAGATCTCCTAGACCTTCCTATAAGAAGTTAGCCAAAAAGTAGCTTCGAAAAACGCTTAGGTTAAGTTTCAGAGTTGCTTCTAATGTACCAAAGCTGGACTTAGACATAATTTCACTCTCACAACATTATGGCTGGTTGGAGACAGTCCGAACCACAATTACCGGGTCCATGGTTCTGGGCGTATACTGGGGGGACGGGGACGACTCCCATTAACCCCTGACTATACCGGGGATACGCTTATCACAATGCCTTTCTGGTCTGTGCTGAAGCAGGGCATTCTGGCAGCCAATTGGCTTGACTTTTATTATTGAGCCTGGTTACCCCCTCTCGGAACCACAGACTTAGAAATCGCCAGCTCATATACAGTGCATAAAATATATTTATATATATATACCCTTATACACCATTTTAATAAAAAATATCACAAAATTCTTCTAAGTCCCTCGGGAAGAGTGAAAGACGCGCACGTTCATTTTCAGAGCTCCTAGACCTTCCTATAAGAAGTTAGCCAAAAAGTAGCTTCGAAAAACGCTTAGGTTAAGTTTCAGAGTTGCATCTAATGTACCGAAGCTGGACTTAGACATAATTTCACTCTCACAACATTATGGCTGGTTGGAGACAGTCCGAACCACAAGTACCGGGTCCATGGTTCTGGGCGTATACTGGGGGGACGGGGACGACTCCCATTAACCCCTGACTATACCAGGGATACGCTTATCACAATGCCTTACTGGTCTGTGCTGAAGCAGGGCATTCTGGCATCCAAGTGGCTTGACCTTTATTAGTGAGCCTGGTTATCCCCTCTCGGAACCACAGACTTAGAAATCGCCAGCTCATATACATGCATAAAATATATTTATATATATACCCTTATACACCATTTTAATAAAAAATATCACAAAATTCTTCTAAGTCCCTCGGGAAGAGTGAAAGACGCGCACGTTCATTTTCAGAGCTCCTAGACATTCCTATAAGAAGTTAGCCAAAAAGTACCTTCGAAAAACGCTTAGGTTAAGTTTCAGAGTTGCTTCTAATGTACCGAAGCTGGACTTAGACATAATTTCACTCTCACAACATTATGGCTGGTTGGAGACAGTCCGAACCACAAATACCGGGTCCATGGTTCTGGCCATATACTGGGGGGACGGGGACGACTCCCATTAACCTCTGACTATACCGGGGATACGCTTATCACAATGCCTTTCTGGTCTGTGCTGAAGCAGGGCATTCTGGCAGCCAATTGGCTTGACTTTTATTAGTGAGCCTGGTTACCCCCTCTCGGAACCACAGACTTAGAAATTGCCAGCTCATATACATGCATAAAATATATTTATATATATACCCTTATACACCATTTTAATAAAAAATATCACAAAATTCTTCTAAGTCCCTCGGGAAGAGTGAAAGACGCGCACGTTCATTTTTAGAGCTCCTAGACCTTCCTATAAGAAGTTAGCCAAAAAGTAGCTTCGAAAAACGCTTAGGTTAAGTTTCAGAGTTGCATCTAATGTACCGAAGCTGGACTTAGACATAATTTCACTCTCACAACATTATGGCTGGTTGGAGACAATCCGAACCACAAGTACTGGGTCCATGATTCTGGGCGTATACTGGGGGGACGGGGACGACTCCCATTAACCCCTGACTATACCGGGGATACGCTTATCACAATGCCTTTCTGGTCTGTGCTGAAGCAGGGCATTCTGGCAGCCAATTGGCTTGACTTTTATTAGTGAGCCTGGTTACCCCCTCTCGGAACCACAGACTTAGAAATCGCAAGCTCATATACAGTGCATAAAATATATTTATATATATACCCTTATACAGTACATCATTTTAATAAAAAATATCACAAAATTCTTCTAAGTCCCTCAGGAAGAGTGAAAGACGCGCACGTTCATTTTCAGAGCTCCTAGACCTTCCTATAAGAAGTTAGCCAAAAAGTAGCTTCGAAAAACGCTTAGGTTAAGTTTCAGAGTTGCTTCTAATGTACCAAAGCTGGACTTAGACATAATTTCACTCTCACAACATTATGGCTGGTTGGAGACAGTCCGAACCACAATTACCGGGTCCATGGATCTGGGCGTATACTGGGGGGACGGGGACGACTCCCATTAACCCCTGACTATACCGGGATACGCTTATCACAATGCCTTTCTGGTCTGTGCTGAAGCAGGGCATTCTGGCAGCCAATTGGCTTGACTTTTATTAGTGAGCCTGGTTACCCCCTCTCGGAACCACAGACTTAGAAATCGCAAGCTCATATACAGTGCATAAAATATATTTATATATATACCCTTATACAGTACATCATTTTAATAAAAAATATCACAAAATTCTTCTAAGTCCCTCAGGAAGAGTGAAAGACGCGCACGTTCATTTTCAGAGCTCCTAGACCTTCCTATAAGAAGTTAGCCAAAAAGTAGCTTCGAAAAACGCTTAGGTTAAGTTTCAGAGTTGCTTCTAATGTACCGAAGCTAGACTTAGACATACTGTAATTTCACTCTCACAACATTATGGCTGGTTGGAGACAGTCCGAACCACAAATACCGGGTCTATGGTTCTGGCCATATACTGGGGGGACGGGGACGACTCCCATTAACCCCTGACTATACCGGGGATACGCGTATCACTCTGCCTTACTGGTCTGTGCTGAAGCAGGGCATTCTGGCAGCCAAGTGGCTTGACCTTTATTAGTGAGCCTGGTTACCCCCTCTCGGAACCACAGACTTAGAAATCGCCAGCTCATATACAGTGCATAAAATATATTTATATATATACCCTTTTTCACCATTTTAATAAAAAATATCACAAAATTCTTCTAAGTCCCTCGGGAAGAGTGAAAGACGCGCACGTTCATTTTCAGAGCTCCTAGACCTTCCTATAAGAAGTTAGCCAAAAAGTAGCTTCAAAAAACGCTTAGGTTAAGTTTCAGAGTTGCATCTAATGTACCGAAGCTGGACTAAGACATAATTTCACTCTCACAACATTATGGCTGGTTGGAGACAGTCCGAACCACAAATACCGGGTCCATGGTTCTGGCCATATACTGGGGGGACGGGGACGACTCCCATTAACCCCTGACTATACCGGGGATACGCTTATCACAATGCCTTACTGGTCTGTGCTGAAGCAGGGCATTCTGGCAGCCAAGTGGCTTGACCTTTATTAGTGAGCCTGGTTACCCCCTCTCGGAACCACAGACTTAGAAATCGCCAGCTCATATACAGTGCATAAAATATATTTATATATATACCCTTTTTCACCATTTTAATAAAAAATATCACAAAATTCTTCTAAGTCCCTCGGGAAGAGTGAAAGACGCGCACGTTCATTTTCAGAGCTCCTAGACCTTCCTATAAGAAGTTAGCCAAAAAGTAGCTTCGAAAAACGCTTAGGTTAAGTTTCAGAGTTGCTTCTAATGTACCAGAGCTGGACTTAGACATAATTTCACTCTCACAACATTATGGCTGGTTGGAGACAGTCCGAACCACAAGTACTGGGTCCATGGTTCTGGGCGTATACTGGGGGGACGGGGACGACTCCCATTAACCCCTGACTATACCGGGGATACGCTTATCACAATGCCTTTCTGGTCTGTGCTGAAGCAGGGCATTCTGGCAGCCAATTGGCTTGACTTTTATTAGTGAGCCTGGTTACCCCCTCTCGGAACCACAGACTTAGAAATCGCAAGCTCATATACAGTGCATAAAATATATTTATATATATACCCTTATACAGTACATCATTTTAATAAAAAATATCACAAAATTCTTCTAAGTCCCTCAGGAAGAGTGAAAGACGCGCACGTTCATTTTCAGAGCTCCTAGACCTTCCTATAAGAAGTTAGCCAAAAAGTAGCTTCGAAAAACGCTTAGGTTAAGTTTCAGAGTTGCTTCTAATGTACCAAAGCTGGACTTAGACATAATTTCACTCTCACAACATTATGGCTGGTTGGAGACAGTCCGAACCACAATTACCGGGTCCATGGTTCTGGGCGTATACTGGGGGGACGGGGACGACTCCCATTAACCCCTGACAATACCGGGGATACGCTTATCACAATGCCTTTCTGGTCTGTGCTGAAGCAGGGCATTCTGGCAGCCAATTGGCTTGACTTTTATTAGTGAGCCTGGTTACCCCCTCTCGGAACCACAGACTTAGAAATCGCAAGCTCATATACAGTGCATAAAATATATTTATATATATACCCTTATACAGTACATCATTTTAATAAAAAATATCACAAAATTCTTCTAAGTCCCTCAGGAAGAGTGAAAGACGCGCACGTTCATTTTCAGAGCTCCTAGACCTTCCTATAAGAAGTTAGCCAAAAAGTAGCTTCGAAAAACGCTTAGGTTAAGTTTCAGAGTTGCTTCTAATGTACCAAAGCTGGACTTAGACATAATTTCACTCTCACAACATTATGGCTGGTTGGAGACAGTCCGAACCACAATTACCGGGTCCATGGTTCTGGGCGTATACTGGGGGGACGGGGACGACTCCCATTAACCCCTGACTATACCGGGGATACGCTTATCACAATGCCTTTCTGGTCTGTGCTGAAGCAGGGCATTCTGGCAGCCAATTGGCTTGACTTTTATTAGTGAGCCTGGTTACCCCCTCTCGGAACCACAGACTTAGAAATCGCAAGCTCATATACAGTGCATAAAATATATTTATATATATACCCTTATACAGTACATCATTTTAATAAAAAATATCACAAAATTCTTCTAAGTCCCTCAGGAAGAGTGAAAGACGCGCACGTTCATTTTCAGAGCTCCTAGACCTTCCTATAAGAAGTTAGCCAAAAAGTAGCTTCGAAAAACGCTTAGGTTAAGTTTCAGAGTTGCTTCTAATGTACCGAAGCTAGACTTAGACATACTGTAATTTCACTCTCACAACATTATGGCTGGTTGGAGACAGTCCGAACCACAAATACCGGGTCCATGGTTCTGGCCATATACTGGGGGGACGGGGACGACTCCCATTAACCCCTGACTATACCGGGGATACGCGTATCACTCTGCCTTACTGGTCTGTGCTGAAGCAGGGCATTCTGGCAGCCAAGTGGCTTGACCTTTATTAGTGAGCCTGGTTACCCCCTCTCGGAACCACAGACTTAGAAATCGCCAGCTCATATACAGTGCATAAAATATATTTATATATATACCCTTTTTCACCATTTTAATAAAAAATATCACAAAATTCTTCTAAGTCCCTCGGGAAGAGTGAAAGACGCGCACGTACATTTTCAGAGCTCCTAGACCTTCCTATAAGAAGTTAGCCAAAAAGTAGCTTCGAAAAACGCTTAGGTTAAGTCTCAGAGTTGCATCTAATGTACCAAAGCTGGACTTAGACATAATTTCACTCTCACAACATTATGGCTGGTTGGAGACAGTCCGAACCACAAGTACCGGGTCCATGGTTCTGGGCGTATACTGGGGGGACGGGGACGACTCCCATTAACCCCTGACTATACCGGGGATACGCTTATCACAATGCCTTACTGGTCTGTGCTGAAGCAGGGCATTCTGGCAGCCAAGTGGCTTGACCTTTATTAGTGAGCCTGGTTACCCCCTCTCGGAACCACAGACTTAGAAATCGCCAGCTCATATACAGTGCATAAAATAAATTTATATATATATACCCTTATTCACCATTTTAATAAAAAATATCACAAAATTCTTCTAAGTCCCTCGGGAAGAGTTAAAGACGCGCACGTTCATTTTCAGAGCTCCTAGACCTTCCTATAAGAAGTTAGCCAAAAAGTAGCTGCGAAAAACGCTTAGGTTAAGTTTCAGAGTTGCTTCTAATGTACCGAAGCTGGAATTAGACATAATTTCACTCTCACAACATTATGGCTGGTTGGAGACAGTCCGAACCACAAGTACTGGGTCCATGGTTCTGGGCGTATACTGGGGGGACGGGGATTACTCCCATTAACCCCTGACTATACCGGGGATACGCTTATCACAATGCCTTACTGGTCTGTGCTGAAGCAGGGCATTCTGGCAGCCAAGTGGCTTGACCTTTATTAGTGAGCCTGGTTACCCCCTCTCGGAACCACAAACTTAGAAATCGCCAGCTCATATACAGTGCATAAAATAAATTTATATATATATACCCTTATACACCATTTTAATAAAAAATATCACAAAATTCTTCTAAGTCCCTCGGGAAGAGTGAAAGACGCGCACGTTCATTTTCAGAGCTCCTAGACCTTCCTATAAGAAGTTAGCCAAAAAGTAGCTTCGAAAAACGCTTAGGTTAAGTTTCAGAGTTGCTTCTCATGTACCAAAGCTGGACTTAGACATAATTTCACTCTCACAACATTATGGCTGGTTGGAGACAGTCCGAACCACAATTACCGGGTCCATGGTTCTGGGCGTATACTGGGGGGACGGGGACGACTCCCATTAACCCCTGACTATACCGGGGATACGCTTATCACAATGCCTTTCTGGTCTGTGCTGAAGCAGGGCATTCTGGCAGCCAATTGGCTTGACTTTTATTAGTGAGCCTGGTTACCCCCTCTCGGAACCACAGACTTAGAAATCGCAAGCTCATATACAGTGCATAAAATATATTTATATATATACCCTTATACAGTACATCATTTTAATAAAAAATATCACAAAATTCTTCTAAGTCCCTCAGGAAGAGTGAAAGACGCGCACGTTCATTTTCAGAGCTCCTAGACCTTCCTATAAGAAGTTAGCCAAAAAGTAGCTTCGAAAAACGCTTAGGTTAAGTTTCAGAGTTGCTTCTAATGTACCAAAGCTGGACTTAGACATAATTTCACTCTCACAACATTATGGCTGGTTGGAGACAGTCCGAACCACAATTACCGGGTCCATGGTTCTGGGCGTATACTGGGGGGACGGGGACGACTCCCATTAACCCCTGACTATACCGGGGATACGCTTATCACAATGCCTTTCTGGTCTGTGCTGAAGCAGGGCATTCTGGCAGCCAATTGGCTTGACTTTTATTAGTGAGCCTGGTTACCCCCTCTCGGAACCACGGACTTAGAAATCGCAAGCTCATATACAGTGCATAAAATATATTTATATATATACCCTTATACAGTACATCATTTTAATAAAAAATATCACAAAATTCTTCTAAGTCCCTCAGGAAGAGTGAAAGACGCGCACGTTCATTTTCAGAGCTCCTAGACCTTCCTATAAGAAGTTAGCCAAAAAGTAGCTTCGAAAAACGCTTAGGTTAAGTTTCAGAGTTGCTTCTAATGTACCGAAGCTAGACTTAGACATAATTTCACTCTCACAACATTATGGCTGGTTGGAGACAGTCCGAACCACAAGTACTGGGTCCATGGTTCTGGGCGTATACTGGGGGGACGGGGACGACTCCCATTAACCCCTGACTATACCGGGGATACGCTTATCACAATGCCTTACTGGTCTGTGCTGAAGCAGGGCATTCTGGCATCAAAGTAGCTTGACCTTTATTAGTGAGCCTGGTTACCCCCTCTCGGAACCACAGACTTAGACATCGCCAGCTCATATACAGTGCATAAAATAGATTTATATATATACCCTTATACACCATTTTAATAAAAAATATCACAAAATTCTTCTAAGTCCCTCGGGAAGAGTGAAAGACGCGCACGTTCATTTTCAGAGCTCCTAGACCTTCCTATAAGAAGTTAGCCAAAAAGTAGCTTCGAAAAACGCGTAGGTTAAGTTTCAGAGTTGCTTCTAATGTACCAAAGCTGGACTTAGACATAATTTCACTCTCACAACATTATGGCTGGTTGGAGACAGTCCGAACCACAAATACCGGGTCCATGGTTCTGGCCATATACTGGGGGGACGGGGACGACTCCCATTAACCTCTGACTATACCGGGGATACGCTTATCACAATGCCTTTCTGGTCTGTGCTGAAGCAGGGCATTCTGGCAGCCAATTGGCTTGACTTTTATTAGTGAGCCTGGTTACCCCCTCTCGGAACCACAGACTTAGAAATCGCCAGCTCATATACATGCATAAAATAGATTTATATATATACCCTTATACACCATTTTAATAAAAAATATCACAAAATTCTTCTAAGTCCCTCGGGAAGAGTGAAAGACGCGCACGTTCATTTTCAGAGCTCCTAGACCTTCCTATAAGAAGTTAGCCAAAAAGTAGCTTCGAAAAACGCTTAGGTTAAGTTTCAGAGTTGCATCTAATGTACCGAAGCTGGACTTAGACATAATTTCACTCTCACAACATTATGGCTGGTTGGAGACAGTCCGAACCACAAGTACCGGGTCCATGGTTCTGGGCGTATACTGGGGGGACGGGGACGACTCCCATTAACCCCTGACTATACCGGGGATACGCTTATCACAATGCCTTACTGGTCTGTGCTGAAGCAGGGCATTCTGGCATCAAAGTAGCTTGACCTTTATTAGTGAGCCTGGTTACCCCCTCTCGGAACCACAGACTTAGAAATCGCCAGCTCATATACAGTGCATAAAATAGATTTATAAATATACCCTTATACACCATTTTAATAAAAAATATCACAAAATTCTTCTAAGTCCCTCGGGAAGAGTGAAAGACGCGCACGTTCATTTTCAGAGCTCCTAGACCTTCCTATAAGAAGTTAGCCAAAAAGTAGCTTCGAAAAACGCGTAGGTTAAGTTTCAGAGTTGCTTCTAATGTACCAAAGCTGGACTTAGACATAATTTCACTCTCACAACATTATGGCTGGTTGGAGACAGTCCGAACCACAAATACCGGGTCCATGGTTCTGGCCATATACTGGGGGGACGGGGACGACTCCCATTAACCTCTGACTATACCGGGGATACGCTTATCACAATGCCTTTCTGGTCTGTGCTGAAGCAGGGCATTCTGGCAGCCAATTGGCTTGACTTTTATTAGTGAGCCTGGTTACCCCCTCTCGGAACCACAGACTTAGAAATCGCCAGCTCATATACATGCATAAAATAGATTTATATATATACCCTTATACACCATTTTAATAAAAAATATCACAAAATTCTTCTAAGTCCCTCGGGAAGAGTGAAAGACGCGCACGTTCATTTTCAGAGCTCCTAGACCTTCCTATAAGAAGTTAGCCAAAAAGTAGCTTCGAAAAACGCTTAGGTTAAGTTTCAGAGTTGCATCTAATGTACCGAAGCTGGACTTAGACATAATTTCACTCTCACAACATTATGGCTGTTTGGAGACAGTCCGAACCACAAATACCGGGTCCATGGTTCTGGCCATATACTGGGGGGACGGGAACGACTCCCATTAACCCCTGACTATACCGGGGATACGCTTATCACAATGCCTTTCTGGTCTGTGCTGAAGCAGGGCATTCTGGCAGCCAATTGGCTTGACTTTTATTAGTGAGCCTGGTTACCCCCTCTCGTAACCACAGACTTAGAAATCGCCAGCTCATATACAGTGCATAAAATATATTTATATATATACCCTTATACATCATTTTAATAAAAAATATCACAAAATTCTTCTAAGTCCCTCGGGAAGAGTGAAAGACGCGCACGTTCATTTTCAGAGCTCCTAGACCTTCCTATAAGAAGTTAGCCAAAAAGTAGCTTCGAAAAACGCTTAGGTTAAGTTTCAGAGTTGCTTCTAATGTACCTAAGCTGGACTTAGACATAATTTCACTCTCACAACATTATGGCTGGTTGGAGACAGTCCGAACCACAAATACCGGGTCCATGGTTCTGGCCATATACTGGGGGGACGGGGACGACTCCCATTAACCTCTGACTATACCGGGGATACGCTTATCACAATGCCTTTCTGGTCTGTGCTGAAGCAGGGCATTCTGGCAGCCAATTGGCTTGACTTTTATTAGTGAGCCTGGTTACCCCCTCTCGGAACCACAGACTTAGAAATCGCCAGCTCATATACATGCATAAAATATATTTATATATATACCCTTATACACCATTTTAATAAAAAATATCACAAAATTCTTCTAAGTCCCTCGGGAAGAGTGAAAGACGCGCACGTTCATTTTCAGAGCTCCTAGACCTTCCTATAAGAAGTTAGCCAAAAAGTAACTTCGAAAAACGCTTAGGTTAAGTTCCAGAGTTGCATCTAATGTACCGAAGCTGGACTTAGACATAATTTCACTCTCACAACATTATGGCTGGTTGGAGACAGTCCGAACCACAAGTACCGGGTCCATGGTTCTGGGCGTATACTGGGGGGACGGGGACGACTCCCATTAACCCCTGACTATACCGGGGATACGCTTATCACAATGCCTTACTGGTCTGTGCTGAAGCAGGGCATTCTGGCATCCAAGTGGCTTGACCTTTATTAGTGAGCCTGGTTACCCCCTCTCGGAACCACAGACTTAGAAATCGCCAGCTCATATACATGCATAAAATAGATTTATATATATACCCTTATACACCATTTTAATAAAAAATATCACAAAATTCTTCTAAGTCCTTTGGGAAGAGTGAAAGACGCGCACGTTCATTTTCAGAGCTCCTAGACCTTCCTATAAGAAGTTAGCCAAAAAGTAGCTTCGAAAAACGCTTAGGTTAAGTTTCAGAGTTGCTTCTAATGTACCAAAGCTGGACTTAGACATAATTTCACTCTCACAACATTATGGCTGGTTGGAGACAGTCCGAACCACAAATACCGGGTCCATGGTTCTGGCCATATACTGGGGGGACGGGGACGACTCCCATTAACCTCTGACTATACCGGGGATACGCTTATCACAATGCCTTTCTGGTCTGTGCTGAAGCAGGGCATTCTGGCAGCTAATTGGCTTGACTTTTATTAGTGAGCCTGGTTACCCCCTCTCGGAACCACAGACTTAGAAATCGCCAGCTCATATACATGCATAAAATATATTTATATATATACCCTTATACACCATTTTAATAAAAAATATCACAAAATTCTTCTAAGTCCCTCGGGAAGAGTGAAAGACGCGCACGTTCATTTTCAGAGCTCCTAGACCTTCCTATAAGAAGTTAGCCAAAAAGTAGCTTCGAAAAACGCTTAGGTTAAGTTTCAGAGTTGCATCTAATGTACCGAAGCTGGACTTAGACATAATTTCACTCTCACAACATTATGGCTGGTTGGAGACAGTCCGAACCACAAGTACCGGGTCCATGGTTCTGGGCGTATACTGGGGGGACGGGGACGACTCCCATTAACCCCTGACTATACCGGGGATACGCTTATCACAATGCCTTACTGGTCTGTGCTGAAGCAGGGCATTCTGGCATCCAAGTGGCTTGACCTTTATTAGTGAGCCTGGTTACCCCCTCTCGGAACCACAGACTTAGAAATCGCCAGCTCATATACATGCATAAAATAGATTTATATATATACCCTTATACACCATTTTAATAAAAAATATCACAAAATTCTTCTAAGTCCCTCGGGAAGAGTGAAAGACGCGCACGTTCATTTTCAGAGCTCCTAGACCTTCCTATAAGAAGTTAGCCAAAAAGTAGCTTCGAAAAACGCTTAGGTTAAGTTTCAGAGTTGCTTCTAATGTACCAAAGCTGGACTTAGACATAATTTCACTCTCACAACATTATGGCTGGTTGGAGACAGTCCGAACCACAAATACCGGGTCCATGGTTCTGGCCATATACTGGGGGGACGGGGACGACTCCCATTAACCCCTGACTATACCGGGGATACGCTTATCACAATGCCTTACTGGTCTGTGCTGAAGCAGGGCATTCTGGCATCCAAGTGGCTTGACCTTTATTAGTGAGCCTGGTTACCCCCTCTCGGAACCACAGACTTAGAAATCGCCAGCTCATATACATGCATAAAATAGATTTATATATATACCCTTAAACACCATTTTAATAAAAAATATCACAAAATTCTTCTAAGTCCCTCGGGAAGAGTGAAAGACGCGCACGTTCATTTTCAGAGCTCCTAGACCTTCCTATAAGAAGTTAGCCAAAAAGTAGCTTCGAAAAACGCTTAGGTTAAGTTCCAGAGTTGCATCTAATGTACCGAAGCTGGACTTAGACATAATTTCACTCTCACAACATTATGGCTGGTTGGAGACAGTCCGAACCACAAATACCGGGTCCATGGTTCTGGCCATATACTGGGGGGACGGGAACGACTCCCATTAACCCCTGACTATACCGGGGATACGCTTATCACAATGCCTTTCTGGTCTGTGCTGAAGCAGGGCATTCTGGCAGCCAATTGGCTTGACTTTTATTAGTGAGCCTGGTTACCCCCTCTCGGAACCACAGACTTAGAAATCGCCAGCTCATATACATGCATAACATATATTTATATATATACCCTTATACACCATTTTAATAAAAAATATCACAAAATTCTTCTAAGTCCCTCGGGAAGAGTGAAAGACGCGCACGTTCATTTTCAGAGCTCCTAGACATTCCTATAAGAAGTTAGCCAAAAAGTACCTTCGAAAAACGCTTAGGTTAAGTTTCAGAGTTGCTTCTAATGTACCAAAGCTGGACTTAGACATAATTTCACTCTCACAACATTATGGCTGGTTGGAGACAGTCCGAACCACAAATACCGGGTCCATGGTTCTGGCCATATACTGGGGGGACGGGGACGACTCCCATTAACCTCTGACTATACCGGGGATACGCTTATCACAATGCCTTTCTGGTCTGTGCTGAAGCAGGGCATTCTGGCAGCTAATTGGCTTGACTTTTATTAGTGAGCCTGGTTACCCCCTCTCGGAACCACAGACTTAGAAATCGCCAGCTCATATACATGCATAAAATATATTTATATATATACCCTTATACACCATTTTAATAAAAAATATCACAAAATTCTTCTAAGTCCCTCGGGAAGAGTGAAAGACGCGCACGTTCATTTTCAGAGCTCCTAGACCTTCCTATAAGAAGTTAGCCAAAAAGTAGCTTCGAAAAACGCTTAGGTTAAGTTTCAGAGTTGCTTCTAATGTACCTAAGCTGGACTTAGACATAATTTCACTCTCACAACATTATGGCTGGTTGGAGACAGTCCGAACCACAAATACCGGGTCCATGGTTCTGGCCATATACTGGGGGGACGGGGACGACTCCCATTAACCTCTGACTATACCGGGGATACGCTTATCACAATGCCTTTCTGGTCTGTGCTGAAGCAGGGCATTCTGGCAGCCAATTGGCTTGACTTTTATTAGTGAGCCTGGTTACCCCCTCTCGGAACCACAGACTTAGAAATCGCCAGCTCATATACATGCATAAAATATATTTATATATATACCCTTATACACCATTTTAATAAAAAATATCACAAAATTCTTCTAAGTCCCTCGGGAAGAGTGAAAGACGCGCACGTTCATTTTTAGAGCTCCTAGACCTTCCTATAAGAAGTTAGCCAAAAAGTAGCTTCGAAAAACGCTTAGGTTAAGTTTCAGAGTTGCATCTAATGTACCGAAGCTGGACTTAGACATAATTTCACTCTCACAACATTATGGCTGGTTGGAGACAGTCCGAACCACAAGTACCGGGTCCATGGTTCTGGGCGTATACTGGGGGGACGGGGACGACTCCCATTAACCCCTGACTATACGGGGATACGCTTATCACAATGCCTTACTGGTCTGTGCTGAAGCAGGGCATTCTGGCATCCAAGTGGCTTGACCTTTATTAGTGAGCCTGGTTACCCCCTCTCGGAACCACAGACTTAGAAATCGCCAGCTCATATACATGCATAAAATATATTTATATATATACCCTTATACACCATTTTAATAAAAAATATCACAAAATTCTTCTAAGTCCTCGGGAAGAGTGAAAGACGCGCACGTTCATTTTCAGAGCTCCTAGACATTCCTATAAGAAGTTAGCCAAAAAGTACCTTCGAAAAACGCTTAGGTTAAGTTTCAGAGTTGCTTCTAATGTACCGAAGCTGGACTTAGACATAATTTCACTCTCACAACATTATGGCTGGTTGGAGACAGTCCGAACCACAAATACCGGGTCCATGGTTCTGGCCATATACTGGGGGGACGGGGACGACTCCCATTAACCTCTGACTATACCGGGGATACGCTTATCACAATGCCTTTCTGGTCTGTGCTGAAGCAGGGCATTCTGGCAGCCAATTGGCTTGACTTTTATTAGTGAGCCTGGTTACCCCCTCTCGGAACCACAGACTTAGAAATTGCCAGCTCATATACATGCATAAAATATATTTATATATATACCCTTATACACCATTTTACTGTAATAAAAAATATCACAAAATTCTTCTAAGTCCCTCGGGAAGAGTGAAAGACGCGCACGTTCATTTTTAGAGCTCCTAGACCTTCCTATAAGAAGTTAGCCAAAAAGTAGCTTCGAAAAACGCTTAGGTTAAGTTTCAGAGTTGCATCTAATGTACCGAAGCTGGACTTAGACATAATTTCACTCTCACAACATTATGGCTGGTTGGAGACAATCCGAACCACAAGTACTGGGTCCATGGTTCTGGGCGTATACTGGGGGGACGGGGACGACTCCCATTAACCCCTGACTATACCGGGGATACGCTTATCACAATGCCTTTCTGGTCTGTGCTGAAGCAGGGCATTCTGGCAGCCAATTGGCTTGACTTTTATTAGTGAGCCTGGTTACCCCCTCTCGGAACCACAGACTTAGAAATCGCAAGCTCATATACAGTGCATAAAATATATTTATATATATACCCTTATACAGTACATCATTTTAATAAAAAATATCACAAAATTCTTCTAAGTCCCTCAGGAAGAGTGAAAGACGCGCACGTTCATTTTCAGAGCTCCTAGACCTTCCTATAAGAAGTTAGCCAAAAAGTAGCTTCGAAAAACGCTTAGGTTAAGTTTCAGAGTTGCTTCTAATGTACCAAAGCTGGACTTAGACATAATTTCACTCTCACAACATTATGGCTGGTTGGAGACAGTCCGAACCACAATTACCGGGTCCATGGATCTGGGCGTATACTGGGGGGACGGGGACGACTCCCATTAACCCCTGACTATACCGGGATACGCTTATCACAATGCCTTTCTGGTCTGTGCTGAAGCAGGGCATTCTGGCAGCCAATTGGCTTGACTTTTATTAGTGAGCCTGGTTACCCCCTCTCGGAACCACAGACTTAGAAATCGCAAGCTCATATACAGTGCATAAAATATATTTATATATATACCCTTATACAGTACATCATTTTAATAAAAAATATCACAAAATTCTTCTAAGTCCCTCAGGAAGAGTGAAAGACGCGCACGTTCATTTTCAGAGCTCCTAGACCTTCCTATAAGAAGTTAGCCAAAAAGTAGCTTCGAAAAACGCTTAGGTTAAGTTTCAGAGTTGCTTCTAATGTACCAAAGCTGGACTTAGACATAATTTCACTCTCACAACATTATGGCTGGTTGGAGACAGTCCGAACCACAATTACCGGGTCCATGGATCTGGGCGTATACTGGGGGGACGGGGACGACTCCCATTAACCCCTGACTATACCGGGATACGCTTATCACAATGCCTTTCTGGTCTGTGCTGAAGCAGGGCATTCTGGCAGCCAATTGGCTTGACTTTTATTAGTGAGCCTGGTTACCCCCTCTCGGAACCACAGACTTAGAAATCGCAAGCTCATATACAGTGCATAAAATATATTTATATATATACCCTTATACAGTACATCATTTTAATAAAAAATATCACAACATTCTTCTAAGTCCCTCAGGAAGAGTGAAAGACGCGCACGTTCATTTTCAGAGCTCCTAGACCTTCCTATAAGAAGTTAGCCAAAAAGTAGCTTCGAAAAACGCTTAGGTTAAGTTTCAGAGTTGCTTCTAATGTACCGAAGCTAGACTTAGACATACTGTAATTTCACTCTCACAACATTATGGCTGGTTGGAGACAGTCCGAACCACAAATACCGGGTCCATGGTTCTGGCCATATACTGGGGGGACGGGGACGACTCCCATTAACCCCTGACTATACCGGGGATACGCGTATCACTCTGCCTTACTGGTCTGTGCTGAAGCAGGGCATTCTGGCAGCCAAGTGGCTTGACCTTTATTAGTGAGCCTGGTTACCCCCTCTCGGAACCACAGACTTAGAAATCGCCAGCTCATATACAGTGCATAAAATATATTTATATATATACCCTTTTTCACCATTTTAATAAAAAATATCACAAAATTCTTCTAAGTCCCTCGGGAAGAGTGAAAGACGCGCACGTTCATTTTCAGAGCTCCTAGACCTTCCTATAAGAAGTTAGCCAAAAAGTAGCTTCAAAAAACGCTTAGGTTAAGTTTCAGAGTTGCATCTAATGTACCGAAGCTGGACTAAGACATAATTTCACTCTCACAACATTATGGCTGGTTGGAGACAGTCCGAACCACAAATACCGGGTCCATGGTTCTGGCCATATACTGGGGGGACGGGGACGACTCCCATTAACCCCTGACTATACCGGGGATACGCTTATCACAATGCCTTACTGGTCTGTGCTGAAGCAGGGCATTCTGGCAGCCAAGTGGCTTGACCTTTATTAGTGAGCCTGGTTACCCCCTCTCGGAACCACAGACTTAAAAATCGCCAGCTCATATACAGTGCATAAAATATATTTATATATATACCCTTTTTCACCATTTTAATAAAAAATATCACAAAATTCTTCTAAGTCCCTCGGGAAGAGTGAAAGACGCGCACGTTCATTTTCAGAGCTCCTAGACCTTCCTATAAGAAGTTAGCCAAAAAGTAGCTTCGAAAAACGCTTAGGTTAAGTTTCAGAGTTGCTTCTAATGTACCAGAGCTGGACTTAGACATAATTTCACTCTCACAACATTATGGCTGGTTGGAGACAGTCCGAACCACAAGTACTGGGTCCATGGTTCTGGGCGTATACTGGGGGGACGGGGACGACTCCCATTAACCCCTGACTATACCGGGGATACGCTTATCACAATGCCTTTCTGGTCTGTGCTGAAGCAGGGCATTCTGGCAGCCAATTGGCTTGACTTTTATTAGTGAGCCTGGTTACCCCCTCTCGGAACCACAGACTTAGAAATCGCAAGCTCATATACAGTGCATAAAATATATTTATATATATACCCTTATACAGTACATCATTTTAATAAAAAATATCACAAAATTCTTCTAAGTCCCTCAGGAAGAGTGAAAGACGCGCACGTTCATTTTCAGAGCTCCTAGACCTTCCTATAAGAAGTTAGCCAAAAAGTAGCTTCGAAAAACGCTTAGGTTAAGTTTCAGAGTTGCTTCTAATGTACCAAAGCTGGACTTAGACATAATTTCACTCTCACAACATTATGGCTGGTTGGAGACAGTCCGAACCACAATTACCGGGTCCATGGTTCTGGGCGTATACTGGGGGGACGGGGACGACTCCCATTAACCCCTGACTATACCGGGGATACGCTTATCACAATGCCTTTCTGGTCTGTGCTGAAGCAGGGCATTCTGGCAGCCAATTGGCTTGACTTTTATTAGTGAGCCTGGTTACCCCCTCTCGGAACCACAGACTTAGAAATCGCAAGCTCATATACAGTGCATAAAATATATTTATATATATACCCTTATACAGTACATCATTTTAATAAAAAATATCACAAAATTCTTCTAAGTCCCTCAGGAAGAGTGAAAGACGCGCACGTTCATTTTCAGAGCTCCTAGACCTTCCTATAAGAAGTTAGCCAAAAAGTAGCTTCGAAAAACGCTTAGGTTAAGTTTCAGAGTTGCTTCTAATGTACCAAAGCTGGACTTAGACATAATTTCACTCTCACAACATTATGGCTGGTTGGAGACAGTCCGAACCACAATTACCGGGTCCATGGTTCTGGGCGTATACTGGGGGGACGGGGACGACTCCCATTAACCCCTGACTATACCGGGGATACGCTTATCACAATGCCTTTCTGGTCTGTGCTGAAGCAGGGCATTCTGGCAGCCAATTGGCTTGACTTTTATTAGTGAGCCTGGTTACCCCCTCTCGGAACCACAGACTTAGAAATCGCAAGCTCATATACAGTGCATAAAATATATTTATATATATACCCTTATACAGTACATCATTTTAATAAAAAATATCACAAAATTCTTCTAAGTCCCTCAGGAAGAGTGAAAGACGCGCACGTTCATTTTCAGAGCTCCTAGACCTTCCTATAAGAAGTTAGCCAAAAAGTAGCTTCGAAAAACGCTTAGGTTAAGTTTCAGAGTTGCTTCTAATGTACCGAAGCTAGACTTAGACATACTGTAATTTCACTCTCACAACATTATGGCTGGTTGGAGACAGTCCGAACCACAAATACCGGGTCCATGGTTCTGGCCATATACTGGGGGAACGGGGACGACTCCCATTAACCCCTGACTATACCGGGGATACGCGTATCACTCTGCCTTACTGGTCTGTGCTGAAGCAGGGCATTCTGGCAGCCAAGTGGCTTGACCTTTATTAGTGAGCCTGGTTACCCCCTCTCGGAACCACAGACTTAGAAATCGCCAGCTCATATACAGTGCATAAAATATATTTATATATATACCCTTTTTCACCATTTTAATAAAAAATATCACAAAATTCTTCTAAGTCCCTCGGGAAGAGTGAAAGACGCGCACGTTCATTTTCAGAGCTCCTAGACCTTCCTATAAGAAGTTAGCCAAAAAGTAGCTTCGAAAAACGCTTAGGTTAAGTCTCAGAGTTGCATCTAATGTACCAAAGCTGGACTTAGACATAATTTCACTCTCACAACATTATGGCTGGTTGGAGACAGTCCGAACCACAAGTACCGGGTCCATGGTTCTGGGCGTATACTGGGGGGACGGGGACGACTCCCATTAACCCCTGACTATACCGGGGATACGCTTATCACAATGCCTTACTGGTCTGTGCTGAAGCAGGGCATTCTGGCAGCCAAGTGGCTTGACCTTTATTAGTGAGCCTGGTTACCCCCTCTCGGAACCACAGACTTAGAAATCGCCAGCTCATATACAGTGCATAAAATAAATTTATATATATATACCCTTATTCACCATTTTAATAAAAAATATCACAAAATTCTTCTAAGTCCCTCGGGAAGAGTTAAAGACGCGCACGTTCATTTTCAGAGCTCCTAGACCTTCCTATAAGAAGTTAGCCAAAAAGTAGCTTCGAAAAACGCTTAGGTTAAGTTTCAGAGTTGCTTCTAATGTACCGAAGCTGGAATTAGACATAATTTCACTCTCACAACATTATGGCTGGTTGGAGACAGTCCGAACCACAAGTACTGGGTCCATGGTTCTGGGCGTATACTGGGGGGACGGGGATTACTCCCATTAACCCCTGACTATACCGGGGATACGCTTATCACAATGCCTTACTGGTCTGTGCTGAAGCAGGGCATTCTGGCAGCCAAGTGGCTTGACCTTTATTAGTGAGCCTGGTTACCCCCTCTCGGAACCACAAACTTAGAAATCGCCAGCTCATATACAGTGCATAAAATAAATTTATATATATATACCCTTATACACCATTTTAATAAAAAATATCACAAAATTCTTCTAAGTCCCTCGGGAAGAGTTAAAGACGCGCACGTTCATTTTCAGAGCTCCTAGACCTTCCTATAAGAAGTTAGCCAAAAAGTAGCTTCGAAAAACGCTTAGGTTAAGTTTCAGAGTTGCTTCTCATGTACCAAAGCTGGACTTAGACATAATTTCACTCTCACAACATTATGGCTGGTTGGAGACAGTCCGAACCACAAATACCGGGTCCATGGTTCTGGCCATATACTGGGGGGACGGGGGGGACTCCCATTAACCCCTGACTATACCGGGAATACGCTTATCACAATGCCTTATGGTCTGTGCTGAAGCAGGGAATTCTGGCAGCCAAGTGGCTTGACATTTATTAGTGAGCCTGGTTACCCCCTCTCGGAACCACAGACTTAGAAATCGCCAGCTCATATACAGTGCATAAAATAAATTTATATATATATACCCTTATACACCATTTTAATAAAAAATATCACAAAATTCTTCTAAGTCCCTCAGGAAGAGTGAAAGACGCGCACGTTCATTTTCAGAGCTCCTAGACCTTCCTATAAGAAGTTAGCCAAAAAGTAGCTTCGAAAAACGCTTAGGTTAAGTTTCAGAGTTGCTTCTAATGTACCAAAGCTGGACTTAGACATAATTTCACTCTCACAACATTATGGCTGGTTGGAGACAGTCCGAACCACAATTACCGGGTCCATGGTTCTGGGCGTATACTGGGGGGACGGGGACGACTCCCATTAACCCCTGACTATACCGGGGATACGCTTATCACAATGCCTTTCTGGTCTGTGCTGAAGCAGGGCATTCTGGCAGCCAATTGGCTTGACTTTTATTAGTGAGCCTGGTTACCCCCTCTCGGAACCACAGACTTAGAAATCGCCAGCTCATATACATGCATAAAATAGATTTATATATATACCCTTATACACCATTTTAATAAAAAATATCACAAAATTCTTCTAAGTCCCTCGGGAAGAGTGAAAGACGCGCACGTTCATTTTCAGAGCTCCTAGACCTTCCTATAAGAAGTTAGCCAAAAAGTAGCTTCGAAAAACGCTTAGGTTAAGTTTCAGAGTTGCATCTAATGTACCGAAGCTGGACTTAGACATAATTTCACTCTCACAACATTATGGCTGGTTGGAGACAGTCCGAACCACAAGTACCGGGTCCATGGTTCTGGGCGTATACTGGGGGGACGGGGACGACTCCCATTAACCCCTGACTATACCGGGGATACGCTTATCACAATGCCTTACTGGTCTGTGCTGAAGCAGGGCATTCTGGCATCAAAGTAGCTTGACCTTTATTAGTGAGCCTGGTTACCCCCTCTCGGAACCACAGACTTAGAAATCGCCAGCTCATATACAGTGCATAAAATAGATTTATAAATATACCCTTATACACCATTTTAATAAAAAATATCACAAAATTCTTCTAAGTCCCTCGGGAAGAGTGAAAGACGCGCACGTTCATTTTCAGAGCTCCTAGACCTTCCTATAAGAAGTTAGCCAAAAAGTAGCTTCGAAAAACGCGTAGGTTAAGTTTCAGAGTTGCTTCTAATGTACCAAAGCTGGACTTAGACATAATTTCACTCTCACAACATTATGGCTGGTTGGAGACAGTCCGAACCACAAATACCGGGTCCATGGTTCTGGCCATATACTGGGGGGACGGGGACGACTCCCATTAACCTCTGACTATACCGGGGATACGCTTATCACAATGCCTTTCTGGTCTGTGCTGAAGCAGGGCATTCTGGCAGCCAATTGGCTTGACTTTTATTAGTGAGCCTGGTTACCCCCTCTCGGAACCACAGACTTAGAAATCGCCAGCTCATATACATGCATAAAATAGATTTATATATATACCCTTATACACCATTTTAATAAAAAATATCACAAAATTCTTCTAAGTCCCTCGGGAAGAGTGAAAGACGCGCACGTTCATTTTCAGAGCTCCTAGACCTTCCTATAAGAAGTTAGCCAAAAAGTAGCTTCGAAAAACGCTTAGGTTAAGTTTCAGAGTTGCATCTAATGTACCGAAGCTGGACTTAGACATAATTTCACTCTCACAACATTATGGCTGGTTGGAGACAGTCCGAACCACAAATACCGGGTCCATGGTTCTGGCCATATACTGGGGGGACGGGAACGACTCCCATTAACCCCTGACTATACCGGGGATACGCTTATCACAATGCCTTTCTGGTCTGTGCTGAAGCAGGGCATTCTGGCAGCCAATTGGCTTGACTTTTATTAGTGAGCCTGGTTACCCCCTCTCGTAACCACAGACTTAGAAATCGCCAGCTCATATACAGTGCATAAAATATATTTATATATATACCCTTATACATCATTTTAATAAAAAATATCACAAAATTCTTCTAAGTCCCTCGGGAAGAGTGAAAGACGCGCACGTTCATTTTCAGAGCTCCTAGACCTTCCTATAAGAAGTTAGCCAAAAAGTAGCTTCGAAAAACGCTTAGGTTAAGTTTCAGAGTTGCTTCTAATGTACCTAAGCTGGACTTAGACATAATTTCACTCTCACAACATTATGGCTGGTTGGAGACAGTCCGAACCACAAGTACCGGGTCCATGGTTCTGGGCGTATACTGGGGGGACGGGGACGACTCCCATTAACCCCTGACTATACCGGGGATACGCTTATCACAATGCCTTACTGGTCTGTGCTGAAGCAGGGCATTCTGGCATCCAAGTGGCTTGACCTTTATTAGTGAGCCTGGTTACCCCCTCTCGGAACCACAGACTTAGAAATCGCCAGCTCATATACATGCATAAAATAGATTTATATATATACCCTTATACACCATTTTAATAAAAAATATCACAAAATTCTTCTAAGTCCCTCGGGAAGAGTGAAAGACGCGCACGTTCATTTTCAGAGCTCCTAGACCTTCCTATAAGAAGTTAGCCAAAAAGTAGCTTCGAAAAACGCTTAGGTTAAGTTTCAGAGTTGCTTCTAATGTACCAAAGCTGGACTTAGACATAATTTCACTCTCACAACATTATGGCTGGTTGGAGACAGTCCGAACCACAAATACCGGGTCCATGGTTCTGGCCATATACTGGGGGGACGGGGACGACTCCCATTAACCTCTGACTATACCGGGGATACGCTTATCACAATGCCTTTCTGGTCTGTGCTGAAGCAGGGCATTCTGGCAGCTAATTGGCTTGACTTTTATTAGTGAGCCTGGTTACCCCCTCTCGGAACCACAGACTTAGAAATCGCCAGCTCATATACATGCATAAAATATATTTATATATATACCCTTATACACCATTTTAATAAAAAATATCACAAAATTCTTCTAAGTCCCTCGGGAAGAGTGAAAGACGCGCACGTTCATTTTCAGAGCTCCTAGACCTTCCTATAAGAAGTTAGCCAAAAAGTAGCTTCGAAAAACGCTTAGGTTAAGTTTCAGAGTTGCTTCTAATGTACCTAAGCTGGACTTAGACATAATTTCACTCTCACAACATTATGGCTGGTTGGAGACAGTCCGAACCACAAATACCGGGTCCATGGTTCTGGCCATATACTGGGGGGACGGGGACGACTCCCATTAACCTCTGACTATACCGGGGATACGCTTATCACAATGCCTTTCTGGTCTGTGCTGAAGCAGGGCATTCTGGCAGCCAATTGGCTTGACTTTTATTAGTGAGCCTGGTTACCCCCTCTCGGAACCACAGACTTAGAAATCGCCAGCTCATATACATGCATAAAATAGATTTATATATATACCCTTATACACCATTTTAATAAAAAATATCACAAAATTCTTCTAAGTCCCTCGGGAAGAGTGAAAGACGCGCACGTTCATTTTCAGAGCTCCTAGACCTTCCTATAAGAAGTTAGCCAAAAAGTAGCTTCGAAAAACGCTTAGGTTAAGTTTCAGAGTTGCATCTAATGTACCGAAGCTGGACTTAGACATAATTTCACTCTCACAACATTATGGCTGGTTGGAGACAGTCCGAACCACAAATACCGGGTCCATGGTTCTGGCCATATACTGGGGGGACGGGAACGACTCCCATTAACCCCTGACTATACCGGGGATACGCTTATCACAATGCCTTTCTGGTCTGTGCTGAAGCAGGGCATTCTGGCAGCCAATTGGCTTGACTTTTATTAGTGAGCCTGGTTACCCCCTCTCGTAACCACAGACTTAGAAATCGCCAGCTCATATACAGTGCATAAAATATATTTATATATATACCCTTATACATCATTTTAATAAAAAATATCACAAAATTCTTCTAAGTCCCTCGGGAAGAGTGAAAGACGCGCACGTTCATTTTCAGAGCTCCTAGACCTTCCTATAAGAAGTTAGCCAAAAAGTAGCTTCGAAAAACGCTTAGGTTAAGTTTCAGAGTTGCTTCTAATGTACCTAAGCTGGACTTAGACATAATTTCACTCTCACAACATTATGGCTGGTTGGAGACAGTCCGAACCACAAGTACCGGGTCCATGGTTCTGGGCGTATACTGGGGGGACGGGGACGACTCCCATTAACCCCTGACTATACCGGGGATACGCTTATCACAATGCCTTACTGGTCTGTGCTGAAGCAGGGCATTCTGGCATCCAAGTGGCTTGACCTTTATTAGTGAGCCTGGTTACCCCCTCTCGGAACCACAGACTTAGAAATCGCCAGCTCATATACATGCATAAAATAGATTTATATATATACCCTTATACACCATTTTAATAAAAAATATCACAAAATTCTTCTAAGTCCCTCGGGAAGAGTGAAAGACGCGCACGTTCATTTTCAGAGCTCCTAGACCTTCCTATAAGAAGTTAGCCAAAAAGTAGCTTCGAAAAACGCTTAGGTTAAGTTTCAGAGTTGCTTCTAATGTACCAAAGCTGGACTTAGACATAATTTCACTCTCACAACATTATGGCTGGTTGGAGACAGTCCGAACCACAAATACCGGGTCCATGGTTCTGGCCATATACTGGGGGGACGGGGACGACTCCCATTAACCTCTGACTATACCGGGGATACGCTTATCACAATGCCTTTCTGGTCTGTGCTGAAGCAGGGCATTCTGGCAGCTAATTGGCTTGACTTTTATTAGTGAGCCTGGTTACCCCCTCTCGGAACCACAGACTTAGAAATCGCCAGCTCATATACATGCATAAAATATATTTATATATATACCCTTATACACCATTTTAATAAAAAATATCACAAAATTCTTCTAAGTCCCTCGGGAAGAGTGAAAGACGCGCACGTTCATTTTCAGAGCTCCTAGACCTTCCTATAAGAAGTTAGCCAAAAAGTAGCTTCGAAAAACGCTTAGGTTAAGTTTCAGAGTTGCTTCTAATGTACCTAAGCTGGACTTAGACATAATTTCACTCTCACAACATTATGGCTGGTTGGAGACAGTCCGAACCACAAATACCGGGTCCATGGTTCTGGCCATATACTGGGGGGACGGGGACGACTCCCATTAACCTCTGACTATACCGGGGATACGCTTATCACAATGCCTTTCTGGTCTGTGCTGAAGCAGGGCATTCTGGCAGCCAATTGGCTTGACTTTTATTAGTGAGCCTGGTTACCCCCTCTCGGAACCACAGACTTAGAAATCGCCAGCTCATATACATGCATAAAATATATTTATATATATACCCTTATACACCATTTTAATAAAAAATATCACAAAATTCTTCTAAGTCCCTCGGGAAGAGTGAAAGACGCGCACGTTCATTTTTAGAGCTCCTAGACCTTCCTATAAGAAGTTAGCCAAAAAGTAGCTTCGAAAAACGCTTAGGTTAAGTTTCAGAGTTGCATCTAATGTACCGAAGCTGGACTTAGACATAATTTCACTCTCACAACATTATGGCTGGTTGGAGACAGTCCGAACCACAAGTACCGGGTCCATGGTTCTGGGCGTATACTGGGGGGACGGGGACGACTCCCATTAACCCCTGACTATACCGGGGATACGCTTATCACAATGCCTTACTGGTCTGTGCTGAAGCAGGGCATTCTGGCATCCAAGTGGCTTGACCTTTATTAGTGAGCCTGGTTACCCCCTCTCGGAACCACAGACTTAGAAATCGCCAGCTCATATACATGCATAAAATAGATTTATATATATACCCTTATACACCATTTTAATAAAAAATATCACAAAATTCTTCTAAGTCCCTCGGGAAGAGTGAAAGACGCGCACGTTCATTTTCAGAGCTCCTAGACCTTCCTATAAGAAGTTAGCCAAAAAGTAGCTTCGAAAAACGCTTAGGTTAAGTTTCAGAGTTGCTTCTAATGTACCAAAGCTGGACTTAGACATAATTTCACTCTCACAACATTATGGCTGGTTGGAGACAGTCCGAACCACAAATACCGGGTCCATGGTTCTGGCCATATACTGGGGGGACGGGGACGACTCCCATTAACCCCTGACTATACCGGGGATACGCTTATCACAATGCCTTACTGGTCTGTGCTGAAGCAGGGCATTCTGGCATCCAAGTGGCTTGACCTTTATTAGTGAGCCTGGTTACCCCCTCTCGGAACCACAGACTTAGAAATCGCCAGCTCATATACATGCATAAAATAGATTTATATATATACCCTTAAACACCATTTTAATAAAAAATATCACAAAATTCTTCTAAGTCCCTCGGGAAGAGTGAAAGACGCGCACGTTCATTTTCAGAGCTCCTAGACCTTCCTATAAGAAGTTAGCCAAAAAGTAGCTTCGAAAAACGCTTAGGTTAAGTTCCAGAGTTGCATCTAATGTACCGAAGCTGGACTTAGACATAATTTCACTCTCACAACATTATGGCTGGTTGGAGACAGTCCGAACCACAAATACCGGGTCCATGGTTCTGGCCATATACTGGGGGGACGGGAACGACTCCCATTAACCCCTGACTATACCGGGGATACGCTTATCACAATGCCTTTCTGGTCTGTGCTGAAGCAGGGCATTCTGGCAGCCAATTGGCTTGACTTTTATTAGTGAGCCTGGTTACCCCCTCTCGGAACCACAGACTTAGAAATCGCCAGCTCATATACATGCATAACATATATTTATATATATACCCTTATACACCATTTTAATAAAAAATATCACAAAATTCTTCTAAGTCCCTCGGGAAGAGTGAAAGACGCGCATGTTCATTTTCAGAGCTCCTAGACATTCCTATAAGAAGTTAGCCAAAAAGTACCTTCGAAAAACGCTTAGGTTAAGTTTCAGAGTTGCTTCTAATGTACCAAAGCTGGACTTAGACATAATTTCACTCTCACAACATTATGGCTGGTTGGAGACAGTCCGAACCACAAATACCGGGTCCATGGTTCTGGCCATATACTGGGGGGACGGGGACGACTCCCATTAACCTCTGACTATACCGGGGATACGCTTATCACAATGCCTTTCTGGTCTGTGCTGAAGCAGGGCATTCTGGCAGCTAATTGGCTTGACTTTTATTAGTGAGCCTGGTTACCCCCTCTCGGAACCACAGACTTAGAAATCGCCAGCTCATATACATGCATAAAATATATTTATATATATACCCTTATACACCATTTTAATAAAAAATATCACAAAATTCTTCTAAGTCCCTCGGGAAGAGTGAAAGACGCGCACGTTCATTTTCAGAGCTCCTAGACCTTCCTATAAGAAGTTAGCCAAAAAGTAGCTTCGAAAAACGCTTAGGTTAAGTTTCAGAGTTGCTTCTAATGTACCTAAGCTGGACTTAGACATAATTTCACTCTCACAACATTATGGCTGGTTGGAGACAGTCCGAACCACAAATACCGGGTCCATGGTTCTGGCCATATACTGGGGGGACGGGGACGACTCCCATTAACCTCTGACTATACCGGGGATACGCTTATCACAATGCCTTTCTGGTCTGTGCTGAAGCAGGGCATTCTGGCAGCCAATTGGCTTGACTTTTATTAGTGAGCCTGGTTACCCCCTCTCGGAACCACAGACTTAGAAATCGCCAGCTCATATACATGCATAAAATATATTTATATATATACCCTTATACACCATTTTAATAAAAAATATCACAAAATTCTTCTAAGTCCCTCGGGAAGAGTGAAAGACGCGCACGTTCATTTTCAGAGCTCCTAGACATTCCTATAAGAAGTTAGCCAAAAAGTACCTTCGAAAAACGCTTAGGTTAAGTTTCAGAGTTGCTTCTAATGTACCAAAGCTGGACTTAGACATAATTTCACTCTCACAACATTATGGCTGGTTGGAGACAGTCCGAACCACAAATACCGGGTCCATGGTTCTGGCCATATACTGGGGGGACGGGGACGACTCCCATTAACCTCTGACTATACCGGGGATACGCTTATCACAATGCCTTTCTGGTCTGTGCTGAAGCAGGGCATTCTGGCAGCTAATTGGCTTGACTTTTATTAGTGAGCCTGGTTACCCCCTCTCGGAACCACAGACTTAGAAATCGCCAGCTCATATACATGCATAAAATATATTTATATATATACCCTTATACACCATTTTAATAAAAAATATCACAAAATTCTTCTAAGTCCCTCGGGAAGAGTGAAAGACGCGCACGTTCATTTTCAGAGCTCCTAGACCTTCCTATAAGAAGTTAGCCAAAAAGTAGCTTCGAAAAACGCTTAGGTTAAGTTTCAGAGTTGCTTCTAATGTACCTAAGCTGGACTTAGACATAATTTCACTCTCACAACATTATGGCTGGTTGGAGACAGTCCGAACCACAAATACCGGGTCCATGGTTCTGGCCATATACTGGGGGGACGGGGACGACTCCCATTAACCTCTGACTATACCGGGGATACGCTTATCACAATGCCTTTCTGGTCTGTGCTGAAGCAGGGCATTCTGGCAGCCAATTGGCTTGACTTTTATTAGTGAGCCTGGTTACCCCCTCTCGGAACCACAGACTTAGAAATCGCCAGCTCATATACATGCATAAAATATATTTATATATATACCCTTATACACCATTTTAATAAAAAATATCACAAAATTCTTCTAAGTCCCTCGGGAAGAGTGAAAGACGCGCACGTTCATTTTTAGAGCTCCTAGACCTTCCTATAAGAAGTTAGCCAAAAAGTACCTTCGAAAAACGCTTAGGTTAAGTTTCAGAGTTGCTTCTAATGTACCAAAGCTGGACTTAGACATAATTTCACTCTCACAACATTATGGCTGGTTGGAGACAGTCCGAACCACAAATACCGGGTCCATGGTTCTGGCCATATACTGGGGGGACGGGGACGACTCCCATTAACCTCTGACTATACCGGGGATACGCTTATCACAATGCCTTTCTGGTCTGTGCTGAAGCAGGGCATTCTGGCAGCTAATTGGCTTGACTTTTATTAGTGAGCCTGGTTACCCCCTCTCGGAACCACAGACTTAGAAATCGCCAGCTCATATACATGCATAAAATATATTTATATATATACCCTTATACACCATTTTAATAAAAAATATCACAAAATTCTTCTAAGTCCCTCGGGAAGAGTGAAAGACGCGCACGTTCATTTTCAGAGCTCCTAGACCTTCCTATAAGAAGTTAGCCAAAAAGTAGCTTCGAAAAACGCTTAGGTTAAGTTTCAGAGTTGCTTCTAATGTACCTAAGCTGGACTTAGACATAATTTCACTCTCACAACATTATGGCTGGTTGGAGACAGTCCGAACCACAAATACCGGGTCCATGGTTCTGGCCATATACTGGGGGGACGGGGACGACTCCCATTAACCTCTGACTATACCGGGGATACGCTTATCACAATGCCTTTCTGGTCTGTGCTGAAGCAGGGCATTCTGGCAGCCATTGGCTTGACTTTTATTAGTGAGCCTGGTTACCCCCTCTCGGAACCACAGACTTAGAAATCGCCAGCTCATATACATGCATAAAATATATTTATATATATACCCTTATACACCATTTTAATAAAAAATATCACAAAATTCTTCTAAGTCCCTCGGGAAGAGTGAAAGACGCGCACGTTCATTTTTAGAGCTCCTAGACCTTCCTATAAGAAGTTAGCCAAAAAGTAGCTTCGAAAAACGCTTAGGTTAAGTTTCAGAGTTGCATCTAATGTACCGAAGCTGGACTTAGACATAATTTCACTCTCACAACATTATGGCTGGTTGGAGACAGTCCGAACCACAAGTACCGGGTCCATGGTTCTGGGCGTATACTGGGGGGACGGGGACGACTCCCATTAACCCCTGACTATACCGGGGATACGCTTATCACAATGCCTTACTGGTCTGTGCTGAAGCAGGGCATTCTGGCATCCAAGTGGCTTGACCTTTATTAGTGAGCCTGGTTACCCCCTCTCGGAACCACAGACTTAGAAATCGCCAGCTCATATACATGCATAAAATAGATTTATATATATACCCTTATACACCATTTTAATAAAAAATATCACAAAATTCTTCTAAGTCCCTCGGGAAGAGTGAAAGACGCGCACGTTCATTTTTAGAGCTCCTAGACCTTCCTATAAGAAGTTAGCCAAAAAGTAGCTTCGAAAAACGCTTAGGTTAAGTTTCAGAGTTGCTTCTAATGTACCAAAGCTGGACTTAGACATAATTTCACTCTCACAACATTATGGCTGGTTGGAGACAGTCCGAACCACAAATACCGGGTCCATGGTTCTGGCCATATACTGGGGGGACGGGGACGACTCCCATTAACCCCTGACTATACCGGGGATACGCTTATCACAATGCCTTACTGGTCTGTGCTGAAGCAGGGCATTCTGGCATCCAAGTGGCTTGACCTTTATTAGTGAGCCTGGTTACCCCCTCTCGGAACCACAGACTTAGAAATCGCCAGCTCATATACATGCATAAAATAGATTTATATATATACCCTTATACACCATTTTAATAAAAAATATCACAAAATTCTTCTAAGTCCCTCGGGAAGAGTGAAAGACGCGCACGTTCATTTTCAGAGCTCCTAGACCTTCCTATAAGAAGTTAGCCAAAAAGTAGCTTCGAAAAACGCTTAGGTTAAGTTCCAGAGTTGCATCTAATGTACCGAAGCTGGACTTAGACATAATTTCACTCTCACAACATTATGGCTGGTTGGAGACAGTCCGAACCACAAATACCGGGTCCATGGTTCTGGCCATATACTGGGGGGACGGGAACGACTCCCATTAACCCCTGACTATACCGGGGATACGCTTATCACAATGCCTTTCTGGTCTGTGCTGAAGCAGGGCATTCTGGCAGCCAATTGGCTTGACTTTTATTAGTGAGCCTGGTTACCCCCTCTCGGAACCACAGACTTAGAAATCGCCAGCTCATATACATGCATAACATATATTTATATATATACCCTTATACACCATTTTAATAAAAAATATCACAAAATTCTTCTAAGTCCCTCGGGAAGAGTGAAAGACGCGCACGTTCATTTTCAGAGCTCCTAGACATTCCTATAAGAAGTTAGCCAAAAAGTACCTTCGAAAAACGCTTAGGTTAAGTTTCAGAGTTGCTTCTAATGTACCAAAGCTGGACTTAGACATAATTTCACTCTCACAACATTATGGCTGGTTGGAGACAGTCCGAACCACAAATACCGGGTCCATGGTTCTGGCCATATACTGGGGGGACGGGGACGACTCCCATTAACCTCTGACTATACCGGGGATACGCTTATCACAATGCCTTTCTGGTCTGTGCTGAAGCAGGGCATTCTGGCAGCTAATTGGCTTGACTTTTATTAGTGAGCCTGGTTACCCCCTCTCGGAACCACAGACTTAGAAATCGCCAGCTCATATACATGCATAACATATATTTATATATATACCCTTATACACCATTTTAATAAAAAATATCACAAAATTCTTCTAAGTCCCTCGGGAAGAGTGAAAGACGCGCACGTTCATTTTCAGAGCTCCTAGACATTCCTATAAGAAGTTAGCCAAAAAGTACCTTCGAAAAACGCTTAGGTTAAGTTTCAGAGTTGCTTCTAATGTACCAAAGCTGGACTTAGACATAATTTCACTCTCACAACATTATGGCTGGTTGGAGACAGTCCGAACCACAAATACCGGGTCCATGGTTCTGGCCATATACTGGGGGGACGGGAACGACTCCCATTAACCCCTGACTATACCGGGGATACGCTTATCACAATGCCTTTCTGGTCTGTGCTGAAGCAGGGCATTCTGGCAGCCAATTGGCTTGACTTTTATTAGTGAGCCTGGTTACCCCCTCTCGGAACCACAGACTTAGAAATCGCCAGCTCATATACATGCATAACATATATTTATATATATACCCTTATACACCATTTTAATAAAAAATATCACAAAATTCTTCTAAGTCCCTCGGGAAGAGTGAAAGACGCGCACGTTCATTTTCAGAGCTCCTAGACATTCCTATAAGAAGTTAGCCAAAAAGTACCTTCGAAAAACGCTTAGGTTAAGTTTCAGAGTTGCTTCTAATGTACCAAAGCTGGACTTAGACATAATTTCACTCTCACAACATTATGGCTGGTTGGAGACAGTCCGAACCACAAATACCGGGTCCATGGTTCTGGCCATATACTGGGGGGACGGGGACGACTCCCATTAACCTCTGACTATACCGGGGATACGCTTATCACAATGCCTTTCTGGTCTGTGCTGAAGCAGGGCATTCTGGCAGCTAATTGGCTTGACTTTTATTAGTGAGCCTGGTTACCCCCTCTCGGAACCACAGACTTAGAAATCGCCAGCTCATATACATGCATAAAATATATTTATATATATACCCTTATACACCATTTTAATAAAAAATATCACAAAATTCTTCTAAGTCCCTCGGGAAGAGTGAAAGACGCGCACGTTCATTTTCAGAGCTCCTAGACCTTCCTATAAGAAGTTAGCCAAAAAGTAGCTTCGAAAAACGCTTAGGTTAAGTTTCAGAGTTGCTTCTAATGTACCTAAGCTGGACTTAGACATAATTTCACTCTCACAACATTATGGCTGGTTGGAGACAGTCCGAACCACAAATACCGGGTCCATGGTTCTGGCCATATACTGGGGGGACGGGGACGACTCCCATTAACCTCTGACTATACCGGGGATACGCTTATCACAATGCCTTTCTGGTCTGTGCTGAAGCAGGGCATTCTGGCAGCCAATTGGCTTGACTTTTATTAGTGAGCCTGGTTACCCCCTCTCGGAACCACAGACTTAGAAATCGCCAGCTCATATACATGCATAAAATATATTTATATATATACCCTTATACACCATTTTAATAAAAAATATCACAAAATTCTTCTAAGTCCCTCGGGAAGAGTGAAAGACGCGCACGTTCATTTTTAGAGCTCCTAGACCTTCCTATAAGAAGTTAGCCAAAAAGTAGCTTCGAAAAACGCTTAGGTTAAGTTTCAGAGTTGCTTCTAATGTACCAAAGCTGGACTTAGACATAATTTCACTCTCACAACATTATGGCTGGTTGGAGACAGTCCGAACCACAAATACCGGGTCCATGGTTCTGGCCATATACTGGGGGGACGGGGACGACTCCCATTAACCCCTGACTATACCGGGGATACGCTTATCACAATGCCTTACTGGTCTGTGCTGAAGCAGGGCATTCTGGCATCCAAGTGGCTTGACCTTTATTAGTGAGCCTGGTTACCCCCTCTCGGAACCACAGACTTAGAAATCGCCAGCTCATATACATGCATAAAATAGATTTATATATATACCCTTATACACCATTTTAATAAAAAATATCACAAAATTCTTCTAAGTCCCTCGGGAAGAGTGAAAGACGCGCACGTTCATTTTCAGAGCTCCTAGACCTTCCTATAAGAAGTTAGCCAAAAAGTAGCTTCGAAAAACGCTTAGGTTAAGTTCCAGAGTTGCATCTAATGTACCGAAGCTGGACTTAGACATAATTTCACTCTCTCAACATTATGGCTGGTTGGAGACAGTCCGAACCACAAATACCGGGTCCATGGTTCTGGCCATATACTGGGGGGACGGGAACGACTCCCATTAACCCCTGACTATACCGGGGATACGCTTATCACAATGCCTTTCTGGTCTGTGCTGAAGCAGGGCATTCTGGCAGCCAATTGGCTTGACTTTTATTAGTGAGCCTGGTTACCCCCTCTCGGAACCACAGACTTAGAAATCGCCAGCTCATATACATGCATAACATATATTTATATATATACCCTTATACACCATTTTAATAAAAAATATCACAAAATTCTTCTAAGTCCCTCGGGAAGAGTGAAAGACGCGCACGTTCATTTTCAGAGCTCCTAGACATTCCTATAAGAAGTTAGCCAAAAAGTACCTTCGAAAAACGCTTAGGTTAAGTTTCAGAGTTGCTTCTAATGTACCAAAGCTGGACTTAGACATAATTTCACTCTCACAACATTATGGCTGGTTGGAGACAGTCCGAACCACAAATACCGGGTCCATGGTTCTGGCCATATACTGGGGGGACGGGGACGACTCCCATTAACCTCTGACTATACCGGGGATACGCTTATCACAATGCCTTTCTGGTCTGTGCTGAAGCAGGGCATTCTGGCAGCTAATTGGCTTGACTTTTATTAGTGAGCCTGGTTACCCCCTCTCGGAACCACAGACTTAGAAATCGCCAGCTCATATACATGCATAACATATATTTATATATATACCCTTATACACCATTTTAATAAAAAATATCACAAAATTCTTCTAAGTCCCTCGGGAAGAGTGAAAGACGCGCACGTTCATTTTCAGAGCTCCTAGACATTCCTATAAGAAGTTAGCCAAAAAGTACCTTCGAAAAACGCTTAGGTTAAGTTTCAGAGTTGCTTCTAATGTACCAAAGCTGGACTTAGACATAATTTCACTCTCACAACATTATGGCTGGTTGGAGACAGTCCGAACCACAAATACCGGGTCCATGGTTCTGGCCATATACTGGGGGGACGGGAACGACTCCCATTAACCCCTGACTATACCGGGGATACGCTTATCACAATGCCTTTCTGGTCTGTGCTGAAGCAGGGCATTCTGGCAGCCAATTGGCTTGACTTTTATTAGTGAGCCTGGTTACCCCCTCTCGGAACCACAGACTTAGAAATCGCCAGCTCATATACATGCATAAAATATATTTATATATATACCCTTATACACCATTTTAATAAAAAATATCACAAAATTCTTCTAAGTCCCTCGGGAAGAGTGAAAGACGCGCACGTTCATTTTCAGAGCTCCTAGACCTTCCTATAAGAAGTTAGCCAAAAAGTAGCTTCGAAAAACGCTTAGGTTAAGTTCCAGAGTTGCATCTAATGTACCGTAGCTGGACTTAGACATAATTTCACTCTCACAACATTATGGCTGGTTGGAGACAGTCCGAACCACAAATACCGGGTCCATGGTTCTGGCCATATACTGGGGGGACGGGAACGACTCCCATTAACCCCTGACTATACCGGGGATACGCTTATCACAATGCCTTTCTGGTCTGTGCTGAAGCAGGGCATTCTGGCAGCCAATTGGCTTGACTTTTATTAGTGAGCCTGGTTACCCCCTCTCGGAACCACAGACTTAGAAATCGCCAGCTCATATACATGCATAACATATATTTATATATATACCCTTATACACCATTTTAATAAAAAATATCACAAAATTCTTCTAAGTCCCTCGGAAAGAGTGAAAGACGCGCACGTTCATTTTCAGAGCTCCTAGACATTCCTATAAGAAGTTAGCCAAAAAGTACCTTCGAAAAACGCTTAGGTTAAGTTTCAGAGTTGCTTCTAATGTACCGAAGCTGGACTTAGACATAATTTCACTCTCACAACATTATGGCTGGTTGGAGACAGTCCGAACCACAAATACCGGGTCCATGGTTCTGGCCATATACTGGGGGGACGGGGACGACTCCCATTAACCTCTGACTATACCGGGGATACGCTTATCACAATGCCTTTCTGGTCTGTGCTGAAGCAGGGCATTCTGGCAGCCAATTGGCTTGACTTTTATTAGTGAGCCTGGTTACCCCCTCTCGGAACCACAGACTTAGAAATCGCCAGCTCATATACATGCATAAAATATATTTATATATATACCCTTATACACCATTTTAATAAAAAATATCACAAAATTCTTCTACTGTAAGTCCCTCGGGAAGAGTGAAAGACGCGCACGTTCATTTTTAGAGCTCCTAGACCTTCCTATAAGAAGTTAGCCAAAAAGTAGCTTCGAAAAACGCTTAGGTTAAGTTTCAGAGTTGCATCTAATGTACCGAAGCTGGACTTAGACATAATTTCACTCTCACAACATTATGGCTGGTTGGAGACAGTCCGAACCACAAGTACCGGGTCCATGGTTCTGGGCGTATACTGGGGGGACGGGGACGACTCCCATTAACCCCTGACTATACCGGGGATACGCTTATCACAATGCCTTACTGGTCTGTGCTGAAGCAGGGCATTCTGGCATCAAAGTAGCTTGACCTTTATTAGTGAGCCTGGTTACCCCCTCTCGTAACCACAGACTTAGAAATCGCCAGCTCATATACAGTGCATAAAATATATTTATATATATACCCTTATACATCATTTTAATAAAAAATATCACAAAATTCTTCTAAGTCCCTCGGGAAGAGTGAAAGACGCGCACGTTCATTTTCAGAGCTCCTAGACCTTCCTATAAGAAGTTAGCCAAAAAGTAGCTTCGAAAAACGCTTAGGTTAAGTTTCAGAGTTGCTTCTAATGTACCTAAGCTGGACTTAGACATAATTTCACTCTCACAACATTATGGCTGGTTGGAGACAGTCCGAACCACAAATACCGGGTCCATGGTTCTGGCCATATACTGGGGGGACGGGGACGACTCCCATTAACCTCTGACTATACCGGGGATACGCTTATCACAATGCCTTTCTGGTCTGTGCTGAAGCAGGGCATTCTGGCAGCCAATTGGCTTGACTTTTATTAGTGAGCCTGGTTACCCCCTCTCGGAACCACAGACTTAGAAATCGCCAGCTCATATACATGCATAAAATATATTTATATATATACCCTTATACACCATTTTAATAAAAAATATCACAAAATTCTTCTAAGTCCCTCGGGAAGAGTGAAAGACGCGCACGTTCATTTTCAGAGCTCCTAGACCTTCCTATAAGAAGTTAGCCAAAAAGTAACTTCGAAAAACGCTTAGGTTAAGTTCCAGAGTTGCATCTAATGTACCGAAGCTGGACTTAGACATAATTTCACTCTCACAACATTATGGCTGGTTGGAGACAGTCCGAACCACAAATACCGGGTCCATGGTTCTGACCATATACTGGGGGGACGGGGACGACTCCCATTAACCTCTGACTATACCGGGGATATGCTTATCACAATGCCTTTCTGGTCTGTGCTGAAGCAGGGCATTCTGGCAGCCAATTGGCTTGACTTTTATTAGTGAGCCTGGTTACCCCCTCTCGGAACCACAGACTTAGAAATCGCCAGCTCATATACATGCATAACATATATTTATATATATACCCTTATACACCATTTTAATAAAAAATATCACAAAATTCTTCTAAGTCCCTCGGGAAGAGTGAAAGACGCGCACGTTCATTTTCAGAGCTCCTAGACATTCCTATAAGAAGTTAGCCAAAAAGTACCTTCGAAAAACGCTTAGGTTAAGTTTCAGAGTTGCTTCTAATGTACCGAAGCTGGACTTAGACATAATTTCACTCTCACAACATTATGGCTGGTTGGAGACAGTCCGAACCACAAATACCGGGTCCATGGTTCTGGCCATATACTGGGGGGACGGGGACGACTCCCATTAACCTCTGACTATACCGGGGATACGCTTATCACAATGCCTTTCTGGTCTGTGCTGAAGCAGGGCATTCTGGCAGCCAATTGACTTGACTTTTATTAGTGAGCCTGGTTACCCCCTCTCGTAACCACAGACTTAGAAATCGCCAGCTCATATACAGTGCATAAAATATATTTATATATATACCCTTATACATCATTTTAATAAAAAAATATCACAAAATTCTTCTAAGTCCCTCGGGAAGAGTGAAAGACACGCACGTTCATTTTCAGAGCTCCTAGACCTTCCTATAAGAAGTTAGCCAAAAAGTAGCTTCGAAAAACGCTTAGGTTAAGTTTCAGAGTTGCTTCTAATGTACCTAAGCTGGACTTAGACATAATTTCACTCTCACAACATTATGGCTGGTTGGAGACAGTCCGAACCACAAATACCGGGTCCATGGTTCTGGCCATATACTGGGGGGACGGGGACGACTCCCATTAACCTCTGACTATACCGGGGATACGCTTATCACAATGCCTTTCTGGTCTGTGCTGAAGCAGGGCATTCTGGCAGCCAATTGGCTTGACTTTTATTAGTGAGCCTGGTTACCCCCTCTCGGAACCACAGACTTAGAAATCGCCAGCTCATATACATGCATAAAATATATATATATATATACCCTTATACACCATTTTAATAAAAAATATCACAAAATTCTTCTAAGTCCCTCGGGAAGAGTGAAAGACGCGCACGTTCATTTTCAGAGCTCCTAGACCTTCCTATAAGAAGTTAGCCAAAAAGTAACTTCGAAAAACGCTTAGGTTAAGTTCCAGAGTTGCATCTAATGTACCGAAGCTGGACTTAGACATAATTTCACTCTCACAACATTATGGCTGGTTGGAGACAGTCCGAACCACAAATACCGGGTCCATGGTTCTGACCATATACTGGGGGGACGGGGACGACTCCCATTAACCTCTGACTATACCGGGGATACGCTTATCACAATGCCTTTCTGGTCTGTGCTGAAGCAGGGCATTCTGGCAGCCAATTGGCTTGACTTTTATTAGTGAGCCTGGTTACCCCCTCTCGGAACCACAGACTTAGAAATCGCCAGCTCATATACATGCATAACATATATTTATATATATACCCTTGTACACCATTTTAATAAAAAATATCACAAAATTCTTCTAAGTCCCTCGGGAAGAGTGAAAGACGCGCACGTTCATTTTCAGAGCACCTAGACCTTCCTATAAGAAGTTAGCCAAAAAGTAGCTTCGAAAAACGCTTAGGTTAAGTTTCAGAGTTGCATCTAATGTACCGAAGCTGTCCTTAGACATAATTTCACTCTCACAACATTATGGCTGGTTGGAGACAGTCCGAACCACAAATACCGGGTCCATGGTTTTGGCCATATACTGGGGGGACGGGGACGACTCCCATTAACCCCTGACTATACCGGGGATACGCTTATCACAATGCCTTACTGGTCTGTGCTGAAGCAGGGCATTCTGGCAGCCAAGTTGCTTGACCTTTATTAGTGAGCCTGGTTACCCCCTCTCGGAACCACAGACTTAGAAATCGCCAGCTCATATACAGTGCATAAAATATATTTATATATATACCCTTATACACCATTTTAATAAAAAATATCACAAAATTCTTCTAAGTCCCTCGGGAAGAGTGAAAGACGCGCACGTTCATTTTCAGAGCTTCTAGACCTTCCTATAAGAAGTTAGCCACAAGTAGCTTCGAAAAACGCTTAGGTTAAGTTGCAGAGTTGCTTCTAATGTACCGAAGCTGGAATTAGACATAATTTCACTCTCACAACATTATGGCTGGTTGGAGACAGTCCGAACCACAAGTACTGGGTCCATGGTTCTGGGCGTATACTGGGGGGACGGGGACGACTCCCATTAACCCCTGACTATACCGGGGATATGCTTATCACAATGCCTTACTGGTCTGTGCTGAAGCAGGGCATTCTGGCAGCCAAGTGGCTTGACCTTTATTAGTGAGCCTGGTTACCCCCTCTCGGAACCACAGACTTAGAAATCGCCAGCTCATATACAGTGCATAAAATATATTTATATATATACCCTTATACACCATTTTAATAAAAAATATCACAAAATTCTTCTAAGTCCCTCGGGAAGAGTGAAAGACGCGCACGTTCATTTTCAGAGCTCCTAGACCTTCCTATAAGAAGTTAGCCAAAAAGTAGCTTCGAAAAACGCTTAGGTTAAGTTTCAGAGTTGCATCTAATGTACCGAAGCTGTCCTTAGACATAATTTCACTCTCACAACATTATGGCTGGTTGGAGACAGTCCGAACCACAAATACCGGGTCCATGGTTTTGGCCATATACTGGGGGGACGGGGACGACTCCCATTAACCCCTGACTATACCGGGGATACGCTTATCACAATGCCTTACTGGTCTGTGCTGAAGCAGGGCATTCTGGCAGCCAAGTTGCTTGACCTTTATTAGTGAGCCTGGTTACCCCCTCTCGGAACCACAGACTTAGAAATCGCCAGCTCATATACAGTGCATAAAATATATTTATATATATACCCTTATACACCATTTTAATAAAAAATATCACAAAATTCTTCTAAGTCCCTCGGGAAGAGTGAAAGACGCGCACATTCATTTTCAGAGCTCCTAGACCTTCCTATAAGAAGTTAGCCAAAAAGTAGCTTCGAAAAACGCTTAGGTTAAGTTTCAGAGTTGCATCTAATGTACCGAAGCTGGACTTAGACATAATTTCACTCTCACAACATTATGGCTGGTTGGAGACAGTCCGAACCACAAATACCGGGTCCATGGTTCTGGCCATATACTGGGGGGACGGGGACGACTCCCATTAACCCCTGACTATACCGGGGATACGCTTATCACAATGCCTTTCTGGTCTGTGCTGAAGCAGGGCATTCTGGCAGCCAATTGGCTTGACTTTTATTAGTGAGCCTGGTTACCCCCTCTCGGAACCACAGACTTAGAAATCGCCAGCTCATATACAGTGCATAAAATAAATTTATATATATATACCCTTATACACCATTTTAATAAAAAATATCACAAAATTCTTCTAAGTCCCTCGGGAAGAGTGAAAGACGCGCACGTTCATTTTCAGAGCTCCTAGACCTTCCTATAAGAAGTTAGCCAAAAAGTAGCTTCGAAAAACGCTTAGGTTAAGTTTCAGAGTTGCTTCTAATGTACCGAAGCTGGAATTAGACATAATTTCACTCTCACAACATTATGGCTGGTTGGAGACAGTCCGAACCACAAGTACTGGGTCCATGGTTCTGGGCGTATACTGGGGGGACGGGGACGACTCCCATTAACCCCTGACTATACCGGGGATACGCTTATCACAATGCCTTTCTGGTCTGTGCTGAAGCAGGGCATTCTGGCAGCCAATTGGCTTGACTTTTATTAGTGAGCCTGGTTACCCCCTCTCGGAACCACAGACTTTGAAATTGCCAGCTCATATACATGCATAACATATATTTATATATATACCCTTATACACCATTTTAATAAAAAATATCACAAAATTCTTCTAAGTCCCTCGGGAAGAGTGAAAGACGCGCACGTTCATTTTCAGAGCTCCTAGACATTCCTATAAGAAGTTAGCCAAAAAGTACCTTCGAAAAACGCTTAGGTTAAGTTTCAGAGTTGCTTCTAATGTACCGAAGCTGGACTTAGACATAATTTCACTCTCACAACATTATGGCTGGTTGGAGACAGTCCGAACCACAAATACCGGGTCCATGGTTCTGGCCATATACTGGGGGGACGGGGACGACTCCCATTAACCTCTGACTATACCGGGGATACGCTTATCACAATGCCTTTCTGGTCTGTGCTGAAGCAGGGCATTCTGGCAGCCAATTGACTTGACTTTTATTAGTGAGCCTGGTTACCCCCTCTCGTAACCACAGACTTAGAAATCGCCAGCTCATATACAGTGCATAAAATATATTTATATATATACCCTTATACATCATTTTAATAAAAAATATCACAAAATTCTTCTAAGTCCCTCGGGAAGAGTGAAAGACGCGCACGTTCATTTTCAGAGCTCCTAGACCTTCCTATAAGAAGTTAGCCAAAAAGTAGCTTCGAAAAACGCTTAGGTTAAGTTTCAGAGTTGCTTCTAATGTACCTAAGCTGGACTTAGACATAATTTCACTCTCACAACATTATGGCTGGTTGGAGACAGTCCGAACCACAAATACCGGGTCCATGGTTCTGGCCATATACTGGGGGGACGGGGACGACTCCCATTAACCTCTGACTATACCGGGGATACGCTTATCACAATGCCTTTCTGGTCTGTGCTGAAGCAGGGCATTCTGGCAGCCAATTGGCTTGACTTTTATTAGTGAGCCTGGTTACCCCCTCTCGGAACCACAGACTTAGAAATCGCCAGCTCATATACATGCATAAAATATATTTATATATATACCCTTATACACCATTTTAATAAAAAATATCACAAAATTCTTCTAAGTCCCTCGGGAAGAGTGAAAGACGCGCACGTTCATTTTCAGAGCTCCTAGACCTTCCTATAAGAAGTTAGCCAAAAAGTAACTTCGAAAAACGCTTAGGTTAAGTTCCAGAGTTGCATCTAATGTACCGAAGCTGGACTTAGACATAATTTCACTCTCACAACATTATGGCTGGTTGGAGACAGTCCGAACCACAAATACCGGGTCCATGGTTCTGACCATATACTGGGGGGACGGGGACGACTCCCATTAACCTCTGACTATACCGGGGATACGCTTATCACAATGCCTTTCTGGTCTGTGCTGAAGCAGGGCATTCTGGCAGCCAATTGGCTTGACTTTTATTAGTGAGCCTGGTTACCCCCTCTCGGAACCACAGACTTAGAAATCGCCAGCTCATATACATGCATAACATATATTTATATATATACCCTTGTACACCATTTTAATAAAAAATATCACAAAATTCTTCTAAGTCCCTCGGGAAGAGTGAAAGACGCGCACGTTCATTTTCAGAGCTCCTAGACCTTCCTATAAGAAGTTAGCCAAAAAGTAGCTTCGAAAAACGCTTAGGTTAAGTTTCAGAGTTGCTTCTAATGTACCTAAGCTGGACTTAGACATAATTTCACTCTCACAACATTATGGCTGGTTGGAGACAGTCCGAACCACAAATACCGGGTCCATGGTTCTGGCCATATACTGGGGGGACGGGGACGACTCCCATTAACCTCTGACTATACCGGGGATACGCTTATCACAATGCCTTTCTGGTCTGTGCTGAAGCAGGGCATTCTGGCAGCCAATTGGCTTGACTTTTATTAGTGAGCCTGGTTACCCCCTCTCGGAACCACAGACTTAGAAATCGCCAGCTCATATACATGCATAAAATATATTTATATATATACCCTTATACACCATTTTAATAAAAAATATCACAAAATTCTTCTAAGTCCCTCGGGAAGAGTGAAAGACGCGCACGTTCATTTTCAGAGCTCCTAGACCTTCCTATAAGAAGTTAGCCAAAAAGTAACTTCGAAAAACGCTTAGGTTAAGTTCCAGAGTTGCATCTAATGTACCGAAGCTGGACTTAGACATAATTTCACTCTCACAACATTATGGCTGGTTGGAGACAGTCCGAACCACAAATACCGGGTCCATGGTTCTGGCCATATACTGGGGGGACGGGGACGACTCCCATTAACCTCTGACTATACCGGGGATACGCTTATCACAATGCCTTTCTGGTCTGTGCTGAAGCAGGGCATTCTGGCAGCCAATTGGCTTGACTTTTATTAGTGAGCCTGGTTACCCCCTCTCGGAACCACAGACTTAGAAATCGCCAGCTCATATACATGCATAAAATATATTTATATATATACCCTTATACACCATTTTAATAAAAAATATCACAAAATTCTTCTAAGTCCCTCGGGAAGAGTGAAAGACGCGCACGTTCATTTTCAGAGCTCCTAGACCTTCCTATAAGAAGTTAGCCAAAAAGTAACTTCGAAAAACGCTTAGGTTAAGTTCCAGAGTTGCATCTAATGTACCGAAGCTGGACTTAGACATAATTTCACTCTCACAACATTATGGCTGGTTGGAGACAGTCCGAACCACAAATACCGGGTCCATGGTTCTGACCATATACTGGGGGGACGGGGACGACTCCCATTAACCTCTGACTATACCGGGGATACGCTTATCACAATGCCTTTCTGGTCTGTGCTGAAGCAGGGCATTCTGGCAGCCAATTGGCTTGACTTTTATTAGTGAGCCTGGTTACCCCCTCTCGGAACCACAGACTTAGAAATCGCCAGCTCATATACATGCATAACATATATTTATATATATACCCTTGTACACCATTTTAATAAAAAATATCACAAAATTCTTCTAAGTCCCTCGGGAAGAGTGAAAGACGCGCACGTTCATTTTCAGAGCTCCTAGACATTCCTATAAGAAGTTAGCCAAAAAGTACCTTCGAAAAACGCTTAGGTTAAGTTTCAGAGTTGCTTCTAATGTACCGAAGCTGGACTTAGACATAATTTCACTCTCACAACATTATGGCTGGTTGGAGACAGTCCGAACCACAAATACCGGGTCCATGGTTCTGGCCATATACTGGGGGGACGGGGACGACTCCCATTAACCTCTGACTATACCGGGGATACGCTTATCACAATGCCTTTCTGGTCTGTGCTGAAGCAGGGCATTCTGGCAGCCAATTGGCTTGACTTTTATTAGTGAGCCTGGTTACCCCCTCTCGGAACCACAGACTTAGATATCGCCAGCTCATATACATGCATAAAATATATTTATATATATACCCTTATACACCATTTTAATAAAAAATATCACAAAATTCTTCTAAGTCCCTCGGGAAGAGTGAAAGACGCGCACGTTCATTTTTAGAGCTCCTAGACCTTCCTATAAGAAGTTAGCCAAAAAGTAGCTTCGAAAAACGCTTAGGTTAAGTTTCAGAGTTGCATCTAATGTACCGAAGCTGGACTTAGACATAATTTCACTCTCACAACATTATGGCTGGTTGGAGACAGTCCGAACCACAAATACCGGGTCCATGGTTCTGGCCATATACTGTGGGGACGGGGACGACTCCCATTAACCCCTGACTATACCGGGGATACGCTTATCACAATGCCTTTCTGGTCTGTGCTGAAGCAGGGCATTCTGGCAGCCAATTTGCTTGACTTTTATTAGTGAGCCTGGTTACCCCCTCTCGTAACCACAGACTTAGAAATCGCCAGCTCATATACAGTGCATAAAATATATTTATATATATACCCTTATACATCATTTTAATAAAAAATATCACAAAATTCTTCTAAGTCCCTCAGGAAGAGTGAACGACGCGCACGTTCATTTTCAGAGCTCCTAGACATTCCTATAAGAAGTTAGCCAAAAAGTAGCTTCGAAAAACGCTTAGGTTAAGTTTCAGAGTTGCTTCTAATGTACCAAAGCTGGACTTAGACATAATTTCACTCTCACAACATTATGGCTGGTTGGAGACAGTCCGAACCACAAGTACCGGGTCCATGGTTCTGGGCGTATACTGGGGGGACGGGGACGACTCCCATTAACCCCTGACTATACCGGGGATACGCTTATCACAATGCCTTACTGGTCTGTGCTGAAGCAGGGCATTCTGGCATCCAAGTGGCTTGACCTTTATTAGTGAGCCTGGTTACCCCCTCTCGGAACCACAGACTTAGAAATCGCCAGCTCATATACAGTGCATAAAATATATTTATATATATACCCTTATACACCATTTTAATAAAAAATATCACAAAATTCTTCTAAGTCCCTCGGGAAGAGTTAAAGACGCGCACGTTCATTTTCAGAGCACCTAGACCTTCCTATAAGTAGTTAGCCAAAAAGTAGCTTCGAAAAACGCTTAGGTTAAGTTTCAGAGTTGCATCTAATGTACCGAAGCTGTCCTTAGACATAATTTCACTCTCACAACATTATGGCTGGTTGGAGACAGTCCGAACCACAAATACCGGGTCCATGGTTTTGGCCATATACTGGGGGGACGGGGACGACTCCCATTAACCCCTGACTATACCGGGGATACGCTTATCACAATGCCTTACTGGTCTGTGCTGAAGCAGGGCATTCTGGCAGCCAAGTTGCTTGACCTTTATTAGTGAGCCTGGTTACCCCCTCTCGGAACCACAGACTTAGAAATCGCCAGCTCATATACAGTGCATAAAATATATTTATATATATACCCTTATACACCATTTTAATAAAAAATATCACAAAATTCTTCTAAGTCCCTCGGGAAGAGTGAAAGACGCGCACGTTCATTTTCAGAGCTTCTAGACCTTCCTATAAGAAGTTAGCCACAAGTAGCTTCGAAAAACGCTTAGGTTAAGTTGCAGAGTTGCTTCTAATGTACCGAAGCTGGAATTAGACATAATTTCACTCTCACAACATTATGGCTGGTTGGAGACAGTCCGAACCACAAGTACTGGGTCCATGGTTCTGGGCGTATACTGGGGGGACGGGGACGACTCCCATTAACCCCTGACTATACCGGGGATACGCTTATCACAATGCCTTTCTGGTCTGTGCTGAAGCAGGGCATTCTGGCAGCCAATTGACTTGACTTTTATTAGTGAGCCTGGTTACCCCCTCTCGTAACCACAGACTTAGAAATCGCCAGCTCATATACAGTGCATAAAATATATTTATATATATACCCTTATACATCATTTTAATAAAAAATATCACAAAATTCTTCTAAGTCCCTCGGGAAGAGTGAAAGACGCGCACGTTCATTTTCAGAGCTCCTAGACCTTCCTATAAGAAGTTAGCCAAAAAGTAGCTTCGAAAAACGCTTAGGTTAAGTTTCAGAGTTGCTTCTAATGTACCTAAGCTGGACTTAGACATAATTTCACTCTCACAACATTATGGCTGGTTGGAGACAGTCCGAACCACAAATACCGGGTCCATGGTTCTGGCCATATACTGGGGGGACGGGGACGACTCCCATTAACCTCTGACTATACCGGGGATACGCTTATCACAATGCCTTTCTGGTCTGTGCTGAAGCAGGGCATTCTGGCAGCCAATTGGCTTGACTTTTATTAGTGAGCCTGGTTACCCCCTCTCGGAACCACAGACTTAGAAATCGCCAGCTCATATACATGCATAAAATATATTTATATATATACCCTTATACACCATTTTAATAAAAAATATCACAAAATTCTTCTAAGTCCCTCGGGAAGAGTGAAAGACGCGCACGTTCATTTTCAGAGCTCCTAGACCTTCCTATAAGAAGTTAGCCAAAAAGTAACTTCGAAAAACGCTTAGGTTAAGTTCCAGAGTTGCATCTAATGTACCGAAGCTGGACTTAGACATAATTTCACTCTCACAACATTATGGCTGGTTGGAGACAGTCCGAACCACAAATACCGGGTCCATGGTTCTGACCATATACTGGGGGGACGGGGACGACTCCCATTAACCTCTGACTATACCGGGGATACGCTTATCACAATGCCTTTCTGGTCTGTGCTGAAGCAGGGCATTCTGGCAGCCAATTGGCTTGACTTTTATTAGTGAGCCTGGTTACCCCCTCTCGGAACCACAGACTTAGAAATCGCCAGCTCATATACATGCATAACATATATTTATATATATACCCTTGTACACCATTTTAATAAAAAATATCACAAAATTCTTCTAAGTCCCTCGGGAAGAGTGAAAGACGCGCACGTTCATTTTCAGAGCTCCTAGACATTCCTATAAGAAGTTAGCCAAAAAGTACCTTCGAAAAACGCTTAGGTTAAGTTTCAGAGTTGCTTCTAATGTACCGAAGCTGGACTTAGACATAATTTCACTCTCACAACATTATGGCTGGTTGGAGACAGTCCGAACCACAAATACCGGGTCCATGGTTCTGGCCATATACTGGGGGGACGGGGACGACTCCCATTAACCTCTGACTATACCGGGGATACGCTTATCACAATGCCTTTCTGGTCTGTGCTGAAGCAGGGCATTCTGGCAGCCAATTGGCTTGACTTTTATTAGTGAGCCTGGTTACCCCCTCTCGGAACCACAGACTTAGATATCGCCAGCTCATATACATGCATAAAATATATTTATATATATACCCTTATACACCATTTTAATAAAAAATATCACAAAATTCTTCTAAGTCCCTCGGGAAGAGTGAAAGACGCGCACGTTCATTTTTAGAGCTCCTAGACCTTCCTATAAGAAGTTAGCCAAAAAGTAGCTTCGAAAAACGCTTAGGTTAAGTTTCAGAGTTGCATCTAATGTACCGAAGCTGGACTTAGACATAATTTCACTCTCACAACATTATGGCTGGTTGGAGACAGTCCGAACCACAAATACCGGGTCCATGGTTCTGGCCATATACTGTGGGGACGGGGACGACTCCCATTAACCCCTGACTATACCGGGGATACGCTTATCACAATGCCTTTCTGGTCTGTGCTGAAGCAGGGCATTCTGGCAGCCAATTTGCTTGACTTTTATTAGTGAGCCTGGTTACCCCCTCTCGTAACCACAGACTTAGAAATCGCCAGCTCATATACAGTGCATAAAATATATTTATATATATACCCTTATACATCATTTTAATAAAAAATATCACAAAATTCTTCTAAGTCCCTCAGGAAGAGTGAACGACGCGCACGTTCATTTTCAGAGCTCCTAGACATTCCTATAAGAAGTTAGCCAAAAAGTAGCTTCGAAAAACGCTTAGGTTAAGTTTCAGAGTTGCTTCTAATGTACCAAAGCTGGACTTAGACATAATTTCACTCTCACAACATTATGGCTGGTTGGAGACAGTCCGAACCACAAGTACCGGGTCCATGGTTCTGGGCGTATACTGGGGGGACGGGGACGACTCCCATTAACCCCTGACTATACCGGGGATACGCTTATCACAATGCCTTACTGGTCTGTGCTGAAGCAGGGCATTCTGGCATCCAAGTGGCTTGACCTTTATTAGTGAGCCTGGTTACCCCCTCTCGGAACCACAGACTTAGAAATCGCCAGCTCATATACAGTGCATAAAATATATTTATATATATACCCTTATACACCATTTTAATAAAAAATATCACAAAATTCTTCTAAGTCCCTCGGGAAGAGTTAAAGACGCGCACGTTCATTTTCAGAGCACCTAGACCTTCCTATAAGAAGTTAGCCAAAAAGTAGCTTCGAAAAACGCTTAGGTTAAGTTTCAGAGTTGCATCTAATGTACCGAAGCTGTCCTTAGACATAATTTCACTCTCACAACATTATGGCTGGTTGGAGACAGTCCGAACCACAAATACCGGGTCCATGGTTTTGGCCATATACTGGGGGGACGGGGACGACTCCCATTAACCCCTGACTATACCGGGGATACGCTTATCACAATGCCTTACTGGTCTGTGCTGAAGCAGGGCATTCTGGCAGCCAAGTTGCTTGACCTTTATTAGTGAGCCTGGTTACCCCCTCTCGGAACCACAGACTTAGAAATCGCCAGCTCATATACAGTGCATAAAATATATTTATATATATACCCTTATACACCATTTTAATAAAAAATATCACAAAATTCTTCTAAGTCCCTCGGGAAGAGTGAAAGACGCGCACGTTCATTTTCAGAGCTTCTAGACCTTCCTATAAGAAGTTAGCCACAAGTAGCTTCGAAAAACGCTTAGGTTAAGTTGCAGAGTTGCTTCTAATGTACCGAAGCTGGAATTAGACATAATTTCACTCTCACAACATTATGGCTGGTTGGAGACAGTCCGAACCACAAGTACTGGGTCCATGGTTCTGGGCGTATACTGGGGGGACGGGGACGACTCCCATTAACCCCTGACTATACCGGGGATACGCTTATCACAATGCCTTACTGGTCTGTGCTGAAGCAGGGCATTCTGGCAGCCAAGTGGCTTGACCTTTATTAGTGAGCCTGGTTACCCCCTCTCGGAACCACAGACTTAGAAATCGCCAGCTCATATACAGTGCATAAAATATATTTATATATATACCCTTATACACCATTTTAATAAAAAATATCACAAAATTCTTCTAAGTCCCTCGGGAAGAGTGAAAGACGCGCACGTTCATTTTCAGAGCTCCTAGACCTTCCTATAAGAAGTTAGCCAAAAAGTAGCTTCGAAAAACGCTTAGGTTAAGTTTCAGAGTTGCATCTAATGTACCGAAGCTGTCCTTAGACATAATTTCACTCTCACAACATTATGGCTGGTTGGAGACAGTCCGAACCACAAATACCGGGTCCATGGTTTTGGCCATATACTGGGGGGACGGGGACGACTCCCATTAACCCCTGACTATACCGGGGATACGCTTATCACAATGCCTTACTGGTCTGTGCTGAAGCAGGGCATTCTGGCAGCCAAGTTGCTTGACCTTTATTAGTGAGCCTGGTTACCCCCTCTCGGAACCACAGACTTAGAAATCGCCAGCTCATATACAGTGCATAAAATATATTTATATATATACCCTTATACACCATTTTAATAAAAAATATCACAAAATTCTTCTAAGTCCCTCGGGAAGAGTGAAAGACGCGCACATTCATTTTCAGAGCTCCTAGACCTTCCTATAAGAAGTTAGCCAAAAAGTAGCTTCGAAAAACGCTTAGGTTAAGTTTCAGAGTTGCATCTAATGTACCGAAGCTGGACTTAGACATAATTTCACTCTCACAACATTATGGCTGGTTGGAGACAGTCCGAACCACAAATACCGGGTCCATGGTTCTGGCCATATACTGGGGGGACGGGGACGACTCCCATTAACCCCTGACTATACCGGGGATACGCTTATCACAATGCCTTTCTGGTCTGTGCTGAAGCAGGGCATTCTGGCAGCCAATTGGCTTGACTTTTATTAGTGAGCCTGGTTACCCCCTCTCGGAACCACAGACTTAGAAATCGCCAGCTCATATACAGTGCATAAAATAAATTTATATATATATACCCTTATACACCATTTTAATAAAAAATATCACAAAATTCTTCTAAGTCCCTCGGGAAGAGTGAAAGACGCGCACGTTCATTTTCAGAGCTCCTAGACCTTCCTATAAGAAGTTAGCCAAAAAGTAGCTTCGAAAAACGCTTAGGTTAAGTTTCAGAGTTGCTTCTAATGTACCGAAGCTGGAATTAGACATAATTTCACTCTCACAACATTATGGCTGGTTGGAGACAGTCCGAACCACAAGTACTGGGTCCATGGTTCTGGGCGTATACTGGGGGGACGGGGACGACTCCCATTAACCCCTGACTATACCGGGGATACGCTTATCACAATGCCTTTCTGGTCTGTGCTGAAGCAGGGCATTCTGGCAGCCAATTGGCTTGACTTTTATTAGTGAGCCTGGTTACCCCCTCTCGGAACCACAGACTTTGAAATTGCCAGCTCATATACAGTGCATAAAATATATTTATATATATACCCTTATACACCATTTTAATAAAAAATATCACAAAATTCTTCTAAGTCCCTCGGGAAGAGTTAAAGACGCGCACGTTCATTTTCAGAGCTCCTAGACCTTCCTATAAGAAGTTAGCCAAAAAGTAGCTTCGAAAAACGCTTAGGTTAAGTTTCAGAGTTGCATCTAATGTACCGAAGCTGGACTTAGACATAATTTCACTCTCACAACATTATGGCTGGTTGGAGACAGTCCGAACCACAAATACCGGGTCCATGGTTCTGGCCATATACTGGGGGGACGGGGACGACTCCCATTAACCCCTGACTATACCGGGGATACGCTTATCACAATGCCTTTCTGGTCTGTGCTGAAGCAGGGCATTCTGGCAGCCAATTGGCTTGACTTTTATTAGTGAGCCTGGTTACCCCCTCTCGGAACCACAGACTTAGAAATCGCCAGCTCATATACAGTGCATAAAATAAATTTATATATATATACCCTTATACACCATTTTAATAAAAAATATCACAAAATTCTTCTAAGTCCCTCGGGAAGAGTGAAAGACGCGCACGTTCATTTTCAGAGCTCCTAGACCTTCCTATAAGAAGTTAGCCAAAAAGTAGCTTCGAAAAACGCTTAGGTTAAGTTTCAGAGTTGCTTCTAATGTACCGAAGCTGGAATTAGACATAATTTCACTCTCACAACATTATGGCTGGTTGGAGACAGTCCGAACCACAAGTACTGGGTCCATGGTTCTGGGCGTATACTGGGGGGACGGGGACGACTCCCATTAACCCCTGACTATACCGGGGATACGCTTATCACAATGCCTTTCTGGTCTGTGCTGAAGCAGGGCATTCTGGCAGCCAATTGGCTTGACTTTTATTAGTGAGCCTGGTTACCCCCTCTCGGAACCACAGACTTTGAAATTGCCAGCTCATATACAGTGCATAAAATATATTTATATATATACCCTTATACACCATTTTAATAAAAAATATCACAAAATTCTTCTAAGTCCCTCGGGAAGAGTTAAAGACGCGCACGTTCATTTTCAGAGCTCCTAGACCTTCCTATAAGAAGTTAGCCAAAAAGTAGCTTCGAAAAACGCTTAGGTTAAGTTTCAGAGTTGCATCTAATGTACCGAAGCTGTCCTTAGACATAATTTCACTCTCACAACATTATGGCTGGTTGGAGACAGTCCGAACCACAAATACCGGGTCCATGGTTTTGGCCATATACTGGGGGGACGGGGACGACTCCCATTAACCCCTGACTATACCGGGGATACGCTTATCACAATGCCTTACTGGTCTGTGCTGAAGCAGGGCATTCTGGCAGCCAAGTTGCTTGACCTTTATTAGTGAGCCTGGTTACCCCCTCTCGGAACCACAGACTTAGAAATCGCCAGCTCATATACAGTGCATAAAATATATTTATATATATACCCTTATACACCATTTTAATAAAAAATATCACAAAATTCTTCTAAGTCCCTCGGGAAGAGTGAAAGTCGCGCACGTTCATTTTCAGAGCTCCTAGACCTTCCTATAAGAAGTTAGCCAAAATGTAGCTTCGAAAAACGCTTAGGTTAAGTCTCAGAGTTGCATCTAATGTACCGAAGCTGGAATTAGACATAATTTCACTCTCACAACATTATGGCTGGTTGGAGACAGTCCGAACCACAAGTACTGGGTCCATGGTTCTGGGCGTATACTGGGGGGACGGGGACGACTCCCATTAACCCCTGACTATACCGGGGATACGCTTATCACAATGCCTTACTGGTCTGTGCTGAAGCAGGGCATTCTGGCAGCCAAGTGGCTTGACCTTTATTAGTGAGCCTGGTTACCCCCTCTCGGAACAACAGACTTAGAAATCGCCAGCTCATATACAGTGCATAAAATAAATTTATATATATATACCCTTATACACCATTTTAATAAAAAATATCACAAAATTCTTCTAAGTCCCTCGGGAAGAGTGAAAGACGCGCACGTTCATTTTCAGAGCTCCTAGACCTTCCTATAAGAAGTTAGCCAAAAAGTAGCTTCGAAAAACGCTTAGGTTAAGTTTCAGAGTTGCTTCTAATGTACCAAAGCTGGACTTAGACATAATTTCACTCTCACAACATTATGGCTGGTTGGAGACAGTCCGAACCACAAATACCGGGTCCATGGTTCTGACCATATACTGGGGGGACGGGGACGACTCCCATTAACCTCTGACTATACCGGGGATACGCTTATCACAATGCCTTTCTGGTCTGTGCTGAAGCAGGGCATTCTGGCAGCCAATTGGCTTGACTTTTATTAGTGAGCCTGGTTACCCCCTCTCGGAACCACAGACTTAGAAATCGCCAGCTCATATACATGCATAACATATATTTATATATATACCCTTATACACCATTTTAATAAAAAATATCACAAAATTCTTCTAAGTCCCTAGGGAAGAGTGAAAGACGCGCACGTTCATTTTCAGAGCTCCTAGACATTCCTATAAGAAGTTAGCCAAAAAGTACCTTCGAAAAACGCTTAGGTTAAGTTTCAGAGTTGCTTCTAATGTACCGAAGCTGGACTTAGACATAATTTCACTCTCACAACATTATGGCTGGTTGGAGACAGTCCGAACCACAAATACCGGGTCCATGGTTCTGGCCATATACTGGGGGGACGGGGACGACTCCCATTAACCTCTGACTATACCGGGGATACGCTTATCACAATGCCTTTCTGGTCTGTGCTGAAGCAGGGCATTCTGGCAGCCAATTGGCTTGACTTTTATTAGTGAGCCTGGTTACCCCCTCTCGGAACCACAGACTTAGATATCGCCAGCTCATATACATGCATAAAATATATTTATATATATACCCTTATACACCATTTTAATAAAAAATATCACAAAATTCTTCTAAGTCCCTCGGGAAGAGTGAAAGACGCGCACGTTCATTTTTAGAGCTCCTAGACCTTCCTATAAGAAGTTAGCCAAAAAGTAGCTTCGAAAAACGCTTAGGTTAAGTTTCAGAGTTGCATCTAATGTACCGAAGCTGGACTTAGACATAATTTCACTCTCACAACATTATGGCTGGTTGGAGACAGTCCGAACCACAAATACCGGGTCCATGGTTCTGGCCATATACTGTGGGGACGGGGACGACTCCCATTAACCCCTGACTATACCGGGGATACGCTTATCACAATGCCTTTCTGGTCTGTGCTGAAGCAGGGCATTCTGGCAGCCAATTTGCTTGACTTTTATTAGTGAGCCTGGTTACCCCCTCTCGTAACCACAGACTTAGAAATCGCCAGCTCATATACAGTGCATAAAATATATTTATATATATACCCTTATACATCATTTTAATAAAAAATATCACAAAATTCTTCTAAGTCCCTCAGGAAGAGTGAACGACGCGCACGTTCATTTTCAGAGCTCCTAGACATTCCTATAAGAAGTTAGCCAAAAAGTAGCTTCGAAAAACGCTTAGGTTAAGTTTCAGAGTTGCTTCTAATGTACCAAAGCTGGACTTAGACATAATTTCACTCTCACAACATTATGGCTGGTTGGAGACAGTCCGAACCACAAGTACCGGGTCCATGGTTCTGGGCGTATACTGGGGGGACGGGGACGACTCCCATTAACCCCTGACTATACCGGGGATACGCTTATCACAATGCCTTACTGGTCTGTGCTGAAGCAGGGCATTCTGGCATCCAAGTGGCTTGACCTTTATTAGTGAGCCTGGTTACCCCCTCTCGGAACCACAGACTTAGAAATCGCCAGCTCATATACAGTGCATAAAATATATTTATATATATACCCTTATACACCATTTTAATAAAAAATATCACAAAATTCTTCTAAGTCCCTCGGGAAGAGTTAAAGACGCGCACGTTCATTTTCAGAGCACCTAGACCTTCCTATAAGAAGTTAGCCAAAAAGTAGCTTCGAAAAACGCTTAGGTTAAGTTTCAGAGTTGCATCTAATGTACCGAAGCTGTCCTTAGACATAATTTCACTCTCACAACATTATGGCTGGTTGGAGACAGTCCGAACCACAAATACCGGGTCCATGGTTTTGGCCATATACTGGGGGGACGGGGACGACTCCCATTAACCCCTGACTATACCGGGGATACGCTTATCACAATGCCTTACTGGTCTGTGCTGAAGCAGGGCATTCTGGCAGCCAAGTTGCTTGACCTTTATTAGTGAGCCTGGTTACCCCCTCTCGGAACCACAGACTTAGAAATCGCCAGCTCATATACAGTGCATAAAATATATTTATATATATACCCTTATACACCATTTTAATAAAAAATATCACAAAATTCTTCTAAGTCCCTCGGGAAGAGTGAAAGACGCGCACGTTCATTTTCAGAGCTCCTAGACATTCCTATAAGAAGTTAGCCAAAAAGTAGCTTCGAAAAACGCTTAGGTTAAGTTTCAGAGTTGCTTCTAATGTACCAAAGCTGGACTTAGACATAATTTCACTCTCACAACATTATGGCTGGTTGGAGACAGTCCGAACCACAAGTACCGGGTCCATGGTTCTGGGCGTATACTGGGGGGACGGGGACGACTCCCATTAACCCCTGACTATACCGGGGATACGCTTATCACAATGCCTTACTGGTCTGTGCTGAAGCAGGGCATTCTGGCATCCAAGTGGCTTGACCTTTATTAGTGAGCCTGGTTACCCCCTCTCGGAACCACAGACTTAGAAATCGCCAGCTCATATACAGTGCATAAAATATATTTATATATATACCCTTATACACCATTTTAATAAAAAATATCACAACATTCTTCTAAGTCCCTCGGGAAGAGTTAAAGACGCGCACGTTCATTTTCAGAGCACCTAGACCTTCCTATAAGAAGTTAGCCAAAAAGTAGCTTCGAAAAACGCTTAGGTTAAGTTTCAGAGTTGCATCTAATGTACCGAAGCTGTCCTTAGACATAATTTCACTCTCACAACATTATGGCTGGTTGGAGACAGTCCGAACCACAAATACCGGGTCCATGGTTTTGGCCATATACTGGGGGGACGGGGACGACTCCCATTAACCCCTGACTATACCGGGGATACGCTTATCACAATGCCTTACTGGTCTGTGCTGAAGCAGGGCATTCTGGCAGCCAAGTTGCTTGACCTTTATTAGTGAGCCTGGTTACCCCCTCTCGGAACCACAGACTTAGAAATCGCCAGCTCATATACAGTGCATAAAATATATTTATATATATACAGTACCCTTATACACCATTTTAATAAAAAATATCACAAAATTCTTCTAAGTCCCTCGGGAAGAGTGAAAGACGCGCACGTTCATTTTCAGAGCTCCTAGACCTTCCTATAAGAAGTTAGCCAAAAAGTAGCTTCGAAAAACGCTTAGGTTAAGTTTCAGAGTTGCATCTAATGTACCGAAGCTGTCCTTAGACATAATTTCACTCTCACAACATTATGGCTGGTTGGAGACAGTCCGAACCACAAATACCGGGTCCATGGTTTTGGCCATATACTGGGGGGACGGGGACGACTCCCATTAACCCCTGACTATACCGGGGATACGCTTATCACAATGCCTTACTGGTCTGTGCTGAAGCAGGGCATTCTGGCAGCCAAGTTGCTTGACCTTTATTAGTGAGCCTGGTTACCCCCTCTCGGAACCACAGACTTAGAAATCGCCAGCTCATATACAGTGCATAAAATATATTTATATATATACCCTTATACACCATTTTAATAAAAAATATCACAAAATTCTTCTAAGTCCCTCGGGAAGAGTGAAAGACGCGCACATTCATTTTCAGAGCTCCTAGACCTTCCTATAAGAAGTTAGCCAAAAAGTAGCTTCGAAAAACGCTTAGGTTAAGTTTCAGAGTTGCATCTAATGTACCGAAGCTGGACTTAGACATAATTTCACTCTCACAACATTATGGCTGGTTGGAGACAGTCCGAACCACAAATACCGGGTCCATGGTTCTGGCCATATACTGGGGGGACGGGGACGACTCCCATTAACCCCTGACTATACCGGGGATACGCTTATCACAATGCCTTTCTGGTCTGTGCTGAAGCAGGGCATTCTGGCAGCCAATTGGCTTGACTTTTATTAGTGAGCCTGGTTACCCCCTCTCGGAACCACAGACTTAGAAATCGCCAGCTCATATACAGTGCATAAAATAAATTTATATATATATACCCTTATACACCATTTTAATAAAAAATATCACAAAATTCTTCTAAGTCCCTCGGGAAGAGTGAAAGACGCGCACGTTCATTTTCAGAGCTCCTAGACCTTCCTATAAGAAGTTAGCCAAAAAGTAGCTTCGAAAAACGCTTAGGTTAAGTTTCAGAGTTGCTTCTAATGTACCGAAGCTGGAATTAGACATAATTTCACTCTCACAACATTATGGCTGGTTGGAGACAGTCCGAACCACAAGTACTGGGTCCATGGTTCTGGGCGTATACTGGGGGGACGGGGACGACTCCCATTAACCCCTGACTATACCGGGGATACGCTTATCACAATGCCTTTCTGGTCTGTGCTGAAGCAGGGCATTCTGGCAGCCAATTGGCTTGACTTTTATTAGTGAGCCTGGTTACCCCCTCTCGGAACCACAGACTTTGAAATTGCCAGCTCATATACAGTGCATAAAATATATTTATATATATACCCTTATACACCATTTTAATAAAAAATATCACAAAATTCTTCTAAGTCCCTCGGGAAGAGTTAAAGACGCGCACGTTCATTTTCAGAGCTCCTAGACCTTCCTATAAGAAGTTAGCCAAAAAGTAGCTTCGAAAAACGCTTAGGTTAAGTTTCAGAGTTGCATCTAATGTACCGAAGCTGTCCTTAGACATAATTTCACTCTCACAACATTATGGCTGGTTGGAGACAGTCCGAACCACAAATACCGGGTCCATGGTTTTGGCCATATACTGGGGGGACGGGGACGACTCCCATTAACCCCTGACTATACCGGGGATACGCTTATCACAATGCCTTACTGGTCTGTGCTGAAGCAGGGCATTCTGGCAGCCAAGTTGCTTGACCTTTATTAGTGAGCCTGGTTACCCCCTCTCGGAACCACAGACTTAGAAATCGCCAGCTCATATACAGTGCATAAAATATATTTATATATATACCCTTATACACCATTTTAATAAAAAATATCACAAAATTCTTCTAAGTCCCTCGGGAAGAGTGAAAGTCGCGCACGTTCATTTTCAGAGCTCCTAGACCTTCCTATAAGAAGTTAGCCAAAATGTAGCTTCGAAAAACGCTTAGGTTAAGTCTCAGAGTTGCATCTAATGTACCGAAGCTGGACTTAGACATAATTTCACTCTCACAACATTATGGCTGGTTGGAGACAGTCCGAACCACAAATACCGGGTCCATGGTTCTGGCCATATACTGGGGGGACGGGGACGACTCCCATTAACCCCTGACTATACCGAGGATACGCTTATCACAATGCCTTACTGGTCTGTGCTGAAGCAGGGCATTCTGGCAGCCAAGTGGCTTGACCTTTATTAGTGAGCCTGGTTACCCCCTCTCGGAACCACAGACTTAGAAATCGCCAGCTCATATACAGTGCATAAAATAAATTTATATATATATACCCTTATACACCATTTTAATAAAAAATATCACAAAATTCTTCTAAGTCCCTCGGGAAGAGTGAAAGACGCGCACGTTCATTTTCAGAGCTCCTAGACCTTCCTATAAGAAGTTAGCCAAAAAGTAGCTTCGAAAAACGCTTAGGTTAAGTTTCAGAGTTGCTTCTAATGTACCGAAGCTGGAATTAGACATAATTTCACTCTCACAACATTATGGCTGGTTGGAGACAGTCCGAACCACAAGTACTGGGTCCATGGTTCTGGGCGTATACTGGGGGGACGGGGACGACTCCCATTAACCCCTGACTATACCGGGGATACGCTTATCACAATGCCTTTCTGGTCTGTGCTGAAGCAGGGCATTCTGGCAGCCAATTGGCTTGACTTTTATTAGTGAGCCTGGTTACCCCCTCTCGGAACCACAGACTTAGAAATCGCCAGCTCATATACAGTGCATAAAATATATTTATATATATATACCCTTATACACCATTTTAATAAAAAATATCACAAAATTCTTCTAAGTCCCTCGGGAAGAGTGAAAGACGCGCACGTTCATTTTCAGAGCTCCTAGACCTTCCTATAAGAAGTTAGCCAAAAAGTAGCTTCGAAAAACGCTTAGGTTAAGTTTCAGAGTTGCATCTAATGTACCGAAGCTGTCCTTAGACATAATTTCACTCTCACAACATTATGGCTGGTTGGAGACAGTCCGAACCACAAATACCGGGTCCATGGTTTTGGCCATATACTGGGGGGACGGGGACGACTCCCATTAACCCCTGACTATACCGGGGATACGCTTATCACAATGCCTTACTGGTCTGTGCTGAAGCAGGGCATTCTGGCAGCCAAGTGGCTTGACCTTAATTAGTGAGCCTGGTCACCCCCTCTCGGAACCACAGACTTAGAAATCGCCAGCTCATATACAGTGCATAAAATATATTTATATATATACCCTTATACACCATTTTAATAAAAAATATCACAAAATTCTTCTAAGTCCCTCGGGAAGAGTGAAAGACGCGCACATTCATTTTCAGAGCTCCTAGACCTTCCTATAAGAAGTTAGCCAAAAAGTAGCTTCGAAAAACGCTTAGGTTAAGTCTCAGAGTTGCATCTAAAGTACCGAAGCTGGACTTAGACATAATTTCACTCTCACAACATTATGGCTGGTTGGAGACAGTCCGAACCACAAATACCGGGTCCATGGTTCTGGCCATATACTGGGGGGACGGGGACGACTCCCATTAACCCCTGATTATACCGAGGATACGCTTATCACAATGCCTTACTGGTCTGTGCTGAAGCAGGGCATTCTGGCAGCCAAGTGGCTTGACCTTTATTAGTGAGCCTGGTTACCCCCTCTCGGAACCACAGACTTAGAAATCGCCAGCTCATATACAGTGCATAAAATAAATTTATATATATATACCCTTATACACCATTTTAATAAAAAATATCACAAAATTCTTCTAAGTCCCTCGGGAAGAGTGAAAGACGCGCACGTTCATTTTCAGAGCTTCTAGACCTTCCTATAAGAAGTTAGCCAAAAAGTAGCTTCGAAAAACGCTTAGGTTAAGTTTCAGAGTTGCTTCTAATGTACCGAAGCTGGAATTAGACATAATTTCACTCTCACAACATTATGGCTGGTTGGAGACAGTCCGAACCACAAGTACTGGGTCCATGGTTCTGGGCGTATACTGGGGGGACGGGGACGACTCCCATTAACCCCTGACTATACCGGGGATACGCTTATCACAATGCCTTACTGGTCTGTGCTGAAGCAGGGCATTCTGGCAGCCAAGTGGCTTGACCTTAATTAGTGAGCCTGGTTACCCCCTCTCGGAACCACAGACTTAGAAATCGCCAGCTCATATACAGTGCATAAAATATATTTATATATATACCCTTATACACCATTTTAATAAAAAATATCACAAAATTCTTCTAAGTCCCTCGGGAAGAGTGAAAGACGCGCACATTCATTTTCAGAGCTCCTAGACCTTCCTATAAGAAGTTAGCCAAAAAGTAGCTTCGAAAAACGCTTAGGTTAAGTCTCAGAGTTGCATCTAAAGTACCGAAGCTGGACTTAGACATAATTTCACTCTCACAACATTATGGCTGGTTGGAGACAGTCCGAACCACAAATACCGGGTCCATGGTTCTGGCCATATACTGGGGGGACGGGGACGACTCCCATTAACCCCTGATTATACCGAGGATACGCTTATCACAATGCCTTACTGGTCTGTGCTGAAGCAGGGCATTCTGGCAGCCAAGTGGCTTGACCTTTATTAGTGAGCCTGGTTACCCCCTCTCGGAACCACAGACTTAGAAATCGCCAGCTCATATACAGTGCATAAAATAAATTTATATATATATACCCTTATACACCATTTTAATAAAAAATATCACAAAATTCTTCTAAGTCCCTCGGGAAGAGTGAAAGACGCGCACGTTCATTTTCAGAGCTTCTAGACCTTCCTATAAGAAGTTAGCCAAAAAGTAGCTTCGAAAAACGCTTAGGTTAAGTTTCAGAGTTGCTTCTAATGTACCGAAGCTGGAATTAGACATAATTTCACTCTCACAACATTATGGCTGGTTGGAGACAGTCCGAACCACAAGTACTGGGTCCATGGTTCTGGGCGTATACTGGGGGGACGGGGACGACTCCCATTAACCCCTGACTATACCGGGGATACGCTTATCACAATGCCTTACTGGTCTGTTCTGAAGCAGGGCATTCTGGCAGCCAAGTGGCTTGACCTTTATTAGTGAGCCTGGTTACCCCCTCTCGGAACCACAGACTTAGAAATCGCCAGCTCATATACAGTGCATAAAATATATTTATATATATACCCTTATACACCATTTTAATAAAAAACATCACAAAATTCTGCTAAGTCCCTCGGGAAGAGTTAAAGACGCGCACGTTCATTTTGAGAGCTCCTAGACCTTCCTATAAGAAGTTAGCCAAAAAGTAGCTTCGAAAAACGCTTAGGTTAAGTCTCAGAGTTGCATCTAATGTACCGAAGCTGGACTTAGACATAATTTCACTCTCACAACATTATGGCTGGTTGGAGACAGTCCGAACCACAAATACCGGGTCCATGGTTCTGGCCATATACTGGGGGGACGGGGACGACTCCCATTAACCCCTGACTATACCGGGGATACGCTTATCACAATGCCTTACTGGTCTGTGCTGAAGCAGGGCATTCTGGCAGCCAAGTGGCTTGACCTTTATTAGTGAGCCTGGTTACCCCCTCTCGGAACCACAGACTTAGAAATCGCCAGCTCATATACAGTGCATAAAATAAATTTATATATATATACCCTTATACACCATTTTAATAAAAAATATCACAAAATTCTTCTAAGTCCCTCGGGAAGAGTGAAAGACGCGCACGTTCATTTTCAGAGCTTCTAGACCTTCCTATAAGAAGTTAGCCAAAAAGTAGCTTCGAAAAACGCTTAGGTTAAGTTTCAGAGTTGCTTCTAATGTACCGAAGCTGGAATTAGACATAATTTCACTCTCACAACATTATGGCTGGTTGGAGACAGTCCGAACCACAAGTACTGGGTCCATGGTTCTGGGCGTATACTGGGGGGACGGGGACGACTCCCATTAACCCCTGACTATACCGGGGATACGCTTATCACAATGCCTTACTGGTCTGTGCTGAAGCAGGGCATTCTGGCAGCCAAGTGGCTTGACCTTAATTAGTGAGCCTGGTTACCCCCTCTCGGAACCACAGACTTAGAAATCGCCAGCTCATATACAGTGCATAAAATATATTTATATATATACCCTTATACACCATTTTAATAAAAAATATCACAAAATTCTTCTAAGTCCCTCGGGAAGAGTGAAAGACGCGCACATTCATTTTCAGAGCTCCTAGACCTTCCTATAAGAAGTTAGCCAAAAAGTAGCTTCGAAAAACGCTTAGGTTAAGTCTCAGAGTTGCATCTAAAGTACCGAAGCTGGACTTAGACATAATTTCACTCTCACAACATTATGGCTGGTTGGAGACAGTCCGAACCACAAATACCGGGTCCATGGTTCTGGCCATATACTGGGGGGACGGGGACGACTCCCATTAACCCCTGATTATACCGAGGATACGCTTATCACAATGCCTTACTGGTCTGTGCTGAAGCAGGGCATTCTGGCAGCCAAGTGGCTTGACCTTTATTAGTGAGCCTGGTTACCCCCTCTCGGAACCACAGACTTAGAAATCGCCAGCTCATATACAGTGCATAAAATAAATTTATATATATATACCCTTATACACCATTTTAATAAAAAATATCACAAAATTCTTCTAAGTCCCTCGGGAAGAGTGAAAGACGCGCACGTTCATTTTCAGAGCTTCTAGACCTTCCTATAAGAAGTTAGCCAAAAAGTAGCTTCGAAAAACGCTTAGGTTAAGTTTCAGAGTTGCTTCTAATGTACCGAAGCTGGAATTAGACATAATTTCACTCTCACAACATTATGGCTGGTTGGAGACAGTCCGAACCACAAGTACTGGGTCCATGGTTCTGGGCGTATACTGGGGGGACGGGGACGACTCCCATTAACCCCTGACTATACCGGGGATACGCTTATCACAATGCCTTACTGGTCTGTTCTGAAGCAGGGCATTCTGGCAGCCAAGTGGCTTGACCTTTATTAGTGAGCCTGGTTACCCCCTCTCGGAACCACAGACTTAGAAATCGCCAGCTCATATACAGTGCATAAAATATATTTATATATATACCCTTATACACCATTTTAATAAAAAACATCACAAAATTCTGCTAAGTCCCTCGGGAAGAGTTAAAGACGCGCACGTTCATTTTGAGAGCTCCTAGACCTTCCTATAAGAAGTTAGCCAAAAAGTAGCTTCGAAAAACGCTTAGGTTAAGTCTCAGAGTTGCATCTAATGTACCGAAGCTGGACTTAGACATAATTTCACTCTCACAACATTATGGCTGGTTGGAGACAGTCCGAACCACAAATACCGGGTCCATGGTTCTGGCCATATACTGGGGGGACGGGGACGACTCCCATTAACCCCTGACTATACCGGGGATACGCTTATCACAATGCCTTACTGGTCTGTGCTGAAGCAGGGCATTCTGGCAGCCAAGTGGCTTGACCTTTATTAGTGAGCCTGGTTACCCCCTCTCGGAACCACAGACTTAGAAATCGCCAGCTCATATACAGTGCATAAAATAAATTTATATATATATACCCTTATACACCATTTTAATAAAAAATATCACAAAATTCTTCTAAGTCCCTCGGGAAGAGTGAAAGACGCGCACGTTCATTTTCAGAGCTCCTAGACCTTCCTATAAGAAGTTAGCCAAAAAGTAGCTTCGAAAAACGCTTAGGTTAAGTTTCAGAGTTGCTTCTCATGTACCAAAGCTGGACTTAGACATAATTTCACTCTCACAACATTATGGCTGGTTGGAGACAGTCCGAACCACAAATACCGGGTCCATGGTTCTGGCCATATACTGGGGGGACGGGGACGACTCCCATTAACCCCTGACTATACCGGGGATACGCTTATCACAATGCCTTACTGGTCTGTGCTGAAGCAGGGCATTCTGGCAGCCAAGTGGCTTGACCTTTATTAGTGAGCCTGGTTACCCCCTCTCGGAACCACAGACTTAGAAATCGCCAGCTCATATACAGTGCATAAAATAAATTTATATATATATACCCTTATTCACCATTTTAATAAAAAATATCACAAAATTCTTCTAAGTCCCTCGGGAAGAGTGAAAGACGCGCACGTTCATTTTCAGAGCACCTAGACCTTCCTATAAGAAGTTAGCCAAAAAGTAGCTTCGAAAAACGCTTAGGTTAAGTCTCAGAGTTGCATCTAATGTACTGAAGCTGGACTTAGACATAATTTCACTCTCACAACATTATGGCTGGTTGGAGACAGTCCGAACCACAAATACCGGGTCCATGGTTCTGGCCATATACTGGGGGGACGGGGACGACTCCCATTAACCCCTGACTATACCGGGGATACGCTTATCACAATGCCTTACTGGTCTGTGCTGAAGCAGGGCATTCTGGCAGCCAAGTGGCTTGACCTTTATTAGTGAGCCTGGTTACCCCCTCTCGGAACCACAGACTTAGAAATCGCCAGCTCATATACAGTGCATAAAATAAATTTATATATATATACCCTTATACACCATTTTAATAAAAAATATCACAAAATTCTTCTAAGTCCCTCGGGAAGAGTGAAAGACGCGCACGTTCATTTTCAGAGCTCCTAGACCTTCCTATAAGAAGTTAGCCAAAAAGTAGCTTCGAAAAACGCTTAGGTTAAGTTTCAGAGTTGCTTCTCATGTACCAAAGCTGGACTTAGACATAATTTCACTCTCACAACATTATGGCTGGTTGGAGACAGTCCGAACCACAAATACCGGGTCCATGGTTCTGGCCATATACTGGGGGGACGGGGACGACTCCCATTAACCCCTGACTATACCGGGGATACGCTTATCACAATGCCTTACTGGTCTGTGCTGAAGCAGGGCATTCTGGCAGCCAAGTGGCTTGACCTTTATTAGTGAGCCTGGTTACCCCCTCTCGGAACCACAGACTTAGAAATCGCCAGCTCATATATAGTGCATAAAATAAATTTATATATATATACCCTTATTCACCATTTTAATAAAAAATATCACAAAATTCTTCTAAGTCCCTCGGGAAGAGTGAAAGACGCGCACGTTCATTTTCAGAGCTTCTAGACCTTCCTATAAGAAGTTAGCCAAAAAGTAGTTTCGAAAAACGCTTAGGTTAAGTTTCAGAGTTGCTTCTAATGTACCGAAGCTGGAATTAGACATAATTTCACTCTCACAACATTATGGCTGGTTGGAGACAGTCCGAACCACAAGTACTGGGTCCATGGTTCTGGGCGTATACTGGGGGGACGGGGACGACTCCCATTAACCCCTGACTATACCGGGGATACGCTTATCACAATGCCTTACTGGTCTGTGCTGAAGCAGGGCATTCTGGCAGCCAAGTGGCTTGACCTTTATTAGTGAGCCTGGTTACCCCCTCTCGGAACAACAGACTTAGAAATCGCCAGCTCATATACAGTGCATAAAATAAATTTATATATATATACCCTTATACACCATTTTAATAAAAAATATCACAAAATTCTTCTAAGTCCCTCGGGAAGAGTGAAAGACGCGCACGTTCATTTTCAGAGCTCCTAGACCTTCCTATAAGAAGTTAGCCAAAAAGTTGCTTCGAAAAACGCTTAGGTTAAGTTTCAGAGTTGCTTCTCATGTACCAAAGCTGGACTTAGACATAATTTCACTCTCACAACATTATGGCTGGTTGGAGACAGTCCGAACCACAAATACCGGGTCCATGGTTCTGGCCATATACTGGGGGGACGGGGACGACTCCCATTAACCCCTGACTATACCGGGGATACGCTTATCACAATGCCTTACTGGTCTGTGCTGAAGCAGGGCATTCTGGCAGCCAAGTGGCTTGACCTTTATTAGTGAGCCTGGTTACCCCCTCTCGGAACCACAGACTTAGAAATCGCCAGCTCATATATAGTGCATAAAATAAATTTATATATATATACCCTTATTCACCATTTTAATAAAAAATATCACAAAATTCTTCTAAGTCCCTCGGGAAGAGTGTAAGACGCGCACGTTCATTTTCAGAGCTTCTAGACCTTCCTATAAGAAGTTAGCCAAAAAGTAGTTTCGAAAAACGCTTAGGTTAAGTTTCAGAGTTGCTTCTAATGTACCGAAGCTGGAATTAGACATAATTTCACTCTCACAACATTATGGCTGGTTGGAGACAGTCCGAACCACAAGTACTGGGTCCATGGTTCTGGGCGTATACTGGGGGGACGGGGACGACTCCCATTAACCCCTGACTATACCGGGGATACGCTTATCACAATGCCTTACTGGTCTGTGCTGAAGCAGGGCATTCTGGCAGCCAAGTGGCTTGACCTTTATTAGTGAGCCTGGTTACCCCCTCTCGGAACCACAGACTTAGAAATCGCCAGCTCATATACAGTGCATAAAATAAATGTATATATATATACCCTTATACACCATTTTAATAAAAAATATCACAAAATTCTTCTAAGTCCCTCGGGAAGAGTGAAAGACGCGCACGTTCATTTTCAGAGCTCCTAGACCTTCTTATAAGAAGTTAGCCAAAAAGTAGCTTCGAAAAACGCTTAGGTTAAGTTTCAGAGTTGCTTCTAATGTACCGAAGCTGGAATTAGACATAATTTCACTCTCACAACATTATGGCTGGTTGGAGACAGTCCGAACCACAAGTACTGGGTCCATGGTTCTGGGCGTATACTGGGGGGACGGGGACGACTCCCATTAACCCCTGACTATACCGGGGATACGCTTATCACAATGCCTTACTGGTCTGTGCTGAAGCAGGGCATTCTGGCAGCCAAGTGGCTTGACCTTTATTAGTGAGCCTGGTTACCCCCTCTCGGAACCACAAACTTAGAAATCGCCAGCTCATATACAGTGCATAAAATAAATTTATATATATATACCCTTATACACCATTTTAATAAAAAATATCACAAAATTCTTCTAAGTCCCTCGGGAAGAGTGAAAGACGCGCACGTTCATTTTCAGAGCTCCTAGACCTTCCTATAAGAAGTTAGCCAAAAAGTAGCTTCGAAAAACGCTTAGGTTAAGTCTCAGAGTTGCATCTAATGTACCGAAGCTGGACTTAGACATAATTTCACTCTCACAACATTATGGCTGGTTGGAGACAGTCCGAACCACAAATACCGGGTCCATGGTTCTGGCCATATACTGGGGGGACGGGGACGACTCCCATTAACCCCTGACTATACCGGGGATACGCTTATCACAATGCCTTACTGGTCTGTGCTGAAGCAGGGCATTCTGGCAGCCAAGTGGCTTGACCTTTATTAGTGAGCCTGGTTACCCCCTCTCGGAACCACAGACTTAGAAATCGCCAGCTCATATACAGTGCATAAAATAAATTTATATATATATACCCTTATTCACCATTTTAATAAAAAATATCACAAAATTCTTCTAAGTCCCTCGGGAAGAGTGAAAGACGCGCACGTTCATTTTCAGAGCACCTAGACCTTCCTATAAGAAGTTAGCCAAAAAGTAGCTTCGAAAAACGCTTAGGTTAAGTCTCAGAGTTGCATCTAATGTACTGAAGCTGGACTTAGACATAATTTCACTCTCACAACATTATGGCTGGTTGGAGACAGTCCGAACCACAAATACCGGGTCCATGGTTCTGGCCATATACTGGGGGGACGGGGACGACTCCCATTAACCCCTGACTATACCGGGGATACGCTTATCACAATGCCTTACTGGTCTGTGCTGAAGCAGGGCATTCTGGCAGCCAAGTGGCTTGACCTTTATTAGTGAGCCTGGTTACCCCCTCTCGGAACCACAGACTTAGAAATCGCCAGCTCATATACAGTGCATAAAATAAATTTATATATATATACCCTTATTCACCATTTTAATAAAAAATATCACAAAATTCTTCTAAGTCCCTCGGGAAGAGTGAAAGACGCGCACGTTCATTTTCAGAGCTCCTAGATCTTCCTATAAGAAGTTAGCCAAAAAGTAGCTTCGAAAAACGCTTAGGTTAAGTTTCAGAGTTGCTTCTCATGTACCAAAGCTGGACTTAGACATAATTTCACTCTCACAACATTATGGCTGGTTTTAGACAGTCCGAACCACAAATACCGGGTCCATGGTTCTGGCCATATACTGGGGGGACGGGGACGACTCCCATTAACCCCTGACTATACCGGGGATACGCTTATCACAATGCCTTACTGGTCTGTGCTGAAGCAGGGCATTCTGGCAGCCAAGTGGCTTGACCTTTATTAGTGAGCCTGGTTACCCCCTCTCGGAACCACAGACTTAGAAATCGCCAGCTCATATATAGTGCATAAAATAAATTTATATATATATACCCTTATTCACCATTTTAATAAAAAATATCACAAAATTCTTCTAAGTCCCTCGGGAAGAGTGAAAGACGCGCACGTTCATTTTCAGAGCTCCTAGACCTTCCTATAAGAAGTTAGCCAAAAAGTAGCTTCGAAAAACGCTTAGGTTAAGTCTCAGAGTTGCATCTAATGTACTGAAGCTAGACTTAGACATAATTTCACTCTCACAACATTATGGCTGGTTGGAGACAGTCCGAACCACAAATACCGGGTCCATGGTTCTGGCCATATACTGGGGGGACGGGGACGACTCCCATTAACCCCTGACTATACCGGGGATACGCTTATCACAATGCCTTACTGGTCTGTGCTGAAGCAGGGCATTCTGGCAGCCAAGTGGCTTGACCTTTATTAGTGAGCCTGGTTACCCCCTCTCGGAACCACAGACTTAGAAATCGCCAGCTCATATACAGTGCATAAAATAAATTTATATATATATACCCTTATACACCATTTTAATAAAAAATATCACAAAATTCTTCTAAGTCCCTCGGGAAGAGTGAAAGACGCGCACGTTCATTTTCAGAGCTCCTAGACCTTCCTATAAGAAGTTAGCCAAAAAGTAGCTTCGAAAAACGCTTAGGTTAAGTTTCAGAGTTGCTTCTCATGTACCAAAGCTGGACTTAGACATAATTTCACTCTCACAACATTATGGCTGGTTTTAGACAGTCCGAACCACAAATACCGGGTCCATGGTTCTGGCCATATACTGGGGGGACGGGGACGACTCCCATTAACCCCTGATTATACCGGGGATACGCTTATCACAATGCCTTACTGGTCTGTGCTGAAGCAGGGCATTCTGGCAGCCAAGTGGCTTGACCTTTATTAGTGAGCCTGGTTACCCCCTCTCGGAACCACAGACTTAGAAATCGCCAGCTCATATATAGTGCATAAAATAAATTTATATATATATACCCTTATTCACCATTTTAATAAAAAATATCACAAAATTCTTCTAAGTCCCTCGGGAAGAGTGAAAGACGCGCACGTTCATTTTCAGAGCTCCTAGACCTTCCTATAAGAAGTTAGCCAAAAAGTAGCTTCGAAAAACGCTTAGGTTAAGTCTCAGAGTTGCATCTAATGGTGGACTTAGACATAATTTCACTCTCACAACATTATGGCTGGTTGGAGACAGTCCGAACCACAAATACCGGGTCCATGGTTCTGGCCATATACTGGGGGGACGGGGACGACTCCCATTAACCCCTGACTATACCGGGGATACGCTTATCACAATGCCTTACTGGTCTGTGCTGAAGCAGGGCATTCTGGCAGCCAAGTGGCTTGACCTTTATTAGTGAGCCTGGTTACCCCCTCTCGGAACCACAGACTTAGAAATCGCCAGCTCATATACAGTGCATAAAATAAATTTATATATATATACCCTTATACACCATTTTAATAAAAAATATCACAAAATTCTTCTAAGTCCCTCGGGAAGAGTGAAAGACGCGCACGTTCATTTTCAGAGCTCCTAGACCTTCCTATAAGAAGTTAGCCAAAAAGTAGCTTCGAAAAACGCTTAGGTTAAGTTTCAGAGTTGCTTCTCATGTACCAAAGCTGGACTTAGACATAATTTCACTCTCACAACATTATGGCTGGTTTTAGACAGTCCGAACCACAAATACCGGGTCCATGGTTCTGGCCATATACTGGGGGGACGGGGACGACTCCCATTAACCCCTGACTATACCGGGGATACGCTTATCACAATGCCTTACTGGTCTGTGCTGAAGCAGGGCATTCTGGCAGCCAAGTGGCTTGACCTTTATTAGTGAGCCTGGTTACCCCCTCTCGGAACCACAGACTTAGAAATCGCCAGCTCATATACAGTGCATAAAATAAATTTATATATATATACCCTTATACACCATTTTAATAAAAAATATCACAAAATTCTTCTAAGTCCCTCGGGAAGAGTGAAAGACGCGCACGTTCATTTTCAGAGCTCCTAGACCTTCCTATAAGAAGTTAGCCAAAAAGTAGCTTCGAAAAACGCTTAGGTTAAGTTTCAGAGTTGCTTCTCATGTACCAAAGCTGGACTTAGACATAATTTCACTCTCACAACATTATGGCTGGTTTTAGACAGTCCGAACCACAAATACCGGGTCCATGGTTCTGGCCATATACTGGGGGGACGGGGACGACTCCCATTAACCCCTGATTATACCGGGGATACGCTTATCACAATGCCTTACTGGTCTGTGCTGAAGCAGGGCATTCTGGCAGCCAAGTGGCTTGACCTTTATTAGTGAGCCTGGTTACCCCCTCTCGGAACCACAGACTTAGAAATCGCCAGCTCATATATAGTGCATAAAATAAATTTATATATATATACCCTTATTCACCATTTTAATAAAAAATATCACAAAATTCTTCTAAGTCCCTCGGGAAGAGTGAAAGACGCGCACGTTCATTTTCAGAGCTCCTAGACCTTCCTATAAGAAGTTAGCCAAAAAGTAGCTTCGAAAAACGCTTAGGTTAAGTTTCAGAGTTGCTTCTAATGTACCGAAGCTGGAATTAGACATAATTTCACTCTCACAACATTATGGCTGGTTGGAGACAGTCCGAACCACAAGTACTGGGTCCATGGTTCTGGGCGTATACTGGGGGGACGGGGACGACTCCCATTAACCCCTGACTATACCGGGGATACGCTTATCACAATGCCTTACTGGTCTGTGCTGAAGCAGGGCATTCTGGCAGCCAAGTTGCTTGACCTTTATTAGTGAGCCTGGTTACCCCCTCTCGGAACCACAGACTTAGAAATCGCCAGCTCATATACAGTGCATAAAATATATTTATATATATACCCTTATACACCATTTTAATAAAAAATATCACAAAATTCTTCTAAGTCCCTCGGGAAGAGTGAAAGACGCGCACGTTCATTTTCAGAGCTCCTAGACCTTCCTATAAGAAGTTAGCCAAAAAGTAGCTTCGAAAAACGCTTAGGTTAAGTCTCAGAGTTACATCTAATGTACCGAAGCTGGACTTAGACATAATTTCACTCTCACAACATTATGGCTGGTTGGAGACAGTCCGAACCACAAATACCGGGTCCATGGTTCTGGCCATATACTGGGGGGACGGGGACGACTCCCATTAACCCCTGACTATACCGGGGATACGCTTATCACAATGCCTTACTGGTCTGTGCTGAAGCAGGGCATTCTGGCAGCCAAGTTGCTTGACCTTTATTAGTGAGCCTGGTTACCCCCTCTCGGAACCACAGACTTAGAAATCGCCAGCTCATATACAGTGCATAAAATATATTTATATATATACCCTTATACACCATTTTAATAAAAAATATCACAAAATTCTTGTAAGTCCCTCGGGAAGAGTGAAAGACGCGCACGTTCATTTTCAGAGCTCCTAGACCTTCCTATAAGAAGTTAGCCAAAAAGTAGCTTTGAAAAACGCTTAGGTTAAGTCTCAGAGTTGCATCTAATGTACCGAAGCTGGACTTAGACATAATTTCACTCTCACAACATTATGGCTGGTTGGAGCAAGTCCGAACCACAAATACCGGGTCCATGGTTCTGGCCATATACTGGGGGGACGGGGACGACTCCCATTAACCCCTGACTATACCGGGGATACGCTTATCACAATGCCTTACTGGTCTGTGCTGAAGCAGGGCATTCTGGCAGCCAAGTGGCTTGACCTTTATTAGTGAGCCTGGTTACCCCCTCTCGGAACCACAGACTTAGAAATCGCCAGCTCATATACAGTGCATAAAATAAATGTATATATATATATACCCTTATACACCATTTTAATAAAAAATATCACAAAATTCTTCTAAGTCCCTCGGGAAGAGTGAAAGACGCGCACGTTCATTTTCAGAGCTCCTAGACCTTCCTATAAGAAGTTAGCCAAAAAGTAGCTTCGAAAAACGCTTAGGTTAAGTTTCAGAGTTGCTTCTAATGTACCGAAGCTGGAATTAGACATAATTTCACTCTCACAACATTATGGCTGGTTGGAGACAGTCCGAACCACAAGTACTGGGTCCATGGTTCTGGGCGTATACTGGGGGGACGGGGACGACTCCCATTAACCCCTGACTATACCGGGGATACGCTTATCACAATGCCTTACTGGTCTGTGCTGAAGCAGGGCATTCTGGCAGCCAAGTTGCTTGACCTTTATTAGTGAGCCTGGTTACCCCCTCTCGGAACCACAGACTTAGAAATCGCCAGCTCATATACAGTGCATAAAATATATTTATATATATACCCTTATACACCATTTTAATAAAAAATATCACAAAATTCTTCTAAGTCCCTCGGGAAGAGTGAAAGACGCGCACGTTCATTTTCAGAGCTCCTAGACCTTCCTATAAGAAGTTAGCCAAAAAGTAGCTTCGAAAAACGCTTAGGTTAAGTCTCAGAGTTGCATCTAATGTACCGAAGCTGGACTTAGACATAATTTCACTCTCACAACATTATGGCTGGTTGGAGACAGTCCGAACCACAAATACCGGGTCCATGGTTCTGGCCATATACTGGGGGGACGGGGACGACTCCCATTAACCCCTGACTATACCGGGGATACGCTTATCACAATGCCTTACTGGTCTGTGCTGAAGCAGGGCATTCTGGCAGCCAAGTTGCTTGACCTTTATTAGTGAGCCTGGTTACCCCCTCTCGGAACCACAGACTTAGAAATCGCCAGCTCATATACAGTGCATAAAATATATTTATATATATACCCTTATACACCATTTTAATAAAAAATATCACAAAATTCTTCTAAGTCCCTCGGGAAGAGTGAAAGACGCGCACGTTCATTTTCAGAGCTCCTAAACCTTCCTATAAGAAGTTAGCCAAAAAGTAGCTTTGAAAAACGCTTAGGTTAAGTCTCAGAGTTGCATCTAATGTACCGAAGCTGGACTTAGACATAATTTCACTCTCACAACATTATGGCTGGTTGGAGACAGTCCGAACCACAAATACCGGTTCCATGGTTCTGGCCATATACTGGGGGGACGGGGACGACTCCCATTAACCCCTGACTATACCGGGGATACGCTTATCACAATGCCTTACTGGTCTGTGCTGAAGCAGGGCATTCTGGCAGCCAAGTGGCTTGACCTTTATTAGTGAGCCTGGTTACCCCCTCTCGGAACCACAGACTTATAAATCGCCAGCTCATATACAGTGCATAAAATAAATGTATATATATATATACCCTTATACACCATTTTAATAAAAAATATCACAAAATTCTTCTAAGTCCCTCGGGAAGAGTGAAAGACGCGCACGTTCATTTTCAGAGCTCCTAGACCTTCCTATAAGAAGTTAGCCAAAAAGTAGCTTCGAAAAACGCTTAGGTTAAGTTTCAGAGTTGCTTCTAATGTACCGAAGCTGGAATTAGACATAATTTCACTCTCACAACATTATGGCTGGTTGGAGACAGTCCGAACCACAAGTACTGGGTCCATGGTTCTGGGCGTATACTGGGGGGACGGGGACGACTCCCATTAACCCCTGACTATACCGGGGATACGCTTATCACAATGCCTTACTGGTCTGTGCTGAAGCAGGGCATTCTGGCAGCCAAGTTGCTTGACCTTTATTAGTGAGCCTGGTTACCCCCTCTCGGAACCACAGACTTAGAAATCGCCAGCTCATATACAGTGCATAAAATATATTTATATATATACCCTTATACACCATTTTAATAAAAAATATCACAAAATTCTTCTAAGTCCCTCGGGAAGAGTGAAAGACGCGCACGTTCATTTTCAGAGCTCCTAGACCTTCCTATAAGAAGTTAGCCAAAAAGTAGCTTCGAAAAACGCTTAGGTTAAGTCTCAGAGTTGCATCTAATGTACCGAAGCTGGACTTAGACATAATTTCACTCTCACAACATTATGGCTGGTTGGAGACAGTCCGAACCACAAATACCGGGTCCATGGTTCTGGCCATATACTGGGGGGACGGGGACGACTCCCATTAACCCCTGACTATACCGGGGATACGCTTATCACAATGCCTTACTGGTCTGTGCTGAAGCAGGGCATTCTGGCAGCCAAGTTGCTTGACCTTTATTAGTGAGCCTGGTTACCCCCTCTCGGAACCACAGACTTAGAAATCGCCAGCTCATATACAGTGCATAAAATATATTTATATATATACCCTTATACACCATTTTAATAAAAAATATCACAAAATTCTTCTAAGTCCCTCGGGAAGAGTGAAAGACGCGCACGTTCATTTTCAGAGCTCCTAAACCTTCCTATAAGAAGTTAGCCAAAAAGTAGCTTTGAAAAACGCTTAGGTTAAGTCTCAGAGTTGCATCTAATGTACCGAAGCTGGACTTAGACATAATTTCACTCTCACAACATTATGGCTGGTTGGAGACAGTCCGAACCACAAGTACTGGGTCCATGGTTCTGGGCGTATACTGGGGGGACGGGGACGACTCCCATTAACCCCTGACTATACCGGGGATACGCTTATCACAATGCCTTACTGGTCTGTGCTGAAGCAGGGCATTCTGGCAGCCAAGTGGCTTGACCTTTATTAGTGAGCCTGGTTACCCCCTCTCGGAACCACAGACTTAGAAATCGCCAGCTCATATACAGTGCATAAAATATATTTATATATATACCCTTATACACCATTTTAATAAAAAATATCACAAAATTCTCCTAAGTCCCTCGGGAAGAGTGAAAGACGCGCACGTTCATTTTCAGAGCTCCTAGACCTTCCTATAAGAAGTTAGCCAAAAAGTAGCTTCGAAAAACGCTTAGGTTAAGTCTCAGAGTTGCATCTAATGTACTGAAGCTGGACTTAGACATAATTTCACTCTCACAACATTATGGCTGGTTGGAGACAGTCCGAACCACAAATACCGGGTCCATGGTTCTGGCCATATACTGGGGGGACGGGGACGACTCCCATTAACCCCTGAATATACCGGGGATACGCTTATCACAATGCCTTACTGGTCTGTGCTGAAGCAGGGCATCCTGGCAGCCAAGTTGCTTGACTTTATTAGTGAGCCTGGTTACCCCCTCTCGGAACCACAGACTTAGAAATCGCCAGCTCATATACAGTGCATAAAATATATTTATATATATACCCTTATACACCATTTTAATAAAAAATATCACAAAATTCTTCTAAGTCCCTCGGGAAGAGTGAAAGACGCGCACGTTCATTTTCAGAGCTCCTAGACCTTCCTATAAGAAGTTAGCCAAAAAGTAGCTTTGAAAAACGCTTAGGTTAAGTCTCAGAGTTGCATCTAATGTACCGAAGCTGGACTTAGACATAATTTCACTCTCACAACATTATGGCTGGTTGGAGCAAGTCCGAACCACAAATACCGGGTCCATGGTTCTGGCCATATACTGGGGGGACGGGGACGACTCCCATTAACCCCTGACTATACCGGGGATACGCTTATCACAATGCCTTACTGGTCTGTGCTGAAGCAGGGCATTCTGGCAGCCAAGTGGCTTGACCTTTATTAGTGAGCCTGGTTACCCCCTCTCGGAACCACAGACTTAGAAATCGCCAGCTCATATACAGTGCATAAAATAAATGTATATATATATATACCCTTATACACCATTTTAATAAAAAATATCACAAAATTCTTCTAAGTCCCTCGGGAAGAGTGAAAGACGCGCACGTTCATTTTCAGAGCTCCTAGACCTTCCTATAAGAAGTTAGCCAAAAAGTAGCTTCGAAAAACGCTTAGGTTAAGTTTCAGAGTTGCTTCTAATGTACCGAAGCTGGAATTAGACATAATTTCACTCTCACAACATTATGGCTGGTTGGAGACAGTCCGAACCACAAGTACTGGGTCCATGGTTCTGGGCGTATACTGGGGGGACGGGGACGACTCCCATTAACCCCTGACTATACCGGGGATACGCTTATCACAATGCCTTACTGGTCTGTGCTGAAGCAGGGCATTCTGGCAGCCAAGTTGCTTGACCTTTATTAGTGAGCCTGGTTACCCCCTCTCGGAACCACAGACTTAGAAATCGCCAGCTCATATACAGTGCATAAAATATATTTATATATATACCCTTATACACCATTTTAATAAAAAATATCACAAAATTCTTCTAAGTCCCTCGGGAAGAGTGAAAGACGCGCACGTTCATTTTCAGAGCTCCTAGACCTTCCTATAAGAAGTTAGCCAAAAAGTAGCTTCGAAAAACGCTTAGGTTAAGTCTCAGAGTTGCATCTAATGTACCGAAGCTGGACTTAGACATAATTTCACTCTCACAACATTATGGCTGGTTGGAGACAGTCCGAACCACAAATACCGGGTCCATGGTTCTGGCCATATACTGGGGGGACGGGGACGACTCCCATTAACCCCTGACTATACCGGGGATACGCTTATCACAATGCCTTACTGGTCTGTGCTGAAGCAGGGCATTCTGGCAGCCAAGTTGCTTGACCTTTATTAGTGAGCCTGGTTACCCCCTCTCGGAACCACAGACTTAGAAATCGCCAGCTCATATACAGTGCATAAAATATATTTATATATATACCCTTATACACCATTTTAATAAAAAATATCACAAAATTCTTCTAAGTCCCTCGGGAAGAGTGAAAGACGCGCACGTTCATTTTCAGAGCTCCTAAACCTTCCTATAAGAAGTTAGCCAAAAAGTAGCTTCGAAAAACGCTTAGGTTAAGTCTCAGAGTTGCATCTAATGTACTGAAGCTGGACTTAGACATAATTTCACTCTCACAACATTATGGCTGGTTGGAGACAGTCCGAACCACAAATACCGGGTCCATGGTTCTGGCCATATACTGGGGGGACGGGGACGACTCCCATTAACCCCTGAATATACCGGGGATACGCTTATCACAATGCCTTACTGGTCTGTGCTGAAGCAGGGCATCCTGGCAGCCAAGTTGCTTGACCTTTATTAGTGAGCCTGGTTACCCCCTCTCGGAACCACAGACTTAGAAATCGCCAGCTCATATACAGTGCATAAAATATATTTATATATATACCCTTATACACCATTTTAATAAAAAATATCACAAAATTCTTCTAAGTCCCTCGGGAAGAGTGAAAGACGCGAACGTTCATTTTCAGAGCTCCTAAACCTTCCTATAAGAAGTTAGCCAAAAAGTAGCTTCGAAAAACGCTTAGGTTAAGTCTCAGAGTTGCATCTAATGTACCGAAGCTGGACTTAGACATAATTTCACTCTCACAACATTATGGCTGGTTGGAGACAGTCCGAACCACAAATACCGGGTCCATGGTTCTGGCCATATACTGGGGGGACGGGGACGACTCCCATTAACCCCTGACTATACCGGGGATACGCTTATCACAATGCCTTACTGGTCTGTGCTGAAGCAGGGCATTCTGGCAGCCAAGTGGCTTGACCTTTATTAGTGAGCCTGGTTACCCCCTCTCGGAACCACAGACTTAGAAATCGCAAGCTCATATACAGTGCATAAAATAAATTTATATATATATATACCCTTATACACCATTTTAATAAAAAATATCACAAAATTCTTCTAAGTCCCTCGGGAAGAGTGAAAGACGCGCACGTTCATTTTCAGAGCTCCTAGACCTTCCTATAAGAAGTTAGCCAAAAAGTAGCTTCGAAAAACGCTTAGGTTAAGTTTCAGAGTTGCTTCTAATGTACCGAAGCTGGAATTAGACATAATTTCACTCTCACAACATTATGGCTGGTTGGAGACAGTCCGAACCACAAGTACTGGGTCCATGGTTCTGGGCGTATACTGGGGGGACGGGGACGACTCCCATTAACCCCTGACTATACCGGGGATACGCTTATCACAATGCCTTACTGGTCTGTGCTGAAGCAGGGCATTCTGGCAGCCAAGTTGCTTGACCTTTATTAGTGAGCCTGGTTACCCCCTCTCGGAACCACAGACTTAGAAATCGCCAGCTCATATACAGTGCATAAAATATATTTATATATATACCCTTATACAGTACACCATTTTAATAAAAAATATCACAAAATTCTCCTAAGTCCCTCGGGAAGAGTGAAAGACGCGCACGTTCATTTTCAGAGCTCCTAGACCTTCCTATAAGAAGTTAGCCAAAAAGTAGCTTCGAAAAACGCTTAGGTTAAGTCTCAGAGTTGCATCTAATGTACTGAAGCTGGACTTAGACATAATTTCACTCTCACAACATTATGGCTGGTTGGAGACAGTCCGAACCACAAATACCGGGTCCATGGTTCTGGCCATATACTGGGGGGACGGGGACGACTCCCATTAACCCCTGACTATACCGGGGATACGCTTATCACAATGCCTTACTGGTCTGTGCTGAAGCAGGGCATCCTGGCAGCCAAGTTGCTTGACCTTTATTAGTGAGCCTGGTTACCCCCTCTCGGAACCACAGACTTAGAAATCGCCAGCTCATATACAGTGCATAAAATATATTTATATATATACCCTTATACACCATTTTAATAAAAAATATCACAAAATTCTTCTAAGTCCCTCGGGAAGAGTGAAAGACGCGAACGTTCATTTTCAGAGCTCCTAAACCTTCCTATAAGAAGTTAGCCAAAAAGTAGCTTCGAAAAACGCTTAGGTTAAGTCTCAGAGTTGCATCTAATGTACCGAAGCTGGACTTAGACATAATTTCACTCTCACAACATTATGGCTGGTTGGAGACAGTCCGAACCACAAATACCGGGTCCATGGTTCTGGCCATATACTGGGGGGACGGGGACGACTCCCATTAACCCCTGACTATACCGGGGATACGCTTATCACAATGCCTTACTGGTCTGTGCTGAAGCAGGGCATTCTGGCAGCCAAGTTGCTTGACCTTTATTAGTGAGCCTGGTTACCCCCTCTCGGAACCACAGACTTAGAAATCGCCAGCTCATATACAGTGCATAAAATATATTTATATATATACCCTTATACACCATTTTAATAAAAAATATCACAAAATTCTTCTAAGTCCCTCGGGAAGAGTGAAAGACGCGGACGTTCATTTTCAGAGCTCCTAGACCTTCCTATAAGAAGTTAGCCAAAAAGTAGCTTCGAAAAACGCTTAGGTTAAGTCTCAGAGTTGCATCTAATGTACCGAAGCTGGACTTAGACATAATTTCACTCTCACAACATTATGGCTGGTTGGAGACAGTCCGAACCACAAGTATTGGGTCCATGGTTCTGGGCGTATACTGGGGGGACGTGGACGACTCCCATTAACCCCTGACTATACCGGGGATACGCTTATCACAATGCCTTACTGGTCTGTGCTGAAGCAGGGCATTCTGGCAGCCAAGTTGCTTGACCTTTATTAGTGAGCCTGGTTACCCCCTCTCGGAACCACAGACTTAGAAATCGCCAGCTCATATACAGTGCATAAAATATATTTATATATATACCCTTATACACCATTTTAATAAAAAATATCACAAAATTCTCCTAAGTCCCTCGGGAAGAGTTAAAGACGCGCACGTTCATTTTCAGAGCTCCTAGACCTTCCTATAAGAAGTTAGCCAAAAAGTAGCTTCGAAAAACGCTTAGGTTAAGTCTCAGAGTTGCATCTAATGTACTGAAGCTGGACTTAGACATAATTTCACTCTCACAACATTATGGCTGGTTGGAGACAGTCCGAACCACAAATACCGGGTCCATGGTTCTGGCCATATACTGGGGGGACGGGGACGACTCCCATTAACCCCTGACTATACCGGGGATACGCTTATCACAATGCCTTACTGGTCTGTGCTGAAGCAGGGCATTCTGGCAGCCAAGTGGCTTGACCTTTATTAGTGAGCCTGGTTACCCCCTCTCGGAACCACAGACTTAGAAATCGCCAGCTCATATACAGTGCATAAAATAAATTTATATATATATACCCTTATACACCATTTTAATAAAAAATATCACAAAATTCTTCTAAGTCCCTCGGGAAGAGTGAAAGACGCGCACGTTCATTTTCAGAGCTCCTAGACCTTCCTATAAGAAGTTAGCCGAAAAGTACCTTCGAAAAACGCTTAGGTTAAGTCTCAGAGTTGCATCTAATGTACCGAAGCTGGACTTAGACATAATTTCACTCTCACAACATTATGGCTGGTTGGAGACAGTCCGAACCACAAATACCGGGTCCATGGTTCTGGCCATATACTGGGGGGACGGGGACGACTCCCATTAACCCCTGACTATACCGGGGATACGCTTATCACAATGCCTTACTGGTCTGTGCTGAAGCAGGGCATTCTGGCAGCCAAGTGGCTTGACCTTTATTAGTGAGCCTGGTTACCCCCTCTCGGAACCACAGACTTAGAAATCGCCAGCTCATATACAGTGCATAAAATAAATTTATATATATATACCCTTATACACCATTTTAATAAAAAATATCACAAAATTCTTCTAAGTCCCTCGGGAAGAGTGAAAGACGCGCACGTTCATTTTCAGAGCTCCTAGACCTTCCTATAAGAAGTTAGCCAAAAAGTAGCTTCGAAAAACGCTTAGGTTAAGTTTCAGAGTTGCTTCTAATGTACCGAAGCTGGAATTAGACATAATTTCACTCTCACAACATTATGGCTGGTTGGAGACAGTCCGAACCACAAATACCGGGTCCATGGTTCTGGCCATATACTGGGGGGACGGGGACGACTCCCATTAACCCCTGACTATACCGGGGATACGCTTATCACAATGCCTTACTGGTCTGTGCTGAAGCAGGGCATTCTGGCAGCCAAGTTGCTTGACCTTTATTAGTGAGCCTGGTTACCCCCTCTCGGAACCACAGACTTAGAAATCGCCAGCTCATATACAGTGCATAAAATATATTTATATATATACCCTTATACACCATTTTAATAAAAAATATCACAAAATTCTTCTAAGTCCCTCGGGAAGAGTGAAAGACGCGGACGTTCATTTTCAGAGCTCCTAGACCTTCCTATAAGAAGTTAGCCAAAAAGTAGCTTCGAAAAACGCTTAGGTTAAGTCTCAGAGTTGCATCTAATGTACCGAAGCTGGACTTAGACATAATTTCACTCTCACAACATTATGGCTGGTTGGAGACAGTCCGAACCACAAATACCGGGTCCATGGTTCTGGCCATATACTGGGGGGATGGGGACGACTCCCATTAACCCCTGACTATACCGGGGATACGCTTATCACAATGCCTTACTGGTCTGTGCTGAAGCAGGGCATTCTGGCAGCCAAGTGGCTTGACCTTTATTAGTGAGCCTGGTTACCCCCTCTCGGAACCACAGACTTAGAAATCGCCAGCTCATATACAGTGCATAAAATAAATTTATATATATATATACCCTTATACACCATTTTAATAAAAAATATCACAAAATTCTTCTAAGTCCCTCGGGAAGAGTGAAAGACGCGCACGTTCATTTTCAGAGCTCCTAGACCTTCCTATAAGAAGTTAGCCAAAAAGTAGCTTCGAAAAACGCTTAGGTTAAGTTTCAGAGTTGCTTCTAATGTACCGAAGCTGGAATTAGACATAATTTCACTCTCACAACATTATGGCTGGTTGGAGACAGTCCGAACCACAAGTATTGGGTCCATGGTTCTGGGCGTATACTGGGGGGACGTGGACGACTCCCATTAACCCCTGACTATACCGGGGATACGCTTATCACAATGCCTTACTGGTCTGTGCTGAAGCAGGGCATTCTGGCAGCCAAGTTGCTTGACCTTTATTAGTGAGCCTGGTTACCCCCTCTCGGAACCACAGACTTAGAAATCGCCAGCTCATATACAGTGCATAAAATATATTTATATATATACCCTTATACACCATTTTAATAAAAAATATCACAAAATTCTCCTAAGTCCCTCGGGAAGAGTTAAAGACGCGCACGTTCATTTTCAGAGCTCCTAGACCTTCCTATAAGAAGTTAGCCAAAAAGTAGCTTCGAAAAACGCTTAGGTTAAGTCTCAGAGTTGCATCTAATGTACTGAAGCTGGACTTAGACATAATTTCACTCTCACAACATTATGGCTGGTTGGAGACAGTCCGAACCACAAATACCGGGTCCATGGTTCTGGCCATATACTGGGGGGACGGGGACGACTCCCATTAACCCCTGACTATACCGGGGATACGCTTATCACAATGCCTTACTGGTCTGTGCTGAAGCAGGGCATTCTGGCAGCCAAGTGGCTTGACCTTTATTAGTGAGCCTGGTTACCCCCTCTCGGAACCACAGACTTAGAAATCGCCAGCTCATATACAGTGCATAAAATAAATTTATATATATATACCCTTATACACCATTTTAATAAAAAATATCACAAAATTCTTCTAAGTCCCTCGGGAAGAGTGAAAGACGCGCACGTTCATTTTCAGAGCTCCTAGACCTTCCTATAAGAAGTTAGCCAAAAAGTACCTTCGAAAAACGCTTAGGTTAAGTCTCAGAGTTGCATCTAATGTACCGAAGCTGGACTTAGACATAATTTCACTCTCACAACATTATGGCTGGTTGGAGACAGTCCGAACCACAAATACCGGGTCCATGGTTCTGGCCATATACTGGGGGGACGGGGACGACTCCCATTAACCCCTGACTATACCGGGGATACGCTTATCACAATGCCTTACTGGTCTGTGCTGAAGCAGGGCATTCTGGCAGCCAAGTGGCTTGACCTTTATTAGTGAGCCTGGTTACCCCCTCTCGGAACCACAGACTTAGAAATCGCCAGCTCATATACAGTGCATAAAATAAATTTATATATATATACCCTTATACACCATTTTAATAAAAAATATCACAAAATTCTTCTAAGTCCCTCGGGAAGAGTGAAAGACGCGCACGTTCATTTTCAGAGCTCCTAGACCTTCCTATAAGAAGTTAGCCAAAAAGTAGCTTCGAAAAACGCTTAGGTTAAGTTTCAGAGTTGCTTCTAATGTACCGAAGCTGGAATTAGACATAATTTCACTCTCACAACATTATGGCTGGTTGGAGACAGTCCGAACCACAAGTACTGGGTCCATGGTTCTGGGCGTATACTGGGGGGACGGGGACGACTCCCATTAACCCCTGACTTTACCGGGGATACGCTTATCACAATGCCTTACTGGTCTGTGCTGAAGCAGGGCATTCTGGCAGCCAAGTGGCTTGAACTTTATTAGTGAGCCTGGTTACCCCCTCTCGGAACCACAGACTTAGAAATCGCCAGCTCATATACAGTGCATAAAATAAATTTATATATATATACCCTTATACACCATTTTAATAAAAAATATCACAAAATTCTTCTAAGTCCCTCGGAAAGAGTGAAAGACGCGCACGTTCATTTTCAGAGCTCCTAGACCTTCCTATAAGAAGTTAGCCAAAAAGTAGCTTCGAAAAACGCTTAGGTTAAGTTTCAGAGTTGCTTCTAATGTACCGAAGCTGGAATTAGACATAATTTCACTCTCACAACATTATGGCTGGTTGGAGACAGTCTGAACCACAAGTACTGGGTCCATGGTTCTGGGCGTATACTGGGGGGACGGGGACGACTCCCATTAACCCCTGACTATACCGGGGATACGCTTATCACAATGCCTTACTGGTCTGTGCTGAAGCAGGGCATCCTGGCAGCCAAGTTGCTTGACCTTTATTAGTGAGCCTGGTTACCCCCTCTCGGAACCACAGACTTAGAAATCGCCAGCTCATATACAGTGCATAAAATATATTTATATATATACCCTTATACAGTACACCATTTTAATAAAAAATATCACAAAATTCTCCTAAGTCCCTCGGGAAGAGTGAAAGACGCGCACGTTCATTTTCAGAGCTCCTAGACCTTCCTATAAGAAGTTAGCCAAAAAGTAGCTTCGAAAAACGCTTAGGTTAAGTCTCAGAGTTGCATCTAATGTACTGAAGCTGGACTTAGACATAATTTCACTCTCACAACATTATGGCTGGTTGGAGACAGTCCGAACCACAAATACCGGGTCCATGGTTCTGGCCATATACTGGGGGGACGGGGACGACTCCCATTAACCCCTGACTATACCGGGGATACGCTTATCACAATGCCTTACTGGTCTGTGCTGAAGCAGGGCATCCTGGCAGCCAAGTTGCTTGACCTTTATTAGTGAGCCTGGTTACCCCCTCTCGGAACCACAGACTTAGAAATCGCCAGCTCATATACAGTGCATAAAATATATTTATATATATACCCTTATACACCATTTTAATAAAAAATATCACAAAATTCTTCTAAGTCCCTCGGGAAGAGTGAAAGACGCGAACGTTCATTTTCAGAGCTCCTAAACCTTCCTATAAGAAGTTAGCCAAAAAGTAGCTTCGAAAAACGCTTAGGTTAAGTCTCAGAGTTGCATCTAATGTACCGAAGCTGGACTTAGACATAATTTCACTCTCACAACATTATGGCTGGTTGGAGACAGTCCGAACCACAAATACCGGGTCCATGGTTCTGGCCATATACTGGGGGGACGGGGACGACTCCCATTAACCCCTGACTATACCGGGGATACGCTTATCACAATGCCTTACTGGTCTGTGCTGAAGCAGGGCATTCTGGCAGCCAAGTTGCTTGACCTTTATTAGTGAGCCTGGTTACCCCCTCTCGGAACCACAGACTTAGAAATCGCCAGCTCATATACAGTGCATAAAATATATTTATATATATACCCTTATACACCATTTTAATAAAAAATATCACAAAATTCTTCTAAGTCCCTCGGGAAGAGTGAAAGACGCGGACGTTCATTTTCAGAGCTCCTAGACCTTCCTATAAGAAGTTAGCCAAAAAGTAGCTTCGAAAAACGCTTAGGTTAAGTCTCAGAGTTGCATCTAATGTACCGAAGCTGGACTTAGACATAATTTCACTCTCACAACATTATGGCTGGTTGGAGACAGTCCGAACCACAAATACCGGGTCCATGGTTCTGGCCATATACTGGGGGGATGGGGACGACTCCCATTAACCCCTGACTATACCGGGGATACGCTTATCACAATGCCTTACTGGTCTGTGCTGAAGCAGGGCATTCTGGCAGCCAAGTGGCTTGACCTTTATTAGTGAGCCTGGTTACCCCCTCTCGGAACCACAGACTTAGAAATCGCCAGCTCATATACAGTGCATAAAATAAATTTATATATATATATACCCTTATACACCATTTTAATAAAAAATATCACAAAATTCTTCTAAGTCCCTCGGGAAGAGTGAAAGACGCGCACGTTCATTTTCAGAGCTCCTAGACCTTCCTATAAGAAGTTAGCCAAAAAGTAGCTTCGAAAAACGCTTAGGTTAAGTTTCAGAGTTGCTTCTAATGTACCGAAGCTGGAATTAGACATAATTTCACTCTCACAACATTATGGCTGGTTGGAGACAGTCCGAACCACAAGTATTGGGTCCATGGTTCTGGGCGTATACTGGGGGGACGTGGACGACTCCCATTAACCCCTGACTATACCGGGGATACGCTTATCACAATGCCTTACTGGTCTGTGCTGAAGCAGGGCATTCTGGCAGCCAAGTTGCTTGACCTTTATTAGTGAGCCTGGTTACCCCCTCTCGGAACCACAGACTTAGAAATCGCCAGCTCATATACAGTGCATAAAATATATTTATATATATACCCTTATACACCATTTTAATAAAAAATATCACAAAATTCTCCTAAGTCCCTCGGGAAGAGTTAAAGACGCGCACGTTCATTTTCAGAGCTCCTAGACCTTCCTATAAGAAGTTAGCCAAAAAGTAGCTTCGAAAAACGCTTAGGTTAAGTCTCAGAGTTGCATCTAATGTACTGAAGCTGGACTTAGACATAATTTCACTCTCACAACATTATGGCTGGTTGGAGACAGTCCGAACCACAAATACCGGGTCCATGGTTCTGGCCATATACTGGGGGGACGGGGACGACTCCCATTAACCCCTGACTATACCGGGGATACGCTTATCACAATGCCTTACTGGTCTGTGCTGAAGCAGGGCATTCTGGCAGCCAAGTGGCTTGACCTTTATTAGTGAGCCTGGTTACCCCCTCTCGGAACCACAGACTTAGAAATCGCCAGCTCATATACAGTGCATAAAATAAATTTATATATATATACCCTTATACACCATTTTAATAAAAAATATCACAAAATTCTTCTAAGTCCCTCGGGAAGAGTGAAAGACGCGCACGTTCATTTTCAGAGCTCCTAGACCTTCCTATAAGAAGTTAGCCAAAAAGTACCTTCGAAAAACGCTTAGGTTAAGTCTCAGAGTTGCATCTAATGTACCGAAGCTGGACTTAGACATAATTTCACTCTCACAACATTATGGCTGGTTGGAGACAGTCCGAACCACAAATACCGGGTCCATGGTTCTGGCCATATACTGGGGGGACGGGGACGACTCCCATTAACCCCTGACTATACCGGGGATACGCTTATCACAATGCCTTACTGGTCTGTGCTGAAGCAGGGCATTCTGGCAGCCAAGTGGCTTGACCTTTATTAGTGAGCCTGGTTACCCCCTCTCGGAACCACAGACTTAGAAATCGCCAGCTCATATACAGTGCATAAAATAAATTTATATATATATACCCTTATACACCATTTTAATAAAAAATATCACAAAATTCTTCTAAGTCCCTCGGGAAGAGTGAAAGACGCGCACGTTCATTTTCAGAGCTCCTAGACCTTCCTATAAGAAGTTAGCCAAAAAGTAGCTTCGAAAAACGCTTAGGTTAAGTTTCAGAGTTGCTTCTAATGTACCGAAGCTGGAATTAGACATAATTTCACTCTCACAACATTATGGCTGGTTGGAGACAGTCCGAACCACAAGTACTGGGTCCATGGTTCTGGGCGTATACTGGGGGGACGGGGACGACTCCCATTAACCCCTGACTTTACCGGGGATACGCTTATCACAATGCCTTACTGGTCTGTGCTGAAGCAGGGCATTCTGGCAGCCAAGTGGCTTGAACTTTATTAGTGAGCCTGGTTACCCCCTCTCGGAACCACAGACTTAGAAATCGCCAGCTCATATACAGTGCATAAAATAAATTTATATATATATACCCTTATACACCATTTTAATAAAAAATATCACAAAATTCTTCTAAGTCCCTCGGAAAGAGTGAAAGACGCGCACGTTCATTTTCAGAGCTCCTAGACCTTCCTATAAGAAGTTAGCCAAAAAGTAGCTTCGAAAAACGCTTAGGTTAAGTTTCAGAGTTGCTTCTAATGTACCGAAGCTGGAATTAGACATAATTTCACTCTCACAACATTATGGCTGGTTGGAGACAGTCTGAACCACAAGTACTGGGTCCATGGTTCTGGGCGTATACTGGGGGGACGGGGACGACTCCCATTAACCCCTGACTATACCGGGGATACGCTTATCACAATGCCTTACTGGTCTGTGCTGAAGCAGGGCATCCTGGCAGCCAAGTTGCTTGACCTTTATTAGTGAGCCTGGTTACCCCCTCTCGGAACCACAGACTTAGAAATCGCCAGCTCATATACAGTGCATAAAATATATTTATATATATACCCTTATACACCATTTTAATAAAAAATATCACAAAATTCTTCTAAGTCCCTCGGGAAGAGTGAAAGACGCGAACGTTCATTTTCAGAGCTCCTAAACCTTCCTATAAGAAGTTAGCCAAAAAGTAGCTTCGAAAAACGCTTAGGTTAAGTCTCAGAGTTGCATCTAATGTACCGAAGCTGGACTTAGACATAATTTCACTCTCACAACATTATGGCTGGTTGGAGACAGTCCGAACCACAAATACCGGGTCCATGGTTCTGGCCATATACTGGGGGGACGGGGACGACTCCCATTAACCCCTGACTATACCGGGGATACGCTTATCACAATGCCTTACTGGTCTGTGCTGAAGCAGGGCATTCTGGCAGCCAAGTGGCTTGACCTTTATTAGTGAGCCTGGTTACCCCCTCTCGGAACCACAGACTTAGAAATCGCCAGCTCATATACAGTGCATAAAATATATTTATATATATACCCTTATACACCATTTTAATAAAAAATATCACAAAATTCTTCTAAGTCCCTCGGGAAGAGTGAAAGACGCGGACGTTCATTTTCAGAGCTCCTAGACCTTCCTATAAGAAGTTAGCCAAAAAGTAGCTTCGAAAAACGCTTAGGTTAAGTCTCAGAGTTGCATCTAATGTACCGAAGCTGGACTTAGACATAATTTCACTCTCACAACATTATGGCTGGTTGGAGACAGTCCGAACCACAAATACCGGGTCCATGGTTCTGGCCATATACTGGGGGGATGGGGACGACTCCCATTAACCCCTGACTATACCGGGGATACGCTTATCACAATGCCTTACTGGTCTGTGCTGAAGCAGGGCATTCTGGCAGCCAAGTGGCTTGACCTTTATTAGTGAGCCTGGTTACCCCCTCTCGGAACCACAGACTTAGAAATCGCCAGCTCATATACAGTGCATAAAATAAATTTATATATATATACCCTTATACACCATTTTAATAAAAAATATCACAAAATTCTTCTAAGTCCCTCGGGAAGAGTGAAAGACGCGCACGTTCATTTTCAGAGCTCCTAGAACTTCCTATAAGAAGTTAGCCAAAAAGTAGCTTCGAAAAACGCTTAGGTTAAGTTTCAGAGTTGCTTCTAATGTACCGAAGCTGGAATTAGACATAATTTCACTCTCACAACATTATGGCTGGTTGGAGACAGTCCGAACCACAAATACCGGGTCCATGGTTCTGGCCATATACTGGGGGGACGGGGACGACTCCCATTAACCCCTGACTATACCGGGGATACGCTTATCACAATGCCTTACTGGTCTGTGCTGAAGCAGGGCATTCTGGCAGCCAAGTGGCTTGACCTTTATTAGTGAGCCTGGTTACCCCCTCTCGGAACCACAGACTTAGAAATCGCCAGCTCATATACAGTGCATAAAATAAATTTATATATATATATACCCTTATACACCATTTTAATAAAAAATATCACAAAATTCTTCTAAGTCCCTCGGGAAGAGTGAAAGACGCGCACGTTCATTTTCAGAGCTCCTAGACCTTCCTATAAGAAGTTAGCCAAAAAGTAGCTTCGAAAAACGCTTAGGTTAAGTTTCAGAGTTGCTTCCAATGTACCGAAGCTGGAATTAGACATAATTTCACTCTCACAACATTATGGCTGGTTGGAGACAGTCCGAACCACAAGTACTGGGTCCATGGTTCTGGGCGTATACTGGGGGGACGGGGACGACTCCCATTAACCCCTGACTATACCGGGGATACGCTTATCACAATGCCTTACTGGTCTGTGCTGAAGCAGGGCATTCTGGCAGCCAAGTGGCTTGAACTTTATTAGTGAGCCTGGTTACCCCCTCTCGGAACCACAGACTTAGAAATCGCCAGCTCATATACAGTGCATAAAATAAATTTATATATATATACCCTTATTCACCATTTTAATAAAAAATATCACAAAATTCTTCTAAGTCCCTCGGAAAGAGTGAAAGACGCGCACGTTCATTTTCAGAGCTCCTAGACCTTCCTATAAGAAGTTAGCCAAAAAGTAGCTTCGAAAAACGCTTAGGTTAAGTTTCAGAGTTGCTTCTAATGTACCGAAGCTGGAATTAGACATAATTTCACTCTCACAACATTATGGCTGGTTGGAGACAGTCCGAACCACAAGTACTGGGTCCATGGTTCTGGGCGTATACTGGGGGGACGGGGACGACTCCCATTAACCCCTGACTATACCGGGGATACGCTTATCACAATGCCTTACTGGTCTGTGCTGAAGCAGGGCATTCTGGCAGCCAAGTTGCTTGACCTTTATTAGTGAGCCTGGTTACCCCCTCTCGGAACCACAGACTTAGAAATCGCCAGCTCATATACAGTGCATAAAATATATTTATATATATACCCTTATACACCATTTTAATAAAAAATATCACAAAATTCTCCTAAGTCCCTCGGGAAGAGTTAAAGACGCGCACGTTCATTTTCAGAGCTCCTAGACCTTCCTATAAGAAGTTAGCCAAAAAGTAGCTTCGAAAAACGCTTAGGTTAAGTCTCAGAGTTGCATCTAATGTACTGAAGCTGGACTTAGACATAATTTCACTCTCACAACATTATGGCTGGTTGGAGACAGTCCGAACCACAAATACCGGGTCCATGGTTCTGGCCATATACTGGGGGGACGGGGACGACTCCCATTAACCCCTGACTATACCGGGGATACGCTTATCACAATGCCTTACTGGTCTGTGCTGAAGCAGGGCATTCTGGCAGCCAAGTGGCTTGACCTTTATTAGTGAGCCTGGTTACCCCCTCTCGGAACCACAGACTTAGAAATCGCCAGCTCATATACAGTGCATAAAATAAATTTATATATATATACCCTTATACACCATTTTAATAAAAAATATCACAAAATTCTTCTAAGTCCCTCGGGAAGAGTGAAAGACGCGCACGTTCATTTTCAGAGCTCCTAGACCTTCCTATAAGAAGTTAGCCAAAAAGTAGCTTCGAAAAACGCTTAGGTTAAGTTTCAGAGTTGCTTCTAATGTACCGAAGCTGGAATTAGACATAATTTCACTCTCACAACATTATGGCTGGTTGGAGACAGTCTGAACCACAAGTACTGGGTCCATGGTTCTGGGCGTATACTGGGGGGACGGGGACGACTCCCATTAACCCCTGACTATACCGGGGATACGCTTATCACAATGCCTTACTGGTCTGTGCTGAAGCAGGGCATCCTGGCAGCCAAGTTGCTTGACCTTTATTAGTGAGCCTGGTTACCCCCTCTCGGAACCACAGACTTAGAAATCGCCAGCTCATATACAGTGCATAAAATATATTTATATATATACCCTTATACACCATTTTAATAAAAAATATCACAAAATTCTTCTAAGTCCCTCGGGAAGAGTGAAAGACGCGAACGTTCATTTTCAGAGCTCCTAAACCTTCCTATAAGAAGTTAGCCAAAAAGTAGCTTCGAAAAACGCTTAGGTAAAGTCTCAGAGTTGCATCTAATGTACCGAAGCTGGACTTAGACATAATTTCACTCTCACAACATTATGGCTGGTTGGAGACAGTCCGAACCACAAATACCGGGTCCATGGTTCTGGCCATATACTGGGGGGACGGGGACGACTCCCATTAACCCCTGACTATACCGGGGATACGCTTATCACAATGCCTTACTGGTCTGTGCTGAAGCAGGGCATTCTGGCAGCCAAGTGGCTTGACCTTTATTAGTGAGCCTGGTTACCCCCTCTCGGAACCACAGACTTAGAAATCGCCAGCTCATATACAGTGCATAAAATATATTTATATATATACCCTTATACACCATTTTAATAAAAAATATCACAAAATTCTTCTAAGTCCCTCGGGAAGAGTGAAAGACGCGGACGTTCATTTTCAGAGCTCCTAGACCTTCCTATAAGAAGTTAGCCAAAAAGTAGCTTCGAAAAACGCTTAGGTTAAGTCTCAGAGTTGCATCTAATGTACCGAAGCTGGACTTAGACATAATTTCACTCTCACAACATTATGGCTGGTTGGAGACAGTCCGAACCACAAATACCGGGTCCATGGTTCTGGCCATATACTGGGGGGATGGGGACGACTCCCATTAACCCCTGACTATACCGGGGATACGCTTATCACAATGCCTTACTGGTCTGTGCTGAAGCAGGGCATTCTGGCAGCCAAGTGGCTTGACCTTTATTAGTGAGCCTGGTTACCCCCTCTCGGAACCACAGACTTAGAAATCGCCAGCTCATATACAGTGCATAAAATAAATTTATATATATATACCCTTATACACCATTTTAATAAAAAATATCACAAAATTCTTCTAAGTCCCTCGGGAAGAGTGAAAGACGCGCACGTTCATTTTCAGAGCTCCTAGAACTTCCTATAAGAAGTTAGCCAAAAAGTAGCTTCGAAAAACGCTTAGGTTAAGTTTCAGAGTTGCTTCTAATGTACCGAAGCTGGAATTAGACATAATTTCACTCTCACAACATTATGGCTGGTTGGAGACAGTCCGAACCACAAATACCGGGTCCATGGTTCTGGCCATATACTGGGGGGACGGGGACGACTCCCATTAACCCCTGACTATACCGGGGATACGCTTATCACAATGCCTTACTGGTCTGTGCTGAAGCAGGGCATTCTGGCAGCCAAGTGGCTTGACCTTTATTAGTGAGCCTGGTTACCCCCTCTCGGAACCACAGACTTAGAAATCGCCAGCTCATATACAGTGCATAAAATAAATTTATATATATATATACCCTTATACACCATTTTAATAAAAAATATCACAAAATTCTTCTAAGTCCCTCGGGAAGAGTGAAAGACGCGCACGTTCATTTTCAGAGCTCCTAGACCTTCCTATAAGAAGTTAGCCAAAAAGTAGCTTCGAAAAACGCTTAGGTTAAGTTTCAGAGTTGCTTCCAATGTACCGAAGCTGGAATTAGACATAATTTCACTCTCACAACATTATGGCTGGTTGGAGACAGTCCGAACCACAAGTACTGGGTCCATGGTTCTGGGCGTATACTGGGGGGACGGGGACGACTCCCATTAACCCCTGACTATACCGGGGATACGCTTATCACAATGCCTTACTGGTCTGTGCTGAAGCAGGGCATTCTGGCAGCCAAGTGGCTTGAACTTTATTAGTGAGCCTGGTTACCCCCTCTCGGAACCACAGACTTAGAAATCGCCAGCTCATATACAGTGCATAAAATAAATTTATATATATATACCCTTATTCACCATTTTAATAAAAAATATCACAAAATTCTTCTAAGTCCCTCGGAAAGAGTGAAAGACGCGCACGTTCATTTTCAGAGCTCCTAGACCTTCCTATAAGAAGTTAGCCAAAAAGTAGCTTCGAAAAACGCTTAGGTTAAGTTTCAGAGTTGCTTCTAATGTACCGAAGCTGGAATTAGACATAATTTCACTCTCACAACATTATGGCTGGTTGGAGACAGTCCGAACCACAAGTACTGGGTCCATGGTTCTGGGCGTATACTGGGGGGACGGGGACGACTCCCATTAACCCCTGACTATACCGGGGATACGCTTATCACAATGCCTTACTGGTCTGTGCTGAAGCAGGGCATCCTGGCAGCCAAGTTGCTTGACCTTTATTAGTGAGCCTGGTTACCCCCTCTCGGAACCACAGACTTAGAAATCGCCAGCTCATATACAGTGCATAAAATATATTTATATATATACCCTTATACACCATTTTAATAAAAAATATCACAAAATTCTTCTAAGTCCCTCGGGAAGAGTGAAAGACGCGAACGTTCATTTTCAGAGCTCCTAAACCTTCCTATAAGAAGTTAGCCAAAAAGTAGCTTCGAAAAACGCTTAGGTTAAGTCTCAGAGTTGCATCTAATGTACCGAAGCTGGACTTAGACATAATTTCACTCTCACAACATTATGGCTGGTTGGAGACAGTCCGAACCACAAATACCGGGTCCATGGTTCTGGCCATATACTGGGGGGACGGGGACGACTCCCATTAACCCCTGACTATACCGGGGATACGCTTATCACAATGCCTTACTGGTCTGTGCTGAAGCAGGGCATTCTGGCAGCCAAGTGGCTTGACCTTTATTAGTGAGCCTGGTTACCCCCTCTCGGAACCACAGACTTAGAAATCGCCAGCTCATATACAGTGCATAAAATATATTTATATATATACCCTTATACACCATTTTAATAAAAAATATCACAAAATTCTTCTAAGTCCCTCGGGAAGAGTGAAAGACGCGGACGTTCATTTTCAGAGCTCCTAGACCTTCCTATAAGAAGTTAGCCAAAAAGTAGCTTCGAAAAACGCTTAGGTTAAGTCTCAGAGTTGCATCTAATGTACCGAAGCTGGACTTAGACATAATTTCACTCTCACAACATTATGGCTGGTTGGAGACAGTCCGAACCACAAATACCGGGTCCATGGTTCTGGCCATATACTGGGGGGATGGGGACGACTCCCATTAACCCCTGACTATACCGGGGATACGCTTATCACAATGCCTTACTGGTCTGTGCTGAAGCAGGGCATTCTGGCAGCCAAGTGGCTTGACCTTTATTAGTGAGCCTGGTTACCCCCTCTCGGAACCACAGACTTAGAAATCGCCAGCTCATATACAGTGCATAAAATAAATTTATATATATATACCCTTATACACCATTTTAATAAAAAATATCACAAAATTCTTCTAAGTCCCTCGGGAAGAGTGAAAGACGCGCACGTTCATTTTCAGAGCTCCTAGACCTTCCTATAAGAAGTTAGCCAAAAAGTAGCTTCGAAAAACGCTTAGGTTAAGTTTCAGAGTTGCTTCTAATGTACCGAAGCTGGAATTAGACATAATTTCACTCTCACAACATTATGGCTGGTTGGAGAAAGTCCGAACCACAAGTACTGGGTCCATGGTTCTGGGCGTATACTGGGGGGACGTGGACGACTCCCATTAACCCCTGACTATACCGGGGATACGCTTATCACAATGCCTTACTGGTCTGTGCTGAAGCAGGGCATTCTGGCAGCCAAGTTGCTTGACCTTTATTAGTGAGCCTGGTTACCCCCTCTCGGAACCACAGACTTAGAAATCGCCAGCTCATATACAGTGCATAAAATATATTTATATATATACCCTTATACACCATTTTAATAAAAAATATCACAAAATTCTCCTAAGTCCCTCGGGAAGAGTGAAAGACACGCACGTTCATTTTCAGAGCTCCTAGACCTTCCTATAAGAAGTTAGCCAAAAAGTAGCTTCGAAAAACGCTTAGGTTAAGTCTCAGAGTTGCATCTAATGTACTGAAGCTGGACTTAGACATAATTTCACTCTCACAACATTATGGCTGGTTGGAGACAGTCCGAACCACAAATACCGGGTCCATGGTTCTGGCCATATACTGGGGGGACGGGGACGACTCCCATTAACACCTGACTATACCGGGGATACGCTTATCACAATGCCTTACTGGTCTGTGCTGAAGCAGGGCATTCTGGCAGCCAAGTGGCTTGACCTTTATTAGTGAGCCTGGTTACCCCCTCTCGGAACCACAGACTTAGAAATCGCCAGCTCATATACAGTGCATAAAATAAATTTATATATATATACCCTTATACACCATTTTAATAAAAAATATCACAAAATTCTTCTAAGTCCCTCGGGAAGAGTGAAAGACGCGCACGTTCATTTTCAGAGCTCCTAGACCTTCCTATAAGAAGTTAGCCAAAAAGAAGCTTCGAAAAACGCTTAGGTTAAGTCTCAGAGTTGCATCTAATGTACTGAAGCTGGACTTAGACATAATTTCACTCTCACAACATTATGGCTGGTTGGAGACAGTACGAACCACAAATACCGGGTCCATGGTTCTGGCCATATACTGGGGGGACGGGGACGACTCCCATTAACCCCTGACTATACCGGGGATACGCTTATCACAATGCCTTACTGGTCTGTGCTGAAGCAGGGCATTCTGGCAGCCAAGTGGCTTGACCTTTATTAGTGAGCCTGGTTACCCCCTCTCGGAACCACAGACTTAGAAATCGCCAGCTCATATACAGTGCATAAAATAAATTTATATATATATACCCTTATACACCATTTTAATAAAAAATATCACAAAATTCTTCTAAGTCCCTCGGGAAGAGTGAAAGACGCGCACGTTCATTTTCAGAGCTCCTAGACCTTCCTATAAGAAGTTAGCCAAAAAGTAGCTGCGAAAAACGCTTAGGTTAAGTCTCAGAGTTGCATCTAATGTACCGAAGCTGGACTTAGACATAATTTCACTCTCACAACATTATGGCTGGTTGGAGACAGTCCGAACCACAAATACCGGGTCCATGGTTCTGGCCATATACTGGGGGGACGGGGACGACTCCCATTAACCCCTGACTATACCGGGGATACGCTTATCACAATGCCTTACTGGTCTGTGCTGAAGCAGGGCATTCTGGCAGCCAAGTGGCTTGACCTTTATTAGTGAGCCTGGTTACCCCCTCTCGGAACCACAGACTTAGAAATCGCCAGCTCATATACAGTGCATAAAATAAATTTATATATATATACCCTTATACACCATTTTAATAAAAAATATCACAAAATTCTTCTAAGTCCCTCGGGAAGAGTGAAAGACGCGCACGTTCATTTTCAGAGCTCCTAGACCTTCCTATAAGAAGTTAGCCAAAAAGTAGCTTCGAAAAACGCTTAGGTTAAGTTTCAGAGTTGCTTCTAATGTACCGAAGCTGGAATTAGACATAATTTCACTCTCACAACATTATGGCTGGTTGGAGACAGTCCGAACCACAAGTACTGGGTCCATGGTTCTGGGCGTATACTGGGGGGACGGGGACGACTCCCATTAACCCCTGACTATACCGGGGATACGCTTATGACAATGCCTTACTGGTCTGTGCTGAAGCAGGGCATTCTGGCAGCCAAGTGGCTTGACCTTTATTAGTGAGCCTGGTTACCCCCTCTCGGAACCACAGACTTAGAAATCGCCAGCTCATATACAGTGCATAAAATAAATTTATATATATATACCCTTATACACCATTTTAATAAAAAAAATCACAAAATTCTTCTAAGTCCCTCGGGAAGAGTGAAAGACGCGCACGTTCATTTTCAGAGCTCCTAGACCTTCCTATAAGAAGTTAGCCAAAAAGTAGCTGCGAAAAACGCTTAGGTTAAGTCTCAGAGTTGCATCTAATGTACCGAAGCTGGACTTAGACATAATTTCACTCTCACAACATTATGGCTGGTTGGAGACAGTCCGAACCACAAATACCGGGTCCATGGTTCTGGCCATATACTGGGGGGACGGGGACGACTCCCATTAACCCCTGACTATACCGGGGATACGCTTATCACAATGCCTTACTGGTCTGTGCTGAAGCAGGGCATTCTGGCAGCCAAGTGGCTTGACCTTTATTAGTGAGCCTGGTTACCCCCTCTCGGAACCACAGACTTAGAAATCGCCAGCTCATATACAGTGCATAAAATAAATTTATATATATATACCCTTATACACCATTTTAATAAAAAATATCACAAAATTCTTCTAAGTCCCTCGGGAAGAGTGAAAGACGCGCACGTTCATTTTCAGAGCTCCTAGACCTTCCTATAAGAAGTTAGCCAAAAAGTAGCTTCGAAAAACGCTTAGGTTAAGTTTCAGAGTTGCTTCTAATGTACCGAAGCTGGAATTAGACATAATTTCACTCTCACAACATTATGGCTGGTTGGAGACAGTCCGAACCACAAGTACTGGGTCCATGGTTCTGGGCGTATACTGGGGGGACGGGGACGACTCCCATTAACCCCTGACTATACCGGGGATACGCTTATGACAATGCCTTACTGGTCTGTGCTGAAGCAGGGCATTCTGGCAGCCAAGTGGCTTGACCTTTATTAGTGAGCCTGGTTACCCCCTCTCGGAACCACAGACTTAGAAATCGCCAGCTCATATACAGTGCATAAAATAAATTTATATATATATACCCTTATACACCATTTTAATAAAAAATATCACAAAATTCTTCTAAGTCCCTCGGGAAGAGTGAAAGACGCGCACGTTCATTTTCAGAGCTCCTAGACCTTCCTATAAGAAGTTAGCCAAAAAGTAGCTTCGAAAAACGCTTAGGTTAAGTTTCAGAGTTGCTTCTAATGTACCGAAGCTGGAATTAGACATAATTTCACTCTCACAACATTATGGCTGGTTGGAGACAGTCCGAACCACAAGTACTGGGTCCATGGTTCTGGGCGTATACTGGGGGGACGGGGACGACTCCCATTAACCCCTGACTATACCGGGGATACGCTTATCACAATGCCTTACTGGTCTGTGCTGAAGCAGGGCATTCTGGCAGCCAAGTTGCTTGACCTTTATTAGTGAGCCTGGTTACCCCCTCTCGGAACCACAGACTTAGAAATCGCCAGCTCATATACAGTGCATAAAATATATTTATATATATACCCTTATACACCATTTTAATAAAAAATATCACAAAATTCTCCTAAGTCCCTCGGGAAGAGTGAAAGACGCGCACGTTCATTTTCAGAGCTCCTAGACCTTCCTATAAGAAGTTAGCCAAAAAGTAGCTTCGAAAAACGCTTAGGTTAAGTCTCAGAGTTGCATCTAATGTACTGAAGCTGGACTTAGACATAATTTCACTCTCACAACGTTATGGCTGGTTGGAGACAGTCCGAACCACAAATACCGGGTCCATGGTTCTGGCCATATACTGGGGGGACGGGGACGACTCCCATTAACCCCTGACTATACCGGGGATACGCTTATCACAATGCCTTACTGGTCTGTGCTGAAGCAGGGCATTCTGGCAGCCAAGTGGCTTGACCTTTATTAGTGAGCCTGGTTACCCCCTCTCGGAACCACAGACTTAGAAATCGCCAGCTCATATACAGTGCATAAAATAAATTTATATATATATACCCTTATACACCATTTTAATAAAAAATATCACAAAATTCTTCTAAGTCCCTCGGGAAGAGTGAAAGACGCGCACGTTCATTTTCAGAGCTCCTAGACCTTCCTATAAGAAGTTAGCCAAAAAGTATCTTCGAAAAACGCTTAGGTTACGTTTCAGAGTTGCTTCTAGTGTACCGAAGCTGGAATTAGACATAATTTCACTCTCACAACATTATGGCTGGTTGGAGACAGTCCGAACCACAAGTACTGGGTCCATGGTTCTGGGCGTATACTGGGGGGACGGGGACGACTCCCATTAACCCCTGACTATACCGGGGATACGCTTATCACAATGCCTTTCTGGTCTGTGCTGAAGCAGGGCATTCTGGCAGCCAAGTGGCTTGACCTTTATTAGTGAGCCTGGTTACCCCCTCTCGGAACCACAGACTTAGAAATCGCCAGCTCATATACAGTGCATAAAATATATTTATATATATACCCTTATACACCATTTTAATAAAAAATATCACAAAATTCTTCTAAGTCCCTCGGGAAGAGTGAAAGACGCGGACGTTCATTTTCAGAGCTCCTAGACCTTCCTATAAGAAGTTAGCCAAAAAGTAGCTTCGAAAAACGCTTAGGTTAAGTCTCAGAGTTGCATCTAATGTACCGAAGCTGGACTTAGACATAATTTCACTCTCACAACATTATGGCTGGTTGGAGACAGTCCGAACCACAAATACCGGGTCCATGGTTCTGGCCATATACTGGGGGGATGGGGACGACTCCCATTAACCCCTGACTATACCGGGGATACGCTTATCACAATGCCTTACTGGTCTGTGCTGAAGCAGGGCATTCTGGCAGCCAAGTGGCTTGACCTTTATTAGTGAGCCTGGTTACCCCCTCTCGGAACCACAGACTTAGAAATCGCCAGCTCATATACAGTGCATAAAATAAATTTATATATATATACCCTTATACACCATTTTAATAAAAAATATCACAAAATTCTTCTAAGTCCCTCGGGAAGAGTGAAAGACGCGCACGTTCATTTTCAGAGCTCCTAGACCTTCCTATAAGAAGTTAGCCAAAAAGTAGCTTCGAAAAACGCTTAGGTTAAGTTTCAGAGTTGCTTCTAATGTACCGAAGCTGGAATTAGACATAATTTCACTCTCACAACATTATGGCTGGTTGGAGAAAGTCCGAACCACAAGTACTGGGTCCATGGTTCTGGGCGTATACTGGGGGGACGTGGACGACTCCCATTAACCCCTGACTATACCGGGGATACGCTTATCACAATGCCTTACTGGTCTGTGCTGAAGCAGGGCATTCTGGCAGCCAAGTTGCTTGACCTTTATTAGTGAGCCTGGTTACCCCCTCTCGGAACCACAGACTTAGAAATCGCCAGCTCATATACAGTGCATAAAATATATTTATATATATACCCTTATACACCATTTTAATAAAAAATATCACAAAATTCTCCTAAGTCCCTCGGGAAGAGTGAAAGACGCGCACGTTCATTTTCAGAGCTCCTAGACCTTCCTATAAGAAGTTAGCCAAAAAGTAGCTTCGAAAAACGCTTAGGTTAAGTCTCAGAGTTGCATCTAATGTACTGAAGCTGGACTTAGACATAATTTCACTCTCACAACATTATGGCTGGTTGGAGACAGTCCGAACCACAAATACCGGGTCCATGGTTCTGGCCATATACTGGGGGGACGGGGACGACTCCCATTAACCCCTGACTATACCGGGGATACGCTTATCACAATGCCTTACTGGTCTGTGCTGAAGCAGGGCATTCTGGCAGCCAAGTGGCTTGACCTTTATTAGTGAGCCTGGTTACCCCCTCTCGGAACCACAGACTTAGAAATCGCCAGCTCATATACAGTGCATAAAATAAATTTATATATATATACCCTTATACACCATTTTAATAAAAAATATCACAAAATTCTTCTAAGTCCCTCGGGAAGAGTGAAAGACGCGCACGTTCATTTTCAGAGCTCCTAGACCTTCCTATAAGAAGTTAGCCAAAAAGAAGCTTCGAAAAACGCTTAGGTTAAGTCTCAGAGTTGCATCTAATGTACTGAAGCTGGACTTAGACATAATTTCACTCTCACAACATTATGGCTGGTTGGAGACAGTACGAACCACAAATACCGGGTCCATGGTTCTGGCCATATACTGCGGGGACGGGGACGACTCCCATTAACCCCTGACTATACCGGGGATACGCTTATCACAATGCCTTACTGGTCTGTGCTGAAGCAGGGCATTCTGGCAGCCAAGTGGCTTGACCTTTATTAGTGAGCCTGGTTACCCCCTCTCGGAACCACAGACTTAGAAATCGCCAGCTCATATACAGTGCATAAAATAAATTTATATATATATACCCTTATACACCATTTTAATAAAAAATATCACAAAATTCTTCTAAGTCCCTCGGGAAGAGTGAAAGACGCGCACGTTCATTTTCAGAGCTCCTAGACCTTCCTATAAGAAGTTAGCCAAAAAGTAGCTTCGAAAAACGCTTAGGTTAAGTTTCAGAGTTGCTTCTAATGTACCGAAGCTGGAATTAGACATAATTTCACTCTCACAATATTATGGCTGGTTGGAGACAGTCCGAACCACAAGTACTGGGTCCATGGTTCTGGGCGTATACTGGGGGGACGGGGACGACTCCCATTAACCCCTGACTATACCGGGGATACGCTTATCACAATGCCTTACTGGTCTGTGCTGAAGCAGGGCATTCTGGCAGCCAAGTGGCTTGACCTTTATTAGTGAGCCTGGTTACCCCCTCTCGGAACCACAGACTTAGAAATCGCCAATTCATATACAGTGCATAAAATAAATTTATATATATATACCCTTATACACCATTTTAATAAAAAATATCACAAAATTCTTCTAAGTCCCTCGGGAAGAGTGAAAGACGCGCACGTTCATTTTCAGAGCTCCTAGACCTTCCTATAAGAAGTTAGCCAAAAAGTAGCTGCGAAAAACGCTTAGGTTAAGTCTCAGAGTTGCATCTAATGTACCGAAGCTGGACTTAGACATAATTTCACTCTCACAACATTATGGCTGGTTGGAGACAGTCCGAACCACAAATACCGGGTCCATGGTTCTGGCCATATACTGGGGGGACGGGGACGACTCCCATTAACCCCTGACTATACCGGGGATACGCTTATCACAATGCCTTACTGGTCTGTGCTGAAGCAGGGCATTCTGGCAGCCAAGTGGCTTGACCTTTATTAGTGAGCCTGGTTACCCCCTCTCGGAACCACAGACTTAGAAATCGCCAGCTCATATACAGTGCATAAAATAAATTTATATATATATACCCTTATACACCATTTTAATAAAAAATATCACAAAATTCTTCTAAGTCCCTCGGGAAGAGTGAAAGACGCGCACGTTCATTTTCAGAGCTCCTAGACCTTCCTATAAGAAGTTAGCCAAAAAGTAGCTTCGAAAAACGCTTAGGTTAAGTTTCAGAGTTGCTTCTAATGTACCGAAGCTGGAATTAGACATAATTTCACTCTCACAACATTATGGCTGGTTGGAGACAGTCCGAACCACAAGTACTGGGTCCATGGTTCTGGGCGTATACTGGGGGGACGGGGACGACTCCCATTAACCCCTGACTATACCGGGGATACGCTTATGACAATGCCTTACTGGTCTGTGCTGAAGCAGGGCATTCTGGCAGCCAAGTGGCTTGACCTTTATTAGTGAGCCTGGTTACCCCCTCTCGGAACCACAGACTTAGAAATCGCCAGCTCATATACAGTGCATAAAATAAATTTATATATATATACCCTTATACACCATTTTAATAAAAAATATCACAAAATTCTTCTAAGTCCCTCGGGAAGAGTGAAAGACGCGCACGTTCATTTTCAGAGCTCCTAGACCTTCCTATAAGAAGTTAGCCAAAAAGTAGCTGCGAAAAACGCTTAGGTTAAGTCTCAGAGTTGCATCTAATGTACCGAAGCTGGACTTAGACATAATTTCACTCTCACAACATTATGGCTGGTTGGAGACAGTCCGAACCACAAATACCGGGTCCATGGTTCTGGCCATATACTGGGGGGACGGGGACGACTCCCATTAACCCCTGACTATACCGGGGATACGCTTATCACAATGCCTTACTGGTCTGTGCTGAAGCAGGGCATTCTGGCAGCCAAGTGGCTTGACCTTTATTAGTGAGCCTGGTTACCCCCTCTCGGAACCACAGACTTAGAAATCGCCAGCTCATATACAGTGCATAAAATAAATTTATATATATATACCCTTATACACCATTTTAATAAAAAATATCACAAAATTCTTCTAAGTCCCTCGGGAAGAGTGAAAGACGCGCACGTTCATTTTCAGAGCTCCTAGACCTTCCTATAAGAAGTTAGCCAAAAAGTAGCTTCGAAAAACGCTTAGGTTAAGTTTCAGAGTTGCTTCTAATGTACCGAAGCTGGAATTAGACATAATTTCACTCTCACAACATTATGGCTGGTTGGAGACAGTCCGAACCACAAGTACTGGGTCCATGGTTCTGGGCGTATACTGGGGGGACGGGGACGACTCCCATTAACCCCTGACTATACCGGGGATACGCTTATGACAATGCCTTACTGGTCTGTGCTGAAGCAGGGCATTCTGGCAGCCAAGTGGCTTGACCTTTATTAGTGAGCCTGGTTACCCCCTCTCGGAACCACAGACTTAGAAATCGCCAGCTCATATACAGTGCATAAAATAAATTTATATATATATACCCTTATACACCATTTTAATAAAAAATATCACAAAATTCTTCTAAGTCCCTCGGGAAGAGTGAAAGACGCGCACGTTAATTTTCAGAGCTCCTAGACCTTCCTATAAGAAGTTAGCCAAAAAGTAGCTTCGAAAAACGCTTAGGTTAAGTTTCAGAGTTGCTTCTAATGTACCGAAGCTGGAATTAGACATAATTTCACTCTCACAACATTATGGCTGGTTGGAGACAGTCCGAACCACAAGTACTGGGTCCATGGTTCTGGGCGTATACTGGGGGGACGGGGACGACTCCCATTAACCCCTGACTATACCGGGGATACGCTTATCACAATGCCTTACTGGTCTGTGCTGAAGCAGGGCATTCTGGCAGCCAAGTTGCTTGACCTTTATTAGTGAGCCTGGTTACCCCCTCTCGGAACCACAGACTTAGAAATCGCCAGCTCATATACAGTGCATAAAATATATTTATATATATACCCTTATACACCATTTTAATAAAAAATATCACAAAATTCTCCTAAGTCCCTCGGGAAGAGTGAAAGACGCGCACGTTCATTTTCAGAGCTCCTAGACCTTCCTATAAGAAGTTAGCCAAAAAGTAGCTTCGAAAAACGCTTAGGTTAAGTCTCAGAGTTGCATCTAATGTACTGAAGCTGGACTTAGACATAATTTCACTCTCACAACGTTATGGCTGGTTGGAAACAGTCCGAACCACAAATACCGGGTCCATGGTTCTGGCCATATACTGGGGGGACGGGGACGACTCCCATTAACCCCTGACTATACCGGGGATACGCTTATCACAATGCCTTACTGGTCTGTGCTGAAGCAGGGCATTCTGGCAGCCAAGTGGCTTGACCTTTATTAGTGAGCCTGGTTACCCCCTCTCGGAACCACAGACTTAGAAATCGCCAGCTCATATACAGTGCATAAAATAAATTTATATATATATACCCTTATACACCATTTTAATAAAAAATATCACAAAATTCTTCTAAGTCCCTCGGGAAGAGTGAAAGACGCGCACGTTCATTTTCAGAGCTCCTAGACCTTCCTATAAGAAGTTAGCCAAAAAGTAGCTTCGAAAAACGCTTAGGTTACGTTTCAGAGTTGCTTCTAATGTACCGAAGCTGGAATTAGACATAATTTCACTCTCACAACATTATGGCTGGTTGGAGACAGTCCGAACCACAAGTACTGGGTCCATGGTTCTGGGCGTATACTGGGGGGACGGGGACGACTCCCATTAACCCCTGACTATACCGGGGATACGCTTATCACAATGCCTTACTGGTCTGTGCTGAAGCAGGGCATTCTGGCAGCCAAGTGGCTTGACCTTTATTAGTGAGCCTGGTTACCCCCTCTCGGAACCACAGACTTAGAAATCGCCAGCTCATATACAGTGCATAAAATAAATTTATATATATATACCCTTATACACCATTTTAATAAAAAATATCACAAAATTCTTCTAAGTCCCTCGGGAAGAGTGAAAGACGCGCACGTTCATTTTCAGAGCTCCTAGACCTTCCTATAAGAAGTTAGCCAAAAAGTAGCTTCGAAAAACGCTTAGGTTAAGTTTCAGAGTTGCTTCTAATGTACCGAAGCTGGAATTAGACATAATTTCACTCTCACAACATTATGGCTGGTTGGAGACAGTCCGAACCACAAGTACTGGGTCCATGGTTCTGGGCGTATACTGGGGGGACGGGGACGACTCCCATTAACCCCTGACTATACCGGGGATACGCTTATCACAATGCCTTACTGGTCTGTGCTGAAGCAGGGCATTCTGGCAGCCAAGTGGCTTGACCTTTATTAGTGAGCCTGGTTACCCCCTCTCGGAACCACAGACTTAGAAATCGCCAGCTCATATACAGTGCATAAAATAAATTTATATATATATACCCTTATACACCATTTTAATAAAAAATATCACAAAATTCTTCTAAGTCCCTCGGGAAGAGTGAAAGACGCGCACGTTCATTTTCAGAGCTCCTAGACCTTCCTATAAGAAGTTAGCCAAAAAGTAGCTTCGAAAAACGCTTAGGTTAAGTCTCAGAGTTGCATCTAATGTACTGAAGCTGGACTTAGACATAATTTCACTCTCACAACATTATGGCTGGTTGGAGACAGTCCGAACCACAAATACCGGGTCCATGGTTTTGGCCATATACTGGGGGGACGGGGACGACTCCCATTAACCCCTGACTATACCGGGGATACGCTTATCACAATGCCTTACTGGTCTGTGCTGAAGCAGGGCATTCTGGCAGCCAAGTTGCTTGACCTTTATTAGTGAGCCTGGTTACCCCCTCTCGGAACCACAGACTTAGAAATCGCCAGCTCATATACAGTGCATAAAATATATTTATATATATACCCTTATACACCATTTTAATAAAAAATATCACAAAATTCTCCTAAGTCCCTCGGGAAGAGTGAAAGACGCGCACGTTCATTTTCAGAGCTCCTAGACCTTCCTATAAGAAGTTAGCCAAAAAGTAGCTTCGAAAAACGCTTAGGTTAAGTCTCAGAGTTGCATCTAATGTACTGAAGCTGGACTTAGACATAATTTCACTCTCACAACATTATGGCTGGTTGGAGACAGTCCGAACCACAAATACCGGGTCCATGGTTCTGGCCATATACTGGGGGGACGGGGACGACTCCCATTAACCCCTGACTATACCGGGGATACGCTTATCACAATGCCTTACTGGTCTGTGCAGAAGCAGGGCATTCTGGCAGCCAAGTGGCTTGACCTTTATTAGTGAGCCTGGTTACCCCCTCTCGGAACCACAGACTTAGAAATCGCCAGCTCATATACAGTGCATAAAATAAATTTATATATATATACCCTTATACACCATTTTAATAAAAAATATCACAAAATTCTTCTAAGTCCCTCGGGAAGAGTGAAAGACGCGCACGTTCATTTTCAGAGCTCCTAGACCTTCCTATAAGAAGTTAGCCAAAAAGTAGCTTCGAAAAACGCTTAGGTTAAGTCTCAGAGTTGCATCTAATGTACCGAAGCTGGACTTAGACATAATTTCACTCTCACAACATTATGGCTGGTTGGAGACAGTCCGAACCACAAATACCGGGTCCATGGTTCTGGCCATATACTGGGGGGACGGGGACGACTCCCATTAACCCCTGACTATACCGGGGATACGCTTATCACAATGCCTTACTGGTCTGTGCTGAAGCAGGGCATTCTGGCAGCCAAGTGGCTTGACCTTTATTAGTGAGCCTGGTTACCCCCTCTCGGAACCACAGACTTAGAAATCGCCAGCTCATATACAGTGCATAAAATAAATTTATATATATATACCCTTATACACCATTTTAATAAAAAATATCACAAAATTCTTCTAAGTCCCTCGGGAAGAGTGAAAGACGCGCACGTTCATTTTCAGAGCTCCTAGACCTTCCTATAAGAAGTTAGCCAAAAAGTAGCTTCGAAAAACGCTTAGGTTAAGTTTCAGAGTTGCTTCTAATGTACCGAAGCTGGAATTAGACATAATTTCACTCTCACAACATTATGGCTGGTTGGAGACAGTCCGAACCACAAGTACTGGGTCCATGGTTCTGGGCGTATACTGGGGGGACGGGGACGACTCCCATTAACCCCTGACTATACCGGGGATACGCTTATCACAATGCCTTACTGGTCTGTGCTGAAGCAGGGCATTCTGGCAGCCAAGTTGCTTGACCTTTATTAGTGAGCCTGGTTACCCCCTCTCGGAACCACAGACTTAGAAATCGCCAGCTCATATACAATGAATAAAATATATTTATATATATACCCTTATACACCATTTTAATAAAAAATATCACAAAATTCTCCTAAGTCCCTCGGGAAGAGTGAAAGACGCGCACGTTCATTTTCAGAGCTCCTAGACCTTCCTATATGAAGTTAGCCAAAAAGTAGCTTCGAAAAACGCTTAGGTTAAGTTTCAGAGTTGCTTCTAATGTACCGAAGTAGTAGGGAGGCATACATTATGTCAAACTTTTTTTGACAGGTACCACGCCCCCTTTTCCCCTAAGCCCCGCCCCTTTTGGCCTTAAACCCGCCCTATGTCCCGCCCCTTCCGTATCCGGTCCCGCCCCATCCGTATCCGGCCCCGCCCCCTGCGCATTTTTAGGTTGCCGCCCCCTGCGCCAAAAAAACGCGGTTGACGCCCCCTACGCCAAAAAAACGCAGTTGACGCCCCCTACGCCAAAAAAACGCAGTTGACGCCCCCTAAGCCAAAAAACCGCGGTTGACATCCCCCAGACTCCATTTTTTATTATGATGTGCATTTTTTATTCTTTTTTGTGATTGGTGCGTACTGTTGACGTAGATTGGAGGGGGCGTATACATACGCGGGGCATGTCCGGGCATGTTTATAGGCTTTTGGGGCATGCCCGAACATGTTTTTTTCATACTGGGGCATGTCTGGACATGTTTATTCTGAAATAACGCCGTGCGCATGTCAGAAAAGTTCAAATGACGTTGAAAAGAGGGCGTAGCATTTTTTTTTAAATTCAGACAGAATACGGCTTTAAGAGGCTAAACCCTCAAGTGTCAGGGTGGCCGAGTGGTTTAAGGCGTTGGACTTAAGATCCAATGGACGTATGTCCACGTGGGTTCGAATCCCACCCCAGACATAATATTTTTATATATTTTTTTTTTATTTGTATATATATTTTTTATTTGTATAGAGACGGTACAGGGATTAGCCGCAACAGTCGGGGGTTACATATAAATAAAAAGCACAATTGTATGAGTCAAAAATTGCTTATTTTATTTTTTAAAAGATAACACAGTTTTCACCAGGAAATAATTACAAGACGTATTTACAAGTAAAAAAGTAAAACGGCTGTTAAGGCCTTAATAGACTAAAATCATCTAGAGGCGTTGAGTTAGTACGATACATAGTATAGAGGGACAGCAATACAATGTCTTATTTTACAGAGGGAAAAAAAATAAATAAATTAAACAGCTTATTTACAGTTTCAACCAGGCAATAATTACAATTCGTATTTACAAGTAAAAAAGTAAGTGAGTCATTTCAAAAGTCTTTGAAAAGCTTTTCATAGCAATTGATGCAATAACCTCATTAGCAGATGTTGTGGGGCCATAGTAAAAAAAGTAAATAAGTCATTTCAAAAGTCTTTGAAAAGCGTGTCATAGCAATTGACGCAATAACCTCATTAGCAGATGGTGTGGGGTCATAATGACAAGAATCTAGACAAACACCATGGTTGTTAACTGAGAGCAGAGGTGTCGTGGGAACAGCCTCATTAACAGCGGTAAATAAGGCATTTCAAAAGACTTGGAAGAGCCTTGAACTGCGGGAGATTGTTTTAAACAGAAGCTGAAAACACCATAGAAGCATTATATTGTTTTATGAAATACTATTAAAGAATGCATAGCCATACAAGCTCAAAAAAAGCGGATGCACAATTACGAAAAATATATTACACGCCGAAAACGCCTGGTTCCTTTGGCGGCATACAGAGTTTAAATAATGCAGCACAAAAATACGGTATTTCAAACGCAACGGTCAAAAATTATCTTTCAGAGCAAGATGTCTATACGTTATACAAACCGGCGCGAAAAAATTTCAAAAGGAATATGATTTTAGTGTCCAATATCGATTCGCAGTGGCAAGCCGACCTCGTATCAATGATTGATTTTGCCAAGTGTAACGACGGAAATCGTTATATTTTGACCGTTATCGATATTTTGTCAAAATACGCCTGGGCAAAATTGTTGCAAAATAAAAAAGGGTTAAGCGTCGCTAATGCGTTACAAGAGATTTTTTTAGAGGGAAGGGTGCCTCAAAAGTTACAAACTGACGGGGGTAAAGAATTCTTGAATAAGAATGTTAATTTACTGCTCCAAAAATATGGCGTTAACAGGTTCATCGCCGGCAACGCCGTTAAGGCAGCCATTATTGAACGCTTTAATAGGACATTAAAAACGAAAATGTGGCGTTTTTTCACAGCACATAATACGCACAGGTACAGCGATGTGTTATCAGACTTAATATACAGCTATAACCACACGCCACATCGCACCATTAAGTGTGCGCCAAAGGATGTAACACAAGCGAATTCTCTCACCGTTTGGAATACTATTTATAGGTCACATGTGTGTTCTAAGAAACTTAAGCCACTTTTAAAAATTGGAGACCACGTTCGGATATCAAAATATAAAGGAGTTTTTACAAAGGGTTATGAACAGTGCTTTACAGATGAAATATTTATTATTGCTGATGTACGCACGAAAGGCGTAAAACCGCTGTATAAGATCACAGATAGCGCTGGTGAGGCCATAGAAGGCTCATTCTACGCTGAAGAGATACAAAAAATACCAAAGAATTTAAATCGCGTTTACAGAATTGAGAAGATATTAAAACAAAAAAGCGTAAGGCGTAAAATCGTCTACTACGTTAAATGGTGTGGATACCCTACAAAATTCAACAGCTGGATAGAAAAAGCACAACTAACTCGTTTGTAAAAAGACGTCACCATGGAGGATATTGCCTTTTATGTAACGCTGCCTAGTAATGCGTCATACGAAACGTTCCCCCAAAATGACATTTCTAATTATACGACAAAACTAGCCAAGCCCATTATTTTAAAAGGTGAATGGGAGGTTGCTTTAACAGAAATACAGTATCCGCATACTTGGAATACATTTGAAAACGTGGACGGTAACGTATCTGTAACACAACTAAGACCGCCGTTACGGAATGCTGCGCCAGACAGCACATTACATGTATCAACGCTAAACGCCATTAAATCAAACTTCATGGTAAAAGCGGGGTATTATAGTGATATTAATGAATTGGTTAGGTCTATTAACGAGGCGATGGCCATCAGTAAAGTGAAATTGAAATATGACGACTTTGAAAGAACAGTATCTGTTCCGGGTTCACATCGCTTTACAGCCTCAGAGCGTATGATGAACATTCTAGGCATGGATTCTAATAATATCGATAAAATTGAAAAATGTGATAAAATATGTGCAGATATAAAAAACGGCTTTTATACAATATTTGTTTATACCGATATCATTATGCATCAACGCGTAGGTCACAGTTTTGTCCCCCTACTGCGGACTGTTGAAATCACCGGCAATAATAATGATATCATTACGCAGCGCTACATAAAGCCTGATTACATACCCGTCAGTAAATATCACATCGATTGCATTACAATCGAGATAAAGAACGACCAAAATAAGAACGTCTCATTCAAGTACGGGAAGGCCATTGTAAAACTGCACTTTCGCCCGCGCAAAGGCTCTCTGTATTGAGGGTCCGGCAACATGGTGGCTGTTAAAAACTATGGAGAACCACAGGTTTACAGTATGTACTATAGAGCACAAGCGGGAAATGGCTTACAGGGCTTTCATGGGAGCCCTTATATGTACGGCCGTGGATTAGCAGGCGTTTTCCGCAGTCTCTTTAGACGGGCGGTGCCTTTATTCAGGCGCGGCTTTGATATTGTAAAACCTCATGTAAAAACTGCAGCACTAAATATCGCTAGAGACGTTGTGGGTCGTGTTTCAACCGCTGTGACGAATAAAATGGGTGGTGCAGCACAAGACGGATCAGGACTCGTGTACATCAGTAGAAGCAGTGCTAAAGGCAAACGCAAGCGCAGCGTTGCATTCCCACCCAGCACAACCCGTTATCAAAACAAAAAGAACAGTCGCAACGTCAGAAAGAAGAAAAAAACCTCGCGACAGAACTTAAACGACATCTTTTGATTCATTTGACAAGACAAAAAAATAAATAAAAGTTATTTCAGCATGGCGTTTATTCACACCAACTCCATAGAATGCGCTAAATCTGAACTGGATATCTTTGAAATACAGCCTACACAGACGAGCATAGAAAAAAGTCTGTATGTGGAAATACAACCGTTGGCCGCCCTTTCAGAAACGGCACCGTTGGAGTTTTATATCGCTGGCAACGGGGAACATTATTTCGACCTCAATAATACTTTGATTTACATTACGTGTAAAATCGTCAAACAGGACAATACACCGATTGCTGATGGAGCACGCGTGAGTCTAATCAATTATCCGATAGCAACGCTTTTCAATCAGTTAGATGTAACTTTGGGGGACAGACTCATATCGCAATCCAATAACCTGTACGCATATCGGGCGTATATTGAAACAATTCTGAACTATAGCGCTGATGCATTATCCACGCAGTTTACCACCGGTTTATTTTACAAGGATACAGCGGGGCAACACCAAACCCGCACAGTGGGTGGTGATAACCATGGTTTTACAAAGCGTTCCCAAATGACAGAACGTGGTAAAGCCGTAGAATTACTGGGACATCTACATAGCGATATATTTTTTCAAGAGAAACTTATACTGAACGGTCTGGACTTAAAAATTAAACTCACTAGAAATAAAGATACATTTTGTTTAATGTCTGCTGAGGCTGAGCCGTTTAAGATTCAAATTCTAAACGCGTCGCTGTTTGTCAAAAGGGTGCAAATTGCGCCGGCAGTGCGCATAGGTCATGCGCAGGGGCTTTTAAGCGGCAACGCAAAATACACTATCGACCGTGTGGGGATGAAAATTTATAGCATCGCGGTCGGAAGTCGCGTATGCAATCTAGAAAACCTGTTTTTGGGTCAATTACCCAAACTGGTCATTATAGGATTCGTTGATAATGACGCTTTTTCTGGTGCTTACGATAAAAACCCCCTTTGTTTCAAACACAACCATGTGAATTTTGCAGCGCTGTATTTAGACGGCGAACAAATACCGACAAAACCGTTTCAACCAGACTTTGAGAATGCTAATTCTATTAGAGAATACATGGCCCTGGTACAAATTGCCGGTAAACAAAATGCAGACGCTGGATTTCTCATTAATCGTGAAGAGTATGTTGAGGGGTACACGCTATTTGCGTTTGATTTGTCACCCGATCAGGAACGCGGTGGTCACTTCTCACTAATTCGCAATGGAAACCTGAGGGCTGAAATACGCTTTTCAAGGGCTCTGGATAGAACCGTTAATATTATTGTGTACGGCGTTTTTGATAACGTTATTGAGATAAATCAGAGAAGAGAAGTGTTATATGACTTTCTCTGAATAAAAAAAAAAAGAATGAATACCGTGCAAATAACACAGTTTTTAAGCGCCGATCGATTCACCCGTGGATTGTTTCAAGGAGTTTACCCCTGCGATTTATTACCCCGTCGCGCGCTGACAAATGCACCCACATGTTTCATCATAAATACACATCCTCATAACGGTCCTGGTGAGCACTGGTTGGCGATTTTTTTTGATACAGATGGTTCTGGACATTTTTTCGACTCATACGGATTATCACCAAAAAGTGAACTCTTTCCTAAAGAAATTTTACAGTTTTTAAATACGAACGTGAATCGTATAACGTTTCAGAACGCACAGTTGCAAGATACTTTGTCTTCTGTCTGCGGTGAATTTTGTATTTTTTTCATTCATCACATGTGTAAAGGTTTAACATTTGAAGAGATCTTAAAAAGTTTCACTAATGATTTAAAAAAAAATGACCGCATAGTCGCTAATTTTGTGAGAAAGCGTATGAGCCATTTTAAGCGGCGATATGTACACATTGACTGTACACAAAAATGTGTGGCCTGTTATAAAAATATATAAGGCCATTTTTTTAAAAACATGTGTCTGATGTGTAATGTTTAATAAAAGACTAATTATATTATACACTGCCAACAATGTCTTGTTTTGTTTTATTTTTATGGTCTTTTGCAGCACTTTGATAATATAGATAAGTTAGTAAAAAATAAATAAATATATATATAATAAATCAGAAGGGTTAAGAACAGACCTTATAATAATTAAAGCTATTAAACAAAGAACAAGACAGCCTCAAGAGGATTGTTCACACCCCCACTAGCCATTGAAGGTGGAGCTACGAATTGTTAGAGCCTCAAGAAAAAACTATTTAAGAGGGGGCTTTTGAAATACTTCTGTCTCTAGCCTCATTGATCGTGAGTGCCCTTACATCCAGTCTGTGCCTAGCAGTGCTCTCAATATAACGGCATGGTGAGTAAACATAATATTGACTGTATTGTTTTATTCATGTCTGTCTTTTTTTCAAAACTGTGATATAATATACCTAAACCCTGATATATTATTTTATAGAATGATAATTACTGTATTTTAATGGCATTGAATGTATTTTTATGTAAACTTTATGTAATATACAGGACCTTTTTTTTTATTAGCGTATATTGAGTGTATTGTTTTATTCATATATGTCTTTTCAAAGTAGCATTTAATGTTTTTCTAAAAAGTGGCCCCGTTGATAATATAGTACATACTGTAGAACCTAAGGCCATAATATATTAGACCTAAAAATGTGATATAATATACCTAAACCCTTGATATATTATATTATAGACTGCTAATTACTGTATTTTAAGGGCATTGAATGTATTTTTATGTAAACTTTATGTAATATACAGGACCTTTTTTTTTATTAGCGTATATTGAGTGTATTGTTTTATTCATATATGTCTTTTCAAAGTAGCATTTAATGTTTTTCTAAAAAGTGGCCCCGTTGATAATATAGTACATACTGTAGAACCTAAGGCCATAATATATTAGACCTAAAAATGTGATATAATATACCTAAAACCTTGATATATTATTTTATAGACTGCTAATTACTGTATTTTAAGGGCATTGAATGTATTTTTATGTAAACTTTATGTAATATACAGGGCCTTTTTTTATTAGCGTATATTGAGTGTATTGTTTTATTCATATATGTCTTTTCAAAGTAACATTTAATGTACTTTATTTTTCTAAAAAGGGGCAAGTGTATTGTTTTATTCATATATGTCTTTTCAAAGTAACATTTAATGTACTTTATTTTTCTAAAAAGGGGGCCCCCGTGATAATATAGTATCATCTATTTTATATCATGATATTTAGTGTATTTTAATAGCATTGATTGTTTTGTTTTTTGTCCGTTTTTTTATCAGACTATATTGAAGGACTTTTAATGATAATATTTAAAGGCCTAGAATTGATTGTACTTTATAATACATGCAGGCTGACCGCTTCCAAACATATATTGCCGAAAATACACAGGGGAGTTCCACAGAGGCAGACCAAGAATGTAAGAATCGACAGAGGCCGCTTAAGACAGCTCTTTTTTTTATTTTTATTTCTTTATTATTATTTATTTATTTTTGTAATTTTCTTTCATGTAGTTTTGGCTGCTGCACTTCAAGCTGAGCGGTTGGCTAATGACGCTCTAGACTGTCGATTTGGAAAACAGGTTACCGATGGTGCGTATTTATATAAAAGCGGTTGCATATACTTTTTTTTTTTACTTTTAAAGTTACCTGTGTACATGAATAACCGCCTATGCGGTCTTTTATGCCGTACAGAACAAACCAAGGGGGGTACGGAAAACGGTGTACGATCTGTCAAACGTACGATCAAACAGCACAACCCTGATCCGTCCATAATGACAAATCAAAAACGGGGTATGTATGACAATGTATCGCTGTTATATTTAAAACTAACACTATAGACATGTTTTGAACTTATTTAAAACTTTATAGATTACGGCTGTAATTATATATCTAAGTGGACTAAGATAGTGTTTCTATTCATTTTATTACACTTTTTTTTTATAGCCGACATTAGGGGTCATGCAGCCACAATAATTGTGTAGTTATTTTTTTTATTTTTAAATGCTGCTGTCTATTATAAAACTTTTTAATAATGAGGTCATTGTTCACAGCTTCAAAAATGCACCGGCACCAAAGCGTTAGAAGCCCAAAAGTCGCCGCTGAAATGCAAATCCAGAACAAGAAACCACGGGCCCCGCAACCTGAAAAGAAAGTCAACGCTGAAATGCAAACCCAGAACAAGAAACCACGGGCCCCGCAACCTGAAAAGCATGGTGAGTCTATTGTGCTGTAATTCAAGCATCTATATACGTGGTGTTGCGTAATGTAGTACTAACATAGTTCCTCAAGCTGTCTGGACTTTAATCTATTAATGAAATGAGCTGACAGTATTCTTTTTTTTTTTTTTTGTTGTTGATGTTTTTAGCCTCAAAGACGACCGTAAGGCATGCCACTAGACGTGTTCCTGATAAATGTACCCCTGCACACGACAATGAGCAGCCCAGCACATCAAAAGCTTTGTACGGTGTAAAGCGACCAACAACAACGGTTACGGTTACAATCGAACCACCACCAGCTACAATGTTGAACTCCCCAACAGCAAAGGCGGATATCATTTCGCGTGCCACCGGCGGTGAGTCAGCACGCATAAACACAACACCTGTATCAGGCCTGCAACAAGCCCAGTTGGAAAATATATTGCGTAGAATTGACTTTGGCAGACGCCCACGTGTAAATGACCCTGCTGTTGCACAGCCAACAATTAAAAGACGAAGGGTGCCTTTACAGGACATCACACCGGTCACAAACAGTAAAAGTCAAGGGTTTCCTTTACAGGACATCACGATTGTCACAAACAATGATCATGGGGCGCAGAAAGGTCAGTCAGGTAACTGTACGACGATTAATGACATTGATACACCGCATTATTGGCGATGGTTCTATAATCATTTTGTTTTTTGGATAGATTTAAATCGGCTTATAGAAAATGTAATAAGCGACTTGAAAACATTGATTTTTGTGAAAGAGCATGAACGCGATTTAGAGCGCATGAAAGCCTTGTTATTAAGGCTTCGCCGTTCAAGCGATATATTTCACAAGGGTGTAATGCATCTAAAGGGGGATTCAGGGGCCAACAACCAAAACATAATACACGACGTAATAATAACAACACCGTGTACTGACAATACACACCCAAAAGCCACAACAGCGCTGTGTATAGAGGACGAATCTGACATTGAGAGCCGGGGTTGTACTGAATACCTTTTCTGGGTGGATGTAAAGAGGTCTATCAACGCATTCATGCGTGAACTGTATTCACATTGTTGGGTGCCTCATGTCGAACGCAACATGTGTATGGAGCCGGCGTTCAAACTAAAACTTGATCGTTTAACGACTGTATTTAGCAACGGGGCCCAATTACTAACCAATTCATGACTAAATATGGTGGGCAGGGGCTTAGATCAACACCCCACGTTAAACAGAAGCACGCAGAGCAGCCAGCAGATAAATTATGTTGTAGACAACAACTCAGAACACACGCCAGAATGCTCATTAATGCCCGTTAGTACAGGTGATTTATCGACCCCCGTTATGAGCCCCAACTTAATTGCGGTCGAACATCCCCAGAGGGGTATAATGCCATTAATTTCTGTACAGTCAGAGCCATCTGTAAATGAAATTAATGTTGAAAGGTCTGTACTGCCGGTTGAAAATAGTGTTGAAATACATACACCACTGATAATACAGCCCCCTAACGATGCGGCGGATCAGTCTGTATTTTTGGAACGTGTAGCGCAGTACCAAAGAGTACGACAAAATTTTAATGCTGTGGAACATTTTGAACATTTTCAATTTGTAAATCTTGATCGTATAACATCATTTTCAGTGGCATTACAGGCGGTACATGATTCTATACAGTGTACATTGAATAGACTACTGCCCGACATAGGACCCCATGACATGGTGCAATTACGTCTAGACGGTGACACGTTAAATAGAGCTTTATACTCTATTAAACGCTCTAAGGACGCCTTAAGCGCTGAGACGTTTTTGGAACATGTGGCAAACATGTTACAAAGCAACGCGGAGGTTCTTGGTGACGGTACTTTAAGACTATTGGTCATAATTGTTAAGAACAGAGTTGGTGGTGTGATGCACCGTAGACGCATTAATTCAACGCCTTACAGTCGCATCGTAAACAAAAAAAGACAATTACTCTTTGACTTAAATAACGACAGCCATAACTTGTGTCTAGCAGCCAGTCTTTGTGCCCTGTTAGAAAAGAGAGATACGGCTGACGCTGTGTTACTGGAGAAAGCACGTTTGATACATCGCACCCTGGGTATTCCTGATGATCGTCTAGTCAGTTTTAGCGACATACCCGACTTTGAAAAGCACTTGAATGTAACCATTAAAGTGTTCTACCACAATCGGGGAGAATGGCAGTTTTTTAATACAAGTGAGCCCTGCAAAGAGAGGGTTTTATTTATATACCATGAAGACACACATTACTTTGGCGTAAAAAAAATAAACGCTTTCATCGGGGCCAATTACTTTTGCGATTTTTGTCATACTCCATTCGCTCACAAAAATAACCATTCATGCCGCTATTTTTGCCGATCGTGCCACAGACGGAATTGTGTTGAGGTCATAGCAGACATGCCTAGGTGTCCTATGTGTCGGGCATTTTGTCGTTCACAGGATTGTTTGAGTGAACACAAGAAACTAGCCCAAGCTGCTAAAATAGATTGTAAACGCAAGAAATACTGCGACCGTTGCGGTCGCTACACAGATGACGATCATGATGAATGCAGAAGTTTGCAGTGTAGAGTCTGTTATGCTTACATCGCCAGTTTTGACAATCACCTGTGCTACATGCGCCCATACAAACCACCGGTCCTCACTGACAACTACATTTTTTATGACTTTGAGTGCATGCAGGAGACGGGCGTACACATACCAAATTATGTCTACGCCATGCCTTTAAGGGATGATGAAGAAAAAGGTTGTGCCCAGTCTTTAGACGGCACTGTGGGTTGGGAGTTCCAGGGTCCAGAGTGTTTGGCTGATTTTGTAAAAAAATTCATAGACAGGCCCTTTAGGGAGTACACTTTCATCGCACATAATGCCGGCCGTTACGATTCCTATTTTGTGGTGCAACAGCTGCTTAAAGAGAAGATAAAAATAGAATTACTAGCACAAGGCGGTAAATTATTATGTGTAACAATACCTGATCTGAATATCAGATTTATCGACTCTTTAAATTTCCTCCCCATGAAGCTCAGTAAGTTGCCACAGGCCCTGGGGTTTACAGGCAGTAAAGGATATTTCCCACACTTTTTTAACACAGTACAGAATCAAAATTACAGCGGTTCTATGCCCTCTATAGAGCATTACGGCCCCCAGTACATGATGGCCGACGAGAAAACGGGGTTCATGACATGGTATGAAGCGAACAAACATTGTGATTTCAATTTTCAGGCTGAGCTTAAAAGCTATTGCATTGAGGATGTAAAAATTTTGAAGAAAGCATGTATCTGCTTTAGAACCAGTGTCATAGAAATGACAGAGCATACGGTAATGAGCGACCGTGAGTCTCAGATTGGTGAGGAAGATGTCTATAATGTGGACCCCTTTCAGCTGACAACCCTCGCCTCTGTGTGCATGGCTATGTATCGGCTCAAATTTTTACCCAGTAACACCATCGCCATTGTACCCCCTGACAATTACAACATCACAAAAAAACGCTTCTCTACGCCCGCCACACAGTGGCTACTGTATGTGGCCTACAAGGAGAATATAGTCATACAACATGCTTTAAGGGGCGGTGAAAAGATGGTGGGTAACTATTTTCTGGATGGTTATGCGGTGATTAATGGTGTTCAAACAGCCTTTGAATTCAACGGCTGCTTTTACCACGGCTGTCCCATGTGTTACAATGAAAAAGATACAAACACTGTTACATCTCTCACATATGGTCAATTGTACCACAAAACAGCCATCAAAACACATTTTCTAAAAACCAAATGTGGCTATGCGGTGCGTGAGCTGTGGGAGCACGAGTGGAAACACATGTTAGAGACCGATACGGATCTAAAGGCGTTTCTACTTAAAAGTGATTTTCCACAACCCATGAACCCCCGTGATGCACTTTACGGCGGCCGCACAAACGCTATTAAGCTGTACCACAAAACGGCGCCCGGTGAGAGTATACATTACTATGATTTTACCAGCTTGTATCCTTTTATCAACAAAACCAAAATGTACCCCACCGGTCACCCTAAGATCATCTATGAGAATTTTCTCTCTTTTGACAGGTACTTTGGGATTGCTAAAGTAAAAGTCTATCCGCCTAGAGGCTTATTTTTCCCCATCCTTCCTGTTAAAATGAATGGCAAGCTCATGTTTCCGCTATGCAGCACATGCGCCGTCACCAATCAGACGACGCCTTGCTGTCATACGGATGAGGAGCGCTCATTGACCGGTACGTGGTGTACCGTTGAAATCCAGGCAGCGTTGAAGAAAGGGTACCGGCTGTGTAAAATTTTTGAAATTTGGCACTTTGCATGTTATACAAAAAAATTGTTTGCTAAATACATTAAGGTGCACCTCAGGGACAAACAGGAGGCATCTGGATACCCCAGCTGGTATACAGACGAGGTCAAAAAACAAAAATACATCAGCGAGTATTTTTCAAAAGAGGGTATACGTTTACGCGCTGATAAAATAGACATTAACCCGGCAAAAAGACAAATTTCTAAACTGTTTCTAAATTCTTTGTGGGGTAAATTCGGTCAAAAGACTAATTTACAAAATACAAGCATTGTAACAAGCCCTGATGAACTTTTTGGTTACGCCTTTTCAACGCAATACGATGTGTCATCTTTAGACTTCCTAGATGATGACACGGCCATGGTTAGCTGGAAGTATACAAAGGAGGGATACACTGTAGGTCGTAATGTCAATATTTTTATTGCCTGTTTTACGACGGCCTATGCCCGTCTTGAACTGTACAATGTTTTGGACAAGCTACAAGAGCGGTGTCTCTACCATGACACTGACTCTGTCATTTTTGTTAGCAAAACAGGTGACTGGAATCCGCCTCTGGGTGACTACTTAGGGGAGCTGACTAGTGAACTACCGAATGGTACACACATTACAGAATTTGTTTCCGCCGGTCCCAAGACTTACGGTTACAAGCTTTCTACTGGTAAAACGTGTCTAAAAGTTAAAGGTATAACACTGAACGCTGCAAACGCTGAATTGATTAACTTTGACACTTTAAAAGATATTGTCCTGGACTACCCCTTACACTCTGATCCTGAAGACCAGAAAAAGATTGTGGTACAACAGGCTGGGATTGTCCGAAATAAACGTTACTGGCAGATTGAGACTCGTCCTCTACAGAAAACACAAAAGTGTGTGTACACGAAACGACAGCTGACCAACGACTTCACAACCCTACCCTTTGATTACTAATTATAAATCTGTAATGGATATCAGGCTTCAACATCCTTTCTCGTGTATTTTAGCCGGGCCGTCAAATTCAGGGAAAAGCTATTTTGTTAAACAGCTTTTGCAACATTCTAGCACTCACTTGTCGCACCGACCTGATAATATCGTATGGTTTTATGCATGCTGGCAATATCTTTATGATGAACTGTTAAGCACTATGCCCCACATTAGATTTATTGAGGGTATACCCGCTACATTTAATGACGATGCTCTTTTTCCCCCTGGTAAAGTGAATTTGACAATCGTTGATGACTTGATGGAAGCAGCCAGTGAGAGCTCTGAAATTGAAAAAGCATTCACCAAGTATGTGCATCACAGAAACCTCAGTATCATGTACCTCGTACAAAATGTTTTTTGCCAGGGTAAAAAAAGCAGAACCATAAATTTAAACACTAAATATATGGTTCTTTTTAAAAATCCAAGGGATAAATTACAAATTAACACCTTAGCTCGTCAAATGTATCCTGGTAAATCACAATTCTTTTTAGAGGCATTTGAAGATGCCACACGGTCCCCCTATGGTTTTTTGTTAGTAGATTTAAGAGCCACGACCCCTGATGAGTACCGCTTAAGAACCGGTATCTTTCCGCCTGACAACCCCACAGTTTATGTTTTAAAAAAAAAAAGCGTTTCTAAAAAGAGATAACTATCTGTAAATTGTCATTACTTGTAGTCGCTCCGCCGTTGTAAACATGTCTAACCGACTACGCCGCAATTGGCATACTTTAAAAGCATTAATAAGGGCTTCACCAAAGCAAAGAAAAGTTATTCTGTGTTCAGCATCTAATGATTTAGTCACCGCCATATGCGAGATAGCCCTCAATGCTCTAAAAGGTAAAATACCTTTATCAAAACGGCAAATTGGCATACTTAAAAAATGGCGTAAAATTATAAAAAAGCTGAGCGACAAAAAATTTACAATTGTAAAAAAGAAACGCCTGGTGAAGCAGTCCGGCGGCTTTATTGGCTCTCTTTTGGATTTTGCTATACCGCTGCTGACTGGCCTTCTCACTAACCGCTAATGGAATATGCTGAGAAAATGTACCTGGTCCCCAAACAAGATATGGATCGTTTACAGCGCCCCCCACAACGAGTGGGCGACATACGTGAAGTTGCCATGCATCGCCTAGATACAGACATTAATGCGATCTTAAATAGCCATAATTTATCAGAGGATGAAAAGATAAAAAGATACACTACTGTACTGCAGAAATACTTGGTGCATGCTAAACAGAGCGACGGGGAGAAGAACCGCCTAACCCTTTTAATGCCCACTAATGAAACAGCCTCTCACCCTTTACATTTCCAGGATATTGCATCATCAGATACGCCTGACAATTTGATTCGTGAGGTTGTTACTAACGTGAATGTCCGCTTCAAGAAAAATGCAGAGTTATTGCTCAGTAAAATGTTTCAGGCTAAACATATTACAAGCTGGAATGACAAAGGGGAGTTTATTTATAAAAAACAGGTTATACCGGGCTCTAATTTACTGGATTTGGTACGCGGTGTTACACAAAGTCACACTGTTACAAAGCGTAAAATACCACAGGGTTGGAGCCCTTTTCTGGCTGCGATGGCTGAACTGAATATCCCCTCATCGGTTGTGGGTAATGCAACAAATAGAGAAAGCCTGGATCGCTTAAAAATACTGCCCCCCGATACAACGAACCCTCCTTCATCATCCCTTTTAACTCCGCAGAAAAGAACCTCTGATTTGCGTTACAGTTCTTTAAGTGCCCCTGGCTTAACATCACCACCGGGGTATTTACTAAACAAGAGGAGGGATAGTCTATTATTGCCGTCGGCTGACTGGTTGAAACTGTAAATAAGCTGTTTAATTTTTTTTTTTTTTTCCCTCTGTAAAATAAGACATTGTATTGCTGTCCCTCTATACTATGTATCGTACTAACTCAACGCCTCTAGATGATTTTAGTCTATTAAGGCCTTAACAGCCGTTTTACTTTTTTACTTGTAAATACGTCTTGTAATTATTTCCTGGTGAAAACTGTGTTATCTTTTAAAAAATAAAATAAGCAATTTTTGACTCATACAATTGTGCTTTTTATTTATATGTAACCCCCGACTGTTGCGGCTAATCCCTGTACCGTCTCTATACAAATAAAAAATATATATACAAATAAAAAAAAAATATATAAAAATATTATGTCTGGGGTGGGATTCAAACCCACGTGGACATACGTCCATTGGATCTTAAGTCCAACGCCTTAAACCACTCGGCCACCCTGACACTTGAGGGTTTAGCCTCTTAAAGCCGTATTCTGTCTGAATTTAAAAAAAAATGCTACGCCCTCTTTTCAACGTCATTTGAACTTTTCTGACATGCGCACGGCGTTATTTCAGAATAAACATGTCCAGACATGCCCCAGTATGAAAAAAACATGTTCGGGCATGCCCCAAAAGCCTATAAACATGCCCGGACATGCCCCGCGTATGTATACGCCCCCTCCAATCTACGTCAACAGTACGCACCAATCACAAAAAAGAATAAAAAATGCACATCATAATAAAAAATGGAGTCTGGGGGATGTCAACCGCGGTTTTTTGGCTTAGGGGGCGTCAACTGCGTTTTTTTGGCGTAGGGGGCGTCAACTGCGTTTTTTTGGCGTAGGGGGCGTCAACCGCGTTTTTTTGGCGCAGGGGGCGGCAACCTAAAATGCGCAGGGGGCGGGGCCGGATACGGATGGGGCGGGACCGGATACGGAAGGGGCGGGACATAGGGCGGGTTTAAGGCCAAAAGGGGCGGGGCTTAGGGGAAAAGGGGGCGTGGTACCTGTCAAAAAAAGTTTGACATAATGTATGCCTCCCTACTACTTACCGAAGCTGGAATTAGACATAATTTCACTCTCACAACATTATGGCTGGTTGGAGACAGTCCGAACCACAAGTACTGGGTCCATGGTTCTGGGCGTATACTGGGGGGACGGGGACGACTCCCATTAACCCCTGACTATACCGGGGATACGCTTATCACAATGCCTTACTGGTCTGTGCTGAAGCAGGGCATTCTGGCAGCCAAGTTGCTTGACCTTTATTAGTGAGCCTGGTTACCCCCTCTCGGAACCACAGACTTAGAAATCGCCAGCTCATATACAGTGAATAAAATATATTTATATATATACCCTTATACACCATTTTAATAAAAAATATCACAAAATTCTCCTAAGTCCCTCGGGAAGAGTGAAAGACGCGCACGTTCATTTTCAGAGCTCCTAGACCTTCCTATAAGAAGTTAGCCAAAAAGTAGCTTCGAAAAACGCTTAGGTTAAGTCTCAGAGTTGCATCTAATGTACTGAAGCTGGACTTAGACATAATTTCACTCTCACAACGTTATGGCTGGTTGGAGACAGTCCGAACCACAAATACCGGGTCCATGGTTCTGGCCATATACTGGGGGGACGGGGACGACTCCCATTAACCCCTGACTATACCGGGGATACGCTTATCACAATGCCTTACTGGTCTGTGCTGAAGCAGGGCATTCTGGCAGCCAAGTGGCTTGACCTTTATTAGTGAGCCTGGTTACCCCCTCTCGGAACCACAGACTTAGAAATCGCCAGCTCATATACAGTGCATAAAATAAATTTATATATATATACCCTTATACACCATTTTAATAAAAAATATCACAAAATTCTTCTAAGTCCCTCGGGAAGAGTGAAAGACGCGCACGTTCATTTTCAGAGCTCCTAGACCTTCCTATAAGAAGTTAGCCAAAAAGTAGCTTCGAAAAACGCTTAGGTTAAGTTTCAGAGTTGCTTCTAATGTACCGAAGCTGGAATTAGACATAATTTCACTCTCACAACATTATGGCTGGTTGGAGACAGTCCGAACCACAAGTACTGGGTCCATGGTTCTGGGCGTATACTGGGGGGACGGGGACGACTCCCATTAACCCCTGACTATACCGGGGATACGCTTATCACAATGCCTTACTGGTCTGTGCTGAAGCAGGGCATTCTGGCAGCCAAGTGGCTTGACCTTTATTAGTGAGCCTGGTTACCCCCTCTCGGAACCACAGACTTAGAAATCGCCAGCTCATATACAGTGCATAAAATAAATTTATATATATATACCCTTATACACCATTTTAATAAAAAATATCACAAAATTCTTCTAAGTCCCTCGGGAAGAGTGAAAGACGCGCACGTTCATTTTCAGAGCTCCTAGACCTTCCTATAAGAAGTTAGCCAAAAAGTAGCTTCGAAAAACGCTTAGGTTAAGTCTCAGAGTTGCATCTAATGTACCGAAGCTGGACTTAGACATAATTTCACTCTCACAACATTATGGCTGGTTGGAGACAGTCCGAACCACAAATACCGGGTCCATGGTTCTGGCCATATACTGGGGGGACGGGGACGACTCCCATTAACCCCTGACTATACCGGGGATACGCTTATCACAATGCCTTACTGGTCTGTGCTGAAGCAGGGCATTCTGGCAGCCAAGTGGCTTGACCTTTATTAGTGAGCCTGGTTACCCCCTCTCGGAACCACAGACTTAGAAATCGCCAGCTCATATACAGTGCATAAAATAAATTTATATATATATACCCTTATACACCATTTTAATAAAAAATATCACAAAATTCTTCTAAGTCCCTCGGGAAGAGTGAAAGACGCGCACGTTCATTTTCAGAGCTCCTAGACCTTCCTATAAGAAGTTAGCCAAAAAGTAGCTTCGAAAAACGCTTAGGTTAAGTTTCAGAGTTGCTTCTAATGTACCGAAGCTGGAATTAGACATAATTTCACTCTCACAACATTATGGCTGGTTGGAGACAGTCCGAACCACAAGTACTGGGTCCATGGTTCTGGGCGTATACTGGGGGGACGGGGACGACTCCCATTAACCCCTGACTATACCGGGGATACGCTTATCACAATGCCTTACTGGTCTGTGCTGAAGCAGGGCATTCTGGCAGCCAAGTTGCTTGACCTTTATTAGTGAGCCTGGTTACCCCCTCTCGGAACCACAGACTTAGAAATCGCCAGCTCATATACAGTGCATAAAATATATTTATATATATACCCTTATACACCATTTTAATAAAAAATATCACAAAATTCTCCTAAGTCCCTCGGGAAGAGTGAAAGACGCGCACGTTCATTTTCAGAGCTCCTAGACCTTCCTATAAGAAGTTAGCCAAAAAGTAGCTTCGAAAAACGCTTAGGTTAAGTCTCAGAGTTGCATCTAATGTACTGAAGCTGGACTTAGACATAATTTCACTCTCACAACATTATGGCTGGTTGGAGACAGTCCGAACCACAAATACCGGGTCCATGGTTCTGGCCATATACTGGGGGGACGGGGACGACTCCCATTAACCCCTGACTATACCGGGGATACGCTTATCACAATGCCTTACTGGTCTGTGCTGAAGCAGGGCATTCTGGCAGCCAAGTGGCTTGACCTTTATTAGTGAGCCTGGTTACCCCCTCTCGGAACCACAGACTTAGAAATCGCCAGCTCATATACAGTGCATAAAATAAATTTATATATATATACCCTTATACACCATTTTAATAAAAAATATCACAAAATTCTTCTAAGTCCCTCGGGAAGAGTGAAAGACGCGCACGTTCATTTTCAGAGCTCCTAGACCTTCCTATAAGAAGTTAGCCAAAAAGTAGCTTCGAAAAACGCTTAGGTTAAGTTTCAGAGTTGCTTCTAATGTACCGAAGCTGGAATTAGACATAATTTCACTCTCACAACATTATGGCTGGTTGGAGACAGTCCGAACCACAAGTACTGGGTCCATGGTTCTGGGCGTATACTGGGGAGACGGGGACGACTCCCATTAACCCCTGACTATACCGGGGATACGCTTATCACAATGCCTTACTGGTCTGTGCTGAAGCAGGGCATTCTGGCAGCCAAGTTGCTTGACCTTTATTAGTGAGCCTGGTTACCCCCTCTCGGAACCACAGACTTAGAAATCGCCAGCTCATATACAGTGCATAAAATAAATTTATATATATATACCCTTATACACCATTTTAATAAAAAATATCACAAAATTCTTCTAAGTCCCTCGGGAAGAGTGAAAGACGCGCACGTTCATTTTCAGAGCTCCTAGACCTTCCTATAAGAAGTTAGCCAAAAAGTAGCTTCGAAAAACGCTTAGGTTAAGTTTCAGAGTTGCTTCTAATGTACCGAAGCTGGAATTAGACATAATTTCACTCTCACAACATTATGGCTGGTTGGAGACAGTCCGAACCACAAGTACTGGGTCCATGGTTCTGGGCGTATACTGGGGAGACGGGGACGACTCCCATTAACCCCTGACTATACCGGGGATACGCTTATCACAATGCCTTACTGGTCTGTGCTGAAGCAGGGCATTCTGGCAGCCAAGTTGCTTGAACTTTATTAGTGAGCCTGGTTACCCCCTCTCGGAACCACAGACTTAGAAATCGCCAGCTCATATACAGTGCATAAAATATATTTATATATATACCCTTATACACCATTTTAATAAAAAATATCACAAAATTCTTCTAAGTCCCTCGGGAAGAGTGAAAGACGCGCACGTTCATTTTCTGAGCTCCTAGACCTTCCTATAAGAAGTTAGCCAAAAAGAAGCTTCGAAAAACGCTTAGGTTAAGTCTCAGATTTGCATCTAATGTACCGAAGCTGGACTTAGACATAATTTCACTCTCACAACATTATGGCTGGTTGGAGACAGTCCGAACCACAAATACCGGTTCCATGGTTCTGGCCATATACTGGGGGGACGGGGACGACTCCCATTAACCCCTGACTATACCGGGGATACGCTTATCACAATGCCTTACTGGTCTGTGCTGAAGCAGGGCATTCTGGCAGCCAAGTGGCTAGACCTTTATTAGTGAGCCTGGTTACCCCCTCTCGGAACCACAGACTTAGAAATCGCCAGCTCATATACAGTGCATAAAATATATTTATATATATACCCTTATACACCATTTTAATAAAAAATATCACAAAATTCTTCTAAGTCCCTCGGGAAGAGTGAAAGACGCGCACGTTCATTTTCAGAGCTCCTAGACCTTCCTATAAGAAGTTAGCCAAAAAGTAGCTTCGAAAAACGCTTAGGTTAAGTTTCAGAGTTGCATCTAATGTACCGAAGCTGGACTTAGACATAATTTCACTCTCACAACATTATGGCTGGTTGGAGACAGTCCGAACCACAAATACCGGGTCCATGGTTCTGGCCATATACTGGGGGGACGGGGACGACTCCCATTAACCCCTGACTATACCGGGGATACGCTTATCACAATGCCTTACTGGTCTGTGCTGAAGCAGGGCATTCTGGCAGCCAAGTGGCTTGACCTTTATTAGTGAGCCTGGTTACCCCCTCTCGGAACCACAGACTTAGAAATCGCCAGCTCATATACAGTGCATAAAATAAATTTATATATATATACCCTTATACACCATTTTAATAAAAAATATCACAAAATTCTTCTAAGTCCCTCGGGAAGAGTGAAAGACGCGCACGTTCATTTTCAGAGCTCCTAGACCTTCCTATAAGAAGTTAGCCAAAAAGTAGCTTCGAAAAACGCTTAGGTTAAGTCTCAGAGTTGCATCTAATGTACCGAAGCTGGACTTAGACATAATTTCACTCTCACAACATTATGGCTGGTTGGAGACAGTCCGAACCACAAATACCGGGTCCATGGTTCTGGCCATATACTGGGGGGACGGGGACGACTCCCATTAACCCCTGACTATACCGGGGATACGCTTATCACAATGCCTTACTGGTCTGTGCTGAAGCAGGGCATTCTGGCAGCCAAGTGGCTTGACCTTTATTAGTGAGCCTGGTTACCCCCTCTCGGAACCACAGACTTAGAAATCGCCAGCTCATATACAGTGCATAAAATAAATTTATATATATATACCCTTATACACCATTTTAATAAAAAATATCACAAAATTCTTCTAAGTCCCTCGGGAAGAGTGAAAGACGCGCACGTTCATTTTCAGAGCTCCTAGACCTTCCTATAAGAAGTTAGCCAAAAAGTAGCTTCGAAAAACGCTTAGGTTAAGTTTCAGAGTTGCTTCTAATGTACCGAAGCTGGAATTAGACATAATTTCACTCTCACAACATTATGGCTGGTTGGAGACAGTCCGAACCACAAGTACTGGGTCCATGGTTCTGGGCGTATACTGGGGGGACGGGGACGACTCCCATTAACCCCTGACTATACCGGGGATACGCTTATCACAATGCCTTTCTGGTCTGTGCTGAAGCAGGGCATTCTGGCAGCCAATTGGCTTGGCTTTTATTAGTGAGCCTGGTTACCCCCTCTCGGAACCACAGACTTAGAAATCGCCAGCTCATATACAGTGCATAAAATATATTTATATATATACCCTTATACACCATTTTAATAAAAAATATCACAAAATTCTTCTAAGTCCCTCGGGAAGAGTGAAAGACGCGCACGTTCATTTTCAGAGCTCCTAGACCTTCCTATAAGAAGTTAGCCAAAAAGTAGCTTCGAAAAACGCTTAGGTTAAGTCTCAGAGTTGCATCTAATGTACCAAAGCTGGACTTAGACATAATTTCACTCTCACAACATTATGGCTGGTTGGAGACAGTCCGAACCACAAATACCGGGTCCATGGTTCTGGCCATATACTGGGGGGACGGGGACGACTCCCATTAACCCCTGACTATACCGAGGATACGCTTATCACAATGCCTTACTGGTCTGTGCTGAAGCAGGGCATTCTGGCAGCCAAGTGGCTTGACCTTTATTAGTGAGCCTGGTTACCCCCTCTCGGAACCACAGACTTAGAAATCGCCAGCTCATATACAGTGCATAAAATAAATTTATATATATATACCCTTATACACCATTTTAATAAAAAATATCACAAAATTCTTCTAAGTCCCTCGGGAAGAGTGAAAGACGCGCACGTTCATTTTCAGAGCTCCTAGACCTTCCTATAAGAAGTTAGCCAAAAAGTAGCTTCGAAAAACGCTTAGGTTAAGTTTCAGAGTTGCTTCTAATGTACCGAAGCTGGAATTAGACATAATTTCACTCTCACAACATTATGGCTGGTTGGAGACAGTCCGAACCACAAGTACTGGGTCCATGGTTCTGGGCGTATACTGGGGGGACGGGGACGACTCCCATTAACCCCTGACTATACCGGGGATACGCTTATCACAATGCCTTACTGGTCTGTGCTGAAGCAGGGCATTCTGGCAGCCAAGTGGCTTGACCTTTATTAGTGAGCCTGGTTACCCCCTCTCGGAACCACAGACTTAGAAATCGCCAGCTCATATACAGTGCATAAAATAAATTTATATATATATACCCTTATACACCATTTTAATAAAAAATATCACAAAATTCTTCTAAGTCCCTCGGGAAGAGTGAAAGACGCGCACGTTCATTTTCAGAGCTCCTAGACCTTCCTATAAGAAGTTAGCCAAAAAGTAGCTTCGAAAAACGCTTAGGTTAAGTTTCAGAGTTGCTTCTAATGTACCGAAGCTGGAATTAGACATAATTTCACTCTCACAACATTATGGCTGGTTGGAGACAGTCCGAACCACAAGTACTGGGTCCATGGTTCTGGGCGTATACTGGGGGGACGGGGACGACTCCCATTAACCCCTGACTATACCGGGGATACGCTTATCACAATGCCTTACTGGTCTGTGCTGAAGCAGGGCATTCTGGCAGCCAAGTGGCTTGACCTTTATTAGTGAGCCTGGTTACCCCCTCTCGGAACCACAGACTTAGAAATCGCCAGCTCATATACAGTGCATAAAATAAATTTATATATATATACCCTTATACACCATTTTAATAAAAAATATCACAAAATTCTTCTAAGTCCCTCGGGAAGAGTGAAAGACGCGCACGTTCATTTTCAGAGCTCCTAGACCTTCCTATAAGAAGTTAGCCAAAAAGTAGCTTCGAAAAACGCTTAGGTTAAGTCTCAGAGTTGCATCTAATGTACCGAAGCTGGACTTAGACATAATTTCACTCTCACAACATTATGGCTGGTTGGAGACAGTCCGAACCACAAATACCGGGTCCATGGTTCTGGCCATATACTGGGGGGACGGGGACGACTCCCATTAACCCCTGACTATACCGGGGATACGCTTATCACAATGCCTTACTGGTCTGTGCTGAAGCAGGGCATTCTGGCAGCCAAGTGGCTTGACCTTTATTAGTGAGCCTGGTTACCCCCTCTCGGAACCACAGACTTAGAAATCGCCAGCTTATATACAGTGCATAAAATAAATTTATATATATATACCCTTATACACCATTTTAATAAAAAATATCACAAAATTCTTCTAAGTCCCTCGGGAAGAGTGAAAGACGCGCACGTTCATTTTCAGAGCTCCTAGACCTTCCTATAAGAAGTTAGCCAAAAAGTAGCTTCGAAAAACGCTTAGGTTAAGTTTCAGAGTTGCTTCTAATGTACCGAAGCTGGAATTAGACATAATTTCACTCTCACAACATTATGGCTGGTTGGAGACAGTCCGAACCACAAGTACTGGGTCCATGGTTCTGGGCGTATACTGGGGGGACGGGGACGACTCCCATTAACCCCTGACTATACCGGGGATACGCTTATCACAATGCCTTACTGGTCTGTGCTGAAGCAGGGCATTCTGGCAGCCAAGTTGCTTGACCTTTATTAGTGAGCCTGGTTACCCCCTCTCGGAACCACAGACTTAGAAATCGCCAGCTCATATACAGTGCATAAAATATATTTATATATATACCCTTATACACCATTTTAATAAAAAATATCACAAAATTCTCCTAAGTCCCTCGGGAAGAGTGAAAGACGCGCACGTTCATTTTCAGAGCTCCTAGACCTTCCTATAAGAAGTTAGCCAAAAAGTATTCGAAAAACGCTTAGGTTAAGTCTCAGAGTTGCATCTAATGTACTGAAGCTGGACTTAGACATAATTTCACTCTCACAACATTATGGCTGGTTGGAGACAGTCCGAACCACAAATACCGGGTCCATGGTTCTGGCCATATACTGGGGGGACGGGGACGACTCCCATTAACCCCTGACTATACCGGGGATACGCTTATCACAATGCCTTACTGGTCTGTGCTGAAGCAGGGCATTCTGGCAGCCAAGTGGCTTGACCTTTATTAGTGAGCCTGGTTACCCCCTCTCGGAACCACAGACTTAGAAATCGCCAGCTCATATACAGTGCATAAAATAAATTTATATATATATACCCTTATACACCATTTTAATAAAAAATATCACAAAATTCTTCTAAGTCCCTCGGGAAGAGTGAAAGACGCGCACGTTCATTTTCAGAGCTCCTAGACCTTCCTATAAGAAGTTAGCCAAAAAGTAGCTTCGAAAAACGCTTAGGTTAAGTTTCAGAGTTGCTTCTAATGTACCGAAGCTGGAATTAGACATAATTTCACTCTCACAACATTATGGCTGGTTGGAGACAGTCCGAACCACAAGTACTGGGTCCATGGTTCTGGGCGTATACTGGGGAGACGGGGACGACTCCCATTAACCCCTGACTATACCGGGGATACGCTTATCACAATGCCTTACTGGTCTGTGCTGAAGCAGGGCATTCTGGCAGCCAAGTTGCTTGACCTTTATTAGTGAGCCTGGTTACCCCCTCTCGGAACCACAGACTTAGAAATCGCCAGCTCATATACAGTGCATAAAATATATTTATATATATACCCTTATACACCATTTTAATAAAAAATATCACAAAATTCTACTAAGTCCCTCGGGAAGAGTGAAAGACGCGCACGTTCATTTTCTGAGCTCCTAGACCTTCCTATAAGAAGTTAGCCAAAAAGAAGCTTCGAAAAACGCTTAGGTTAAGTCTCAGATTTGCATCTAATGTACCGAAGCTGTCCTTAGACATAATTTCACTCTCACAACATTATGGCTGGTTGGAGACAGTCCGAACCACAAATACCGGTTCCATGGTTCTGGCCATATACTGGGGGGACGGGGACGACTCCCATTAACCCCTGACTATACCGGGGATACGCTTATCACAATGCCTTACTGGTCTGTGCTGAAGCAGGGCATTCTGGCAGCCAAGTGGCTAGACCTTTATTAGTGAGCCTGGTTACCCCCTCTCGGAACCACAGACTTAGAAATCGCCAGCTCATATACAGTGCATAAAATATATTTATATATATACCCTTATACACCATTTTAATAAAAAATATCACAAAATTCTTCTAAGTCCCTCGGGAAGAGTGAAAGACGCGCACGTTCATTTTCAGAGCTCCTAGACCTTCCTATAAGAAGTTAGCCAAAAAGTAGCTTCGAAAAACGCTTAGGTTAAGTTTCAGAGTTGCATCTAATGTACCGAAGCTGGACTTAGACATAATTTCACTCTCACAACATTATGGCTGGTTGGAGACAGTCCGAACCACAAATACCGGGTCCATGGTTCTGGCCATATACTGGGGGGACGGGGACGACTCCCATTAACCCCTGACTATACCGGGGATACGCTTATCACAATGCCTTACTGGTCTGTGCTGAAGCAGGGCATTCTGGCAGCCAAGTGGCTTGACCTTTATTAGTGAGCCTGGTTACCCCCTCTCGGAACCACAGACTTAGAAATCGCCAGCTCATATACAGTGCATAAAATAAATTTATATATATATACCCTTATACACCATTTTAATAAAAAATATCACAAAATTCTTCTAAGTCCCTCGGGAAGAGTGAAAGACGCGCACGTTCATTTTCAGAGCTCCTAGACCTTCCTATAAGAAGTTAGCCAAAAAGTAGCTTCGAAAAACGCTTAGGTTAAGTTTCAGAGTTGCTTCTAATGTACCGAAGCTGGAATTAGACATAATTTCACTCTCACAACATTATGGCTGGTTGGAGACAGTCCGAACCACAAGTACTGGGTTTATGGTTCTGGGCGTATACTGGGGGGACGGGGACGACTCCCATTAACCCCTGACTATACCGGGGATACGCTTATCACAATGCCTTTCTAGTTTGTGCTGAAGCAGGGCATTCTGGCAGCCAATTGGCTTGGCTTTTATTAGTGAGCCTGGTTACCCCCTCTCGGAACCACAGACTTAGAAATCGCCAGCTCATATACAGTGCATAAAATATATTTATATATATATACCCTTATACACCATTTTAATAAAAAATATCACAAAATTCTTCTAAGTCCCTCGGGAAGAGTTAAAGACGCGCACGTTCATTTTGAGAGCTCCTAGACCTTCCTATAAGAAGTTAGCCAAAAAGTAGCTTCGAAAAACGCTTAGGTTAAGTTTCAGAGTTGCATCTAATGTACCGAAGCTGTCCTTAGACATAATTTCACTCTCACAACATTATGGCTGGTTGGAGACAGTCCGAACCACAAATACCGGGTCCATGGTTCTGGCCATATACTGGGGGGACGGGGACGACTCCCATTAACCCCTGACTATACCGGGGATACGCTTATCACAATGCCTTACTGGTCTGTGCTGAAGCAGGGCATTCTGGCAGCCAAGTGGCTTGACCTTTATTAGTGAGCCTGGTTACCCCCTCTCGGAACCACAGACTTAGAAATCGCCAGCTCATATACAGTGCATAAAATAAATTTATATATATATACCCTTATACACCATTTTAATAAAAAATATCACAAAATTCTTCTAAGTCCCTCGGGAAGAGTGAAAGACGCGCACGTTCATTTTCAGAGCTCCTAGACCTTCCTATAAGAAGTTAGCCAAAAAGTAGCTTCGAAAAACGCTTAGGTTAAGTTTCAGAGTTGCTTCTAATGTACCGAAGCTGGAATTAGACATAATTTCACTCTCACAACATTATGGCTGGTTGGAGACAGTCCGAACCACAAGTACTGGGTTTATGGTTCTGGGCGTATACTGGGGGGACGGGGACGACTCCCATTAACCCCTGACTATACCGGGGATACGCTTATCACAATGCCTTTCTAGTTTGTGCTGAAGCAGGGCATTCTGGCAGCCAATTGGCTTGGCTTTTATTAGTGAGCCTGGTTACCCCCTCTCGGAACCACAGACTTAGAAATCGCCAGCTCATATACAGTGCATAAAATATATTTATATATATACCCTTATACACCATTTTAATAAAAAATATCACAAAATTCTTCTAAGTCCCTCGGGAAGAGTGAAAGACGCGCACGTTCATTTTCAGAGCTCCTAGACCTTCCTATAAGAAGTTAGCCAAAAAGTAGCTTCGAAAAACGCTTAGGTTAAGTTTCAGAGTTGCTTCTAATGTACCGAAGCTGGAATTAGACATAATTTCACTCTCACAACATTATGGCTGGTTGGAGACAGTCCGAACCACAAGTACTGGGTCCATGGTTCTGGGCGTATACTGGGGGGACGGGGACGACTCCCATTAACCCCTGACTATACCGGGGATACGCTTATCACAATGCCTTTCTGGTCTGTGCTGAAGCAGGGCATTCTGGCAGCCAATTGGCTTGGCTTTTATTAGTGAGCCTGGTTACCCCCTCTCGGAACCACAGACTTAGAAATCGCCAGCTCATATACAGTGCATAAAATATATTTATATATATACCCTTATACACCATTTTAATAAAAAATATCACAAAATTCTTCTAAGTCCCTCGGGAAGAGTGAAAGACGCGCACGTTCATTTTCAGAGCTCCTAGACCTTCCTATAAGAAGTTAGCCAAAAAGTAGCTTCGAAAAACGCTTAGGTTAAGTCTCAGAGTTGCATCTAATGTACCAAAGCTGGACTTAGACATAATTTCACTCTCACAACATTATGGCTGGTTGGAGACAGTCCGAACCACAAATACCGGGTCCATGGTTCTGGCCATATACTGGGGGGACGGGGACGACTCCCATTAACCCCTGACTATACCGAGGATACGCTTATCACAATGCCTTACTGGTCTGTGCTGAAGCAGGGCATTCTGGCAGCCAAGTGGCTTGACCTTTATTAGTGAGCCTGGTTACCCCCTCTCGGAACCACAGACTTAGAAATCGCCAGCTCATATACAGTGCATAAAATAAATTTATATATATATACCCTTATACACCATTTTAATAAAAAATATCACAAAATTCTTCTAAGTCCCTCGGGAAGAGTGAAAGACGCGCACGTTCATTTTCAGAGCTCCTAGACCTTCCTATAAGAAGTTAGCCAAAAAGTAGCTTCGAAAAACGCTTAGGTTAAGTTTCAGAGTTGCTTCTAATGTACCGAAGCTGGAATTAGACATAATTTCACTCTCACAACATTATGGCTGGTTGGAGACAGTCCGAACCACAAGTACTGGGTCCATGGTTCTGGGCGTATACTGGGGGGACGGGGACGACTCCCATTAACCCCTGACTATACCGGGGATACGCTTATCACAATGCCTTACTGGTCTGTGCTGAAGCAGGGCATTCTGGCAGCCAAGTGGCTTGACCTTTATTAGTGAGCCTGGTTACCCCCTCTCGGAACCACAGACTTAGAAATCGCCAGCTCATATACAGTGCATAAAATAAATTTATATATATATACCCTTATACACCATTTTAATAAAAAATATCACAAAATTCTTCTAAGTCCCTCGGGAAGAGTGAAAGACGCGCACGTTCATTTTCAGAGCTCCTAGACCTTCCTATAAGAAGTTAGCCAAAAAGTAGCTTCGAAAAACGCTTAGGTTAAGTTTCAGAGTTGCTTCTAATGTACCGAAGCTGGAATTAGACATAATTTCACTCTCACAACATTATGGCTGGTTGGAGACAGTCCGAACCACAAGTACTGGGTCCATGGTTCTGGGCGTATACTGGGGGGACGGGGACGACTCCCATTAACCCCTGACTATACCGGGGATACGCTTATCACAATGCCTTACTGGTCTGTGCTGAAGCAGGGCATTCTGGCAGCCAAGTGGCTTGACCTTTATTAGTGAGCCTGGTTACCCCCTCTCGGAACCACAGACTTAGAAATCGCCAGCTCATATACAGTGCATAAAATAAATTTATATATATATACCCTTATACACCATTTTAATAAAAAATATCACAAAATTCTTCTAAGTCCCTCGGGAAGAGTGAAAGACGCGCACGTTCATTTTCAGAGCTCCTAGACCTTCCTATAAGAAGTTAGCCAAAAAGTAGCTTCGAAAAACGCTTAGGTTAAGTCTCAGAGTTGCATCTAATGTACCGAAGCTGGACTTAGACATAATTTCACTCTCACAACATTATGGCTGGTTGGAGACAGTCCGAACCACAAATACCGGGTCCATGGTTCTGGCCATATACTGGGGGGACGGGGACGACTCCCATTAACCCCTGACTATACCGGGGATACGCTTATCACAATGCCTTACTGGTCTGTGCTGAAGCAGGGCATTCTGGCAGCCAAGTGGCTTGACCTTTATTAGTGAGCCTGGTTACCCCCTCTCGGAACCACAGACTTAGAAATCGCCAGCTTATATACAGTGCATAAAATAAATTTATATATATATACCCTTATACACCATTTTAATAAAAAATATCACAAAATTCTTCTAAGTCCCTCGGGAAGAGTGAAAGACGCGCACGTTCATTTTCAGAGCTCCTAGACCTTCCTATAAGAAGTTAGCCAAAAAGTAGCTTCGAAAAACGCTTAGGTTAAGTTTCAGAGTTGCTTCTAATGTACCGAAGCTGGAATTAGACATAATTTCACTCTCACAACATTATGGCTGGTTGGAGACAGTCCGAACCACAAGTACTGGGTCCATGGTTCTGGGCGTATACTGGGGGGACGGGGACGACTCCCATTAACCCCTGACTATACCGGGGATACGCTTATCACAATGCCTTACTGGTCTGTGCTGAAGCAGGGCATTCTGGCAGCCAAGTTGCTTGACCTTTATTAGTGAGCCTGGTTACCCCCTCTCGGAACCACAGACTTAGAAATCGCCAGCTCATATACAGTGCATAAAATATATTTATATATATACCCTTATACACCATTTTAATAAAAAATATCACAAAATTCTCCTAAGTCCCTCGGGAAGAGTGAAAGACGCGCACGTTCATTTTCAGAGCTCCTAGACCTTCCTATAAGAAGTTAGCCAAAAAGTATTCGAAAAACGCTTAGGTTAAGTCTCAGAGTTGCATCTAATGTACTGAAGCTGGACTTAGACATAATTTCACTCTCACAACATTATGGCTGGTTGGAGACAGTCCGAACCACAAATACCGGGTCCATGGTTCTGGCCATATACTGGGGGGACGGGGACGACTCCCATTAACCCCTGACTATACCGGGGATACGCTTATCACAATGCCTTACTGGTCTGTGCTGAAGCAGGGCATTCTGGCAGCCAAGTGGCTTGACCTTTATTAGTGAGCCTGGTTACCCCCTCTCGGAACCACAGACTTAGAAATCGCCAGCTCATATACAGTGCATAAAATAAATTTATATATATATACCCTTATACACCATTTTAATAAAAAATATCACAAAATTCTTCTAAGTCCCTCGGGAAGAGTGAAAGACGCGCACGTTCATTTTCAGAGCTCCTAGACCTTCCTATAAGAAGTTAGCCAAAAAGTAGCTTCGAAAAACGCTTAGGTTAAGTTTCAGAGTTGCTTCTAATGTACCGAAGCTGGAATTAGACATAATTTCACTCTCACAACATTATGGCTGGTTGGAGACAGTCCGAACCACAAGTACTGGGTCCATGGTTCTGGGCGTATACTGGGGAGACGGGGACGACTCCCATTAACCCCTGACTATACCGGGGATACGCTTATCACAATGCCTTACTGGTCTGTGCTGAAGCAGGGCATTCTGGCAGCCAAGTTGCTTGACCTTTATTAGTGAGCCTGGTTACCCCCTCTCGGAACCACAGACTTAGAAATCGCCAGCTCATATACAGTGCATAAAATATATTTATATATATACCCTTATACACCATTTTAATAAAAAATATCACAAAATTCTTCTAAGTCCCTCGGGAAGAGTGAAAGACGCGCACGTTCATTTTCAGAGCTCCTAGACCTTCCTATAAGAAGTTAGCCAAAAAGTAGCTTCGAAAACCGCTTAGGTTAAGTCTCAGAGTTGCATCTAATGTACCGAAGCTGGACTTAGACATAATTTCACTCTCACAACATTATGGCTGGTTGGAAACAGTCCGAACCACAAATACCGGGTCCATGGTTCTGGCCATATACTGGGGGGACGGGGACGACTCCCATTAACCCCTGACTATACCGGGGATACGCTTATCACAATGCCTTACTGGTCTGTGCTGAAGCAGGGCATTCTGGCAGCCAAGTTGCTTGACCTTTATTAGTGAGCCTGGTTACCCCCTCTCGGAACCACAGACTTAGAAATCGCCAGCTCATATACAGTGCATAAAATATATTTATATATATACCCTTATACACCATTTTAATAAAAAATATCACAAAATTCTACTAAGTCCCTCGGGAAGAGTGAAAGACGCGCACGTTCATTTTCTGAGCTCCTAGACCTTCCTATAAGAAGTTAGCCAAAAAGAAGCTTCGAAAAACGCTTAGGTTAAGTCTCAGATTTGCATCTAATGTACCGAAGCTGTCCTTAGACATAATTTCACTCTCACAACATTATGGCTGGTTGGAGACAGTCCGAACCACAAATACCGGTTCCATGGTTCTGGCCATATACTGGGGGGACGGGGACGACTCCCATTAACCCCTGACTATACCGGGGATACGCTTATCACAATGCCTTACTGGTCTGTGCTGAAGCAGGGCATTCTGGCAGCCAAGTGGCTAGACCTTTATTAGTGAGCCTGGTTACCCCCTCTCGGAACCACAGACTTAGAAATCGCCAGCTCATATACAGTGCATAAAATATATTTATATATATACCCTTATACACCATTTTAATAAAAAATATCACAAAATTCTTCTAAGTCCCTCGGGAAGAGTGAAAGACGCGCACGTTCATTTTCAGAGCTCCTAGACCTTCCTATAAGAAGTTAGCCAAAAAGTAGCTTCGAAAAACGCTTAGGTTAAGTTTCAGAGTTGCATCTAATGTACCGAAGCTGGACTTAGACATAATTTCACTCTCACAACATTATGGCTGGTTGGAGACAGTCCGAACCACAAATACCGGGTCCATGGTTCTGGCCATATACTGGGGGGACGGGGACGACTCCCATTAACCCCTGACTATACCGGGGATACGCTTATCACAATGCCTTACTGGTCTGTGCTGAAGCAGGGCATTCTGGCAGCCAAGTGGCTTGACCTTTATTAGTGAGCCTGGTTACCCCCTCTCGGAACCACAGACTTAGAAATCGCCAGCTCATATACAGTGCATAAAATAAATTTATATATATATACCCTTATACACCATTTTAATAAAAAATATCACAAAATTCTTCTAAGTCCCTCGGGAAGAGTGAAAGACGCGCACGTTCATTTTCAGAGCTCCTAGACCTTCCTATAAGAAGTTAGCCAAAAAGTAGCTTCGAAAAACGCTTAGGTTAAGTTTCAGAGTTGCTTCTAATGTACCGAAGCTGGAATTAGACATAATTTCACTCTCACAACATTATGGCTGGTTGGAGACAGTCCGAACCACAAGTACTGGGTTTATGGTTCTGGGCGTATACTGGGGGGACGGGGACGACTCCCATTAACCCCTGACTATACCGGGGATACGCTTATCACAATGCCTTTCTAGTTTGTGCTGAAGCAGGGCATTCTGGCAGCCAATTGGCTTGGCTTTTATTAGTGAGCCTGGTTACCCCCTCTCGGAACCACAGACTTAGAAATCGCCAGCTCATATACAGTGCATAAAATATATTTATATATATATACCCTTATACACCATTTTAATAAAAAATATCACAAAATTCTTCTAAGTCCCTCGGGAAGAGTTAAAGACGCGCACGTTCATTTTGAGAGCTCCTAGACCTTCCTATAAGAAGTTAGCCAAAAAGTAGCTTCGAAAAACGCTTAGGTTAAGTTTCAGAGTTGCATCTAATGTACCGAAGCTGTCCTTAGACATAATTTCACTCTCACAACATTATGGCTGGTTGGAGACAGTCCGAACCACAAATACCGGGTCCATGGTTCTGGCCATATACTGGGGGGACGGGGACGACTCCCATTAACCCCTGACTATACCGGGGATACGCTTATCACAATGCCTTACTGGTCTGTGCTGAAGCAGGGCATTCTGGCAGCCAAGTGGCTTGACCTTTATTAGTGAGCCTGGTTACCCCCTCTCGGAACCACAGACTTAGAAATCGCCAGCTCATATACAGTGCATAAAATAAATTTATATATATATACCCTTATACACCATTTTAATAAAAAATATCACAAAATTCTTCTAAGTCCCTCGGGAAGAGTGAAAGACGCGCACGTTCATTTTCAGAGCTCCTAGACCTTCCTATAAGAAGTTAGCCAAAAAGTAGCTTCGAAAAACGCTTAGGTTAAGTTTCAGAGTTGCTTCTAATGTACCGAAGCTGGAATTAGACATAATTTCACTCTCACAACATTATGGCTGGTTGGAGACAGTCCGAACCACAAGTACTGGGTTTATGGTTCTGGGCGTATACTGGGGGGACGGGGACGACTCCCATTAACCCCTGACTATACCGGGGATACGCTTATCACAATGCCTTTCTAGTTTGTGCTGAAGCAGGGCATTCTGGCAGCCAATTGGCTTGGCTTTTATTAGTGAGCCTGGTTACCCCCTCTCGGAACCACAGACTTAGAAATCGCCAGCTCATATACAGTGCATAAAATATATTTATATATATACCCTTATACACCATTTTAATAAAAAATATCACAAAATTCTTCTAAGTCCCTCGGGAAGAGTTAAAGACGCGCACGTTCATTTTGAGAGCTCCTAGACCTTCCTATAAGAAGTTAGCCAAAAAGTAGCTTCGAAAAACGCTTAGGTTAAGTTTCAGAGTTGCATCTAATGTACCGAAGCTGTCCTTAGACATAATTTCACTCTCACAACATTATGGCTGGTTGGAGACAGTCCGAACCACAAATACCGGGTCCATGGTTCTGGCCATATACTGGGGGGACGGGGACGACTCCCATTAACCCCTGACTATACCGGGGATACGCTTATCACAATGCCTTACTGGTCTGTGCTGAAGCAGGGCATTCTGGCAGCCAAGTGGCTTGACCTTTATTAGTGAGCCTGGTTACCCCCTCTCGGAACCACAGACTTAGAAATCGCCAGCTCATATACAGTGCATAAAATAAATTTATATATATATACCCTTATACACCATTTTAATAAAAAATATCACAAAATCCTTCTAAGTCCCTCGGGAAGAGTGAAAGACGCGCACGTTCATTTTCAGAGCTCCTAGACCTTCCTATAAGAAGTTAGCCAAAAAGTAGCTTCGAAAAACGCTTAGGTTAAGTTTCAGAGTTGCTTCTAATGTACCGAAGCTGGACTTAGACATAATTTCACTCTCACAACATTATGGCTGGTTGGAGACAGTCCGAACCACAAATACCGGGTCCATGGTTCTGGCCATATACTGGGGGGACAGGGACGACTCCCATTAACCCCTGACTATACCGGGGATACGCTTATCACAATGCCTTACTGGTCTGTGCTGAAGCAGGGCATTCTGGCAGCCAAGTTGCTTGACCTTTATTAGTGAGCCTGGTTACCCCCTCTCGGAACCACAGACTTAGAAATCGCCAGCTCATATACAGTGCATAAAATATATTTATATATATACCCTTATACACCATTTTAATAAAAAATATCACAAAATTCTTCTAAGTCCCTCGGAAAGAGTGAAAGACGCGCACGTTCATTTTCAGAGCTCCTAGACCTTCCTATAAGAAGTTAGCCAAAAAGTAGCTTCGAAAAACGCTTAGGTTAAGTTTCAGAGTTGCTTCTAATGTACCGAAGCTGGAATTAGACATAATTTCACTCTCACAACATTATGGCTGGTTGGAGACAGTCCGAACCACAAGTACTGGGTCCATGGTTCTGGGCGTATACTGGGGGGACGGGGACGACTCCCATTAACCCCTGACTATACCGGGGATACGCTTATCACAATGCCTTACTGGTCTGTGCTGAAGCAGGGCATTCTGGCAGCCAAGTTGCTTGACCTTTATTAGTGAGCCTGGTTACCCCCTCTCGGAACCACAGACTTAGAAATCGCCAGCTCATATACAGTGCATAAAATATATTTATATATATACCCTTATACACCATTTTAATAAAAAATATCACAAAATTCTTCTAAGTCCCTCGGGAAGAGTGAAAGACGCGCACGTTCATTTTCAGAGCTCCTAGACCTTCCTATAAGAAGTTAGCCAAAAAGTAGCTTCGAAAAACGCTTAGGTTAAGTCTCAGAGTTGCATCTAATGTACCAAAGCTGGACTTAGACATAATTTCACTCTCACAACATTATGGCTGGTTGGAGACAGTCCGAACCACAAATACCGGGTCCATGGTTCTGGCCATATACTGGGGGGACGGGGACGACTCCCATTAACCCCTGACTATACCGAGGATACGCTTATCACAATGCCTTACTGGTCTGTGCTGAAGCAGGGCATTCTGGCAGCCAAGTGGCTTGACCTTTATTAGTGAGCCTGGTTACCCCCTCTCGGAACCACAGACTTAGAAATCGCCAGCTCATATACAGTGCATAAAATATATTTATATATATATACCCTTATACACCATTTTAATAAAAAATATCACAAAATTCTTCTAAGTCCCTCGGGAAGAGTGAAAGACGCGCACGTTCATTTTCAGAGCTCCTAGACCTTCCTATAAGAAGTTAGCCAAAAAGTAGCTTCGAAAAACGCTTAGGTTAAGTCTCAGAGTTGCATCTAATGTACCGAAGCTGGACTTAGACATAATTTCACTCTCACAACATTATGGCTGGTTGGAGACAGTCCGAACCACAAATACCGGGTCCATGGTTCTGGCCATATACTGGGGGGACGGGGACGACTCCCATTAACCCCTGACTATACCGGGGATACGCTTATCACAATGCCTTACTGGTCTGTGCTGAAGCAGGGCATTCTGGCAGCCAAGTGGCTTGACCTTTATTAGTGAGCCTGGTTACCCCCTCTCGGAACCACAGACTTAGAAATCGCCAGCTCATATACAGTGCATAAAATAAATTTATATATATATACCCTTATACACCATTTTAATAAAAAATATCACAAAATTCTTCTAAGTCCCTCGGGAAGAGTGAAAGACGCGCACGTTCATTTTCAGAGCTCCTAGACCTTCCTATAAGAAGTTAGCCAAAAAGTAGCTTCGAAAAACGCTTAGGTTAAGTTTCAGAGTTGCTTCTAATGTACCGAAGCTGGAATTAGACATAATTTCACTCTCACAACATTATGGCTGGTTGGAGACAGTCCGAACCACAAGTACTGGGTCCATGGTTCTGGGCGTATACTGGGGGGACGGGGACGACTCCCATTAACCCCTGACTATACCGGGGATACGCTTATCACAATGCCTTTCTGGTCTGTGCTGAAGCAGGGCATTCTGGCAGCCAATTGGCTTGGCTTTTATTAGTGAGCCTGGTTACCCCCTCTCGGAACCACAGACTTAGAAATCGCCAGCTAATATACAGTGCATAAAATATATTTATATATATACCCTTATACACCATTTTAATAAAAAATATCACAAAATTCTTCTAAGTCCCTCGGGAAGAGTTAAAGACGCGCACGTTCATTTTGAGAGCTCCTAGACCTTCCTATAAGAAGTTAGCCAAAAAGTAGCTTCGAAAAACGCTTAGGTTAAGTTTCAGAGTTGCATCTAATGTACCGAAGCTGTCCTTAGACATAATTTCACTCTCACAACATTATGGCTGGTTGGAGACAGTCCGAACCACAAATACCGGGTCCATGGTTTTGGCCATATACTGGGGGGACGGGGACGACTCCCATTAACCCCTGACTATACCGGGGATACGCTTATCACAATGCCTTACTGGTCTGTGCTGAAGCAGGGCATTCTGGCAGCCAAGTTGCTTGACCTTTATTAGTGAGCCTGGTTACCCCCTCTCGGAACCACAGACTTAGAAATCGCCAGCTCATATACAGTGCATAAAATATATTTATTTATATACCCTTATACACCATTTTAATAAAAAATATCACAAAATTCTTCTAAGTCCCTCGGGAAGAGTGAAAGACGCGCACGTTCATTTTCAGAGCTCCTAGCACTTCCTATAAGAAGTTAGCCAAAAAGTAGCTTCGAAAAACGCTTAGGTTAAGTTTCAGAGTTGCTTCTAATGTACCGAAGCTGGACTTAGACATAATTTCACTCTCACAACATTATGGCTGGTTGGAGACAGTCCGAACCACAAATACCGGGTCCATGGTTCTGGCCATATACTGGGGGGACAGGGACGACTCCCATTAACCCCTGACTATACCGGGGATACGCTTATCACAATGCCTTACTGGTCTGTGCTGAAGCAGGGCATTCTGGCAGCCAAGTTGCTTGACCTTTATTAGTGAGCCTGGTTACCCCCTCTCGGAACCACAGACTTAGAAATCGCCAGCTCATATACAGTGCATAAAATATATTTATATATATACCCTTATACACCATTTTAATAAAAAATATCACAAAATTCTTCTAAGTCCCTCGGAAAGAGTGAAAGACGCGCACGTTCATTTTCAGAGCTCCTAGACCTTCCTATAAGAAGTTAGCCAAAAAGTAGCTTCGAAAAACGCTTAGGTTAAGTTTCAGAGTTGCTTCTAATGTACCGAAGCTGGAATTAGACATAATTTCACTCTCACAACATTATGGCTGGTTGGAGACAGTCCGAACCACAAGTACTGGGTCCATGGTTCTGGGCGTATACTGGGGGGACGGGGACGACTCCCATTAACCCCTGACTATACCGGGGATACGCTTATCACAATGCCTTACTGGTCTGTGCTGAAGCAGGGCATTCTGGCAGCCAAGTTGCTTGACCTTTATTAGTGAGCCTGGTTACCCCCTCTCGGAACCACAGACTTAGAAATCGCCAGCTCATATACAGTGCATAAAATATATTTATATATATACCCTTATACACCATTTTAATAAAAAATATCACAAAATTCTTCTAAGTCCCTCGGGAAGAGTGAAAGACGCGCACGTTCATTTTCAGAGCTCCTAGACCTTCCTATAAGAAGTTAGCCAAAAAGTAGCTTCGAAAAACGCTTAGGTTAAGTCTCAGAGTTGCATCTAATGTACCAAAGCTGGACTTAGACATAATTTCACTCTCACAACATTATGGCTGGTTGGAGACAGTCCGAACCACAATTACCGGGTCCATGGTTCTGGCCATATACTGGGGGGACGGGGACGACTCCCATTAACCCCTGACTATACCGAGGATACGCTTATCACAATGCCTTACTGGTCTGTGCTGAAGCAGGGCATTCTGGCAGCCAAGTGGCTTGACCTTTATTAGTGAGCCTGGTTACCCCCTCTCGGAACCACAGACTTAGAAATCGCCAGCTCATATACAGTGCATAAAATATATTTATATATCTACCCTTATACACCATTTTAATAAAAAATATCACAAAATTCTTCTAAGTACCTCGGGAAGAGTGAAAGACGCGCACGTTCATTTTCAGAGCTCCTAGACCTTCCTATAAGAAGTTAGCCAAAAAGTAGCTTCGAAAAACGCTTAGGTTAAGTCTCAGAGTTGCATCTAATGTACCGAAGCTGGACTTAGACATAATTTCACTCTCACAACATTATGGCTGGTTGGAGACAGTCCGAACCACAAATACCGGGTCCATGGTTCTGGCCATATACTGGGGGGACGGGGACGACTCCCATTAACCCCTGACTATACCGGGGATACGCTTATCACAATGCCTTACTGGTCTGTGCTGAAGCAGGGCATTCTGGCAGCCAAGTGGCTTGACCTTTATTAGTGAGCCTGGTTACCCCCTCTCGGAACCACAGACTTAGAAATCGCCAGCTCATTTACAGTGCATAAAATAAATTTATATATATATACCCTTATACACCATTTTAATAAAAAATATCACAAAATTCTTGTAAGTCCCTCGGGAAGAGTGAAAGACGCGCACGTTCATTTTCAGAGCTCCTAGACCTTCCTATAAGAAGTTAGCCAAAAAGTAGCTTCGAAAAACGCTTAGGTTAAGTTTCAGAGTTGCTTCTAATGTACCGAAGCTGGAATTAGACATAATTTCACTCTCACAACATTATGGCTGGTTGGAGACAGTCCGAACCACAAGTACTGGGTCCATGGTTCTGGGCGTATACTGGGGGGACGGGGACGACTCCCATTAACCCCTGACTATACCGGGGATACGCTTATCACAATGCCTTTCTGGTCTGTGCTGAAGCAGGGCATTCTGGCAGCCAATTGGCTTGGCTTTTATTAGTGAGCCTGGTTACCCCCTCTCGGAACCACAGACTTAGAAATCGCCAGCTAATATACAGTGCATAAAATATATTTATATATATACCCTTATACACCATTTTAATAAAAAATATCACAAAATTCTTCTAAGTCCCTCGGGAAGAGTTAAAGACGCGCACGTTCATTTTGAGAGCTCCTAGACCTTCCTATAAGAAGTTAGCCAAAAAGTAGCTTCGAAAAACGCTTAGGTTAAGTTTCAGAGTTGCATCTAATGTATCGAAGCTGTCCTTAGACATAATTTCACTCTCACAACATTATGGCTGGTTGGAGACAGTCCGAACCACAAATACCGGGTCCATGGTTTTGGCCATATACTGGGGGGACGGGGACGACTCCCATTAACCCCTGACTATACCGGGGATACGCTTATCACAATGCCTTACTGGTCTGTGCTGAAGCAGGGCATTCTGGCAGCCAAGTTGCTTGACCTTTATTAGTGAGCCTGGTTACCCCCTCTCGGAACCACAGACTTAGAAATCGCCAGCTCATATACAGTGCATAAAATATATTTATTTATATACCCTTATACACCATTTTAATAAAAAATATCACAAAATTCTTCTAAGTCCCTCGGGAAGAGTGAAAGACGCGCACGTTCATTTTCAGAGCTCCTAGACCTTCCTATAAGAAGTTAGCCAAAAAGTAGCTTCGAAAAACGCTTAGGTTAAGTTTCAGAGTTGCTTCTAATGTACCGAAGCTGGACTTAGACATAATTTCACTCTCACAACATTATGGCTGGTTGGAGACAGTCCGAACCACAAATACCGGGTCCATGGTTCTGGCCATATACTGGGGGGACGGGGACGACTCCCATTAACCCCTGACTATACCGGGGATACGCTTATCACAATGCCTTACTGGTCTGTGCTGAAGCAGGGCATTCTGGCAGCCAAGTGGCTTGACCTTTATTAGTGAGCCTGGTTACCCCCTCTCGGAACCACAGACTTAGAAATCGCCAGCTCATATACAGTGCATAAAATAAATTTATATATATATACCCTTATACACCATTTTAATAAAAAATATCACAAAATTCTTCTAAGTCCCTCGGGAAGAGTGAAAGACGCGCACGTTCATTTTCAGAGCTCCTAGACCTTCCTATAAGAAGTTAGCCAAAAAGTAGCTTCGAAAAACGCTTAGGTTAAGTTTCAGAGTTGCTTCTAATGTACCGAAGCTGGAATTAGACATAATTTCACTCTCACAACATTATGGCTGGTTGGAGACAGTCCGAACCACAAGTACTGGGTCCATGGTTCTGGGCGTATACTGGGGGGACGGGGACGACTCCCATTAACCCCTGACTATACCGGGGATACGCTTATCACAATGCCTTTCTGGTCTGTGCTGAAGCAGGGCATTCTGGCAGCCAATTGGCTTGGCTTTTATTAGTGAGCCTGGTTACCCCCTCTCGGAACCACAGACTTAGAAATCGCCAGCTAATATACAGTGCATAAAATATATTTATATATATACCCTTATACACCATTTTAATAAAAAATATCACAAAATTCTTCTAAGTCCCTCGGGAAGAGTTAAAGACGCGCACGTTCATTTTGAGAGCTCCTAGACCTTCCTATAAGAAGTTAGCCAAAAAGTAGCTTCGAAAAACGCTTAGGTTAAGTTTCAGAGTTGCATCTAATGTACCGAAGCTGTCCTTAGACATAATTTCACTCTCACAACATTATGGCTGGTTGGAGACAGTCCGAACCACAAATACCGGGTCCATGGTTTTGGCCATATACTGGGGGGACGGGGACGACTCCCATTAACCCCTGACTATACCGGGGATACGCTTATCACAATGCCTTACTGGTCTGTGCTGAAGCAGGGCATTCTGGCAGCCAAGTTGCTTGACCTTTATTAGTGAGCCTGGTTACCCCCTCTCGGAACCACAGACTTAGAAATCGCCAGCTCATATACAGTGCATAAAATATATTTATTTATATACCCTTATACACCATTTTAATAAAAAATATCACAAAATTCTTCTAAGTCCCTCGGGAAGAGTGAAAGACGCGCACGTTCATTTTCAGAGCTCCTAGCACTTCCTATAAGAAGTTAGCCAAAAAGTAGCTTCGAAAAACGCTTAGGTTAAGTTTCAGAGTTGCTTCTAATGTACCGAAGCTGGACTTAGACATAATTTCACTCTCACAACATTATGGCTGGTTGGAGACAGTCCGAACCACAAATACCGGGTCCATGGTTCTGGCCATATACTGGGGGGACAGGGACGACTCCCATTAACCCCTGACTATACCGGGGATACGCTTATCACAATGCCTTACTGGTCTGTGCTGAAGCAGGGCATTCTGGCAGCCAAGTTGCTTGACCTTTATTAGTGAGCCTGGTTACCCCCTCTCGGAACCACAGACTTAGAAATCGCCAGCTCATATACAGTGCATAAAATATATTTATATATATACCCTTATACACCATTTTAATAAAAAATATCACAAAATTCTTCTAAGTCCCTCGGAAAGAGTGAAAGACGCGCACGTTCATTTTCAGAGCTCCTAGACCTTCCTATAAGAAGTTAGCCAAAAAGTAGCTTCGAAAAACGCTTAGGTTAAGTTTCAGAGTTGCTTCTAATGTACCGAAGCTGGAATTAGACATAATTTCACTCTCACAACATTATGGCTGGTTGGAGACAGTCCGAACCACAAGTACTGGGTCCATGGTTCTGGGCGTATACTGGGGGGACGGGGACGACTCCCATTAACCCCTGACTATACCGGGGATACGCTTATCACAATGCCTTACTGGTCTGTGCTGAAGCAGGGCATTCTGGCAGCCAAGTTGCTTGACCTTTATTAGTGAGCCTGGTTACCCCCTCTCGGAACCACAGACTTAGAAATCGCCAGCTCATATACAGTGCATAAAATATATTTATATATATACCCTTATACACCATTTTAATAAAAAATATCACAAAATTCTTCTAAGTCCCTCGGGAAGAGTGAAAGACGCGCACGTTCATTTTCAGAGCTCCTAGACCTTCCTATAAGAAGTTAGCCAAAAAGTAGCTTCGAAAAACGCTTAGGTTAAGTCTCAGAGTTGCATCTAATGTACCAAAGCTGGACTTAGACATAATTTCACTCTCACAACATTATGGCTGGTTGGAGACAGTCCGAACCACAATTACCGGGTCCATGGTTCTGGCCATATACTGGGGGGACGGGGACGACTCCCATTAACCCCTGACTATACCGAGGATACGCTTATCACAATGCCTTACTGGTCTGTGCTGAAGCAGGGCATTCTGGCAGCCAAGTGGCTTGACCTTTATTAGTGAGCCTGGTTACCCCCTCTCGGAACCACAGACTTAGAAATCGCCAGCTCATATACAGTGCATAAAATATATTTATATATCTACCCTTATACACCATTTTAATAAAAAATATCACAAAATTCTTCTAAGTCCCTCGGGAAGAGTGAAAGACGCGCACGTTCATTTTCAGAGCTCCTAGACCTTCCTATAAGAAGTTAGCCAAAAAGTAGCTTCGAAAAACGCTTAGGTTAAGTCTCAGAGTTGCATCTAATGTACCGAAGCTGGACTTAGACATAATTTCACTCTCACAACATTATGGCTGGTTGGAGACAGTCCGAACCACAAATACCGGGTCCATGGTTCTGGCCATATACTGGGGGGACGGGGACGACTCCCATTAACCCCTGACTATACCGGGGATACGCTTATCACAATGCCTTACTGGTCTGTGCTGAAGCAGGGCATTCTGGCAGCCAAGTGGCTTGACCTTTATTAGTGAGCCTGGTTACCCCCTCTCGGAACCACAGACTTAGAAATCGCCAGCTCATTTACAGTGCATAAAATAAATTTATATATATATACCCTTATACACCATTTTAATAAAAAATATCACAAAATTCTTGTAAGTCCCTCGGGAAGAGTGAAAGACGCGCACGTTCATTTTCAGAGCTCCTAGACCTTCCTATAAGAAGTTAGCCAAAAAGTAGCTTCGAAAAACGCTTAGGTTAAGTTTCAGAGTTGCTTCTAATGTACCGAAGCTGGAATTAGACATAATTTCACTCTCACAACATTATGGCTGGTTGGAGACAGTCCGAACCACAAGTACTGGGTCCATGGTTCTGGGCGTATACTGGGGGGACGGGGACGACTCCCATTAACCCCTGACTATACCGGGGATACGCTTATCACAATGCCTTTCTGGTCTGTGCTGAAGCAGGGCATTCTGGCAGCCAATTGGCTTGGCTTTTATTAGTGAGCCTGGTTACCCCCTCTCGGAACCACAGACTTAGAAATCGCCAGCTAATATACAGTGCATAAAATATATTTATATATATACCCTTATACACCATTTTAATAAAAAATATCACAAAATTCTTCTAAGTCCCTCGGGAAGAGTTAAAGACGCGCACGTTCATTTTGAGAGCTCCTAGACCTTCCTATAAGAAGTTAGCCAAAAAGTAGCTTCGAAAAACGCTTAGGTTAAGTTTCAGAGTTGCATCTAATGTATCGAAGCTGTCCTTAGACATAATTTCACTCTCACAACATTATGGCTGGTTGGAGACAGTCCGAACCACAAATACCGGGTCCATGGTTTTGGCCATATACTGGGGGGACGGGGACGACTCCCATTAACCCCTGACTATACCGGGGATACGCTTATCACAATGCCTTACTGGTCTGTGCTGAAGCAGGGCATTCTGGCAGCCAAGTTGCTTGACCTTTATTAGTGAGCCTGGTTACCCCCTCTCGGAACCACAGACTTAGAAATCGCCAGCTCATATACAGTGCATAAAATATATTTATTTATATACCCTTATACACCATTTTAATAAAAAATATCACAAAATTCTTCTAAGTCCCTCGGGAAGAGTGAAAGACGCGCACGTTCATTTTCAGAGCTCCTAGACCTTCCTATAAGAAGTTAGCCAAAAAGTAGCTTCGAAAAACGCTTAGGTTAAGTTTCAGAGTTGCTTCTAATGTACCGAAGCTGGACTTAGACATAATTTCACTCTCACAACATTATGGCTGGTTGGAGACAGTCCGAACCACAAATACCGGGTCCATGGTTCTGGCCATATACTGGGGGGACAGGGACGACTCCCATTAACCCCTGACTATACCGGGGATACGCTTATCACAATGCCTTACTGGTCTGTGTTGAAGCAGGGCATTCTGGCAGCCAAGTTGCTTGACCTTTATTAGTGAGCCTGGTTACCCCCTCTCGGAACCACAGACTTAGAAATCGCCAGCTCATATACAGTGCATAAAATATATTTATATATATACCCTTATACACCATTTTAATAAAAAATATCACAAAATTCTTCTAAGTCCCTCGGAAAGAGTGAAAGACGCGCACGTTCATTTTCAGAGCTCCTAGACCTTCCTATAAGAAGTTAGCCAAAAAGTAGCATCGAAAAACACTTAGGTTAAGTTTCAGAGTTGCTTCTAATGTACCGAAGCTGGAATTAGACATAATTTCACTCTCACAACATTATGGCTGGTTGGAGACAGTCCGAACCACAAGTACTGGGTCCATGGTTCTGGGCGTATACTGGGGGGACGGGGACGACTCCCATTAACCCCTGACTATACCGGGGATACGCTTATCACAATGCCTTACTGGTCTGTGCTGAAGCAGGGCATTCTGGCAGCCAAGTTGCTTGACCTTTATTAGTGAGCCTGGTTACCCCCTCTCGGAACCACAGACTTAGAAATCGCCAGCTCATATACAGTGCATAAAATATATTTATATATATACCCTTATACACCATTTTAATAAAAAATATCACAAAATTCTTCTAAGTCCCTCGGGAAGAGTGAAAGACGCGCACGTTCATTTTCAGAGCTCCTAGACCTTCCTATAAGAAGTTAGCCAAAAAGTAGCTTCGAAAAACGCTTAGGTTAAGTCTCAGAGTTGCATCTAATGTACCAAAGCTGGACTTAGACATAATTTCACTCTCACAACATTATGGCTGGTTGGAGACAGTCCGAACCACAAATACCGGGTCCATGGTTCTGGCCATATACTGGGGGGACGGGGACGACTCCCATTAACCCCTGACTATACCGAGGATACGCTTATCACAATGCCTTACTGGTCTGTGCTGAAGCAGGGCATTCTGGCAGCCAAGTGGCTTGACCTTTATTAGTGAGCCTGGTTACCCCCTCTCGGAACCACAGACTTAGAAATCGCCAGCTCATATACAGTGCATAAAATATATTTATATATATACCCTTATACACCATTTTAATAAAAAATATCACAAAATTCTTCTAAGTCCCTCGGGAAGAGTTAAAGACACGCACGTTCATTTTCAGAGCTCCTAGACCTTCCTATAAGAAGTTAGCCAAAAAGTAGCTTCGAAAAACGCTTAGGTTAAGTTTCAGAGTTGCATCTAATGTACCGAAGCTGTCCTTAGACATAATTTCACTCTCACAACATTATGGCTGGTTGGAGACAGTCCGAACCACAAATACCGGGTCCATGGTTTTGGCCATATACTGGGGGGACGGGGACGACTCCCATTAACCCCTGACTATACCGGGGATACGCTTATCACAATGCCTTACTGGTCTGTGCTGAAGCAGGGCATTCTGGCAGCCAAGTTGCTTGACCTTTATTAGTGAGCCTGGTTACCCCCTCTCGGAACCACAGACTTAGAAATCGCCAGCTCATATACAGTGCATAAAATATATTTATATATATACCCTTATACACCATTTTAATAAAAAATATCACAAAATTCTTCTAAGTCCCTCGGGAAGAGTGAAAGACGCGCACGTTCATTTTCAGAGCTCCTAGACCTTCCTATAAGAAGTTAGCCAAAAAGTAGCTTCGAAAAACGCTTAGGTTAAGTCTCAGAGTTGCATCTAATGTACCGAAGCTGGACTTAGACATAATTTCACTCTCACAACATTATGGCTGGTTGGAGACAGTCCGAACCACAAGTACCGGGTCCATGGTTCTGGCCATATACTGGGGGGACGGGGACGACTCCCATTAACCCCTGACTATACCGGAGATACGCTTATCACAATGCCTTACTGGTCTGTGCTGAAGCAGGGCATTCTGGCAGCCAAGTGGCTTGACCTTTATTAGTGAGCCTGGTTACCCCCTCTCGGAACCACAGACTTAGAAATCGCCAGCTCATATACAGTGCATAAAATAAATTTATATATATATACCCTTATACAGTACACCATTTTAATAAAAAATATCACAAAATTCTTCTAAGTCCCTCGGGAAGAGTGAAAGACGCGCACGTTCATTTTCAGAGCTCCTAGACCTTCCTATAAGAAGTTAGCCAAAAAGTAGCTTCGAAAAACGCTTAGGTTAAGTTTCAGAGTTGCTTCTAATGTACCGAAGCTGGAATTAGACATAATTTCACTCTCACAACATTATGGCTGGTTGGAGACAGTCCGAACCACAAATACCGGGTCCATGGTTCTGGCCATATACTGGGGGGACGGGGACGACTCCAATTAACCCCTGACTATACCGAGGATACGCTTATCACAATGCCTTACTGGTCTGTGCTGAAGCAGGGCATTCTGGCAGCCAAGTGGCTTGACCTTTATTAGTGAGCCTGGTTACCCCCTCTCGGAACCACAGACTTAGAAATCGCCAGCTCATATACAGTGCATAAAATATATTTATATATATACCCTTATACACCATTTTAATAAAAAATATCACAAAATTCTTCTAAGTCCCTCGGGAAGAGTGAAAGACGCGCACGTTCATTTTCAGAGCTCCTAGACCTTCCTATAAGAAGTTAGCCAAAAAGTAGCTTCGAAAAACGCTTAGGTTAAGTTTCAGAGTTGCTTCTAATGTACCGAAGCTGGAATTAGACATAATTTCACTCTCACAACATTATGGCTGGTTGGAGACAGTCCGAACCACAAGTACTGTGTCCATGGTTCTGGGCGTATACTGGGGGGACGGGGACGACTCCCATTAACCCCTGACTATACCGGGAATACGCTTATCACAATGCCTTTCTGGTCTGTGCTGAAGCAGGGCATTCTGGCAGCCAAGTGGCTTGACTTTTATTAGTGAGCCTGGTTACCCCCTCTCGGAACCACAGACTTAGAAATCGCCAGCTCATATACAGTGCATAAAATATATTTATATATATACCCTTATACACCATTTTAATAAAAAATATCACAAAATTCCTCTAAGTCCCTCGGGAAGAGTTAAAGACGCGCACGTTCATTTTCAGAGCTCCTAGACCTTCCTATAAGAAGTTAGCCAAAAAGTAGCTTCGAAAAACGCTTAGGTTAAGTTTCAGAGTTGCATCTAATGTACCGAAGCTGTCCTTAGACATAATTTCACTCTCACAACATTATGGCTGGTTGGAGACAGTCCGAACCACAAATACCGGGTCCATGGTTTTGGCCATATACTGGGGGGACGGGGACGACTCCCATTAACCCCTGACTATACCGGGGATACGCTTATCACAATGCCTTACTGGTCTGTGCTGAAGCAGGGCATTCTGGCAGCCAAGTGGCTTGACCTTTATTAGTGAGCCTGGTTACCCCCTCTCGGAACCACAGACTTAGAAATCGCCAGCTCATATACAGTGCATAAAATATATTTATATATATACCCTTATACACCATTTTAATAAAAAATATCACAAAATTCTTCTACGTCACTCGGGAAGAGTGAAAGACGCGCACGTTCATTTTCAGAGCTCCTACACCTTCCTATAAGAAGTTAGCCAAAAAGTAGCTTCGAAAAACGCTTAGGTTAAGTCTCAGAGTTGCATCTAATGTACCGAAGCTGGACTTAGACATAATTTCACTCTCACAACATTATGGCTGGTTGGAGACAGTCCGAACCACAAATACCGGGTCCATGGTTCTGGCCATATACTGGGGGGACGGGGACGACTCCCATTAACCCCTGACTATACCGGGGATACGCTTATCACAATGCCTTACTGGTCTGTGCTGAAGCAGGGCATTCTGGCAGCCAAGTGGCTTGACCTTTATTAGTGAGCCTGGTTACCCCCTCTCGGAACCACAGACTTAGAAATCGCCAGCTCATATACAGTGCATAAAATAAATTTATATATATATACCCTTATACACCATTTTAATAAAAAATATCACAAAATTCTTCTAAGTCCCTCGGGAAGAGTGAAAGACGCGCACGTTCATTTTCAGAGCTCCTAGACCTTCCTATAAGAAGTTAGCCAAAAAGTAGCTTCGAAAAACGCTTAGGTTAAGTTTCAGAGTTGCTTCTAATGTACCGAAGCTGGACTTAGACATAATTTCACTCTCACAACATTATGGCTGGTTGGAGACAGTCCGAACCACAAATACCGGGTCCATGGTTCTGGCCATATACTGGGGGGACAGGGACGACTCCCATTAACCCCTGACTATACCGGGGATACGCTTATCACAATGCCTTACTGGTCTGTGCTGAAGCAGGGCATTCTGGCAGCCAAGTTGCTTGACCTTTATTAGTGAGCCTGGTTACCCCCTCTCGGAACCACAGACTTAGAAATCGCAAGCTCATATACAGTGCATAAAATATATTTATATATATACCCTTATACACCATTTTAATAAAAAATATCACAAAATTCTTCTAAGTCCCTCGGGAAGAGTGAAAGACGCGCACGTTCATTTTCAGAGCTCCTACACCTTCCTATAAGAAGTTAGCCAAAAAGTAGCTTCGAAAAACGCAAAGGTTAAGTCTCAGAGTTGCATCTAATGTACCGAAGCTGGACTTAGACATAATTTCACTCTCACAACATTATGGCTGGTTGGAGACAGTCCGAACCACAAATACCGGGTCCATGGTTCTGGCCATATACTGGGGGGACGGGGACGACTCCCATTAACCCCTGACTATACCGGGGATACGCTTATCACAATGCCTTACTGGTCTGTGCTGAAGCAGGGCATTCTGGCAGCCAAGTGGCTTGACCTGTATTAGTGAGCCTGGTTACCCCCTCTCGGAACCACAGACTTAGAAATCGCCAGCTCATATACAGTGCATAAAATAAATTTATATATATATACCCTTATACACCATTTTAATAAAAAATATCACAAAATTCTTCTAAGTCCCTCGGGAAGAGTGAAAGACGCGCACGTTCATTTTCAGAGCTCCTAGACCTTCCTATAAGAAGTTAGCCAAAAAGTAGCTTCGAAAAACGCTTAGGTTAAGTTTCAGAGTTGCTTCTAATGTACCGAAGCTGGACTTAGACATAATTTCACTCTCACAACATTATGGCTGGTTGGAGACAGTCCGAACCACAAATACCGGGTCCATGGTTCTGGCCATATACTGGGGGGACAGGGACGACTCCCATTAACCCCTGACTATACCGGGGATACGCGTATCACAATGCCTTACTGGTCTGTGCTGAAGCAGGGCATTCTGGCAGCCAAGTTGCTTGACCTTTATTAGTGAGCCTGGTTACCCCCTCTCGGAACCACAGACTTAGAAATCGCAAGCTCATATACAGTGCATAAAATATATTTATATATATACCCTTATACACCATTTTAATAAAAAATATCACAAAATTCTTCTAAGTCCCTCGGGAAGAGTGAAAGACGCGCACGTTCATTTTCAGAGCTCCTAGACCTTCCTATAAGAAGTTAGCCAAAAAGTAGCTTCGAAAAACGCTTAGGTTAAGTTTCAGAGTTGCTTCAAATGTACCGAAGCTGGAATTAGACATAATTTCACTCTCACAACATTATGGCTGGTTGGAGACAGTCCGAACCACAAGTACTGGGTCCATGGTTCTGGGCGTATACTGGGGGGACGGGGACGACTCCCATTAACCCCTGACTATACCGGGGATACGCTTATCACAATGCCTTTCTGGTCTGTGCTGAAGCAGGGCATTCTGGCAGCCAATTTGCTTGACTTTTATTAGTGAGCCTGGTTACCCCCTCTCGGAACCACAGACTTAGAAATCGCCAGCTCATATACAGTGCATAAAATATATTTATACTGTATATATACCCTTATACACCATTTTAATAAAAAATATCACAAAATTCTTCTAAGTCCCTCGGGAAGAGTGAAAGACGCGCACGTTCATTTTCAGAGCTCCTAGACCTTCCTATAAGAAGTTAGCCAAAAAGTAGCTTCGAAAAACGCTTAGGTTAAGTTTCAGAGTTGCATCTAATGTACCGAAGCTGTCCTTAGACATAATTTCACTCTCACAACATTATGGCTGGTTGGAGACAGTCCGAACCACAAGTACTGGGTCCATGGTTCTGGGCGTATACTGGGGGGACGGGGACGACTCCCATTAACCCCTGACTATACCGGGGATACGCTTATCACAATGCCTTTCTGGTCTGTGCTGAAGCAGGGCATTCTGGCAGCCAATTTGTTGACTTTCATTAGTGAGCCTGGTTACCCCCTCTCGGAACCACAGACTTAGAAATCGCCAGCTCATATACAGTGCATAAAATATATTTATATATATACCCTTATACACCATTTTAATAAAAAATATCACAAAATTCTTCTAATTCCCTCGGGAAGAGTTAAAGACGCGCACGTTCATTTTCAGAGCTCCTAGACCTTCCTATAAGAAGTTAGCCAAAAAGTAGCTTCGAAAAACGCTTAGGTTAAGTTTCAGAGTTGCATCTAATGTACCGAAGCTGTCCTTAGACATAATTTCACTCTCACAACATTATGGCTGGTTGGAGACAGTCCGAACCACAAATACCGGGTCCATGGTTCTGGCCATATCCTGGGGGGACGGGGACGACTCCCATTAACCCCTGACTATACCGAGGATACGCTTATCACAATGCCTTACTGGTCTGTGCTGAAGCAGGGCATTCTGGCAGCCAAGTGGCTTGACCTTTATTAGTGAGCCTGGTTACCCCCTCTCGGAACCACAGACTTAGAAATCGCCAGCTCATATACAGTGCATAAAATATATTTATATATATACCCTTATACACCATTTTAATAAAAAATATCACAAAATTCTTCTAAGTCCCTCGGGAAGAGTGAAAGACGCGCACGTTCATTTTCAGAGCTCCTAGACCTTCCTATAAGAAGTTAGCCAAAAAGTAGCTTCGAAAAACGCTTAGGTTAAGTCTCAGAGTTGCATCTAATGTACCGAAGCTGGACTTAGACATAATTTCACTCTCACAACATTATGGCTGGTTGGAGACAGTCCGAACCACAAATACCAGGTCCATGGTTCTGGCCATATACTGGGGGGACGGGGACGACTCCCATTAACCCCTGACTATACCGGGGATACGCTTATCACAATGCTTTACTGGTCTGTGCTGAAGCAGGGCATTCTGGCAGCCAAGTGGCTTGACCTTTATTAGTGAGCCTGGTTACCCCCTCTCGGAACCACAGACTTAGAAATCGCCAGCTCATATACAGTGCATAAAATAAATTTATATATATATACCCTTATACACCATTTTAATAAAAAATATCACAAAATTCTTCTAAGTCCCTCGGGAAGAGTGAAAGACGCGCACGTTCATTTTCAGAGCTCCTAGACCTTCCTATAAGAAGTTAGCCAAAAAGTAGCTTCGAAAAACGCTTAGGTTAAGTTTCAGAGTTGCTTCTAATGTACCGAAGCTGGACTTAGACATAATTTCACTCTCACAACATTATGGCTGGTTGGAGACAGTCCGAACCACAAATACCGGGTCCATGGTTCTGGCCATATACTGGGGGGACAGGGACGACTCCCATTAACCCCTGACTATACCGGGGATACGCTTATCACAATGCCTTACTGGTCTGTGCTGAAGCAGGGCATTCTGGCAGCCAAGTTGCTTGACCTTTATTAGTGAGCCTGGTTACCCCCTCTCGGAACCACAGACTTAGAAATCGCCAGCTCATATACAGTGCATAAAATATATTTATATATATACCCTTATACACCATTTTAATAAAAAATATCACAAAATTCTTCTAAGTCCCTCGGGAAGAGTGAAAGAAGCGCACGTTCATTTTCAGAGCTCCTAGACCTTCCTATAAGAAGTTAGCCAAAAAGTAGCTTCGAAAAACGTTTAGGTTAAGTTTCAGAGTTGCTTCTAATGTACCGAAGCTGTCCTTAGACATAATTTCACTCTCACAACATTATGGCTGGTTGGAGACAGTCCGAACCACAAATACCGGGTCCATGGTTTTGGCCATATACTGGGGGGACGGGGACGACTCCCATTAACCCCTGACTATACCGGGGATACGCTTATCACAATGCCTTACTGGTCTGTGCTGAAGCAGGGCATTCTGGCAGCCAAGTGGCTTGACCTTTATTAGTGAGCCTGGTTACCCCCTCTCGGAACCACAGACTTAGAAATCGCCAGCTCATATACAGTGCATAAAATAAATTTATATATATATACCCTTATACACCATTTTAATAAAAAATATCACAAAATTCTTGTAAGTCCCTCGGGAAGAGTGAAAGACGCGCACGTTCATTTTCAGAGCTCCTAGACCTTCCTATAAGAAGTTAGCCAAAAAGTAGCTTCGAAAAACGCTTAGGTTAAGTTTCAGAGTTGCTTCTAATGTACCGAAGCTGGACTTAGACATAATTTCACTCTCACAACATTATGGCTGGTTGGAGACAGTCCGAACCACAAATACCGGGTCCATGGTTCTGGCCATATACTGGGGGGACGGGGACGACTCCCATTAACCCCTGACTATACCGGGGATACGCTTATCACAATGCCTTACTGGTCTGTGCTGAAGCAGGGCATTCTGGCAGCCAAGTGGCTTGACCTTTATTAGTGAGCCTGGTTACCCCCTCTCGGAACCACAGACTTAGAAATCGCCAGCTCATATACAGTGCATAAAATAAATTTATATATATATACCCTTATACACCATTTTAATAAAAAATATCACAAAATTCTTCTAAGTCCCTCGGGAAGAGTGAAAGACGCGCACGTTCATTTTCAGAGCTCCTAGACCTTCCTATAAGAAGTTAGCCAAAAAGTAGCTTCGAAAAACGCTTAGGTTAAGTTTCAGAGTTGCTTCTAATGTACCGAAGCTGGACTTAGACATAATTTCACTCTCACAACATTATGGCTGGTTGGAGACAGTCCGAACCACAAATACCGGGTCCATGGTTCTGGCCATATACTGGGGGGACAGGGACGACTCCCATTAACCCCTGACTATACCGGGGATACGCTTATCACAATGCCTTACTGGTCTGTGCTGAAGCAGGGCATTCTGGCAGCCAAGTTGCTTGACCTTTATTAGTGAGCCTGGTTACCCCCTCTCGGAACCACAGACTTAGAAATCGCAAGCTCATATACAGTGCATAAAATATATTTATATATATACCCTTATACACCATTTTAATAAAAAATATCACAAAATTCTTCTAAGTCCCTCGGGAAGAGTGAAAGACGCGCACGTTCATTTTCAGAGCTCCTACACCTTCCTATAAGAAGTTAGCCAAAAAGTAGCTTCGAAAAACGCAAAGGTTAAGTCTCAGAGTTGCATCTAATGTACCGAAGCTGGACTTAGACATAATTTCACTCTCACAACATTATGGCTGGTTGGAGACAGTCCGAACCACAAATACCGGGTCCATGGTTCTGGCCATATACTGGGGGGACGGGGACGACTCCCATTAACCCCTGACTATACCGGGGATACGCTTATCACAATGCCTTACTGGTCTGTGCTGAAGCAGGGCATTCTGGCAGCCAAGTGGCTTGACCTGTATTAGTGAGCCTGGTTACCCCCTCTCGGAACCACAGACTTAGAAATCGCCAGCTCATATACAGTGCATAAAATAAATTTATATATATATACCCTTATACACCATTTTAATAAAAAATATCACAAAATTCTTCTAAGTCCCTCGGGAAGAGTGAAAGACGCGCACGTTCATTTTCAGAGCTCCTAGACCTTCCTATAAGAAGTTAGCCAAAAAGTAGCTTCGAAAAACGCTTAGGTTAAGTTTCAGAGTTGCTTCTAATGTACCGAAGCTGGACTTAGACATAATTTCACTCTCACAACATTATGGCTGGTTGGAGACAGTCCGAACCACAAATACCGGGTCCATGGTTCTGGCCATATACTGGGGGGACAGGGACGACTCCCATTAACCCCTGACTATACCGGGGATACGCGTATCACAATGCCTTACTGGTCTGTGCTGAAGCAGGGCATTCTGGCAGCCAAGTTGCTTGACCTTTATTAGTGAGCCTGGTTACCCCCTCTCGGAACCACAGACTTAGAAATCGCAAGCTCATATACAGTGCATAAAATATATTTATATATATACCCTTATACACCATTTTAATAAAAAATATCACAAAATTCTTCTAAGTCCCTCGGGAAGAGTGAAAGACGCGCACGTTCATTTTCAGAGCTCCTAGACCTTCCTATAAGAAGTTAGCCAAAAAGTAGCTTCGAAAAACGCTTAGGTTAAGTTTCAGAGTTGCTTCAAATGTACCGAAGCTGGAATTAGACATAATTTCACTCTCACAACATTATGGCTGGTTGGAGACAGTCCGAACCACAAGTACTGGGTCCATGGTTCTGGGCGTATACTGGGGGGACGGGGACGACTCCCATTAACCCCTGACTATACCGGGGATACGCTTATCACAATGCCTTTCTGGTCTGTGCTGAAGCAGGGCATTCTGGCAGCCAATTTGCTTGACTTTTATTAGTGAGCCTGGTTACCCCCTCTCGGAACCACAGACTTAGAAATCGCCAGCTCATATACAGTGCATAAAATATATTTATACTGTATATATACCCTTATACACCATTTTAATAAAAAATATCACAAAATTCTTCTAAGTCCCTCGGGAAGAGTGAAAGACGCGCACGTTCATTTTCAGAGCTCCTAGACCTTCCTATAAGAAGTTAGCCAAAAAGTAGCTTCGAAAAACGCTTAGGTTAAGTTTCAGAGTTGCATCTAATGTACCGAAGCTGTCCTTAGACATAATTTCACTCTCACAACATTATGGCTGGTTGGAGACAGTCCGAACCACAAGTACTGGGTCCATGGTTCTGGGCGTATACTGGGGGGACGGGGACGACTCCCATTAACCCCTGACTATACCGGGGATACGCTTATCACAATGCCTTTCTGGTCTGTGCTGAAGCAGGGCATTCTGGCAGCCAATTTGTTGACTTTCATTAGTGAGCCTGGTTACCCCCTCTCGGAACCACAGACTTAGAAATCGCCAGCTCATATACAGTGCATAAAATATATTTATATATATACCCTTATACACCATTTTAATAAAAAATATCACAAAATTCTTCTAATTCCCTCGGGAAGAGTTAAAGACGCGCACGTTCATTTTCAGAGCTCCTAGACCTTCCTATAAGAAGTTAGCCAAAAAGTAGCTTCGAAAAACGCTTAGGTTAAGTTTCAGAGTTGCATCTAATGTACCGAAGCTGTCCTTAGACATAATTTCACTCTCACAACATTATGGCTGGTTGGAGACAGTCCGAACCACAAATACCGGGTCCATGGTTCTGGCCATATCCTGGGGGGACGGGGACGACTCCCATTAACCCCTGACTATACCGAGGATACGCTTATCACAATGCCTTACTGGTCTGTGCTGAAGCAGGGCATTCTGGCAGCCAAGTGGCTTGACCTTTATTAGTGAGCCTGGTTACCCCCTCTCGGAACCACAGACTTAGAAATCGCCAGCTCATATACAGTGCATAAAATATATTTATATATATACCCTTATACACCATTTTAATAAAAAATATCACAAAATTCTTCTAAGTCCCTCGGGAAGAGTGAAAGACGCGCACGTTCATTTTCAGAGCTCCTAGACCTTCCTATAAGAAGTTAGCCAAAAAGTAGCTTCGAAAAACGCTTAGGTTAAGTCTCAGAGTTGCATCTAATGTACCGAAGCTGGACTTAGACATAATTTCACTCTCACAACATTATGGCTGGTTGGAGACAGTCCGAACCACAAATACCAGGTCCATGGTTCTGGCCATATACTGGGGGGACGGGGACGACTCCCATTAACCCCTGACTATACCGGGGATACGCTTATCACAATGCTTTACTGGTCTGTGCTGAAGCAGGGCATTCTGGCAGCCAAGTGGCTTGACCTTTATTAGTGAGCCTGGTTACCCCCTCTCGGAACCACAGACTTAGAAATCGCCAGCTCATATACAGTGCATAAAATAAATTTATATATATATACCCTTATACACCATTTTAATAAAAAATATCACAAAATTCTTCTAAGTCCCTCGGGAAGAGTGAAAGACGCGCACGTTCATTTTCAGAGCTCCTAGACCTTCCTATAAGAAGTTAGCCAAAAAGTAGCTTCGAAAAACGCTTAGGTTAAGTTTCAGAGTTGCTTCTAATGTACCGAAGCTGGACTTAGACATAATTTCACTCTCACAACATTATGGCTGGTTGGAGACAGTCCGAACCACAAATACCGGGTCCATGGTTCTGGCCATATACTGGGGGGACAGGGACGACTCCCATTAACCCCTGACTATACCGGGGATACGCTTATCACAATGCCTTACTGGTCTGTGCTGAAGCAGGGCATTCTGGCAGCCAAGTTGCTTGACCTTTATTAGTGAGCCTGGTTACCCCCTCTCGGAACCACAGACTTAGAAATCGCCAGCTCATATACAGTGCATAAAATATATTTATATATATACCCTTATACACCATTTTAATAAAAAATATCACAAAATTCTTCTAAGTCCCTCGGGAAGAGTGAAAGAAGCGCACGTTCATTTTCAGAGCTCCTAGACCTTCCTATAAGAAGTTAGCCAAAAAGTAGCTTCGAAAAACGTTTAGGTTAAGTTTCAGAGTTGCTTCTAATGTACCGAAGCTGTCCTTAGACATAATTTCACTCTCACAACATTATGGCTGGTTGGAGACAGTCCGAACCACAAATACCGGGTCCATGGTTTTGGCCATATACTGGGGGGACGGGGACGACTCCCATTAACCCCTGACTATACCGGGGATACGCTTATCACAATGCCTTACTGGTCTGTGCTGAAGCAGGGCATTCTGGCAGCCAAGTTGCTTGACCTTTATTAGTGAGCCTGGTTACCCCCTCTCGGAACCACAGACTTAGAAATCGCCAGCTCATATACAGTGCATAAAATATATTTATATATATACCCTTATACACCATTTTAATAAAAAATATCACAAAATTCTTCTAAGTCCCTCGGGAAGAGTGAAAGACGCGCACGTTCATTTTCAGAGCTCCTAGACCTTCCTATAAGAAGTTAGCCAAAAAGTAGCTTCGAAAAACGCTTAGGTTAAGTCTCAGAGTTGCATCTAATGTACCGAAGCTGGACTTAGACATAATTTCACTCTCACAACATTATGGCTGGTTGGAGACAGTCCGAACCACAAATACCGGGTCCATGGTTCTGGCCATATACTGGGGGGACGGGGACGACTCCAATTAACCCCTGACTATACCGAGGATACGCTTATCACAATGCCTTACTGGTCTGTGCTGAAGCAGGGCATTCTGGCAGCCAAGTGGCTTGACCTTTATTAGTGAGCCTGGTTACCCCCTCTCGGAACCACAGACTTAGAAATCGCCAGCTCATATACAGTGCATAAAATATATTTATATATATACCCTTATACACCATTTTAATAAAAAATATCACAAAATTCTTCTAAGTCCCTCGGGAAGAGTGAAAGACGCGCACGTTCATTTTCAGAGCTCCTAGACCTTCCTATAAGAAGTTAGCCAAAAAGTAGCTTCGAAAAACGCTTAGGTTAAGTTTCAGAGTTGCTTCTAATGTACCGAAGCTGGAATTAGACATAATTTCACTCTCACAACATTATGGCTGGTTGGAGACAGTCCGAACCACAAGTACTGTGTCCATGGTTCTGGGCGTATACTGGGGGGACGGGGACGACTCCCATTAACCCCTGACTATACCGGGGATACGCTTATCACAATGCCTTTCTGGTCTGTGCTGAAGCAGGGCATTCTGGCAGCCAAGTGGCTTGACTTTTATTAGTGAGCCTGGTTACCCCCTCTCGGAACCACAGACTTAGAAATCGCCAGCTCATATACAGTGCATAAAATATATTTATATATATACCCTTATACACCATTTTAATAAAAAATATCACAAAATTCCTCTAAGTCCCTCGGGAAGAGTTAAAGACGCGCACGTTCATTTTCAGAGCTCCTAGACCTTCCTATAAGAAGTTAGCCAAAAAGTAGCTTCGAAAAACGCTTAGGTTAAGTTTCAGAGTTGCATCTAATGTACCGAAGCTGTCCTTAGACATAATTTCACTCTCACAACATTATGGCTGGTTGGAGACAGTCCGAACCACAAATACCGGGTCCATGGTTTTGGCCATATACTGGGGGGACGGGGACGACTCCCATTAACCCCTGACTATACCGGGGATACGCTTATCACAATGCCTTACTGGTCTGTGCTGAAGCAGGGCATTCTGGCAGCCAAGTTGCTTGACCTTTATTAGTGAGCCTGGTTACCCCCTCTCGGAACCACAGACTTAGAAATCGCCAGCTCATATACAGTGCATAAAATATATTTATATATATACCCTTATACACCATTTTAATAAAAAATATCACAAAATTCTTCTAAGTCCCTCGGGAAGAGTGAAAGACGCGCACGTTCATTTTCAGAGCTCCTAGACCTTCCTATAAGAAGTTAGCCAAAAAGTAGCTTCGAAAAACGCTTAGGTTAAGTCTCAGAGTTGCATCTAATGTACCGAAGCTGGACTTAGACATAATTTCACTCTCACAACATTATGGCTGGTTGGAGACAGTCCGAACCACAAATACCGGGTCCATGTTTCTGGCCATATACTGGGGGGACGGGGACGACTCCCATTAACCCCTGACTATACCGAGGATACGCTTATCACAATGCCTTACTGGTCTGTGCTGAAGCAGGGCATTCTGGCAGCCAAGTGGCTTGACCTTTATTAGTGAGCCTGGTTACCCCCTCTCGGAACCACAGACTTAGAAATCGCCAGCTCATATACAGTGCATAAAATAAATTTATATATATATACCCTTATACACCATTTTAATAAAAAATATCACAAAATTCTTCTAAGTCCCTCGGGAAGAGTGAAAGACGCGCACGTTCATTTTCAGAGCTTCTAGACCTTCCTATAAGAAGTTAGCCAAAAAGTAGCTTCGAAAAACGCTTAGGTTAAGTTTCAGAGTTGCATCTAATGTACCGAAGCTGGAATTAGACATAATTTCACTCTCACAACATTATGGCTGGTTGGAGACAGTCCGAACCACAAGTACTGGGTCCATGGTTCTGGGCGTATACTGGGGGGACGGGGACGACTCCCATTAACCCCTGACTATACCGGGGATACGCTTATCACAATGCCTTACTGGTCTGTGCTGAAGCAGGGCATTCTGGCAGCCAAGTGGCTTGACCTTTATTAGTGAGCCTGGTTACCCCCTCTCGGAACCACAGACTTAGAAATCGCCAGCTCATATACAGTGCATAAAATATATTTATATACTGTATATACCCTTATACACCATTTTAATAAAAAATATCACAAAATTCTTCTAAGTCCCTCGGGAAGAGTGAAAGACGCGCACGTTCATTTTCAGAGCTTCTAGACCTTCCTATAAGAAGTTAGCCAAAAAGTAGCTTCGAAAAACGCTTAGGTTAAGTTTCAGAGTTGCTTCTCATGTACCAAAGCTGGACTTAGACATAATTTCACTCTCACAACATTATGGCTGGTTGGAGACAGTCCGAACCACAAATACCGGGTCCATGGTTCTGGCCATATACTGGGGGGACGGGGACGACTCCCATTAACCCCTGACTATACCGGGGATACGCTTATCACAATGCCTTACTGGTCTGTGCTGAAGCAGGGCATTCTGGCAGCCAAGTGGCTTGACCTTTATTAGTGAGCCTGGTTACCCCCTCTCGGAACCACAGACTTAGAAATCGCCAGCTCATATACAGTGCATAAAATAAATTTATATATATATACCCTTATTCACCATTTTAATAAAAAATATCACAAAATTCTTCTAAGTCCCTCGGGAAGAGTGAAAGACGCGCACGTTCATTTTCAGAGCTCCTAGACCTTCCTATAAGAAGTTAGCCAAAAAGTAGCTTCGAAAAACGCTTAGGTTAAGTTTCAGAGTTGCTTCTAATCTACCGAAGCTGGAATTAGACATAATTTCACTCTCACAACATTATGGCTGGTTGGAGACAGTCCGAACCACAAGTACTGGGTCCATGGTTCTGGGCGTATACTGGGGGGACGGGGACGACTCCCATTAACCCCTGACTATACCGGGGATACGCTTATCACAATGCCTTACTGGTCTGTGCTGAAGCAGGGCATTCTGGCAGCCAAGTGGCTTGACCTTTATTAGTGAGCCTGGTTACCCCCTCTCGGAACCACAAACTTAGAAATCGCCAGCTCATATACAGTGCATAAAATAAATTTATATATATATACCCTTATACACCATTTTAATAAAAAATATCACAAAATTCTTCTAAGTCCCTCGGGAAGAGTGAAAGACGCGCACGTTCATTTTCAGAGCTCCTAGACCTTACTATAAGAAGTTAGCCAAAAAGTAGCTTCGAAAAACGCTTAGGTTAAGTTTCAGAGTTGCTTCTAATGTACCGAAGCTGGAATTAGACATAATTTCACTCTCACAACATTATGGCTGGTTGGAGACAGTCCGAACCACAAGTACTGGGTCCATGGTTCTGGGCGTATACTGGGGGGACGGGGACGACTCCCATTAACCCCTGACTATACCGGGGATACGCTTATCACAATGCCTTACTGGTCTGTGCTGAAGCAGGGCATTCTGGCAGCCAAGTGGCTTGACCTTTATTAGTGAGCCTGGTTACCCCCTCTCGGAACCACAAACTTAGAAATCGCCAGCTCATATACAGTACATAAAATATATTTATATATATACCCTTATACACCATTTTAATAAAAAATATCACAAAATTCTTCTAAGTCCCTCGGGAAGAGTTAAAGACGCGCACGTTCATTTTCAGAGCTCCTAGACCTTCCTATAAGAAGTTAGCCAAAAAGTAGCTTCGAAAAACGCTTAGGTTAAGTTTCAGAGTGGCATCTAATGTACCGAAGCTGGACTTAGACATAATTTCACTCTCACAACATTATGGCTGGTTGGAGACAGTCCGAACCACAAGTACTGGGTCCATGGTTCTGGGCGTATACTGGGGGGACGGGGACGACTCCCATTAACCCCTGACTATACCGGGGATACGCTTATCACAATGCCTTACTGGTCTGTGCTGAAGCAGGGCATTCTGGCAGCCAAGTGGCTTGACCTTTATTAGTGAGCCTGGTTACCCCCTCTCGGAACCACAGACTTAGAAATCGCCAGCTCATATACAGTGCATAAAATATATTTATATATATATACCCTTATACACCATTTTAATAAAAAATATCAAAAAATTCTTCTAAGTCCCTCGGGAAGAGTGAAAGACGCGCACGTTAATTTTCAGAGCTCCTAGACGTTCCTATAAGAAGTTAGCCAAAAAGTAGCTTCGAAAAACGCTTAGGTTAAGTTTCAGAGTTGCTTCTAATGTACCAAAGCTGGACTTAGACATAATTTCACTCTCACAACATTATGGCTGGTTGGAGAAAGTCCGAACCACAAATACCGGGTCCATGGTTCTGGCCATATACTGGGGGGACGGGGGGGACTCCCATTAACCCCTGACTATACCGGGGATACGCGTATCACAATGCCTTACTGGTCTGTGCTGAAGCAGGGCATTCTGGCAGCCAAGTGGCTTGACCTTTATTAGTGAGCCTGGTTACCCCCTCTCGGAACCAGACTTAGAAATCGCCAGCTCATATACAGTGCATAAAATATATTTATATACAGTATATACCCTTATACACCATTTAAATAAAAAATATCACAAAATTCTTCTAAGTCCCTCGGGAAGAGTGAAAGACGCGCACGTTCATTTTCAGAGCTCCTAGACCTTCCTATAAGAAGTTAGCCAAAAAGTAGCTTCGAAAAACGCTTAGGTTAAGTTTCAGAGTGGCTTCTAATGTACCAAAGCGGAACTTAGACATAATTTCACTCTCACAACATTATGGCTGGTTGGAGACAGTCCGAACCACAAGTACTGGGTCCATGGTTCTGGGCGTATACTGGGGGGACGGGGGGGACTCCCATTAACCCCTGACTATACCGGGGATACGCTTATCACAATGCCTTTCTGGTCTGTGCTGAAGCAGGGCATTCTGGCAGCCAAGTGGCTTGACCTTTATTAGTGAGCCTGGTTACCCCCTCTCGGAACCACAGACTTAGAAATCGCCAGCTCATATACAGTGCATAAAATATATTTATACAGTATATATACCCTTATACACCATTTTAATAAAAAATATCACAAAATTCTTCTAAGTCCCTCGGGAAGAGTGAAAGACGCGCACATTCATTTTCAGAGCTCCTAGACCTTCCTATAAGAAGTTAGCCAAAAAGTAGCTTCGAAAAACGGTTAGGTTAAGTTTCAGAGTTTCTTCTAATGTACCGAAGCTGGAATTAGACATAATTTCACTCTCACAACATTATGGCTGGTTGGAGACAGTCCGAACCACAAGTACTGGGTCCATGGTTCTGGGCGTATACTGGGGGGACGGGGACGACTCCCATTAACCCCTGACTATACCGGGGATACGCTTATCACAATGCCTTTCTGGTCTGTGCTGAAGCAGGGCATTCTGGCAGCCAATTGGCTTGACTTTTATTAGTGAGCCTGGTTACCCCCTCTCGGAAACACAGACTTAAAAATCGCCAGCTCATATACAGTGCATAAAATATATTTATATATATACCCTTATACACCATTTTATTAAAAAATATAACAAAATTCTTCTAAGTACCTCGGGAAGAGTTAAAGACGCGCACGTTCATTTTCAGAGCTCCTAGACCTTCCTATAAGAAGTTAGCCAAAAAGTAGCTTCGAAAAACGCTTAGGTTAAGTTTCAGAGTTGCATCTAATGTACCGAAGCTGGACTTAGACATAATTTCACTCTCACAACATTATGGCTGGTTGGAGACAGACCGAACCACACATACCGGGTCCATGGTTCTGGCCATATACTGAGGGGACGGGGACGACTCCCATAAACCCCTGACTATACAGGGGATATGCTTATCACAATGCCTTACTGGTCTGTGCTGAAGCAGGGCATTCTGGCAGCCAAGTGGCTTGACCTTTATTAGTGAGCCTGGTTACCCCCTCTCGGAACCACAGACTTAGAAATCGCCAGCTCATATACAGTGCATAAAATAAATTTATATATATATACCCTTAAACACCATTTTAATAAAAAATATCAGAAAATTCTTCTAAGTCCCTCGGGAAGAGTGAAAGACGCGCACGTTCATTTTCAGAGCTCCTAGACCTTCCTATAAGAAGTTAGCCAAAAAGTAGCTTCGAAAAACGGTTAGATTAAGTTTCAGAGTTGCTTCTAATGTACCGAAGCTGGAATTAGACATAATTTCACTCTCAAAACATTATGGCTGGTTGGAGACAGTCCGAACCACAAGTACTGGGTCCATGGTTCTGGGCGTATACTGGGGGGACGGGGACGACTCCCATTAACCCCTGACTATACCGGGGATACGCTTATCACAATGCCTTTCTGGTCTGTGCTGAAGCAGGGCATTCTGGCAGCCAATTGGCTTGACTTTTATTAGTGAGCCTGGTTACCCCCTCTCGGAACCACAGACTTAGAAATCGCCAGCTCATATACAGTGCATAAAATAAATTTATATATATATACCCTTATACACCATTTTAATAAAAAATATCAGAAAATTCTTCTAAGTCCCTCGGGAAGAGTGAAAGACGCGCACATTCATTTTCAGAGCTCCTAGATGTTCCTATAAGAAGTTAGCCAAAAAGTAGCTTCGATAAACGCTTAGGTTAAGTTTCAGAGTTGCTTCTAATGTACCAAAGCTGGACTTAGACATAATTTCACTCTCACAACATTATGGCTGGTTGGAGAAAGTCCGAACCACAAATACCGGGTCCATGGTTCTGGCCATATACTGGGGGGACGGGGGGTACTCCCATTAACCCCTGACTATACCGGGGATACGCGTATCACAATGCCTTACTGGTCTGTGCTGAAGCAGGGCATTCTGGCAGCCAAGTGGCTTGACCTTTATTAGTGAGCCTGGTTACCCCCTCTCGGAACCACAGACTTAGAAATCGCCAGCTCATATACAGTGCATAAAATATATTTATATACAGTATATACCCTTATACACCATTTAAATAAAAAATATCACAAAATTCTTCTAAGTCCCTCGGGAAGAGTTAAAGACGCGCACGTTCATTTTCAGAACTCCTAGACCTTCCTATAAGAAGTTAGCCAAAAAGTACCTTCGAAAAACGCTTAGGTTAAGTTTCAGAGTTGCATCTAATGTACCGAAGCTGGACTTAGACATAATTTCACTCTCACAACATTATGGCTGGTTGGAGACATTCCGAACCACAAATACCGGGTCCATGGTTCTGGCCATATACTGGGGGGACGGGGACGACTCCCATTAACCCCTGACTATACCGGGAATACGCTTATCACAATGCCTTACTGGTCTGTGCTGAAGCAGGGCATTCTGGCAGCCAAGTGGCTTGACCTTTATTAGTGAGCCTGGTTACCCCCTCTCGGAACCACAGACTTAGAAATCGCCAGCTCATATACAGTGCATAAAATAAATTTATATATATATACCCTTATACACCATTTTAATAAAAAATATCAGAAAATTCTTCTAAGTCCCTCGGGAAGAGTGAAAGACGCGCACGTTCATTTTCAGAGCTCCTAGACCTTCCTATAAGAAGTTAGCCAAAAAGTAGCTTCGAAAAACGCTTAGGTTAAGTTTCAGAGTGGCTTCTAATGTACCAAAGCGGGACTTAGACATAATTTCACTCTCACAACATTATGGCTGGTTGGAGACAGTCCGAACCACAATTACCGGGTCCATGGTTCTGGGCGTATACTGGGGGGACGGGGACGACTCCCATTAACCCCTGACTATACCGGGGATACGCTTATCACAATGCCTTTCTGGTCTGTGCTGAAGCAGGGCATTCTGGCAGCCAAGTGGCTTGACCTTTATTAGTGAGCCTGGTTACCCCCTCTCGGAACCACAGACTTAGAAATCGCCAGCTCATATACTGTGCATAAAATATATTTATATATATACCCTTATACACAATTTTAATAAAAAATATCACAAAATTCTTCTAAGTCCCTCGGGAAGAGTGAAAGACGCGCACGTTCATTTTCAGAGCTCCTAGACCTTCCTATAAGATGTTAGCCAAAAAGTAGCTTCGAAAAACGGTTAGATTAAGTTTCAGAGTTGCTTCTAATGTACCGAAGCTGGAATTAGACATAATTTCACTCTCACAACATTATGGCTGGTTGGAGACAGTCCGAACCACAAGTACTGGGTCCATGGTTCTGGGCGTATACTGGGGGGACGGGGACGACTCCCATTAACCCCTGACTATACCGGGGATACGCTTATCACAATGCCTTACTGGTCTGTGCTGAAGCAGGGCATTCTGGCAGCCAAGTGGCTTGACCTTTATTAGTGAGCCTGGTTACCCCCTCTCGGAACCACAGACTTAGAAATCGCCAGCTCATATACAGTGCATAAAATAAATTTATATATATATACCCTTATACACCATTTTAATAAAAAATATCAGAAAATTCTTCTAAGTCCCTCGGGAAGAGTGAAAGACGCGCACGTTCATTTTCAGAGCTCCTAGACCTTCCTATAAGAAGTTAGCCAAAAAGTAGCTTCGAAAAACGCTTAGGTTAAGTTTCAGAGTGGCTTCTAATGTACCAAAGCGGGACTTAGACATAATTTCACTCTCACAACATTATGGCTGGTTGGAGACAGTCCGAACCACAATTACCGGGTCCATGGTTCTGGGCGTATACTGGGGGGACGGGGACGACTCCCATTAACCCCTGACTATACCGGGGATACGCTTATCACAATGCCTTTCTGGTCTGTGCTGAAGCAGGGCATTCTGGCAGCCAAGTGGCTTGACCTTTATTAGTGAGCCTGGTTACCCCCTCTCGGAACCACAGACTTAGAAATCGCCAGCTCATATACAGTGCATAAAATATATTTATATATATATACCCTTATACACAATTTTAATAAAAAATATCACAAAATTCTTCTAAGTCCCTCGGGAAGAGTGAAAGACGCGCACGTTCATTTTCAGAGCTCCTAGACCTTCCTATAAGAAGTTAGCCAAAAAGTAGCTTCGAAAAACGGTTAGATTAAGTTTCAGAGTTGCTTCTAATGTACCGAAGCTGGAATTAGACATAATTTCACTCTCACAACATTATGGCTGGTTGGAGACAGTCCGAACCACAAGTACTGGGTCCATGGTTCTGGGCGTATACTGGGGGGACGGGGACGACTCCCATTAACCCCTGACTATACCGGGGATACGCTTATCACAATGCCTTTCTGGTCTGTGCTGAAGCAGGGCATTCTGGCAGCCAATTGGCTTGACTTTTATTAGTGAGCCTGGTTACCCCCTCTCGGAACCACAGACTTAGAAATCGCCAGCTCATATACAGTGCATAAAATAAATTTATATATATATACCCTTATACACCATTTTAATAAAAAATATCAGAAAATTCTTCTAAGTCCCTCGGGAAGAGTGACAGACGCGCACGTTCATTTTCAGAGCTCCTAGACCTTCCTATAAGAAGTTAGCCAAAAAGTAGCTTCGAAAAACGCTTAGGTTAAGTTTCAGAGTTGCTTCTAATGTACCAAAGCTGGACTTAGACATAATTTCACTCTCACAACATTATGGCTGGTTGGAGAAAGTCCGAACCACAAATACCGGGTCCATGGTTCTGGCCATATACTGGGGGGACGGGGGGGACTCCCATTAACCCCTGACTATACCGGGGATACGCGTATCACAATGCCTTACTGGTCTGTGCTGAAGCAGGGCATTCTGGCAGCCAAGTGGCTTGACCTTTATTAGTGAGCCTGGTTACCCCCTCTCGGAACCACAGACTTAGAAATCGCCAGCTCATATACAGTGCATAAAATATATTTATATACAGTATATACCCTTATACACCATTTAAATAAAAAATATCACAAAATTCTTCTAAGTCCCTCGGGAAGAGTGAAAGACGCGCACGTTCATTTTCAGAGCTCCTAGACCTTCCTATAAGAAGTTAGCCAAAAATTAGCTTCGAAAAACGCTTAGGTTAAGTTTCAGAGTGGCTTCTAATGTACCAAAGCGGGACTTAGACATAATTTCACTCTCACAACATTATGGCTGGTTGGAGACAGTCCGAACCACAATTACCGGGTCCATGGTTCTGGGCGTATATTGGGGGGACGGGGACGACTCCCATTAACCCCTGACTATACCGGGGATACGCTTATCACAATGCCTTTCTGGTCTGTGCTGAAGCAGGGCATTCTGGCAGCCAATTGGCTTGACTTTTATTAGTGAGCCTGGTTACCCCCTCTCGGAACCACAGACTTAAAAATCGCCAGCTCATATACAGTGCATAAAATATATTTATATATATACCCTTATACACCATTTTATTAAAAAATATAACAAAATTCTTCTAAGTACCTCGGGAAGAGTTAAAGACGCGCACGTTCATTTTCAGAGCTCCTAGACCTTCCTATAAGAAGTTAGCCAAAAAGTAGCTTCGAAAAACGCTTAGGTTAAGTTTCAGAGTTGCATCTAATGTACCGAAGCTGGACTTAGACATAATTTCACTCTCACAACATTATGGCTGGTTGGAGACAGACCGAACCACACATACCGGGTCCATGGTTCTGGCCATATACTGAGGGGACGGGGACGACTCCCATAAACCCCTGACTATACAGGGGATATGCTTATCACAATGCCTTACTGGTCTGTGCTGAAGCAGGGCATTCTGGCAGCCAAGTGGCTTGACCTTTATTAGTGAGCCTGGTTACCCCCTCTCGGAACCACAGACTTAGAAATCGCCAGCTCATATACAGTGCATAAAATAAATTTATATATATATACCCTTAAACACCATTTTAATAAAAAATATCAGAAAATTCTTCTAAGTCCCTCGGGAAGAGTGAAAGACGCGCACGTTCATTTTCAGAGCTCCTAGACCTTCCTATAAGAAGTTAGCCAAAAAGTAGCTTCGAAAAACGGTTAGATTAAGTTTCAGAGTTGCTTCTAATGTACCGAAGCTGGAATTAGACATAATTTCACTCTCAAAACATTATGGCTGGTTGGAGACAGTCCGAACCACAAGTACTGGGTCCATGGTTCTGGGCGTATACTGGGGGGACGGGGACGACTCCCATTAACCCCTGACTATACCGGGGATACGCTTATCACAATGCCTTTCTGGTCTGTGCTGAAGCAGGGCATTCTGGCAGCCAATTGGCTTGACTTTTATTAGTGAGCCTGGTTACCCCCTCTCGGAACCACAGACTTAGAAATCGCCAGCTCATATACAGTGCATAAAATAAATTTATATATATATACCCTTATACACCATTTTAATAAAAAATATCAGAAAATTCTTCTAAGTCCCTCGGGAAGAGTGAAAGACGCGCACATTCATTTTCAGAGCTCCTAGACGTTCCTATAAGAAGTTAGCCAAAAAGTAGCTTCGATAAACGCTTAGGTTAAGTTTCAGAGTTGCTTCTAATGTACCAAAGCTGGACTTAGACATAATTTCACTCTCACAACATTATGGCTGGTTGGAGAAAGTCCGAACCACAAATACCGGGTCCATGGTTCTGGCCATATACTGGGGGGACGGGGGGTACTCCCATTAACCCCTGACTATACCGGGGATACGCGTATCACAATGCCTTACTGGTCTGTGCTGAAGCAGGGCATTCTGGCAGCCAAGTGGCTTGACCTTTATTAGTGAGCCTGGTTACCCCCTCTCGGAACCACAGACTTAGAAATCGCCAGCTCATATACAGTGCATAAAATATATTTATATACAGTATATACCCTTATACACCATTTAAATAAAAAATATCACAAAATTCTTCTAAGTCCCTCGGGAAGAGTTAAAGACGCGCACGTTCATTTTCAGAACTCCTAGACCTTCCTATAAGAAGTTAGCCAAAAAGTACCTTCGAAAAACGCTTAGGTTAAGTTTCAGAGTTGCATCTAATGTACCGAAGCTGGACTTAGACATAATTTCACTCTCACAACATTATGGCTGGTTGGAGACATTCCGAACCACAAATACCGGGTCCATGGTTCTGGCCATATACTGGGGGGACGGGGACGACTCCCATTAACCCCTGACTATACCGGGAATACGCTTATCACAATGCCTTACTGGTCTGTGCTGAAGCAGGGCATTCTGGCAGCCAAGTGGCTTGACCTTTATTAGTGAGCCTGGTTACCCCCTCTCGGAACCACAGACTTAGAAATCGCCAGCTCATATACAGTGCATAAAATAAATTTATATATATATACCCTTATACACCATTTTAATAAAAAATATCAGAAAATTCTTCTAAGTCCCTCGGGAAGAGTGAAAGACGCGCACGTTCATTTTCAGAGCTCCTAGACCTTCCTATAAGAAGTTAGCCAAAAAGTAGCTTCGAAAAACGCTTAGGTTAAGTTTCAGAGTGGCTTCTAATGTACCAAAGCGGGACTTAGACATAATTTCACTCTCACAACATTATGGCTGGTTGGAGACAGTCCGAACCACAATTACCGGGTCCATGGTTCTGGGCGTATACTGGGGGGACGGGGACGACTCCCATTAACCCCTGACTATACCGGGGATACGCTTATCACAATGCCTTTCTGGTCTGTGCTGAAGCAGGGCATTCTGGCAGCCAAGTGGCTTGACCTTTATTAGTGAGCCTGGTTACCCCCTCTCGGAACCACAGACTTAGAAATCGCCAGCTCATATACTGTGCATAAAATATATTTATATATATACCCTTATACACAATTTTAATAAAAAATATCACAAAATTCTTCTAAGTCCCTCGGGAAGAGTGAAAGACGCGCACGTTCATTTTCAGAGCTCCTAGACCTTCCTATAAGATGTTAGCCAAAAAGTAGCTTCGAAAAACGGTTAGATTAAGTTTCAGAGTTGCTTCTAATGTACCGAAGCTGGAATTAGACATAATTTCACTCTCACAACATTATGGCTGGTTGGAGACAGTCCGAACCACAAGTACTGGGTCCATGGTTCTGGGCGTATACTGGGGGGACGGGGACGACTCCCATTAACCCCTGACTATACCGGGGATACGCTTATCACAATGCCTTACTGGTCTGTGCTGAAGCAGGGCATTCTGGCAGCCAAGTGGCTTGACCTTTATTAGTGAGCCTGGTTACCCCCTCTCGGAACCACAGACTTAGAAATCGCCAGCTCATATACAGTGCATAAAATAAATTTATATATATATACCCTTATACACCATTTTAATAAAAAATATCAGAAAATTCTTCTAAGTCCCTCGGGAAGAGTGAAAGACGCGCACGTTCATTTTCAGAGCTCCTAGACCTTCCTATAAGAAGTTAGCCAAAAAGTAGCTTCGAAAAACGCTTAGGTTAAGTTTCAGAGTGGCTTCTAATGTACCAAAGCGGGACTTAGACATAATTTCACTCTCACAACATTATGGCTGGTTGGAGACAGTCCGAACCACAATTACCGGGTCCATGGTTCTGGGCGTATACTGGGGGGACGGGGACGACTCCCATTAACCCCTGACTATACCGGGGATACGCTTATCACAATGCCTTTCTGGTCTGTGCTGAAGCAGGGCATTCTGGCAGCCAAGTGGCTTGACCTTTATTAGTGAGCCTGGTTACCCCCTCTCGGAACCACAGACTTAGAAATCGCCAGCTCATATACAGTGCATAAAATATATTTATATATATATACCCTTATACACAATTTTAATAAAAAATATCACAAAATTCTTCTAAGTCCCTCGGGAAGAGTGAAAGACGCGCACGTTCATTTTCAGAGCTCCTAGACCTTCCTATAAGAAGTTAGCCAAAAAGTAGCTTCGAAAAACGGTTAGATTAAGTTTCAGAGTTGCTTCTAATGTACCGAAGCTGGAATTAGACATAATTTCACTCTCACAACATTATGGCTGGTTGGAGACAGTCCGAACCACAAGTACTGGGTCCATGGTTCTGGGCGTATACTGGGGGGACGGGGACGACTCCCATTAACCCCTGACTATACCGGGGATACGCTTATCACAATGCCTTTCTGGTCTGTGCTGAAGCAGGGCATTCTGGCAGCCAATTGGCTTGACTTTTATTAGTGAGCCTGGTTACCCCCTCTCGGAACCACAGACTTAGAAATCGCCAGCTCATATACAGTGCATAAAATAAATTTATATATATATACCCTTATACACCATTTTAATAAAAAATATCAGAAAATTCTTCTAAGTCCCTCGGGAAGAGTGACAGACGCGCACGTTCATTTTCAGAGCTCCTAGACCTTCCTATAAGAAGTTAGCCAAAAAGTAGCTTCGAAAAACGCTTAGGTTAAGTTTCAGAGTTGCTTCTAATGTACCAAAGCTGGACTTAGACATAATTTCACTCTCACAACATTATGGCTGGTTGGAGAAAGTCCGAACCACAAATACCGGGTCCATGGTTCTGGCCATATACTGGGGGGACGGGGGGGACTCCCATTAACCCCTGACTATACCGGGGATACGCGTATCACAATGCCTTACTGGTCTGTGCTGAAGCAGGGCATTCTGGCAGCCAAGTGGCTTGACCTTTATTAGTGAGCCTGGTTACCCCCTCTCGGAACCACAGACTTAGAAATCGCCAGCTCATATACAGTGCATAAAATATATTTATATACAGTATATACCCTTATACACCATTTAAATAAAAAATATCACAAAATTCTTCTAAGTCCCTCGGGAAGAGTGAAAGACGCGCACGTTCATTTTCAGAGCTCCTAGACCTTCCTATAAGAAGTTAGCCAAAAATTAGCTTCGAAAAACGCTTAGGTTAAGTTTCAGAGTGGCTTCTAATGTACCAAAGCGGGACTTAGACATAATTTCACTCTCACAACATTATGGCTGGTTGGAGACAGTCCGAACCACAATTACCGGGTCCATGGTTCTGGGCGTATATTGGGGGGACGGGGACGACTCCCATTAACCCCTGACTATACCGGGGATACGCTTATCACAATGCCTTTCTGGTCTGTGCTGAAGCAGGGCATTCTGGCAGCCAAGTGGCTTGACCTTTATTAGTGAGCCTGGTTACCCCCTCTCGGAACCACAGACTTAGAAATCGCCAGCTCATATACAGTGCATAAAATATATTTATATACATACCCTTATACACCATTTTAATAAAAAATATCACAAAATTCTTCTAAGTCCCTCGGGAAGAGTGAAAGACGCGCACGTTCATTTTTAGAGCTCCTAGACCTTCCTATAAGAAGTTAGCCAAAAGTAGCTTCGAAAAACGGTTAGATTAAGTTTCAGAGTTGCTTCTAATGTACCGTAGCTGGAATTAGACATAATTTCACTCTCACAACATTATGGCTGGTTGGAGACGGTCCGAACCACAAGTACTGGGTCCATGGTTCTGGGCGTATACTGGGGGGACGGGGACGACTCCCATTAACCCCTGACTATACCGGGGATACGCTTATCACAATGCCTTTCTGGTCTGTGCTGAAGCAGGGCATTCTGGCAGCCAATTGGCTTGACTTTTATTAGTGAGCCTGGTTACCCCCTCTCGGAACCACAGACTTAGAAATCGCCAGCTCATATACAGTGCATAAAATAAATTTATATATATATACCCTTATACACCATTTTAATAAAAAATATCAGAAAATTCTTCTAAGTCCCTCGGGAAGAGTGAAAGACGCGCACGTTCATTTTCAGAGCTCCTAGACCTTCCTATAAGAAGTTAGCCAAAAAGTAGCTTCGAAAAACGCTTAGGTTAAGTTTCAGAGTTGCTTCTAATGTACCAAAGCTGGACTTAGACATAATTTCACTCTCACAACATTATGGCTGGTTGGAGACAGTCCGAACCACAAGTACCGGGTCCATGGTTCTGGCCATATACTGGGGGGACGGGGACGACTCCCATTAACCCCTGACTATACCGGGGATACGCTTATCACAATGCCTTACTGGTTTGTGCTGAAGCAGGGCATTCTGGCAGCCAAGTGGCTTGACCTTTATTAGTGAGCATGGTTACCCCCTCTCGGTACCACAGACTTAGAAATCGCCAGCTCATATACAGTGCATAAAATAAATTTATATATATATACCCTTATACACCATTTTAATAAAAAATATCAGAAAATTCTTCTAAGTCCCTCGGGAAGAGTGAAAGACGCGCACATTCATTTTCAGAGCTCCTAGACGTTCCTATAAGAAGTTAGCCAAAAAGTAGCTTCGAAAAACGCTTAGGTTAAGTTTCAGAGTTGCTTCTAATGTACCAAAGCTGGACTTAGACATAATTTCACTCTCACAACATTATGGCTGGTTGGAGAAAGTCCGAACCACAAATACCGGGTCCATGGTTCTGGCCATATACTGGGGGGACGGGGGGGACTCCCATTAACCCCTGACTATACCGGGGATACGCGTATCACAATGCCTTACTGGTCTGTGCTGAAGCAGGGCATTCTGGCAGCCAAGTGGCTTGACCTTTATTAGTGAGCCTGGTTACCCCCTCTCGGAACCACAGACTTAGAAATCGCCAGCTCATATACAGTGCATAAAATATATTTATATACAGTATATACCCTTATACACCATTTAAATAAAAAATATCACAAAATTCTTCTAAGTCCCTCGGGAAGAGTGAAAGACGCCTACGTTCATTTTCAGAGCTCCTAGACCTTCCTATAAGAAGTTAGCCAAAAAGTAGCTTCGAAAAACGCTTAGGTTAAGTTTCAGAGTTGCTTCTAATGTACCAAAGCTGGACTTAGACATAATTTCACTCTCACAACATTATGGCTGGTTGGAGACAGTCCGAACCACAATTACCGGGTCCATGGTTCTGGGCGTATACTGGGGGGACGGGGACGACTCCCATTAACCCCTGACTATACCGGGGATACGCTTATCACAATGCCTTACTGGTCTGTGCTGAAGCAGGGCATTCTGGCAGCCAAGTTGCTTAACCTTTATTAGTTAGCCTGGTTACCCCCTCTCGGAACCACAGACTTAGAAATCGCCAGCTCATATACAGTGCATAAAATATATTTATATATATACCCTTATACACCATTTTAATAAAAAATATCACAAAATTCTTCTAAGTCCCTCGGGAAGAGTGAAAGACGCGCACGTTCATTTTCAGAGCTCCTAGACCTTCCTATAAGAAGTTAGCCAAAAAGTAGCTTCGAAAAATGGTTAGATTAAGTTTCAGAGTTGCTTCTAATGTACCGAAGCTGGAATTAGACATAATTTCACTCTCACAACATTATGGCTGGTTGGAGACAGTCCGAACCACAAGTACTGGGTCCATGGTTCTGGGCGTATACTGGGGGGACGGGGACGACTCCCATTAACCCCTGACTATACCGGGGATACGCTTATCACAATGCCTTACTGGTCTGTGCTGAAGCAGGGCATTCTGGCAGCCAAGTGGCTTGACCTTTATTAGTGAGCCTGGTTACCCCCTCTCGGAACCACAGACTTAGAAATCGCCAGCTCATATACAGTGCATAAAATAAATTTATATATATATACCCTTATACACCATTTTAATAAAAAATATCAGAAAATTCTTCTAAGTCCCTCGGGAAGAGTGAAAGACGCGCACGTTCATTTTCAGAGCTCCTAGACCTTCCTATAAGAAGTTAGCCAAAAAGTAGCTTCGAAAAACGCTTAGGTTAAGTTTCAGAGTGGCTTCTAATGTACCAAAGCGGGACTTAGACATAATTTCACTCTCACAACATTATGGCTGGTTGGAGACAGTCCGAACCACAATTACCGGGTCCATGGTTCTGGGCGTATACTGGGGGGACGGGGGGGACTCCCATTAACCCCTGACTATACCGGGGATACGCTTATCACAATGCCTTTCTGGTCTGTGCTGAAGCAGGGCATTCTGGCAGCCAAGTGGCTTGACCTTTATTAGTGAGCCTGGTTACCCCCTCTCGGAACCACAGACTTAGAAATCGCCAGCTCATATACAGTGCATAAAATATATTTATATATATACCCTTATACACCATTTTAATAAAAAATATCACAAAATTCTTCTAAGTCCCTCGGGAAGAGTGAAAGACGCGCACGTTCATTTTCAGAGCTCCTAGACCTTCCTATAAGAAGTTAGCCAAAAAGTAGCTTCGAAAAACGCTTAGGTTAAGTTTCAGAGTTGCTTCTAATGTACCAAAGCTGGACTTAGACATAATTTCACTCTCACAACATTATGGCTGGTTGGAGAAAGTCCGAACCACAAATACCGGGTCCATGGTTCTGGCCATATACTGGGGGGACGGGGGGGACTCCCATTAACCCCTGACTATACCGGGGATACGCGTATCACAATGCCTTACTGGTCTGTGCTGAAGCAGGGCATTCTGGCAGCCAAGTGGCTTGACCTTTATTAGTGAGCCTGGTTACCCCCTCTCGGAACCACAGACTTAGAAATCGCCAGCTCATATACAGTGCATAAAATATATTTATATACAGTATATACCCTTATACACCATTTAAATAAAAAATATCACAAAATTCTTCTAAGTCCCTCGGGAAGAGTGAAAGACGCCTACGTTCATTTTCAGAGCTCCTAGACCTTCCTATAAGAAGTTAGCCAAAAAGTAGCTTCGAAAAACGCTTAGGTTAAGTTTCAGAGTTGCTTCTAATGTACCAAAGCTGGACTTAGACATAATTTCACTCTCACAACATTATGGCTGGTTGGAGACAGTCCGAACCACAATTACCGGGTCCATGGTTCTGGGCGTATACTGGGGGGACGGGGACGACTCCCATTAACCCCTGACTATACCGGGGATACGCTTATCACAATGCCTTACTGGTCTGTGCTGAAGCAGGGCATTCTGGCAGCCAAGTTGCTTAACCTTTATTAGTTAGCCTGGTTACCCCCTCTCGGAACCACAGACTTAGAAATCGCCAGCTCATATACAGTGCATAAAATATATTTATATATATACCCTTATACACCATTTTAATAAAAAATATCACAAAATTCTTCTAAGTCCCTCGGGAAGAGTGAAAGACGCGCACGTTCATTTTCAGAGCTCCTAGACCTTCCTATAAGAAGTTAGCCAAAAAGTAGCTTCGAAAAATGGTTAGATTAAGTTTCAGAGTTGCTTCTAATGTACCGAAGCTGGAATTAGACATAATTTCACTCTCACAACATTATGGCTGGTTGGAGACAGTCCGAACCACAAGTACTGGGTCCATGGTTCTGGGCGTATACTGGGGGGACGGGGACGACTCCCATTAACCCCTGACTATACCGGGGATACGCTTATCACAATGCCTTACTGGTCTGTGCTGAAGCAGGGCATTCTGGCAGCCAAGTGGCTTGACCTTTATTAGTGAGCCTGGTTACCCCCTCTCGGAACCACAGACTTAGAAATCGCCAGCTCATATACAGTGCATAAAATAAATTTATATATATATACCCTTATACACCATTTTAATAAAAAATATCAGAAAATTCTTCTAAGTCCCTCGGGAAGAGTGAAAGACGCGCACGTTCATTTTCAGAGCTCCTAGACCTTCCTATAAGAAGTTAGCCAAAAAGTAGCTTCGAAAAACGCTTAGGTTAAGTTTCAGAGTGGCTTCTAATGTACCAAAGCGGGACTTAGACATAATTTCACTCTCACAACATTATGGCTGGTTGGAGACAGTCCGAACCACAATTACCGGGTCCATGGTTCTGGGCGTATACTGGGGGGACGGGGGGGACTCCCATTAACCCCTGACTATACCGGGGATACGCTTATCACAATGCCTTTCTGGTCTGTGCTGAAGCAGGGCATTCTGGCAGCCAAGTGGCTTGACCTTTATTAGTGAGCCTGGTTACCCCCTCTCGGAACCACAGACTTAGAAATCGCCAGCTCATATACAGTGCATAAAATATATTTATATATATACCCTTATACACCATTTTAATAAAAAATATCACAAAATTCTTCTAAGTCCCTCGGGAAGAGTGAAAGACGCGCACGTTCATTTTCAGAGCTCCTAGACCTTCCTATAAGAAGTTAGCCAAAAAGTAGCTTCGAAAAACGCTTAGGTTAAGTTTCAGAGTTGCTTCTAATGTACCAAAGCTGGACTTAGACATAATTTCACTCTCACAACATTATGGCTGGTTGGAGAAAGTCCGAACCACAAATACCGGGTCCATGGTTCTGGCCATATACTGGGGGGACGGGGGGGACTCCCATTAACCCCTGACTATACCGGGGATACGCGTATCACAATGCCTTACTGGTCTGTGCTGAAGCAGGGCATTCTGGCAGCCAAGTGGCTTGACCTTTATTAGTGAGCCTGGTTACCCCCTCTCGGAACCACAGACTTAGAAATCGCCAGCTCATATACAGTGCATAAAATATATTTATATACAGTATATACCCTTATACACCATTTAAATAAAAAATATCACAAAATTCTTCTAAGTCCCTCGGGAAGAGTGAAAGACGCCTACGTTCATTTTCAGAGCTCCTAGACCTTCCTATAAGAAGTTAGCCAAAAAGTAGCTTCGAAAAACGCTTAGGTTAAGTTTCAGAGTTGCTTCTAATGTACCAAAGCTGGACTTAGACATAATTTCACTCTCACAACATTATGGCTGGTTGGAGACAGTCCGAACCACAATTACCGGGTCCATGGTTCTGGGCGTATACTGGGGGGACGGGGACGACTCCCATTAACCCCTGACTATACCGGGGATACGCTTATCACAATGCCTTACTGGTCTGTGCTGAAGCAGGGCATTCTGGCAGCCAAGTTGCTTAACCTTTATTAGTTAGCCTGGTTACCCCCTCTCGGAACCACAGACTTAGAAATCGCCAGCTCATATACAGTGCATAAAATATATTTATATATATACCCTTATACACCATTTTAATAAAAAATATCACAAAATTCTTCTAAGTCCCTCGGGAAGAGTGAAAGACGCGCACGTTCATTTTCAGAGCTCCTAGACCTTCCTATAAGAAGTTAGCCAAAAAGTAGCTTCGAAAAATGGTTAGATTAAGTTTCAGAGTTGCTTCTAATGTACCGAAGCTGGAATTAGACATAATTTCACTCTCACAACATTATGGCTGGTTGGAGACAGTCCGAACCACAAGTACTGGGTCCATGGTTCTGGGCGTATACTGGGGGGACGGGGACGACTCCCATTAACCCCTGACTATACCGGGGATACGCTTATCACAATGCCTTACTGGTCTGTGCTGAAGCAGGGCATTCTGGCAGCCAAGTGGCTTGACCTTTATTAGTGAGCCTGGTTACCCCCTCTCGGAACCACAGACTTAGAAATCGCCAGCTCATATACAGTGCATAAAATAAATTTATATATATATACCCTTATACACCATTTTAATAAAAAATATCAGAAAATTCTTCTAAGTCCCTCGGGAAGAGTGAAAGACGCGCACGTTCATTTTCAGAGCTCCTAGACCTTCCTATAAGAAGTTAGCCAAAAAGTAGCTTCGAAAAACGCTTAGGTTAAGTTTCAGAGTGGCTTCTAATGTACCAAAGCGGGACTTAGACATAATTTCACTCTCACAACATTATGGCTGGTTGGAGACAGTCCGAACCACAATTACCGGGTCCATGGTTCTGGGCGTATACTGGGGGGACGGGGGGGACTCCCATTAACCCCTGACTATACCGGGGATACGCTTATCACAATGCCTTTCTGGTCTGTGCTGAAGCAGGGCATTCTGGCAGCCAAGTGGCTTGACCTTTATTAGTGAGCCTGGTTACCCCCTCTCGGAACCACAGACTTAGAAATCGCCAGCTCATATACAGTGCATAAAATATATTTATATATATACCCTTATACACCATTTTAATAAAAAATATCACAAAATTCTTCTAAGTCCCTCGGGAAGAGTGAAAGACGCGCACGTTCATTTTCAGAGCTCCTAGACCTTCCTATAAGAAGTTAGCCAAAAAGTAGCTTCGAAAAACGCTTAGGTTAAGTTTCAGAGTTGCTTCTAATGTACCAAAGCTGGACTTAGACATAATTTCACTCTCACAACATTATGGCTGGTTGGAGACAGTCCGAACCACAAGTACCGTGTCCATGGTTCTGGCCATATACTGGGGGGACGGGGACGACTCCCATTAACCCCTGACTATACCGGGGATACGCTTATCACAATGCCTTACTGGTCTGTGCTGAAGCAGGGCATTCTGGCAGCCAAGTGGCTTGACCTTTATTAGTGAGCATGGTTACCCCCTCTCGGAACCACAGACTTAGAAATCGCCAGCTCATATACAGTGCATAAAATAAATTTATATATATATACCCTTATACACCATTTTAATAAAAAATATCAGAAAATTCTTCTAAGTCCCTCGGGAAGAGTGAAAGACGCGCACATTCATTTTCAGAGCTCCTAGACGTTCCTATAAGAAGTTAGCCAAAAAGTAGCTTCGAAAAACGCTTAGGTTAAGTTTCAGAGTTGCTTCTAATGTACCAAAGCTGGACTTAGACATAATTTCACTCTCACAACATTATGGCTGGTTGGAGAAAGTCCGAACCACAAATACCGGGTCCATGGTTCTGGCCATATACTGGGGGGACGGGGGGGACTCCCATTAACCCCTGACTATACCGGGGATACGCGTATCACAATGCCTTACTGGTCTGTGCTGAAGCAGGGCATTCTGGCAGCCAAGTGGCTTGACCTTTATTAGTGAGCCTGGTTACCCCCTCTCGGAACCACAGACTTAGAAATCGCCAGCTCATATACAGTGCATAAAATATATTTATATACAGTATATACCCTTATACACCATTTAAATAAAAAATATCACAAAATTCTTCTAAGTCCCTCGGGAAGAGTGAAAGACGCGCACGTTCATTTTCAGAGCTCCTAGACCTTCCTATAAGAAGTTAGCCAAAAAGTAGCTTCGAAAAACGCTTAGGTTAAGTTTCAGAGTGGCTTCTAATGTACAAAAGCGGGACTTAGACATAATTTCACTCTCACAACATTATGGCTGGTTGGAGACAGTCCGAACCACAATTACCGGGTCCATGGTTCTGGGCGTATACTGGGGGGACGGGGACGACTCCCATTAACCCCTGACTATACCGGGGATACGCTTATCACAATGCCTTTCTGGTCTGTGCTGAAGCAGGGCATTCTGGCAGCCAAGTGGCTTGACCTTTATTAGTGAGCCTGGTTACCCCCTCTCGGAACCACAGACTTAGAAATCGCCAGCTCATATACAGTGCATAAAATATATTTATATATATACACTTATACACCATTTTAATAAAAAATATCACAAAATTCTTCTAAGTCCCTCGGGAAGAGTAAAAGACGCGCACGTTCATTTTCAGAGCTCCTAGACATTCCTATAAGAAGTTAGCCAAAAAGTAGCTTCGAAAAACGCTTAGGTTAAGTTTCAGAGTTGCTTCTAATGTACCAAAGCTGGACTTAGACATAATTTCACTCTCACAACATTATGGCTGGTTGGAGACAGTCCGAACCACAAGTACCGGGTCCATGGTTTTGGCCATATACTGGGGGGACGGGGACTACTCCCATTAACCCCTGACTATACCGGGGATACGCTTATCACAATGCCTTACTGGTCTGTGCTGAAGCAGGGCATTCTGGCAGCCAAGTGGCTTGACCTTTATTAGTGAGCATGGTTACCCCCTCTCGGTACCACAGACTTAGAAATCGCCAGCTCATATACAGTGCATAAAATAAATTTATATATATATACCCTTATACACCATTTTAATAAAAAATATCAGAAAATTCTTCTAAGTCCCTCGGGAAGAGTGAAAGACGCGCACATTCATTTTCAGAGCTCCTAGACGTTCCTATAAGAAGTTAGCCAAAAAGTAGCTTCGAAAAACGCTTAGGTTAAGTTTCAGAGTTGCTTCTAATGTACCAAAGCTGGACTTAGACATAATTTCACTCTCACAACATTATGGCTGGTTGGAGAAAGTCCGAACCACAAATACCGGGTCCATGGTTCTGGCCATATACTGGGGGGACGGGGGGGACTCCCATTAACCCCTGACTATACCGGGGATACGCGTATCACAATGCCTTACTGGTCTGTGCTGAAGCAGGGCATTCTGGCAGCCAAGTGGCTTGACCTTTATTAGTGAGCCTGGTTACCCCCTCTCGGAACCACAGACTTAGAAATCGCCAGCTCATATACAGTGCATAAAATATATTTATATACAGTATATACCCTTATACACCATTTAAATAAAAAATATCACAAAATTCTTCTAAGTCCCTCGGGAAGAGTGAAAGACGCCTACGTTCATTTTCAGAGCTCCTAGACCTTCCTATAAGAAGTTAGCCAAAAAGTAGCTTCGAAAAACGCTTAGGTTAAGTTTCAGAGTTGCTTCTAATGTACCAAAGCTGGACTTAGACATAATTTCACTCTCACAACATTATGGCTGGTTGGAGACAGTCCGAACCACAATTACCGGGTCCATGGTTCTGGGCGTATACTGGGGGGACGGGGACGACTCCCATTAACCCCTGACTATACCGGGGATACGCTTATCACAATGCCTTTCTGGTCTGTGCTGAAGCAGGGCATTCTGGCAGCCAATTGGCTTGACTTTTATTAGTGAGCCTGGTTACCCCCTCTCGTAACCACAGACTTAAAAATCGCCAGCTCATATACAGTGCATAAAATATATTTATATATATACCCTTATACACCATTTTAATAAAAAATATCACAAAATTCTTCTAAGTCCCTCGGGAAGAGTTAAAGACACGCACGTTCATTTTCAGAGCTCCTAGACCTTCCTATAAGAAGTTAGTCAAAAAGTAGCTTCGAAAAACGCTTAGGTTAAGTTTCAGAGTTGCATCTAATGTACCGAAGCTGGACTTAGACATAATTTCACTCTCACAACATTATGGCTGGTTGGAGACAGTCCGAACCACAAATACCGGGTCCATGGTTCTGGCCATATACTGGGGGGACGGGGGGGACTCCCATTAACCCCTGACTATACCGGGAATACGCTTATCACAATGCCTTACTGGTCTGTGCTGAAGCAGGGAATTCTGGCAGCCAAGTGGCTTGACCTTTATTAGTGAGCCTGGTTACCCCCTCTCGGAACCACAGACTTAGAAATCGCCAGCTCATATACAGTGCATAAAATAAATTTATATATATATACCCTTATACACCATTTTAATAAAAAATATCAGAAAATACTTCTAAGTCCCTCGGGAAGAGTGAAAGACGCGCACGTTCATTTTCAGAGCTCCTAGACCTTCCTATAAGAAGTTAGCCAAAAAGTAGCTTCGAAAAACGCTTAGCTTAAGTTTCAGAGTGGCTTCTAATGTACAAAAGCGGGACTTAGACATAATTTCACTCTCACAACATTATGGCTGGTTGGAGACAGTCCGAACCACAATTACCGGGTCCATGGTTCTGGGCGTATACTGGGGGGACGGGGACGACTCCCATTAACCCCTGACTATACCGGGGATACGCTTATCACAATGCCTTACTGGTCTGTGCTGAAGCAGGGCATTCTGGCAGCCAAGTGGCTTGACCTTTATTAGTGAGCATGGTTACCCCCTCTCGGTACCACAGACTTAGAAATCGCCAGCTCATATACAGTGCATAAAATAAATTTATATATATATACCCTTATACACCATTTTAATAAAAAATATCAGAAAATTCTTCTAAGTCCCTCGGGAAGAGTGAAAGACGCGCACATTCATTTTCAGAGCTCCTAGACGTTCCTATAAGAAGTTAGCCAAAAAGTAGCTTCGAAAAACGCTTAGGTTAAGTTTCAGAGTTGCTTCTAATGTACCAAAGCTGGACTTAGACATCATTTCACTCTCACAACATTATGGCTGGTTGGAGAAAGTCCGAACCACAAATACCGGGTCCATGGTTCTGGCCATATACTGGGGGGACGGGGGGGACTCCCATTAACCCCTGACTATACCGGGGATACGCGTATCACAATGCCTTACTGGTCTGTGCTGAAGCAGGGCATTCTGGCAGCCAAGTGGCTTGACCTTTATTAGTGAGCCTGGTTACCCCCTCTCGGAACCACAGACTTAGAAATCGCCAGCTCATATACAGTGCATAAAATATATTTATATACAGTATATACCCTTATACACCATTTAAATAAAAAATATCACAAAATTCTTCTAAGTCCCTCGGAAAGAGTGAAAGACGCCTACGTTCATTTTCAGAGCTCCTAGACCTTCCTATAAGAAGTTAGCCAAAAAGTAGCTTCGAAAAACGCTTAGGTTAAGTTTCAGAGTTGCTTCTAATGTACCAAAGCTGGACTTAGACATAATTTCACTCTCACAACATTATGGCTGGTTGGAGACAGTCCGAACCACAATTACCGGGTCCATGGTTCTGGGCGTATACTGGGGGGACGGGGACGACTCCCATTAACCCCTGACTATACCGGGGATACGCTTATCACAATGCCTTTCTGGTCTGTGCTGAAGCAGGGCATTCTGGCAGCCAATTGGCTTGACTTTTATTAGTGAGCCTGGTTACCCCCTCTCGTAACCACAGACTTAAAAATCGCCAGCTCATATACAGTGCATAAAATATATTTATATATATACCCTTATACACCATTTTAATAAAAAATATCACAAAATTCTTCTAAGTCCCTCGGGAAGAGTTAAAGACACGCACGTTCATTTTCAGAGCTCCTAGACCTTCCTATAAGAAGTTAGTCAAAAAGTAGCTTCGAAAAACGCTTAGGTTAAGTTTCAGAGTTGCATCTAATGTACCGAAGCTGGACTTAGACATAATTTCACTCTCACAACATTATGGCTGGTTGGAGACAGTCCGAACCACAAATACCGGGTCCATGGTTCTGGCCATATACTGGGGGGACGGGGACGACTCCCATTAACCCCTGACTATACCGGGAATACGCTTATCACAATGCCTTACTGGTCTGTGCTGAAGCAGGGAATTCTGGCAGCCAAGTGGCTTGACCTTTATTAGTGAGCCTGGTTACCCCCTCTCGGAACCACAGACTTAGAAATCGCCAGCTCATATACAGTGCATAAAATAAATTTATATATATATACCCTTATACACCATTTTAATAAAAAATATCAGAAAATACTTCTAAGTCCCTCGGGAAGAGTGAAAGACGCGCACGTTCATTTTCAGAGCTCCTAGACCTTCCTATAAGAAGTTAGCCAAAAAGTAGCTTCGAAAAACGCTTAGCTTAAGTTTCAGAGTGGCTTCTAATGTACAAAAGCGGGACTTAGACATAATTTCACTCTCACAACATTATGGCTGGTTGGAGACAGTCCGAACCACAATTACCGGGTCCATGGTTCTGGGCGTATACTGGGGGGACGGGGACGACTCCCATTAACCCCTGACTATACCGGGGATACGCTTATCACAATGCCTTTCTGGTCTGTGCTGAAGCAGGGCATTCTGGCAGCCAAGTGGCTTGACCTTTATTAGTGAGCCTGGTTACCCCCTCTCGGAACCACAGACTTAGAAATCGCCAGCTCATATACAGTGCATAAAATATATTTATATATATACACTTATACACCATTTTAATAAAAAATATCACAAAATTCTTCTAAGTCCCTCGGGAAGAGTTAAAGACACGCACGTTCATTTTCAGAGCTCCTAGACCTTCCTATAAGAAGTTAGTCAAAAAGTAGCTTCGAAAAACGCTTAGGTTAAGTTTCAGAGTTGCATCTAATGTACCGAAGCTGGACTTAGACATAATTTCACTCTCACAACATTATGGCTGGTTGGAGACAGTCCGAACCACAAATACCGGGTCCATGGTTCTGGCCATATACTGGGGGGACGGGGACGACTCCCATTAACCCCTGACTATACCGGGAATACGCTTATCACAATGCCTTACTGGTCTGTGCTGAAGCAGGGAATTCTGGCAGCCAAGTGGCTTGACCTTTATTAGTGAGCCTGGTTACCCCCTCTCGGAACCACAGACTTAGAAATCGCCAGCTCATATACAGTGCATAAAATAAATTTATATATATATACCCTTATACACCATTTTAATAAAAAATATCAGAAAATACTTCTAAGTCCCTCGGGAAGAGTGAAAGACGCGCACGTTCATTTTCAGAGCTCCTAGACCTTCCTATAAGAAGTTAGCCAAAAAGTAGCTTCGAAAAACGCTTAGCTTAAGTTTCAGAGTGGCTTCTAATGTACAAAAGCGGGACTTAGACATAATTTCACTCTCACAACATTATGGCTGGTTGGAGACAGTCCGAACCACAATTACCGGGTCCATGGTTCTGGGCGTATACTGGGGGGACGGGGACGACTCCCATTAACCCCTGACTATACCGGGGATACGCTTATCACAATGCCTTTCTGGTCTGTGCTGAAGCAGGGCATTCTGGCAGCCAAGTGGCTTGACCTTTATTAGTGAGCCTGGTTACCCCCTCTCGGAACCACAGACTTAGAAATCGCCAGCTCATATACAGTGCATAAAATATATTTATATATATACACTTATACACCATTTTAATAAAAAATATCACAAAATTCTTCTAAGTCCCTCGGGAAGAGTGAAAGACGCGCACGTTCATTTTTAGAGCTCCTAGACCTTCCTATAAGAAGTTAGCCAAAAAGTAGCTTCGAAAAACGGTTAGATTAAGTTTCAGAGTTGCTTCTAATGTACCGAAGCTGGAATTAGACATAATTTCACTCTCACAACATTATGGCTGGTTGGAAACAGTCCGAACCACAAGTACTGGGTCCATGGTTCTGGGCGTATACTGGGGGGACGGGGACGACTCCCATTAACCCCTGACTATACCGGGGATACGCTTATCACAATGCCTTACTGGTCTGTGCTGAAGCAGGGCATTCTGGCAGCCAAGTGGCTTGACCTTTATTAGTGAGCCTGGTTACCCCCTATCGGAACCACAGACTTAGAAATCGCCAGCTCATATACAGTGCATAAAATAAATTTATATATATATACCCTTATACACCATTTTAATAAAAAATATCAGAAAATTCTTCTAAGTCCCTCGGAAAGAGTGAAAGACGCGCACGTTCATTTTCAGAGCTCCTAGACCTTCCTATAAGAAGTTAGCCAAAAAGTAGCTTCGAAAAACGCTTAGGTTAAGTTTCAGAGTTGCTTCTAATGTACCAAAGCTGGACTTAGACATAATTTCACTCTCACAACATTATGGCTGGTTGGAGACAGTCCGAACCACAAGTACCGGGTCCATGGTTCTGGCCATATACTGGGGGGACGGGGACGACTCCCATTAACCCCTGACTATACCGGGGATACGCTTATCACAATGCCTTACTGGTCTGTGCTGAAGCAGGGCATTCTGGCAGCCAAGTGGCTTGACCTTTATTAGTGAGCATGGTTACCCCCTCTCGGTACCACAGACTTAGAAATCGCCAGCTCATATACAGTGCATAAAATAAATTTATATATATATACCCTTATACACCATTTTAATAAAAAATATCAGAAAATACTTCTAAGTCCCTCGGGAAGAGTGAAAGACGCGCACGTTCATTTTCAGAGCTCCTAGACCTTCCTATAAGAAGTTAGCCAAAAAGTAGCTTCGAAAAACGCTTAGCTTAAGTTTCAGAGTGGCTTCTAATGTACAAAAGCGGGACTTAGACATAATTTCACTCTCACAACATTATGGCTGGTTGGAGACAGTCCGAACCACAATTACCGGGTCCATGGTTCTGGGCGTATACTGGGGGGACGGGGACGACTCCCATTAACCCCTGACTATACCGGGGATACGCTTATCACAATGCCTTACTGGTCTGTGCTGAAGCAGGGCATTCTGGCAGCCAAGTGGCTTGACCTTTATTAGTGAGCATGGTTACCCCCTCTCGGTACCACAGACTTAGAAATCGCCAGCTCATATACAGTGCATAAAATAAATTTATATATATATACCCTTATACACCATTTTAATAAAAAATATCAGAAAATTCTTCTAAGTCCCTCGGGAAGAGTGAAAGACGCGCACATTCATTTTCAGAGCTCCTAGACGTTCCTATAAGAAGTTAGCCAAAAAGTAGCTTCGAAAAACGCTTAGGTTAAGTTTCAGAGTTGCTTCTAATGTACCAAAGCTGGACTTAGACATAATTTCACTCTCACAACATTATGGCTGGTTGGAGAAAGTCCGAACCACAAATACCGGGTCCATGGTTCTGGCCATATACTGGGGGGACGGGGGGGACTCCCATTAACCCCTGACTATACCGGGGATACGCGTATCACAATGCCTTACTGGTCTGTGCTGAAGCAGGGCATTCTGGCAGCCAAGTGGCTTGACCTTTATTAGTGAGCCTGGTTACCCCCTCTCGGAACCACAGACTTAGAAATCGCCAGCTCATATACAGTGCATAAAATATATTTATATACAGTATATACCCTTATACACCATTTAAATAAAAAATATCACAAAATTCTTCTAAGTCCCTCGGGAAGAGTGAAAGACGCCTACGTTCATTTTCAGAGCTCCTAGACCTTCCTATAAGAAGTTAGCCAAAAAGTAGCTTCGAAAAACGCTTAGGTTAAGTTTCAGAGTTGCTTCTAATGTACCAAAGCTGGACTTAGACATAATTTCACTCTCACAACATTATGGCTGGTTGGAGACAGTCCGAACCACAATTACCGGGTCCATGGTTCTGGGCGTATACTGGGGGGACGGGGACGACTCCCATTAACCCCTGACTATACCGGGGATACGCTTATCACAATGCCTTTCTGGTCTGTGCTGAAGCAGGGCATTCTGGCAGCCAATTGGCTTGACTTTTATTAGTGAGCCTGGTTACCCCCTCTCGTAACCACAGACTTAAAAATCGCCAGCTCATATACAGTGCATAAAATATATTTATATATATACCCTTATACACCATTTTAATAAAAAATATCACAAAATTCTTCTAAGTCCCTCGGGAAGAGTTAAAGACACGCACGTTCATTTTCAGAGCTCCTAGACCTTCCTATAAGAAGTTAGTCAAAAAGTAGCTTCGAAAAACGCTTAGGTTAAGTTTCAGAGTTGCATCTAATGTACCGAAGCTGGACTTAGACATAATTTCACTCTCACAACATTATGGCTGGTTGGAGACAGTCCGAACCACAAATACCGGGTCCATGGTTCTGGCCATATACTGGGGGGACGGGGACGACTCCCATTAACCCCTGACTATACCGGGAATACGCTTATCACAATGCCTTACTGGTCTGTGCTGAAGCAGGGAATTCTGGCAGCCAAGTGGCTTGACCTTTATTAGTGAGCCTGGTTACCCCCTCTCGGAACCACAGACTTAGAAATCGCCAGCTCATATACAGTGCATAAAATAAATTTATATATATATACCCTTATACACCATTTTAATAAAAAATATCAGAAAATACTTCTAAGTCCCTCGGGAAGAGTGAAAGACGCGCACGTTCATTTTCAGAGCTCCTAGACCTTCCTATAAGAAGTTAGCCAAAAAGTAGCTTCGAAAAACGCTTAGCTTAAGTTTCAGAGTGGCTTCTAATGTACAAAAGCGGGACTTAGACATAATTTCACTCTCACAACATTATGGCTGGTTGGAGACAGTCCGAACCACAATTACCGGGTCCATGGTTCTGGGCGTATACTGGGGGGACGGGGACGACTCCCATTAACCCCTGACTATACCGGGGATACGCTTATCACAATGCCTTACTGGTCTGTGCTGAAGCAGGGCATTCTGGCAGCCAAGTGGCTTGACCTTTATTAGTGAGCCTGGTTACCCCCTATCGGAACAACAGACTTAGAAATCGCCAGCTCATATACAGTGCATAAAATAAATTTATATATATATACCCTTATACACCATTTTAATAAAAAATATCAGAAAATTCTTCTAAGTCCCTCGGGAAGAGTAAAAGACGCGCACGTTTATTTTCAGAGCTCCTAGACATTCCTATAAGAAGTTAGCCAAAAAGTAGCTTCGAAAAACGCTTAGGTTAAGTTTCAGAGTTGCTTCTAATGTACCAAAGCTGGACTTAGACATAATTTCACTCTCACAACATTATGGCTGGTTGGAGACAGTCCGAACTAAAAGTACCGGGTCCCTGGTTCTGGCCATATACTGGGGGGACGGGGACTACTCCCATTAACCCCTGACTATACCGGGGATACGCTTATCACAATGCCTTACTGGTCTGTGCTGAAGCAGGGCATTCTGGCAGCCAAGTGGCTTGACCTTTATTAGTGAGCATGGTTACCCCCTCTCGGTACCACAGACTTAGAAATCGCCAGCTCATATACAGTGCATAAAATAAATTTATATATATATATACCCTTATACACCATTTTAATAAAAAATATCAGAAAATTCTTCTAAGTCCCTCGGGAAGAGTGAAAGACGCGCACATTCATTTTCAGAGCTCCTAGACGTTCCTATAAGAAGTTAGCCAAAAAGTAGCTTCGAAAAACGCTTAGGTTAAGTTTCAGAGTTGCTTCTAATGTACCAAAGCTGGACTTAGACATAATTTCACTCTCACAACATTATGGCTGTTTGGAGAAAGTCCGAACCACAAATACCGGGTCCATGGTTCTGGCCATATACTGGGGGGACGGGGGGGACTCCCATTAACCCCTGACTATACCGGGGATACGCGTATCACAATGCCTTACTGGTCTGTGCTGAAGCAGGGCATTCTGGCAGCCAAGTGGCTTGACCTTTATTAGTGAGCCTGGTTACCCCCTCTCGGAACCACAGACTTAGAAATCGCCAGCTCATATACAGTGCATAAAATATATTTATATACAGTATATACCCTTATACACCATTTAAATAAAAAATATCACAAAATTCTTCTAAGTCCCTCGGGAAGAGTGAAAGACGCCTACGTTCATTTTCAGAGCTCCTAGACCTTCCTATAAGAAGTTAGCCAAAAAGTAGCTTCGAAAAACGCTTAGGTTAAGTTTCAGAGTTGCTTCTAATGTACCAAAGCTGGACTTAGACATAATTTCACTCTCACAACATTATGGCTGGTTGGAGAAAGTCCGAACCACAAATACCGGGTCCATGGTTCTGGCCATATACTGGGGGGACGGGGGGGACTCCCATTAACCCCTGACTATACCGGGGATACGCGTATCACAATGCCTTACTGGTCTGTGCTGAAGCAGGGCATTCTGGCAGCCAAGTGGCTTGACCTTTATTAGTGAGCCTGGTTACCCCCTCTCGGAACCACAGACTTAGAAATCGCCAGCTCATATACAGTGCATAAAATATATTTATATACAGTATATACCCTTATACACCATTTAAATAAAAAATATCACAAAATTCTTCTAAGTCCCTCGGGAAGAGTGAAAGACGCCTACGTTCATTTTCAGAGCTCCTAGACCTTCCTATAAGAAGTTAGCCAAAAAGTAGCTTCGAAAAACGCTTAGGTTAAGTTTCAGAGTGGCTTCTAATGTACCAAAGCGGGACTTAGACATAATTTCACTCATACACAACATTATGGCTGGTTGGAGACAGTCCGAACCACAATTACCGGGTCCATGGTTCTGGGCGTATACTGGGGGGACGGGGACGACTCCCATTAACCCCTGACTATACCGGGGATACGCTTATCACAATGCCTTTCTGGTCTGTGCTGAAGCAGGGCATTCTGGCAGCCAATTGGCTTGACTTTTATTAGTGAGCCTGGTTACCCCCTCTCGGAACCACAGACTTAAAAATCGCCAGCTCATATACAGTGCATAAAATATATTTATATATATACCCTTATACACCATTTTAATAAAAAATATCACAAAATTCTTCTAAGTCCCTCGGGAAGAGTTAAAGACGCGCACGTTCATTTTCAGAGCTCCTAGACCTTCCTATAAGAAGTTAGCCAAAAAGTAGCTTCGAAAAACGCTTAGGTTAAGTTTCAGAGTTGCATCTAATGTACCGAAGCTGGACTTAGACATAATTTCACTCTCACAACATTATGGCTGGTTGGAGACAGTCCGAACCACAAATACCGGGTCCATGGTTCTGGCCATATACTGGGGGGACGGGGACGACTCCCATTAACCCCTGACTATACCGGGAATACGCTTATCACAATGCCTTACTGGTCTGTGCTGAAGCAGGGCATTCTGGCAGCCAAGTGGCTTGACCTTTATTAGTGAGCCTGGTTACCCCCTCTCGGAACCACAGACTTAGAAATCGCCAGCTCATATACAGTGCATAAAATAAATTTATATATATATACCCTTATACACCATTTTAATAAAAAATATCAGAAAATTCTTCTACGTCCCTCGGGAAGAGTGAAAGACGCGCACGTTTATTTTCAGAGCTCCTAGACCTTCCTATAAGAAGTTAGCCAAAAAGTAGCTTCGAAAAACGCTTAGGTTAAGTTTCAGAGTGGCTTCTAATGTACCAAAGCGGGACTTAGACATAATTTCACTCTCACAACATTATGGCTGGTTGGAGACAGTCCGAACCACAATTACCGGGTCCATGGTTCTGGGCGTATACTGGGGGGACGGGGACGACTCCCATTAACCCCTGACTATACCGGGGATACGCTTATCACAATGCCTTTCTGGTCTGTGCTGAAGCAGGGCATTCTGGCAGCCAAGTGGCTTGACCTTTATTAGTGAGCCTGGTTACCCCCTCTCGGAACCACAGACTTAGAAATCGCCAGCTCATATACAGTGCATAAAATATATTTATATATATATACCCTTATACACCATTTTAATAAAAAATATCACAAAATTCTTCTAAGTCCCTCGGGAAGAGTGAAAGACGCGCACGTTCATTTTTAGAGCTCCTAGACCTTCCTATAAGAAGTTAGCCAAAAAGTAGCTTCGAAAAACGGTTAGATTAAGTTTCAGAGTTGCTTCTAATGTACCGAAGCTGGAATTAGACATAATTTCACTCTCACAACATTATGGCTGGTTGGAAACAGTCCGAACCACAAGTACTGGGTCCATGGTTCTGGGCGTATACTGGGGGGACGGGGACGACTCCCATTAACCCCTGACTATACCGGGGATACGCTTATCACAATGCCTTTCTGGTCTGTGCTGAAGCAGGGCATTCTGGCAGCCAATTGGCTTGACTTTTATTAGTGAGCCTGGTTACCCCCTCTCGGAACCACAGACTTAGAAATCGCCAGCTCATATACAGTGCATACAATAAATTTATATATATATACCCTTATACACCATTTTAATAAAAAATATCAGAAAATTCTTCTAAGTCCCTTGGGAAGAGTGAAAGACGCGCACGTTCATTTTCAGAGCTCCTAGACCTTCCTATAAGAAGTTAGCCAAAAATTACAGTAGCTTCGAAAAACGCTTAGGTTAAGTTTCAGAGTTGCTTCTAATGTACCGAAGCTGGACTTAGACATAATTTCACTCTCACAACATTATGGCTGGTTGGAGACAGTCCGAACCACAAATACCGGGTCCATGGTTCTGGCCATATACTGGGGGGACGGGGACGACTCCCATTAACCCCTGACTATACCGGGGATATGCTTATCACAATGCCTTACTGGTCTGTGCTGAAGCAGGGCATTCTGGCAGCCAAGTGGCTTGACCTTTATTAGTGAGCCTGGTTACCCCCTCTCGGAACCACAGACTTAGAAATCGCCAGCTCATATACAGTGCATAAAATATATTTATATATATACCCTTATACACCATTTTAATAAAAAATATCACAAAATTCTTCTAAGTCCCTCGGGAAGAGTGAAAGACGCGCACGTTCATTTTCAGAGCTCATAGACCTTCCTATAAGAAGTTAGCCAAAAAGTAGCTTCGAAAAACGCTTAGGTTAAGTTTCAGAGTTGCATCTAATGTACCGAAGCTGGACTTAGACATAATTTCACTCTCACAACATTATGGCTGGTTGGAGACAGTCCGAACCACAAATACCGGGTCCATGGTTCTGGCCATATACTGGGGGGACGGGGACGACTCCCATTAACCCCTGACTATACCGGGGATATGCTTATCACAATGCCTTACTGGTCTGTGCTGAAGCAGGGCATTCTGGCAGCCAAGTGGCTTGACCTTTATTAGTGAGCCTGGTTACCCCCTCTCGGAACCACAGACTTAGAAATCGCCAGCTCATATACAGTGCATAAAATATATTTATATATATACCCTTATACACCATTTTAATAAAAAATATCACAAAATTCTTCTAAGTCCCTCGGGAAGAGTGAAAGACGCGCACGTTCATTTTCAGAGCTCCAAGACCTTCCTATAAGAAGTTAGCCAAAAAGTAGCTTCGAAAAACGCTTAGGTTAAGTTTCAGAGTTGCTTCTAATGTACCAAAGCTGGACTTAGACATAATTTCACTCTCACAACATTATGGCTGGTTGGAGACAGTCCGAACCACAAGTACCGGGTCCATGGTTCTGGCCATATACTGGGGGGACGGGGACGACTCCCATTAAGCCCTGACTATACCGGAGATACGCTTATCACAATGCCTTACTGGTCTGTGCTGAAGCAGGGCATTCTGGCAGCCAAGTGGCTTGACCTTTATTAGTGAGCCTGGTTACCCCCTCTCGGAACCACAGACTTAGAAATTGCCAGCTCATATACAGTGCATAAAATATATTTATATATATACCCTTATACACCATTTTAATAAAAAAATATCACAAAATTCTTCTAAGTCCCTCGGGAAGAGTGAAAGACGCGCACGTACATTTTCAGAGCTCCTAGACCTTTCTATAAGAAGTTAGCCAAAAAGTATCTTCGAAAAACGCTTAGGTTAAGTTTCAGAGTTGCTTCTAATGTACCAAAGCTGGACTTAGACATAATTTCACTCTCACAACATTATGGCTGGTTGGAGACAGTCCGAACCACAATTACCGGGTCCATGGTTCTGGGCGTATACTGGGGGGACGGGGACGACTCCCATTAACCCCTGACTATACCGGGGATACGCTTATCACAATGCCTTTCTGGTCTGTGCTGAAGCAGGGCATTCTGGCAGCCAATTGTCTTGACTTTTATTAGTGAGCCTGGTTACCCCCTCTCGGAACCACATACTTAGAAATCGCCAGCTCATATACAGTGCATAAAATATATTTATATATATACCCTTATACACCATTTTAATAAAAAATATCACAAAATTCTTCTAAGTCCCTCGGGAAGAGTGAAAGACGCGCACATTCATTTTCAGAGCTCCTAGACCTTCCTATAAGAAGTTAGCCAAAAAGTAGCTTCGAAAAACGCTTAGGTTAAGTTTCAGAGTTGTTTCTAATGTACTGAAGCTGGACTTAGACATAATTTCACTCTCACAACATTATGGCTGGTTGGAGACAGTCCGAACCACAAATACCGGGTCCATGGTTCTGGCCATATACTGGGGGGGGGGGACGACTCCCATTAACCCCTGACTATACCGGGGATACGCTTATCACAATGCCTTTCTGGTCTGTGCTGAAGCAGGGCATTCTTTCAGCCAATTGGCTTGACTTTTATTAGTGAGCCTGGTTACCCCCTCTCGGAACCACAGACTTAGAAATCGCCAGCTCATATACAGTGCATAAAATATATTTATATATATACCATTATACATCATTTTAATAAAAAATATCACAAAATTCTTCTAAGTCCCTCGGGAAGAGTGAAAGACGCGCACGTTCATTTTCAGAGCTCCTAGACCTTCCTATAAGAAGTTAGCCAAAAAGTAGCTTCGAAAAACGCTTAGGTTAAGTTTCAGAGTTGTTTCTAATGTACTGAAGCTGGACTTAGACATAATTTCACTCTCACAACATTATGGCTGGTTGGAGACAGTCCGAACCACAAATACCGGGGCCATGGTTCTGGCCATATACTGGGGGGGGGGACGACTCCCATTAACCCCTGACTATACCGGGGATACGCTTATCACAATGCCTTACTGGTCTGTGCTGAAGCAGGGCATTCTGGCAGCCAAGTGGCTTGACCTTTATTAGTGAGCCTGGTTACCCCCTCTCGGAACCACAGACTTAGAAATCGCCAGCTCATATACAGTGCATAAAATATATTTATATATATACCATTATACATCATTTTAATAAAAAATATCACAAAATTCTTCTAAGTCCCTCGGGAAGAGTGAAAGACGCGCACGTTCATTTTCAGAGCTCTTAGACCTTCCTATAAAAAGTTAGCCAAAAAGTAGCTTCGAAAAACGCTTAGGTTAAGTTTCAGAGTTGCTTCTAATGTACCAAAGCTGGACTTAGACATAATTTCACTCTCACAACATTATGGCTGGTTGGAGACAGTACGAACCACAAGTACCGGGTCCATGGTTCTGGCCATATACTGGGGGGGACGGGGACGACTCCCATTAACCCCTGACCATACCGGGGATACGCGTATCACAATGCCTTACTGGTCTGTGCTGAAACAGGGCATTCTGGCAGTCAAGTGGCTTGACCTTTATTAGTGAGCCTGGTTACCCCCTCTCGGAACCACAGACTTAGAAATCGCCAGCTCATATACAGTGCATAAAATATATTTATATATATACCCTTATACACCATTTTAATAAAAAATATCACAAAATTCTTCTAAGTCCCTCGGGAAGAGTGAAAGACGCGCACGTTCATTTTCAGAGCTCATAGACCTTCCTATAAGAAGTTAGCCAAAAAGTAGCTTCGAAAAACGCTTAGGTTAAGTTTCAGAGTTGCATCTAATGTACCGAAGCTGGACTTAGACATAATTTCACTCTCACAACATTATGGCTGGTTGGAGACAGTCCGAACCACAAATACCGGGTCCATGGTTCTGGCCATATACTGGGGGGACGGGGACGACTCCCATTAACCCCTGACTATACCGGGGATATGCTTATCACAATGCCTTACTGGTCTGTGCTGAAGCAGGGCATTCTGGCAGCCAAGTGGCTTGACCTTTATTAGTGAGCCTGGTTACCCCCTCTCGGAACCACAGACTTAGAAATCGCCAGCTCATATACAGTGCATAAAATATATTTATATATATACCCTTATACACCATTTTAATAAAAAATATCACAAAATTCTTCTAAGTCCCTCGGGAAGAGTGAAAGACGCGCACGTTCATTTTCAGAGCTCCAAGACCTTCCTATAAGAAGTTAGCCAAAAAGTAGCTTCGAAAAACGCTTAGGTTAAGTTTCAGAGTTGCTTCTAATGTACCAAAGCTGGACTTAGACATAATTTCACTCTCACAACATTATGGCTGGTTGGAGACAGTCCGAACCACAAGTACCGGGTCCATGGTTCTGGCCATATACTGGGGGGACGGGGACGACTCCCATTAAGCCCTGACTATACCGGAGATACGCTTATCACAATGCCTTACTGGTCTGTGCTGAAGCAGGGCATTCTGGCAGCCAAGTGGCTTGACCTTTATTAGTGAGCCTGGTTACCCCCTCTCGGAACCACAGACTTAGAAATTGCCAGCTCATATACAGTGCATAAAATATATTTATATATATACCCTTATACACCATTTTAATAAAAAAATATCACAAAATTCTTCTAAGTCCCTCGGGAAGAGTGAAAGACGCGCACGTACATTTTCAGAGCTCCTAGACCTTTCTATAAGAAGTTAGCCAAAAAGTATCTTCGAAAAACGCTTAGGTTAAGTTTCAGAGTTGCTTCTAATGTACCAAAGCTGGACTTAGACATAATTTCACTCTCACAACATTATGGCTGGTTGGAGACAGTCCGAACCACAATTACCGGGTCCATGGTTCTGGGCGTATACTGGGGGGACGGGGACGACTCCCATTAACCCCTGACTATACCGGGGATACGCTTATCACAATGCCTTTCTGGTCTGTGCTGAAGCAGGGCATTCTGGCAGCCAATTGTCTTGACTTTTATTAGTGAGCCTGGTTACCCCCTCTCGGAACCACATACTTAGAAATCGCCAGCTCATATACAGTGCATAAAATATATTTATATATATACCCTTATACACCATTTTAATAAAAAATATCACAAAATTCTTCTAAGTCCCTCGGGAAGAGTGAAAGACGCGCACATTCATTTTCAGAGCTCCTAGACCTTCCTATAAGAAGTTAGCCAAAAAGTAGCTTCGAAAAACGCTTAGGTTAAGTTTCAGAGTTGTTTCTAATGTACTGAAGCTGGACTTAGACATAATTTCACTCTCACAACATTATGGCTGGTTGGAGACAGTCCGAACCACAAATACCGGGTCCATGGTTCTGGCCATATACTGGGGGGGGGGGACGACTCCCATTAACCCCTGACTATACCGGGGATACGCTTATCACAATGCCTTTCTGGTCTGTGCTGAAGCAGGGCATTCTTTCAGCCAATTGGCTTGACTTTTATTAGTGAGCCTGGTTACCCCCTCTCGGAACCACAGACTTAGAAATCGCCAGCTCATATACAGTGCATAAAATATATTTATATATATACCATTATACATCATTTTAATAAAAAATATCACAAAATTCTTCTAAGTCCCTCGGGAAGAGTGAAAGACGCGCACGTTCATTTTCAGAGCTCCTAGACCTTCCTATAAGAAGTTAGCCAAAAAGTAGCTTCGAAAAACGCTTAGGTTAAGTTTCAGAGTTGTTTCTAATGTACTGAAGCTGGACTTAGACATAATTTCACTCTCACAACATTATGGCTGGTTGGAGACAGTCCGAACCACAAATACCGGGGCCATGGTTCTGGCCATATACTGGGGGGGGGGACGACTCCCATTAACCCCTGACTATACCGGGGATACGCTTATCACAATGCCTTACTGGTCTGTGCTGAAGCAGGGCATTCTGGCAGCCAAGTGGCTTGACCTTTATTAGTGAGCCTGGTTACCCCCTCTCGGAACCACAGACTTAGAAATCGCCAGCTCATATACAGTGCATAAAATATATTTATATATATACCATTATACATCATTTTAATAAAAAATATCACAAAATTCTTCTAAGTCCCTCGGGAAGAGTGAAAGACGCGCACGTTCATTTTCAGAGCTCTTAGACCTTCCTATAAAAAGTTAGCCAAAAAGTAGCTTCGAAAAACGCTTAGGTTAAGTTTCAGAGTTGCTTCTAATGTACCAAAGCTGGACTTAGACATAATTTCACTCTCACAACATTATGGCTGGTTGGAGACAGTACGAACCACAAGTACCGGGTCCATGGTTCTGGCCATATACTGGGGGGGACGGGGACGACTCCCATTAACCCCTGACCATACCGGGGATACGCGTATCACAATGCCTTACTGGTCTGTGCTGAAACAGGGCATTCTGGCAGTCAAGTGGCTTGACCTTTATTAGTGAGCCTGGTTACCCCCTCTCGGAACCACAGACTTAGAAATCGCCAGCTCATATACAGTGCATAAAATATATTTATATATATACCATTATACATCATTTTAATAAAAAATATCACAAAATTCTTCTAAGTCCCTCGGGAAGAGTGAAAGACGCGCACGTTCATTTTCAGAGCTCCTAGACCTTCCTATAAGAAGTTAGCCAAAAAGTAGCTTCGAAAAACGCTTAGGTTAAGTTTCAGAGTTGTTTCTAATGTACTGAAGCTGGACTTAGACATAATTTCACTCTCACAACATTATGGCTGGTTGGAGACAGTCCGAACCACAAATACCGGGTCCATGGTTCTGGCCATATACTGGGGGGGGGGGACGACTCCCATTAACCCCTGACTATACCGGGGATACGCTTATCACAATGCCTTTCTGGTCTGTGCTGAAGCAGGGCATTCTGGCAGCCAATTGGCTTGACTTTTATTAGTGAGCCTGGTTACCCCCTCTCGGAACCACAGACTTAGAAATCGCCAGCTCATATACAGTGCATAAAATATATTTATATATATACCCTTATACACCATTTTAATAAAAAATATCACAAAATTCTTCTAAGTCCCTCGGGAAGAGTGAAAGACGCGCACGTTCATTTTCAGAGCTCCTAGACCTTCCTATAAGAAGTTAGCCAAAAAGTAGCTTCGAAAAAAGCTTAGGTTAAGTTTCAGATTTGCATCTAATGTACCGAAGCTGGACTTAGACATAATTTCACTCTCACAACATTATGGCTGGTTGGAGACAGTCCGAACCACAAATACCGGGTCCATGGTTCTGGCCATATACTGGGGGGACGGGGACGACTCCCATTAACCCCTGACTATACCGGGGATACGCTTATCACAATGCCTTACTGGTCTGTGCTGAAGCAGGGCATTCTGGCAGCCAAGTGGCTTGACCTTTATTAGTGAGCCTGGTTACCCCCTCTCGGAACCACAGACTTAGAAATCGCCAGCTCATATACAGTGCATAAAATAAATTTATATATATATACCCTTATACTGTACACCATTTTAATAAAAAATATCACAAAATTCTTCTAAGTCCCTCGGGAAGAGTAAAAGACGCGCACGTTCATTTTCAGAGCTCTTAGACCTTCCTATAAGAAGTTAGCCAAAAAGTAGCTTCGAAAAACGCTTAGGTTAAGTTTCAGAGTTGCTTCTAATGTACCAAAGCTGGACTTAGACATAATTTCACTCTCACAACATTATGGCTGGTTGGAGACAGTCCGAACCACAAGTACAGGGTCCATGGTTCTGGCCATATACTGGGGGGACGGGGACGACTCCCATTAAGCCCTGACTATACCAGAGATACGCTTATCACAATGCCTTACTGGTCTGTGCTGAAGCAGGGCATTCTGGCAGCCAAGTGGCTTGACCTTTATTAGTGAGCCTGGTTACCCCCTCTCGGAACCACAGACTTAGAAATTGCCAGCTCATATACAGTGCATAAAATATATTTATATATATACCCTTATACACCATTTTAATAAAAAAATATCACAAAATTCTTCTAAGTCCCTCGGGAAGAGTGAAAGACGCGCACGTTCATTTTCAGAGCTCCTAGACCTTCCTATAAGAAGTTAGCCAAAAAGTAGCTTCGAAAAACGCTTAGGTTAAGTTTCAGAGTTGTTTCTAATGTACTGAAGCTGGACTTAGACATAATTTCACTCTCACAACATTATGGCTGGTTGGAGACAGTCCGAACCACAATTACCGGGTCCATGGTTCTGGCCATATACTGGGGGGGGGGGGGGACGACTCCCATTAACCCCTGACTATACCGGGGATACGCTTATCACAATGCCTTTCTGGTCTGTGCTGAAGCAGGGCATTCTTTCAGCCAATTGGCTTGACTTTTATTAGTGAGCCTGGTTACCCCCTCTCGGAACCACAGACTTAGAAATCGCCAGCTCATATACAGTGCATAAAATATATTTATATATATACCATTATACATCATTTTAATAAAAAATATCACAAAATTCTTCTAAGTCCCTCGGGAAGAGTGAAAGACGCGCACGTTCATTTTCAGAGCTCCTAGACCTTCCTATAAGAAGTTAGCCAAAAAGTTGCTTCGAAAAACGCTTAGGTTAAGTTTCAGAGTTGTTTCTAATGTACTGAAGCTGGACTTAGACATAATTTCACTCTCACAACATTATGGCTGGTTGGAGACAGTCCGAACCACAAATACCGGGTCCATGGTTCTGGCCATATACTGGGGGGGGGACGACGACTCCCATTAACCCCTGACTATACCGGGGATACGCTTATCACAATGCCTTTCTGGTCTGTGCTGAAGCAGGGCATTCTGGCAGCCAATTGGCTTGACTTTTATTAGTGAGCCTGGTTACCCCCTCTCGGAACCACAGACTTAGAAATCGCCGGCTCATATACAGTGCATAAAATATATTTATATATATACCCTTATACACCATTTTAATAAAAAATATCACAAAATTCTTCTAAGTCCCTCGGGAAGAGTGAAAGACGCGCACGTTCATTTTCAGAGCTCCTGGACCTTCCTATAAGAAGTTAGCCAAAAAGTAGCTTCGAAAAAAGCTTAGGTTAAGTTTCAGATTTGCATCTAATGTACCGAAGCTGGACTTACTGTAGACATAATTTCACTCTCACAACATTATGGCTGGTTGGAGACAGTCCGAACCACAAATACCGGGTCCATGGTTCTGGCCATATACTGGGGGGACGGGGACGACTCCCATTAACCCCTGACTATACCGGGGATACGCTTATCACAATGCCTTACTGGTCTGTGCTGAAGCAGGGCATTCTGGCAGCCAAGTGGCTTGACCTTTATTAGTGAGCCTGGTTACCCCCTCTCGGAACCACAGACTTAGAAATCGCCAGCTCATATACAGTGCATAAAATAAATTTATATATATATACCCTTATACTGTACACCATTTTAATAAAAAATATCACAAAATTCTTCTAAGTCCCTCGGGAAGAGTGAAAGACGCGCACGTTCATTTTCAGAGCTCTTAGACCTTCCTATAAGAAGTTAGCCAAAAAGTAGCTTCGAAAAACGCTTAGGTTAAGTTTCAGAGTTGCTTCTAATGTACCAAAGCTGGACTTAGACATAATTTCACTCTCACAACATTATGGCTGGTTGGAGACAGTCCGAACCACAAGTACCGGGTCCATGGTTCTGGCCATATACTGGGGGGACGGGGACGACTCCCATTAACCCCTGACTATACCGGAGATACGCTTATCACAATGCCTTACTGGTCTGTGCTGAAGCAGGGCATTCTGGCAGCCAAGTGGCTTGACCTTTATTAGTGAGCCTGGTTACCCCCTCTCGGAACCACAGACTTAGAAATCGCCAGCTCATATACAGTGCATAAAATATATTTATATATATACCCTTATACACCATTTTAATAAAAAATATCACAAAATTCTTCTAAGTCCCTCGGGATGAGAGAAAGACGCGCACGTTCATTTTCAGAGCTCCTAGACCTTCCTATAAGAAGTTAGCCAAAAAGTAGCTTCGAAAAAAGCTTAGGTTAAGTTTCAGATTTGCATCTAATGTACCGAAGCTGGACTTAGACATAATTTCACTCTCACAACATTATGGCTGGTTGGAGACAGTCCGAACCACAATTACCGGGTCCATGGTTCTGGGCGTATACTGGGGGGACGGGGACGACTCCCATTAACCCCTGACTATACCGGGGATACGCTTATCACAATGCCTTTCTGGTCTGTGCTGAAGCAGGGCATTCTGGCAGCCAATTGTCTTGACTTTTATTAGTGAGCCTGGTTACCCCCTCTCGGAACCACAGACTTAGAAATCGCCAGCTCATATACAGTGCATAAAATATATTTATATATATACCCTTATACACCATTTTAATAAAAAATATCACAAAATTCTTCTAAGTCCCTCGGGAAGAGTGAAAGACGCGCACATTCATTTTCAGAGCTCCTAGACCTTCCTATAAGAAGTTAGCCAAAAAGTAGCTTCGAAAAACGCTTAGGTTAAGTTTCAGAGTTGTTTCTAATGTACTGAAGCTGGACTTAGACATAATTTCACTCTCACAACATTATGGCTGGTTGGAGACAGTCCGAACCACAAATACCGGGTCCATGGTTCTGGCCATATACTGGGGGGGGGGGGACGACTCCCATTAACCCCTGACTATACCGGGGATACGCTTATCACAATGCCTTTCTGGTCTGTGCTGAAGCAGGGCATTCTTTCAGCCAATTGGCTTGACTTTTATTAGTGAGCCTGGTTACCCCCTCTCGGAACCACAGACTTAGAAATCGCCAGCTCATATACAGTGCATAAAATATATTTATATATATACCATTATACATCATTTTAATAAAAAATATCACAAAATTCTTCTAAGTCCCTCGGGAAGAGTGAAAGACGCGCACGTTCATTTTCAGAGCTCCTAGACCTTCCTATAAGAAGTTAGCCAAAAAGTAGCTTCGAAAACCGCTTAGGTTAAGTTTCAGAGTTGTTTCTAATGTACTGAAGCTGGACTTAGACATAATTTCACTCTCACAACATTATGGCTGGTTGGAGACAGTCCGAACCACAAATACCGGGGCCATGGTTCTGGCCATATACTGGGGGGGGGGGACGACTCCCATTAACCCCTGACTATACCGGGGATACGCTTATCACAATGCCTTACTGGTCTGTGCTGAAGCAGGGCATTCTGGCAGCCAAGTGGCTTGACCTTTATTAGTGAGCCTGGTTACCCCCTCTCGGAACCACAGACTTAGAAATCGCCAGCTCATATACAGTGCATAAAATATATTTATATATATACCATTATACATCATTTTAATAAAAAATATCACAAAATTCTTCTAAGTCCCTCGGGAAGAGTGAAAGACGCGCACGTTCATTTTCAGATCTCCTAGACCTTCCTATAAGAAGTTAGCCAAAAAGTAGCTTCGAAAAACGCTTAGGTTAAGTTTCAGAGTTGTTTCTAATGTACTGAAGCTGGACTTAGACATAATTTCACTCTCACAACATTATGGCTGGTTGGAGACAGTCCGAACCACAAATACCGGGTCCATGGTTCTGGACATATACTGGGGGGGGGGGACGACTCCCATTAACCCCTGACTATACCGGGGATACGCTTATCACAATGCCTTACTGGTCTGTGCTGAAGCAGGGCATTCTGGCAGCCAAGTGGCTTGACCTTTATTAGTGAGCCTGGTTACCCCCTCTCGGAACCACAGACTTAGAAATCGCCAGCTCATATACAGTGCATAAAATATATTTATATATATACCATTATACATCATTTTAATAAAAAATATCACAAAATTCTTCTAAGTCCCTCGGGAAGAGTGAAAGACGCGCACGTTCATTTTCAGAGCTCTTAGACCTTCCTATAAAAAGTTAGCCAAAAAGTAGCTTCGAAAAACGCTTAGGTTAAGTTTCAGAGTTGCTTCTAATGTACCAAAGCTGGACTTAGACATAATTTCACTCTCACAACATTATGGCTGGTTGGAGACAGTACGAACCACAAGTACCGGGTCCATGGTTCTGGCCATATACTGGGGGGGACGGGGACGACTCCCATTAACCCCTGACCATACCGGGGATACGCGTATCACAATGCCTTACTGGTCTGTGCTGAAACAGGGCATTCTGGCAGTCAAGTGGCTTGACCTTTATTAGTGAGCCTGGTTACCCCCTCTCGGAACCACAGACTTAGAAATCGCCAGCTCATATACAGTGCATAAAATATATTTATATATATACCATTATACATCATTTTAATAAAAAATATCACAAAATTCTTCTAAGTCCCTCGGGAAGAGTGAAAGACGCGCACGTTCATTTTCAGAGCTCCTAGACCTTCCTATAAGAAGTTAGCCAAAAAGTAGCTTCGAAAAACGCTTAGATTAAGTTTCAGAGTTGTTTCTAATGTACTGAAGCTGGACTTAGACATAATTTCACTCTCACAACATTATGGCTGGTTGGAGACAGTCCGAACCACAAATACCGGGTCCCTGGTTCTGGCCATATACTGGGGGGGGGGGACGACTCCCATTAACCCCTGACTATACCGGGGATACGCTTATCACAATGCCTTTCTGGTCTGTGCTGAAGCAGGGCATTCTGGCAGCCAATTGGCTTGACTTTTATTAGTGAGCCTGGTTACCCCCTCTCGGAACCACAGACTTAGAAATCGCCAGCTCATATACAGTGCATAAAATATATTTATATATATACCCTTATACACCATTTTAATAAAAAATATCACAAAATTCTTCTAAGTCCCTCGGGAAGAGTGAAAGACGCGCACGTTCATTTTCAGAGCTCCTAGACCTTCCTATAAGAAGTTAGCCAAAAAGTAGCTTCGAAAAAAGCTTAGGTTAAGTTTCAGATTTGCATCTAATGTACCGAAGCTGGACTTAGACATAATTTCACTCTCACAACATTATGGCTGGTTGGAGACAGTCCGAACCACAAATACCGGGTCCATGGTTCTGGCCATATACTGGGGGGACGGGGACGACTCCCATTAACCCCTGACTATACCGGGGATACGCTTATCACAATGCCTTACTGGTCTGTGCTGAAGCAGGGCATTCTGGCAGCCAAGTGGCTTGACCTTTATTAGTGAGCCTGGTTACCCCCTCTCGGAACCACAGACTTAGAAATCGCCAGCTCATATACAGTGCATAAAATAAATTTATATATATATACCCTTATACTGTACACCATTTTAATAAAAAATATCACAAAATTCTTCTAAGTCCCTCGGGAAGAGTAAAAGACGCGCACGTTCATTTTCAGAGCTCTTAGACCTTCCTATAAGAAGTTAGCCAAAAAGTAGCTTCGAAAAACGCTTAGGTTAAGTTTCAGAGTTGCTTCTAATGTACCAAAGCTGGACTTAGACATAATTTCACTCTCACAACATTATGGCTGGTTGGAGACAGTCCGAACCACAAGTACCGGGTCCATGGTTCTGGCCATATACTGGGGGGACGGGGACGACTCCCATTAAGCCCTGACTATACCGGAGATACGCTTATCACAATGCCTTACTGGTCTGTGCTGAAGCAGGGCATTCTGGCAGCCAAGTGGCTTGACCTTTATTAGTGAGCCTGGTTACCCCCTCTCGGAACCACAGACTTAGAAATTGCCAGCTCATATACAGTGCATAAAATATATTTATATATATACCCTTATACACCATTTTAATAAAAAAATATCACAAAATTCTTCTAAGTCCCTCGGGAAGAGTGAAAGACGCGCACGTTCATTTTCAGAGCTCCTAGACCTTCCTATAAGAAGTTAGCCAAAAAGTAGCTTCGAAAAACGCTTAGGTTAAGTTTCAGAGTTGTTTCTAATGTACTGAAGCTGGACTTAGACATAATTTCACTCTCACAACATTATGGCTGGTTGGAGACAGTCCGAACCACAATTACCGGGTCCATGGTTCTGGCCATATACTGGGGGGGGGGGGACGACTCCCATTAACCCCTGACTATACCGGGGATACGCTTATCACAATGCCTTTCTGGTCTGTGCTGAAGCAGGGCATTCTTTCAGCCAATTGGCTTGACTTTTATTAGTGAGCCTGGTTACCCCCTCTCGGAACCACAGACTTAGAAATCGCCAGCTCATATACAGTGCATAAAATATATTTATATATATACCATTATACATCATTTTAATAAAAAATATCACAAAATTCTTCTAAGTCCCTCGGGAAGAGTGAAAGACGCGCACGTTCATTTTCAGAGCTCCTAGACCTTCCTATAAGAAGTTAGCCAAAAAGTTGATTCGAAAAACGCTTAGGTTAAGTTTCAGAGTTGTTTCTAATGTACTGAAGCTGGACTTAGACATAATTTCACTCTCACAACATTATGGCTGGTTGGAGACAGTCCGAACCACAAATACCGGGTCCATGGTTCTGGCCATATACTGGGGGGGGGACGACGACTCCCATTAACCCCTGACTATACCGGGGATACGCTTATCACAATGCCTTTCTGGTCTGTGCTGAAGCAGGGCATTCTGGCAGCCAATTGGCTTGACTTTTATTAGTGAGCCTGGTTACCCCCTCTCGGAACCACAGACTTAGAAATCGCCGGCTCATATACAGTGCATAAAATATATTTATATATATACCCTTATACACCATTTTAATAAAAAATATCACAAAATTCTTCTAAGTCCCTCGGGAAGAGTGAAAGACGCGCACGTTCATTTTCAGAGCTCCTAGACCTTCCTATAAGAAGTTAGCCAAAAAGTAGCTTCGAAAAAAGCTTAGGTTAAGTTTCAGATTTGCATCTAATGTACCGAAGCTGGACTTACTGTAGACATAATTTCACTCTCACAACATTATGGCTGGTTGGAGACAGTCCGAACCACAAATACCGGGTCCATGGTTCTGGCCATATACTGGGGGGACGGGGACGACTCCCATTAACCCCTGACTATACCGGGGATACGCTTATCACAATGCCTTACTGGTCTGTGCTGAAGCAGGGCATTCTGGCAGCCAAGTGGCTTGACCTTTATTAGTGAGCCTGGTTACCCCCTCTCGGAACCACAGACTTAGAAATCGCCAGCTCATATACAGTGCATAAAATATATTTATATATATACCCTTATACACCATTTTAATAAAAAATATCACAAAATTCTTCTAAGTCCCTCGGGAAGAGAGAAAGACGCGCACGTTCATTTTCAGAGCTCCTAGACCTTCCTATAAGAAGTTAGCCAAAAAGTAGCTTCGAAAAAAGCTTAGGTTAAGTTTCAGATTTGCATCTAATGTACCGAAGCTGGACTTAGACATAATTTCACTCTCACAACATTATGGCTGGTTGGAGACAGTCCGAACCACAAATACCGGGTCCATGGTTCTGGCCATATACTGGGGGGACGGGGACGACTCCCATTAACCCCTGACTATACCGGGGATACGCTTATCACAATGCCTTACTGGTCTGTGCTGAAGCAGGGCATTCTGGCAGCCAAGTGGCTTGACCTTTATTAGTGAGCCTGGTTACCCCCTCTCGGAACCACAGACTTAGAAATCGCCAGCTCATATACAGTGCATAAAATAAATTTATATATATATACCCTTATACTGTACATCATTTTAATAAAAAATATCACAAAATTCTTCTAAGTCCCTCGGGAAGAGTGAAAGACGCGCACGTTCATTTTCAGAGCTCCTAGACCTTCCTATAAGAAGTTAGCCAAAAAGTAGCTTCGAAAAAAGCTTAGGTTAAGTTTCAGATTTGCATCTAATGTACCGAAGCTGGACTTACTGTAGACATAATTTCACTCTCACAACATTATGGCTGGTTGTAGACAGTACGAACCACAAGTACCGGGTCCATGGTTCTGGCCATATACTGTGGGGACGGGGACGACTCCCATTAAGCCCTGACTATACCGGAGATACGCTTATCACAATGCCTTACTGGTCTGTGCTGAAGCAGGGCATTCTGGCAGCCAAGTGGCTTGACCTTTATTAGTGAGCCTGGTTACCCCCTCTCGGAACCACAGACTTAGAAATTGCCAGCTCATATACAGTGCATAAAATATTTTTATATATATACCATTATACATCATTTTAATAAAAAATATCACAAAATTCTTCTAAGTCCCTCGGGAAGAGTGAAAGACGCGCACGTTCATTTTCAGAGCTCCTAGACCTTCCTATAAGAAGTTAGCCAAAAAGTAGCTTCGAAAAACGCTTAGGTTAAGTTTCAGAGTTGTTTCAAATGTACTGAAGCTGGACTTAGACATAATTTCACTCTCACAACATTATGGCTGGTTGGAGACAGTCCGAACCACAAATACCGGGTCCATGGTTCTGGCCATATACTTGGGGGGGGGGAACGACTCCCATTAACCCCTGACTATACCGGGGATACGCTTATCACAATGCCTTTCTGGTCTGTGCTGAAGCAGGGCATTCTGGCAGCCAATTGGCTTGACTTTTATTAGTGAGCCTGGTTACCCCCTCTCGGAACCACAGACTTAGAAATCGCCAGCTCATATACAGTGCATAAAATATATTTATATATATACCCTTATACACCATTTTAATAAAAAATATCACAAAATTCTTCTAAGTCCCTCGGGAAGAGTGAAAGACGCGCACGTTCATTTTCAGAGCTCCTAGACCTTCCTATAAGAAGTTAGCCAAAAAGTAGCTTCGAAAAAAGCTTAGGTTAAGTTTCAGATTTGCATCTAATGTACCGAAGCTGGACTTACTGTAGACATAATTTCAATCTCACAACATTATGGCTGGTTGGAGACAGTCCGAACCACAAATACCGGGTCCATGGTTCTGGCCATATACTGGGGGGACGGGGACGACTCCCTTTAATCCCTGACTATACCGGGGATACGCTTATCACAATGCCTTACTGGTCTGTGCTGAAGCAGGGCATTCTGGCAGCCAAGTGGCTTGACCTTTATTAGTGAGCCTGGTTACCCCCTCTCGGAACCACAGACTTAGAAATCGCCAGCTCATATACTGTACAGTGCATAAAATAAATTTATATATATATACCCTTATACTGTACACCATTTTAATAAAAAATATCACAAAATTCTTCTAAGTCCCTCGGGAAGAGTGAAAGACGCGCACGTTCATTTTCAGAGCTCTTAGACCTTCCTATAAGAAGTTAGCCAAAAAGTAGCTTCGAAAAACGCTTAGGTTAAGTTTCAGAGTTGCTTCTAATGTACCAAAGCTGGACTTAGACATAATTTCACTCTCACAACATTATGGCTGGTTGGAGACAGTCCGAACCACAAATACCGGGTCCATGGTTCTGGCCATATACTGGGGGGACGGGGACGACTCCCATTAACCCCTGACTATACCGGGGATACGCTTATCACAATGCCTTACTGGTCTGTGCTGAAGCAGGGCATTCTGGCAGCCAAGTGGCTTGACCTTTATTAGTGAGCCTGGTTACCCCCTCTCGGAACCACAGACTTAGAAATCGCCAGCTCATATACAGTGCATAAAATAAATTTATATATATATACCCTTATACTGTACATCATTTTAATAAAAAATATCACAAAATTCTTCTAAGTCCCTCGGGAAGAGTGAAAGACGCGCACGTTCATTTTCAGAGCTCCTAGACCTTCCTATAAGAAGTTAGCCAAAAAGTAGCTTCGAAAAAAGCTTAGTTTAAGTTTCAGATTTGCATCTAATGTACCGAAGCTGGACTTACTGTAGACATAATTTCACTCTCACAACATTATGGCTGGTTGTAGACAGTACGAACCACAAGTACCGGGTCCATGGTTCTGGCCATATACTGTTGGGACGGGGACGACTCCCATTAAGCCCTGACTATACCGGAGATACGCTTATCACAATGCCTTACTGGTCTGTGCTGAAGCAGGGCATTCTGGCAGCCAAGTGGCTTGACCTTTATTAGTGAGCCTGGTTACCCCCTCTCGGAACCACAGACTTAGAAATTGCCAGCTCATATACAGTGCATAAAATATTTTTATATATATACCATTATACATCATTTTAATAAAAAATATCACAAAATTCTTCTAAGTCCCTCGGGAAGAGTGAAAGACGCGCACGTTCATTTTCAGAGCTCCTAGACCTTCCTATAAGAAGTTAGCCAAAAAGTAGCTTCGAAAAACGCTTAGGTTAAGTTTCAGAGTTGTTTCAAATGTACTGAAGCTGGACTTAGACATAATTTCACTCTCACAACATTATGGCTGGTTGGAGACAGTCCGAACCACAAATACCGGGTCCATGGTTCTGGCCATATACTTGGGGGGGGGAACGACTCCCATTAACCCCTGACTATACCGGGGATACGCTTATCACAATGCCTTTCTGGTCTGTGCTGAAGCAGGGCATTCTGGCAGCCAATTGGCTTGACTTTTATTAGTGAGCCTGGTTACCCCCTCTCGGAACCACAGACTTAGAAATCGCCAGCTCATATACAGTGCATAAAATATATTTATATATATACCCTTATACACCATTTTAATAAAAAATATCACAAAATTCTTCTAAGTCCCTCGGGAAGAGTGAAAGACGCGCACGTTCATTTTCAGAGCTCCTAGACCTTCCTATAAGAAGTTAGCCAAAAAGTAGCTTCGAAAAAAGCTTAGGTTAAGTTTCAGATTTGCATCTAATGTACCGAAGCTGGACTTACTGTAGACATAATTTCAATCTCACAACATTATGGCTGGTTGGAGACAGTCCGAACCACAAATACCGGGTCCATGGTTCTGGCCATATACTGGGGGGACGGGGACGACTCCCTTTAATCCCTGACTATACCGGGGATACGCTTATCACAATGCCTTACTGGTCTGTGCTGAAGCAGGGCATTCTGGCAGCCAAGTGGCTTGACCTTTATTAGTGAGCCTGGTTACCCCCTCTCGGAACCACAGACTTAGAAATCGCCAGCTCATATACTGTACAGTGCATAAAATAAATTTATATATATATACCCTTATACTGTACACCATTTTAATAAAAAATATCACAAAATTCTTCTAAGTCCCTCGGGAAGAGTGAAAGACGCGCACGTTCATTTTCAGAGCTCTTAGACCTTCCTATAAGAAGTTAGCCAAAAAGTAGCTTCGAAAAACGCTTAGGTTAAGTTTCAGAGTTGCTTCTAATGTACCAAAGCTGGACTTAGACATAATTTCACTCTCACAACATTATGGCTGGTTGGAGACAGTCCAAACCACAAGTACCGGGTCCATGGTTCTGGCCATATACTGGGGGGACGGGGACGACTCCCATTAATCCCTGACTATACCGGAGATACGCTTATCACAATGCCTTACTGGTCTGTGCTGAAGCAGGGCATTCTGGCAGCCAAGTGGCTTGACCTTTATTAGTGAGCCTGGTTACCCCCTCTCGGAACCACAGACTTAGAAATCGCCAGCTCATATACAGTGCATAAAATATATTTATATATATACCCTTATACACCATTTTAATAAAAAATATCAGAAAATTCTTCTAAGTCCCTCGGGAAGAGTGAAAGACGCGCACGTTCATTTTCAGAGCTCCTAGACCTTCCTATAAGAAGTTAGCCAAAAAGTAGCTTCGAAAAAAGCTTAGGTTAAGTTTCAGATTTGCATCTAATGTACCGAAGCTGGACTTAGACATAATTTCACTCTCACAACATTATGGCTGGTTGGAGACAGTCCGAACCACAAATACCGGGTCCATGGTTCTGGCCATATACTGGGGGGACGGGGACGACTCCCATTAACCCCTGACTATACCGGGGATACGCTTATCACAATGCCTTACTGGTCTGTGCTGAAGCAGGGCATTCTGGCAGCCAAGTGGCTTGACCTTTATTAGTGAGCCTGGTTACCCCCTCTCGGAACCACAGACTTAGAAATCGCCAGCTCATATACAGTGCATAAAATAAATTTATATATATATACCCTTATACTGTACACCATTTTAATAAAAAATATCACAAAATTCTTCTAAGTCCCTCGGGAAGAGTGAAAGACGCGCACGTTCATTTTCAGAGCTCTTAGACCTTCCTATAAGAAGTTAGCCAAAAAGTAGCTTCGAAAAACACTTAGGTTAAGTTTCAGAGTTGCTTCTATTGTACCAAAGCTGGACTTAGACATAATTTCACTCTCACAACATTATGGCTGGTTGGAGACAGTCCGAACCACAAGTACCGGGTCCATGGTTCTGGCCATATACTGGGGGGACGGGGACGACTCCCATTAAGCCCTGACTATACCGGAGATACGCTTATCACAATGCCTTACTGGTCTGTGCTGAAGCAGGGCATTCTGGCAGCCAAGTGGCTTGACCTTTATTAGTGAGCCTGGTTACCCCCTCTCGGAACCACAGACTTAGAAATTGCCAGCTCATATACAGTGCATAAAATATATTTATATATATACCCTTATAAACCATTTTAATAAAAAATATCACAAAATTCTTCTAAGTCCCTCGGGAAGAGTGAAAGACGCGCACGTACATTTTCAGAGCTCCTAGACCTTTCTATAAGAAGTTAGCCAAAAAGTATCTTCGAAAAACGCTTAGGTTAAGTTTCAGAGTTGCTTCTAATGTACCGAAGCTGGACTTACTGTAGACATAATTTCACTCTCACAACATTATGGCTGGTTGGAGACAGTCCGAACCACAAATACCGGGTCCATGGTTCTGGCCATATACTGGGGGGACGGGGACGACTCCCATTAACCCCTGACTATACCGGGGATACGCTTATCACAATGCCTTACTGGTCTGTGCTGAAGCAGGGCATTCTGGCAGCCAAGTGGCTTGACCTTTATTAGTGAGCCTGGTTACCCCCTCTCGGAACCACAGACTTAGAAATTGCCAGCTCATATACAGTGCATAAAATATTTTTATATATATACCATTATACATCATTTTAATAAAAAATATCACAAAATTCTTCTAAGTCCCTCGGGAAGAGTGAAAGACGCGCACGTTCATTTTCAGAGCTCCTAGACCTTCCTATAAGAAGTTAGCCAAAAAGAAGCTTCGAAAAACGCTTAGGTTAAGTTTCAGAGTTGTTTCAAATGTACTGAAGCTGGACTTAGACATAATTTCACTCTCACAACATTATGGCTGGTTGGAGACAGTCCGAACCACAAATACCGGGTCCATGGTTCTGGCCATATACTTGGGGGGGGGGGAACGACTCCCATTAACCCCTGACTATACCGGGGATACGCTTATCACAATGCCTTTCTGGTCTGTGCTGAAGCAGGGCATTCTGGCAGCCAATTGGCTTGACTTTTATTAGTGAGCCTGGTTACCCCCTCTCGGAACCACAGACTTAGAAATCGCCAGCTCATATACAGTGCATAAAATATATTTATATATATACCCTTATACACCATTTTAATAAAAAATATCACAAAATTCTTCTAAGTCCCTCGGGAAGAGTGAAAGACGCGCACGTTCATTTTCAGAGCTCCTAGACCTTCCTATAAGAAGTTAGCCAAAAAGTAGCTTCGAAAAAAGCTTAGGTTAAGTTTCAGATTTGCATCTAATGTACCGAAGCTGGACTTACTGTAGACATAATTTCAATCTCACAACATTATGGCTGGTTGGAGACAGTCCGAACCACAAATACCGGGTCCATGGTTCTGGCCATATACTGGGGGGACGGGGACGACTCCCTTTAATCCCTGACTATACCGGGGATACGCTTATCACAATGCCTTACTGGTCTGTGCTGAAGCAGGGCATTCTGGCAGCCAAGTGGCTTGACCTTTATTAGTGAGCCTGGTTACCCCCTCTCGGAACCACAGACTTAGAAATCGCCAGCTCATATACAGTGCATAAAATATATTTATATATATACCCTTATACACCATTTTAATAAAAAATATCAGAAAATTCTTCTAAGTCCCTCGGGAAGAGTGAAAGACGCGCACTTCATTTTCAGAGCTCCTAGACCTTCCTATAAGAAGTTAGCCAAAAAGTAGCTTCGAAAAAAGCTTAGGTTAAGTTTCAGATTTGCATCTAATGTACCGAAGCTGGACTTAGACATAATTTCACTCTCACAACATTATGGCTGGTTGGAGACAGTCCGAACCACAAATACCGGGTCCATGGTTCTGGCCATATACTGGGGGGACGGGGACGACTCCCATTAACCCCTGACTATACCGGGGATACGCTTATCACAATGCCTTACTGGTCTGTGCTGAAGCAGGGCATTCTGGCAGCCAAGTGGCTTGACCTTTATTAGTGAGCCTGGTTACCCCCTCTCGGAACCACAGACTTAGAAATCGCCAGCTCATATACAGTGCATAAAATAAATTTATATATATATACCCTTATACTGTACACCATTTTAATAAAAAATATCACAAAATTCTTCTAAGTCCCTCGGGAAGAGTGAAAGACGCGCACGTTCATTTTCAGAGCTCTTAGACCTTCCTATAAGAAGTTAGCCAAAAAGTAGCTTCGAAAAACACTTAGGTTAAGTTTCAGAGTTGCTTCTAATGTACCAAAGCTGGACTTAGACATAATTTCACTCTCACAACATTATGGCTGGTTGGAGACAGTCCGAACCACAAGTACCGGGTCCATGGTTCTGGCCATATACTGGGGGGACGGGGACGACTCCCATTAATCCCTGACTATACCGGAGATACGCTTATCACAATGCCTTACTGGTCTGTGCTGAAGCAGGGCATTCTGGCAGCCAAGTGGCTTGACCTTTATTAGTGAGCCTGGTTACCCCCTCTCGGAACCACAGACTTAGAAATCGCCAGCTCATATACAGTGCATAAAATATATTTATATATATACCCTTATACACCATTTTAATAAAAAATATCAGAAAATTCTTCTAAGTCCCTCGGGAAGAGTGAAAGACGCGCACGTTCATTTTCAGAGCTCCTAGACCTTCCTATAAGAAGTTAGCCAAAAAGTAGCTTCGAAAAAAGCTTAGGTTAAGTTTCAGATTTGCATCTAATGTACCGAAGCTGGACTTAGACATAATTTCACTCTCACAACATTATGGCTGGTTGGAGACAGTCCGAACCACAAATACCGGGTCCATGGTTCTGGCCATATACTGGGGGGACGGGGACGACTCCCATTAACCCCTGACTATACCGGGGATACGCTTATCACAATGCCTTACTGGTCTGTGCTGAAGCAGGGCATTCTGGCAGCCAAGTGGCTTGACCTTTATTAGTGAGCCTGGTTACCCCCTCTCGGAACCACAGACTTAGAAATCGCCAGCTCATATACAGTGCATAAAATAAATTTATATATATATACCCTTATACTGTACACCATTTTAATAAAAAATATCACAAAATTCTTCTAAGTCCCTCGGGAAGAGTGAAAGACGCGCACGTTCATTTTCAGAGCTCTTAGACCTTCCTATAAGAAGTTAGCCAAAAAGTAGCTTCGAAAAACACTTAGGTTAAGTTTCAGAGTTGCTTCTATTGTACCAAAGCTGGACTTAGACATAATTTCACTCTCACAACATTATGGCTGGTTGGAGACAGTCCGAACCACAAGTACCGGGTCCATGGTTCTGGCCATATACTGGGGGGACGGGGACGACTCCCATTAAGCCCTGACTATACCGGAGATACGCTTATCACAATGCCTTACTGGTCTGTGCTGAAGCAGGGCATTCTGGCAGCCAAGTGGCTTGACCTTTATTAGTGAGCCTGGTTACCCCCTCTCGGAACCACAGACTTAGAAATTGCCAGCTCATATACAGTGCATAAAATATATTTATATATATACCCTTATACACCATTTTAATAAAAAATATCACAAAATTCTTCTAAGTCCCTCGGGAAGAGTGAAAGACGCGCACGTACATTTTCAGAGCTCCTAGACCTTTCTATAAGAAGTTAGCCAAAAAGTAGCTTCGAAAAACGCTTAGGTTAAGTTTCAGAGTTGCTTCTAATGTACCGAAGCTGGACTTACTGTAGACATAATTTCACTCTCACAACATTATGGCTGGTTGGAGACAGTCCGAACCACAAATACCGGGTCCATGGTTCTGGCCATATACTGGGGGGACGGGGACGACTCCCATTAACCCCTGACTATACCGGGGATACGCTTATCACAATGCCTTACTGGTCTGTGCTGAAGCAGGGCATTCTGGCAGCCAAGTGGCTTGACCTTTATTAGTGAGCCTGGTTACCCCCTCTCGGAACCACAGACTTAGAAATTGCCAGCTCATATACAGTGCATAAAATATTTTTATATATATACCATTATACATCATTTTAATAAAAAATATCACAAAATTCTTCTAAGTCCCTCGGGAAGAGTGAAAGACGCGCACGTTCATTTTCAGAGCTCCTAGACCTTCCTATAAGAAGTTAGCCAAAAAGTAGCTTCGAAAAACGCTTAGGTTAAGTTTCAGAGTTGTTTCAAATGTACTGAAGCTGGACTTAGACATAATTTCACTCTCACAACATTATGGCTGGTTGGAGACAGTCCGAACCACAAATACCGGGTCCATGGTTCTGGCCATATACTTGGGGGGGGGGAACGACTCCCATTAACCCCTGACTATACCGGGGATACGCTTATCACAATGCCTTTCTGGTCTGTGCTGAAGCAGGGCATTCTGGCAGCCAATTGGCTTGACTTTTATTAGTGAGCCTGGTTACCCCCTCTCGGAACCACAGACTTAGAAATCGCCAGCTCATATACAGTGCATAAAATATATTTATATATATACCCTTATACACCATTTTAATAAAAAATATCACAAAATTCTTCTAAGTCCCTCGGGAAGAGTGAAAGACGCGCACGTTCATTTTCAGAGCTCCTAGACCTTCCTATAAGAAGTTAGCCAAAAAGTAGCTTCGAAAAAAGCTTAGGTTAAGTTTCAGATTTGCATCTAATGTACCGAAGCTGGACTTACTGTAGACATAATTTCAATCTCACAACATTATGGCTGGTTGGAGACAGTCCGAACCACAAATACCGGTTCCATGGTTCTGGCCATATACTGGGGGGACGGGGACGACTCCCTTTAATCCCTGACTATACCGGGGATACGCTTATCACAATGCCTTACTGGTCTGTGCTGAAGCAGGGCATTCTGGCAGCCAAGTGGCTTGACCTTTATTAGTGAGCCTGGTTACCCCCTCTCGGAACCACAGACTTAGAAATCGCCAGCTCATATACTGTACAGTGCATAAAATAAATTTATATATATATACCCTTATACTGTACACCATTTTAATAAAAAATATCACAAAATTCTTCTAAGTCCCTCGGGAAGAGTGAAAGACGCGCACGTTCATTTTCAGAGCTCTTAGACCTTCCTATAAGAAGTTAGCCAAAAAGTAGCTTCGAAAAACGCTTAGGTTAAGTTTCAGAGTTGCTTCTAATGTACCAAAGCTGGACTTAGACATAATTTCACTCTCACAACATTATGGCTGGTTGGAGACAGTCCGAACCACAAGTACCGGGTCCATGGTTCTGGCCATATACTGGGGGGACGGGGACGACTCCCATTAATCCCTGACTATACCGGAGATACGCTTATCACAATGCCTTACTGGTCTGTGCTGAAGCAGGGCATTCTGGCAGCCAAGTGGCTTGACCTTTATTAGTGAGCCTGGTTACCCCCTCTCGGAACCACAGACTTAGAAATCGCCAGCTCATATACAGTGCATAAAATATATTTATATATATACCCTTATACACCATTTTAATAAAAAATATCAGAAAATTCTTCTAAGTCCCTCGGGAAGAGTGAAAGACGCGCACGTTCATTTTCAGAGCTCCTAGACCTTCCTATAAGAAGTTAGCCAAAAAGTAGCTTCGAAAAAAGCTTAGGTTAAGTTTCAGATTTGCATCTAATGTACCGAAGCTGGACTTAGACATAATTTCACTCTCACAACATTATGGCTGGTTGGAGACAGTCCGAACCACAAATACCGGGTCCATGGTTCTGGCCATATACTGGGGGGACGGGGACGACTCCCATTAACCCCTGACTATACCGGGGATACGCTTATCACAATGCCTTACTGGTCTGTGCTGAAGCAGGGCATTCTGGCAGCCAAGTGGCTTGACCTTTATTAGTGAGCCTGGTTACCCCCTCTCGGAACCACAGACTTAGAAATCGCCAGCTCATATACAGTGCATAAAATAAATTTATATATATATACCCTTATACTGTACACCATTTTAATAAAAAATATCACAAAATTCTTCTAAGTCCCTCGGGAAGAGTGAAAGACGCGCACGTTCATTTTCAGAGCTCTTAGACCTTCCTATAAGAAGTTAGCCAAAAAGTAGCATCGAAAAACACTTAGGTTAAGTTTCAGAGTTGCTTCTATTGTACCAAAGCTGGACTTAGACATAATTTCACTCTCACAACATTATGGCTGGTTGGAGACAGTCCGAACCACAAGTACCGGGTCCATGGTTCTGGCCATATACTGGGGGGACGGGGACGACTCCCATTAAGCCCTGACTATACCGGAGATACGCTTATCACAATGCCTTACTGGTCTGTGCTGAAGCAGGGCATTCTGGCAGCCAAGTGGCTTGACCTTTATTAGTGAGCCTGGTTACCCCCTCTCGGAACCACAGACTTAGAAATTGCCAGCTCATATACAGTGCATAAAATATATTTATATATATACCCTTATACACCATTTTAATAAAAAATATCACAAAATTCTTCTAAGTCCCTCGGGAAGAGTGAAAGACGCGCACGTACATTTTCAGAGCTCCTAGACCTTTCTATAAGAAGTTAGCCAAAAAGTATCTTCGAAAAACGCTTAGGTTAAGTTTCAGAGTTGCTTCTAATGTACCGAAGCTGGACTTACTGTAGACATAATTTCACTCTCACAACATTATGGCTGGTTGGAGACAGTCCGAACCACAAATACCGGGTCCATGGTTCTGGCCATATACTGGGGGGACGGGGACGACTCCCATTAACCCCTGACTATACCGGGGATACGCTTATCACAATGCCTTACTGGTCTGTGCTGAAGCAGGGCATTCTGGCAGCCAAGTGGCTTGACCTTTATTAGTGAGCCTGGTTACCCCCTCTCGGAACCACAGACTTAGAAATCGCAAGCTCCTATACAGTGCATAAAATAAATTTATATATATATACCCTTATACTGTACACCATTTTAATAAAAAATATCACAAAATTCCTCTAAGTCCCTCGGGAAGAGTGAAAGACGCGCACGTTCATTTTCTGAGCTCTTAGACCTTCCTATAAGAAGTTAGCCAAAAAGTAGCTTCGAAAAACGCTTAGGTTAAGTTTCAGAGTTGCTTCTAATGTACCAAAGCTGGACTTAGACATAATTTCACTCTCACAACATTATGGCTGGTTGGAGACAGTCCGAACCACAAGTACCGGGTCCATGGTTCTGGCCATATACTGGGGGGACGGGGACGACTCCCATTAACCCCTGACTATACCGGAGATACGCTTATCACAATGCCTTACTGGTCTGTGCTGAAGCAGGGCATTCTGGCAGCCAAGTGGCTTGACCTTTATTAGTGAGCCTGGTTACCCCCTCTCGGAACCACAGACTTAGAAATCGCCAGCTCATATACAGTGCATAAAATAAATTTATATATATATACCCTTATACTGTACACCATTTTAATAAAAAATATCACAAAATTCTTCTAAGTCCCTCGGGAAGAGTGAAAGACGCGCACGTACATTTTCAGAGCTCTTAGACCTTCCTATAAGAAGTTAGCCAAAAAGTAGCTTCGAAAAACACTTAGGTTAAGTTTCAGAGTTGCTTCTAATGTACCAAAGCTGGACTTAGACATAATTTCACTCTCACAACATTATGGCTGGTTGGAGACAGTCCGAACCACAAGTACCGGGTCCATGGTTCTGGCCATATACTGAGGGGACAAGGACGACTCCCATTAAGCCCTGACTATACCGGAGATACGCTTATCACAATGCCTTACTGGTCTGTGCTGAAGCAGGGCATTCTGGCAGCCAAGTGGCTTGACCTTTATTAGTGAGCCTGGTTACCCCCTCTCGGAACCACAGACTTAGAAATCGCCAAATCATATACAGTGCATAAAATATATTTATATATATACCCTTATACACCATTTTAATAAAAAATATCACAAAATTCTTCTAAGTCCCTCGGGAAGAGTGAAAGACGCGCACGTTCATTTTCAGAGCTCCTAGACCTTCCTATAAGAAGTTAGCCAAAAAGTAGCTTCGAAAAAAGCTTAGGTTAAGTTTCAGATTTGCATCTAATGTACCGAAGCTGGACTTACTGTAGACATAATTTCACTCTCACAACATTATGGCTGGTTGGAGACAGTCCGAACCACAAATACCGGGTCCATGGTTCTGGCCATATACTGGGGGGACGGGGACGACTCCCATTAACCCCTGACTATACCGGGGATACGCTTATCACAATGCCTTACTGGTCTGTGCTGAAGCAGGGCATTCTGGCAGCCAAGTGGCTTGACCTTTATTAGTGAGCCTGGTTACCCCCTCTCGGAACCACAGACTTAGAAATCGCCAGCTCATATACAGTGCATAAAATAAATTTATATATATATACCCTTATACTGTACACCATTTTAATAAAAAATATCACAAAATTCCTCTAAGTCCCTCGGGAAGAGTGAAAGACGCGCACGTTCATTTTCAGAGCTCTTAGACCTTCCTATAAGAAGTTAGCCAAAAAGTAGCTTCGAAAAACGCTTAGGTTAAGTTTCAGAGTTGCTTCTAATGTACCAAAGCTGGACTTAGACATAATTTCACTCTCACAACATTATGGCTGGTTGGAGACAGTCCGAACCACAAGTACCGGGTCCATGGTTCTGGCCATATACTGGGGGGACGGGGACGACTCCCATTAACCCCTGACTATACCGGAGATACGCTTATCACAATGCCTTACTGGTCTGTGCTGAAGCAGGGCATTCTGGCAGCCAAGTGGCTTGACCTTTATTAGTGAGCCTGGTTACCCCCTCTCGGAACCACAGACTTAGAAATCGCCAGCTCATATACAGTGCATAAAATATATTTATATATATACCCTTATACACCATTTTAATAAAAAATATCACAAAATTCTTCTAAGTCCCTCGGGAAGAGTGAAAGACGCGCACGTTCATTTTCAGAGCTCCTAGACCTTCCTATAAGAAGTTAGCCAAAAAGTAGCTTCGAAAAAAGCTTAGGTTAAGTTTCAGATTTGCTTCTAATGTACCAAAGCTGGACTTAGACATAATTTCACTCTCACAACATTATGGCTGGTTGGAGACAGTCCGAACCACAAGTACCGGGTCCATGGTTCTGGCCATATACTGAGGGGACAAGGACGACTCCCATTAAGCCCTGACTATACCGGAGATACGCTTATCACAATGCCTTACTGGTCTGTGCTGAAGCAGGGCATTCTGGCAGCCAAGTGGCTTGACCTTTATTAGTGAGCCTGGTTACCCCCTCTCGGAACCACAGACTTAGAAATTGCCAGCTCATATACAGTGCATAAAATATATTTATATATATACCATTATACATCATTTTAATAAAAAATATCACAAAATTCTTCTAAGTCCCTCGGGAAGAGTGAAAGACGCGCACGTTCATTTTCAGAGCTCCTAGACCTTCCTATAAGAAGTTAGCCAAAAAGTAGCTTCGAAAAACGCTTAGGTTAAGTTTCAGAGTTGTTTCTAATGTACTGAAGCTGGACTTAGACATAATTTCACTCTCACAACATTATGGCTGGTTGGAGACAGTCCGAACCACAAATACCGGGTCCATGGTTCTGGCCATATACTGGGGGGGGGGGGACGACTCCCATTAACCCCTGACTATACCGGGGATACGCTTATCACAATGCCTTTCTGGTCTGTGCTGAAGCAGGGCATTCTGGCAGCCAATTGGCTTGACTTTTATTAGTGAGCCTGGTTACCCCCTCTCGGAACCACAGACTTAGAAATCGCCAGCTCATATACAGTGCATAAAATATATTTATATATATACCCTTATACACCATTTTAATAAAAAATATCACAAAATTCTTCTAAGTCCCTCGGGAAGAGTGAAAGACGCGCACGTTCATTTTCAGAGCTCCTAGACCTTCCTATAAGAAGTTAGCCAAAAAGTAGCTTCGAAAAAAGCTTAGGTTAAGTTTCAGATTTGCATCTAATGTACCGAAGCTGGACTTACTGTAGACATAATTTCACTCTCACAACATTATGGCTGGTTGGAGACAGTCCGAACCACAAATACCGGGTCCATGGTTCTGGCCATATACTGGGGGGACGGGGACGACTCCCATTAATCCCTGACTATACCGGGGATACGCTTATCACAATGCCTTACTGGTCTGTGCTGAAGCAGGGCATTCTGGCAGCCAAGTGGCTTGACCTTTATTAGTGAGCCTGGTTACCCCCTCTCGGAACCACAGACTTAGAAATCGCCAGCTCATATACAGTGCATAAAATAAATTTATATATATATACCCTTATACTGTACACCATTTTAATAAAAAATATCACAAAATTCTTCTAAGTCCCTCGGGAAGAGTGAAAGACGCGCACGTTCATTTTCAGAGCTCTTAGACCTTCCTATAAGAAGTTAGCCAAAAAGTAGCTTCGAAAAACGCTTAGGTTAAGTTTCAGAGTTGCTTCTAATGTACCAAAGCTGGACTTAGACATAATTTCACTCTCACAACATTATGGCTGGTTGGAGACAGTCCGAACCACAAGTACCGGGTCCATGGTTCTGGCCATATACTGGGGGGACGGGGGGTCTCCCATTAACCCCTGACTATACCGGAGATACGCTTATCACAATGCCTTACTGGTCTGTGCTGAAGCAGGGCATTCTGGCAGCCAAGTGGCTTGACCTTTATTAGTGAGCCTGGTTACCCCCTCTCGGAACCACAGACTTAGAAATCGCCAGCTCATATACAGTGCATAAAATATATTTATATATATACCCTTATACACCATTTTAATAAAAAATATCACAAAATTCTTCTAAGTCCCTCGGGAAGAGTGAAAGACGCGCACGTTCATTTTCAGAGCTCTTAGACCTTCCTATAAGAAGTTAGCCAAAAAGTAGCTTCGAAAAACACTTAGGTTAAGTTTCAGAGTTGCTTCTAATGTACCAAAGCTGGACTTAGACATAATTTCACTCTCACAACATTATGGCTGGTTGGAGACAGTCCGAACCACAAGTACCGGGTCCATGGTTCTGGCCATATACTGGGGGGACGGGGACGACTCCCATTAAGCCCTGACTATACCGGAGATAAGCTTATCACAATGCCTTACTGGTCTGTGCTGAAGCAGGGCATTCTGGCAGCCAAGTGGCTTGACCTTTATTAGTGAGCCTGGTTACCCCCTCTCGGAACCACAGACTTAGAAATTGCCAGCTCATATACAGTGCATAAAATATATTTATATATATACCCTTATACACCATTTTAATAAAAAATATCACAAAATTCTTCTAAGTCCCTCGGGAAGAGTGAAAGACGCGCACGTACATTTTCAGAGCTCCTAGACCTTTCTATAAGAAGTTAGCCAAAAAGTATCTTCGAAAAACGCTTAGGTTAAGTTTCAGAGTTGCTTCTAATGTACCAAAGCTGGACTTAGACATAATTTCACTCTCACAACATTATGGCTGGTTGGAGACACTCCGAACCACAAATACCGGGTCCATGGTTCTGGCCATATACTGGGGGGACGGGGACGACTCCCATTAACCCCTGACTATACCGGGGATACGCTTATCACAATGCCTTACTGGTCTGTGCTGAAGCAGGGCATTCTGGCAGCCAAGTGGCTTGACCTTTATTAGTGAGCCTGGTTACCCCCACTCGGAACCACAGACTTAGAAATCGCCAGCTCATATACAGTGCATAAAATAAATTTATATATATATACCCTTATACTGTACACCATTTTAATAAAAAATATCACAAAATTCTTCTAAGTCCCTCGGGAAGAGTGAAAGACGCGCACGTTCATTTTCAGAGCTCTTAGACCTTCCTATAAGAAGTTAGCCAAAAAGTAGCTTCGAAAAACACTTAGGTTAAGTTTCAGAGTTGCTTCTAATGTACCAAAGCTGGACTTAGACATAATTTCACTCTCACAACATTATGGCTGGTTGGAGACAGTCCGAACCACAAGTACCGGGTCCATGGTTCTGGCCATATACTGGGGGGACGGGGACGACTCCCATTAAGCCCTGACTATACCGGAGATAAGCTTATCACAATGCCTTACTGGTCTGTGCTGAAGCAGGGCATTCTGGCAGCCAAGTGGCTTGACCTTTATTAGTGATCCTGGTTACCCCCTCTCGGAACCACAGACTTAGAAATTGCCAGCTCATATACAGTGCATAAAATATATTTATATATATACCCTTATACACCATTTTAATAAAAAATATCACAAAATTCTTCTAAGTCCCTCGGGAAGAGTGAAAGACGCGCACGTACATTTTCAGAGCTCCTAGACCTTTCTATAAGAAGTTAGCCAAAAAGTATCTTCGAAAAACGCTTAGGTTAAGTTTCAGAGTTGCTTCTAATGTACCAAAGCTGGACTTAGACATAATTTCACTCTCACAACATTATGGCTGGTTGGAGACAGTCCGAACCACAATTACCGGGTCCATGGTTCTGGGCGTATACTGGGGGGACGGGGACGACTCCCATTAACCCCTGACTATACCGGGGATATGCTTATCACAATGCCTTTCTGGTCTGTGCTGAAGCAGGGCATTCTGGCAGCCAATATCTTGACTTTTATTAGTGAGCCGGGTTACCCCCTCTCGGAACCACAGACTTAGAAATCGCCAGCTCATATACAGTGCATAAAATATATTTATATATATACCCTTATACACCATTTTAATAAAAAATATCACAAAATTCTTCTAAGTCCCTCGGGAAGAGTGAAAGACGCGCACGTTCATTTTCAGAGCTCCTAGACCTTCCTATAAGAAGTTAGCCAAAAAGTAGCTTCGAAAAAAGCTTAGGTTAAGTTTCAGATTTGCATCTAATGTACCGAAGCTGGACTTACTGTAGACATAATTTCACTCTCACAACATTATGGCTGGTTGGAGACAGTCCGAACCACAAATACCGGGTCCATGGTTCTGGCCATATACTGGGGGGACGGGGACGACTCCCATTAATCCCTGACTATACCGGGGATACGCTTATCACAATGCCTTACTGGTCTGTGCTGAAGCAGGGCATTCTGGCAGCCAAGTGGCTTGACCTTTATTAGTGAGCCTGGTTACCCCCTCTCGGAACCACAGACTTAGAAATCGCCAGCTCATATACAGTGCATAAAATAAATTTATATATATATACCCTTATACTGTACACCATTTTAATAAAAAATATCACAAAATTCTTCTAAGTCCCTCGGGAAGAGTGAAAGACGCGCACGTTCATTTTCAGAGCTCTTAGACCTTCCTATAAGAAGTTAGCCAAAAAGTAGCTTCGAAAAACGCTTAGGTTAAGTTTCAGAGTTGCTTCTAATGTACCAAAGCTGGACTTAGACATAATTTCACTCTCACAACATTATGGCTGGTTGGAGACAGTCCGAACCACAAGTACCGGGTCCATGGTTCTGGCCATATACTGGGGGGACGGGGGGGACTCCCATTAACCCCTGACTATACCGGAGATACGCTTATCACAATGCCTTACTGGTCTGTGCTGAAGCAGGGCATTCTGGCAGCCAAGTGGCTTGACCTTTATTAGTGAGCCTGGTTACCCCCTCTCGGAACCACAGACTTAGAAATCGCCAGCTCATATACAGTGCATAAAATATATTTATATATATACCCTTATACACCATTTTAATAAAAAATATCACAAAATTCTTCTAAGTCCCTCGGGAAGAGTGAAAGACGCGCACGTTCATTTTCAGAGCTCTTAGACCTTCCTATAAGAAGTTAGCCAAAAAGTATCTTCGAAAAACGCTTAGGTTAAGTTTCAGAGTTGCTTCTAATGTACCAAAGCTGGACTTAGACATAATTTCACTCTCACAACATTATGGCTGGTTGGAGACAGTCCGAACCACAAGTACCGGGTCCATGGTTCTGGCCATATACTGGGGGGACGGGGACGACTCCCATTAACCCCTGAATATACCGGAGATACGCTTATCACAATGCCTTACTGGTCTGTGCTGAAGCAGGGCATTCTGGCAGCCAAGTGGCTTGACCTTTATTAGTGAGCCTGGTTACCCCCTCTCGGAACCACAGACTTAGAAATCGCCAAATCATATACAGTGCATAAAATAAATTTATATATATATACCCTTATACTGTACACCATTTTAATAAAAAATATCACAAAATTCTTCTAAGTCCCTCGGGAAGAGTGAAAGACGCGCACGTTCATTTTCAGAGCTCTTAGACCTTCCTATAAGAAGTTAGCCAAAAAGTAGCTTCGAAAAACACTTAGGTTAAGTTTCAGAGTTGCTTCTAATGTACCAAAGCTGGACTTAGACATAATTTCACTCTCACAACATTATGGCTGGTTGGAGACAGTCCGAACCACAAGTACCGGGTCCATGGTTCTGGCCATATACTGGGGGGACGGGGACGACTCCCATTAAGCCCTGACTATACCGGAGATAAGCTTATCACAATGCCTTACTGGTCTGTGCTGAAGCAGGGCATTCTGGCAGCCAAGTGGCTTGACCTTTATTAGTGAGCCTGGTTACCCCCTCTCGGAACCACAGACTTAGAAATTGCCAGCTCATATACAGTGCATAAAATATATTTATATATATACCCTTATACACCATTTTAATAAAAAATATCACAAAATTCTTCTAAGTCCCTCGGGAAGAGTGAAAGACGCGCACGTACATTTTCAGAGCTCCTAGACCTTTCTATAAGAAGTTAGCCAAAAAGTATCTTCGAAAAACGCTTAGGTTAAGTTTCAGAGTTGCTTCTAATGTACCAAAGCTGGACTTAGACATAATTTCACTCTCACAACATTATGGCTGGTTGGAGACACTCCGAACCACAAATACCGGGTCCATGGTTCTGGCCATATACTGGGGGGACGGGGACGACTCCCATTAACCCCTGACTATACCGGGGATACGCTTATCACAATGCCTTACTGGTCTGTGCTGAAGCAGGGCATTCTGGCAGCCAAGTGGCTTGACCTTTATTAGTGAGCCTGGTTACCCCCACTCGGAACCACAGACTTAGAAATCGCCAGCTCATATACAGTGCATAAAATAAATTTATATATATATACCCTTATACTGTACACCATTTTAATAAAAAATATCACAAAATTCTTCTAAGTCCCTCGGGAAGAGTGAAAGACGCGCACGTTCATTTTCAGAGCTCTTAGACCTTCCTATAAGAAGTTAGCCAAAAAGTAGCTTCGAAAAACACTTAGGTTAAGTTTCAGAGTTGCTTCTAATGTACCAAAGCTGGACTTAGACATAATTTCACTCTCACAACATTATGGCTGGTTGGAGACAGTCCGAACCACAAGTACCGGGTCCATGGTTCTGGCCATATACTGGGGGGACGGGGACGACTCCCATTAAGCCCTGACTATACCGGAGATAAGCTTATCACAATGCCTTACTGGTCTGTGCTGAAGCAGGGCATTCTGGCAGCCAAGTGGCTTGACCTTTATTAGTGATCCTGGTTACCCCCTCTCGGAACCACAGACTTAGAAATTGCCAGCTCATATACAGTGCATAAAATATATTTATATATATACCCTTATACACCATTTTAATAAAAAATATCACAAAATTCTTCTAAGTCCCTCGGGAAGAGTGAAAGACGCGCACGTACATTTTCAGAGCTCCTAGACCTTTCTATAAGAAGTTAGCCAAAAAGTATCTTCGAAAAACGCTTAGGTTAAGTTTCAGAGTTGCTTCTAATGTACCAAAGCTGGACTTAGACATAATTTCACTCTCACAACATTATGGCTGGTTGGAGACAGTCCGAACCACAATTACCGGGTCCATGGTTCTGGGCGTATACTGGGGGGACGGGGACGACTCCCATTAACCCCTGACTATACCGGGGATATGCTTATCACAATGCCTTTCTGGTCTGTGCTGAAGCAGGGCATTCTGGCAGCCAATATCTTGACTTTTATTAGTGAGCCGGGTTACCCCCTCTCGGAACCACAGACTTAGAAATCGCCAGCTCATATACAGTGCATAAAATATATTTATATATATACCCTTATACACCATTTTAATAAAAAATATCACAAAATTCTTCTAAGTCCCTCGGGAAGAGTGAAAGACGCGCACGTTCATTTTCAGAGCTCCTAGACCTTCCTATAAGAAGTTAGCCAAAAAGTAGCTTCGAAAAACGCTTAGGTTAAGTTTCAGATTTGCCTCTAATGTACCGAAGCTGGACTTAGACATAATTTCACTCTCACAACATTATGGCTGGTTGGAGACAGTCCGAACCACAAATACCGGGTCCATGGTTCTGGCCATATACTGGGGGGACGGGGACGACTCCCATTAACCCCTGACTATACCGGGGATACGCTTATCACAATGCCTTACTGGTCTGTGCTGAAGCAGGGCATTCTGGCAGCCAAGTGGCTTGACCTTTATTAGTGAGCCTGGTTACCCCCTCTCGGAACCACAGACTTAGAAATCGCCAGCTCATATACAGTGCATAAAATAAATTTATATATATATACCCTTATACTGTACACCATTTTAATAAAAAATATCACAAAATTCTTCTAAGTCCCTCGGGAAGAGTGAAAGACGCGCACGTTCATTTTCAGAGCTCTTAGACCTTCCTATAAGAAGTTAGCCAAAAAGTAGCTTCGAAAAACGCTTAGGTTAAGTTTCAGAGTTGCTTCTAATGTACCAAAGCTGGACTTAGACATAATTTCACTCTCACAACATTATGGCTGGTTGGAGACAGTCCGAACCACAAGTACCGGGTCCATGGTTCTGGCCATATACTGGGGGGACGGGGGGGACTCCCATTAACCCCTGACTATACCGGAGATACGCTTATCACAATGCCTTACTGGTCTGTGCTGAAGCAGGGCATTCTGGCAGCCAAGTGGCTTGACCTTTATTAGTGAGCCTGGTTACCCCCTCTCGGAACCACAGACTTAGAAATCGCCAGCTCATATACAGTGCATAAAATATATTTATATATATACCCTTATACACCATTTTAATAAAAAATATCACAAAATTCTTCTAAGTCCCTCGGGAAGAGTGAAAGACGCGCACGTTCATTTTCAGAGCTCTTAGACCTTCCTATAAGAAGTTAGCCAAAAAGTATCTTCGAAAAACGCTTAGGTTAAGTTTCAGAGTTGCTTCTAATGTACCAAAGCTGGACTTAGACATAATTTCACTCTCACAACATTATGGCTGGTTGGAGACAGTCCGAACCACAAGTACCGGGTCCATGGTTCTGGCCATATACTGGGGGGACGGGGACGACTCCCATTAACCCCTGACTATACCGGAGATACGCTTATCACAATGCCTTACTGGTCTGTGCTGAAGCAGGGCATTCTGGCAGCCAAGTGGCTTGACCTTTATTAGTGAGCCTGGTTACCCCCTCTCGGAACCACAGACTTAGAAATCGCCAAATCATATACAGTGCATAAAATATATTTATATATATACCCTTATACACCATTTTAATAAAAAATATCACAAAATTCTTCTAAGTCCCTCGGGAAGAGTGAAAGACGCGCACGTACATTTTCAGAGCTCCTAGACCTTTCTATAAGAAGTTAGCCAAAAAGTATCTTCGAAAAACGCTTAGGTTAAGTTTCAGAGTTGCTTCTAATGTACCAAAGCTGGACTTAGACATAATTTCACTCTCACAACATTATGGCTGGTTGGAGACACTCCGAACCACAAATACCGGGTCCATGGTTCTGGCCATATACTGGGGGGACGGGGACGACTCCCATTAACCCCTGACTATACCGGGGATACGCTTATCACAATGCCTTACTGGTCTGTGCTGAAGCAGGGCATTCTGGCAGCCAAGTGGCTTGACCTTTATTAGTGAGCCTGGTTACCCCCACTCGGAACCACAGACTTAGAAATCGCCAGCTCATATACAGTGCATAAAATAAATTTATATATATATACCCTTATACTGTACACCATTTTAATAAAAAATATCACAAAATTCTTCTAAGTCCCTCGGGAAGAGTGAAAGACGCGCACGTTCATTTTCAGAGCTCTTAGACCTTCCTATAAGAAGTTAGCCAAAAAGTAGCTTCGAAAAACACTTAGGTTAAGTTTCAGAGTTGCTTCTAATGTACCAAAGCTGGACTTAGACATAATTTCACTCTCACAACATTATGGCTGGTTGGAGACAGTCCGAACCACAAGTACCGGGTCCATGGTTCTGGCCATATACTGGGGGGACGGGGACGACTCCCATTAAGCCCTGACTATACCGGAGATAAGCTTATCACAATGCCTTACTGGTCTGTGCTGAAGCAGGGCATTCTGGCAGCCAAGTGGCTTGACCTTTATTAGTGAGCCTGGTTACCCCCTCTCGGAACCACAGACTTAGAAATTGCCAGCTCATATACAGTGCATAAAATATATTTATATATATACCCTTATACACCATTTTAATAAAAAATATCACAAAATTCTTCTAAGTCCCTCGGGAAGAGTGAAAGACGCGCACGTACATTTTCAGAGCTCCTAGACCTTTCTATAAGAAGTTAGCCAAAAAGTATCTTCGAAAAACGCTTAGGTTAAGTTTCAGAGTTGCTTCTAATGTACCAAAGCTGGACTTAGACATAATTTCACTCTCACAACATTATGGCTGGTTGGAGACAGTCCGAACCACAATTACCGGGTCCATGGTTCTGGGCGTATACTGGGGGGACGGGGACGACTCCCATTAACCCCTGACTATACCGGGGATATGCTTATCACAATGCCTTTCTGGTCTGTGCTGAAGCAGGGCATTCTGGCAGCCAATTGTCTTGACTTTTATTAGTGAGCCGGGTTACCCCCTCTCGGAACCACAGACTTAGAAATCGCCAGCTCATATACAGTGCATAAAATATATTTATATATATACCCTTATACACCATTTTAATAAAAAATATCACAAAATTCTTCTAAGTCCCTCGGGAAGAGTGAAAGACGCGCACGTTCATTTTCAGAGCTCCTAGACCTTCCTATAAGAAGTTAGCCAAAAAGTAGCTTCGAAAAACGCTTAGGTTAAGTTTCAGATTTGCCTCTAATGTACCGAAGCTGGACTTAGACATAATTTCACTCTCACAACATTATGGCTGGTTGGAGACAGTCCGAACCACAAATACCGGGTCCATGGTTCTGGCCATATACTGGGGGGACGGGGACGACTCCCATTAACCCCTGACTATACCGGGGATACGCTTATCACAATGCCTTACTGGTCTGTGCTGAAGCAGGGCATTCTGGCAGCCAAGTGGCTTGACCTTTATTAGTGAGCCTGGTTACCCCCTCTCGGAACCACAGACTTAGAAATCGCCAGCTCATATACAGTGCATAAAATAAATTTATATATATATACCCTTATACTGTACACCATTTTAATAAAAAATATCACAAAATTCTTCTAAGTCCCTCGGGAAGAGTGAAAGACGCGCACGTTCATTTTCAGAGCTCTTAGACCTTCCTATAAGAAGTTAGCCAAAAAGTAGCTTCGAAAAACGCTTAGGTTAAGTTTCAGAGTTGCTTCTAATGTACCAAAGCTGGACTTAGACATAATTTCACTCTCACAACATTATGGCTGGTTGGAGACAGTCCGAACCACAAGTACCGGGTCCATGGTTCTGGCCATATACTGGGGGGACGGGGGGGACTCCCATTAACCCCTGACTATACCGGAGATACGCTTATCACAATGCCTTACTGGTCTGTGCTGAAGCAGGGCATTCTGGCAGCCAAGTGGCTTGACCTTTATTAGTGAGCCTGGTTACCCCCTCTCGGAACCACAGACTTAGAAATCGCCAGCTCATATACAGTGCATAAAATATATTTATATATATACCCTTATACACCATTTTAATAAAAAATATCACAAAATTCTTCTAAGTCCCTCGGGAAGAGTGAAAGACGCGCACGTTCATTTTCAGAGCTCTTAGACCTTCCTATAAGAAGTTAGCCAAAAAGTATCTTCGAAAAACGCTTAGGTTAAGTTTCAGAGTTGCTTCTAATGTACCAAAGCTGGACTTAGACATAATTTCACTCTCACAACATTATGGCTGGTTGGAGACAGTCCGAACCACAAGTACCGGGTCCATGGTTCTGGCCATATACTGGGGGGACGGGGACGACTCCCATTAACCCCTGACTATACCGGAGATACGCTTATCACAATGCCTTACTGGTCTGTGCTGAAGCAGGGCATTCTGGCAGCCAAGTGGCTTGACCTTTATTAGTGAGCCTGGTTACCCCCTCTCGGAACCACAGACTTAGAAATCGCCAAATCATATACAGTGCATAAAATATATTTATATATATACCCTTATACACCATTTTAATAAAAAATATCACAAAATTCTTCTAAGTCCCTCGGGAAGAGAGAAAGACGCGCACGTTCATTTTCAGAGCTCCTAGACCTTCCTATAAGAAGTTAGCCAAAAAGTAGCTTCGAAAAAAGCTTAGGTTAAGTTTCAGATTTGCATCTAATGTACCGAAGCTGGACTTAGACATAATTTCACTCTCACAACATTATGGCTGGTTGGAGACAGTCCGAACCACAAATACCGGGTCCATGGTTCTGGCCATATACTGGGGGGACGGGGACGACTCCCATTAAGCCCTGACTATACCAGAGATACGCTTATCACAATGGCTTACTGGTCTGTGCTGAAGCAGGGCATTCTGGCAGCCAAGTGGCTTGACCTTTATTAGTGAGCCTGGTTACCCCCTCTCGGAACCACAGACTTAGAAATCGCCAAATCATATACAGTGCATAAAATATATTTATATATATACCCTTATACACCATTTTAATAAAAAATATCACAAAATTCTTCTAAGTCCCTCGGGAAGAGTGAAAGACGCGCACGTTCATTTTCAGAGCTCCTAGACCTTCCTATAAGAAGTTAGCCAAAAAGTAGCTTCGAAAAAAGCTTAGGTTAAGTTTCAGATTTGCATCTAATGTACCGAAGCTGGACTTAGACATAATTTCACTCTCACAACATTATGGCTGGTTGGAGACACTCCGAACCACAAATACCGGGTCCATGGTTCTGGCCATATACTGGGGGGACGGGGACGACTCCCATTAACCCCTGACTATACCGGGGATACGCTTATCACAATGCCTTACTGGTCTGTGCTGAAGCAGGGCATTCTGGCAGCCAAGTGGCTTGACCTTTATTAGTGAGCCTGGTTACCCCCACTCGGAACCACAGACTTAGAAATCGCCAGCTCATATACAGTGCATAAAATAAATTTATATATATATACCCTTATACTGTACACCATTTTAATAAAAAATATCACAAAATTATTCTAAGTCCCTCGGGAAGAGTGAAAGACGCGCACGTTCATTTTCAGAGCTCTTAGACCTTCCTATAAGAAGTTAGCCAAAAAGTAGCTTCGAAAAACACAGGTTAAGTTTCAGAGTTGCTTCTAATGTACCAAAGCTGGACTTAGACATAATTTCACTCTCACAACATTATGGCTGGTTGGAGACAGTCCGAACCACAAGTACCGGGTCCATGGTTCTGGCCATATACTGGGGGGACGGGGACGACTCCCATTAAGCCCTGACTATACCGGAGATAAGCTTATCACAATGCCTTACTGGTCTGTGCTGAAGCAGGGCATTCTGGCAGCCAAGTGGCTTGACCTTTATTAGTGAGCCTGGTTACCCCCTCTCGGAACCACAGACTTAGAAATTGCCAGCTCATATACAGTGCATAAAATATATTTATATATATACCCTTATACACCATTTTAATAAAAAATATCACAAAATTCTTCTAAGTCCCTCGGGAAGAGTGAAAGACGCGCACGTACATTTTCAGAGCTCCTAGACCTTTCTATAAGAAGTTAGCCAAAAAGTATCTTCGAAAAACGCTTAGGTTAAGTTTCAGAGTTGCTTCTAATGTACCAAAGCTGGACTTAGACATAATTTCACTCTCACAACATTATGGCTGGTTGGAGACAGTCCGAACCACAATTACCGGGTCCATGGTTCTGGGCGTATACTGGGGGGACGGGGACGACTCCCATTAACCCCTGACTATACCGGGGATATGCTTATCACAATGCCTTTCTGGTCTGTGCTGAAGCAGGGCATTCTGGCAGCCAATTGTCTTGACTTTTATTAGTGAGCCGGGTTACCCCCTCTCGGAACCACAGACTTAGAAATCGCCAGCTCATATACAGTGCATAAAATATATTTATATATATACCCTTATACACCATTTTAATAAAAAATATCACAAAATTCTTCTAAGTCCCTCGGGAAGAGTGAAAGACGCGCACGTTTATTTTCAGAGCTCCTAGACCTTCCTATAAGAAGTTAGCCAAAAAGTAGCTTCGAAAAACGCTTAGGTTAAGTTTCAGATTTGCCTCTAATGTACCGAAGCTGGACTTAGACATAATTTCACTCTCACAACATTATGGCTGGTTGGAGACAGTCCGAACCACAAATACCGGGTCCATGGTTCTGGCCATATACTGGGGGGACGGGGACGACTCCCATTAACCCCTGACTATACCGGGGATACGCTTATCACAATGCCTTACTGGTCTGTGCTGAAGCAGGGCATTCTGGCAGCCAATTGGCTTGACTTTTATTAGTGAGCCTGGTTACCCCCTCTCGGAACCACAGACTTAGAAATCGCCAGCTCATATACAGTGCATAAAATATATTTATATATATACCATTATACACCATTTTAATAAAAAATATCACAAAATTCTTCTAAGTCCCTCGGGAAGAGTGAAAGATGCGCACGTTCATTTTCAGAGCTCTTAGACCTTCCTATAAGAAGTTAGCCAAAAAGTAGCTTCGAAAAACACAGGTTAAGTTTCAGAGTTGCTTCTAATGTACCAAAGCTGGACTTAGACATAATTTCACTCTCACAACATTATGGCTGGTTGGAGACAGTCCGAACCACAAGTACCGGGTCCATGGTTCTGGCCATATACTGGGGGGACGGGGACGACTCCCATTAAGCCCTGACTATACCGGAGATAAGCTTATCACAATGCCTTACTGGTCTGTGCTGAAGCAGGGCATTCTGGCAGCCAAGTGGCTTGACCTTTATTAGTGAGCCTGGTTACCCCCTCTCGGAACCACAGACTTAGAAATCGCCAAATCATATACAGTGCATAAAATATATTTATATATATACCCTTATACACCATTTTAATAAAAAATATCACAAAATTCTTCTAAGTCCCTCGGGAAGAGTGAAAGACGCGCACGTTCATTTTCAGAGCTCCTAGACCTTCCTATAAGAAGTTAGCCAAAAAGTAGCTTCGAAAAAAGCTTAGGTTAAGTTTCAGATTTGCATCTAATGTACCGAAGCTGGACTTAGACATAATTTCACTCTCACAACATTATGGCTGGTTGGAGACAGTCCGAACCACAAATACCGGGTCCATGGTTCTGGCCATATACTGGGGGGACGGGGACGACTCACATTAACCCCTGACTATACCGGGGATACGCTTATCACAATGCCTTACTGGTCTGTGCTGAAGCAGGGCATTCTGGCAGCCAAGTGGCTTGACCTTTATTAGTGAGCCTGGTTACCCCCTCTCGGAACCACAGACTTAGAAATCGCCAGCTCATATACAGTGCATAAAATATATTTATATATATACCATTATACATCATTTTAATAAAAAATATCACAAAATTCTTCTAAGTCCCTCGGGAAGAGTGAAAGACGCGCACGTTCATTTTCAGAGCTCCTAGACCTTCCTATAAGAAGTTAGCCAAAAAGTAGCTTCGAAAAACGCTTAGGTTAAGTTTCAGAGTTGTTTCTAATGTACTGAAGCTGGACTTAGACATAATTTCACTCTCACAACATTATGGCTGGTTGGAGACAGTCCGAACCACAAATACCGGGTCCATGGTTCTGGCCATATACTGGGGGGACGGGGACGACTCCCATTATCCCATGACTATACCGGGGATACGCTTATCACAATGCCTGTGCTGGTCTGTGCTGAAGCAGGGCATTCTGGCAGCCAATTGGCTTGACTTTTATTAGTGAGCCTGGTCACCCCCTCTCGGAACCACAGACTTAGAAATCGCCAGCTCATATACAGTGCATAAAATATATTTATATATATACCATTATACATCATTTTAATAAAAAATATCACAAAATTCTTCTAAGTCCCTCGGGAAGAGTGAAAGACGCGCACGTTCATTTTCAGAGCTCCTAGACCTTCCTATAAGAAGTTAGCCAAAAAGTAGCTTCGAAAAACGCTTAGGTTAAGTTTCAGATTTGCCTCTAATGTACCGAAGCTGGACTTAGACATAATTTCACTCTCACAACATTATGGCTGGTTGGAGACAGTCCGAACCACAAATACCGGGTCCATGGTTCTGGCCATATACTGGGGGGACGGGGACGACTCCCATTAACCCATGACTATACCGGGGATACGCTTATCACAATGCCTGTGCTGGTCTGTGCTGAAGCAGGGCATTCTGGCAGCCAATTGGCTTGACTTTTATTAGTGAGCCTGGTCACCCCCTCTCGGAACCACAGACTTAGAAATCGCCAGCTCATATACAGTGCATAAAATATATTTATATATATACCATTATACATCATTTTAATAAAAAATATCACAAAATTCTTCTAAGTCCCTCGGGAAGAGTGAAAGACGCGCACGTTCATTTTCAGAGCTCCTAGACCTTCCTATAAGAAGTTAGCCAAAAAGTAGCTTCGAAAAACGCTTAGGTTAAGTTTCAGATTTGCCTCTAATGTACCGAAGCTGGACTTAGACATAATTTCACTCTCACAACATTATGGCTGGTTGGAGACAGTCCGAACCACAAATACCGGGTCCATGGTTCTGGCCATATACTGGGGGGACGGGGACGACTCCCATTAACCCCTGACTATACCGGGGATACGCTTATCACAATGCCTTACTGGTCTGTGCTGAAGCAGGGCATTCTGGCAGCCAATTGGCTTGACTTTTATTAGTGAGCCTGGTTACCCCCTCTCGGAACCACAGACTTAGAAATCGCCAGCTCATATACAGTGCATAAAATATATTTATATATATACCATTATACACCATTTTAATAAAAAATATCACAAAATTCTTCTAAGTCCCTCGGGAAGAGTGAAAGACGCGCACGTTCATTTTCAGAGCTCTTAGACCTTCCTATAAGAAGTTAGCCAAAAAGTAGCTTCGAAAAACACAGGTTAAGTTTCAGAGTTGCTTCTAATGTACCAAAGCTGGACTTAGACATAATTTCACTCTCACAACATTATGGCTGGTTGGAGACAGTCCGAACCACAAGTACCGGGTCCATGGTTCTGGCCATATACTGGGGGGACGGGGACGACTCCCATTAAGCCCTGACTATACCGGAGATAAGCTTATCACAATGCCTTACTGGTCTGTGCTGAAGCAGGGCATTCTGGCAGCCAAGTGGCTTGACCTTTATTAGTGAGCCTGGTTACCCCCTCTCGGAACCACAGACTTAGAAATCGCCAGCTCATATACAGTGCATAAAATAAATTTATATATATATACCCTTATACTGTACACCATTTTAATAAAAAATATCACAAAATTCTTCTAAGTCCCTCGGGAAGAGTGAAAGACGCGCACGTTCATTTTCAGAGCTCTTAGACCTTCCTATAAGAAGTTAGCCAAAAAGTAGCTTCGAAAAACGCTTAGGTTAAGTTTCAGAGTTGCTTCTAATGTACCAAAGCTGGACTTAGACATAATTTCACTCTCACAACATTATGGCTGGTTGGAGACAGTCCGAACCACAAGTACCGGGTCCATGGTTCTGGCCAATATACTGGGGGGACGGGGACGACTCCCATTAACCCCTGACTATACCGGAGATACGCTTATCACAATGCCTTACTGGTCTGTGCTGAAGCAGGGCATTCTGGCAGCCAAGTGGCTTGACCTTTATTAGTGAGCCTGGTTACCCCCTCTCGGAACCACAGACTTAGAAATCGCCAAATCATATACAGTGCATAAAATATATTTATATATATACCCTTATACACCATTTTAATAAAAAATATCACAAAATTCTTCTAAGTCCCTCGGGAAGAGTGAAAGACGCGCACGTTCATTTTCAGAGCTCCTAGACCTTCCTATAAGAAGTTAGCCAAAAAGTAGCTTCGAAAAAAGCTTAGGTTAAGTTTCAGATTTGCATCTAATGTACCGAAGCTGGACTTAGACATAATTTCACTCTCACAACATTATGGCTGGTTGGAGACAGTCCGAACCACAAATACCGGGTCCATGGTTCTGGCCATATACTGGGGGGACGGGGACGACTCACATTAACCCCTGACTATACCGGGGATACGCTTATCACAATGCCTTACTGGTCTGTGCTGAAGCAGGGCATTCTGGCAGCCAAGTGGCTTGACCTTTATTAGTGAGCCTGGTTACCCCCTCTCGGAACCACAGACTTAGAAATCGCCAGCTCATATACAGTGCATAAAATATATTTATATATATACCATTATACATCATTTTAATAAAAAATATCACAAAATTCTTCTAAGTCCCTCGGGAAGAGTGAAAGACGCGCACGTTCATTTTCAGAGCTCCTAGACCTTCCTATAAGAAGTTAGCCAAAAAGTAGCTTCGAAAAACGCTTAGGTTAAGTTTCAGAGTTGTTTCTAATGTACTGAAGCTGGACTTAGACATAATTTCACTCTCACAACATTATGGCTGGTTGGAGACAGTCCGAACCACAAATACCGGGTCCATGGTTCTGGCCATATACTGGGGGGACGGGGACGACTCCCATTAACCCATGACTATACCGGGGATACGCTTATCACAATGCCTGTGCTGGTCTGTGCTGAAGCAGGGCATTCTGGCAGCCAATTGGCTTGACTTTTATTAGTGAGCCTGGTCACCCCCTCTCGGAACCACAGACTTAGAAATCGCCAGCTCATATACAGTGCATAAAATATATTTATATATATACCATTATACATCATTTTAATAAAAAATATCACAAAATTCTTCTAAGTCCCTCGGGAAGAGTGAAAGACGCGCACGTTCATTTTCAGAGCTCCTAGACCTTCCTATAAGAAGTTAGCCAAAAAGTAGCTTCGAAAAACGCTTAGGTTAAGTTTCAGAGTTGTTTCTAATGTACTGAAGCTGGACTTAGACATAATTTCACTCTCACAACATTATGGCTGGTTGGAGACAGTCCGAACCACAAATACCGGGTCCATGGTTCTGGCCATATACTGGGGGGGGGGCGACGACTCCCATTAACCCCTGACTATACCGGGGATACGCTTATCACAATGCCTTTCTGGTCTGTGCTGAAGCAGGGCATTCTGGCAGCCAATTGGCTTGACTTTTATTAGTGAGCCTGGTTACCCCCTCTCGGAACCACAGACTTAGAAATCGCCAGCTCATATACAGTGCATAAAATATATTTATATATATACCCTTATACACCATTTTAATAAAAAATATCACAAAATTCTTCTAAGTCCCTCGGGAAGAGTGAAAGACGCGCACGTTCATTTTCAGAGCTCCTAGACCTTCCTATAAGAAGTTAGCCAAAAAGTAGCTTCGAAAAAAGCTTAGGTTAAGTTTCAGATTTGCATCTAATGTACCGAAGCTGGACTTAGACATAATTTCACTCTCACAACATTATGGCTGGTTGGAGACAGTCCGAACCACAAATACCGGGTCCATGGTTCTGGCCATATACTGGGGGGACGGGGACGACTCCCATTAACCCCTGACTATACCGGGGATACGCTTATCACAATGCCTTACTGGTCTGTGCTGAAGCAGGGCATTCTGGCAGCCAAGTGGCTTGACCTTTATTAGTGAGCCTGGTTACCCCCTCTCGGAACCACAGACTTAGAAATCGCCAGCTCATATACAGTGCATAAAATAAATTTATATATATATACCCTTATACTGTACACCATTTTAATAAAAAATATCACAAAATTCTTCTAAGTCCCTCGGGAAGAGTGAAAGACGCGCACGTTCATTTTCAGAGCTCTTATACCTTCCTATAAGAAGTTAGCCAAAAAGTAGCTTCGAAAAACGCTTAGGTTAAGTTTCAGAGTTGCTTCTAATGTACCAAAGCTGGACTTAGACATAATTTCACTCTCACAACATTATGGCTGGTTGGAGACAGTCCGAACCACAAGTACCGGGTCCATGGTTCTGGCCATATACTGGGGGGACGGGACGACTCCCATTAAGCCCTGACTATACCGGAGATACGCTTATCACAATGCCTTACTGGTCTGTGCTGAAGCAGGGCATTCTGGCAGCCAAGTGGCTTGACCTTTATTAGTGAGCCTGGTTACCCCCTCTCGGAACCACAGACTTAGAAATTGCCAGCTCATATACAGTGCATAAAATATATTTATATATATACCCTTATACACCATTTTAATAAAAAATATCACAAAATTCTTCTAAGTCCCTCGGGAAGAGTGAAAGACGCGCACGTACATTTTCAGAGCTCCTAGACCTTTCTATAAGAAGTTAGCCAAAAAGTATCTTCGAAAAACGCTTAGGTTAAGTTTCAGAGTTGCTTCTAATGTACCAAAGCTGGACTTAGACATAATTTCACTCTCACAACATTATGGCTGGTTGGAGACAGTCCGAACCACAATTACCGGGTCCATGGTTCTGGGCGTATACTGGGGGGACGGGGACGACTCCCATTAACCCCTGACTATACCGGGGATACGCTTATCACAATGCCTTACTGGTCTGTGCTGAAGCAGGGCATTCTGGCAGCAAATTGGCTTGACTTTTATTAGTGAGCCTGGTTACCCCCTCTCGGAACCACAGACTTAGAAATCGCCAGCTCATATACAGTGCATAAAATATATTTATATATATACCCTTATACACCATTTTAATAAAAAATATCACAAAATTCTTCTAAGTCCCTCGGGAAGAGTGAAAGACGCGCACGTTCATTTTCAGAGCTCTTAAACCTTCCTATAAGAAGTTAGCCAAAAAGTAGCTTCGAAAAACACTTAGGTTAAGTTTCAGAGTTGCTTCTAATGTACCGAAGCTGGACTTAGACATAATTTCACTCTCACAACATTATGGCTGGTTGGAGACAGTCCGAAACACAAATACCGGGTCCATGGTTCTGGCCATATACTGGGGGGGGGACGACGACTCCCATTAACCCCTGACTATACCGGGGATACGCTTATCACAATGCCTTTCTGGTCTGTGCTGAAGCAGGGCATTCTGGCAGCCAATTGGCTTGACTTTTATTCGTGAGCCTGGTTACCCCCTCTCGGAACCACAGACTTAGAAATCGCCAGCTCATATACAGTGCATAAAATATATTTATATATATACCCTTATACACCATTTTAATAAAAAATATCACAAAATTCTTCTAAGTCCCTCGGGAAGAGTGAAAGACGCGCACGTTCATTTTCAGAGCTCCTAGACCTTCCTATAAGAAGTTAGCCAAAAAGTAGCTTCGAAAAACGCTTAGGTTAAGTTTCAGAGTTGTTTCTAATGTACTGAAGCTGGACTTAGACATAATTTCACTCTCACAACATTATGGCTGGTTGGAGACAGTCCGAACCACAAATACCGGGTCCATGGTTCTGGCCATATACTGGGGGGGGGACGACGACTCCCATTAACCCCTGACTATACCGGGGATACGCTTATCACAATGCCTTTCTGGTCTGTGCTGAAGCAGGGCATTCTGGCAGCCAATTGGCTTGACTTTTATTAGTGAGCCTGGTTACCCCCTCTCGGAACCACAGACTTAGAAATCGCCAGCTCATATACAGTGCATAAAATATATTTATATATATACCCTTATACACCATTTTAATAAAAAATATCACAAAATTCTTCTAAGTCCCTCGGGAAGAGTGAAAGACGCGCACGTTCATTTTCAGAGCTCCTAGACCTTCCTATAAGAAGTTAGCCAAAAAGTAGCTTCGAAAAAAGCTTAGGTTAAGTTTCAGATTTGCATCTAATGTACCGAAGCTGGACTTAGACATAATTTCACTCTCACAACATTATGGCTGGTTGGAGACAGTCCGAACCACAAATACCGGGTCCATGGTTCTGGCCATATACTGGGGGGACGGGGACGACTCCCATTAACCCCTGACTATACCGGGGATACGCTTATCACAATGCCTTACTGGTCTGTGCTGAAGCAGGGCATTCTGGCAGCCAAGTGGCTTGACCTTTATTAGTGAGCCTGGTTACCCCCTCTCGGAACCACAGACTTAGAAATCGCCAGCTCATATACAGTGCATAAAATAAATTTATATATATATACCCTTATACTGTACACCATTTTAATAAAAAATATCACAAAATTCTTCTAAGTCCCTCGGGAAGAGTGAAAGACGCGCACGTTCATTTTCAGAGCTCTTATACCTTCCTATAAGAAGTTAGCCAAAAAGTAGCTTCGAAAAACGCTTAGGTTAAGTTTCACAGTTGCTTCTAATGTACCAAAGCTGGACTTAGACATAATTTCACTCTCACAACATTATGGCTGGTTGGAGACAGTCCGAACCACAAGTACCGGGTCCATGGTTCTGGCCATATACTGGGGGGACGGGACGACTCCCATTAAGCCCTGACTATACCGGAGATACGCTTATCACAATGCCTTACTGGTCTGTGCTGAAGCAGGGCATTCTGGCAGCCAAGTGGCTTGACCTTTATTAGTGAGCCTGGTTACCCCCTCTCGGAACCACAGACTTAGAAATTGCCAGCTCATATACAGTGCATAAAATATATTTATATATATACCCTTATACACCATTTTAATAAAAAATATCACAAAATTCTTCTAAGTCCCTCGGGAAGAGTGAAAGACGCGCACGTACATTTTCAGAGCTCCTAGACCTTTCTATAAGAAGTTAGCCAAAAAGTATCTTCGAAAAACGCTTAGGTTAAGTTTCAGAGTTGCTTCTAATGTACCAAAGCTGGACTTAGACATAATTTCACTCTCACAACATTATGGCTGGTTGGAGACAGTCCGAACCACAATTACCGGGTCCATGGTTCTGGGCGTATACTGGGGGGACGGGGACGACTCCCATTAACCCCTGACTATACCGGGGATACGCTTATCACAATGCCTTACTGGTCTGTGCTGAAGCAGGGCATTCTGGCAGCCAATTGGCTTGACTTTTATTAGTGAGCCTGGTTACCCCCTCTCGGAACCACAGACTTAGAAATCGCCAGCTCATATACAGTGCATAAAATATATTTATATATATACCCTTATACACCATTTTAATAAAAAATATCACAAAATTCTTCTAAGTCCCTCGGGAAGAGTGAAAGACGCGCACGTTCATTTTCAGAGCTCCTAGACCTTCCTATAAGAAGTTAGCCAAAAAGTAGCTTCGAAAAAAGCTTAGGTTAAGTTTCAGATTTGCATCTAATGTACCGAAGCTGGACTTAGACATAATTTCACTCTCACAACATTATGGCTGGTTGGAGACAGTCCGTACCACAAATACCGGGTCCATGGTTCTGGCCATATACTGGGGGGACGGGGACGACTCCCATTAACCCCTGACTATACCGGGGATACGCTTATCACAATGCCTTACTGGTCTGTGCTGAAGCAGGGCATTCTGGCAGCCAAGTGGCTTGACCTTTATTAGTGAGCCTGGTTACCCCCTCTCGGAACCACAGACTTAGAAATCGCCAGCTCATATACAGTGCATAAAATAAATGTATATATATATACCCTTATACTGTACACCATTTTAATGAAAAATATCACAAAATTCTTCTAAGTCCCTCGGGAAGAGTGAAAGACGCGCACGTTCATTTTCAGAGCTCTTAGACCTTCCTATAAGAAGTTAGCCAAAAAGTAGCTTCGAAAAACGCTTAGGTTAAGTTTCAGAGTTGCTTCTAATGTACCAAAGCTGGACTTAGACATAATTTCACTCTCACAACATTATGGCTGGTTGGAGACAGTCCGAACCACAAGTACCGGGTCCATGGTTCTGGCCATATACTGGGGGGACGGGACGACTCCCATTAAGCCCTGACTATACCGGAGATACGCTTATCACAATGCCTTACTGGTCTGTGCTGAAGCAGGGCATTCTGGCAGCCAAGTGGCTTGACCTTTATAAGTGAGCCTGGTTACCCCCTCTCGGAACCACAGACTTAGAAATTGCCAGCTCATATACAGTGCATAAAATATATTTATATATATACCCTTATACACCATTTTAATAAAAAATATCACAAAATTCTTCTAAGTCCCTCGGGAAGAGTGAAAGACGCGCACGTTCATTTTCAGAGCTCCTAGACCTTCCTATAAGAAGTTAGCCAAAAAGTAGCTTCGAAAAACGCTTAGGTTAAGTTTCAGAGTTGTTTCTAATGTACTGAAGCTGGACTTAGACATAATTTCACTCTCACAACATTATGGCTGGTTGGAGACAGTCCGAACCACAAATACCGGGTCCATGGTTCTGGCCATATACTGGGGGGACGGGGACGACTCCCATTAAGCCCTGACTATACCGGAGATAAGCTTATCACAATGCCTTACTGGTCTGTGCTGAAGCAGGGCATTCTGGCAGCCAAGTGGCTTGACCTTTATTAGTGAGCCTGGTTACCCCCTCTCGGAACCACAGACTTAGAAATTGCCAGCTCATATACAGTGCATAAAATATATTTATATATATACCCTTATACACCATTTTAATAAAAAATATCACAAAATTCTTCTAAGTCCCTCGGGAAGAGTGAAAGACGCGCACGTACATTTTCAGAGCTCCTAGACCTTTCTATAAGAAGTTAGCCAAAAAGTATCTTCGAAAAACGCTTAGGTTAAGTTTCAGAGTTGCTTCTAATGTACCAAAGCTGGACTTAGACATAATTTCACTCTCACAACATTATGGCTGGTTGGAGACAGTCCGAACCACAATTACCGGGTCCATGGTTCTGGGCGTATACTGGGGGGACGGGGACGACTCCCATTAACCCCTGACTATACCGGGGATATGCTTATCACAATGCCTTTCTGGTCTGTGCTGAAGCAGGGCATTCTGGCAGCCAATTGTCTTGACTTTTATTAGTGAGCCGGGTTACCCCCTCTCGGAACCACAGACTTAGAAATCGCCAGCTCATATACAGTGCATAAAATATATTTATATATATACCCTTATACACCATTTTAATAAAAAATATCACAAAATTCTTCTAAGTCCCTCGGGAAGAGTGAAAGACGCGCACGTTCATTTTCAGAGCTCCTAGACCTTCCTATAAGAAGTTAGCCAAAAAGTAGCTTCGAAAAACGCTTAGGTTAAGTTTCAGATTTGCCTCTAATGTACCGAAGCTGGACTTAGACATAATTTCACTCTCACAACATTATGGCTGGTTGGAGACAGTCCGTACCACAAATACCGGGTCCATGGTTCTGGCCATATACTGGGGGGACGGGGACGACTCCCATTAACCCCTGACTATACCGGGGATACGCTTATCACAATGCCTTACTGGTCTGTGCTGAAGCAGGGCATTCTGGCAGCCAAGTGGCTTGACCTTTATTAGTGAGCCTGGTTACCCCCTCTCGGAACCACAGACTTAGAAATCGCCAGCTCATATACAGTGCATAAAATAAATGTATATATATATACCCTTATACTGTACACCATTTTAATGAAAAATATCACAAAATTCTTCTAAGTCCCTCGGGAAGAGTGAAAGACGCGCACGTTCATTTTCAGAGCTCTTAGACCTTCCTATAAGAAGTTAGCCAAAAAGTAGCTTCGAAAAACGCTTAGGTTAAGTTTCAGAGTTGCTTCTAATGTACCAAAGCTGGACTTAGACATAATTTCACTCTCACAACATTATGGCTGGTTGGAGACAGTCCGAACCACAAGTACCGGGTCCATGGTTCTGGCCATATACTGGGGGGACGGGACGACTCCCATTAAGCCCTGACTATACCGGAGATACGCTTATCACAATGCCTTACTGGTCTGTGCTGAAGCAGGGCATTCTGGCAGCCAAGTGGCTTGACCTTTATAAGTGAGCCTGGTTACCCCCTCTCGGAACCACAGACTTAGAAATTGCCAGCTCATATACAGTGCATAAAATATATTTATATATATACCCTTATACACCATTTTAATAAAAAATATCACAAAATTCTTCTAAGTCCCTCGGGAAGAGTGAAAGACGCGCACGTTCATTTTCAGAGCTCCTAGACCTTCCTATAAGAAGTTAGCCAAAAAGTAGCTTCGAAAAACGCTTAGGTTAAGTTTCAGAGTTGTTTCTAATGTACTGAAGCTGGACTTAGACATAATTTCACTCTCACAACATTATGGCTGGTTGGAGACAGTCCGAACCACAAATACCGGGTCCATGGTTCTGGCCATATACTGGGGGGACGGGGACGACTCCCATTAAGCCCTGACTATACCGGAGATAAGCTTATCACAATGCCTTACTGGTCTGTGCTGAAGCAGGGCATTCTGGCAGCCAAGTGGCTTGACCTTTATTAGTGAGCCTGGTTACCCCCTCTCGGAACCACAGACTTAGAAATTGCCAGCTCATATACAGTGCATAAAATATATTTATATATATACCCTTATACACCATTTTAATAAAAAATATCACAAAATTCTTCTAAGTCCCTCGGGAAGAGTGAAAGACGCGCACGTACATTTTCAGAGCTCCTAGACCTTTCTATAAGAAGTTAGCCAAAAAGTATCTTCGAAAAACGCTTAGGTTAAGTTTCAGAGTTGCTTCTAATGTACCAAAGCTGGACTTAGACATAATTTCACTCTCACAACATTATGGCTGGTTGGAGACAGTCCGAACCACAATTACCGGGTCCATGGTTCTGGGCGTATACTGGGGGGACGGGGACGACTCCCATTAACCCCTGACTATACCGGGGATATGCTTATCACAATGCCTTTCTGGTCTGTGCTGAAGCAGGGCATTCTGGCAGCCAATTGTCTTGACTTTTATTAGTGAGCCGGGTTACCCCCTCTCGGAACCACAGACTTAGAAATCGCCAGCTCATATACAGTGCATAAAATATATTTATATATATACCCTTATACACCATTTTAATAAAAAATATCACAAAATTCTTCTAAGTCCCTCGGGAAGAGTGAAAGACGCGCACGTTCATTTTCAGAGCTCCTAGACCTTCCTATAAGAAGTTAGCCAAAAAGTAGCTTCGAAAAACGCTTAGGTTAAGTTTCAGATTTGCCTCTAATGTACCGAAGCTGGACTTAGACATAATTTCACTCTCACAACATTATGGCTGGTTGGAGACAGTCCGAACCACAAATACCGGGTCCATGGTTCTGGCCATATACTGGGGGGACGGGGACGACTCCCATTAACCCCTGACTATACCGGGGATACGCTTATCACAATGCCTTACTGGTCTGTGCTGAAGCAGGGCATTCTGGCAGCCAAGTGGCTTGACCTTTATTAGTGAGCCTGGTTACCCCCTCTCGGAACCACAGACTTAGAAATCGCCAGCTCATATACAGTGCATAAAATAAATTTATATATATATACCCTTATACTGTACACCATTTTAATAAAAAATATCACAAAATTCTTCTAAGTCCCTCGGGAAGAGTGAAAGACGCGCACGTTCATTTTCAGAGCTCTTAGACCTTCCTATAAGAAGTTAGCCAAAAAGTAGCTTCGAAAAACGCTTAGGTTAAGTTTCAGAGTTGCTTCTAATGTACCAAAGCTGGACTTAGACATAATTTCACTCTCACAACATTATGGCTGGTTGGAGACAGTCCGAACCACAAGTACCGGGTCCATGGTTCTGGCCATATACTGGGGGGACGGGGGGGACTCCCATTAACCCCTGACTATACCGGAGATACGCTTATCACAATGCCTTACTGGTCTGTGCTGAAGCAGGGCATTCTGGCAGCCAAGTGGCTTGACCTTTATTAGTGAGCCTGGTTACCCCCTCTCGGAACCACAGACTTAGAAATCGCCAGCTCATATACAGTGCATAAAATATATTTATATATATACCCTTATACACCATTTTAATAAAAAATATCACAAAATTCTTCTAAGTCCCTCGGGAAGAGTGAAAGACGCGCACGTTCATTTTCAGAGCTCTTAGACCTTCCTATAAGAAGTTAGCCAAAAAGTATCTTCGAAAAACGCTTAGGTTAAGTTTCAGAGTTGCTTCTAATGTACTGAAGCTGGACTTAGACATAATTTCACTCTCACAACATTATGGCTGGTTGGAGACAGTCCGAACCACAAATACCGGGTCCATGGTTCTGGCCATATACTGGGGGGACGGGGACGACTCCCATTAAGCCCTGACTATACCGGAGATAAGCTTATCACAATGCCTTACTGGTCTGTGCTGAAGCAGGGCATTCTGGCAGCCAAGTGGCTTGACCTTTATTAGTGAGCCTGGTTACCCCCTCTCGGAACCACAGACTTAGAAATTGCCAGCTCATATACAGTGCATAAAATATATTTATATATATACCCTTATACACCATTTTAATAAAAAATATCACAAAATTCTTCTAAGTCCCTCGGGAAGAGTGAAAGACGCGCACGTACATTTTCAGAGCTCCTAGACCTTTCTATAAGAAGTTAGCCAAAAAGTATCTTCGAAAAACGCTTAGGTTAAGTTTCAGAGTTGCTTCTAATGTACCAAAGCTGGACTTAGACATAATTTCACTCTCACAACATTATGGCTGGTTGGAGACAGTCCGAACCACAATTACCGGGTCCATGGTTCTGGGCGTATACTGGGGGGACGGGGACGACTCCCATTAACCCCTGACTATACCGGGGATATGCTTATCACAATGCCTTTCTGGTCTGTGCTGAAGCAGGGCATTCTGGCAGCCAATTGTCTTGACTTTTATTAGTGAGCCGGGTTACCCCCTCTCGGAACCACAGACTTAGAAATCGCCAGCTCATATACAGTGCATAAAATATATTTATATATATACCCTTATACACCATTTTAATAAAAAATATCACAAAATTCTTCTAAGTCCCTCGGGAAGAGTGAAAGACGCGCACGTTCATTTTCAGAGCTCCTAGACCTTCCTATAAGAAGTTAGCCAAAAAGTAGCTTCGAAAAACGCTTAGGTTAAGTTTCAGATTTGCCTCTAATGTACCGAAGCTGGACTTAGACATAATTTCACTCTCACAACATTATGGCTGGTTGGAGACAGTCCGAACCACAAATACCGGGTCCATGGTTCTGGCCATATACTGGGGGGACGGGGACGACTCCCATTAACCCCTGACTATACCGGGGATACGCTTATCACAATGCCTTACTGGTCTGTGCTGAAGCAGGGCATTCTGGCAGCCAAGTGGCTTGACCTTTATTAGTGAGCCTGGTTACCCCCTCTCGGAACCACAGACTTAGAAATCGCCAGCTCATATACAGTGCATAAAATAAATTTATATATATATACCCTTATACTGTACACCATTTTAATAAAAAATATCACAAAATTCTTCTAAGTCCCTCGGGAAGAGTGAAAGACGCGCACGTTCATTTTCAGAGCTCTTAGACCTTCCTATAAGAAGTTAGCCAAAAAGTAGCTTCGAAAAACGCTTAGGTTAAGTTTCAGAGTTGCTTCTAATGTACCAAAGCTGGACTTAGACATAATTTCACTCTCACAACATTATGGCTGGTTGGAGACAGTCCGAACCACAAGTACCGGGTCCATGGTTCTGGCCATATACTGGGGGGACGGGGGGGACTCCCATTAACCCCTGACTATACCGGAGATACGCTTATCACAATGCCTTACTGGTCTGTGCTGAAGCAGGGCATTCTGGCAGCCAAGTGGCTTGACCTTTATTAGTGAGCCTGGTTACCCCCTCTCGGAACCACAGACTTAGAAATCGCCAGCTCATATACAGTGCATAAAATATATTTATATATATACCCTTATACACCATTTTAATAAAAAATATCACAAAATTCTTCTAAGTCCCTCGGGAAGAGTGAAAGACGCGCACGTTCATTTTCAGAGCTCTTAGACCTTCCTATAAGAAGTTAGCCAAAAAGTATCTTCGAAAAACGCTTAGGTTAAGTTTCAGAGTTGCTTCTAATGTACCAAAGCTGGACTTAGACATAATTTCACTCTCACAACATTATGGCTGGTTGGAGACAGTCCGAACCACAAGTACCGGGTCCATGGTTCTGGCCATATACTGGGGGGACGGGGACGACTCCCATTAACCCCTGACTATACCGGAGATACGCTTATCACAATGCCTTACTGGTCTGTGCTGAAGCAGGGCATTCTGGCAGCCAAGTGGCTTGACCTTTATTAGTGAGCCTGGTTACCCCCTCTCGGAACCACAGACTTAGAAATCGCCAAATCATATACAGTGCATAAAATATATTTATATATATACCCTTATACACCATTTTAATAAAAAATATCACAAAATTCTTCTAAGTCCCTCGGGAAGAGAGAAAGACGCGCACGTTCATTTTCAGAGCTCCTAGACCTTCCTATAAGAAGTTAGCCAAAAAGTAGCTTCGAAAAAAGCTTAGGTTAAGTTTCAGATTTGCATCTAATGTACCGAAGCTGGACTTAGACATAATTTCACTCTCACAACATTATGGCTGGTTGGAGACAGTCCGAACCACAAATACCGGGTCCATGGTTCTGGCCATATACTGGGGGGACGGGGACGACTCCCATTAAGCCCTGACTATACCAGAGATACGCTTATCACAATGGCTTACTGGTCTGTGCTGAAGCAGGGCATTCTGGCAGCCAAGTGGCTTGACCTTTATTAGTGAGCCTGGTTACCCCCTCTCGGAACCACAGACTTAGAAATCGCCAAATCATATACAGTGCATAAAATATATTTATATATATACCCTTATACACCATTTTAATAAAAAATATCACAAAATTCTTCTAAGTCCCTCGGGAAGAGTGAAAGACGCGCACGTTCATTTTCAGAGCTCCTAGACCTTCCTATAAGAAGTTAGCCAAAAAGTAGCTTCGAAAAAAGCTTAGGTTAAGTTTCAGATTTGCATCTAATGTACCGAAGCTGGACTTAGACATAATTTCACTCTCACAACATTATGGCTGGTTGGAGACACTCCGAACCACAAATACCGGGTCCATGGTTCTGGCCATATACTGGGGGGACGGGGACGACTCCCATTAACCCCTGACTATACCGGGGATACGCTTATCACAATGCCTTACTGGTCTGTGCTGAAGCAGGGCATTCTGGCAGCCAAGTGGCTTGACCTTTATTAGTGAGCCTGGTTACCCCCACTCGGAACCACAGACTTAGAAATCGCCAGCTCATATACAGTGCATAAAATAAATTTATATATATATACCCTTATACTGTACACCATTTTAATAAAAAAATATCACAAAATTATTCTAAGTCCCTCGGGAAGAGTGAAAGACGCGCACGTTCATTTTCAGAGCTCTTAGACCTTCCTATAAGAAGTTAGCCAAAAAGTAGCTTCGAAAAACACAGGTTAAGTTTCAGAGTTGCTTCTAATGTACCAAAGCTGGACTTAGACATAATTTCACTCTCACAACATTATGGCTGGTTGGAGACAGTCCGAACCACAAGTACCGGGTCCATGGTTCTGGCCATATACTGGGGGGACGGGGACGACTCCCATTAAGCCCTGACTATACCGGAGATAAGCTTATCACAATGCCTTACTGGTCTGTGCTGAAGCAGGGCATTCTGGCAGCCAAGTGGCTTGACCTTTATTAGTGAGCCTGGTTACCCCCTCTCGGAACCACAGACTTAGAAATTGCCAGCTCATATACAGTGCATAAAATATATTTATATATATACCCTTATACACCATTTTAATAAAAAATATCACAAAATTCTTCTAAGTCCCTCGGGAAGAGTGAAAGACGCGCACGTACATTTTCAGAGCTCCTAGACCTTTCTATAAGAAGTTAGCCAAAAAGTATCTTCGAAAAACGCTTAGGTTAAGTTTCAGAGTTGCTTCTAATGTACCAAAGCTGGACTTAGACATAATTTCACTCTCACAACATTATGGCTGGTTGGAGACAGTCCGAACCACAATTACCGGGTCCATGGTTCTGGGCGTATACTGGGGGGACGGGGACGACTCCCATTAACCCCTGACTATACCGGGGATATGCTTATCACAATGCCTTTCTGGTCTGTGCTGAAGCAGGGCATTCTGGCAGCCAATTGTCTTGACTTTTATTAGTGAGCCGGGTTACCCCCTCTCGGAACCACAGACTTAGAAATCGCCAGCTCATATACAGTGCATAAAATATATTTATATATATACCCTTATACACCATTTTAATAAAAAATATCACAAAATTCTTCTAAGTCCCTCGGGAAGAGTGAAAGACGCGCACGTTCATTTTCAGAGCTCCTAGACCTTCCTATAAGAAGTTAGCCAAAAAGTAGCTTCGAAAAACGCTTAGGTTAAGTTTCAGATTTGCCTCTAATGTACCGAAGCTGGACTTAGACATAATTTCACTCTCACAACATTATGGCTGGTTGGAGACAGTCCGAACCACAAATACCGGGTCCATGGTTCTGGCCATATACTGGGGGGACGGGGACGACTCCCATTAACCCCTGACTATACCGGGGATACGCTTATCACAATGCCTTACTGGTCTGTGCTGAAGCAGGGCATTCTGGCAGCCAATTGGCTTGACTTTTATTAGTGAGCCTGGTTACCCCCTCTCGGAACCACAGACTTAGAAATCGCCAGCTCATATACAGTGCATAAAATATATTTATATATATACCATTATACACCATTTTAATAAAAAATATCACAAAATTCTTCTAAGTCCCTCGGGAAGAGTGAAAGATGCGCACGTTCATTTTCAGAGCTCTTAGACCTTCCTATAAGAAGTTAGCCAAAAAGTAGCTTCGAAAAACACAGGTTAAGTTTCAGAGTTGCTTCTAATGTACCAAAGCTGGACTTAGACATAATTTCACTCTCACAACATTATGGCTGGTTGGAGACAGTCCGAACCACAAGTACCGGGTCCATGGTTCTGGCCATATACTGGGGGGACGGGGACGACTCCCATTAAGCCCTGACTATACCGGAGATAAGCTTATCACAATGCCTTACTGGTCTGTGCTGAAGCAGGGCATTCTGGCAGCCAAGTGGCTTGAACTTTATTAGTGAGCCTGGTTACCCCCTCTCGGAACCACAGACTTAGAAATCGCCAAATCATATACAGTGCATAAAATATATTTATATATATACCCTTATACACCATTTTAATAAAAAATATCACAAAATTCTTCTAAGTCCCTCGGGAAGAGTGAAAGACGCGCACGTTCATTTTCAGAGCTCCTAGACCTTCCTATAAGAAGTTAGCCAAAAAGTAGCTTCGAAAAAAGCTTAGGTTAAGTTTCAGATTTGCATCTAATGTACCGAAGCTGGACTTAGACATAATTTCACTCTCACAACATTATGGCTGGTTGGAGACAGTCCGAACCACAAATACCGGGTCCATGGTTCTGGCCATATACTGGGGGGACGGGGACGACTCACATTAACCCCTGACTATACCGGGGATACGCTTATCACAATGCCTTACTGGTCTGTGCTGAAGCAGGGCATTCTGGCAGCCAAGTGGCTTGACCTTTATTAGTGAGCCTGGTTACCCCCTCTCGGAACCACAGACTTAGAAATCGCCAGCTCATATACAGTGCATAAAATATATTTATATATATACCATTATACATCATTTTAATAAAAAATATCACAAAATTCTTCTAAGTCCCTCGGGAAGAGTGAAAGACGCGCACGTTCATTTTCAGAGCTCCTAGACCTTCCTATAAGAAGTTAGCCAAAAAGTAGCTTCGAAAAACGCTTAGGTTAAGTTTCAGAGTTGTTTCTAATGTACTGAAGCTGGACTTAGACATAATTTCACTCTCACAACATTATGGCTGGTTGGAGACAGTCCGAACCACAAATACCGGGTCCATGGTTCTGGCCATATACTGGGGGGACGGGGACGACTCCCATTAACCCATGACTATACCGGGGATACGCTTATCACAATGCCTGTGCTGGTCTGTGCTGAAGCAGGGCATTCTGGCAGCCAATTGGCTTGACTTTTATTAGTGAGCCTGGTCACCCCCTCTCGGAACCACAGACTTAGAAATCGCCAGCTCATATACAGTGCATAAAATATATTTATATATATACCATTATACATCATTTTAATAAAAAATATCACAAAATTCTTCTAAGTCCCTCGGGAAGAGTGAAAGACGCGCACGTTCATTTTCAGAGCTCCTAGACCTTCCTATAAGAAGTTAGCCAAAAAGTAGCTTCGAAAAACGCTTAGGTTAAGTTTCAGATTTGCCTCTAATGTACCGAAGCTGGACTTAGACATAATTTCACTCTCACAACATTATGGCTGGTTGGAGACAGTCCGAACCACAAATACCGGGTCCATGGTTCTGGCCATATACTGGGGGGACGGGGACGACTCCCATTAACCCATGACTATACCGGGGATACGCTTATCACAATGCCTGTGCTGGTCTGTGCTGAAGCAGGGCATTCTGGCAGCCAATTGGCTTGACTTTTATTAGTGAGCCTGGTCACCCCCTCTCGGAACCACAGACTTAGAAATCGCCAGCTCATATACAGTGCATAAAATATATTTATATATATACCATTATACATCATTTTAATAAAAAATATCACAAAATTCTTCTAAGTCCCTCGGGAAGAGTGAAAGACGCGCACGTTCATTTTCAGAGCTCCTAGACCTTCCTATAAGAAGTTAGCCAAAAAGTAGCTTCGAAAAACGCTTAGGTTAAGTTTCAGATTTGCCTCTAATGTACCGAAGCTGGACTTAGACATAATTTCACTCTCACAACATTATGGCTGGTTGGAGACAGTCCGAACCACAAATACCGGGTCCATGGTTCTGGCCATATACTGGGGGGACGGGGACGACTCCCATTAACCCCTGACTATACCGGGGATACGCTTATCACAATGCCTTACTGGTCTGTGCTGAAGCAGGGCATTCTGGCAGCCAATTGGCTTGACTTTTATTAGTGAGCCTGGTTACCCCCTCTCGGAACCACAGACTTAGAAATCGCCAGCTCATATACAGTGCATAAAATATATTTATATATATACCATTATACACCATTTTAATAAAAAATATCACAAAATTCTTCTAAGTCCCTCGGGAAGAGTGAAAGACGCGCACGTTCATTTTCAGAGCTCTTAGACCTTCCTATAAGAAGTTAGCCAAAAAGTAGCTTCGAAAAACACAGGTTAAGTTTCAGAGTTGCTTCTAATGTACCAAAGCTGGACTTAGACATAATTTCACTCTCACAACATTATGGCTGGTTGGAGACAGTCCGAACCACAAGTACCGGGTCCATGGTTCTGGCCATATACTGGGGGGACGGGGACGACTCCCATTAAGCCCTGACTATACCGGAGATAAGCTTATCACAATGCCTTACTGGTCTGTGCTGAAGCAGGGCATTCTGGCAGCCAAGTGGCTTGACCTTTATTAGTGAGCCTGGTTACCCCCTCTCGGAACCACAGACTTAGAAATCGCCAGCTCATATACAGTGCATAAAATAAATTTATATATATATACCCTTATACTGTACACCATTTTAATAAAAAATATCACAAAATTCTTCTAAGTCCCTCGGGAAGAGTGAAAGACGCGCACGTTCATTTTCAGAGCTCTTAGACCTTCCTATAAGAAGTTAGCCAAAAAGTAGCTTCGAAAAACGCTTAGGTTAAGTTTCAGAGTTGCTTCTAATGTACCAAAGCTGGACTTAGACATAATTTCACTCTCACAACATTATGGCTGGTTGGAGACAGTCCGAACCACAAGTACCGGGTCCATGGTTCTGGCCAATATACTGGGGGGACGGGGACGACTCCCATTAACCCCTGACTATACCGGAGATACGCTTATCACAATGCCTTACTGGTCTGTGCTGAAGCAGGGCATTCTGGCAGCCAAGTGGCTTGACCTTTATTAGTGAGCCTGGTTACCCCCTCTCGGAACCACAGACTTAGAAATCGCCAAATCATATACAGTGCATAAAATATATTTATATATATACCCTTATACACCATTTTAATAAAAAATATCACAAAATTCTTCTAAGTCCCTCGGGAAGAGTGAAAGACGCGCACGTTCATTTTCAGAGCTCCTAGACCTTCCTATAAGAAGTTAGCCAAAAAGTAGCTTCGAAAAAAGCTTAGGTTAAGTTTCAGATTTGCATCTAATGTACCGAAGCTGGACTTAGACATAATTTCACTCTCACAACATTATGGCTGGTTGGAGACAGTCCGAACCACAAATACCGGGTCCATGGTTCTGGCCATATACTGGGGGGACGGGGACGACTCACATTAACCCCTGACTATACCGGGGATACGCTTATCACAATGCCTTACTGGTCTGTGCTGAAGCAGGGCATTCTGGCAGCCAAGTGGCTTGACCTTTATTAGTGAGCCTGGTTACCCCCTCTCGGAACCACAGACTTAGAAATCGCCAGCTCATATACAGTGCATAAAATATATTTATATATATACCATTATACATCATTTTAATAAAAAATATCACAAAATTCTTCTAAGTCCCTCGGGAAGAGTGAAAGACGCGCACGTTCATTTTCAGAGCTCCTAGACCTTCCTATAAGAAGTTAGCCAAAAAGTAGCTTCGAAAAACGCTTAGGTTAAGTTTCAGAGTTGTTTCTAATGTACTGAAGCTGGACTTAGACATAATTTCACTCTCACAACATTATGGCTGGTTGGAGACAGTCCGAACCACAAATACCGGGTCCATGGTTCTGGCCATATACTGGGGGGACGGGGACGACTCCCATTAACCCATGACTATACCGGGGATACGCTTATCACAATGCCTGTGCTGGTCTGTGCTGAAGCAGGGCATTCTGGCAGCCAATTGGCTTGACTTTTATTAGTGAGCCTGGTCACCCCCTCTCGGAACCACAGACTTAGAAATCGCCAGCTCATATACAGTGCATAAAATATATTTATATATATACCATTATACATCATTTTAATAAAAAATATCACAAAATTCTTCTAAGTCCCTCGGGAAGAGTGAAAGACGCGCACGTTCATTTTCAGAGCTCCTAGACCTTCCTATAAGAAGTTAGCCAAAAAGTAGCTTCGAAAAACGCTTAGGTTAAGTTTCAGAGTTGTTTCTAATGTACTGAAGCTGGACTTAGACATAATTTCACTCTCACAACATTATGGCTGGTTGGAGACAGTCCGAACCACAAATACCGGGTCCATGGTTCTGGCCATATACTGGGGGGGGGGCGACGACTCCCATTAACCCCTGACTATACCGGGGATACGCTTATCACAATGCCTTTCTGGTCTGTGCTGAAGCAGGGCATTCTGGCAGCCAATTGGCTTGACTTTTATTAGTGAGCCTGGTTACCCCCTCTCGGAACCACAGACTTAGAAATCGCCAGCTCATATACAGTGCATAAAATATATTTATATATATACCCTTATACACCATTTTAATAAAAAATATCACAAAATTCTTCTAAGTCCCTCGGGAAGAGTGAAAGACGCGCACGTTCATTTTCAGAGCTCCTAGACCTTCCTATAAGAAGTTAGCCAAAAAGTAGCTTCGAAAAAAGCTTAGGTTAAGTTTCAGATTTGCATCTAATGTACCGAAGCTGGACTTAGACATAATTTCACTCTCACAACATTATGGCTGGTTGGAGACAGTCCGAACCACAAATACCGGGTCCATGGTTCTGGCCATATACTGGGGGGACGGGGACGACTCCCATTAACCCCTGACTATACCGGGGATACGCTTATCACAATGCCTTACTGGTCTGTGCTGAAGCAGGGCATTCTGGCAGCCAAGTGGCTTGACCTTTATTAGTGAGCCTGGTTACCCCCTCTCGGAACCACAGACTTAGAAATCGCCAGCTCATATACAGTGCATAAAATAAATTTATATATATATACCCTTATACTGTACACCATTTTAATAAAAAATATCACAAAATTCTTCTAAGTCCCTCGGGAAGAGTGAAAGACGCGCACGTTCATTTTCAGAGCTCTTATACCTTCCTATAAGAAGTTAGCCAAAAAGTAGCTTCGAAAAACGCTTAGGTTAAGTTTCAGAGTTGCTTCTAATGTACCAAAGCTGGACTTAGACATAATTTCACTCTCACAACATTATGGCTGGTTGGAGACAGTCCGAACCACAAGTACCGGGTCCATGGTTCTGGCCATATACTGGGGGGACGGGACGACTCCCATTAAGCCCTGACTATACCGGAGATACGCTTATCACAATGCCTTACTGGTCTGTGCTGAAGCAGGGCATTCTGGCAGCCAAGTGGCTTGACCTTTATTAGTGAGCCTGGTTACCCCCTCTCGGAACCACAGACTTAGAAATTGCCAGCTCATATACAGTGCATAAAATATATTTATATATATACCCTTATACACCATTTTAATAAAAAATATCACAAAATTCTTCTAAGTCCCTCGGGAAGAGTGAAAGACGCGCACGTACATTTTCAGAGCTCCTAGACCTTTCTATAAGAAGTTAGCCAAAAAGTATCTTCGAAAAACGCTTAGGTTAAGTTTCAGAGTTGCTTCTAATGTACCAAAGCTGGACTTAGACATAATTTCACTCTCACAACATTATGGCTGGTTGGAGACAGTCCGAACCACAATTACCGGGTCCATGGTTCTGGGCGTATACTGGGGGGACGGGGACGACTCCCATTAACCCCTGACTATACCGGGGATACGCTTATCACAATGCCTTACTGGTCTGTGCTGAAGCAGGGCATTCTGGCAGCAAATTGGCTTGACTTTTATTAGTGAGCCTGGTTACCCCCTCTCGGAACCACAGACTTAGAAATCGCCAGCTCATATACAGTGCATAAAATATATTTATATATATACCCTTATACACCATTTTAATAAAAAATATCACAAAATTCTTCTAAGTCCCTCGGGAAGAGTGAAAGACGCGCACGTTCATTTTCAGAGCTCTTAAACCTTCCTATAAGAAGTTAGCCAAAAAGTAGCTTCGAAAAACACTTAGGTTAAGTTTCAGAGTTGCTTCTAATGTACCGAAGCTGGACTTAGACATAATTTCACTCTCACAACATTATGGCTGGTTGGAGACAGTCCGAAACACAAATACCGGGTCCATGGTTCTGGCCATATACTGGGGGGGGGACGACGACTCCCATTAACCCCTGACTATACCGGGGATACGCTTATCACAATGCCTTTCTGGTCTGTGCTGAAGCAGGGCATTCTGGCAGCCAATTGGCTTGACTTTTATTCGTGAGCCTGGTTACCCCCTCTCGGAACCACAGACTTAGAAATCGCCAGCTCATATACAGTGCATAAAATATATTTATATATATACCCTTATACACCATTTTAATAAAAAATATCACAAAATTCTTCTAAGTCCCTCGGGAAGAGTGAAAGACGCGCACGTTCATTTTCAGAGCTCCTAGACCTTCCTATAAGAAGTTAGCCAAAAAGTAGCTTCGAAAAACGCTTAGGTTAAGTTTCAGAGTTGTTTCTAATGTACTGAAGCTGGACTTAGACATAATTTCACTCTCACAACATTATGGCTGGTTGGAGACAGTCCGAACCACAAATACCGGGTCCATGGTTCTGGCCATATACTGGGGGGGGGACGACGACTCCCATTAACCCCTGACTATACCGGGGATACGCTTATCACAATGCCTTTCTGGTCTGTGCTGAAGCAGGGCATTCTGGCAGCCAATTGGCTTGACTTTTATTAGTGAGCCTGGTTACCCCCTCTCGGAACCACAGACTTAGAAATCGCCAGCTCATATACAGTGCATAAAATATATTTATATATATACCCTTATACACCATTTTAATAAAAAATATCACAAAATTCTTCTAAGTACCTCGGGAAGAGTGAAAGACGCGCACGTTCATTTTCAGAGCTCCTAGACCTTCCTATAAGAAGTTAGCCAAAAAGTAGCTTCGAAAAAAGCTTAGGTTAAGTTTCAGATTTGCATCTAATGTACCGAAGCTGGACTTAGACATAATTTCACTCTCACAACATTATGGCTGGTTGGAGACAGTCCGAACCACAAATACCGGGTCCATGGTTCTGGCCATATACTGGGGGGACGGGGACGACTCCCATTAACCCCTGACTATACCGGGGATACGCTTATCACAATGCCTTACTGGTCTGTGCTGAAGCAGGGCATTCTGGCAGCCAAGTGGCTTGACCTTTATTAGTGAGCCTGGTTACCCCCTCTCGGAACCACAGACTTAGAAATCGCCAGCTCATATACAGTGCATAAAATAAATTTATATATATATACCCTTATACTGTACACCATTTTAATAAAAAATATCACAAAATTCTTCTAAGTCCCTCGGGAAGAGTGAAAGACGCGCACGTTCATTTTCAGAGCTCTTATACCTTCCTATAAGAAGTTAGCCAAAAAGTAGCTTCGAAAAACGCTTAGGTTAAGTTTCACAGTTGCTTCTAATGTACCAAAGCTGGACTTAGACATAATTTCACTCTCACAACATTATGGCTGGTTGGAGACAGTCCGAACCACAAGTACCGGGTCCATGGTTCTGGCCATATACTGGGGGGACGGGACGACTCCCATTAAGCCCTGACTATACCGGAGATACGCTTATCACAATGCCTTACTGGTCTGTGCTGAAGCAGGGCATTCTGGCAGCCAAGTGGCTTGACCTTTATTAGTGAGCCTGGTTACCCCCTCTCGGAACCACAGACTTAGAAATTGCCAGCTCATATACAGTGCATAAAATATATTTATATATATACCCTTATACACCATTTTAATAAAAAATATCACAAAATTCTTCTAAGTCCCTCGGGAAGAGTGAAAGACGCGCACGTACATTTTCAGAGCTCCTAGACCTTTCTATAAGAAGTTAGCCAAAAAGTATCTTCGAAAAACGCTTAGGTTAAGTTTCAGAGTTGCTTCTAATGTACCAAAGCTGGACTTAGACATAATTTCACTCTCACAACATTATGGCTGGTTGGAGACAGTCCGAACCACAATTACCGGGTCCATGGTTCTGGGCGTATACTGGGGGGACGGGGACGACTCCCATTAACCCCTGACTATACCGGGGATACGCTTATCACAATGCCTTACTGGTCTGTGCTGAAGCAGGGCATTCTGGCAGCCAATTGGCTTGACTTTTATTAGTGAGCCTGGTTACCCCCTCTCGGAACCACAGACTTAGAAATCGCCAGCTCATATACAGTGCATAAAATATATTTATATATATACCCTTATACACCATTTTAATAAAAAATATCACAAAATTCTTCTAAGTCCCTCGGGAAGAGTGAAAGACGCGCACGTTCATTTTCAGAGCTCCTAGACCTTCCTATAAGAAGTTAGCCAAAAAGTAGCTTCGAAAAAAGCTTAGGTTAAGTTTCAGATTTGCATCTAATGTACCGAAGCTGGACTTAGACATAATTTCACTCTCACAACATTATGGCTGGTTGGAGACAGTCCGTACCACAAATACCGGGTCCATGGTTCTGGCCATATACTGGGGGGACGGGGACGACTCCCATTAACCCCTGACTATACCGGGGATACGCTTATCACAATGCCTTACTGGTCTGTGCTGAAGCAGGGCATTCTGGCAGCCAAGTGGCTTGACCTTTATTAGTGAGCCTGGTTACCCCCTCTCGGAACCACAGACTTAGAAATCGCCAGCTCATATACAGTGCATAAAATAAATGTATATATATATACCCTTATACTGTACACCATTTTAATGAAAAATATCACAAAATTCTTCTAAGTCCCTCGGGAAGAGTGAAAGACGCGCACGTTCATTTTCAGAGCTCTTAGACCTTCCTATAAGAAGTTAGCCAAAAAGTAGCTTCGAAAAACGCTTAGGTTAAGTTTCAGAGTTGCTTCTAATGTACCAAAGCTGGACTTAGACATAATTTCACTCTCACAACATTATGGCTGGTTGGAGACAGTCCGAACCACAAGTACCGGGTCCATGGTTCTGGCCATATACTGGGGGGACGGGACGACTCCCATTAAGCCCTGACTATACCGGAGATACGCTTATCACAATGCCTTACTGGTCTGTGCTGAAGCAGGGCATTCTGGCAGCCAAGTGGCTTGACCTTTATAAGTGAGCCTGGTTACCCCCTCTCGGAACCACAGACTTAGAAATTGCCAGCTCATATACAGTGCATAAAATATATTTATATATATACCCTTATACACCATTTTAATAAAAAATATCACAAAATTCTTCTAAGTCCCTCGGGAAGAGTGAAAGACGCGCACGTTCATTTTCAGAGCTCCTAGACCTTCCTATAAGAAGTTAGCCAAAAAGTAGCTTCGAAAAACGCTTAGGTTAAGTTTCAGAGTTGTTTCTAATGTACTGAAGCTGGACTTAGACATAATTTCACTCTCACAACATTATGGCTGGTTGGAGACAGTCCGAACCACAAATACCGGGTCCATGGTTCTGGCCATATACTGGGGGGACGGGGACGACTCCCATTAACCCCTGACTATACCGGGGATACGCTTATCACAATGCCTGTGCTGGTCTGTGCTGAAGCAGGGCATTCTGGCAGCCAATTGGCTTGACTTTTATTAGTGAGCCTGGTTACCCCCTCTCGGAACCACAGACTTAGAAATCGCCAGCTCATATACAGTGCATAAAATATATTTATATATATACCATTATACATCATTTTAATAAAAAATATCACAAAATTCTTCTAAGTCCCTCGGGAAGAGTGAAAGACGCGCACGTTCATTTTCAGAGCTCCTAGACCTTCCTATAAGAAGTTAGCCAAAAAGTAGCTTCGAAAAACGCTTAGGTTAAGTTTCAGAGTTGTTTCTAATGTACTGAAGCTGGACTTAGACATAATTTCACTCTCACAACATTATGGCTGGTTGGAGACAGTCCGAACCACAAATACCGGGTCCATGGTTCTGGCCATATACTGGGGGGGGACGACGACTCCCATTAACCCCTGACTATACCGGGGATACGCTTATCACAATGCCTTTCTGGTCTGTGCTGAAGCAGGGCATTCTGGCAGCCAATTGGCTTGACTTTTATTAGTGAGCCTGGTTACCCCCTCTCGGAATCACAGACTTAGAAATCGCCAGCTCATATACAGTGCATAAAATATATTTATATATATACCCTTATACACCATTTTAATAAAAAATATCACAAAATTCTTCTAAGTCCCTCGGGAAGAGTGAAAGACGCGCACGTTCATTTTCAGAGCTCCTAGACCTTCCTATAAGAAGTTAGCCAAAAAGTAGCTTCGAAAAAAGCTTAGGTTAAGTTTCAGATTTGCATCTAATGTACCGAAGCTGGACTTAGACATAATTTCACTCTCACAACATTATGGCTGGTTGGAGACAGTCCGAACCACAAATACCGGGTCCATGGTTCTGGCCATATACTGGGGGGACGGGGACGACTCCCATTAACCCCTGACTATACCGGGGATACGCTTATCACAATGCCTTACTGGTCTGTGCTGAAGCAGGGCATTCTGGCAGCCAAGTGGCTTGACCTTTATTAGTGAGCCTGGTTACCCCCTCTCGGAACCACAGACTTAGAAATCGCCAGCTCATATACAGTGCATAAAATAAATTTATATATATATACCCTTATACTGTACACCATTTTAATAAAAAATATCACAAAATTCTTCTAAGTCCCTCGGGAAGAGTGAAAGACGCGCACGTTCATTTTCAGAGCTCTTATACCTTCCTATAAGAAGTTAGCCAAAAAGTAGCTTCGAAAAACGCTTAGGTTAAGTTTCAGAGTTGCTTCTAATGTACCAAAGCTGGACTTAGACATAATTTCACTCTCACAACATTATGGCTGGTTGGAGACAGTCCGAACCACAAGTACCGGGTCCATGGTTCTGGCCATATACTGGGGGGACGGAACGACTCCCATTAAGCCCTGACTATACCGGAGATACGCTTATCACAATGCCTTACTGGTCTGTGCTGAAGCAGGGCATTCTGGCAGCCAAGTGGCTTGACCTTTATTAGTGAGCCTGGTTACCCCCTCTCGGAACCACAGACTTAGAAATTGCCAGCTCATATACAGTGCATAAAATATATTTATATATATACCCTTATACACCATTTTAATAAAAAATATCACAAAATTCTTCTAAGTCCCTCGGGAAGAGTGAAAGACGCGCACGTACATTTTCAGAGCTCCTAGACCTTTCTATAAGAAGTTAGCCAAAAAGTATCTTCGAAAAACGCTTAGGTTAAGTTTCAGAGTTGCTTCTAATGTACCAAAGCTGGACTTAGACATAATTTCACTCTCACAACATTATGGCTGGTTGGAGACAGTCCGAACCACAATTACCGGGTCCATGGTTCTGGGCGTATACTGGGGGGACGGGGACGACTCCCATTAACCCCTGACTATACCGGGGATACGCTTATCACAATGCCTTACTGGTCTGTGCTGAAGCAGGGCATTCTGGCAGCCAATTGGCTTGACTTTTATTAGTGAGCCTGGTTACCCCCTCTCGGAACCACAGACTTAGAAATCGCCAGCTCATATACAGTGCATAAAATATATTTATATATATACCCTTATACACCATTTTAATAAAAAATATCACAAAATTCTTCTAAGTCCCTCGGGAAGAGTGAAAGACGCGCACGTTCATTTTCAGAGCTCCTAGACCTTCCTATAAGAAGTTAGCCAAAAAGTAGCTTCGAAAAAAGCTTAGGTTAAGTTTCAGATTTGCATCTAATGTACCGAAGCTGGACTTAGACATAATTTCACTCTCACAACATTATGGCTGGTTGGAGACAGTCCGAACCACAAATACCGGGTCCATGGTTCTGGCCATATACTGGGGGGACGGGGACGACTCCCATTAACCCCTGACTATACCGGGGATACGCTTATCACAATGCCTTACTGGTCTGTGCTGAAGCAGGGCATTCTGGCAGCCAAGTGGCTTGACCTTTATTAGTGAGCCTGGTTACCCCCTCTCGGAACCACAGACTTAGAAATCGCCAGCTCATATACAGTGCATAAAATAAATTTATATATATATACCCTTATACTGTACACCATTTTAATAAAAAATATCACAAAATTCTTCTAAGTCCCTCGGGAAGAGTGAAAGACGCGCACGTTCATTTTCAGAGCTCTTATACCTTCCTATAAGAAGTTAGCCAAAAAGTAGCTTCGAAAAACGCTTAGGTTAAGTTTCACAGTTGCTTCTAATGTACCAAAGCTGGACTTAGACATAATTTCACTCTCACAACATTATGGCTGGTTGGAGACAGTCCGAACCACAAGTACCGGGTCCATGGTTCTGGCCATATACTGGGGGGACGGGACGACTCCCATTAAGCCCTGACTATACCGGAGATACGCTTATCACAATGCCTTACTGGTCTGTGCTGAAGCAGGGCATTCTGGCAGCCAAGTGGCTTGACCTTTATTAGTGAGCCTGGTTACCCCCTCTCGGAACCACAGACTTAGAAATTGCCAGCTCATATACAGTGCATAAAATATATTTATATATATACCCTTATACACCATTTTAATAAAAAATATCACAAAATTCTTCTAAGTCCCTCGGGAAGAGTGAAAGACGCGCACGTACATTTTCAGAGCTCCTAGACCTTTCTATAAGAAGTTAGCCAAAAAGTATCTTCGAAAAACGCTTAGGTTAAGTTTCAGAGTTGCTTCTAATGTACCAAAGCTGGACTTAGACATAATTTCACTCTCACAACATTATGGCTGGTTGGAGACAGTCCGAACCACAATTACCGGGTCCATGGTTCTGGGCGTATACTGGGGGGACGGGGACGACTCCCATTAACCCCTGACTATACCGGGGATACGCTTATCACAATGCCTTACGGGTCTGTGCTGAAGCAGGGCATTCTGGCAGCCAATTGGCTTGACTTTTATTAGTGAGCCTGGTTACCCCCTCTCGGAACCACAGACTTAGAAATTGCCAGCTCATATACAGTGCATAAAATATATTTATATATATACCCTTATACACCATTTTAATAAAAAATATCACAAAATTCTTCTAAGTCCCTCGGGAAGAGTGAAAGACGCGCACGTTCATTTTCAGAGCTCCTAGACCTTCCTATAAGAAGTTAGCCAAAAAGTAGCTTCGAAAAACGCTTAGGTTAAGTTTCAGAGTTGTTTCTAATGTACTGAAGCTGGACTTAGACATAATTTCACTCTCACAACATTATGGCTGGTTGGAGACAGTCCGAACCACAAATACCGGGTCCATGGTTCTGGCCATATACTGGGGGGACGGGGACGACTCCCATTAACCCCTGACTATACCGGGGATACGCTTATCACAATGCCTGTGCTGGTCTGTGCTGAAGCAGGGCATTCTGGCAGCCAATTGGCTTGACTTTTATTAGTGAGCCTGGTTACCCCCTCTCGGAACCACAGACTTAGAAATCGCCAGCTCATATACAGTGCATAAAATATATTTATATATATACCATTATACATCATTTTAATAAAAAATATCACAAAATTCTTCTAAGTCCCTCGGGAAGAGTGAAAGACGCGCACGTTCATTTTCAGAGCTCCTAGACCTTCCTATAAGAAGTTAGCCAAAAAGTAGCTTCGAAAAACGCTTAGGTTAAGTTTCAGAGTTGTTTCTAATGTACTGAAGCTGGACTTAGACATAATTTCACTCTCACAACATTATGGCTGGTTGGAGACAGTCCGAACCACAAATACCGGGTCCATGGTTCTGGCCATATACTGGGGGGGGGACGACGACTCCCATTAACCCGTGACTATACCGGGGATACGCTTATCACAATGCCTTTCTGGTCTGTGCTGAAGCAGGGCATTCTGGCAGCCAATTGGCTTGACTTTTATTAGTGATCCTGGTTACCCCCTCTCGGAACCACAGACTTAGAAATCGCCAGCTCATATACAGTGCATAAAATATATTTATATATATACCCTTATACACCATTTTAATAAAAAATATCACAAAATTCTTCTAAGTCCCTCGGGAAGAGTGAAAGACGCGCACGTTCATTTTCAGAGCTCCTAGACCTTCCTATAAGAAGTTAGCCAAAAAGTAGCTTCGAAAAAAGCTTAGGTTAAGTTTCAGATTTGCATCTAATGTACCGAAGCTGGACTTAGACATAATTTCACTCTCACAACATTATGGCTGGTTGGAGACAGTCCGAACCACAAATACCGGGTCCATGGTTCTGGCCATATACTGGGGGGACGGGGACGACTCCCATTAACCCCTGACTATACCGGGGATACGCTTATCACAATGCCTTACTGGTCTGTGCTGAAGCAGGGCATTCTGGCAGCCAAGTGGCTTGACCTTTATTAGTGAGCCTGGTTACCCCCTCTCGGAACCACAGACTTAGAAATCGCCAGCTCATATACAGTGCATAAAATAAATTTATATATATATACCCTTATACTGTACACCATTTTAATAAAAAATATCACAAAATTCTTCTAAGTCCCTCGGGAAGAGTGAAAGACGCGCACGTTCATTTTCAGAGCTCTTATACCTTCCTATAAGAAGTTAGCCAAAAAGTAGCTTCGAAAAACGCTTAGGTTAAGTTTCACAGTTGCTTCTAATGTACCAAAGCTGGACTTAGACATAATTTCACTCTCACAACATTATGGCTGGTTGGAGACAGTCCGAACCACAAGTACCGGGTCCATGGTTCTGGCCATATACTGGGGGGACGGGACGACTCCCATTAAGCCCTGACTATACCGGAGATACGCTTATCACAATGCCTTACTGGTCTGTGCTGAAGCAGGGCATTCTGGCAGCCAAGTGGCTTGACCTTTATTAGTGAGCCTGGTTACCCCCTCTCGGAACCACAGACTTAGAAATTGCCAGCTCATATACAGTGCATAAAATATATTTATATATATACCCTTATACACCATTTTAATAAAAAATATCACAAAATTCTTCTAAGTCCCTCGGGAAGAGTGAAAGACGCGCACGTACATTTTCAGAGCTCCTAGACCTTTCTATAAGAAGTTAGCCAAAAAGTATCTTCGAAAAACGCTTAGGTTAAGTTTCAGAGTTGCTTCTAATGTACCAAAGCTGGACTTAGACATAATTTCACTCTCACAACATTATGGCTGGTTGGAGACAGTCCGAACCACAATTACCGGGTCCATGGTTCTGGGCGTATACTGGGGGGACGGGGACGACTCCCATTAACCCCTGACTATACCGGGGATACGCTTATCACAATGCCTTACGGGTCTGTGCTGAAGCAGGGCATTCTGGCAGCCAATTGGCTTGACTTTTATTAGTGAGCCTGGTTACCCCCTCTCGGAACCACAGACTTAGAAATTGCCAGCTCATATACAGTGCATAAAATATATTTATATATATACCCTTATACACCATTTTAATAAAAAATATCACAAAATTCTTCTAAGTCCCTCGGGAAGAGTGAAAGACGCGCACGTTCATTTTCAGAGCTCCTAGACCTTCCTATAAGAAGTTAGCCAAAAAGTAGCTTCGAAAAACGCTTAGGTTAAGTTTCAGAGTTGTTTCTAATGTACTGAAGCTGGACTTAGACATAATTTCACTCTCACAACATTATGGCTGGTTGGAGACAGTCCGAACCACAAATACCGGGTCCATGGTTCTGGCCATATACTGGGGGGACGGGGACGACTCCCATTAACCCCTGACTATACCGGGGATACGCTTATCACAATGCCTGTGCTGGTCTGTGCTGAAGCAGGGCATTCTGGCAGCCAATTGGCTTGACTTTTATTAGTGAGCCTGGTTACCCCCTCTCGGAACCACAGACTTAGAAATCGCCAGCTCATATACAGTGCATAAAATATATTTATATATATACCATTATACATCATTTTAATAAAAAATATCACAAAATTCTTCTAAGTCCCTCGGGAAGAGTGAAAGACGCGCACGTTCATTTTCAGAGCTCCTAGACCTTCCTATAAGAAGTTAGCCAAAAAGTAGCTTCGAAAAACGCTTAGGTTAAGTTTCAGAGTTGTTTCTAATGTACTGAAGCTGGACTTAGACATAATTTCACTCTCACAACATTATGGCTGGTTGGAGACAGTCCGAACCACAAATACCGGGTCCATGGTTCTGGCCATATACTGGGGGGGGGACGACGACTCCCATTAACCCGTGACTATACCGGGGATACGCTTATCACAATGCCTTTCTGGTCTGTGCTGAAGCAGGGCATTCTGGCAGCCAATTGGCTTGACTTTTATTAGTGATCCTGGTTACCCCCTCTCGGAACCACAGACTTAGAAATCGCCAGCTCATATACAGTGCATAAAATATATTTATATATATACCCTTATACACCATTTTAATAAAAAATATCACAAAATTCTTCTAAGTCCCTCGGGAAGAGTGAAAGACGCGCACGTTCATTTTCAGAGCTCCTAGACCTTCCTATAAGAAGTTAGCCAAAAAGTAGCTTCGAAAAAAGCTTAGGTTAAGTTTCAGATTTGCATCTAATGTACCGAAGCTGGACTTAGACATAATTTCACTCTCACAACATTATGGCTGGTTGGAGACAGTCCGAACCACAAATACCGGGTCCATGGTTCTGGCCATATACTGGGGGGACGGGGACGACTCCCATTAACCCCTGACTATACCGGGGATACGCTTATCACAATGCCTTACTGGTCTGTGCTGAAGCAGGGCATTCTGGCAGCCAAGTGGCTTGACCTTTATTAGTGAGCCTGGTTACCCCCTCTCGGAACCACAGACTTAGAAATCGCCAGCTCATATACAGTGCATAAAATAAATTTATATATATATACCCTTATACTGTACACCATTTTAATAAAAAATATCACAAAATTCTTCTAAGTCCCTCGGGAAGAGTGAAAGACGCGCACGTTCATTTTCAGAGCTCTTATACCTTCCTATAAGAAGTTAGCCAAAAAGTAGCTTCGAAAAACGCTTAGGTTAAGTTTCAGAGTTGCTTCTAATGTACCAAAGCTGGACTTAGACATAATTTCACTCTCACAACATTATGGCTGGTTGGAGACAGTCCGAACCACAAGTACCGGGTCCATGGTTCTGGCCATATACTGGGGGGACGGGACGACTCCCATTAAGCCCTGACTATACCGGAGATACGCTTATCACAATGCCTTACTGGTCTGTGCTGAAGCAGGGCATTCTGGCAGCCAAGTGGCTTGACCTTTATTAGTGAGCCTGGTTACCCCCTCTCGGAACCACAGACTTAGAAATTGCCAGCTCATATACAGTGCATAAAATATATTTATATATATACCCTTATACACCATTTTAATAAAAAATATCACAAAATTCTTCTAAGTCCCTCGGGAAGAGTGAAAGACGCGCACGTACATTTTCAGAGCTCCTAGACCTTTCTATAAGAAGTTAGCCAAAAAGTATCTTCGAAAAACGCTTAGGTTAAGTTTCAGAGTTGCTTCTAATGTACCAAAGCTGGACTTAGACATAATTTCACTCTCACAACATTATGGCTGGTTGGAGACAGTCCGAACCACAAATACCGGGTCCATGGTTCTGGCCATATACTGGGGGGACGGGGACGACTCCCATTAACCCCTGACTATACCGGGGATACGCTTATCACAATGCCTTACTGGTCTGTGCTGAAGCAGGGCATTCTGGCAGCCAAGTGGCTTGACCTTTATTAGTGAGCCTGGTTACCCCCTCTCGGAACCACAGACTTAGAAATCGCCAGCTCATATACAGTGCATAAAATAAATTTATATATATATACCCTTATACTGTACACCATTTTAATGAAAAATATCACAAAATTCTTCTAAGTCCCTCGGGAAGAGTGAAAGACGCGCACGTTCATTTTCAGAGCTCTTAGACCTTCCTATAAGAAGTTAGCCAAAAAGTAGCTTCGAAAAACGCTTAGGTTAAGTTTCAGAGTTGCTTCTAATGTACCAAAGCTGGACTTAGACATAATTTCACTCTCACAACATTATGGCTGGTTGGAGACAGTCCGAACCACAAGTACCGGGTCCATGGTTCTGGCCATATACTGGGGGGACGGGACGACTCCCATTAAGCCCTGACTATACCGGAGATACGCTTATCACAATGCCTTACTGGTCTGTGCTGAAGCAGGGCATTCTGGCAGCCAAGTGGCTTGACCTTTATTAGTGAGCCTGGTTACCCCCTCTCGGAACCACAGACTTAGAAATTGCCAGCTCATATACAGTGCATAAAATATATTTATATATATACCCTTATACACCATTTTAATAAAAAATATCACAAAATTCTTCTAAGTCCCTCGGGAAGAGTGAAAGACGCGCACGTACATTTTCAGAGCTCCTAGACCTTTCTATAAGAAGTTAGCCAAAAAGTATCTTCGAAAAACGCTTAGGTTAAGTTTCAGAGTTGCTTCTAATGTACCAAAGCTGGACTTAGACATAATTTCACTCTCACAACATTATGGCTGGTTGGAGACAGTCCGAACCACAATTACCGGGTCCATGGTTCTGGGCGTATACTGGGGGGACGGGGACGACTCCCATTAACCCCTGACTATACCGGGGATACGCTTATCACAATGCCTTACTGGTCTGTGCTGAAGCAGGGCATTCTGGCAGCCAATTGGCTTGACTTTTATTAGTGAGCCTGGTTACCCCCTCTCGGTACCACAGACTTAGAAATCGCCAGCTCATATACAGTGCATAAAATATATTTATATATATACCATTATACATCATTTTAATAAAAAATATCACAAAATTCTTCTAAGTCCCTCGGGAAGAGTGAAAGACGCGCACGTTCATTTTCAGAGCTCCTAGACCTTCCTATAAGAAGTTAGCCAAAAAGTAGCTTCGAAAAACGCTTAGGTTAAGTTTCAGAGTTGTTTCTAATGTACTGAAGCTGGACTTAGACATAATTTCACTCTCACAACATTATGGCTGGTTGGAGACAGTCCGAACCACAAATACCGGGTCCATGGTTCTGGCCATATACTGGGGGGGGGGGGACGACTCCCATTAACCCCTGACTATACCGGGGATACGCTTATCACAATGACTTTCTGGTCTGTGCTGAAGCAGGGCATTCTGGCAGCCAATTGGCTTGACTTTTATTAGTGAGCCTGGTTACCCCCTCTCGGAACCACAGACTTAGAAATCGCCAGCTCATATACAGTGCATAAAATAAATTTATATATATATACCCTTATACTGTACACCATTTTAATAAAAAATATCACAAAATTCTTCTAAGTCCCTCGGGAAGAGTGAAAGACGCGCACGTACATTTTCAGAGCTCCTAGACCTTTCTATAAGAAGTTAGCCAAAAAGTATCTTCGAAAAACGCTTAGGTTAAGTTTCAGAGTTGCTTCTAATGTACCAAAGCTGGACTTAGACATAATTTCACTCTCACAACATTATGGCTGGTTGGAGACAGTCCGAACCACAATTACCGGGTCCATGGTTCTGGGCGTATACTGGGGGGACGGGGACGACTCCCATTAACCCCTGACTATACCGGGGATACGCTTATCACAATGCCTTTCTGGTCTGTGCTGAAGCAGGGCATTCTGGCAGCCAATTGTCTTGACTTTTATTAGTGAGCCTGGTTACCCCCTCTCGGAACCACAGACTTAGAAATCGCCAGCTCATATACAGTGCATAAAATATATTTATATATATACCCTTATACACCATTTTAATAAAAAATATCACAAAATTCTTCTAAGTCCCTCGGGAAGAGTGAAAGACGCGCACGTTCATTTTCAGAGCTCCTAGACCTTCCTATAAGAAGTTAGCCAAAAAGTAGCTTCGAAAAACGCTTAGGTTAAGTTTCAGAGTTGTTTCTAATGTACTGAAGCTGGACTTAGACATAATTTCACTCTCACAACATTATGGCTGGTTGGAGACAGTCCGAACCACAAATACCGGGTCCATGGTTCTGGCCATATACTGGGGGGACGGGGGACGACTCCCATTAACCCCTGACTATACCGGGGATACGCTTATCACAATGCCTTTCTGGTCTGTGCTGAAGCAGGGCATTCTTTCAGCCAATTTTCTTGACTTTTATTAGTGAGCCTGGTTACCCCCTCTCGGAACCACAGACTTAGAAATCGCCAGCTCATATACAGTGCATAAAATATATTTATATATATACCATTATACATCATTTTAATAAAAAATATCACAAAATTCTTCTAAGTCCCTCGGGAAGAGTGAAAGACGCGCACGTTCATTTTCAGAGCTCCTAGACCTTCCTATAAGAAGTTAGCCAAAAAGTAGCTTCGAAAAACGCTTAGGTTAAGTTTCAGAGTTGTTTCTAATGTACTGAAGCTGGACTTAGACATAATTTCACTCTCACAACATTATGGCTGGTTGGAGACAGTCCGAACCACAAATACCGGGTCCATGGTTCTGGCCATATACTGGGGGGGGTGGGGGACGACTCCCATTAACCCCTGACTATACCGGGGATACGCTTATCACAATGCCTTACTGGTCTGTGCTGAAGCAGGGCATTCTGGCAGCCAAGTGGCTTGACCTTTATTAGTGAGCCTGGTTACCCCCTCTCGGAACCACAGACTTAGAAATCGCCAGCTCATATACAGTGCATAAAATATATTTATATATATACCATTATACATCATTTTAATAAAAAATATCACAAAATTCTTCTAAGTCCCTCGGGAAGAGTGAAAGACGCGCACATTCATTTTCAGAGCTCTTAGACCTTCCTATAAAAAGTTAGCCAAAAAGTAGCTTCGAAAAACGATTAGGTTAAGTTTCAGAGTTGCTTCTAATGTACCAAAGCTGGACTTAGACATAATTTCACTCTCACAACATTATGGCTGGTTGGAGACAGTACGAACCACAAGTACCGGGTCCATGGTTCTGGCCATATACTGGGGGGGACGGGGACGACTCCCATTAACCCCTGACCATACCGGGGATACGCGTATCACAATGCCTTACTGGTCTGTGCTGAAACAGGGCATTCTGGCAGTCAAGTGGCTTGACCTTTATTAGTGAGCCTGGTTACCCCCTCTCGGAACCACAGACTTAGAAATCGCCAGCTCATATACAGTGCATAAAATATATTTATATATATACCATTATACATCATTTTAATAAAAAATATCACAAAATTCTTCTAAGTCCCTCGGGAAGAGTGAAAGACGCGCACGTTCATTTTCAGAGCTCCTAGACCTTCCTATAAGAAGTTAGCCAAAAAGTAGCTTCGAAAAACGCTTAGGTTAAGTTTCAGAGTTGTTTCTAATGTACTGAAGCTGGACTTAGACATAATTTCACTCTCACAACATTATGGCTGGTTGGAGACAGTCCGAACCACAAATACCGGGTCCATGGTTCTGGCCATATACTGGGGGGGGGGGGACGACTCCCATTAACCCCTGACTATACCGGGGATACGCTTATCACAATGCCTTTCTGGTCTGTGCTGAAGCAGGGCATTCTGGCAGCCAATTGGCTTGACTTTTCTTAGTGAGCCTGGTTACCCCCTCTCGGAACCACAGACTTAGAAATCGCCAGCTCATATACAGTGCATAAAATATATTTATATATATACCCTTATACACCATTTTAATAAAAAATATCACAAAATTCTTCTAAGTCCCTCGGGAAGAGTGAAAGACGCGCACGTTCATTTTCAGAGCTCCTAGACCTTCCTATAAGAAGTTAGCCAAAAAGTAGCTTCGAAAAAAGCTTAGGTTAAGTTTCAGATTTGCATCTAATGTACCGAAGCTGGACTTAGACATAATTTCACTCTCACAACATTATGGCTGGTTGGAGACAGTCCGAACCACAAATACCGGGTCCATGGTTCTGGCCATATACTGGGGGGACGGGGACGACTCCCATTAACCCCTGACTATACCGGGGATACGCTTATCACAATACCTTACTGGTCTGTGCTGAAGCAGGGCATTCTGGCAGCCAAGTGGCTTGACATTTATTAGTGAGCCTGGTTACCCCCTCTCGGAACCACAGACTTAGAAATCGCCAGCTCATATACAGTGCATAAAATAAATTTATATATATATACCCTTATACTGTACACCATTTTAATAAAAAATATCACAAAATTCTTCTAAGTCCCTCGGGAAGAGTGAAAGACGCGCACGTACATTTTCAGAGCTCCTAGACCTTTCTATAAGAAGTTAGCCAAAAAGTATCTTCGAAAAACGCTTAGGTTAAGTTTCAGAGTTGCTTCTAATGTACCAAAGCTGGACTTAGACATAATTTCACTCTCACAACATTATGGCTGGTTGGAGACAGTCCGAACCACAATTACCGGGTCCATGGTTCTGGGCGTATACTGGGGGGACGGGGACGACTCCCATTAACCCCTGACTATACCGGGGATACGCTTATCACAATGCCTTTCTGGTCTGTGCTGAAGCAGGGCATTCTGGCAGCCAATTGTCTTGACTTTTATTAGTGAGCCTGGTAACCCCCTCTCGGAACCACAGACTTAGAAATCGCCAGCTCATATACAGTGCATAAAATATATTTATATATATACCCTTATACACCATTTTAATAAAAAATATCACAAAATTCTTCTAAGTCCCTCGGGAAGAGTGAAAGACGCGCACGTTCATTTTCAGAGCTCCTAGACCTTCCTATAAGAAGTTAGCCAAAAAGTAGCTTCGAAAAACGCTTAGGTTAAGTTTCAGAGTTGTTTCTAATGTACTGAAGCTGGACTTAGACATAATTTCACTCTCACAACATTATGGCTGGTTGGAGACAGTCCGAACCACAAATACCGGGTCCATGGTTCTGGCCATATACTGGGGGGGGGGGGGGGGACTCCCATTAACCCCTGACTATACCGGGGATACGCTTATCACAATGCCTTTCTGGTCTGTGCTGAAGCAGGGCATTCTTTCAGCCAATTGGCTTGACTTTTATTAGTGAGCCTGGTTACCCCCTCTCGGAACCACAGACTTAGAAATCGCCAGCTCATATACAGTGCATAAAATATATTTATATATATACCATTATACATCATTTTAATAAAAAATATCACAAAATTCTTCTAAGTCCCTCGGGAAGAGTGAAAGACGCGCACGTTCATTTTCAGAGCTCCTAGACCTTCCTATAAGAAGTTAGCCAAAAAGTAGCTTCGAAAAACGCTTAGGTTAAGTTTCAGAGTTGTTTCTAATGTACTGAAGCTGGACTTAGACATAATTTCACTCTCACAACATTATGGCTGGTTGGAGACAGTCCGAACCACAAATACCGGGTCCATGGTTCTGGCCATATACTGGGGGGGGGGGGGGACGACTCCCATTAACCCCTGACTATACCGGGGATACGCTTATCACAATGCCTTACTGGTCTGTGCTGAAGCAGGGCATTCTGGCAGCCAAGTGGCTTGACCTTTATTAGTGAGCCTGGTTACCCCCTCTCGGAACCACAGACTTAGAAATCGCCAGCTCATATACAGTGCATAAAATATATTTATATACAGTATATACCATTATACATCATTTTAATAAAAAATATCACAAAATTCTTCTAAGTCCCTCGGGAAGAGTGAAAGACGCGCACGTTCATTTTCAGAGCTCCTAGACCTTCCTATAAGAAGTTAGCCAAAAAGTAGCTTCGAAAAACGCTTAGGTTAAGTTTCAGAGTTGTTTCTAATGTACTGAAGCTGGACTTAGACATAATTTCACTCTCACAACATTATGGCTGGTTGGAGACAGTCCGAACCACAAATACCGGGTCCATGGTTCTGGCCATATACTGGGGGGGGGGGGACGACTCCCATTAACCCCTGACTATACCGGGGATACGCTTATCACAATGCCTTTCTGGTCTGTGCTGAAGCAGGGCATTCTTTCAGCCAATTGGCTTGACTTTTATTAGTGAGCCTGGTTACCCCCTCTCGGAACCACAGACTTAGAAATCGCCAGCTCATATACAGTGCATAAAATATATTTATATATATACCATTATACATCATTTTAATAAAAAATATCACAAAATTCTTCTAAGTCCCTCGGGAAGAGTGAAAGACGCGCACGTTCATTTTCAGAGCTCCTAGACCTTCCTATAAGAAGTTAGCCAACAAGTAGCTTCGAAAAACGCTTAGGTTAAGTTTCAGAGTTGTTTCTAATGTACTGAAGCTGGACTTAGACATAATTTCACTCTCACAACATTATGGCTGGTTGGAGACAGTCCGAACCACAAATACCGGGTCCATGGTTCTGGCCATATACTGGGGGGGGGGGGACGACTCCCATTAACCCCTGACTATACCGGGGATACGCTTATCACAATGCCTTACTGGTCTGTGCTGAAGCAGGGCATTCTGGCAGCCAAGTGGCTTGACCTTTATTAGTGAGCCTGGTTACCCCCTCTCGGAACCACAGACTTAGAAATCGCCAGCTCATATACAGTGCATAAAATATATTTATATACAGTATATACCATTATACATCATTTTAATAAAAAATATCACAAAATTCTTCTAAGTCCCTCGGGAAGAGTGAAAGACGCGCACGTTCATTTTCAGAGCTCCTAGACCTTCCTATAAGAAGTTAGCCAAAAAGTAGCTTCGAAAAACGCTTAGGTTAAGTTTCAGAGTTGTTTCTAATGTACTGAAGCTGGACTTAGACATAATTTCACTCTCACAACATTATGGCTGGTTGGAGACAGTCCGAACCACAAATACCGGGTCCATGGTTCTGGCCATATACTGGGGGGGGGGGGGGACGACTCCCATTAACCCCTGACTATACCGGGGATACGCTTATCACAATGCCTTTCTGGTCTGTGCTGAAGCAGGGCATTCTTTCAGCCAATTGGCTTGACTTTTATTAGTGAGCCTGGTTACCCCCTCTCGGAACCACAGACTTAGAAATCGCCAGCTCATATACAGTGCATAAAATATATTTATATATATACCATTATACATCATTTTAATAAAAAATATCACAAAATTCTTCTAAGTCCCTCGGGAAGAGTGAAAGACGCGCACATTCATTTTCAGAGCTCTTAGACCTTCCTATAAAAAGTTAGCCAAAAAGTAGCTTCGAAAAACGATTAGGTTAAGTTTCAGAGTTGCTTCTAATGTACCAAAGCTGGACTTAGACATAATTTCACTCTCACAACATTATGGCTGGTTGGAGACAGTACGAACCACAAGTACCGGGTCCATGGTTCTGGCCATATACTGGGGGGGACGGGGACGACTCCCATTAACCCCTGACCATACCGGGGATACGCGTATCACAATGCCTTACTGGTCTGTGCTGAAACAGGGCATTCTGGCAGTCAAGTGGCTTGACCTTTATTAGTGAGCCTGGTTACCCCCTCTCGGAACCACAGACTTAGAAATCGCCAGCTCATATACAGTGCATAAAATATATTTATATATATACCATTATACATCATTTTAATAAAAAATATCACAAAATTCTTCTAAGTCCCTCGGGAAGAGTGAAAGACGCGCACGTTCATTTTCAGAGCTCCTAGACCTTCCTATAAGAAGTTAGCCAAAAAGTAGCTTCGAAAAACGCTTAGGTTAAGTTTCAGAGTTGTTTCTAATGTACTGAAGCTGGACTTAGACATAATTTCACTCTCACAACATTATGGCTGGTTGGAGACAGTCCGAACCACAAATACCGGGTCCATGGTTCTGGCCATATACTGGGGGGGGGGGGACGACTCCCATTAACCCCTGACTATACCGGGGATACGCTTATCACAATGCCTTTCTGGTCTGTGCTGAAGCAGGGCATTCTGGCAGCCAATTGGCTTGACTTTTCTTAGTGAGCCTGGTTACCCCCTCTCGGAACCACAGACTTAGAAATCGCCAGCTCATATACAGTGCATAAAATATATTTATATATATACCCTTATACACCATTTTAATAAAAAATATCACAAAATTCTTCTAAGTCCCTCGGGAAGAGTGAAAGACGCGCACGTTCATTTTCAGAGCTCCTAGACCTTCCTATAAGAAGTTAGCCAAAAAGTAGCTTCGAAAAAAGCTTAGGTTAAGTTTCAGATTTGCATCTAATGTACCGAAGCTGGACTTAGACATAATTTCACTCTCACAACATTATGGCTGGTTGGAGACAGTCCGAACCACAAATACCGGGTCCATGGTTCTGGCCATATACTGGGGGGACGGGGACGACTCCCATTAACCCCTGACTATACCGGGGATACGCTTATCACAATACCTTACTGGTCTGTGCTGAAGCAGGGCATTCTGGCAGCCAAGTGGCTTGACATTTATTAGTGAGCCTGGTTACCCCCTCTCGGAACCACAGACTTAGAAATCGCCAGCTCATATACAGTGCATAAAATAAATTTATATATATATACCCTTATACTGTACACCATTTTAATAAAAAATATCACAAAATTCTTCTAAGTCCCTCGGGAAGAGTGAAAGACGCGCACGTACATTTTCAGAGCTCCTAGACCTTTCTATAAGAAGTTAGCCAAAAAGTATCTTCGAAAAACGCTTAGGTTAAGTTTCAGAGTTGCTTCTAATGTACCAAAGCTGGACTTAGACATAATTTCACTCTCACAACATTATGGCTGGTTGGAGACAGTCCGAACCACAATTACCGGGTCCATGGTTCTGGGCGTATACTGGGGGGACGGGGACGACTCCCATTAACCCCTGACTATACCGGGGATACGCTTATCACAATGCCTTTCTGGTCTGTGCTGAAGCAGGGCATTCTGGCAGCCAATTGTCTTGACTTTTATTAGTGAGCCTGGTTACCCCCTCTCGGAACCACAGACTTAGAAATCGCCAGCTCATATACAGTGCATAAAATATATTTATATATATACCCTTATACACCATTTTAATAAAAAATATCACAAAATTCTTCTAAGTCCCTCGGGAAGAGTGAAAGACGCGCACGTTCATTTTCAGAGCTCCTAGACCTTCCTATAAGAAGTTAGCCAAAAAGTAGCTTCGAAAAACGCTTAGGTTAAGTTTCAGAGTTGTTTCTAATGTACTGAAGCTGGACTTAGACATAATTTCACTCTCACAACATTATGGCTGGTTGGAGACAGTCCGAACCACAAATACCGGGTCCATGGTTCTGGCCATATACTGGGGGGGGGGGGGACGACTCCCATTAACCCCTGACTATACCGGGGATACGCTTATCACAATGCCTTTCTGGTCTGTGCTGAAGCAGGGCATTCTTTCAGCCAATTGGCTTGACTTTTATTAGTGAGCCTGGTTACCCCCTCTCGGAACCACAGACTTAGAAATCGCCAGCTCATATACAGTGCATAAAATATATTTATATATATACCATTATACATCATTTTAATAAAAAATATCACAAAATTCTTCTAAGTCCCTCGGGAAGAGTGAAAGACGCGCACGTTCATTTTCAGAGCTCCTAGACCTTCCTATAAGAAGTTAGCCAAAAAGTAGCTTCGAAAAACGCTTAGGTTAAGTTTCAGAGTTGTTTCTAATGTACTGAAGCTGGACTTAGACATAATTTCACTCTCACAACATTATGGCTGGTTGGAGACAGTCCGAACCACAAATACCGGGTCCATGGTTCTGGCCATATACTGGGGGGGGGGGGACGACTCCCATTAACCCCTGACTATACCGGGGATACGCTTATCACAATGCCTTACTGGTCTGTGCTGAAGCAGGGCATTCTGGCAGCCAAGTGGCTTGACCTTTATTAGTGAGCCTGGTTACCCCCTCTCGGAACCACAGACTTAGAAATCGCCAGCTCATATACAGTGCATAAAATATATTTATATACAGTATATACCATTATACATCATTTTAATAAAAAATATCACAAAATTCTTCTAAGTCCCTCGGGAAGAGTGAAAGACGCGCACGTTCATTTTCAGAGCTCCTAGACCTTCCTATAAGAAGTTAGCCAAAAAGTAGCTTCGAAAAACGCTTAGGTTAAGTTTCAGAGTTGTTTCTAATGTACTGAAGCTGGACTTAGACATAATTTCACTCTCACAACATTATGGCTGGTTGGAGACAGTCCGAACCACAAATACCGGGTCCATGGTTCTGGCCATATACTGGGGGGGGGGGGGACGACTCCCATTAACCCCTGACTATACCGGGGATACGCTTATCACAATGCCTTTCTGGTCTGTGCTGAAGCAGGGCATTCTTTCAGCCAATTGGCTTGACTTTTATTAGTGAGCCTGGTTACCCCCTCTCGGAACCACAGACTTAGAAATCGCCAGCTCATATACAGTGCATAAAATATATTTATATATATACCATTATACATCATTTTAATAAAAAATATCACAAAATTCTTCTAAGTCCCTCGGGAAGAGTGAAAGACGCGCACGTTCATTTTCAGAGCTCCTAGACCTTCCTATAAGAAGTTAGCCAACAAGTAGCTTCGAAAAACGCTTAGGTTAAGTTTCAGAGTTGTTTCTAATGTACTGAAGCTGGACTTAGACATAATTTCACTCTCACAACATTATGGCTGGTTGGAGACAGTCCGAACCACAAATACCGGGTCCATGGTTCTGGCCATATACTGGGGGGGGGGGGGGACGACTCCCATTAACCCCTGACTATACCGGGGATACGCTTATCACAATGCCTTACTGGTCTGTGCTGAAGCAGGGCATTCTGGCAGCCAAGTGTCTTGACCTTTATTAGTGAGCCTGGTTACCCCCTCTCGGAACCACAGACTTAGAAATCGCCAGCTCATATACAGTGCATAAAATATATTTATATACAGTATATACCATTATACATCATTTTAATAAAAAATATCACAAAATTCTTCTAAGTCCCTCGGGAAGAGTGAAAGACGCGCACGTTCATTTTCAGAGCTCCTAGACCTTCCTATAAGAAGTTAGCCAAAAAGTAGCTTCGAAAAACGCTTAGGTTAAGTTTCAGAGTTGTTTCTAATGTACTGAAGCTGGACTTAGACATAATTTCACTCTCACAACATTATGGCTGGTTGGAGACAGTCCGAACCACAAATACCGGGTCCATGGTTCTGGCCATATACTGGGGGGGGGGGGGACGACTCCCATTAACCCCTGACTATACCGGGGATACGCTTATCACAATGCCTTTCTGGTCTGTGCTGAAGCAGGGCATTCTTTCAGCCAATTGGCTTGACTTTTATTAGTGAGCCTGGTTACCCCCTCTCGGAACCACAGACTTAGAAATCGCCAGCTCATATACAGTGCATAAAATATATTTATATATATACCATTATACATCATTTTAATAAAAAATATCACAAAATTCTTCTAAGTCCCTCGGGAAGAGTGAAAGACGCGCACATTCATTTTCAGAGCTCTTAGACCTTCCTATAAAAAGTTAGCCAAAAAGTAGCTTCGAAAAACGCTTAGGTTAAGTTTCAGAGTTGCTTCTAATGTACCAAAGCTGGACTTAGACATAATTTCACTCTCACAACATTATGGCTGGTTGGAGACAGTCCGAACCACAAATACCGGGTCCATGGTTCTGGCCATATACTGGGGGGACGGGGACGACTCCCATTAACCCCTGACTATACCGGGGATACGCTTATCACAATGCCTTACTGGTCTGTGCTGAAGCAGGGCATTCTGGCAGCCAAGTGGCTTGACCTTTATTAGTGAGCCTGGTTACCCCCTCTCGGAACCACAGACTTAGAAATCGCCAGCTCATATACAGTGCATAAAATATATTTATATATATACCCTTATACATCATTTTAATAAAAAATATCACAAAATTCTTCTAAGTCCCTCAGGAAGAGTGAAAGACGCGCACGTTCATTTTCAGAGCTCCTAGACCTTCCTATAAGAAGTTAGCCAAAAAGTAGCTTCGAAAAACGCTTAGGTTAAGTTTCAGAGTTGCTTCTAATGTACTGAAGCTGGACTTAGACATAATTTCACTCTCACAACATTATGGCTGGTTGGAGACAGTCCGAACCACAAATACCGGGTCCATGGTTCTGGCCATATACTGGGGGGGGGGACGACGACTCCCATTAACCCCTGACTATACCGGGGATACGCTTATCACAATGCCTTACTGGTCTGTGCTGAAGCAGGGCATTCTGGCAGCCAAGTGGCTTGACCTTTATTAGTGAGCCTGGTTACCCCCTCTCGGAACCACAGACTTAGAAATCGCCAGCTCATATACAGTGCATAAAATAAATTTATATATATATACCCTTATACACCATTTTAATAAAAAATATCACAAAATTCTTCTAAGTCCCTCGGGAAGAGTGAAAGACGCGCACATTCATTTTCAGAGCTCTTAGACCTTCCTATAAAAAGTTAGCCAAAAAGTAGCTTCGAAAAACGCTTAGGTTAAGTTTCAGAGTTGCTTCTAATGTACCAAAGCTGGACTTAGACATAATTTCACTCTCACAACATTATGGCTGGTTGGAGACAGTACGAACCACAAGTACCGGGTCCATGGTTCTGGCCATATACTGGGGGGGACGGGGACGACTCCCATTAACCCCTGACCATACCGGAGATACGCTTATCACAATGCCTTACTGGTCTGTGCTGAAGCAGGGCATTCTGGCAGCCAAGTGGCTTGACCTTTATTAGTGAGCCTGGTTACCCCCTCTCGGAACCACAGACTTAGAAATCGCCAGCTCATATACAGTGCATAAAATATATTTATATATATACCCTTATACACCATTTTAATAAAAAATATCACAAAATTCTTCTAAGTCCCTCGGGAAGAGTGAAAGACGCGCACGTTCATTTTCAGAGCTCCTAGACATTCCTATAAGAAGTTAGCCAAAAAGTAGCTTCGAAAAAAGCTTAGGTTAAGTTTCAGATTTGCATCTAATGTACCGAAGCTGGACTTAGACATAATTTCACTCTCACAACATTATGGCTGGTTGGAGACAGTCCGAACCACAAATACCGGGTCCATGGTTCTGGCCATATACTGGGGGGACGGGGACGACTCCCATTAACCCCTGACTATACCGGGGATACGCTTATCACAATGCCTTACTGGTCTGTGCTGAAGCAGGGCATTCTGGCAGCCAAGTGGCTTGACCTTTATTAGTGAGCCTGGTTACCCCCTCTCGGAACCACAGACTTAGAAATCGCCAGCTCATATACAGTGCATAAAATATATTTATATATATACCCTTATACATCATTTTAATAAAAAATATCACAAAATTCTTCTAAGTCCCTCAGGAAGAGTGAAAGACACGCACGTTCATTTTCAGAGCTCCTAGACCTTCCTATAAGAAGTTAGCCAAAAAGTAGCTTCGAAAAACGCTTAGGTTAAGTTTCAGAGTTGCTTCTAATGTACCAAAGCTGGACTTACAGTAGACATAATTTCACTCTCACAACATTATGGCTGGTTGGAGACAGTCCGAACCACAAGTACTGGGTCCATGGTTCTGGGCGTATACTGGGGGGACGGGGACGACTCCCATTAACCCCTGACTATACCGGGGATACGCTTATCACAATGCCTTTCTGGTCTGTGCTGAAGCAGGGCATTCTGGCAACCAATTGGCTTGACTTTTATTAGTGAGCCTGGTTACCCCCTCTCGGAACCACAGACTTAGAAATCGCAAGCTCATATACAGTGCATAAAATATATTTATATATATACCCTTATACACCATTTAAATAAAAAATATCACAAAATTCTTCTACGTCACTCGGGAAGAGTGAAAGACGCGCACGTTCATTTTCAGAGCTCCTAGACCTTCCTATAAGAAGTTAGCCAAAAAGTAGCTTCGAAAAACGCTTAGGTTAAGTTTCAGAGTTGCTTCTAATGTACCAAAGCTGGACTTAGACATAATTTCACTCTCACAACATTATGGCTGGTTGGAGACAGTCCGAACCACAAGTACCGGATCCATGGTTCTGGCCATATACTGGGGGGACGGGGACGACTCCCATTAAGCCCTGACTATACCGGAGATACGCTTATCACAATGCCTTACTGGTCTGTGCTGAAGCAGGGAATTCTGGCAGCAAAGTGGCTTGACCTTTATTAGTGAGCCTGGTTACCCCCTCTCGGAACCACAGACTTAGAAATTGCCAGCTCATATACAGTGCATAAAATATATTTATATATATACCCTTATACACCATTTTAATAAAAAAATATCACAAAATTCTTCTAAGTCCCTCGGGAAGAGTGAAAGACGCGTACGTACATTTTCAGAGCTCCTAGACCTTTCTATAAGAAGTTAGCCAAAAAGTATCTTCGAAAAACGCTTAGGTTAAGTTTCAGAGTTGCTTCTAATGTACCAAAGCTGGACTTAGACATAATTTCACTCTCACAACATTATGGCTGGTTGGAGACAGTCCGAACCACAATTACCGGGTCCATGGTTCTGGGCGTATACTGGGGGGACGGGGACGACTCCCATTAACCCCTGACTATACCGGGGATACGCTTATCACAATGCCTTTCTGGTCTGTGCTGAAGCAGGGCATTCTGGCAGCCAATTGTCTTGACTTTTATTAGTGAGCCTGGTTACCCCCTCTCGGAACCACAGACTTAGAAATCGCCAGCTCATATACAGTGCATAAAATATATTTATATATATACCCTTATACACCATTTTAATAAAAAATATCACAAAATTCTTCTAAGTCCCTCGGGAAGAGTGAAAGACGCGCACATTCATTTTCAGAGCTCCTAGACCTTCCTATAAGAAGTTAGCCAAAAAGTAGCTTCGAAAAACGCTTAGGTTAAGTTTCAGATTTGCATCTAATGTACCGAAGTTGGACTTAGACATAATTTCACTCTCACAACATTATGGCTGGTTGGAGACAGTCCGAACCACAAATACCGGGTCCATGGTTCTGGCCATATACTGGGGGGACGGGGACGACTCCCATTAACCCCTGACTATACCGGGGATACGCTTATCACAATGCCTTACTGGTCTGTGCTGAAGCAGGGCATTCTGGCAGCCAATTGGCTTGACTTTTATTAGTGAGCCTGGTTACCCCCTCTCGGAACCACAGACTTAGAAATCGCCAGCTCATATACAGTGCATAAAATATATTTATATATATACCATTATACATCATTTTAATAAAAAATATCACAAAATTCTTCTAAGTCCCTCGGGAAGAGTGAAAGACGCGCACGTTCATTTTCAGAGCTCCTAGACCTTCCTATAAGAAGTTAGCCAAAAAGTAGCTTCGAAAAACGCTTAGGTTAAGTTTCAGAGTTGTTTCTAATGTACTGAAGCTGGACTTAGACATAAGTTCACTCTCACAACATTATGGCTGGTTGGAGACAGTCCGAACCACAAATACCGGGTCCATGGTTCTGGCCATATACTGGGGGGGGGGGACGACTCCCATTAACCCCTGACTATACCGGGGATACGCTTATCACAATGCCTTACTGGTCTGTGCTGAAGCAGGGCATTCTGGCAGCCAAGTGGCTTGACCTTTATTAGTGAGCCTGGTTACCCCCTCTCGGAACCACAGACTTAGAAATCGCCAGCTCATATACAGTGCATAAAATAAATGTATATATATATACCCTTATACTGTACACCATTTTAATAAAAAATATCACAAAATTCTTCTAAGTCCCTCGGGAAGAGTGAAAGACGCGCACATTCATTTTCAGAGCTCTTAGACCTTCCTATAAGAAGTTAGCCAAAAAGTAGCTTCGAAAAACGCTTAGGTTAAGTTTCAGAGTTGCTTCTAATGTACCAAAGCTGGACTTAGACATAATTTCACTCTCACAACATTATGGCTGGTTGGAGAAAGTCCGAACCACAAGTACCGGGTCCATGGTTCTGGCCATATACTGGGGGGACGGGGACGACTCCCATTAACCCCTGACCATACCGGAGATACGCTTATCACAATGCCTTACTGGTCTGTGCTGAAGCAGGGCATTCTGGCAGCCAAGTGGCTTGACCTTTATTAGTGAGCCTGGTTACCCCCTCTCGGAACCACAGACTTAGAAATCGCCAGCTCATATACAGTGCATAAAATATATTTATATATATACCCTTATACATCATTTTAATAAAAAATATCACAAAATTCTTCTAAGTCCCTCAGGAAGAGTGAAAGACGCGCACGTTCATTTTCAGAGCTCCTAGACCTTCCTATAAGAAGTTAGCCAAAAAGTAGCTTCGAAAAACGCTTAGGTTAAGTTTCAGAGTTGCTTCTAATGTACCGAAGCTGGACTTAGACATGCTGTAATTTCACTCTCACAACATTATGGCTGGTTGGAGACAGTCCGAACCACAAATACCGGGTCCATGGTTCTGGCCATATACTGGGGGGACGGGGACTACTCCCATTAACCCCTGACTATACCGGGGATACGCGTATCACACTGCCTTACTGGTCTGTGCTGAAGCAGGGCATTCTGGCAGCCAAGTGGCTTGACCTTTATTAGTGAGCCTGGTTACCCCCTCTCGGAACCACAGACTTAGAAATCGCCAGCTCATATACAGTGCATAAAATATATTTATATATATACCCTTATACATAATTTTAATAAAAAATATCACAAAATTCTTCTAAGTCCCTCAGGAAGAGTGAAAGACGCGCACGTTCATTTTCAGAGTTCCTAGACCTTCCTATAAGAAGTTAGCCAAAAAGTAGCTTCGAAAAACGCTTAGGTTAAGTTTCAGAGTTGCTTCTAATGTACCGAAGCTGGACTTAGACATGCTGTAATTTCACTCTCACAACATTATGGCTGGTTGGAGACAGTCCGAACCACAAATACCGGGTCCATGGTTCTTGCCATATACTGGGGGGACGGGGACTACTCCCATTAACCCCTGACTATACCGGGGATACGCGTATCACACTGCCTTACTGGTCTGTGCTGAAGCAGGGCATTCTGGCAGCCAAGTGGCTTGACCTTTATTAGTGAGCCTGGTTACCCCCTCTCGGAACCACAGACTTAGAAATCGCCAGCTCATATACAGTGCATAAAATATATTTATATATATACCCTTATACACCATTTTAATAAAAAATATCACAAAATTCTTCTAAGTCCCTCTGGAAGAGTGAAAGACGCGCACGTTCATTTTCAGAGCTCCTAGACCTTCCTATAAGAAGTTAGCCAAAAAGTAGCTTCGAAAAACGCTTAGATTAAGTTTCAGAGTTGCTTCTAATGTACCAAAGCTGGACTTACAGTAGACATAATTTCACTCTCACAACATTATGGCTGGTTGGAGACAGTCCGAACCACAAGTACTGGGTCCATGGTTCTGGGCGTATACTGGGGGGACGGGGACGACTCCCATTAACCCCTGACTATACCGGGGATACGCTTATCACAATGCCTTTCTGGTCTGTGCTGAAGCAGGGCATTCTGGCAACCAATTGACTTGACTTTTATTAGTGAGCCTGGTTACCCCCTCTCGGAACCACAGACTAAGAAATCGCCAGCTCATATACAGTGCATAAAATATATTTATATATATACCCTTATACACCATTTAAATAAAAAATATCACAAAATTCTTCTACGTCACTCGGGAAGAGTGAAAGACGCGCACGTTCATTTTCAGAGCTCCTAGACCTTCCTATAAGAAGTTAGCCAAAAAGTAGCTTCGAAAAACGCTTAGGTTAAGTTTCAGAGTTGCTTCTAATGTACCAAAGCTGGACTTAGACATAATTTCACTCTCACAACATTATGGCTGGTTGGAGACAGTCCGAACCACAAGTACCGGATCCATGGTTCTGGCCATATACTGGGGGGACGGGGACGACTCCCATTAAGCCCTGACTATACCGGAGATACGCTTATCACAATGCCTTACTGGTCTGTGCTGAAGCAGGGCATTCTGGCAGCCAAGTGGCTTGACCTTTATTAGTGAGCCTGGTTACCCCCTCTCGGAACCACAGACTTAGAAATTGCCAGCTCATATACAGTGCATAAAATATATTTATATATATACCCTTATACACCATTTTAATAAAAAAATATCACAAAATTCTTCTAAGTCCCTCGGGAAGAGTGAAAGACGCGCACGTACATTTTCAGAGCTCCTAGACCTTTCTATAAGAAGTTAGCCAAAAAGTATCTTCGAAAAACGCTTAGGTTAAGTTTCAGAGTTGCTTCTAATGTACCAAAGCTGGACTTAGACATAATTTCACTCTCACAACATTATGGCTGGTTGGAGACAGTCCGAACCACAATTACCGGGTCCATGGTTCTGGGCGTATACTGGGGGGACGGGGACGACTCCCATTAACCCCTGACTATACCGGGGATACGCTTATCACAATGCCTTACTGGTCTGTGCTGAAGCAGGGCATTCTGGCAGCCGATTGGCTTGACTTTTATTAGTGAGCCTGGTTACCCCCTCTCGGAACCACAGACTTAGAAATCGCCAGCTCATATACAGTGCATAAAATATATTTATATATATACCATTATACATCATTTTAATAAAAAATATCACAAAATTCTTCTAAGTCCCTCGGGAAGAGTGAAAGACGCGCACGTTCATTTTCAGAGCTCCTAGACCTTCCTATAAGAAGTTAGCCAAAAAGTAGCTTCGAAAAACGCTTAGGTTAAGTTTCAGAGTTGCTTCTAATGTACCGAAGCTGGACTTAGACATGCTGTAATTTCACTCTCACAACATTATGGCTGGTTGGAGACAGTCCGAACCACAAATACCGGGTCCATGGTTCTGGCCATATACTGGGGGGACGGGGACTACTCCCATTAACCCCTGACTATACCGGGGATACGCGTATCACACTGCCTTACTGGTCTGTGCTGAAGCAGGGCATTCTGGCAGCCAAGTGGCTTGACCTTTATTAGTGAGCCTGGTTACCCCCTCTCGGAACCACAGACTTAGAAATCGCCAGCTCATATACAGTGCATAAAATATATTTATATATATACCCTTATACATAATTTTAATAAAAAATATCACAAAATTCTTCTAAGTCCCTCAGGAAGAGTGAAAGACGCGCACGTTCATTTTCAGAGTTCCTAGACCTTCCTATAAGAAGTTAGCCAAAAAGTAGCTTCGAAAAACGCTTAGGTTAAGTTTCAGAGTTGCTTCTAATGTACCGAAGCTGGACTTAGACATGCTGTAATTTCACTCTCACAACATTATGGCTGGTTGGAGACAGTCCGAACCACAAATACCGGGTCCATGGTTCTTGCCATATACTGGGGGGACGGGGACTACTCCCATTAACCCCTGACTATACCGGGGATACGCGTATCACACTGCCTTACTGGTCTGTGCTGAAGCAGGGCATTCTGGCAGCCAAGTGGCTTGACCTTTATTAGTGAGCCTGGTTACCCCCTCTCGGAACCACAGACTTAGAAATCGCCAGCTCATATACAGTGCATAAAATATATTTATATATATACCCTTATACACCATTTTAATAAAAAATATCACAAAATTCTTCTAAGTCCCTCTGGAAGAGTGAAAGACGCGCACGTTCATTTTCAGAGCTCCTAGACCTTCCTATAAGAAGTTAGCCAAAAAGTAGCTTCGAAAAACGCTTAGATTAAGTTTCAGAGTTGCTTCTAATGTACCAAAGCTGGACTTACAGTAGACATAATTTCACTCTCACAACATTATGGCTGGTTGGAGACAGTCCGAACCACAAGTACTGGGTCCATGGTTCTGGGCGTATACTGGGGGGACGGGGACGACTCCCATTAACCCCTGACTATACCGGGGATACGCTTATCACAATGCCTTTCTGGTCTGTGCTGAAGCAGGGCATTCTGGCAACCAATTGACTTGACTTTTATTAGTGAGCCTGGTTACCCCCTCTCGGAACCACAGACTAAGAAATCGCCAGCTCATATACAGTGCATAAAATATATTTATATATATACCCTTATACACCATTTAAATAAAAAATATCACAAAATTCTTCTACGTCACTCGGGAAGAGTGAAAGACGCGCACGTTCATTTTCAGAGCTCCTAGACCTTCCTATAAGAAGTTAGCCAAAAAGTAGCTTCGAAAAACGCTTAGGTTAAGTTTCAGAGTTGCTTCTAATGTACCAAAGCTGGACTTAGACATAATTTCACTCTCACAACATTATGGCTGGTTGGAGACAGTCCGAACCACAAGTACCGGATCCATGGTTCTGGCCATATACTGGGGGGACGGGGACGACTCCCATTAAGCCCTGACTATACCGGAGATACGCTTATCACAATGCCTTACTGGTCTGTGCTGAAGCAGGGCATTCTGGCAGCCAAGTGGCTTGACCTTTATTAGTGAGCCTGGTTACCCCCTCTCGGAACCACAGACTTAGAAATTGCCAGCTCATATACAGTGCATAAAATATATTTATATATATACCCTTATACACCATTTTAATAAAAAAATATCACAAAATTCTTCTAAGTCCCTCGGGAAGAGTGAAAGACGCGCACGTACATTTTCAGAGCTCCTAGACCTTTCTATAAGAAGTTAGCCAAAAAGTATCTTCGAAAAACGCTTAGGTTAAGTTTCAGAGTTGCTTCTAATGTACCAAAGCTGGACTTAGACATAATTTCACTCTCACAACATTATGGCTGGTTGGAGACAGTCCGAACCACAATTACCGGGTCCATGGTTCTGGGCGTATACTGGGGGGACGGGGACGACTCCCATTAACCCCTGACTATACCGGGGATACGCTTATCACAATGCCTTACTGGTCTGTGCTGAAGCAGGGCATTCTGGCAGCCGATTGGCTTGACTTTTATTAGTGAGCCTGGTTACCCCCTCTCGGAACCACAGACTTAGAAATCGCCAGCTCATATACAGTGCATAAAATATATTTATATATATACCATTATACATCATTTTAATAAAAAATATCACAAAATTCTTCTAAGTCCCTCGGGAAGAGTGAAAGACGCGCACGTTCATTTTCAGAGCTCCTAGACCTTCCTATAAGAAGTTAGCCAACAAGTAGCTTCGAAAAACGCTTAGGTTAAGTTTCAGAGTTGTTTCTAATGTACTGAAGCTGGACTTAGACATAATTTCACTCTCACAACATTATGGCTGGTTGGAGACAGTCCGAACCACAAATACCGGGTCCATGGTTCTGGCCATATACTGGGGGGGGACGACGACTCCCATTAACCCCTGACTATACCGGGGATACGCTTATCACAATGCCTTTCTGGTCTGTGCTGAAGCAGGGCATTCTGGCAGCCAATTGGCTTGACTTTTATTAGTGAGCCTGGTTACCCCCTCTCGGAACCACAGACTTAGAAATCGCCAGCTCATATACAGTGCATAAAATATATTTATATATATACCATTATACATAATTTTAATAAAAAATATCACAAAATTCTTCTAAGTCCCTCGGGAAGAGTGAAAGACGCGCACGTTCATTTTCAGAGCTCCTAGACCTTTCTATAAGAAGTTAGCCAAAAAGTAGCTTCGAAAAACGCTTAGGTTAAGTTTCAGAGTTGTTTCTAATGTACTGAAGCTGGACTTAGACATAATTTCACTCTCACAACATTATGGCTGGTTGGAGACAGTCCGAACCACAAATACCGGGTCCATGGTTCTGGCCATATACTGGGGGGACGGGGACGACTCCCATTAACCCCTGACTATACCGGGGATACGCTTATCACAATGCCTTACTGGTCTGTGCTGAAGCAGAGCATTCTGGCAGCCAAGTGGCTTGACCTTTATTAGTGAGCCTGGTTACCCCCTCTCGGAACCACAGACTTAGAAATCGCCAGCTCATATACAGTGCATAAAATAAATGTATATATATATACCCTTATACTGTACACCATTTTAATAAAAAATATCACAAAATTCTTCTAAGTCCCTCGGGAAGAGTGAAAGACGCGCACATTCATTTTCAGAGCTCTTAGACCTTCCTATAAGAAGTTAGCCAAAAAGTAGCTTCGAAAAACGCTTAGGTAAAGTTTCAGAGTTGCTTCTAATGTACCAAAGCTGGACTTAGACATAATTTCACTCTCACAACATTATGGCTGGTTGGAGACAGTCCGAACCACAAGTACCGGGTCCATGGTTCTGGCCATATACTGGGGGGACGGGGACGACTCCCATTAACCCCTGACCATACCGGAGATACGCTTATCACAATGACTTACTGGTCTGTGCTGAAGCAGGGCATTCTGGCAGCCAAGTGGCTTGACCTTTATTAGTGAGCCTGGTTACCCCCTCTCGGAACCACAGACTTAGAAATCGCCAGCTCATATACAGTGCATAAAATATATTTATATATATACCCTTATACACCATTTTAATAAAAAATATCACAAAATTCTTCTAAGTCCCTCGGGAAGAGTGAAAGACGCGCACGTTCATTTTCAGAGCTCCTAGACATTCCTATAAGAAGTTAGCCAAAAAGTAGCTTCGAAAAAAGCTTAGGTTAAGTTTCAGATTTGCATCTAATGTACCGAAGCTGGACTTAGACATAATTTCACTCTCACAACATTATGGCTGGTTGGAGACAGTCCGAACCACAAATACCGGGTCCATGGTTCTGGCCATATACTGGGGGGACGGGGACGACTCCCATTAACCCCTGACTATACCGGGGATACGCTTATCACAATGCCTTACTGGTCTGTGCTGAAGCAGGTCATTCTGGCAGCCAAGTGGCTTGACCTTTATTAGTGAGCCTGGTTACCCTCTCTCGGAACCACAGACTTAGAAATCGCCAGCTCATATACAGTGCATAAAATATATTTATATATATACCATTATACATCATTTTAATAAAAAATATCACAAAATTCTTCTAAGTCCCTCGGGAAGAGTGAAAGACGCGCACGTTCATTTTCAGAGCTCCTAGACCTTCCTATACGAAGTTAGCCAAAAAGTAGCTTCGAAAAACGCTTAGGTTAAGTTTCAGAGTTGTTTCTAATGTACTGAAGCTGGACTTAGACATAATTTCACTCTCACAACATTATGGCTGGTTGGAGACTGTCCGAACCACAAATACCGGGTCCATGGTTCTGGCCATATACTGGGGGGGGGGACGACTCCCATTAACCCCTGACTATACCGGGGATACGCTTATCACAATGCCTTACTGGTCTGTGCTGAAGCAGGGCATTCTGGCAGCCAAGTGGCTTGACCTTTATTAGTGAGCCTGGTTACCCCCTCTCGGAACCACAGACTTAGAAATCGCCAGCTCATATACAGTGCATAAAATAAATGTATATATATATACCCTTATACTGTACACCATTTTAATAAAAAATATCACAAAATTCTTCTAAGTCCCTCGGGAAGAGTGAAAGACGCGCACATTCATTTTCAGAGCTCTTAGACCTTCCTATAAGAAGTTAGCCAAAAAGTAGCTTCGAAAAACGCTTAGGTTAAGTTTCAGAGTTGCTTCTAATGTACCAAAGCTGGACTTAGACATAATTTCACTCTCACAACATTATGGCTGGTTGGAGACAGTCCGAACCACAAGTACCGGGTCCATGGTTCTGGCCATATACTGGGGGGACGGGGACGACTCCCATTAACCCCTGACCATACCGGAGATACGCTTATCACAATGCCTTACTGGTCTGTGCTGAAGCAGGGCATTCTGGCAGCCAAGTGGCTTGACCTTTATTAGTGAGCCTGGTTACCCCCTCTCGGAACCACAGACTTAGAAATCGCCAGCTCATATACAGTGCATAAAATATATTTATATATATACCCTTATACATCATTTTAATAAAAAATATCACAAAATTCTTCTAAGTACCTCAGGAAGAGTGAAAGACGCGCACGTTCATTTTCAGAGCTCCTAGACCTTCCTATAAGAAGTTAGCCAAAAAGTAGCTTCGAAAAACGCTTAGGTTAAGTTTCAGAGTTGCTTCTAATGTACCGAAGCTGGACTTAGACATGCTGTAATTTCACTCTCACAACATTATGGCTGGTTGGAGACAGTCCGAACCACAAATACCGGGTCCATGGTTCTGGCCATATACTGGGGGGACGGGGACTACTCCCATTAACCCCTGACTATACCGGGGATACGCGTATCACACTGCCTTACTGGTCTGTGCTGAAGCAGGGCATTCTGGCAGCCAAGTGGCTTGACCTTTATTAGTGAGCCTGGTTACCCCCTCTCGGAACCACAGACTTAGAAATCGCCAGCTCATATACAGTGCATAAAATATATTTATATATATACCCTTATACATCATTTTAATAAAAAATATCACAAAATTCTTCTAAGTCCCTCAGGAAGAGTGAAAGACGCGCACGTTCATTTTCAGAGCTCCTAGACCTTCCTATAAGAAGTTAGCCAAAAAGTAGCTTCGAAAAACGCTTAGGTTAAGTTTCAGAGTTGCTTCTAATGTACCGAAGCTGGACTTAGACATGCTGTAATTTCACTCTCACAACATTATGGCTGGTTGGAGACAGTCCGAACCACAAATACCGGGTCCATGGTTCTTGCCATATACTGGGGGGACGGGGACTACTCCCATTAACCCCTGACTATACCGGGGATACGCGTATCACACTGCCTTACTGGTCTGTGCTGAAGCAGGGCATTCTGGCAGCCAAGTGGCTTGACCTTTATTAGTGAGCCTGGTTACCCCCTCTCGGAACCACAGACTTAGAAATCGCCAGCTCATATACAGTGCATAAAATATATTTATATATATACCCTTATACACCATTTTAATAAAAAATATCACAAAATTCTTCTAAGTCCCTCTGGAAGAGTGAAAGACGCGCACGTTCATTTTCAGAGCTCCTAGACCTTCCTATAAGAAGTTAGCCAAAAAGTAGCTTCGAAAAACGCTTAGGTTAAGTTTCAGAGTTGCTTCTAATGTACCAAAGCTGGACTTACAGTAGACATAATTTCACTCTCACAACATTATGGCTGGTTGGAGACAGTCCGAACCACAAGTACTGGGTCCATGGTTCTGGGCGTATACTGGGGGGACGGGGACGACTCCCATTAACCCCTGACTATACCGGGGATACGCTTATCACAATGCCTTTCTGGTCTGTGCTGAAGCAGGGCATTCTGGCAACCAATTGGCTTGACTTTTATTAGTGAGCCTGGTTACCCCCTCTCGGAACCACAGACTTAGAAATCGCCAGCTCATATACAGTGCATAAAATATATTTATATATATACCCTTATACACCATTTAAATAAAAAATATCACAAAATTCTTCTACGTCACTCGGGAAGAGTGAAAGACGCGCACGTTCATTTTCAGAGCTCCTAGACCTTCCTATAAGAAGTTAGCCAAAAAGTAGCTTCGAAAAACGCTTAGGTTAAGTTTCAGAGTTGCTTCTAATGTACCAAAGCTGGACTTAGACATAATTTCACTCTCACAACATTATGGCTGGTTGGAGACAGTCCGAACCACAAATACCGGGTCCATGGTTCTGGCCATATACTGGGGGGACGGGGACGACTCCCATTAACCCCTGACTATACCGGGGATACGCTTATCACAATGCCTTACTGGTCTGTGCTGAAGCAGGGCATTCTGGCAGCCAATTGGCTTGACTTTTATTAGTGAGCCTGGTTACCCCCTCTCGGAACCACAGACTTAGAAATCGCCAGCTCATATACAGTGCATAAAATATATTTATATATATACCATTATACATCATTTTAATAAAAAATATCACAAAATTCTTCTAAGTCCCTCGGGAAGAGTGAAAGACGCGCACGTTCATTTTCAGAGCTCCTAGACCTTCCTATAAGAAGTTAGCCAACAAGTAGCTTCGAAAAACGCTTAGGTTAAGTTTCAGAGTTGTTTCTAATGTACTGAAGCTGGACTTAGACATAATTTCACTCTCACAACATTATGGCTGGTTGGAGACAGTCCGAACCACAAATACCGGGTCCATGGTTCTGGCCATATACTGGGGGGGGACGACGACTCCCATTAACCCCTGACTATACCGGGGATACGCTTATCACAATGCCTTTCTGGTCTGTGCTGAAGCAGGGCATTCTGGCAGCCAATTGGCTTGACTTTTATTAGTGAGCCTGGTTACCCCCTCTCGGAACCACAGACTTAGAAATCGCCAGCTCATATACAGTGCATAAAATATATTTATATATATACCATTATACATAATTTTAATAAAAAATATCACAAAATTCTTCTAAGTCCCTCGGGAAGAGTGAAAGACGCGCACGTTCATTTTCAGAGCTCCTAGACCTTTCTATAAGAAGTTAGCCAAAAAGTAGCTTCGAAAAACGCTTAGGTTAAGTTTCAGAGTTGTTTCTAATGTACTGAAGCTGGACTTAGACATAATTTCACTCTCACAACATTATGGCTGGTTGGAGACAGTCCGAACCACAAATACCGGGTCCATGGTTCTGGCCATATACTGGGGGGACGGGGACGACTCCCATTAACCCCTGACTATACCGGGGATACGCTTATCACAATGCCTTACTGGTCTGTGCTGAAGCAGAGCATTCTGGCAGCCAAGTGGCTTGACCTTTATTAGTGAGCCTGGTTACCCCCTCTCGGAACCACAGACTTAGAAATCGCCAGCTCATATACAGTGCATAAAATAAATGTATATATATATACCCTTATACTGTACACCATTTTAATAAAAAATATCACAAAATTCTTCTAAGTCCCTCGGGAAGAGTGAAAGACGCGCACATTCATTTTCAGAGCTCTTAGACCTTCCTATAAGAAGTTAGCCAAAAAGTAGCTTCGAAAAACGCTTAGGTAAAGTTTCAGAGTTGCTTCTAATGTACCAAAGCTGGACTTAGACATAATTTCACTCTCACAACATTATGGCTGGTTGGAGACAGTCCGAACCACAAGTACCGGGTCCATGGTTCTGGCCATATACTGGGGGGACGGGGACGACTCCCATTAACCCCTGACCATACCGGAGATACGCTTATCACAATGACTTACTGGTCTGTGCTGAAGCAGGGCATTCTGGCAGCCAAGTGGCTTGACCTTTATTAGTGAGCCTGGTTACCCCCTCTCGGAACCACAGACTTAGAAATCGCCAGCTCATATACAGTGCATAAAATATATTTATATATATACCCTTATACACCATTTTAATAAAAAATATCACAAAATTCTTCTAAGTCCCTCGGGAAGAGTGAAAGACGCGCACGTTCATTTTCAGAGCTCCTAGACATTCCTATAAGAAGTTAGCCAAAAAGTAGCTTCGAAAAAAGCTTAGGTTAAGTTTCAGATTTGCATCTAATGTACCGAAGCTGGACTTAGACATAATTTCACTCTCACAACATTATGGCTGGTTGGAGACAGTCCGAACCACAAATACCGGGTCCATGGTTCTGGCCATATACTGGGGGGACGGGGACGACTCCCATTAACCCCTGACTATACCGGGGATACGCTTATCACAATGCCTTACTGGTCTGTGCTGAAGCAGGTCATTCTGGCAGCCAAGTGGCTTGACCTTTATTAGTGAGCCTGGTTACCCCCTCTCGGAACCACAGACTTAGAAATCGCCAGCTCATATACAGTGCATAAAATATATTTATATATATACCCTTATACACCATTTTAATAAAAAATATCACAAAATTCTTCTAAGTCCCTCGGGAAGAGTGAAAGACGCGCACGTTCATTTTCAGAGCTCCTAGACCTTCCTATACGAAGTTAGCCAAAAAGTAGCTTCGAAAAACGCTTAGGTTAAGTTTCAGAGTTGTTTCTAATGTACTGAAGCTGGACTTAGACATAATTTCACTCTCACAACATTATGGCTGGTTGGAGACAGTCCGAACCACAAATACCGGGTCCATGGTTCTGGCCATATACTGGGGGGGGGGGGGGGGGGACGACTCCCATTAACCCCTGACTATACCGGGGATACGCTTATCACAATGCCTTTCTGGTCTGTGCTGAAGCAGGGCATTCTGGCAGCCAATTGGCTTGACTTTTATTAGTGAGCCTGGTTACCCCCTCTCGGAACCACAGACTTAGAAATCGCCAGCTCATATACAGTGCATAAAATAAATGTATATATATATACCCTTATACTGTACACCATTTTAATAAAAAATATCACAAAATTCTTCTAAGTCCCTCGGGAAGAGTGAAAGACGCGCACATTCATTTTCAGAGCTCTTAGACCTTCCTATAAGAAGTTAGCCAAAAAGTAGCTTCGAAAAACGCTTAGGTTAAGTTTCAGAGTTGCTTCTAATGTACCAAAGCTGGACTTAGACATAATTTCACTCTCACAACATTATGGCTGGTTGGAGACAGTCCGAACCACAAGTACCGGGTCCATGGTTCTGGCCATATACTGGGGGGACGGGGACGACTCCCATTAACCCCTGACCATACCGGAGATACGCTTATCACAATGCCTTACTGGTCTGTGCTGAAGCAGGGCATTCTGGCAGCCAAGTGGCTTGACCTTTATTAGTGAGCCTGGTTACCCCCTCTCGGAACCACAGACTTAGAAATCGCCAGCTCATATACAGTGCATAAAATATATTTATATATATACCCTTATACATCATTTTAATAAAAAATATCACAAAATTCTTCTAAGTCCCTCAGGAAGAGTGAAAGACGCGCACGTTCATTTTCAGAGCTCCTAGACCTTCCTATAAGAAGTTAGCCAAAAAGTAGCTTCGAAAAACGCTTAGGTTAAGTTTCAGAGTTGCTTCTAATGTACCGAAGCTGGACTTAGACATGCTGTAATTTCACTCTCACAACATTATGGCTGGTTGGAGACAGTCCGAACCACAAATACCGGGTCCATGGTTCTGGCCATATACTGGGGGGACGGGGACTACTCCCATTAACCCCTGACTATACCGGGGATACGCGTATCACACTGCCTTACTGGTCTGTGCTGAAGCAGGGCATTCTGGCAGCCAAGTGGCTTGACCTTTATTAGTGAGCCTGGTTACCCCCTCTCGGAACCACAGACTTAGAAATCGCCAGCTCATATACAGTGCATAAAATATATTTATATATATACCCTTATACATCATTTTAATAAAAAATATCACAAAATTCTTCTAAGTCCCTCAGGAAGAGTGAAAGACGCGCACGTTCATTTTCAGAGCTCCTAGACCTTCCTATAAGAAGTTAGCCAAAAAGTAGCTTCGAAAAACGCTTAGGTTAAGTTTCAGAGTTGCTTCTAATGTACCGAAGCTGGACTTAGACATGCTGTAATTTCACTCTCACAACATTATGGCTGGTTGGAGACAGTCCGAACCACAAATACCGGGTCCATGGTTCTTGCCATATACTGGGGGGACGGGGACTACTCCCATTAACCCCTGACTATACCGGGGATACGCGTATCACACTGCCTTACTGGTCTGTGCTGAAGCAGGGCATTCTGGCAGCCAAGTGGCTTGACCTTTATTAGTGAGCCTGGTTACCCCCTCTCGGAACCACAGACTTAGAAATCGCCAGCTCATATACAGTGCATAAAATATATTTATATATATACCCTTATACACCATTTTAATAAAAAATATCACAAAATTCTTCTAAGTCCCTCTGGAAGAGTGAAAGACGCGCACGTTCATTTTCAGAGCTCCTAGACCTTCCTATAAGAAGTTAGCCAAAAAGTAGCTTCGAAAAACGCTTAGGTTAAGTTTCAGAGTTGCTTCTAATGTACCAAAGCTGGACTTACAGTAGACATAATTTCACTCTCACAACATTATGGCTGGTTGGAGACAGTCCGAACCACAAGTACCGGGTCCATGGTTCTGGCCATATACTGGGGGGACGGGGACGACTCCCATTAACCCCTGACCATACCGGAGATACGCTTATCACAATGACTTACTGGTCTGTGCTGAAGCAGGGCATTCTGGCAGCCAAGTGGCTTGACCTTTATTAGTGAGCCTGGTTACCCCCTCTCGGAACCACAGACTTAGAAATCGCCAGCTCATATACAGTGCATAAAATATATTTATATATATACCCTTATACACCATTTTAATAAAAAATATCACAAAATTCTTCTAAGTCCCTCGGGAAGAGTGAAAGACGCGCACGTTCATTTTCAGAGCTCCTAGACATTCCTATAAGAAGTTAGCCAAAAAGTAGCTTCGAAAAAAGCTTAGGTTAAGTTTCAGATTTGCATCTAATGTACCGAAGCTGGACTTAGACATAATTTCACTCTCACAACATTATGGCTGGTTGGAGACAGTCCGAACCACAAATACCGGGTCCATGGTTCTGGCCATATACTGGGGGGACGGGGACGACTCCCATTAACCCCTGACTATACCGGGGATACGCTTATCACAATGCCTTACTGGTCTGTGCTGAAGCAGGTCATTCTGGCAGCCAAGTGGCTTGACCTTTATTAGTGAGCCTGGTTACCCCCTCTCGGAACCACAGACTTAGAAATCGCCAGCTCATATACAGTGCATAAAATATATTTATATATATACCCTTATACACCATTTTAATAAAAAATATCACAAAATTCTTCTAAGTCCCTCGGGAAGAGTGAAAGACGCGCACGTTCATTTTCAGAGCTCCTAGACCTTCCTATACGAAGTTAGCCAAAAAGTAGCTTCGAAAAACGCTTAGGTTAAGTTTCAGAGTTGTTTCTAATGTACTGAAGCTGGACTTAGACATAATTTCACTCTCACAACATTATGGCTGGTTGGAGACAGTCCGAACCACAAATACCGGGTCCATGGTTCTGGCCATATACTGGGGGGGGGGGGGGGGGACGACTCCCATTAACCCCTGACTATACCGGGGATACGCTTATCACAATGCCTTTCTGGTCTGTGCTGAAGCAGGGCATTCTGGCAGCCAATTGGCTTGACTTTTATTAGTGAGCCTGGTTACCCCCTCTCGGAACCACAGACTTAGAAATCGCCAGCTCATATACAGTGCATAAAATAAATGTATATATATATACCCTTATACTGTACACCATTTTAATAAAAAATATCACAAAATTCTTCTAAGTCCCTCGGGAAGAGTGAAAGACGCGCACATTCATTTTCAGAGCTCTTAGACCTTCCTATAAGAAGTTAGCCAAAAAGTAGCTTCGAAAAACGCTTAGGTTAAGTTTCAGAGTTGCTTCTAATGTACCAAAGCTGGACTTAGACATAATTTCACTCTCACAACATTATGGCTGGTTGGAGACAGTCCGAACCACAAGTACCGGGTCCATGGTTCTGGCCATATACTGGGGGGACGGGGACGACTCCCATTAACCCCTGACCATACCGGAGATACGCTTATCACAATGCCTTACTGGTCTGTGCTGAAGCAGGGCATTCTGGCAGCCAAGTGGCTTGACCTTTATTAGTGAGCCTGGTTACCCCCTCTCGGAACCACAGACTTAGAAATCGCCAGCTCATATACAGTGCATAAAATATATTTATATATATACCCTTATACATCATTTTAATAAAAAATATCACAAAATTCTTCTAAGTCCCTCAGGAAGAGTGAAAGACGCGCACGTTCATTTTCAGAGCTCCTAGACCTTCCTATAAGAAGTTAGCCAAAAAGTAGCTTCGAAAAACGCTTAGGTTAAGTTTCAGAGTTGCTTCTAATGTACCGAAGCTGGACTTAGACATGCTGTAATTTCACTCTCACAACATTATGGCTGGTTGGAGACAGTCCGAACCACAAATACCGGGTCCATGGTTCTGGCCATATACTGGGGGGACGGGGACTACTCCCATTAACCCCTGACTATACCGGGGATACGCGTATCACACTGCCTTACTGGTCTGTGCTGAAGCAGGGCATTCTGGCAGCCAAGTGGCTTGACCTTTATTAGTGAGCCTGGTTACCCCCTCTCGGAACCACAGACTTAGAAATCGCCAGCTCATATACAGTGCATAAAATATATTTATATATATACCCTTATACACCATTTTAATAAAAAATATCACAAAATTCTTCTAAGTCCCTCTGGAAGAGTGAAAGACGCGCACGTTCATTTTCAGAGCTCCTAGACCTTCCTATAAGAAGTTAGCCAAAAAGTAGCTTCGAAAAACGCTTAGGTTAAGTTTCAGAGTTGCTTCTAATGTACCAAAGCTGGACTTACAGTAGACATAATTTCACTCTCACAACATTATGGCTGGTTGGAGACAGTCCGAACCACAAGTACTGGGTCCATGGTTGTGGGCGTATACTGGGGGGACGGGGACGACTCCCATTAACCCCTGACTATACCGGGGATACGCTTATCACAATGCCTTTCTGGTCTGTGCTGAAGCAGGGCATTCTGGCAACCAATTGGCTTGACTTTTATTAGTGAGCCTGGTTACCCCCTCTCGGAACCACAGACTTAGAAATCGCCAGCTCATATACAGTGCATAAAATATATTTATATATATACCCTTATACACCATTTATATAAAAAATATCACAAAATTCTTCTACGTCACTCGGGAAGAGTGAAAGACGCGCACGTTCATTTTCAGAGCTCCTAGACCTTCCTATAAGAAGTTAGCCAAAAAGTAGCTTCGAAAAACGCTTAGGTTAAGTTTCAGAGTTGCTTCTAATGTACCAAAGCTGGACTTAGACATAATTTCACTCTCACAACATTATGGCTGGTTGGAGACAGTCCGAACCACAAGTACCGGATCCATGGTTCTGGCCATATACTGGGGGGACGGGGACGACTCCCATTAAGCCCTGACTATACCGGAGATACGCTTATCACAATGCCTTACTGGTCTGTGCTGAAGCAGGGCATTCTGGCAGCCAAGTGGCTTGACCTTTATTAGTGAGCCTGGTTACCCCCTCTCGGAACCACAGACTTAGAAATTGCCAGCTCATATACAGTGCATAAAATATATTTATATATATACCCTTATACACCATTTTAATAAAAAAATATCACAAAATTCTTCTAAGTCCCTCGGGAAGAGTGAAAGACGCGCACGTACATTTTCAGAGCTCCTAGACCTTTCTATAAGAAGTTAGCCAAAAAGTATCTTCGAAAAACGCTTAGGTTAAGTTTCAGAGTTGCTTCTAATGTACCAAAGCTGGACTTAGACATAATTTCACTCTCACAACATTATGGCTGGTTGGAGACAGTCCGAACCACAATTACCGGGTCCATGGTTCTGGGCGTATACTGGGGGGACGGGGACGACTCCCATTAACCCCTGACTATACCGGGGATACGCTTATCACAATGCCTTTCTGGTCTGTGCTGAAGCAGGGCATTCTGGCAGCCAATTGTCTTGACTTTTATTAGTGAGCCTGGTTACCCCCTCTCGGAACCACAGACTTAGAAATCGCCAGCTCATATACAGTGCATAAAATATATTTATATATATACCCTTATACACCATTTTAATAAAAAATATCACAAAATTCTTTTTAGTCCCTCGGGAAGAGTGAAAGACGCGCACGTTCATTTTCAGAGCTCCTAGACCTTCCTATAAGAAGTTAGCCAAAAAGTAGCTTCGAAAAACGCTTAGGTTAAGTTTCAGATTTGCATCTAATGTACCGAAGTTGGACTTAGACATAATTTCACTCTCACAACATTATGGCTGGTTGGAGACAGTCCGAACCACAAATACCGGGTCCATGGTTCTGGCCATATACTGGGGGGACGGGGACGACTCCCATTAACCCCTGACTATACCGGGGATACGCTTATCACAATGCCTTACTGGTCTGTGCTGAAGCAGGGCATTCTGGCAGCCAATTGGCTTGACTTTTATTAGTGAGCCTGGTTACCCCCTCTCGGAACCACAGACTTAGAAATCGCCAGCTCATATACAGTGCATAAAATATATTTATATATATACCATTATACATCATTTTAATAAAAAATATCACAAAATTCTTCTAAGTCCCTCGGGAAGAGTGAAAGACGCGCACGTTCATTTTCAGAGCTCCTAGACCTTCCTATAAGAAGTTAGCCAACAAGTAGCTTCGAAAAACGCTTAGGTTAAGTTTCAGAGTTGTTTCTAATGTACTGAAGCTGGACTTAGACATAATTTCACTCTCACAACATTATGGCTGGTTGGAGACAGTCCGAACCACAAATACCGGGTCCATGGTTCTGGCCATATACTGGGGGGGGGGGGACGACTCCCATTAACCCCTGACTATACCGGGGATACGCTTATCACAATGCCTTTCTGGTCTGTGCTGAAGCAGGGCATTCTGGCAGCCAATTGGCTTGACTTTTATTAGTGAGCCTGGTTACCCCCTCTCGGAACCACAGACTTAGAAATCGCCAGCTCATATACAGTGCATAAAATATATTTATATATATACCATTATACATCATTTTAATAAAAAATATCACAAAATTCTTCTAAGTCCCTCGGGAAGAGTGAAAGACGCGCACGTTCATTTTCAGAGCTCCTACAGTAGACCTTCCTATAAGAAGTTAGCCAAAAAGTAGCTTCGAAAAACGCTTAGGTTAAGTTTCAGAGTTGTTTCTAATGTACTGAAGCTGGACTTAGACATAATTTCACTCTCACAACATTATGGCTGGTTGGAGACAGTCCGAACCACAAATACCGGGTCCATGGTTCTGGCCATATACTGGGGGGGGGGGGACGACTCCCATTAACCCCTGACTATACCGGGGATACGCTTATCACAATGCCTTACTGGTCTGTGCTGAAGCAGAGCATTCTGGCAGCCAAGTGGCTTGACCTTTATTAGTGAGCCTGGTTACCCCCTCTCGGAACCACAGACTTAGAAATCGCCAGCTCATATACAGTGCATAAAATAAATGTATATATATATACCCTTATACTGTACACCATTTTAATAAAAAATATCACAAAATTCTTCTAAGTCCCTCGGGAAGAGTGAAAGACGCGCACATTCATTTTCAGAGCTCTTAGACCTTCCTATAAGAAGTTAGCCAAAAAGTAGCTTCGAAAAACGCTTAGGTAAAGTTTCAGAGTTGCTTCTAATGTACCAAAGCTGGACTTAGACATAATTTCACTCTCACAACATTATGGCTGGTTGGAGACAGTCCGAACCACAAGTACCGGGTCCATGGTTCTGGCCATATACTGGGGGCACGGGGACGACTCCCATTAACCCCTGACCATACCGGAGATACGCTTATCACAATGACTTACTGGTCTGTGCTGAAGCAGGGCATTCTGGCAGCCAAGTGGCTTGACCTTTATTAGTGAGCCTGGTTACCCCCTCTCGGAACCACAGACTTAGAAATCGCCAGCTCATATACAGTGCATAAAATATATTTATATATATACCCTTATACACCATTTTAATAAAAAATATCACAAAATTCTTCTAAGTCCCTCGGGAAGAGTGAAAGACGCGCACGTTCATTTTCAGAGCTCCTAGACATTCCTATAAGAAGTTAGCCAAAAAGTAGCTTCGAAAAAAGCTTAGGTTAAGTTTCAGATTTGCATCTAATGTACCGAAGCTGGACTTAGACATAATTTCACTCTCACAACATTATGGCTGGTTGGAGACAGTCCGAACCACAAATACCGGGTCCATGGTTCTGGCCATATACTGGGGGGACGGGGACGACTCCCATTAACCCCTGACTATACCGGGGATACGCTTATCACAATGCCTTACTGGTCTGTGCTGAAGCAGGTCATTCTGGCAGCCAAGTGGCTTGACCTTTATTAGTGAGCCTGGTTACCCCCTCTCGGAACCACAGACATAGAAATCGCCAGCTCATATACAGTGCATAAAATATATTTATATATATACCCTTATACATCATTTTAATAAAAAATATCACAAAATTCTTCTAAGTCCCTCAGGAAGAGTGAAAGACGCGCACGTTCATTTTCAGAGCTCCTAGACCTTCCTATAAGAAGTTAGCCAAAAAGTAGCTTCGAAAAACGCTTAGGTTAAGTTTCAGAGTTGCTTCTAATGTACCGAAGCTGGACTTAGACATGCTGTAATTTCACTCTCACAACATTATGGCTGGTTGGAGACAGTCCGAACCACAAATACCGGGTCCATGGTTCTGGCCATATACTGGGGGGACGGGGACTACTCCCATTAACCCCTGACTATACCGGGGATACGCGTATCACACTGCCTTACTGGTCTGTGCTGAAGCAGGGCATTCTGGCAGCCAAGTGGCTTGACCTTTATTAGTGAGCCTGGTTACCCCCTCTCGGAACCACAGACTTAGAAATCGCCAGCTCATATACAGTGCATAAAATATATTTATATATATACCCTTATACACCATTTTAATAAAAAATATCACAAAATTCTTCTAAGTCCCTCTGGAAGAGTGAAAGACGCGCACGTTCATTTTCAGAGCTCCTAGACCTTCCTATGAGAAGTTAGCCAAAAAGTAGCTTCGAAAAACGCTTAGGTTAAGTTTCAGAGTTGCTTCTAATGTACCAAAGCTGGACTTACAGTAGACATAATTTCACTCTCACAACATTATGGCTGGTTGGAGACAGTCCGAACCACAAGTACTGGGTCCATGGTTCTGGGCGTATACTGGGGGGACGGGGACGACTCCCATTAACCCCTGACTATACCGGGGATACGCTTATCACAATGCCTTTCTGGTCTGTGCTGAAGCAGGGCATTCTGGCAACCAATTGGCTTGACTTTTATTAGTGAGCCTGGTTACCCCCTCTCGGAACCACAGACTTAGAAATCGCCAGCTCATATACAGTGCATAAAATATATTTATATACAGTATATACCCTTATACACCATTTTAATAAAAAATATCACAAAATTCTTCTACGTCACTCGGGAAGAGTGAAAGACGCGCACGTTCATTTTCAGAGCTCCTAGACCTTCCTATAAGAAGTTAGCCAAAAAGTATCTTCGAAAAACGCTTAGGTTAAGTTTCAGAGTTGCTTCTAATGTACCAAAGCTGGACTAAGACATAATTTCACTCTCACAACATTATGGCTGGTTGGAGACAGTCCGAACCACAAATACCGGGTCCATGGTTCTGGCCATATACTGGGGGGGGGGGGGGACGACTCCCATTAACCCCTGACTATACCGGGGATACGCTTATCACAATGCCTTACTGGTCTGTGCTGAAGCAGAGCATTCTGGCAGCCAAGTGGCTTGACCTTTATTAGTGAGCCTGGTTACCCCCTCTCGGAACCACAGACTTAGAAATCGCCAGCTCATATACAGTGCATAAAATAAATGTATATACTGCACCGACACACTTTATTCGAGCAAATACCCGGTATGTACCTGGCAGATACCTGGAATGCGCCACTCCTAACCTCTGACAAGCCCCGTTGCATTTGCCTTCCCAGCCTGGGTTCATGCCTGGCTGATGGGCGGCTGATCTGTTAAATGTTAATGATTAGGATTTAATAGGCTGCAATGCTTCGCGTGTCTACCAGATGGCATAAATTCATGAATTGTAATGCAGTATATATATATACTGTGCAGTATTGCAGCCAGCAGGAATAAAATGCTTCAATCCCTGCTTGGAAAATAACTCAATGTACTCGGGCAGAAAACAGTCACAAACCTCAATACACCCGGGTATACCCGAATTCGTGGGACTAGCCAAGCTCGAATAAAGTGTGTCGCCAGTGTATATATACCCTTATACTGTACACCATTTTAATAAAAAATATCACAAAATTCTTCTAAGTCCCTCGGGAAGAGTGAAAGACGCGCACATTCATTTTCAGAGCTCTTAGACCTTCCTATAAGAAGTTAGCCAAAAAGTAGCTTCGAAAAACGCTTAGGTTAAGTTTCAGAGTTGCTTCTAATGTACCAAAGCTGGACTTAGACATAATTTCACTCTCACAACATTATGGCTGGTTGGAGACAGTCCGAACCACAAATACCGGGTCCATGGTTCTGGCCATATACTGGGGGGACGGGGACGACTCCCATTAACCCCTGACTATACCGGGGATACGCTTATCACAATGCCTTACTGGTCTGTGCTGAAGCAGGTCATTCTGGCAGCCAAGTGGCTTGACCTTTATTAGTGAGCCTGGTTACCCCCTCTCGGAACCACAGACATAGAAATCGCCAGCTCATATACAGTGCATAAAATATATTTATATATATACCCTTATACATCATTTTAATAAAAAATATCACAAAATTCTTCTAAGTCCCTCAGGAAGAGTGAAAGACGCGCACGTTCATTTTCAGAGCTCCTAGACCTTCCTATAAGAAGTTAGCCAAAAAGTAGCTTCGAAAAACGCTTAGGTTAAGTTTCAGAGTTGCTTCTAATGTACCGAAGCTGGACTTAGACATGCTGTAATTTCACTCTCACAACATTATGGCTGGTTGGAGACAGTCCGAACCACAAATACCGGGTCCATGGTTCTGGCCATATACTGGGGGGACGGGGACTACTCCCATTAACCCCTGACTATACCGGGGATACGCGTATCACACTGCCTTACTGGTCTGTGCTGAAGCAGGGCATTCTGGCAGCCAAGTGGCTTGACCTTTATTAGTGAGCCTGGTTACCCCCTCTCGGAACCACAGACTTAGAAATCGCCAGCTCATATACAGTGCATAAAATATATTTATATATATACCCTTATACACCATTTTAATAAAAAATATCACAAAATTCTTCTAAATCCCTCTGGAAGAGTGAAAGACGCGCACGTTCATTTTCAGAGCTCCTAGACCTTCCTATGAGAAGTTAGCCAAAAAGTAGCTTCGAAAAACGCTTAGGTTAAGTTTCAGAGTTGCTTCTAATGTACCAAAGCTGGACTTACAGTAGACATAATTTCACTCTCACAACATTATGGCTGGTTGGAGACAGTCCGAACCACAAGTACTGGGTCCATGGTTCTGGGCGTATACTGGGGGGACGGGGACGACTCCCATTAACCCCTGACTATACCGGGGATACGCTTATCACAATGCCTTTCTGGTCTGTGCTGAAGCAGGGCATTCTGGCAACCAATTGGCTTGACTTTTATTAGTGAGCCTGGTTACCCCCTCTCGGAACCACAGACTTAGAAATCGCCAGCTCATATACAGTGCATAAAATATATTTATATACAGTATATACCCTTATACACCATTTTAATAAAAAATATCACAAAATTCTTCTACGTCACTCGGGAAGAGTGAAAGACGCGCACGTTCATTTTCAGAGCTCCTAGACCTTCCTATAAGAAGTTAGCCAAAAAGTATCTTCGAAAAACGCTTAGGTTAAGTTTCAGAGTTGCTTCTAATGTACCAAAGCTGGACTAAGACATAATTTCACTCTCACAACATTATGGCTGGTTGGAGACAGTCCGAACCACAAATACCGGGTCCATGGTTCTGGCCATATACTGGGGGGGGGGGGGGGACGACTCCCATTAACCCCTGACTATACCGGGGATACGCTTATCACAATGCCTTACTGGTCTGTGCTGAAGCAGAGCATTCTGGCAGCCAAGTGGCTTGACCTTTATTAGTGAGCCTGGTTACCCCCTCTCGGAACCACAGACTTAGAAATCGCCAGCTCATATACAGTGCATAAAATAAATGTATATATATATACCCTTATACTGTACACCATTTTAATAAAAAATATCACAAAATTCTTCTAAGTCCCTCGGGAAGAGTGAAAGACGCGCACATTCATTTTCAGAGCTCTTAGACCTTCCTATAAGAAGTTAGCCAAAAAGTAGCTTCGAAAAACGCTTAGGTTAAGTTTCAGAGTTGCTTCTAATGTACCAAAGCTGGACTTAGACATAATTTCACTCTCACAACATTATGGCTGGTTGGAGACAGTCCGAACCACAAGTACCGGGTCCATGGTTCTGGCCATATACTGGGGGGACGGGGACGACTCCCATTAACCCCTGACCATACCGGAGATACGCTTATCACAATGACTTACTGGTCTATGCTGAAGCAGGGCATTCTGGCAGCCAAGTGGCTTGACCTTTATTAGTGAGCCTGGTTACCCCCTCTCGGAACCACAGACTTAGAAATCGCCAGCTCATATACAGTGCATAAAATATATTTATATATATACCCTTATACACCATTTTAATAAAAAATATCACAAAATTCTTCTACGTCACTCGGGAAGAGTGAAAGACGCGCACGTTCATTTTCAGAGCTCCTAGACCTTCCTATAAGAAGTTAGCCAAAAAGTATCTTCGAAAAACGCTTAGGTTAAGTTTCAGAGTTGCTTCTAATGTACCAAAGCTGGACTAAGACATAATTTCACTCTCACAACATTATGGCTGGTTGGAGACAGTCCGAACCACAAATACCGGGTCCATGGTTCTGGCCATATACTGGGGGGGGGGGGGGGGACGACTCCCATTAACCCCTGACTATACCGGGGATACGCTTATCACAATGCCTTACTGGTCTGTGCTGAAGCAGAGCATTCTGGCAGCCAAGTGGCTTGACCTTTATTAGTGAGCCTGGTTACCCCCTCTCGGAACCACAGACTTAGAAATCGCCAGCTCATATACAGTGCATAAAATAAATGTATATATATATACCCTTATACTGTACACCATTTTAATAAAAAATATCACAAAATTCTTCTAAGTCCCTCGGGAAGAGTGAAAGACGCGCACATTCATTTTCAGAGCTCTTAGACCTTCCTATAAGAAGTTAGCCAAAAAGTAGCTTCGAAAAACGCTTAGGTTAAGTTTCAGAGTTGCTTCTAATGTACCAAAGCTGGACTTAGACATAATTTCACTCTCACAACATTATGGCTGGTTGGAGACAGTCCGAACCACAAGTACCGGGTCCATGGTTCTGGCCATATACTGGGGGGACGGGGACGACTCCCATTAACCCCTGACCATACCGGAGATACGCTTATCACAATGACTTACTGGTCTATGCTGAAGCAGGGCATTCTGGCAGCCAAGTGGCTTGACCTTTATTAGTGAGCCTGGTTACCCCCTCTCGGAACCACAGACTTAGAAATCGCCAGCTCATATACAGTGCATAAAATATATTTATATATATACCCTTATACATCATTTTAATAAAAAATATCACAAAATTCTTCTAAGTCCCTCAGGAAGAGTGAAAGACGCGCACGTTCATTTTCAGAGCTCCTAGACCATCCTATAAGAAGTTAGCCAAAAAGTAGCTTCGAAAAACGCTTAGGTTAAGTTTCAGAGTTGCTTCTAATGTACCGAAGCTGGACTTAGAGATGCTGTAATTTCACTCTCACAACATTATGGCTGGTTGGAGACAGTCCGAACCACAAATACCGGGTCCATGGTTCTGGCCATAAACTGGGGGGACGGGGACTACTCCCATTAACCCCTGACTATACCGGGGATACGCGTATCACACTGCCTTACTGGTCTGTGCTGAAGCAGGGCATTCTGGCAGCCAAGTGGCTTGACCTTTATTAGTGAGCCTGGTTACCCCCTCTCGGAACCACAGACTTAGAAATCGCCAGCTCATATACAGTGCATAAAATATATTTATATATATACCCTTATACACCATTTTAATAAAAAATATCACAACATTCTTCTAAGTCCCTCTGGAAGAGTGAAAGACGCGCACGTTCATTTTCAGAGCTCCTAGACCTTCCTATAAGAAGTTAGCCAAAAAGTAGCTTCGAAAAACGCTTAGGTTAAGTTTCAGAGTTGCTTCTAATGTACCAAAGCTGGACTTACAGTAGACATAATTTCACTCCCACAACATTATGGCTGGTTGGAGACAGTCCGAACCACAAGTACTGGGTCCATGGTTCTGGGCGTATACTGGGGGGACGGGGACGACTCCCATTAACCCCTGACTATACCGGGGATACGCTTATCACAATGCCTTTCTGGTCTGTGCTGAAGCAGGGCATTCTGGCAACCAATTGGCTTGACTTTTATTAGTGAGCCTGGTTACCCCCTCTCGGAACCACAGACTTAGAAATCGCCAGCTCATATACAGTGCATAAAATATATTTATATATATACCCTTATACACCATTTAAATAAAAAATATCACAAAATTCTTCTACGTCACTCGGGAAGAGTGAAAGACGCGCACGTTCATTTTCAGAGCTCCTAGACCTTCCTATAAGAAGTTAGCCAAAAAGTAGCTTCGAAAAACGCTTAGGTTAAGTTTCAGAGTTGCTTCTAATGTACCAAAGCTGGACTTAGACATAATTTCACTCTCACAACATTATGGCTGGTTGGAGACAGTCCGAACCACAATTACCGGGTCCATGGTTCTGGGCGTATACTGGGGGGAAGGGGACGACTCCCATTAACCCCTGACTGTACCGGGGATACGCTTATCACAATGCCTTTCTGGTCTGTGCTGAAGCAGGGCATTCTGGCAGCCAATTGGCTTGACTTTTATTAGTGAGCCTGGTTACCCCCTCTCGGAACCACAGACTTAGAAATCGCCAGCTCATATACAGTGCATAAAATATATTTATATATATACCCTTATACACCATTTTAATAAAAAATATCACAAAATTCTTCTAAGTCCCTCGGGAAGAGTGAAAGACACGCACGTTCATTTCAGAGCTCCTAGACATTCCTATAAGAAGTTAGCCAAAAAGTAGCTTCGAAAAAAGCTTAGGTTAAGTTTCAGATTTGCATCTAATGTACCGAAGCTGGACTTAGACATAATTTCACTCTCACAACATTATGGCTGGTTGGAGACAGTCCGAACCACAAATACCGGGTCCATGGTTCTGGCCATATACTGGGGGGACGGGGACGACTCCCATTAACCCCTGACTATACCGGGGATACGCTTATCACAATGCCTTACTGGTCTGTGCTGAAGCAGGGCATTCTGGCAGCCAAGTGGCTTGACCTTTATTAGTGAGCCTGGTTACCCCCTCTCGGAACCACAGACTTAGAAATCGCCAGCTCATATACAGTGCATAAAATATATTTATATATATACCCTTATACATCATTTTAATAAAAAATATCACAAAATTCTTCTAAGTCCCTCAGGAAGAGTGAAAGACGCGCACGTTCATTTTCAGAGCTCCTAGACCTTCCTATAAGAAGTTAGCCAAAAAGTAGCTTCGAAAAACGCTTAGGTTAAGTTTCAGAGTTGCTTCTAATGTACCGAAGCTGGACTTAGAGATGCTGTAATTTCACTCTCACAACATTATGGCTGGTTGGAGACAGTCCGAACCACAAATACCGGGTCCATGGTTCTGGCCATAAACTGGGGGGACGGGGACTACTCCCATTAACCCCTGACTATACCGGGGATACGCGTATCACACTGCCTTACTGGTCTGTGCTGAAGCAGGGCATTCTGGCAGCCAAGTGGCTTGACCTTTATTAGTGAGCCTGGTTACCCCCTCTCGGAACCACAGACTTAGAAATCGCCAGCTCATATACAGTGCATAAAATATATTTATATATATACCCTTATACACCATTTTAATAAAAAATATCACAAAATTCTTCTAAGTCCCTCTGGAAGAGTGAAAGACGCGCACGTTCATTTTCAGAGCTCCTAGACCTTCCTATAAGAAGTTAGCCAAAAAGTAGCTTCGAAAAACGCTTAGGTTAAGTTTCAGAGTTGCTTCTAATGTACCAAAGCTGGACTTACAATAGACATAATTTCACTCTCACAACATTATGGCTGGTTGGAGACAGTCTGAACCACAAGTACTGGGTCCATGGTTCTGGGCGTATACTGGGGGGACGGGGACGACTCCCATTAACCCCTGACTATACCGGGGATACGCTTATCACAATGCCTTTCTGGTCTGTGCTGAAGCAGGGCATTCTGGCAACCAATTGGCTTGACTTTTATTAGTGAGCCTGGTTACCCCCTCTCGGAACCACAGACTTAGAAATCGCCAGCTCATATACAGTGCATAAAATATATTTATATATATACCCTTATACACCATTTAAATAAAAAATATCACAAAATTCTTCTACGTCACTCGGGAAGAGTGAAAGACGCGCACGTTCATTTTCAGAGCTCCTAGACCTTCCTATAAGAAGTTAGCCAAAAAGTAGCTTCGAAAAACGCTTAGGTTAAGTTTCAGAGTTGCTTCTAATGTACCAAAGCTGGACTTAGACATAATTTCACTCTCACAACATTATGGCTGGTTGGAGACAGTCCGAACCACAAATACCGAGTCCATGGTTCTGGCCATATACTGGGGGGGGGGGGACGACTCCCATTAACCCCTGACTATACCGGGGATACGCTTATCACAATGCCTTACTGGTCTGTGCTGAAGCAGAGCATTCTGGCAGCCAAGTGGCTTGACCTTTATTAGTGAGCCTGGTTACCCCCTCTCGGAACCACAGACTTAGAAATCGCCAGCTCATATACAGTGCATAAAATAAATGTATATATATATACCTTTATACTGTACACCATTTTAATAAAAAATATCACAAAATTCTTCTAAGTCCCTCGGGAAGAGTGAAAGACGCGCACATTCATTTTCAGAGCTCTTAGACCTTCCTATAAGAAGTTAGCCAAAAAGTAGCTTCGAAAAACGCTTAGGTTAAGTTTCAGAGTTGCTTCTAATGTACCAAAGCTGGACTTAGACATAATTTCACTCTCACAACATTATGGCTGGTTGGAGACAGTCCGAACCACAAGTACCGGGTCCATGGTTCTGGCCATATACTGGGGGGACGGGGACGACTCCCATTAACCCCTGACCATACCGGAGATACGCTTATCACAATGACTTACTGGTCTGTGCTGAAGCAGGGCATTCTGGCAGCCAAGTGGCTTGACCTTTATTAGTGAGCCTGGTTACCCCCTCTCGGAACCACAGACTTAGAAATCGCCAGCTCATATACAGTGCATAAAATATATTTATATATATACCCTTATACACCATTTTAATAAAAAATATCACAAAATTCTTCTACGTCACTCGGGAAGAGTGAAAGACGCGCACGTTCATTTTCAGAGCTCCTAGACATTCCTATAAGAAGTTAGCCAAAAAGTAGCTTCGAAAAAAGCTTAGGTTAAGTTTCAGATTTGCATCTAATGTACCGAAGCTGGACTTAGACATAATTTCACTCTCACAACATTATGGCTGGTTGGAGACAGTCCGAACCACAAATACCGGGTCCATGGTTCTGGCCATATACTGGGGGGACGGGGACGACTCCCATTAACCCCTGACTATACCGGGGATACGCTTATCACAATGCCTTACTGGTCTGTGCTGAAGCAGGGCATTCTGGCAGCCAAGTGGCTTGACTTTTATTAGTGAGCATGGTTACCCCCTCTCGGAACCACAGACTTAGAAATCGCCAGCTCATATACAGTGCATAAAATATATTTATATATATACCCTTATACATCATTTTAATAAAAAATATCACAAAATTCTTCTAAGTCCCTCAGGAAGAGTGAAAGACGCGCACGTTCATTTACAGAGCTCCTAGACCTTCCTATAAGAAGTTAGCCAAAAAGTAGCTTCGAAAAACGCTTAGGTTAAGTTTCAGAGTTGCTTCTAATGTACCGAAGCTGGACTTAGAGATGCTGTAATTTCACTCTCACAACATTATGGCTGGTTGGAGACAGTCCGAACCACAAATACCGGGTCCATGGTTCTGGCCATATACTGGGGGGACGGGGACTACTCCCATTAACCCCTGACTATACCGGGGATACGCTTATCACAATGCCTTTCTGGTCTGTGCTGAAGCAGGGCATTCTGGCAGCCAATTGGCTTGACTTTTATTAGTGAGCCTGGTTACCCCCTCTCGGAACCACAGACTTAGAAATCGCCAGCTCATATACAGTGCATAAAATATATTTATATATATACCCTTATACACCATTTAAATAAAAAATATCACAAAATTCTTCTACGTCACTCGGGAAGAGTGAAAGACGCGCACGTTCATTTTCAGAGCTCCTAGACCTTCCTATAAGAAGTTAGCCAAAAAGTAGCTTCGAAAAACGCTTAGGTTAAGTTTCAGAGTTGTTTCTAATGTACTGAAGCTGGACTTAGACATAATTTCACTCTCACAACATTATGGCTGGTTGGAGACAGTCCGAACCACAAATACCGGGTCCATGGTTCTGGCCATATACTGGGGGGGGGGGGGGACGACTCCCATTAACCCCTGACTATACCGGGGATACGCTTATCACAATGCCTTACTGGTCTGTGCTGAAGCAGGGCATTCTGGCAGCCAAGTGGCTTGACCTTTATTAGTGAGCCTGGTTACCCCCTCTCGGAACCACAGACTTAGAAATCGCCAGCTCATATACAGTGCATAAAATAAATGTATATATATATATACCCTTATACTGTACACCATTTTAATAAAAAATATCACAAAATTCTTCTAAGTCCCTCGGGAAGAGTGAAAGACGCGCACATTCATTTTCAGAGCTCTTAGACCTTCCTATAAGAAGTTAGCCAAAAAGTAGCTTCGAAAAACGCTTAGGTTAAGTTTCAGAGTTGCTTCTAATGTACCAAAGCTGGACTTAGACATAATTTCACTCTCACAACATTATGGCTGGTTGGAGACAGTCCGAACCACAAGTACCGGGTCCATGGTTCTGGCCATATACTGGGGGGACGGGGACGACTCCCATTAACCCCTGACCATACCGGAGATACGCTTATCACAATGCCTTACTGGTCTGTGCTGAAGCAGGGCATTCTGGCAGCCAAGTGGCTTGACCTTTATTAGTGAGCCTGGTTACCCCCTCTCGGAACCACAGACTTAGAAATCGCCAGCTCATATACAGTGCATAAAATATATTTATATATATACCCTTATACACCATTTTAATAAAAAATATCACAAAATTCTTCTAAGTCCCTCGGGAAGAGTGAAAGACGCGCACGTTCATTTTCAGAGCTCCTAGACATTCCTATAAGAAGTTAGCCAAAAAGTAGCTTCGAAAAAAGCTTAGGTTAAGTTTCAGATTTGCATCTAATGTACCGAAGCTGGACTTAGACATAATTTCACTCTCACAACATTATGGCTGGTTGGAGACAGTCCGAACCACAAATACCGGGTCCATGGTTCTGGCCATATACTGGGGGGACGGGGACTACTCCCATTAACCCCTGACTATACCGGGGATACGCGTATCACACTGCCTTACTGGTCTGTGCTGAAGCAGGGCATTCTGGCAGCCAAGTGGCTTGACCTTTATTAGTGAGCCTGGTTACCCCCTCTCGGAACCACAGACTTAGAAATCGCCAGCTCATATACAGTGCATAAAATATATTTATATATATACCCTTATACACCATTTTAATAAAAAATATCACAAAATTCTTCTACGTCACTCGGGAAGAGTGAAAGACGCGCACGTTCATTTTCAGAGCTCCTAGACCTTCCTATAAGAAGTTAGCCAAAAAGTAGCTTCGAAAAACGCTTAGGTTAAGTTTCAGAGTTGCTTCTAATGTACCAAAGCTGGACTTACAGTAGACATAATTTCACTCTCACAACATTATGGCTGGTTGGAGACAGTCCGAACCACAAGTACTGGGTCCATGGTTCTGGGCGTATACTGGGGGGACGGGGACGACTCCCATTAACCCCTGACTATACCGGGGATACGCGTATCACAATGCCTTTCTGGTCTGTGCTGAAGCAGGGCATACTGGCAACCAATTGGCTTGACTTTTATTAGTGAGCCTGGTTACCCCCTCTCGGAACCACAGACTTAGAAATCGCCAGCTCATATACAGTGCATAAAATATATTTATATATATACCCTTATACACCATTTAAATAAAAAATATCACAAAATTCTTCTACGTCACTCGGGAAGAGTGAAAGACGCGCACGTTCATTTTCAGAGCTCCTAGACCTTCCTATAAGAAGTTAGCCAAAAAGTAGCTTCGAAAAACGCTTAGGTTAAGTTTCAGAGTTGCTTCTAATGTACCAAAGCTGGACTTAGACATAATTTCACTCTCACAACATTATGGCTGGTTGGAGACAGTCCGAACCACAAATACCGGGTCCATGGTTCTGGCCATATACTGGGGGGGGGGGGACGACTCCCATTAACCCCTGACTATACCGGGGATACGCTTATCACAATGCCTTACTGGTCTGTGCTGAAGCAGGGCATTCTGGCAGCCAAGTGGCTTGACCTTTATTAGTGAGCCTGGTTACCCCCTCTCGGAACCACAGACTTAGAAATCGCCAGCTCATATACAGTGCATAAAATAAATGTATATATATATATACCCTTATACTGTACACCATTTTAATAAAAAATATCACAAAATTCTTCTAAGTCCCTCGGGAAGAGTGAAAGACGCGCACATTCATTTTCAGAGCTCTTAGACCTTCCTATAAGAAGTTAGCCAAAAAGTAGCTTCGAAAAACGCTTAGGTTAAGTTTCAGAGTTGCTTCTAATGTACCAAAGCTGGACTTAGACATAATTTCACTCTCACAACATTATGGCTGGTTGGAGACAGTCCGAACCACAAGTACCGGGTCCATAGTTCTGGCCATATACTGGGGGGACGGGGACGACTCCCATTAACCCCTGACCATACCGGAGATACGCTTATCACAATGCCTTACTGGTCTGTGCTGAAGCAGGGCATTCTGGCAGCCAAGTGGCTTGACCTTTATTAGTGAGCCTGGTTACCCCCTCTCGGAACCACAGACTTAGAAATCGCCAGCTCATATACAGTGCATAAAATATATTTATATATATACCCTTATACACCATTTTAATAAAAAATATCACAAAATTCTTCTAAGTCCCTCGGGAAGAGTGAAAGACGCGCACGTTCATTTTCAGAGCTCCTAGACATTCCTATAAGAAGTTAGCCAAAAAGTAGCTTCGAAAAAAGCTTAGGTTAAGTTTCAGATTTGCATCTAATGTACCGAAGCTGGACTTAGACATAATTTCACTCTCACAACATTATGGCTGGTTGGAGACAGTCCGAACCACAAATACCGGGTCCATGGTTCTGGCCATATACTGGGGGGACGGGGACTACTCCCATTAACCCCTGACTATACCGGGGATACGCGTATCACACTGCCTTACTGGTCTGTGCTGAAGCAGGGCATTCTGGCAGCCAAGTGGCTTGACCTTTATTAGTGAGCCTGGTTACCCCCTCTCGGAACCACAGACTTAGAAATCGCCAGCTCATATACAGTGCATAAAATATATTTATATATATACCCTTATACACCATTTTAATAAAAAATATCACAAAATTCTTCTACGTCACTCGGGAAGAGTGAAAGACGCGCACGTTCATTTTCAGAGCTCCTAGACCTTCCTATAAGAAGTTAGCCAAAAAGTAGCTTCGAAAAACGCTTAGGTTAAGTTTCAGAGTTGCTTCTAATGTACCAAAGCTGGACTTACAGTAGACATAATTTCACTCTCACAACATTATGGCTGGTTGGAGACAGTCCGAACCACAAGTACTGGGTCCATGGTTCTGGGCGTATACTGGGGGGACGGGGACGACTCCCATTAACCCCTGACTATACCGGGGATACGCGTATCACAATGCCTTTCTGGTCTGTGCTGAAGCAGGGCATACTGGCAACCAATTGGCTTGACTTTTATTAGTGAGCCTGGTTACCCCCTCTCGGAACCACAGACTTAGAAATCGCCAGCTCATATACAGTGCATAAAATATATTTATATATATACCCTTATACACCATTTAAATAAAAAATATCACAAAATTCTTCTACGTCACTCGGGAAGAGTGAAAGACGCGCACGTTCATTTTCAGAGCTCCTAGACCTTCCTATAAGAAGTTAGCCAAAAAGTAGCTTCGAAAAACGCTTAGGTTAAGTTTCAGAGTTGCTTCTAATGTACCAAAGCTGGACTTAGACATAATTTCACTCTCACAACATTATGGCTGGTTGGAGACAGTCCGAACCACAAATACCGGGTCCATGGTTCTGGCCATATACTGGGGGGACGGGGACTACTCCCATTAACCCCTGACTATACCGGGGATACGCGTATCACACTGCCTTACTGGTCTGTGCTGAAGCAGGGCATTCTGGCAGCCAAGTGGCTTGACCTTTATTAGTGAGCCTGGTTACCCCCTCTCGGAACCACAGACTTAGAAATCGCCAGCTCATATACAGTGCATAAAATATATTTATATATATACCCTTATACACCATTTTAATAAAAAATATCACAAAATTCTTCTACGTCACTCGGGAAGAGTGAAAGACGCGCACGTTCATTTTCAGAGCTCCTAGACCTTCCTATAAGAAGTTAGCCAAAAAGTAGCTTCGAAAAACGCTTAGGTTAAGTTTCAGAGTTGCTTCTAATGTACCAAAGCTGGACTTACAGTAGACATAATTTCACTCTCACAACATTATGGCTGGTTGGAGACAGTCCGAACCACAAGTACTGGGTCCATGGTTCTGGGCGTATACTGGGGGGACGGGGACGACTCCCATTAACCCCTGACTATACCGGGGATACGCGTATCACAATGCCTTTCTGGTCTGTGCTGAAGCAGGGCATACTGGCAACCAATTGGCTTGACTTTTATTAGTGAGCCTGGTTACCCCCTCTCGGAACCACAGACTTAGAAATCGCCAGCTCATATACAGTGCATAAAATATATTTATATATATACCCTTATACACCATTTAAATAAAAAATATCACAAAATTCTTCTACGTCACTCGGGAAGAGTGAAAGACGCGCACGTTCATTTTCAGAGCTCCTAGACCTTCCTATAAGAAGTTAGCCAAAAAGTAGCTTCGAAAAACGCTTAGGTTAAGTTTCAGAGTTGCTTCTAATGTACCAAAGCTGGACTTAGACATAATTTCACTCTCACAACATTATGGCTGGTTGGAGACAGTCCGAACCACAAATACCGGGTCCATGGTTCTGGCCATATACTGGGGGGACGGGGACTACTCCCATTAACCCCTGACTATACCGGGGATACGCGTATCACACTGCCTTACTGGTCTGTGCTGAAGCAGGGCATTCTGGCAGCCAAGTGGCTTGACCTTTATTAGTGAGCCTGGTTACCCCCTCTCGGAACCACAGACTTAGAAATCGCCAGCTCATATACAGTGCATAAAATATATTTATATATATACCCTTATACACCATTTTAATAAAAAATATCACAAAATTCTTCTACGTCACTCGGGAAGAGTGAAAGACGCGCACGTTCATTTTCAGAGCTCCTAGACCTTCCTATAAGAAGTTAGCCAAAAAGTAGCTTCGAAAAACGCTTAGGTTAAGTTTCAGAGTTGCTTCTAATGTACCAAAGCTGGACTTACAGTAGACATAATTTCACTCTCACAACATTATGGCTGGTTGGAGACAGTCCGAACCACAAGTACTGGGTCCATGGTTCTGGGCGTATACTGGGGGGACGGGGACGACTCCCATTAACCCCTGACTATACCGGGGATACGCGTATCACAATGCCTTTCTGGTCTGTGCTGAAGCAGGGCATACTGGCAACCAATTGGCTTGACTTTTATTAGTGAGCCTGGTTACCCCCTCTCGGAACCACAGACTTAGAAATCGCCAGCTCATATACAGTGCATAAAATATATTTATATATATACCCTTATACACCATTTAAATAAAAAATATCACAAAATTCTTCTACGTCACTCGGGAAGAGTGAAAGACGCGCACGTTCATTTTCAGAGCTCCTAGACCTTCCTATAAGAAGTTAGCCAAAAAGTAGCTTCGAAAAACGCTTAGGTTAAGTTTCAGAGTTGCTTCTAATGTACCAAAGCTGGACTTAGACATAATTTCACTCTCACAACATTATGGCTGGTTGGAGACAGTCCGAACCACAAATACCGGGTCCATGGTTCTGGCCATATACTGGGGGGACGGGGACGACTCCCATTAACCCCTGACTATACCGGGGATACACTTATCACAATGCCTTACTGGTCTGTGCTGAAGCAGGGCATTCTGGCAGCCAAGTGGCTTGACCTTTATTTGTGAGCCTTGTTACCACCTCTCGGAACCACAGACTTAGAAATCGCCAGATCATATACAGTGCATAAAATATATTTATATATATACCCTTATACCACCATTTTAATAAAAAATATCACAAAATTCTTCTAAGTCCCTCGGGAAGAGTGAAAGACGCGCACGTTCATTTTCAGAGCTCCTAGACCTTCCTATAAGAAGTTAGCCAAAAAGTAGCTTCGAAAAACGCTTAGGTTAAGTTTCAGAGTTGTTTCTAATGTACTGAAGCTGGACTTAGACATAATTTCACTCTCACAACATTATGGCTGGTTGGAGACAGTCCGAACCACAAATACCGGGTCCATGGTTCTGGCCATATACTGGGGGGGGGGGACGACGACTCCCATTAACCCCTGACTATACCGGGGATACGCTTATCACAATGCCTTACTGGTCTGTGCTGAAGCAGGGCATTCTGGCAGCCAAGTGGCTTGACCTTTATTAGTGAGCCTGGTTACCCCCTCTCGGAACCACAGACTTAGAAATCGCCAGCTCATATACAGTGCATAAAATAAATGTATATATATATACCCTTATACTGTACACCATTTTAATAAAAAATATCACAAAATTCTTCTAAGTCCCTCGGGAAGAGTGAAAGACGCGCACATTCATTTTCAGAGCTCTTAGACCTTCCTATAAGAAGTTAGCCAAAAAGTAGCTTCGAAAAACGCTTAGGTTAAGTTTCAGAGTTGCTTCTAATGTACCAAAGCTGGACTTAGACATAATTTCACTCTCACAACATTATGGCTGGTTGGAGACAGTCCGAACCACAAGTACCGGGTCCATGGTTCTGGCCATATACTGGGGGGACGGGGACGACTCCCATTAACCCCTGACCATACCGGAGATACGCTTATCACAATGCCTTACTGGTCTGTGCTGAAGCAGGGCATTCTGGCAGCCAAGTGGCTTGACCTTTATTAGTGAGCCTGGTTACCCCCTCTCGGAACCACAGACTTAGAAATCGCCAGCTCATATACAGTGCATAAAATATATTTATATATATACCCTTATACACCATTTTAATAAAAAATATCACAAAATTCTTCTAAGTCCCTCGGGAAGAGTGAAAGACGCGCACGTTCATTTTCAGAGCTCCTAGACATTCCTATAAGAAGTTAGCCAAAAAGTAGCTTCGAAAAAAGCTTAGGTTAAGTTTCAGATTTGCATCTAATGTACCGAAGCTGGACTTAGACATAATTTCACTCTCACAACATTATGGCTGGTTGGAGACAGTCCGAACCACAAATACCGGGTCCATGGTTCTGGCCATATACTGGGGGGACGGGGACGACTCCCATTAACCCCTGACTATACCGGGGATACGCTTATCACAATGCCTTACTGGTCTGTGCTGAAGCAGGGCATTCTGGCAGCCAAGTGGCTTGACCTTTATTAGTGAGCCTGGTTACCCCCTCTCGGAACCACAGACTTAGAAATCGCCAGCTCATATACAGTGCATAAAATATATTTATATATATACCCTTATACATCATTTTAATAAAAAATATCACAAAATTCTTCTAAGTCCCTCAGGAAGAGTGAAAGACGCGCACGTTCATTTTCAGAGCTCCTAGACCTTCCTATAAGAAGTTAGCCAAAAAGTAGCTTCGAAAAACGCTTAGGTTAAGTTTCAGAGTTGCTTCTAATGTACCGAAGCTGGACTTAGACATGCTGTAATTTCACTCTCACAACATTATGGCTGGTTGGAGACAGTCCGAACCACAAATACCGGGTCCATGGTTCTGGCCATATACTGGGGGGACGGGGACGACTCCCATTAACCCCTGACTATACCGGGGATACGCTTATCACAATGCCTTTCTGGTCTGTGCTGAAGCAGGGCATTCTGGCAACCAATTGGCTTGACTTTTATTAGTGAGCCTGGTTACCCCCTCTCGGAACCACAGACTTAGAAATCGCCAGCTCATATACAGTGCATAAAATATATTTATATATATACCCTTATACACCATTTTAATAAAAAATATCACAAAATTCTTCTACGTCACTCGGGAAGAGTGAAAGACGCGCACGTTCATTTTCAGAGCTCCTAGACCTTCCTATAAGAAGTTAGCCAAAAAGTAGCTTCGAAAAACGCTTAGGTTAAGTTTCAGAGTTGCTTCTAATGTACCAAAGCTGGACTTAGACATAATTTCACTCTCACAACATTATGGCTGGTTGGAGACAGTCCGAACCACAAATACCGGGTCCATGGTTCTGGCCATATACTGGGGGGACGGGGACGACTCCCATTAACCCCTGACTATACCGGGGATACACTTATCACAATGCCTTACTGGTCTGTGCTGAAGCAGGGCATTCTGGCAGCCAAGTGGCTTGACTTTTATTAGTGAGCCTGGTTACCCCCTCTCGGAACCACAGACTTAGAAATCGCCAGCTCATATACAGTGCATAAAATATATTTATATATATACCCTTATACACCATTTTAATAAAAAATATCACAAAATTCTTCTACGTCACTCGGGAAGAGTGAAAGACGCGCACGTTCATTTTCAGAGCTCCTAGACCTTCCTATAAGAAGTTAGCCAAAAAGTAGCTTCGAAAAACGCTTAGGTTAAGTTTCAGAGTTGCTTCTAATGTACCAAAGCTGGACTTAGACATAATTTCACTCTCACAACATTATGGCTGGTTGGAGACAGTCCGAACCACAAATACCGGGTCCATGGTTCTGGCCATATACTGGGGGGACGGGGACGACTCCCATTAACCCCTGACTATACCGGGGATACACTTATCACAATGCCTTACTGGTCTGTGCTGAAGCAGGGCATTCTGGCAGCCAAGTGGCTTGACCTTTATTTGTGAGCCTGGTTACCACCTCTCGGAACCACAGACTTAGAAATCGCCAGCTCATATACAGTGCATAAAATAAATTTATATATATACCCTTATACACCATTTTAATAAAAAATATCACAAAATTCTTCTAAGTCCCTCGGGAAGAGTGAAAGACGCGCACGTTCATTTTCAGAGCTCCTAGACCTTCCTATAAGAAGTTAGCCAAAAAGTAGCTTCGAAAAACGCTTAGGTTAAGTTTCAGAGTTGCTTCTAATGCACCAAAGCTGGACTTAGACATAATTTCACTCTCACAACATTATGGCTGGTTGGAGACAGTCCGAACCACAAGTATCGGGTCCATGGTTCTGGGCGTATACTGGGGGGACGGGGACGACTCCCATTAACCCCTGACTATACCGGGGATACGCTTATCACAATGCCTTTCTGGTCTGTGCTGAAGCAGGGCATTCTGGCAGCCAATTGGCTTGACTTTTATTAGTGAGCCTGGTTACCCCCTCTCGGAACCACAGATTTAGAAATCGCCAGCTCATATACATGCATAAAATATATTTATATATATACCCTTATACACCATTTTAATAAAAAATATCACAAAATTCTTCTAAGTCCCTCGGGAAGAGTGAAAGACGCGCACGTACATTTTCTGAGCTCCTAGACCTTCCTATAAGAAGTTAGCAAAAAAGTATCTTCGAAAAACGCTTAGGTTAAGTTTCAGAGTTGCTTCTAATGTACCAAAGCTGGACTTAGACATAATTTCACTCTCACAACATTATGGCTGGTTGGAGACAGTCCGAACCACAATTACCGGGTCCATGGTTCTGGGCGTATACTGGGGGGACGGGGACGACTCCCATTAACCCCTGACTATACCGGGGATACGCTTATCACAATGCCTTTCTGGTCTGTGCTGAAGCAGGGCATTCTGGCAGCCAAGTTGCTTGACCTTTATTAGTGAGCCTGGTTACCCCCTTTCGGAACCACAGACTTAGAAATCGCCAGCTCATATACAGTGCATAAAATATATTTATATACTGTATATACCCTTATACACCATTTTAATAAAAAATATCACAAAATTCTTCTAAGTCCCTCGGGAAGAGTGAAAGACGCGCACGTTCATTTTCAGATCTCCTAGACCTTCCTATAAGAAGTTAGCCAAAAAGTAGCTTCGAAAAACGCTTAGGTTAAGTTTCAGAGTTGCTTCTAATGTACCAAAGCTGGACTTAGACATAATTTCACTCTCACAACATTACAGTATGGCTGGTTGGAGACAGTCCGAACCACAATTACCGGGTCCATGGTTCTGGGCGTATACTGGGGGGACGGGGACGACTCCCATTAACCCCTGACTATACCGGGGATACTCTTATCACAATGCCTTTCTGGTCTGTGCTGAAGCAGGGCATTCTGGCAGCCAATTATCTTGACTTTTATTAGTGAGCCTGGTTACCCCCTCTCGGAACCACAGACTTAGAAATCGCCAGCTCATATACAGTGCATAAAATATATTTATATATATACCCTTATACACCATTTTAATAAAAAATATCACAAAATTCTTCTAAGTCCCTCGGGAAGAGTGAAAGACGCGCACGTACATTTTCTGAGCTCCTAGACCTTCCTATAAGAAGTTAGCAAAAAAGTATCTTCGAAAAACGCTTAGGTTAAGTTTCAGAGTTGCTTCTAATGTACCAAAGCTGGACTTAGACATAATTTCACTCTCACAACATTATGGCTGGTTGGAGACAGTCCGAACCACAATTACCGGGTCCATGGTTCTGGGCGTATACTGGGGGGACGGGGACGACTCCCATTAACCCCTGACTATACCGGGGATACGCTTATCACAATGCCTTTCTGGTCTGTGCTGAAGCAGGGCATTCTGGCAGCCAAGTTGCTTGACCTTTATTAGTGAGCCTGGTTACCCCCTCTCGGAACCACAGACTTAGAAATCGCCAGCTCATATACAGTGCATAAAATATATTTATATACTGTATATACCCTTATACACCATTTTAATAAAAAATATCACAAAATTCTTCTAAGTCCCTCGGGAAGAGTGAAAGACGCGCACGTTCATTTTCAGATCTCCTAGACCTTCCTATAAGAAGTTAGCCAAAAAGTAGCTTCGAAAAACGCTTAGGTTAAGTCTCAGAGTTGCATCTAATGTACCGAAGCTGGACTTAGACATAATTTCACTCTCACAACATTATGGCTGGTTGGAGACAGTCCGAACCACAAATACCGGGTCCATGGTTCTGGCCATATACTGGGGGGACGGGGACGACTCCCATTAACCCCTGACTATACCGGGGATACGCTTATCACAATGCCTTACTGGTCTGTGCTGAAGCAGGGCATTCTGGCAGCCAAGTGGCTTGACCTTTATTAGTGAGCCTGGTTACCCCCTCTCGGAACCACAGACTTAGAAATCGCCAGCTCATATACAGTGCATAAAATAAATTTATAAATATATACCCTTATACTGTACACCATTTTAATAAAAAATATCACAAAATTCTTCTAAGTCCCTCGGGAAGAGTGAAAGACGCGCACGTTCATTTTCAGAGCTCTTAGACCTTCCTATAAGAAGTTAGCCAAAAAGTAGCTTCGAAAAACGCTTAGGTTAAGTTTCAGAGTTGCTTCTAATGTACCAAAGCTGGACTTAGACATAATTTCACTCTCACAACATTATGGCTGGTTGGAGACAGTCCGAACCACAATTACCGGGTCCATGGTTCTGGGCGTATACTGGGGGGACGGGGACGACTCCCATTAACCCCTGACTATACCGGGGATACGCTTATCACAATGCCTTTCTGGTCTGTGCTGAAGCAGGGCATTCTGGCAGCCAATTATCTTGACTTTTATTAGTGAGCCTGGTTACCCCCTCTCGGAACCACAGACTTAGAAATCGCCAGCTCATATACAGTGCATAAAATATATTTATATATATACCCTTATACACCATTTTAATAAAAAATATCACAAAATTCTTCTAAGTCCCTCGGGAAGAGTGAAAGACGCGCACGTTCATTTTCAGAGCTCCTAGACCTTCCTATAAGAAGTTAGCCAAAAAGTAGCTTCGAAAAACGCTTAGGTTAAGTTTCAGATTTGCATCTAATGTACCGAAGTTGGACTTAGACATAATTTCACTCTCACAACATTATGGCTGGTTGGAGACAGTCCGAACCACAAATACCGGGTCCATGGTTCTGGCCATATACTGGGGGGACGGGGACGACTCCCATTAACCCCTGACTATACCGGGGATACGCTTATCACAATGCCTTACTGGTCTGTGCTGAAGCAGGGCATTCTGGCAGCCAAGTGGCTTGACCTTTATTAGTGAGCCTGGTTACCCCCTCTCGGAACCACAGACTTAGAAATCGCCAGCTCATATACAGTGCATAAAATATATTTATATATATACCCTTATTCATCATTTTAATAAAAAATATCACAAAATTCTTCTAAGTCCCTCAGGAAGAGTGAAAGACGCGCACGTTCATTTTCAGAGCTCCTAGACCTTCCTATAAGAAGTTAGCCAAAAAGTAGCTTCGAAAAACGCTTAGGTTAAGTTTCAGAGTTGCTTCTAATGTACCGAAGCTGGACTTAGACATGCTGTAATTTCACTCTCACAACATTATGGCTGGTTGGAGACAGTCCGAACCACAAATACCGGGTCCATGGTTCTGGCCATATACTGGGGGGACGGGGACGACTCCCATTAACCCCTGACTATACCGGGGATACGCTTATCACAATGCCTTTCTGGTCTGTGCTGAAGCAGGGCATTCTGGCAACCAATTGGCTTGACTTTTATTAGTGAGCCTGGTTACCCCCTCTCGGAACCACAGACTTAGAAATCGCCAGCTCATATACAGTGCATAAAATATATTTATATATATACCCTTATACACCATTTTAATAAAAAATATCACAAAATTCTTCTACGTCACTCGGGAAGAGTGAAAGACGCGCACGTTCATTTTCAGAGCTCCTAGACCTTCCTATAAGAAGTTAGCCAAAAAGTAGCTTCGAAAAACGCTTAGGTTAAGTTTCAGAGTTGCTTCTAATGTACCAAAGCTGGACTTAGACATAATTTCACTCTCACAACATTATGGCTGGTTGGAGACAGTCCGAACCACAAATACCGGGTCCATGGTTCTGGCCATATACTGGGGGGACGGGGACGACTCCCATTAACCCCTGACTATACCGGGGATACACTTATCACAATGCCTTACTGGTCTGTGCTGAAGCAGGGCATTCTGGCAGCCAAGTGGCTTGACCTTTATTTGTGAGCCTGGTTACCACCTCTCGGAACCATAGACTTAGAAATCGCCAGCTCATATACAGTGCATAAAATAAATTTATATATATACCCTTATACACCATTTTAATAAAAAATATCACAAAATTCTTCTAAGTCCCTCGGGAAGAGTGAAAGACGCGCACGTTCATTTTCAGAGCTCCTAGACCTTCCTATAAGAAGTTAGCCAAAAAGTAGCTTCGAAAAACGCTTAGGTTAAGTTTCAGAGTTGCTTCTAATGCACCAAAGCTGGACTTAGACATAATTTCACTCTCACAACATTATGGCTGGTTGGAGACAGTCCGAACCACAAGTATCGGGTCCATGGTTCTGGGCGTATACTGGGGGGACGGGGACGACTCCCATTAACCCCTGACTATACCGGGGATACGCTTATCACAATGCCTTTCTGGTCTGTGCTGAAGCAGGGCATTCTGGCAGCCAATTGGCTTGACTTTTATTAGTGAGCCTGGTTACCCCCTCTCGGAACCACAGATTTAGAAATCGCCAGCTCATATACATGCATAAAATATATTTATATATATACCCTTATACACCATTTTAATAAAAAATATCACAAAATTCTTCTAAGTCCCTCGGGAAGAGTGAAAGACGCGCACGTACATTTTCTGAGCTCCTAGACCTTCCTATAAGAAGTTAGCAAAAAAGTATCTTCGAAAAACACTTAGGTTAAGTTTCAGAGTTGCTTCTAATGTACCAAAGCTGGACTTAGACATAATTTCACTCTCACAACATTATGGCTGGTTGGAGACAGTCCGAACCACAATTACCGGGTCCATGGTTCTGGGCGTATACTGGGGGGACGGGGACGACTCCCATTAACCCCTGACTATACCGGGGATACGCTTATCACAATGCCTTTCTGGTCTGTGCTGAAGCAGGGCATTCTGGCAGCCAAGTTGCTTGACCTTTATTAGTGAGCCTGGTTACCCCCTCTCGGAACCACAGACTTAGAAATCGCCAGCTCATATACAGTGCATAAAATATATTTATATACTGTATATACCCTTATACACCATTTTAATAAAAAATATCACAAAATTCTTCTAAGTCCCTCGGGAAGAGTGAAAGACGCGCACGTTCATTTTCAGATCTCCTAGACCTTCCTATAAGAAGTTAGCCAAAAAGTAGCTTCGAAAAACGCTTAGGTTAAGTCTCAGAGTTGCATCTAATGTACCGAAGCTGGACTTAGACATAATTTCACTCTCACAACATTATGGCTGGTTGGAGACAGTCCGAACCACAAATACCGGGTCCATGGTTCTGGCCATATACTGGGGGGACGGGGACGACTCCCATTAACCCCTGACTATACCGGGGATACGCTTATCACAATGCCTTACTGGTCTGTGCTGAAGCAGGGCATTCTGGCAGCCAAGTGGCTTGACCTTTATTAGTGAGCCTGGTTACCCCCTCTCGGAACCACAGACTTAGAAATCGCCAGCTCATATACAGTGCATAAAATAAATTTATAAATATATACCCTTATACTGTACACCATTTTAATAAAAAATATCACAAAATTCTTCTAAGTCCCTCGGGAAGAGTGAAAGACGCGCACGTTCATTTTCAGAGCTCTTAGACCTTCCTATAAGAAGTTAGCCAAAAAGTAGCTTCGAAAAACGCTTAGGTTAAGTTTCAGAGTTGCTTCTAATGTACCAAAGCTGGACTTAGACATAATTTCACTCTCACAACATTATGGCTGGTTGGAGACAGTCCGAACCACAATTACCGGGTCCATGGTTCTGGGCGTATACTGGGGGGACGGGGACGACTCCCATTAACCCCTGACTATACCGGGGATACGCTTATCACAATGCCTTTCTGGTCTGTGCTGAAGCAGGGCATTCTGGCAGCCAATTATCTTGACTTTTATTAGTGAGCCTGGTTACCCCCTCTCGGAACCACAGACTTAGAAATCGCCAGCTCATATACAGTGCATAAAATATATTTATATATATACCCTTATACACCATTTTAATAAAAAATATCACAAAATTCTTCTAAGTCCCTCGGGAAGAGTGAAAGACGCGCACGTTCATTTTCAGAGCTCCTAGACCTTCCTATAAGAAGTTAGCCAAAAAGTAGCTTCGAAAAACGCTTAGGTTAAGTTTCAGATTTGCATCTAATGTACCGAAGTTGGACTTAGACATAATTTCACTCTCACAACATTATGGCTGGTTGGAGACAGTCCGAACCACAAATACCGGGTCCAAGGTTCTGGCCATATACTGGGGGGACGGGGACGACTCCCATTAACCCCTGACTATACCGGGGATACGCTTATCACAATGCCTTACTGGTCTGTGCTGAAGCAGGGCATTCTGGCAGCCAATTGGCTTGACTTTTATTAGTGAGCCTGGTTACCCCCTCTCGGAACCACAGACTTAGAAATCGCCAGCTCATATACAGTGCATAAAATATATTTATATATATACCATTATACATCATTTTAATAAAAAATATCACAAAATTCTTCTAAGTCCCTCGGGAAGAGTGAAAGACGCGCATTTTCATTTTCAGAGCTCCTAGACCTTCCTATAAGAAGTTAGCCAAAAAGTAGCTTCGAAAAACGCTTAGGTTAAGTTTCAGAGTTGTTTCTAATGTACTGAAGCTGGACTTAGACATAATTTCACTCTCACAACATTATGGCTGGTTGGAGACAGTCCGAACCACAAATACCGGGTCCATGGTTCTGGCCATATACTGGGGGGGGGGGACGACTCCCATTAACCCCTGACTATACCGGGGATACGCTTATCACAATGCCTTTCTGGTCTGTGCTGAAGCAGGGCATTCTGGCAGCCAATTGGCTTGACTTTTATTAGTGAGCCTGGTTACCCCCTCTCGGAACCACAGACTTAGAAATCGCCAGCTCATATACAGTGCATAAAATATATTTATATATATACCATTATACATAATTTTAATAAAAAATATCACAAAATTCTTCTAAGTCCCTCGGGAAGAGTGAAAGACGCGCACGTTCATTTTCAGAGCTCCTAGACCTTCCTATAAGAAGTTAGCCAAAAAGTAGCTTCGAAAAACGCTTAGGTTAAGTTTCAGAGTTGTTTCTAATGTACTGAAGCTGGACTTAGACATAATTTCACTCTCACAACATTATGGCTGGTTGGAGACAGTCCGAACCACAATTACCGGGTCCATGGTTCTGGGCGTATACTGGGGGGACGGGGACGACTCCCATTAACCCCTGACTATACCGGGGATACGCTTATCACAATGCCTTTCTGGTCTGTGCTGAAGCAGGGCATTCTGGCAGCCAATTATCTTGACTTTTATTAGTGAGCCTGGTTACCCCCTCTCGGAACCACAGACTTAGAAATCGCCAGCTCATATACAGTGCATAAAATATATTTATATATATACCCTTATACACCATTTTAATAAAAAATATCACAAAATTCTTCTAAGTCCCTCGGGAAGAGTGAAAGACGCGCACGTTCATTTTCAGAGCTCCTAGACCTTCCTATAAGAAGTTAGCCAAAAAGTAGCTTCGAAAAACGCTTAGGTTAAGTTTCAGATTTGCATCTAATGTACCGAAGTTGGACTTAGACATAATTTCACTCTCACAACATTATGGCTGGTTGGAGACAGTCCGAACCACAAATACCGGGTCCAAGGTTCTGGCCATATACTGGGGGGACGGGGACGACTCCCATTAACCCCTGACTATACCGGGGATACGCTTATCACAATGCCTTACTGGTCTGTGCTGAAGCAGGGCATTCTGGCAGCCAATTGGCTTGACTTTTATTAGTGAGCCTGGTTACCCCCTCTCGGAACCACAGACTTAGAAATCGCCAGCTCATATACAGTGCATAAAATATATTTATATATATACCATTATACATCATTTTAATAAAAAATATCACAAAATTCTTCTAAGTCCCTCGGGAAGAGTGAAAGACGCGCATTTTCATTTTCAGAGCTCCTAGACCTTCCTATAAGAAGTTAGCCAAAAAGTAGCTTCGAAAAACGCTTAGGTTAAGTTTCAGAGTTGTTTCTAATGTACTGAAGCTGGACTTAGACATAATTTCACTCTCACAACATTATGGCTGGTTGGAGACAGTCCGAACCACAAATACCGGGTCCATGGTTCTGGCCATATACTGGGGGGGGGGGACGACTCCCATTAACCCCTGACTATACCGGGGATACGCTTATCACAATGCCTTTCTGGTCTGTGCTGAAGCAGGGCATTCTGGCAGCCAATTGGCTTGACTTTTATTAGTGAGCCTGGTTACCCCCTCTCGGAACCACAGACTTAGAAATCGCCAGCTCATATACAGTGCATAAAATATATTTATATATATACCATTATACATAATTTTAATAAAAAATATCACAAAATTCTTCTAAGTCCCTCGGGAAGAGTGAAAGACGCGCACGTTCATTTTCAGAGCTCCTAGACCTTCCTATAAGAAGTTAGCCAAAAAGTAGCTTCGAAAAACGCTTAGGTTAAGTTTCAGAGTTGTTTCTAATGTACTGAAGCTGGACTTAGACATAATTTCACTCTCACAACATTATGGCTGGTTGGAGACAGTCCGAACCACAAATACCGGGTCCATGGTTCTGGCCATATACTGGGGGGGGGGACGACGACTCCCATTAACCCCTGACTATACCGGGGATACGCTTATCACAATGCCTTACTGGTCTGTGCTGAAGCAGGGCATTCTGGCAGCCAAGTGGCTTGACCTTTATTAGTGAGCCTGGTTACCCCCTCTCGGAACCACAGACTTAGAAATCGCCAGCTCATATACAGTGCATAAAATAAATGTATATATATATACCCTTATACTGTACACCATTTTAATAAAAAATATCACAAAATTCTTCTAAGTCCCTCGGGAAGAGTGAAAGACGCGCACATTCATTTTCAGAGCTCCTAGACCTTCCTATAAGAAGTTAGCCAAAAAGTAGCTTCGAAAAACGCTTACTGTAGGTTAAGTTTCAGAATTGCTTCTAATGTACCAAAGCTGGACTTAGACATAATTTCACTCTCACAACATTATGGCTGGTTGGAGAATGTCCGAACCACAAGTACCGGGTCCATGGTTCTGGCCATATACTGGGGGGACGGGGACGACTCCCATTAACCCCTGACCATACCGGAGATACGCTTATCACAATGCCTTACTGGTCTGTGCTGAAGCAGGGCATTCTGGCAGCCAAGTGGCTTGACCTTTATTAGTGAGCCTGGTTACCCCCTCTCGGAACCACAGACTTAGAAATCGCCAGCTCATATACAGTGCATAAAATATATTTATATATATACCCTTATACATCATTTTAATAAAAAATATCACAAAATTCTTCTAAGTCTCTCAGGAAGAGTGAAAGACGCGCACGTTCATTTTCAGAGCTCCTAGACCTTCCTATAAGAAGTTAGCCAAAAAGTAGCTTCGAAAAACGCTTAGGTTAAGTTTCAGAGTTGCTTCTAATGTACCGAAGCTGGACTTAGACATGCTGTAATTTCACTCTCACAACATTATGGCTGGTTGGAGACAGTCCGAACCACAAATACCGGGTCCATGGTTCTGGCCATATACTGGGGGGACGGGGACTACTCCCATTAACCCCTGACTATACCGGGGATACGCGTATCACACTGCCTTACTGGTCTGTGCTGAAGCAGGGCATTCTGGCAGCCAAGTGGCTTGACCTTTATTAGTGAGCCTGGTTACCCCCTCTCGGAACCACAGACTTAGAAATCGCCAGCTCATATACAGTGCATAAAATATATTAATATATATACCCTTATACACCATTTTAATAAAAAATATCACAAAATTCTTCTAAGTCCCTCTGGAAGAGTGAAAGACGCGCACGTTCATTTTCAGAGCTCCTAGACCTTCCTATAAGAAGTTAGCCAAAAAGTAGCTTCGAAAAACGCTTAGGTTAAGTTTCAGAGTTGCTTCTAATGTACCGAAGCTGGACTTAGACATGCTGTAATTTCACTCTCACAACATTATGGCTGGTTGGAGACAGTCCGAACCACAAATACCGGGTCCATGGTTCTGGCCATATACTGGGGGGACGGGGACTACTCCCATTAACCCCTGACTATACCGGGGATACGCGTATCACACTGCCTTACTGGTCTGTGCTGAAGCAGGGCATTCTGACAGCCAAGTGGCTTGACCTTTATTAGTGAGCCTGGTTACCCCCTCTCGGAACCACAGACTTAGAAATCGCCAGCTCATATACAGTGCATAAAATATATTAATATATATACCCTTATACACCATTTTAATAAAAAATATCACAAAATTCTTCTAAGTCCCTCTGGAAGAGTGAAAGACGCGCACGTTCATTTTCAGAGCTCCTAGACCTTCCTATAAGAAGTTAGCCAAAAAGTAGCTTCGAAAAACGCTTAGGTTAAGTTTCAGAGTTGCTTCTAATGTACCAAAGCTGGACTTACAGTAGACATAATTTCACTCTCACAACATTATGGCTGGTTGGAGACAGTCCGAACCACAAGTACTGGGTCCATGGTTCTGGGCGTATACTGGGGGGACGGGGACGACTCCCATTAACCCCTGACTATACCGGGGATACGCTTATCACAATGCCTTTCTGGTCTGTGCTGAAGCAGGGCATTCTGGCAACCAATTGGCTTGACTTTTATTAGTGAGCCTGGTTACCCCCTCTCGGAACCACAGACTTAGAAATCGCCAGCTCATATACAGTGCATAAAATATATTTATATATATACCCTTATACACCATTTAAATAAAAAATATCACACAATTCTTCTACGTCACTCGGGAAGAGTGAAAGACGCGCACGTTCATTTTCAGTGCTCCTAGACCTTCCTATAAGAAGTTAGCCAAAAAGTAGCTTCGAAAAACGCTTAGGTTAAGTTTCAGAGTTGCTTCTAATGTACCAAAGCTGGACTTAGACATAATTTCACTCTCACAACATTATGGCTGGTTGGAGACAGTCCGAACCACAAGTACCGGGTCCATGGTTCTGGCCATATACTGGGGGGACGGGGACGACTCCCATTAACCCCTGACCATACCGGAGATACGCTTATCACAATGCCTTACTGGTCTGTGCTGAAGCAGGGCATTCTGGCAGCCAAGTGGCTTGACCTTTATTAGTGAGCCTGGTTACCCCCTCTCGGAACCACAGACTTAGAAATCGCCAGCTCATATACAGTGCATAAAATATATTTATATATATACCCTTATACACCATTTTAATAAAAAATATCACAAAATTCTTCTAAGTCCCTCGGGAAGAGTGAAAGACGCGCACGTTCATTTTCAGAGCTCCTAGACATTCCTATAAGAAGTTAGCCAAAAAGTAGCTTCGAAAAAAGCTTAGGTTAAGTTTCAGATTTGCATCTAATGTACCGAAGCTGGACTTAGACATAATTTCACTCTCACAACATTATGGCTGGTTGGAGACAGTCCGAACCACAAATACCGGGTCCATGGTTCTGGCCATATACTGGGGGGATGGGGACGACTCCCATTAACCCCTGACTATACCGGGGATACGCTTATCACAATGCCTTACTGGTCTGTGCTGAAGCAGGGCATTCTGGCAGCCAAGTGGCTTGACCTTTATTAGTGAGCCTGGTTACCCCCTCTCGGAACCACAGACTTAGAAATCGCCAGCTCATATACAGTGCATAAAATATATTTATATATATACCCTTATACATCATTTTAATAAAAAATATCACAAAATTCTTCTAAGTCCCTCAGGAAGAGTGAAAGACGCGCACGTTCATTTTCAGAGCTCCTAGACCTTCCTATAAGAAGTTAGCCAAAAAGTAGCTTCGAAAAACGCTTAGGTTAAGTTTCAGAGTTGCTTCTAATGTACCAAAGCTGGACTTAGACATAATTTCACTCTCACAACATTATGGCTGGTTGGAGACAGTCCGAACCACAAGTATCGGGTCCATGGTTCTGGGCGTATACTGGGGGGACGGGGACGACTCCCATTAACCCCTGACTATACCGGGGATACGCTTATCACAATGCCTTTCTGGTCTGTGCTGAAGCAGGGCATTCTGGCAGCCAATTGGCTTGACTTTTATTAGTGAGCCTGGTTACCCCCTCTCGGAACCACAGATTTAGAAATCGCCAGCTCATATACATGCATAAAATATATTTATATATATACCCTTATACACCATTTTAATAAAAAATATCACAAAATTCTTCTAAGTCCCTCGGGAAGAGTGAAAGACGCGCACGTACATTTTCTGAGCTCCTAGACCTTCCTATAAGAAGTTAGCAAAAAAGTATCTTCGAAAAACGCTTAGGTTAAGTTTCAGAGTTGCTTCTAATGTACCAAAGCTGGACTTAGACATAATTTCACTCTCACAACATTATGGCTGGTTGGAGACAGTCCGAACCACAATTACCGGGTCCATGGTTCTGGGCGTATACTGGGGGGACGGGGACGACTCCCATTAACCCCTGACTATACCGGGGATACGCTTATCACAATGCCTTTCTGGTCTGTGCTGAAGCAGGGCATTCTGGCAGCCAATTATCTTGACTTTTATTAGTGAGCCTGGTTACCCCCTCTCGGAACCACAGACTTAGAAATCGCCAGCTCATATACAGTGCATAAAATATATTTATATATATACCCTTATACACCATTTTAATAAAAAATATCACAAAATTCTTCTAAGTCCCTCGGGAAGAGTGAAAGACGCGCACGTTCATTTTCAGAGCTCCTAGACCTTCCTATAAGAAGTTAGCCAAAAAGTAGCTTCGAAAAACGCTTAGGTTAAGTTTCAGAGTTGTTTCTAATGTACTGAAGCTGGACTTAGACATAATTTCACTCTCACAACATTATGGCTGGTTGGAGACAGTCCGAACCACAAATACCGGGTCCATGGTTCTGGCCATATACTGGGGGGGGGGGGGACGACTCCCATTAACCCCTGACTATACCGGGGATACGCTTATCACAATGCCTTTCTGGTCTGTGCTGAAGCAGGGCATTCTGGCAGCCAATTGGCTTGACTTTTATTAGTGAGCCTGGTTACCCCCTCTCGGAACCACAGACTTAGAAATCGCCAGCTCATATACAGTGCATAAAATATATTTATATATATACCATTATACATCATTTTAATAAAAAATATCACAAAATTCTTCTAAGTCCCTCGGGAAGAGTGAAAGACGCGCACGTTCATTTTCAGAGCTCCTAGACCTTCCTATAAGAAGTTAGCCAAAAAGTAGCTTCGAAAAACGCTTAGGTTAAGTTTCAGAGTTGTTTCTAATGTACTGAAGCTGGACTTAGACATAATTTCACTCTCACAACATTATGGCTGGTTGGAGACAGTCCGAACCACAAATACCGGGTCCATGGTTCTGGCCATATACTGGGGGGGGGGACGACGACTCCCATTAACCCCTGACTATACCGGGGATACGCTTATCACAATGCCTTACTGGTCTGTGCTGAAGCAGGGCATTCTGGCAGCCAAGTGGCTTGACCTTTATTAGTGAGCCTGGTTACCCCCTCTCGGAACCACAGACTTAGAAATCGCCAGCTCATATACAGTGCATAAAATAAATGTATATATATATACCCTTATACTGTACACCATTTTAATAAAAAATATCACAAAATTCTTCTAAGTCCCTCGGGAAGAGTGAAAGACGCGCACATTCATTTTCAGAGCTCTTAGACCTTCCTATAAGAAGTTAGCCAAAAAGTAGCTTCGAAAAACGCTTACTGTAGGTTACAGTAAGTTTCAGAATTGCTTCTAATGTACCAAAGCTGGACTTAGACATAATTTCACTCTCACAACATTATGGCTGGTTGGAGAATGTCCGAACCACAAGTACCGGGTCCATGGTTCTGGCCATATACTGGGGGGACGGGGACGACTCCCATTAACCCCTGACCATACCGGAGATACGCTTATCACAATGCCTTACTGGTCTGTGCTGAAGCAGGGCATTCTGGCAGCCAAGTGGCTTGACCTTTATTAGTGAGCCTGGTTACCCCCTCTCGGAACCACAGACTTAGAAATCGCCAGCTCATATACAGTGCATAAAATATATTTATATATATACCCTTATACATCATTTTAATAAAAAATATCACAAAATTCTTCTAAGTCTCTCAGGAAGAGTGAAAGACGCGCACGTTCATTTTCAGAGCTCCTAGACCTTCCTATAAGAAGTTAGCCAAAAAGAAGCTTCGAAAAACGCTTAGGTTAAGTTTCAGAGTTGCTTCTAATGTACCGAAGCTGGACTTAGACATGCTGTAATTTCACTCTCACAACATTATGGCTGGTTGGAGACAGTCCGAACCACAAATACCGGGTCCATGGTTCTGGCCATATACTGGGGGGACGGGGACTACTCCCATTAACCCCTGACTATACCGGGGATACGCGTATCACACTGCCTTACTGGTCTGTGCTGAAGCAGGGCATTCTGGCAGCCAAGTGGCTTGACCTTTATTAGTGAGCCTGGTTACCCCCTCTCGGAACCACAGACTTAGAAATCGCCAGCTCATATACAGTGCATAAAATATATTTATATATATACCCTTATACACCATTTTAATAAAAAATATCACAAAATTCTTCTAAGTCCCTCTGGAAGAGTAAAAGACGCGCACGTTCATTTTCAGAGCTCCTAGACCTTCCTATAAGAAGTTAGCCAAAAAGTAGCTTCGAAAAACGCTTAGGTTAAGTTTCAGAGTTGCTTCTAATGTACCAAAGCTGGACTTACAGTAGACATAATTTCACTCTCACAACATTATGGCTGGTTGGAGACAGTCCGAACCACAAGTACTGGGTCCATGGTTCTGGGCGTATACTGGGGGGACGGGGACGACTCCCATTAACCCCTGACTATACCGGGGATACGCTTATCACAATGCCTTTCTGGTCTGTGCTGAAGCAGGGCATTCTGGCAACCAATTGGCTTGACTTTTATTAGTGAGCCTGGTTACCCCCTCTCGGAACCACAGCATTAGAAATCGCCAGCTCATATACAGTGCATAAAATATATTTATATATATACCCTTATACACCATTTAAATAAAAAATATCACAAAATTCTTCTACGTCACTCGGGAAGAGTGAAAGACGCGCACGTTCATTTTCAGAGCTCCTAGACCTTCCTATAAGAAGTTAGCCAAAAAGGTGCTTCGAAAAACGCTTAGGTTAAGTTTCAGAGTTGCTTCTAATGTACCAAAGCTGGACTTAGACATAATTTCACTCTCACAACATTATGGCTGGTTGGAGACAGTCCGAACCACAAGTACCGGGTCCATGGTTCTGGCCATATACTGGGGGGACGGGGACGACTCCCATTAACCCCTGACCATACCGGAGATACGCTTATCACAATGCCTTACTGGTCTGTGCTGAAGCAGGGCATTCTGGCAGCCAAGTGGCTTGACCTTTATTAGTGAGCCTGGTTACCCCCTCTCGGAACCACAGACTTAGAAATCGCCAGCTCATATACAGTGCATAAAATATATTTATATATATACCCTTATACACCATTTTAATAAAAAATATCACAAAATTCTTCTAAGTCCCTCGGGAAGAGTGAAAGACGCGCACGTTCATTTTCAGAGCTCCTAGACATTCCTATAAGAAGTTAGCCAAAAAGTAGCTTCGAAAAAAGCTTAGGTTAAGTTTCAGATTTGCATCTAATGTACCGAAGCTGGACTTAGACATAATTTCACTCTCACAACATTATGGCTGGTTGGAGACAGTCCGAACCACAAATACCGGGTCCATGGTTCTGGCCATATACTGGGGGGACGGGGACGACTCCCATTAACCCCTGACTATACCGGGGATACGCTTATCACAATGCCTTACTGGTCTGTGCTGAAGCAGGGCATTCTGGCAGCCAAGTGGCTTGACCTTTATTAGTGAGCCTGGTTACCCCCTCTCGGAACCACAGACTTAGAAATCGCCAGCTCATATACAGTGCATAAAATATATTTATATATATACCCTTATACATCATTTTAATAAAAAATATCACAAAATTCTTCTAAGTCCCTCAGGAAGAGTGAAAGACGCGCACGTTCATTTTCAGAGCTCCTAGACCTTCCTATAAGAAGTTAGCCAAAAAGTAGCTTCGAAAAACGCTTAGGTTAAGTTTCAGAGTTGCTTCTAATGTACCGAAGCTGGACTTAGACATGCTGTAATTTCACTCTCACAACATTATGGCTGGTTGGAGACCGTCCGAACCACAAATACCGGGTCCATGGTTCTGGCCATATACTGGGGGGACGGGGACTACTCCCATTAACCCCTGACTATACCGGGGATACGCGTATCACACTGCCTTACTGGTCTGTGCTGAAGCAGGGCATTCTGGCAGCCAAGTGGCTTGACCTTTATTAGTGAGCCTGGTTACCCCCTCTCGGAACCACAGACTTAGAAATCGCCAGCTCATATACAGTGCATAAAATATATTTATATATATACCCTTATACACCATTTTAATAAAAAATATCACAAAATTCTTCTAAGTCCCTCTGGAAGAGTGAAAGACGCGCACGTTCATTTTCAGAGCTCCTAGACCTTCCTATAAGAAGTTAGCCAAAAAGTAGCTTCGAAAAACGCTTAGGTTAAGTTTCAGAGTTGCTTCTAATGTACCAAAGCTGGACTTAGACATAATTTCACTCTCACAACATTATGGCTGGTTGGAGACAGTCCGAACCACAAATACCGGGTCCATGGTTCTGGCCATATACTGGGGGGACGGGGACGACTCCCATTAACCCCTGACTATACCGGGGATACGCTTATCACAATGCCTTACTGGTCTGTGCTGAAGCAGGGCATTCTGGCAGCCAAGTGGCTTGACCTTTATTTGTGAGCCTGGTTACCACCTCTCGGAACCACAGACTTAGAAATCGCCAGCTCATATACAGTGCATAAAATAAATTTATATATATACCCTTATACACCATTTTAATAAAAAATATCACAACATTCTTCTAAGTCCCTCGGGAAGAGTGAAAGACGCGCACGTTCATTTTCAGAGCTCCTAGACCTTCCTATAAGAAGTTAGCCAAAAAGTAGCTTCGAAAAACGCTTAGGTTAAGTTTCAGAGTTGCTTCTAATGTACCAAAGCTGGACTTAGACATAATTTCACTCTCACAACATTATGGCTGGTTGGAGACAGTCCGAACCACAAGTATCGGGTCCATGGTTCTGGGCGTATACTGGGGGGACGGGGACGACTCCCATTAACCCCTGACTATACCGGGGATACGCTTATCACAATGCCTTACTGGTCTGTGCTGAAGCAGGGCATTCTGGCAGCCAAGTGGCTTGACCTTTATTAGTGAGCCTGGTTACCCCCTCTCGGAACCACAGACTTAGAAATCGCCAGCTCATATACAGTGCATAAAATATATTTATATATATATCCTTATACATCATTTTAATAAAAAATATCACAAAATTCTTCTAAGTCCCTCAGGAAGAGTGAAAGACGCGCACGTTCATTTTCAGAGCTCCTAGACCTTCCTATAAGAAGTTAGCCAAAAAGTAGCTTCGAAAAACGCTTAGGTTAAGTTTCAGAGTTGCTTCTAATGTACCGAAGCTGGACTTAGACATGCTGTAATTTCACTCTCACAACATTATGGCTGGTTGGAGACCGTCCGAACCACAAATACCGGGTCCATGGTTCTGGCCATATACTGGGGGGACGGGGACTACTCCCATTAACCCCTGACTATACCGGGGATACGCGTATCACACTGCCTTACTGGTCTGTGCTGAAGCAGGGCATTCTGGCAGCCAAGTGGCTTGACCTTTATTAGTGAGCCTGGTTACCCCCTCTCGGAACCACAGACTTAGAAATCGCCAGCTCATATACAGTGCATAAAATATATTTATATATATACCCTTATACACCATTTTAATAAAAAATATCACAAAATTCTTCTAAGTCCCTCTGGAAGAGTGAAAGACGCGCACGTTCATTTTCAGAGCTCCTAGACCTTCCTATAAGAAGTTAGCCAAAAAGTAGCTTCGAAAAACGCTTAGGTTAAGTTTCAGAGTTGCTTCTAATGTACCAAAGCTGGACTTAGACATAATTTCACTCTCACAACATTATGGCTGGTTGGAGACAGTCCGAACCACAAATACCGGGTCCATGGTTCTGGCCATATACTGGGGGGACGGGGACGACTCCCATTAACCCCTGACTATACCGGGGATACGCTTATCACAATGCCTTACTGGTCTGTGCTGAAGCAGGGCATTCTGGCAGCCAATTGGCTTGACTTTTATTAGTGAGCCTGGTTACCCCCTCTCGGAACCACAGATTTAGAAATCGCCAGCTCATATACATGCATAAAATATATTTATATATATACCCTTATACACCATTTTAATAAAAAATATCACAAAATTCTTCTAAGTCCCTCGGGAAGAGTGAAAGACGCGCACGTACATTTTCAGAGCTCCTAGACCTTTCTATAAGAAGTTAGCCAAAAAGTATCTTCGAAAAACGCTTAGGTTAAGTTTCAGAGTTGCTTCTAATGTACCAAAGCTGGACTTAGACATAATTTCACTCTCACAACATTATGGCTGGTTGGAGACAGTCCGAACCACAATTACCGGGTCCATGGTTCTGGGCGTATACTGGGGGGACGGGGACGACTCCCATTAACCCCTGACTATACCGGGGATACGCTTATCACAATGCCTTTCTGGTCTGTGCTGAAGCAGGGCATTCTGGCAGCCAATTATCTTGACTTTTATTAGTGAGCCTGGTTACCCCCTCTCGGAACCACAGACTTAGAAATCGCCAGCTCATATACAGTGCATAAAATATATTTATATATATACCCTTATACACCATTTTAATAAAAAATATCACAAAATTCTTCTAAGTCCCTCGGGAAGAGTGAAAGACGCGCACGTTCATTTTCAGAGCTCCTAGACCTTCCTATAAGAAGTTAGCCAAAAAGTAGCTTCGAAAAACGCTTAGGTTAAGTTTCAGATTTGCATCTAATGTACCGAAGTTGGACTTAGACATAATTTCACTCTCACAACATTATGGCTGGTTGGAGACAGTCCGAACCACAAATACCGGGTCCAAGGTTCTGGCCATATACTGGGGGGACGGGGACGACTCCCATTAACCCCTGACTATACCGGGGATACGCTTATCACAATGCCTTACTGGTCTGTGCTGAAGCAGGGCATTCTGGCAGCCAATTGGCTTGACTTTTATTAGTGAGCCTGGTTACCCCCTCTCGGAACCACAGACTTAGAAATCGCCAGCTCATATACAGTGCATAAAATATATTTATATATATACCATTATACATCATTTTAATAAAAAATATCACAAAATTCTTCTAAGTCCCTCGGGAAGAGTGAAAGACGCGCACGTTCATTTTCAGAGCTCCTAGACCTTCCTATAAGAAGTTAGCCAAAAAGTAGCTTCGAAAAACGCTTAGGTTAAGTTTCAGAGTTGTTTCTAATGTACTGAAGCTGGACTTAGACATAATTTCACTCTCACAACATTATGGCTGGTTGGAGACAGTCCGAACCACAAATACCGGGTCCATGGTTCTGGCCATATACTGGGGGGGGGGGGACGACTCCCATTAACCCCTGACTATACCGGGGATACGCTTATCACAATGCCTTTCTGGTCTGTGCTGAAGCAGGGCATTCTGGCAGCCAATTGGCTTGACTTTTATTAGTGAGCCTGGTTACCCCCTCTCGGAACCACAGACTTAGAAATCGCCAGCTCATATACAGTGCATAAAATATATTTATATATATACCATTATACATCATTTTAATAAAAAATATCACAAAATTCTTCTAAGTCCCTCGGGAAGAGTGAAAGACGCGCACGTTCATTTTCAGCGCTCCTAGACCTTCCTATAAGAAGTTAGCCAAAAAGTAGCTTCGAAAAACGCTTAGGTTAAGTTTCAGAGTTGTTTCTAATGTATTGAAGCTGGACTTAGACATAATTTCACTCTCACAACATTATGGCTGGTTGGACACAGTCCGAACCACAAATACCGGGTCCATGGTTCTGGCCATATACTGGGGGGGGGGACGACGACTCCCATTAACCCCTGACTATACCGGGGATACGCTTATCACAATGCCTTACTGGTCTGTGCTGAAGCAGGGCATTCTGGCAGCCAAGTGGCTTGACGTTTATTAGGGAGCCTGGTTACCCCCTCTCGGAACCACAGACTTAGAAATCGCCAGCTCATATACAGTGCATAAAATAAATGTATATATATATACCCTTATACTGTACACCATTTTAATAAAAAATATCACAAAATTCTTCTAAGTCCCTCGGGAAGAGTGAAAGACGCGCACATTCATTTTTAGAGCTCTTAGACCTTCCTATAAGAAGTTAGCCAAAAAGTAGCTTCGAAAAACGCTTACTGTACTGTAGGTTAAGTTTCAGAATTGCTTCTAATGTACCAAAGCTGGACTTAGACATAATTTCACTCTCACAACATTATGGCTGGTTGGAGAATGTCCGAACCACAAGTACCGGGTCCATGGTTCTGGCCATATACTGGGGGGACGGGGACGACTCCCATTAACCCCTGACCATACCGGAGATACGCTTATCACAATGCCTTACTGGTCTGTGCTGAAGCAGGGCATTCTGGCAGCCAAGTGGCTTGACCTTTATTAGTGAGCCTGGTTACCCCCTCTCGGAACCACAGACTTAGAAATCGCCAGCTCATATACAGTGCATAAAATATATTTATATATATACCCTTATACATCATTTTAATAAAAAATATCACAAAATTCTTCTAAGTCTCTCAGGAAGAGTGAAAGACGCGCACGTTCATTTTCAGAGCTCCTAGACCTTCCTATAAGAAGTTAGCCAAAAAGTAGCTTCGAAAAACGCTTAGGTTAAGTTTCAGAGTTGCTTCTAATGTACCGAAGCTGGACTTAGACATGCTGTAATTTCACTCTCACAACATTATGGCTGGTTGGAGACAGTCCGAACCACAAATACCGGGTCCATGGTTCTGGCCATATACTGGGGGGACGGGGACTACTCCCATTAACCCCTGACTATACCGGGGATACGCGTATCACACTGCCTTACTGGTCTGTGCTGAAGCAGGGCATTCTGGCAGCCAAGTGGCTTGACCTTTATTAGTGAGCCTGGTTACCCCCTCTCGGAACCACAGACTTAGAAATCGCCAGCTCATATACAGTGCATAAAATATATTTATATATATACCCTTATACACCATTTTAATAAAAAATATCACAAAATTCTTCTAAGTCCCTCTGGAAGAGTGAAAGACGCGCACGTTCATTTTCAGAGCTCCTAGACCTTCCTATAAGAAGTTAGCCAAAAAGTAGCTTCGAAAAACGCTTAGGTTAAGTTTCAGAGTTGCTTCTAATGTACCAAAGCTGGACTTAGACATAATTTCACTCTCACAACATTATGGCTGGTTGGAGACAGTCCGAACCACAAGTACCGGGTCCATGGTTCTGGCCATATACTGGGGGGACGGGGACGACTCCCATTAACCCCTGACTATACCGGGGATACGCTTATCACAATGCCTTACTGGTCTGTGCTGAAGCAGGGCATTCTGGCAGCCAAGTGGCTTGACCTTTATTAGTGAGCCTGGTTACCCCCTCTCGGAACCACAGACTTAGAAATCGCCAGCTCATATACAGTGCATAAAATATATTTATATATATACCCTTATACACCATTTTAATAAAAAATATCACAAAATTCTTCTAAGTCCCTCGGGAAGAGTGAAAGACGCGCACGTTCATTTTCAGAGCTCCTAGACATTCCTATAAGAAGTTAGCCAAAAAGTAGCTTCGAAAAAAGCTTAGGTTAAGTTTCAGATTTGCATCTAATGTACCGAAGCTAGACTTAGACATAATTTCACTCTCACAACATTATGGCTGGTTGGAGACAGTCCGAACCACAAATACCGGGTCCATGGTTCTGGCCATATACTGGGGGGACGGGGACGACTCCCATTAACCCCTGACTATACCGGGGATACGCTTATCACAATGCCTTACTGGTCTGTGCTGAAGCAGGGCATTCTGGCAGCCAAGTGGCTTGACCTTTATTAGTGAGCCTGGTTACCCCCTCTCGGAACCACAGACTTAGAAATCGCCAGCTCATATACAGTGCATAAAATATATTTATATATATACCCTTATACATCATTTTAATAAAAAATATCACAAAACTCTTCTAAGTCCCTCAGGAAGAGTGAAAGACGCGCACGTTCATTTTCAGAGCTCCTAGACCTTCCTATAAGAAGTTAGCCAAAAAGTAGCTTCGAAAAACGCTTAGGTTAAGTTTCAGAGTTGCTTCTAATGTACCGAAGCTGGACTTAGACATGCTGTAATTTCACTCTCACAACATTATGGCTGGTTGGAGACAGTCCGAACCACAAATACCGGGTCCATGGTTCTGGCCATATACTGGGGGGACGGGGACTACTCCCATTAACCCCTGACTATACCGGGGATACGCGTATCACACTGCCTTACTGGTCTGTGCTGAAGCAGGGCATTCTGGCAGCCAAGTGGCTTGACCTTTATTAGTGAGCCTGGTTACCCCCTCTCGGAACCACAGACTTAGAAATCGCCAGCTCATATACAGTGCATAAAATATATTTATATATATACCCTTATACACCATTTTAATAAAAAATATCACAAAATTCTTCTACGTCACTCGGGAAGAGTGAAAGACGCGCACGTTCATTTTCAGAGCTCCTAGACCTTCCTATAAGAAGTTAGCCAAAAAGTAGCTACGAAAAACGCTTAGGTTAAGTTTCAGAGTTGCTTATAATGTACCAAAGCTGTACTTACAGTAGACATAATTTCACTCTCACAACATTATGGCTGGTTGGAGACAGTCCGAACCACAAGTACTGGGTCCATGGTTCTGGGCGTATACTGGGGGGACGGGGACGACTCCCATTAACCCCTGACTATACCGGGGATACGCTTATCACAATGCCTTTCTGGTCTGTGCTGAAGCAGGGCATTCTGGCAACCAATTGGCTTGACTTTTATTAGTGAGCCTGGTTACCCCCTCTCGGAACCACAGACTTAGAAATCGCCAGCTCATATACAGTGCATAAAATATATTTATATATATACCCTTATACACCATTTAAATAAAAAATATCACAAAATTCTTCTACGTCACTCGGGAAGAGTGAAAGACGCGCACGTTCATTTTCAGAGCTCCTAGACCTTCCTATAAGAAGTTAGCCAAAAAGTAGCTTCGAAAAACGCTTAGGTTAAGTTTCAGAGTTGCTTCTAATGTACCAAAGCTGGACTTAGACATAATTTCACTCTCACAACATTATGGCTGGTTGGAGACAGTCCGAACCACAAGTATCGGGTCCATGGTTCTGGGCGTATACTGGGGGGACGGGGACGACTCCCATTAACCCCTGACTATACCGGGGATACGCTTATCACAATGCCTTTCTGGTCTGTGCTGAAGCAGGGCATTCTGGCAGCCAATTGGCTTGACTTTTATTAGTGAGCCTGGTTACCCCCTCTCGGAACCACAGATTTAGAAATCGCCAGCTCATATACATGCATAAAATATATTTATATATATACCCTTATACACCATTTTAATAAAAAATATCACAAAATTCTTCTAAGTCCCTCGGGAAGAGTGAAAGACGCGCACGTACATTTTCTGAGCTCCTAGACCTTCCTATAAGAAGTTAGCCAAAATGTATCTTCGAAAAACGCTTAGGTTAAGTTTCAGAGTTGCTTCTAATGTACCAAAGCTGGACTTAGACATAATTTCACTCTCACAACATTATGGCTGGTTGGAGACAGTCCGAACCACAATTACCGGGTCCATGGTTCTGGGCGTATACTGGGGGGACGGGGACGACTCCCATTAACCCCTGACTATACCGGGGATACGCTTATCACAATGCCTTTCTGGTCTGTGCTGAAGCAGGGCATTCTGGCAGCCAAGTTGCTTGACCTTTATTAGTGAGCCTGGTTACCCCCTCTCGGAACCACAGACTTAGAAATCGCCAGCTCATATACAGTGCATAAAATATATTTATATATATACCCTTATACACCATTTTAATAAAAAATATCACAAAATTCTTCTAAGTCCCTCTGGAAGAGTAAAAGACGCGTACGTTCATTTTCAGAGCTCTTAGACCTTCCTATAAGAAGTTAGCCAAAAAGTAGCTTCGAAAAACGCTTAGGTTAAGTTTCAGAGTTGCTTCTAATGTACCAAAGCTGGACTTAGACATAATTTCACTCTCACAACATTATGGCTGGTTGGAGACAGTCCGAACCACAAGTACCGGGTCCATGGTTCTGGCCATATACTGGGGGGACGGGGGGGACTCCCATTAAGCCCTGACTATACCGGAGATACGCTTATCACAATGCCTTACTGGTCTGTGCTGAAGCAGGGCATTCTGGCAGCCAAGTGGCTTGACCTTTATTAGTGAGCCTGGTTACCCCCTCTCGGAACCACAGACTTAGAAATTGCCAGCTCATATACAGTGCATAAAATATATTTATATATATACCCTTATACACCATTTTAATAAAAAAATATCACAAAATTCTTCTAAGTCCCTCGGGAAGAGTGAAAGACGCGCACGTACATTTTCAGAGCTCCTAGACCTTTCTATAAGAAGTTAGCCAAAAAGTATCTTCGAAAAACGCTTAGGTTAAGTTTCAGAGTTGCTTCTAATGTACCAAAGCTGGACTTAGACATAATTTCACTCTCACAACATTATGGCTGGTTGGAGACAGTCCGAACCACAATTACCGGGTCCATGGTTCTGGGCGTATACTGGGGGGACGGGGACGACTCCCATTAACCCCTGACTATACCGGGGATACGCTTATCACAATGCCTTTCTGGTCTGTGCTGAAGCAGGGCATTCTGGCAGCCAATTGTCTTGACTTTTATTAGTGAGCCTGGTTACCCCCTCTCGGAACCACAGACTTAGAAATCGCCAGCTCATAGACAGTGCATAAAATATATTTATATATATACCCTTATACACCATTTTAATAAAAAAATATCACAAAATTCTTCTAAGTCCCTCGGGAAGAGTGAAAGACGCGCACGTACATTTTCAGAGCTCCTAGACCTTTCTATAAGAAGTTAGCCAAAAAGTATCTTCGAAAAACGCTTAGGTTAAGTTTCAGAGTTGCTTCTAATGTACCAAAGCTGGACTTAGACATAATTTCACTCTCACAACATTGTGGCTGGTTGGAGACAGTCCGAACCACAAGTACCGGGTCCATGGTTCTGGGCGTATACTGGGGGGACGGGGACGACTCCCATTAACCCCTGACTATACCGGGGATACGCTTATCACAATGCCTTACTGGTCTGTGCTGAAGCAGGGCATTCTGGCAGCCAATTGGCTTGACTTTTATTAGTGAGCCTGGTTACCCCCTCTCGGAACCACAGACTTAGAAATCGCCAGGTCATATACAGTGCATAAAATATATTTATATATATACCATTATACATCATTTTAATAAAAAATATCACAAAATTCTTCTAAGTCCCTCGGGAAGAGTGAAAGACGCGCACGTTCATTTTCAGAGCTCCTAGACCTTCCTATAAGAAGTTAGCCAACAAGTAGCTTCGAAAAACGCTTAGGTTAAGTTTCAGAGTTGTTTCTAATGTACTGAAGCTGGACTTAGACATAATTTCACTCTCACAACATTATGGCTGGTTGGAGACAGTCCGAACCACAAATACCGGGTCCATGGTTCTGGCCATATACTGGGGGGGGACGACGACTCCCATTAACCCCTGACTATACTGGGGATACGCTTATCACAATGCCTTTCTGGTCTGTGCTGAAGCAGGGCATTCTGGCAGCCAATTGGCTTGACTTTTATTAGTGAGCCTGGTTACCCCCTCTCGGAACCACAGACTTAGAAATCGCCAGCTCATATACAGTGCATAAAATATATTTATATATATACCATTATACATCATTTTAATAAAAAATATCACAAAATTCTTCTAAGTCCCTCGGGAAGAGTGAAAGACGCGCACGTTCATTTTCAGAGCTCCTAGACCTTTCTATAAGAAGTTAGCCAAAAAGTAGCTTCGAAAAACGCTTAGGTTAAGTTTCAGAGTTGTTTCTAATGTACTGAAGCTGGACTTAGACATAATTTCACTCTCACAACATTATGGCTGGTTGGAGACAGTCCGAACCACAAATACCGGGTCCATGGTTCTGGCCATATACTGGGGGGACGGGGACGACTCCCATTAACCCCTGACTATACCGGGGATACGCTTATCACAATGCCTTACTGGTCTGTGCTGAAGCAGAGCATTCTGGCAGCCAAGTGGCTTGACCTTTATTAGTGAGCCTGGTTACCCCCTCTCGGAACCACAGACTTAGAAATCGCCAGCTCATATACAGTGCATAAAATAAATGTATATATATATACCCTTATACTGTACACCATTTTAATAAAAAATATCACAAAATTCTTCTAAGTCCCTCGGGAAGAGTGAAAGACGCGCACATTCATTTTCAGAGCTCTTAGACCTTCCTATAAGAAGTTAGCCAAAAAGTAGCTTCGAAAAACGCTTAGGTAAAGTTTCAGAGTTGCTTCTAATGTACCAAAGCTGGACTTAGACATAATTTCACTCTCACAACATTATGGCTGGTTGGAGACAGTCCGAACCACAAGTACCGGGTCCATGGTTCTGGCCATATACTGGGGGGACGGGGACGACTCCCATTAACCCCTGACCATACCGGAGATACGCTTATCACAATGACTTACTGGTCTGTGCTGAAGCAGGGCATTCTGGCAGCCAAGTGGCTTGACCTTTATTAGTGAGCCTGGTTACCCCCTCTCGGAACCACAGACTTAGAAATCGCCAGCTCATATACAGTGCATAAAATATATTTATATATATACCCTTATACACCATTTTAATAAAAAATATCACAAAATTCTTCTAAGTCCCTCGGGAAGAGTGAAAGACGCGCACGTTCATTTTCAGAGCTCCTAGACATTCCTATAAGAAGTTAGCCAAAAAGTAGCTTCGAAAAAAGCTTAGGTTAAGTTTCAGATTTGCATCTAATGTACCGAAGCTGGACTTAGACATAATTTCACTCTCACAACATTATGGCTGGTTGGAGACAGTCCGAACCACAAATACCGGGTCCATGGTTCTGGCCATATACTGGGGGGACGGGGACGACTCCCATTAACCCCTGACTATACCGGGGATACGCTTATCACAATGCCTTACTGGTCTGTGCTGAAGCAGGTCATTCTGGCAGCCAAGTGGCTTGACCTTTATTAGTGAGCCTGGTTACCCCCTCTCGGAACCACAGACTTAGAAATCGCCAGCTCATATACAGTGCATAAAATATATTTATATATATACCCTTATACACCATTTTAATAAAAAATATCACAAAATTCTTCTAAGTCCCTCGGGAAGAGTGAAAGACGCGCACGTTCATTTTCAGAGCTCCTAGACCTTCCTATAAGAAGTTAGCCAAAAAGTAGCTTCGAAAAACGCTTAGGTTAAGTTTCAGAGTTGTTTCTAATGTACTGAAGCTGGACTTAGACATAATTTCACTCTCACAACATTATGGCTGGTTGGAGACAGTCCGAACCACAAATACCGGGTCCATGGTTCTGGCCATATACTGGGGGGGGGGGGGGGACGACTCCCATTAACCCCTGACTATACCGGGGATACGCTTATCACAATGCCTTTCTGGTCTGTGCTGAAGCAGGGCATTCTGGCAGCCAATTGGCTTGACTTTTATTAGTGAGCCTGGTTACCCCCTCTCGGAACCACAGACTTAGAAATCGCCAGCTCATATACAGTGCATAAAATATATTTATATATATACCATTATACATCATTTTAATAAAAAATATCACAAAATTCTTCTAAGTCCCTCGGGAAGAGTGAAAGACGCGCACGTTCATTTTCAGAGCTCCTAGACCTTCCTATACGAAGTTAGCCAAAAAGTAGCTTCGAAAAACGCTTAGGTTAAGTTTCAGAGTTGTTTCTAATGTACTGAAGCTGGACTTAGACATAATTTCACTCTCACAACATTATGGCTGGTTGGAGACAGTCCGAACCACAAATACCGGGTCCATGGTTCTGGCCATATACTGGGGGGGGGGGGACGACTCCCATTAACCCCTGACTATACCGGGGATACGCTTATCACAATGCCTTTCTGGTCTGTGCTGAAGCAGGGCATTCTGGCAGCCAATTGGCTTGACTTTTATTAGTGAGCCTGGTTACCCCCTCTCGGAACCACAGACTTAGAAATCGCCAGCTCATATACAGTGCATAAAATATATTTATATATATACCATTATACATCATTTTAATAAAAAATATCACAAAATTCTTCTAAGTCCCTCGGGAAGAGTGAAAGACGCGCACGTTCATTTTCAGAGCTCCTAGACCTTCCTATAAGAAGTTAGCCAAAAAGTAGCTTCGAAAAACGCTTAGGTTAAGTTTCAGAGTTGTTTCTAATGTACTGAATCTGGACTTAGACATAATTTCACTCTCACAACATTATGGCTGGTTGGAGACAGTCCGAACCACAAATACCGGGTCCATGGTTCTGGCCATATACTGGGGGGGGGGACGACGACTCCCATTAACCCCTGACTATACCGGGGATACGCTTATCACAATGCCTTACTGGTCTGTGCTGAAGCAGGGCATTCTGGCAGCCAAGTGGCTTGACCTTTATTAGGGAGCCTGGTTACCCCCTCTCGGAACCACAGACTTAGAAATCGCCAGCTCATATACAGTGCATAAAATAAATGTATATATATATACCCTTATACTGTACACCATTTTAATAAAAAATATCACAAAATTCTTCTAAGTCCCTCGGGAAGAGTGAAAGACGCGCATATTCATTTTCAGAGCTCTTAGACCTTCCTATAAGAAGTTAGCCAAAAAGTAGCTTCGAAAAACGCTTACTGTAGGTTAAGTTTCAGAATTGCTTCTAATGTACCAAAGCTGGACTTAGACATAATTTCACTCTCACAACATTATGGCTGGTTGGAGAATGTCCGAACCACAAGTACCGGGTCCATGGTTCTGGCCATATACTGGGGGGACGGGGACGACTCCCATTAACCCCTGACCATACCGGAGATACGCTTATCACAATGCCTTACTGGTCTGTGCTGAAGCAGGGCATTCTGGCAGCCAAGTGGCTTGACCTTTATTAGTGAGCCTGGTTACCCCCTCTCGGAACCACAGACTTAGAAATCGCCAGCTCATATACAGTGCATAAAATATATTTATATATATACCCTTATACATCATTTTAATAAAAAATATCACAAAATTCTTCTAAGTCTCTCAGGAAGAGTGAAAGACGCGCACGTTCATTTTCAGAGCTCCTAGACCTTCCTATAAGAAGTTAGCCAAAAAGTAGCTTCGAAAAACGCTTAGGTTAAGTTTCAGAGTTGCTTCTAATGTACCGAAGCTGGACTTAGACATGCTGTAATTTCACTCTCACAACATTATGGCTGGTTGGAGACAGTCCGAACCACAAATACCGGGTCCATGGTTCTGGCCATATACTGGGGGGACGGGGACTACTCCCATTAACCCCTGACTATACCGGGGATACGCGTATCACACTGCCTTACTGGTCTGTGCTGAAGCAGGGCATTCTGGCAGCCAAGTGGCTTGACCTTTATTAGTGAGCCTGGTTACCCCCTCTCGGAACCACAGACTTAGAAATCGCCAGCTCATATACAGTGCATAAAATATATTTATATATATACCCTTATACACCATTTTAATAAAAAATATCACAAAATTCTTCTAAGTCCCTCTGGAAGAGTGAAAGACGCGCACGTTCATTTTCAGAGCTCCTAGACCTTCCTATAAGAAGTTAGCCAAAAAGTAGCTTCGAAAAACGCTTAGGTTAAGTTTCAGAGTTGCTTCTAATGTACCAAAGCTGGACTTACAGTAGACATAATTTCACTCTCACAACATTATGGCTGGTTGGAGACAGTCCGAACCACAAGTACTGGGTCCATGGTTCTGGGCGTATACTGGGGGGACGGGGACGACTCCCATTAACCCCTGACTATACCGGGGATACGCTTATCACAATGCCTTTCTGGTCTGTGCTGAAGCAGGGCATTCTGGCAACCAATTGGCTTGACTTTTATTAGTGAGCCTGGTTACCCCCTCTCGGAACCACAGACTTAGAAATCGCCAGCTCATATACAGTGCATAAAATATATTTATATATATACCCTTATACACCATTTAAATAAAAAATATCACAAAATTCTTCTACGTCACTCGGGAAGAGTGAAAGACGCGCACGTTCATTTTCAGAGCTCCTAGACCTTCCTATAAGAAGTTAGCCAAAAAGTAGCTTCGAAAAACGCTTAGGTTAAGTTTCAGAGTTGCTTCTAATGTACCAAAGCTGGACTTAGACATAATTTCACTCTCACAACATTATGGCTGGTTGGAGACAGTCCGAACCACAAGTACCGGGTCCATGGTTCTGGCCATATACTGGGGGGACGGGGACGACTCCCATTAACCCCTGACCATACCGGAGATACGCTTATCACAATGCCTTACTGGTCTGTGCTGAAGCAGGGCATTCTGGCAGCCAAGTGGCTTGACCTTTATTAGTGAGCCTGGTTACCCCCTCTCGGAACCACAGACTTAGAAATCGCCAGCTCAAAAACAGTGCATAAAATATATTTATATATATACCCTTATACACCATTTTAATAAAAAATATCACAAAATTCTTCTAAGTCCCTCGGGAAGAGTGAAAGACGCGCACGTTCATTTTCAGAGCTCCTAGACATTCCTATAAGAAGTTAGCCAAAAAGTAGCTTCGAAAAAAGCTTAGGTTAAGTTTCAGATTTGCATCTAATGTACCGAAGCTAGACTTAGACATAATTTCACTCTCACAACATTATGGCTGGTTGGAGACAGTCCGAACCACAAATACCGGGTCCATGGTTCTGGCCATATACTGGGGGGACGGGGACGACTCCCATTAACCCCTGACTATACCGGGGATACGCTTATCACAATGCCTTACTGGTCTGTGCTGAAGCAGGGCATTCTGGCAGCCAAGTGGCTTGACCTTTATTAGTGAGCCTGGTTACCCCCTCTCGGAACCACAGACTTAGAAATCGCCAGCTCATATACAGTGCATAAAATATATTTATATATATACCCTTATACATCATTTTAATAAAAAATATCACAAAACTCTTCTAAGTCCCTCAGGAAGAGTGAAAGACGCGCACGTTCATTTTCAGAGCTCCTAGACCTTCCTATAAGAAGTTAGCCAAAAAGTAGCTTCGAAAAACGCTTAGGTTAAGTTTCAGAGTTGCTTCTAATGTACCGAAGCTGGACTTAGACATGCTGTAATTTCACTCTCACAACATTATGGCTGGTTGGAGACAGTCCGAACCACAAATACCGGGTCCATGGTTCTGGCCATATACTGGGGGGACGGGGACTACTCCCATTAACCCCTGACTATACCGGGGATACGCGTATCACACTGCCTTACTGGTCTGTGCTGAAGCAGGGCATTCTGGCAGCCAAGTGGCTTGACCTTTATTAGTGAGCCTGGTTACCCCCTCTCGGAACCACAGACTTAGAAATCGCCAGCTCATATACAGTGCATAAAATATATTTATATATATACCCTTATACACCATTTTAATAAAAAATATCACAAAATTCTTCTAAGTCCCTCTGGAAGAGTGAAAGACGCGCACGTTCATTTTCAGAGCTCCTAGACCTTCCTATAAGAAGTTAGCCAAAAAGTAGCTACGAAAAACGCTTAGGTTAAGTTTCAGAGTTGCTTATAATGTACCAAAGCTGGACTTACAGTAGACATAATTTCACTCTCACAACATTATGGCTGGTTGGAGACAGTCCGAACCACAAGTACTGGGTCCATGGTTCTGGGCGTATACTGGGGGGACGGGGACGACTCCCATTAACCCCTGACTATACCGGGGATACGCTTATCACAATGCCTTTCTGGTCTGTGCTGAAGCAGGGCATTCTGGCAACCAATTGGCTTGACTTTTATTAGTGAGCCTGGTTACCCCCTCTCGGAACCACAGACTTAGAAATCGCCAGCTCATATACAGTGCATAAAATATATTTATATATATACCCTTATACACCATTTAAATAAAAAATATCACAAAATTCTTCTACGTCACTCGGGAAGAGTGAAAGACGCGCACGTTCATTTTCAGAGCTCCTAGACCTTCCTATAAGAAGTTAGCCAAAAAGTAGCTTCGAAAAACGCTTAGGTTAAGTTTCAGAGTTGCTTCTAATGTACCAAAGCTGGACTTAGACATAATTTCACTCTCACAACATTATGGCTGGTTGGAGACAGTCCGAACCACAAGTATCGGGTCCATGGTTCTGGGCGTATACTGGGGGGACGGGGACGACTCCCATTAACCCCTGACTATACCGGGGATACGCTTATCACAATGCCTTTCTGGTCTGTGCTGAAGCAGGGCATTCTGGCAGCCAATTGGCTTGACTTTTATTAGTGAGCCTGGTTACCCCCTCTCGGAACCACAGACTTAGAAATCGCCAGCTCATATACAGTGCATAAAATATATTTATATATATACCCTTATACACCATTTTAATAAAAAATATCACAAAATTCTTCTAAGTCCCTCGGGAAGAGTGAAAGACGCGCACGTTCATTTTCAGAGCTCCTAGACCTTCCTATAAGAAGTTAGCCAAAAAGTAGCTTCGAAAAACGCTTAGGTTAAGTCTCAGAGTTGCATCTAATGTACCGAAGCTGGACTTAGACATAATTTCACTCTCACAACATTATGGCTGGTTGGAGACAGTCCGAACCACAAATACCGGGTCCATGGTTCTGGCCATATACTGGGGGGACGGGGACGACTCCCATTAACCCCTGACTATACCGGGGATACGCTTATCACAATGCCTTACTGGTCTGTGCTGAAGCAGGGCATTCTGGCAGCCAAGTGGCTTGACCTTTATTAGTGAGCCTGGTTACCCCCTCTCAGAACCACAGACTTAGAAATCGCCAGCTCATATACAGTGCATAAAATAAATTTATATATATATACCCTTATACTGTACACCATTTTAATAAAAAATATCACAAAATTCTTCTAAGTCCCTCTGGAAGAGTAAAAGACGCGTACGTTCATTTTCAGAGCTCTTAGACCTTCCTATAAGAAGTTAGCCAAAAAGTAGCTTCGAAAAACGCTTAGGTTAAGTTTCAGAGTTGCTTCTAATGTACCAAAGCTGGACTTAGACATAATTTCACTCTCACAACATTATGGCTGGTTGGAGACAGTCCGAACCACAATTACCGGGTCCATGGTTCTGGGCGTATACTGGGGGGACGGGGACGACTCCCATTAACCCCTGACTATACCGGGGATACGCTTATCACAATGCCTTACTGGTCTGTGCTGAAGCAGGGCATTCTGGCAGCCAATTGGCTTGACTTTTATTAGTGAGCCTGGTTACCCCCTCTCGGAACCACAGACTTAGAAATCGCCAGCTCATATACAGTGCATAAAATATATTTATATATATACCATTATACATCATTTTAATAAAAAATATCACAAAATTCTTCTAAGTCCCTCGGGAAGAGTGAAAGACGCGCACGTTCATTTTCAGAGCTCCTAGACCTTCCTATAAGAAGTTAGCCAACAAGTAGCTTCGAAAAACGCTTAGGTTAAGTTTCAGAGTTGTTTCTAATGTACTGAAGCTGGACTTAGACATAATTTCACTCTCACAACATTATGGCTGGTTGGAGACAGTCCGAACCACAAATACCGGGTCCATGGTTCTGGCCATATACTGGGGGGGGACGACGACTCCCATTAACCCCTGACTATACCGGGGATACGCTTATCACAATGCCTTTCTGGTCTGTGCTGAAGCAGGGCATTCTGGCAGCCAATTGGCTTGACTTTTATTAGTGAGCCTGGTTACCCCCTCTCGGAACCACAGACTTAGAAATCGCCAGCTCATATACAGTGCATAAAATATATTTATATATATACCATTATACATCATTTTAATAAAAAATATCACAAAATTCTTCTAAGTCCCTCGGGAAGAGTGAAAGACGCGCACGTTCATTTTCAGAGCTCCTAGACCTTTCTATAAGAAGTTAGCCAAAAAGTAGCTTCGAAAAACGCTTAGGTTAAGTTTCAGAGTTGTTTCTAATGTACTGAAGCTGGACTTAGACATAATTTCACTCTCACAACATTATGGCTGGTTGGAGACAGTCCGAACCACAAATACCGGGTCCATGGTTCTGGCCATATACTGGGGGGACGGGGACGACTCCCATTAACCCCTGACTATACCGGGGATACGCTTATCACAATGCCTTACTGGTCTGTGCTGAAGCAGAGCATTCTGGCAGCCAAGTGGCTTGACCTTTATTAGTGAGCCTGGTTACCCCCTCTCGGAACCACAGACTTAGAAATCGCCAGCTCATATACAGTGCATAAAATAAATGTATATATATATACCCTTATACACCCTTTTAATAAAAAATATCACAAAATTCTTCTAAGTCCCTCGGGAAGAGTGAAAGACGCGCACGTTCATTTACAGAGCTCCTAGACCTTCCTATAAGAAGTTAGCCAAAAAGTAGCTTCGAAAAACGCTTAGGTTAAGTTTCAGAGTTGCTTGTAATGTACCGAAGCTGGACTTGGACATAATTTCACTCTCACAACATTATGGCTGGTTGGAGACAGTCCGAACCACAAGTACCGGGTCCATGGTTCTGGGCGTATACTGGGGGGACGGGGACGACTCCCATTAACCCCTGACTATACCGGGGATACGCTTATCACAATGCCTTTCTGGTCTGTGCTGAAGCAGGGCATTCTGGCAGCCAAGTGGCTTGAACTTTATTAGTGAGCCTGGTTACCCCCTCTCGGAACCACAGACTTAGAAATCGCCAGCTCATATAGAGTGCATAAAATATATTTATATATATACCCTTATTCACCATTTTAATAAAAAATATCACAAAATTCTTCTAAGTCCCTCGGGAATAGTGAAAGACGCGCACGTTCATTTTCAGAGCTCCTAGACCTTCCTATAAGAAGTTAGCCAAAAAGTAGCTTCTAAAAACGCTTAGGTTAATTTTCAGAGTTGCTTCTAATGTACCGAAGCTGGACTTAGACATAATTTCACTCTCACAACATTATGGCTGGTTGGAGACAGTCCGAACTACAAATAGCGGGTCCATGGTACTGGGCATATACTGGGGGGACGGGGACGACTCCCATTAACCCCTGACTATACCGGGGATACGCTTATCACAATGCCTTTCTGGTCTGTGCTGAAGCAGGGCATTCTGGCAGCCAAGTGGCTTGACCTTTATTAGTGAGCCTGGTTACCCCCTCTCAGAACCACAGACTTAGAAATCGCCAGCTCATATACAGTGCATAAAATATATTTATATATATACCCTTATACACCATTTTAATAAAAAATATCACAAAATTCTTCTAAGTCCCTCGGGAAGAGTGAAAGACGCGCAGGTTCATTGTCAGAGCTCCTAGACCTTCCTATAAGAAGTTAGCCAAAAAGTAGCTTCTAAAAACGCTTAGGTTAAGTTTCAGAGTTGCTTCTAATGTACCGAAGCTGGACTTAGACATAATTTCACTCTCACAACATTATGGCTGGTTGGAGACAGTCCGAACCACAAGTACCGGGTCCATGGTTCTGGGCGTATACTGGGGGGACGGGGACGACTCCCATTAACCCCTGACTATACCGGGGATACGCTTATCACAATGCCTTTCTGGTCTGTGCTGAAGCAGGGCATTCTGGCAGCCAAGTGGCTTGAACTTTATTAGTGAGCCTGGTTACCCCCTCTCGGAACCACAGACTTAGAAATCGCCAGCTCATATAGAGTGCATAAAATATATTTATATATATATACCCTTATACACCATTTTAATAAAAAATATCACAAAATTCTTCTAAGTCCCTCGGGAAGAGTGAAAGACGCGCACGTTCATTTTCAGAGCTCCTAGACCTTCCTATAAGAAGTTAGCCAAAAAGTAGCTTCGAAAAACGCTTAGGTTAAGTTTCAGAGTTGCTTGTAATGTACCGAAGCTGGACTTGGACATAATTTCACTCTCACAACATTATGGCTGGTTGGAGACAGTCCGAACCACAAGTACCGGGTCCATAGCTCTGGGCGTATACTGGGGGGACGGGGACGACTCCCATTAACCCCTGACTATACCGGGGATACGCTTATCACAATGCCTTTCTGGTCTGTGCTGAAGCAGGGCATTCTGGCAGCCAAGTGGCTTGGCCTTTATTAGTGAGCCTGGTTACCCCCTCTCGGAACCACAGACTTAGAAATCGCCAGCTCATATACAGTGCATAAAATATATTTATATATATACCCTTTTACACCATTTTAATAAAAAATATCACAAAATTCTTCTAAGTCCCTCGGGAAGAGTGAAAGACGCGCACGTTCATTTATAGTGCTCCTAGACCTTCCTATAAGAAGTTAGCCAAAAAGCAGCTTCTAAAAACGCTTACAGTAGGTTAAGTTTCAGAGTTGCTTCTAATGTACCGAAGCTGGACTTAGACATAATTTCACTCTCACAACATTATGGCTGGTTGGAGACAGTCCGAACCACAATTAGCGGGTCCATGGTTCTGGGCATATACTGGGGGGACGGGGACGACTCCCATTAACCCCTGACTATACCGGGGATACGCTTATCACAATGCCTTTCTGGTCTGTGCTGAAGCAGGGCATTCTGGCAGCCAAGTGGCTTGACCTTTATTAGTGAGCCTGGTTACCCCCTCTCAGAACCACAGACTTAGAAATCGCCAGCTCATATACAGTGCATAAAATATATTTATATATATACCCTTATACACCATTTTAATAAAAAATATCACAAAATTCTTCTAAGTCCCTCGGGAAGAGTGAAAGACGCGCACGTTCATTTTCAGAGCTCCTAGACCTTCCTATAAGAAGTTAGCCAAAAAGTAGCTTCTAAAAACGCTTAGGTTAAGTTTCAGAGTTGCTTCTAATGTACCGAAGCTGGACTTAGACATAATTTCACTCTCACAACATTATGGCTGGTTGGAGACAGTCCGAACCACAAGTACCGGGTCCATGGTTCTGGGCGTATACTGGGGGGACGGGGACGACTCCCATTAACCCCTGACTATACCGGGGATACGCTTATCACAATGCCTTTCTGGTCTGTGCTGAAGCAGGGCATTCTGGCAGCCAAGTGGCTTGAACTTTATTAGTGAGCCTGGTTACCCCCTCTCGGAACCACAGACTTAGAAATCGCCAGCTCATATAGAGTGCATAAAATATATTTATATATATACCCTTATTCACCATTTTAATAAAAAATATCACAAAATTCTTCTAAGTCCCTCGGGAATAGTGAAAGACGCGCACGTTCATTTTCAGAGCTCCTAGACCTTCCTATAAGAAGTTAGCCAAAAAGTAGCTTCTAAAAACGCTTAGGTTAATTTTCAGAGTTGCTTCTAATGTACCGAAGCTGGACTTAGACATAATTTCACTCTCACAACATTATGGCTGGTTGGAGACAGTCCGAACTACAAATAGCGGGTCCATGGTACTGGGCATATACTGGGGGGACGGGGACGACTCCCATTAACCCCTGACTATACCGGGGATACGCTTATCACAATGCCTTTCTGGTCTGTGCTGAAGCAGGGCATTCTGGCAGCCAAGTGGCTTGACCTTTATTAGTGAGCCTGGTTACCCCCTCTCAGAACCACAGACTTAGAAATCGCCAGCTCATATACAGTGCATAAAATATATTTATATATATACCCTTATACACCATTTTAATAAAAAATATCACAAAATTCTTCTAAGTCCCTCGGGAAGAGTGAAAGACGCGCACGTTCATTTTCAGAGCTCCTAGACCTTCCTATAAGAAGTTAGCCAAAAAGTAGCTACTAAAAACGCTTAGGTTAAGTTTCAGAGTTGCTTCTAATGTACCGAAGCTGGACTTAGACATAATTTCACTCTCACAACATTATGGCTGGTTGGAGACAGTCCGAACCACAAGTACCGGGTCCATGGTTCTGGGCGTATACTGGGGGGACGGGGACGACTCCCATTAACCCCTGACTATACCGGGGATACGCTTATCACAATGCCTTTCTGGTCTGTGCTGAAGCAGGGCATTCTGGCAGCCAAGTGGCTTGAACTTTATTAGTGAGCCTGGTTACTCCCTCTCGAAACCACAGACTTAGAAATCGCCAGCTCATATAGAGTGCATAAAATATATTTATATATATACCCTTATTCACCATTTTAATAAAAAATATCACAAAATTCTTCTAAGTCCCTCGGGAATAGTGAAAGACGCGCACGTTCATTTTCAGAGCTCCTAGACCTTCCTATAAGAAGTTAGCCAAAAAGTAGCTTCTAAAAACGCTTAGGTTAATTTTCAGAGTTGCTTCTAATGTACCGAAGCTGGACTTAGACATAATTTCACTCTCACAACATTATGGCTGGTTGGAGACAGTCCGAACTACAAATAGCGGGTCCATGGTACTGGGCATATACTGGGGGGACGGGGACGACTCCCATTAACCCCTGACTATACCGGGGATACGCTTATCACAATGCCTTTCTGGTCTGTGCTGAAGCAGGGCATTCTGGCAGCCAAGTGGCTTGACCTTTATTAGTGAGCCTGGTTACCCCCTCTCAGAACCACAGACTTAGAAATCGCCAGCTCATATACAGTGCATAAAATATATTTATATATATACCCTTATACACCATTTTAATAAAAAATATCACAAAATTCTTCTAAGTCCCTCGGGAAGAGTGAAAGACGCGCAGGTTCATTGTCAGAGCTCCTAGACCTTCCTATAAGAAGTTAGCCAAAAAGTAGCTTCTAAAAACGCTTAGGTTAAGTTTCAGAGTTGCTTCTAATGTACCGAAGCTGGACTTAGACATAATTTCACTCTCACAACATTATGGCTGGTTGGAGACAGTCCGAACCACAAGTACCGGGTCCATGGTTCTGGGCGTATACTGGGGGGACGGGGACGACTCCCATTAACCCCTGACTATACCGGGGATACGCTTATCACAATGCCTTTCTGGTCTGTGCTGAAGCAGGGCATTCTGGCAGCCAAGTGGCTTGACCTTTATTAGTGAGCCTGGTTACCCCCTCTCGGAACCACAGACTTAGAAATCGCCAGCTCATATACAGTGCATAAAATATATTTATATATATATACCCTTATACACCCTTTTAATAAAAAATATCACAAAATTCTTCTAAGTCCCTCGGGAAGAGTGAAAGACGCGCACGTTCATTTACAGAGCTCCTAGACCTTCCTATAAGAAGTTAGCCAAAAAGCAGCTTTGAAAAACGCTTATGTTAAGTTTCAGAGTTGCTTCTAATGTACCGAAGCTGGACTTAGACATAATTTCACTCTCACAACATTATGGCTGGTTGGAGACAGTCCGAACCACAAATAGCGGGTCCATGGTTCTGGGCATATACTGGGGGGACGGGGACGACTCCCATTAACCCCTGACTATACCGGGGATACGCTTATCACAATGCCTTTCTGGTCTGTGCTGAAGCAGGGCATTCTGGCAGCCAAGTGGCTTGACCTTTATTAGTGAGCCTGGTTACCCCCTCTCAGAACCACAGACTTAGAAATCGCCAGCTCATATACAGTGCATAAAATATATTTATATATATACCCTTATACACCATTTTAATAAAAAATATCACAAAATTCTTCTAAGTCCCTCGGGAAGAGTGAAAGACGCGCACGTTCATTTTCAGAGCTCCTAGACCTTCCTATAAGAAGTTAGCCAAAAAGCAGCTTCTAAAAACGCTTAGGTTAAGTTTCAGAGTTGCTTCTAATGTACCGAAGCTGGACTTAGACATAATTTCACTCTCACAACATTATGGCTGGTTGGAGACAGTCCGAACCACAAATAGCGGGTCCATGGTTCTGGGCATATACTGGGGGGACGGGGACGACTCCCATTAACCCCTGACTATACCGGGGATACGCTTATCACAATGACTTTCTGGTCTGTGCTGAAGCAGGGCATTCTGGCAGCCAAGTGGCTTGACCTTTATTAGTGAGCCTGGTTACCCCCTCTCAGAACCACAGACTTAGAAATCGCCAGCTCATATACAGTGCATAAAATATATTTATATATATACCCTTATACACCATTTTAATAAAAAATATCACAAAATTCTTCTAAGTCCCTCGGGAAGAGTGAAAGACGCGCAGGTTCATTTTCAGAGCTCCTAGACCTTCCTATAAGAAGTTAGCCAAAAAGTAGCTTCTAAAAACGCTTAGGTTAAGTTTCAGAGTTGCTTCTAATGTACCGAAGCTGGACTTAGACATAATTTCACTCTCACAACATTATGGCTGGTTGGAGACAGTCCGAAACACAAGTACCGGGTCCATGGTTCTGGGCGTATACTGGGGGGGCGTGGGGGACTCCCATTAACCCCTGACTATACCGGGGATACGCTTATCACAATGCCTTTCTGGTCTGTGCTGAAGCAGGGCATTCTGGCAGCCAAGTGGCTTGAACTTTATTAGTGAGCCTGGTTACCCCCTCTCGAAACCACAGACTTAGAAATCGCCAGCTCATATAGAGTGCATAAAATATATTTATATATATACCCTTATTCACCATTTTAATAAAAAATATCACAAAATTCTTCTAAGTCCCTCGGGAATAGTGAAAGACGCGCACGTTCATTTTCAGAGCTCCTAGACCTTCCTATAAGAAGTTAGCCAAAAAGTAGCTTCTAAAAACGCTTAGGTTAATTTTCAGAGTTGCTTCTAATGTACCGAAGCTGGACTTAGACATAATTTCACTCTCACAACATTATGGCTGGTTGGAGACAGTCCGAACTACAAATAGCGGGTCCATGGTACTGGGCATATACTGGGGGGACGGGGACGACTCCCATTAACCCCTGACTATACCGGGGATACGCTTATCACAATGCCTTTCTGGTCTGTGCTGAAGCAGGGCATTCTGGCAGCCAAGTGGCTTGACCTTTATTAGTGAGCCTGGTTACCCCCTCTCAGAACCACAGACTTAGAAATCGCCAGCTCATATACAGTGCATAAAATATATTTATATATATACCCTTATACACCATTTTAATAAAAAATATCACAAAATTCTTCTAAGTCCCTCGGGAAGAGTGAAAGACGCGCAGGTTCATTGTCAGAGCTCCTAGACCTTCCTATAAGAAGTTAGCCAAAAAGTAGCTTCTAAAAACGCTTAGGTTAAGTTTCAGAGTTGCTTCTAATGTACCGAAGCTGGACTTAGACATAATTTCACTCTCACAACATTATGGCTGGTTGGAGACAGTCCGAACCACAAGTACCGGGTCCATGGTTCTGGGCGTATACTGGGGGGACGGGGACGACTCCCATTAACCCCTGACTATACCGGGGATACGCTTATCACAATGCCATTCTGGTCTGTGCTGAAGCAGGGCATTCTGGCAGCCAAGTGGCTTGAACTTTATTAGTGAGCCTGGTTACCCCCTCTCGGAACCACAGACTTAGAAATCGCCAGCTCATATAGAGTGCATAAAATATATTTATATATATACCCTTATTCACCATTTTAATAAAAAATATCACAAAATTCTTCTAAGTCCCTCGGGAATAGTGAAAGACGCGCACGTTCATTTTCAGAGCTCCTAGACCTTCCTATAAGAAGTTAGCCAAAAAGTAGCTACTAAAAACGCTTAGGTTAAGTTTCAGAGTTGCTTCTAATGTACCGAAGCTGGACTTAGACATAATTTCACTCTCACAACATTATGGCTGGTTGGAGACAGTCCGAACCACAAGTACCGGGTCCATGGTTCTGGGCGTATACTGGGGGGACGGGGACGACTCCCATTAACCCCTGACTATACCGGGGATACGCTTATCACAATGCCTTTCTGGTCTGTGCTGAAGCAGGGCATTCTGGCAGCCAAGTGGCTTGAACTTTATTAGTGAGCCTGGTTACCCCCTCTCGAAACCACAGACTTAGAAATCGCCAGCTCATATAGAGTGCATAAAATATATTTATATATATACCCTTATTCACCATTTTAATAAAAAATATCACAAAATTCTTCTAAGTCCCTCGGGAATAGTGAAAGACGCGCACGTTCATTTTCAGAGCTCCTAGACCTTCCTATAAGAAGTTAGCCAAAAAGTAGCTTCTAAAAACGCTTAGGTTAATTTTCAGAGTTGCTTCTAATGTACCGAAGCTGGACTTAGACATAATTTCACTCTCACAACATTATGGCTGGTTGGAGACAGTCCGAACTACAAATAGCGGGTCCATGGTACTGGGCATATACTGGGGGGACGGGGACGACTCCCATTAACCCCTGACTATACCGGGGATACGCTTATCACAATGCCTTTCTGGTCTGTGCTGAAGCAGGGCATTCTGGCAGCCAAGTGGCTTGACCTTTATTAGTGAGCCTGGTTACCCCCTCTCAGAACCACAGACTTAGAAATCGCCAGCTCATATACAGTGCATAAAATATATTTATATATATACCCTTATACACCATTTTAATAAAAAATATCACAAAATTCTTCTAAGTCCCTCGGGAAGAGTGAAAGACGCGCAGGTTCATTGTCAGAGCTCCTAGACCTTCCTATAAGAAGTTAGCCAAAAAGTAGCTTCTAAAAACGCTTAGGTTAAGTTTCAGAGTTGCTTCTAATGTACCGAAGCTGGACTTAGACATAATTTCACTCTCACAACATTATGGCTGGTTGGAGACAGTCCGAACCACAAGTACCGGGTCCATGGTTCTGGGCGTATACTGGGGGGACGGGGACGACTCCCATTAACCCCTGACTATACCGGGGATACGCTTATCACAATGCCTTTCTGGTCTGTGCTGAAGCAGGGCATTCTGGCAGCCAAGTGGCTTGACCTTTATTAGTGAGCCTGGTTACCCCCTCTCGGAACCACAGACTTAGAAATCGCCAGCTCATATACAGTGCATAAAATATATTTATATATATATACCCTTATACACCCTTTTAATAAAAAATATCACAAAATTCTTCTAAGTCCCTCGGGAAGAGTGAAAGACGCGCACGTTCATTTACAGAGCTCCTAGACCTTCCTATAAGAAGTTAGCCAAAAAGCAGCTTTGAAAAACGCTTATGTTAAGTTTCAGAGTTGCTTCTAATGTACCGAAGCTGGACTTAGACATAATTTCACTCTCACAACATTATGGCTGGTTGGAGACAGTCCGAACCACAAATAGCGGGTCCATGGTTCTGGGCATATACTGGGGGGACGGGGACGACTCCCATTAACCCCTGACTATACCGGGGATACGCTTATCACAATGCCTTTCTGGTCTGTGCTGAAGCAGGGCATTCTGGCAGCCAAGTGGCTTGACCTTTATTAGTGAGCCTGGTTACCCCCTCTCAGAACCACAGACTTAGAAATCGCCAGCTCATATACAGTGCATAAAATATATTTATATATATACCCTTATACACCATTTTAATAAAAAATATCACAAAATTCTTCTAAGTCCCTCGGGAAGAGTGAAAGACGCGCACGTTCATTTTCAGAGCTCCTAGACCTTCCTATAAGAAGTTAGCCAAAAAGCAGCTTCTAAAAACGCTTAGGTTAAGTTTCAGAGTTGCTTCTAATGTACCGAAGCTGGACTTAGACATAATTTCACTCTCACAACATTATGGCTGGTTGGAGACAGTCCGAACCACAAATAGCGGGTCCATGGTTCTGGGCATATACTGGGGGGACGGGGACGACTCCCATTAACCCCTGACTATACCGGGGATACGCTTATCACAATGACTTTCTGGTCTGTGCTGAAGCAGGGCATTCTGGCAGCCAAGTGGCTTGACCTTTATTAGTGAGCCTGGTTACCCCCTCTCAGAACCACAGACTTAGAAATAGCCAGCTCATATACAGTGCATAAAATATATTTATATATATACCCTTATACACCATTTTAATAAAAAATATCACAAAATTCTTCTAAGTCCCTCGGGAAGAGTGAAAGACGCGCAGGTTCATTTTCAGAGCTCCTAGACCTTCCTATAAGAAGTTAGCCAAAAAGTAGCTTCTAAAAACGCTTAGGTTAAGTTTCAGAGTTGCTTCTAATGTACCGAAGCTGGACTTAGACATAATTTCACTCTCACAACATTATGGCTGGTTGGAGACAGTCCGAAACACAAGTACCGGGTCCATGGTTCTGGGCGTATACTGGGGGGGCGGGGGGGACTCCCATTAACCCCTGACTATACCGGGGATACGCTTATCACAATGCCTTTCTGGTCTGTGCTGAAGCAGGGCATTCTGGCAGCCAAGTGGCTTGAACTTTATTAGTGAGCCTGGTTACCCCCTCTCGAAACCACAGACTTAGAAATCGCCAGCTCATATAGAGTGCATAAAATATATTTATATATATACCCTTATTCACCATTTTAATAAAAAATATCACAAAATTCTTCTAAGTCCCTCGGGAATAGTGAAAGACGCGCACGTTCATTTTCAGAGCTCCTAGACCTTCCTATAAGAAGTTAGCCAAAAAGTAGCTTCTAAAAACGCTTAGGTTAATTTTCAGAGTTGCTTCTAATGTACCGAAGCTGGACTTAGACATAATTTCACTCTCACAACATTATGGCTGGTTGGAGACAGTCCGAACTACAAATAGCGGGTCCATGGTACTGGGCATATACTGGGGGGACGGGGACGACTCCCATTAACCCCTGACTATACCGGGGATACGCTTATCACAATGCCTTTCTGGTCTGTGCTGAAGCAGGGCATTCTGGCAGCCAAGTGGCTTGACCTTTATTAGTGAGCCTGGTTACCCCCTCTCAGAACCACAGACTTAGAAATCGCCAGCTCATATACAGTGCATAAAATATATTTATATATATACCCTTATACACCATTTTAATAAAAAATATCACAAAATTCTTCTAAGTCCCTCGGGAAGAGTGAAAGACGCGCAGGTTCATTGTCAGAGCTCCTAGACCTTCCTATAAGAAGTTAGCCAAAAAGTAGCTTCTAAAAACGCTTAGGTTAAGTTTCAGAGTTGCTTCTAATGTACCGAAGCTGGACTTAGACATAATTTCACTCTCACAACATTATGGCTGGTTGGAGACAGTCCGAACCACAAGTACCGGGTCCATGGTTCTGGGCGTATACTGGGGGGACGGGGACGACTCCCATTAACCCCTGACTATACCGGGGATACGCTTATCACAATGCCTTTCTGGTCTGTGCTGAAGCAGGGCATTCTGGCAGCCAAGTGGCTTGACCTTTATTAGTGAGCCTGGTTACCCCCTCTCGGAACCACAGACTTAGAAATCGCCAGCTCATATACAGTGCATAAAATATATTTATATATATATACCCTTATACACCCTTTTAATAAAAAATATCACAAAATTCTTCTAAGTCCCTCGGGAAGAGTGAAAGACGCGCACGTTCATTTACAGAGCTCCTAGACCTTCCTATAAGAAGTTAGCCAAAAAGCAGCTTTGAAAAACGCTTATGTTAAGTTTCAGAGTTGCTTCTAATGTACCGAAGCTGGACTTAGACATAATTTCACTCTCACAACATTATGGCTGGTTGGAGACAGTCCGAACCACAAATAGCGGGTCCATGGTTCTGGGCATATACTGGGGGGACGGGGACGACTCCCATTAACCCCTGACTATACCGGGGATACGCTTATCACAATGCCTTTCTGGTCTGTGCTGAAGCAGGGCATTCTGGCAGCCAAGTGGCTTGACCTTTATTAGTGAGCCTGGTTACCCCCTCTCAGAACCACAGACTTAGAAATCGCCAGCTCATATACAGTGCATAAAATATATTTATATATATACCCTTATACACCATTTTAATAAAAAATATCACAAAATTCTTCTAAGTCCCTCGGGAAGAGTGAAAGACGCGCACGTTCATTTTCAGAGCTCCTAGACCTTCCTATAAGAAGTTAGCCAAAAAGCAGCTTCTAAAAACGCTTAGGTTAAGTTTCAGAGTTGCTTCTAATGTACCGAAGCTGGACTTAGACATAATTTCACTCTCACAACATTATGGCTGGTTGGAGACAGTCCGAACCACAAATAGCGGGTCCATGGTTCTGGGCATATACTGGGGGGACGGGGACGACTCCCATTAACCCCTGACTATACCGGGGATACGCTTATCACAATGACTTTCTGGTCTGTGCTGAAGCAGGGCATTCTGGCAGCCAAGTGGCTTGACCTTTATTAGTGAGCCTGGTTACCCCCTCTCAGAACCACAGACTTAGAAATCGCCAGCTCATATACAGTGCATAAAATATATTTATATATATACCCTTATACACCATTTTAATAAAAAATATCACAAAATTCTTCTAAGTCCCTCGGGAAGAGTGAAAGACGCGCAGGTTCATTTTCAGAGCTCCTAGACCTTCCTATAAGAAGTTAGCCAAAAAGTAGCTTCTAAAAACGCTTAGGTTAAGTTTCAGAGTTGCTTCTAATGTACCGAAGCTGGACTTAGACATAATTTCACTCTCACAACATTATGGCTGGTTGGAGACAGTCCGAAACACAAGTACCGGGTCCATGGTTCTGGGCGTATACTGGGGGGGCGGGGGGGACTCCCATTAACCCCTGACTATACCGGGGATACGCTTATCACAATGCCTTTCTGGTCTGTGCTGAAGCAGGGCATTCTGGCAGCCAAGTGGCTTGAACTTTATTAGTGAGCCTGGTTACCCCCTCTCGAAACCACAGACTTAGAAATCGCCAGCTCATATAGAGTGCATAAAATATATTTATATATATACCCTTATTCACCATTTTAATAAAAAATATCACAAAATTCTTCTAAGTCCCTCGGGAATAGTGAAAGACGCGCACGTTCATTTTCAGAGCTCCTAGACCTTCCTATAAGAAGTTAGCCAAAAAGTAGCTTCTAAAAACGCTTAGGTTAATTTTCAGAGTTGCTTCTAATGTACCGAAGCTGGACTTAGACATAATTTCACTCTCACAACATTATGGCTGGTTGGAGACAGTCCGAACTACAAATAGCGGGTCCATGGTACTGGGCATATACTGGGGGGACGGGGACGACTCCCATTAACCCCTGACTATACCGGGGATACGCTTATCACAATGCCTTTCTGGTCTGTGCTGAAGCAGGGCATTCTGGCAGCCAAGTGGCTTGACCTTTATTAGTGAGCCTGGTTACCCCCTCTCAGAACCACAGACTTAGAAATCGCCAGCTCATATACAGTGCATAAAATATATTTATATATATACCCTTATACACCATTTTAATAAAAAATATCACAAAATTCTTCTAAGTCCCTCGGGAAGAGTGAAAGACGCGCAGGTTCATTGTCAGAGCTCCTAGACCTTCCTATAAGAAGTTAGCCAAAAAGTAGCTTCTAAAAACGCTTAGGTTAAGTTTCAGAGTTGCTTCTAATGTACCGAAGCTGGACTTAGACATAATTTCACTCTCACAACATTATGGCTGGTTGGAGACAGTCCGAACCACAAGTACCGGGTCCATGGTTCTGGGCGTATACTGGGGGGACGGGGACGACTCCCATTAACCCCTGACTATACCGGGGATACGCTTATCACAATGCCATTCTGGTCTGTGCTGAAGCAGGGCATTCTGGCAGCCAAGTGGCTTGAACTTTATTAGTGAGCCTGGTTACCCCCTCTCGGAACCACAGACTTAGAAATCGCCAGCTCATATAGAGTGCATAAAATATATTTATATATATACCCTTATTCACCATTTTAATAAAAAATATCACAAAATTCTTCTAAGTCCCTCGGGAAGAGTGAAAGACGCGCAGGTTCATTGTCAGAGCTCCTAGACCTTCCTATAAGAAGTTAGCCAAAAAGTAGCTTCTAAAAACGCTTAGGTTAAGTTTCAGAGTTGCTTCTAATGTACCGAAGCTGGACTTAGACATAATTTCACTCTCACAACATTATGGCTGGTTGGAGACAGTCCGAACCACAAGTACCGGGTCCATGGTTCTGGGCGTATACTGGGGGGACGGGGACGACTCCCATTAACCCCTGACTATACCGGGGATACGCTTATCACAATGCCTTTCTGGTCTGTGCTGAAGCAGGGCATTCTGGCAGCCAAGTGGCTTGACCTTTATTAGTGAGCCTGGTTACCCCCTCTCGGAACCACAGACTTAGAAATCGCCAGCTCATATACAGTGCATAAAATATATTTATATATATATACCCTTATACACCCTTTTAATAAAAAATATCACAAAATTCTTCTAAGTCCCTCGGGAAGAGTGAAAGACGCGCACGTTCATTTACAGAGCTCCTAGACCTTCCTATAAGAAGTTAGCCAAAAAGCAGCTTTGAAAAACGCTTATGTTAAGTTTCAGAGTTGCTTCTAATGTACCGAAGCTGGACTTAGACATAATTTCACTCTCACAACATTATGGCTGGTTGGAGACAGTCCGAACCACAAATAGCGGGTCCATGGTTCTGGGCATATACTGGGGGGACGGGGACGACTCCCATTAACCCCTGACTATACCGGGGATACGCTTATCACAATGCCTTTCTGGTCTGTGCTGAAGCAGGGCATTCTGGCAGCCAAGTGGCTTGACCTTTATTAGTGAGCCTGGTTACCCCCTCTCAGAACCACAGACTTAGAAATCGCCAGCTCATATACAGTGCATAAAATATATTTATATATATACCCTTATACACCATTTTAATAAAAAATATCACAAAATTCTTCTAAGTCCCTCGGGAAGAGTGAAAGACGCGCACGTTCATTTTCAGAGCTCCTAGACCTTCCTATAAGAAGTTAGCCAAAAAGCAGCTTCTAAAAACGCTTAGGTTAAGTTTCAGAGTTGCTTCTAATGTACCGAAGCTGGACTTAGACATAATTTCACTCTCACAACATTATGGCTGGTTGGAGACAGTCCGAACCACAAATAGCGGGTCCATGGTTCTGGGCATATACTGGGGGGACGGGGACGACTCCCATTAACCCCTGACTATACCGGGGATACGCTTATCACAATGACTTTCTGGTCTGTGCTGAAGCAGGGCATTCTGGCAGCCAAGTGGCTTGACCTTTATTAGTGAGCCTGGTTACCCCCTCTCAGAACCACAGACTTAGAAATCGCCAGCTCATATACAGTGCATAAAATATATTTATATATATACCCTTATACACCATTTTAATAAAAAATATCACAAAATTCTTCTAAGTCCCTCGGGAAGAGTGAAAGACGCGCAGGTTCATTTTCAGAGCTCCTAGACCTTCCTATAAGAAGTTAGCCAAAAAGTAGCTTCTAAAAACGCTTAGGTTAAGTTTCAGAGTTGCTTCTAATGTACCGAAGCTGGACTTAGACATAATTTCACTCTCACAACATTATGGCTGGTTGGAGACAGTCCGAAACACAAGTACCGGGTCCATGGTTCTGGGCGTATACTGGGGGGGCGGGGGGGACTCCCATTAACCCCTGACTATACCGGGGATACGCTTATCACAATGCCTTTCTGGTCTGTGCTGAAGCAGGGCATTCTGGCAGCCAAGTGGCTTGAACTTTATTAGTGAGCCTGGTTACCCCCTCTCGAAACCACAGACTTAGAAATCGCCAGCTTATATAGAGTGCATAAAATATATTTATATATATACCCTTATTCACCATTTTAATAAAAAATATCACAAAATTCTTCTAAGTCCCTCGGGAATAGTGAAAGACGCGCACGTTCATTTTCAGAGCTCCTAGACCTTCCTATAAGAAGTTAGCCAAAAAGCAGCTTCTAAAAACGCTTAGGTTAAGTTTCAGAGTTGCTTCTAATGTACCGAAGCTGGACTTAGACATAATTTCACTCTCACAACATTATGGCTGGTTGGAGACAGTCCGAACCACAAATAGCGGGTCCATGGTTCTGGGCATATACTGGGGGGACGGGGACGACTCCCATTAACCCCTGACTATACCGGGGATACGCTTATCACAATGACTTTCTGGTCTGTGCTGAAGCAGGGCATTCTGGCAGCCAAGTGGCTTGACCTTTATTAGTGAGCCTGGTTACCCCCTCTCAGAACCACAGACTTAGAAATCGCCAGCTCATATACAGTGCATAAAATATATTTATATATATACCCTTATACACCATTTTAATAAAAAATATCACAAAATTCTTCTAAGTCCCTCGGGAAGAGTGAAAGACGCGCAGGTTCATTGTCAGAGCTCCTAGACCTTCCTATAAGAAGTTAGCCAAAAAGTAGCTTCTAAAAACGCTTAGGTTAAGTTTCAGAGTTGCTTCTAATGTACCGAAGCTGGACTTAGACATAATTTCACTCTCACAACATTATGGCTGGTTGGAGACAGTCCGAACCACAAGTACCGGGTCCATGGTTCTGGGCGTATACTGGGGGGACGGGGACGACTCCCATTAACCCCTGACTATACCGGGGATACGCTTATCACAATGCCATTCTGGTCTGTGCTGAAGCAGGGCATTCTGGCAGCCAAGTGGCTTGAACTTTATTAGTGAGCCTGGTTACCCCCTCTCGGAACCACAGACTTAGAAATCGCCAGCTCATATAGAGTGCATAAAATATATTTATATATATACCCTTATTCACCATTTTAATAAAAAATATCACAAAATTCTTCTAAGTCCCTCGGGAAGAGTGAAAGACGCGCAGGTTCATTGTCAGAGCTCCTAGACCTTCCTATAAGAAGTTAGCCAAAAAGTAGCTTCTAAAAACGCTTAGGTTAAGTTTCAGAGTTGCTTCTAATGTACCGAAGCTGGACTTAGACATAATTTCACTCTCACAACATTATGGCTGGTTGGAGACAGTCCGAACCACAAGTACCGGGTCCATGGTTCTGGGCGTATACTGGGGGGACGGGGACGACTCCCATTAACCCCTGACTATACCGGGGATACGCTTATCACAATGCCTTTCTGGTCTGTGCTGAAGCAGGGCATTCTGGCAGCCAAGTGGCTTGACCTTTATTAGTGAGCCTGGTTACCCCCTCTCGGAACCACAGACTTAGAAATCGCCAGCTCATATACAGTGCATAAAATATATTTATATATATATACCCTTATACACCCTTTTAATAAAAAATATCACAAAATTCTTCTAAGTCCCTCGGGAAGAGTGAAAGACGCGCACGTTCATTTACAGAGCTCCTAGACCTTCCTATAAGAAGTTAGCCAAAAAGCAGCTTTGAAAAACGCTTATGTTAAGTTTCAGAGTTGCTTCTAATGTACCGAAGCTGGACTTAGACATAATTTCACTCTCACAACATTATGGCTGGTTGGAGACAGTCCGAACCACAAATAGCGGGTCCATGGTTCTGGGCATATACTGGGGGGACGGGGACGACTCCCATTAACCCCTGACTATACCGGGGATACGCTTATCACAATGCCTTTCTGGTCTGTGCTGAAGCAGGGCATTCTGGCAGCCAAGTGGCTTGACCTTTATTAGTGAGCCTGGTTACCCCCTCTCAGAACCACAGACTTAGAAATCGCCAGCTCATATACAGTGCATAAAATATATTTATATATATACCCTTATACACCATTTTAATAAAAAATATCACAAAATTCTTCTAAGTCCCTCGGGAAGAGTGAAAGACGCGCACGTTCATTTTCAGAGCTCCTAGACCTTCCTATAAGAAGTTAGCCAAAAAGCAGCTTCTAAAAACGCTTAGGTTAAGTTTCAGAGTTGCTTCTAATGTACCGAAGCTGGACTTAGACATAATTTCACTCTCACAACATTATGGCTGGTTGGAGACAGTCCGAACCACAAATAGCGGGTCCATGGTTCTGGGCATATACTGGGGGGACGGGGACGACTCCCATTAACCCCTGACTATACCGGGGATACGCTTATCACAATGACTTTCTGGTCTGTGCTGAAGCAGGGCATTCTGGCAGCCAAGTGGCTTGACCTTTATTAGTGAGCCTGGTTACCCCCTCTCAGAACCACAGACTTAGAAATCGCCAGCTCATATACAGTGCATAAAATATATTTATATATATACCCTTATACACCATTTTAATAAAAAATATCACAAAATTCTTCTAAGTCCCTCGGGAAGAGTGAAAGACGCGCAGGTTCATTTTCAGAGCTCCTAGACCTTCCTATAAGAAGTTAGCCAAAAAGTAGCTTCTAAAAACGCTTAGGTTAAGTTTCAGAGTTGCTTCTAATGTACCGAAGCTGGACTTAGACATAATTTCACTCTCACAACATTATGGCTGGTTGGAGACAGTCCGAAACACAAGTACCGGGTCCATGGTTCTGGGCGTATACTGGGGGGGCGGGGGGGACTCCCATTAACCCCTGACTATACCGGGGATACGCTTATCACAATGCCTTTCTGGTCTGTGCTGAAGCAGGGCATTCTGGCAGCCAAGTGGCTTGAACTTTATTAGTGAGCCTGGTTACCCCCTCTCGAAACCACAGACTTAGAAATCGCCAGCTTATATAGAGTGCATAAAATATATTTATATATATACCCTTATTCACCATTTTAATAAAAAATATCACAAAATTCTTCTAAGTCCCTCGGGAATAGTGAAAGACGCGCACGTTCATTTTCAGAGCTCCTAGACCTTCCTATAAGAAGTTAGCCAAAAAGTAGCTTCTAAAAACGCTTAGGTTAATTTTCAGAGTTGCTTCTAATGTACCGAAGCTGGACTTAGACATAATTTCACTCTCACAACATTATGGCTGGTTGGAGACAGTCCGAACTACAAATAGCGGGTCCATGGTACTGGGCATATACTGGGGGGACGGGGACGACTCCCATTAACCCCTGACTATACCGGGGATACGCTTATCACAATGCCTTTCTGGTCTGTGCTGAAGCAGGGCATTCTGGCAGCCAAGTGGCTTGACCTTTATTAGTGAGCCTGGTTACCCCCTCTCAGAACCACAGACTTAGAAATCGCCAGCTCATATACAGTGCATAAAATATATTTATATATATACCCTTATACACCATTTTAATAAAAAATATCACAAAATTCTTCTAAGTCCCTCGGGAAGAGTGAAAGACGCGCACGTTCATTTTCAGAGCTCCTAGACCTTCCTATAAGAAGTTAGCCAAAAAGCAGCTTCTAAAAACGCTTAGGTTAAGTTTCAGAGTTGCTTCTAATGTACCGAAGCTGGACTTAGACATAATTTCACTCTCACAACATTATGGCTGGTTGGAGACAGTCCGAACCACAAATAGCGGGTCCATGGTTCTGGGCATATACTGGGGGGACGGGGACGACTCCCATTAACCCCTGACTATACCGGGGATACGCTTATCACAATGACTTTCTGGTCTGTGCTGAAGCAGGGCATTCTGGCAGCCAAGTGGCTTGACCTTTATTAGTGAGCCTGGTTACCCCCTCTCAGAACCACAGACTTAGAAATCGCCAGCTCATATACAGTGCATAAAATATATTTATATATATACCCTTATACACCATTTTAATAAAAAATATCACAAAATTCTTCTAAGTCCCTCGGGAAGAGTGAAAGACGCGCAGGTTCATTTTCAGAGCTCCTAGACCTTCCTATAAGAAGTTAGCCAAAAAGTAGCTTCTAAAAACGCTTAGGTTAAGTTTCAGAGTTGCTTCTAATGTACCGAAGCTGGACTTAGACATAATTTCACTCTCACAACATTATGGCTGGTTGGAGACAGTCCGAAACACAAGTACCGGGTCCATGGTTCTGGGCGTATACTGGGGGGGCGGGGGGGACTCCCATTAACCCCTGACTATACCGGGGATACGCTTATCACAATGCCTTTCTGGTCTGTGCTGAAGCAGGGCATTCTGGCAGCCAAGTGGCTTGAACTTTATTAGTGAGCCTGGTTACCCCCTCTCGAAACCACAGACTTAGAAATCGCCAGCTCATATAGAGTGCATAAAATATATTTATATATATACCCTTATTCACCATTTTAATAAAAAATATCACAAAATTCTTCTAAGTCCCTCGGGAATAGTGAAAGACGCGCACGTTCATTTTCAGAGCTCCTAGACCTTCCTATAAGAAGTTAGCCAAAAAGTAGCTTCTAAAAACGCTTAGGTTAATTTTCAGAGTTGCTTCTAATGTACCGAAGCTGGACTTAGACATAATTTCACTCTCACAACATTATGGCTGGTTGGAGACAGTCCGAACTACAAATAGCGGGTCCATGGTACTGGGCATATACTGGGGGGACGGGGACGACTCCCATTAACCCCTGACTATACCGGGGATACGCTTATCACAATGCCTTTCTGGTCTGTGCTGAAGCAGGGCATTCTGGCAGCCAAGTGGCTTGACCTTTATTAGTGAGCCTGGTTACCCCCTCTCAGAACCACAGACTTAGAAATCGCCAGCTCATATACAGTGCATAAAATATATTTATATATATACCCTTATACACCATTTTAATAAAAAATATCACAAAATTCTTCTAAGTCCCTCGGGAAGAGTGAAAGACGCGCAGGTTCATTGTCAGAGCTCCTAGACCTTCCTATAAGAAGTTAGCCAAAAAGTAGCTTCTAAAAACGCTTAGGTTAAGTTTCAGAGTTGCTTCTAATGTACCGAAGCTGGACTTAGACATAATTTCACTCTCACAACATTATGGCTGGTTGGAGACAGTCCGAACCACAAGTACCGGGTCCATGGTTCTGGGCGTATACTGGGGGGACGGGGACGACTCCCATTAACCCCTGACTATACCGGGGATACGCTTATCACAATGCCATTCTGGTCTGTGCTGAAGCAGGGCATTCTGGCAGCCAAGTGGCTTGAACTTTATTAGTGAGCCTGGTTAACCCCTCTCGGAACCACAGACTTAGAAATCGCCAGCTCATATAGAGTGCATAAAATATATTTATATATATACCCTTATTCACCATTTTAATAAAAAATATCACAAAATTCTTCTAAGTCCCTCGGGAATAGTGAAAGACGCGCACGTTCATTTTCAGAGCTCCTAGACCTTCCTATAAGAAGTTAGCCAAAAAGTAGCTTCTAAAAACGCTTAGGTTAATTTTCAGAGTTGCTTCTAATGTACCGAAGCTGGACTTAGACATAATTTCACTCTCACAACATTATGGCTGGTTGGAGACAGTCCGAACTACAAATAGCGGGTCCATGGTACTGGGCATATACTGGGGGGACGGGGACGACTCCCATTAACCCCTGACTATACCGGGGATACGCTTATCACAATGCCTTTCTGGTCTGTGCTGAAGCAGGGCATTCTGGCAGCCAAGTGGCTTGACCTTTATTAGTGAGCCTGGTTACCCCCTCTCAGAACCACAGACTTAGAAATCGCCAGCTCATATACAGTGCATAAAATATATTTATATATATACCCTTATACACCATTTTAATAAAAAATATCACAAAATTCTTCTAAGTCCCTCGGGAAGAGTGAAAGACGCGCACGTTCATTTTCAGAGCTCCTAGACCTTCCTATAAGAAGTTAGCCAAAAAGTAGCTTCTAAAAACGCTTAGGTTAAGTTTCAGAGTTGCTTCTAATGTACCGAAGCTGGACTTAGACATAATTTCACTCTCACAACATTATGGCTGGTTGGAGACAGTCCGAAACACAAGTACCGGGTCCATGGTTCTGGGCGTATACTGGGGGGGCGGGGGGGACTCCCATTAACCCCTGACTATACCGGGGATACGCTTATCACAATGCCTTTCTGGTCTGTGCTGAAGCAGGGCATTCTGGCAGCCAAGTGGCTTGAACTTTATTAGTGAGCCTGGTTACCCCCTCTCGAAACCACAGACTTAGAAATCGCCAGCTCATATAGAGTGCATAAAATATATTTATATATATACCCTTATTCACCATTTTAATAAAAAATATCACAAAATTCTTCTAAGTCCCTCGGGAATAGTGAAAGACGCGCACGTTCATTTTCAGAGCTCCTAGACCTTCCTATAAGAAGTTAGCCAAAAAGTAGCTTCTAAAAACGCTTAGGTTAATTTTCAGAGTTGCTTCTAATGTACCGAAGCTGGACTTAGACATAATTTCACTCTCACAACATTATGGCTGGTTGGAGACAGTCCGAACTACAAATAGCGGGTCCATGGTACTGGGCATATACTGGGGGGACGGGGACGACTCCCATTAACCCCTGACTATACCGGGGATACGCTTATCACAATGCCTTTCTGGTCTGTGCTGAAGCAGGGCATTCTGGCAGCCAAGTGGCTTGACCTTTATTAGTGAGCCTGGTTACCCCCTCTCAGAACCACAGACTTAGAAATCGCCAGCTCATATACAGTGCATAAAATATATTTATATATATACCCTTATACACCATTTTAATAAAAAATATCACAAAATTCTTCTAAGTCCCTCGGGAAGAGTGAAAGACGCGCAGGTTCATTGTCAGAGCTCCTAGACCTTCCTATAAGAAGTTAGCCAAAAAGTAGCTTCTAAAAACGCTTAGGTTAAGTTTCAGAGTTGCTTCTAATGTACCGAAGCTGGACTTAGACATAATTTCACTCTCACAACATTATGGCTGGTTGGAGACAGTCCGAACCACAAGTACCGGGTCCATGGTTCTGGGCGTATACTGGGGGGACGGGGACGACTCCCATTAACCCCTGACTATACCGGGGATACGCTTATCACAATGCCATTCTGGTCTGTGCTGAAGCAGGGCATTCTGGCAGCCAAGTGGCTTGAACTTTATTAGTGAGCCTGGTTACCCCCTCTCGGAACCACAGACTTAGAAATCGCCAGCTCATATAGAGTGCATAAAATATATTTATATATATACCCTTATTCACCATTTTAATAAAAAATATCACAAAATTCTTCTAAGTCCCTCGGGAATAGTGAAAGACGCGCACGTTCATTTTCAGAGCTCCTAGACCTTCCTATAAGAAGTTAGCCAAAAAGTAGCTTCTAAAAACGCTTAGGTTAATTTTCAGAGTTGCTTCTAATGTACCGAAGCTGGACTTAGACATAATTTCACTCTCACAACATTATGGCTGGTTGGAGACAGTCCGAACTACAAATAGCGGGTCCATGGTACTGGGCATATACTGGGGGGACGGGGACGACTCCCATTAACCCCTGACTATACCGGGGATACGCTTATCACAATGCCTTTCTGGTCTGTGCTGAAGCAGGGCATTCTGGCAGCCAAGTGGCTTGACCTTTATTAGTGAGCCTGGTTACCCCCTCTCAGAACCACAGACTTAGAAATCGCCAGCTCATATACAGTGCATAAAATATATTTATATATATACCCTTATACACCATTTTAATAAAAAATATCACAAAATTCTTCTAAGTCCCTCGGGAAGAGTGAAAGACGCGCACGTTCATTTTCAGAGCTCCTAGACCTTCCTATAAGAAGTTAGCCAAAAAGTAGCTACTAAAAACGCTTAGGTTAAGTTTCAGAGTTGCTTCTAATGTACCGAAGCTGGACTTAGACATAATTTCACTCTCACAACATTATGGCTGGTTGGAGACAGTCCGAACCACAAGTACCGGGTCCATGGTTCTGGGCGTATACTGGGGGGACGGGGACGACTCCCATTAACCCCTGACTATACCGGGGATACGCTTATCACAATGCCATTCTGGTCTGTGCTGAAGCAGGGCATTCTGGCAGCCAAGTGGCTTGAACTTTATTAGTGAGCCTGGTTACCCCCTCTCGGAACCACAGACTTAGAAATCGCCAGCTCATATAGAGTGCATAAAATATATTTATATATATACCCTTATTCACCATTTTAATAAAAAATATCACAAAATTCTTCTAAGTCCCTCGGGAATAGTGAAAGACGCGCACGTTCATTTTCAGAGCTCCTAGACCTTCCTATAAGAAGTTAGCCAAAAAGTAGCTTCTAAAAACGCTTAGGTTAATTTTCAGAGTTGCTTCTAATGTACCGAAGCTGGACTTAGACATAATTTCACTCTCACAACATTATGGCTGGTTGGAGACAGTCCGAACTACAAATAGCGGGTCCATGGTACTGGGCATATACTGGGGGGACGGGGACGACTCCCATTAACCCCTGACTATACCGGGGATACGCTTATCACAATGCCTTTCTGGTCTGTGCTGAAGCAGGGCATTCTGGCAGCCAAGTGGCTTGACCTTTATTAGTGAGCCTGGTTACCCCCTCTCAGAACCACAGACTTAGAAATCGCCAGCTCATATACAGTGCATAAAATATATTTATATATATACCCTTATACACCATTTTAATAAAAAATATCACAAAATTCTTCTAAGTCCCTCGGGAAGAGTGAAAGACGCGCAGGTTCATTGTCAGAGCTCCTAGACCTTCCTATAAGAAGTTAGCCAAAAAGTAGCTTCTAAAAACGCTTAGGTTAAGTTTCAGAGTTGCTTCTAATGTACCGAAGCTGGACTTAGACATAATTTCACTCTCACAACATTATGGCTGGTTGGAGACAGTCCGAACCACAAGTACCGGGTCCATGGTTCTGGGCGTATACTGGGGGGACGGGGACGACTCCCATTAACCCCTGACTATACCGGGGATACGCTTATCACAATGCCATTCTGGTCTGTGCTGAAGCAGGGCATTCTGGCAGCCAAGTGGCTTGAACTTTATTAGTGAGCCTGGTTACCCCCTCTCGGAACCACAGACTTAGAAATCGCCAGCTCATATAGAGTGCATAAAATATATTTATATATATACCCTTATTCACCATTTTAATAAAAAATATCACAAAATTCTTCTAAGTCCCTCGGGAATAGTGAAAGACGCGCACGTTCATTTTCAGAGCTCCTAGACCTTCCTATAAGAAGTTAGCCAAAAAGTAGCTTCTAAAAACGCTTAGGTTAATTTTCAGAGTTGCTTCTAATGTACCGAAGCTGGACTTAGACATAATTTCACTCTCACAACATTATGGCTGGTTGGAGACAGTCCGAACTACAAATAGCGGGTCCATGGTACTGGGCATATACTGGGGGGACGGGGACGACTCCCATTAACCCCTGACTATACCGGGGATACGCTTATCACAATGCCTTTCTGGTCTGTGCTGAAGCAGGGCATTCTGGCAGCCAAGTGGCTTGACCTTTATTAGTGAGCCTGGTTACCCCCTCTCAGAACCACAGACTTAGAAATCGCCAGCTCATATACAGTGCATAAAATATATTTATATATATACCCTTATACACCATTTTAATAAAAAATATCACAAAATTCTTCTAAGTCCCTCGGGAAGAGTGAAAGACGCGCACGTTCATTTTCAGAGCTCCTAGACCTTCCTATAAGAAGTTAGCCAAAAAGTAGCTACTAAAAACGCTTAGGTTAAGTTTCAGAGTTGCTTCTAATGTACCGAAGCTGGACTTAGACATAATTTCACTCTCACAACATTATGGCTGGTTGGAGACAGTCCGAACCACAAGTACCGGGTCCATGGTTCTGGGCGTATACTGGGGGGACGGGGACGACTCCCATTAACCCCTGACTATACCGGGGATACGCTTATCACAATGCCTTTCTGGTCTGTGCTGAAGCAGGGCATTCTGGCAGCCAAGTGGCTTGAACTTTATTAGTGAGCCTGGTTACCCCCTCTCGAAACCACAGACTTAGAAATCGCCAGCTCATATAGAGTGCATAAAATATATTTATATATATACCCTTATTCACCATTTTAATAAAAAATATCACAAAATTCTTCTAAGTCCCTCGGGAATAGTGAAAGACGCGCACGTTCATTTTCAGAGCTCCTAGACCTTCCTATAAGAAGTTAGCCAAAAAGTAGCTTCTAAAAACGCTTAGGTTAATTTTCAGAGTTGCTTCTAATGTACCGAAGCTGGACTTAGACATAATTTCACTCTCACAACATTATGGCTGGTTGGAGACAGTCCGAACTACAAATAGCGGGTCCATGGTACTGGGCATATACTGGGGGGACGGGGACGACTCCCATTAACCCCTGACTATACCGGGGATACGCTTATCACAATGCCTTTCTGGTCTGTGCTGAAGCAGGGCATTCTGGCAGCCAAGTGGCTTGACCTTTATTAGTGAGCCTGGTTACCCCCTCTCAGAACCACAGACTTAGAAATCGCCAGCTCATATACAGTGCATAAAATATATTTATATATATACCCTTATACACCATTTTAATAAAAAATATCACAAAATTCTTCTAAGTCCCTCGGGAAGAGTGAAAGACGCGCAGGTTCATTGTCAGAGCTCCTAGACCTTCCTATAAGAAGTTAGCCAAAAAGTAGCTTCTAAAAACGCTTAGGTTAAGTTTCAGAGTTGCTTCTAATGTACCGAAGCTGGACTTAGACATAATTTCACTCTCACAACATTATGGCTGGTTGGAGACAGTCCGAACCACAAGTACCGGGTCCATGGTTCTGGGCGTATACTGGGGGGACGGGGACGACTCCCATTAACCCCTGACTATACCGGGGATACGCTTATCACAATGCCTTTCTGGTCTGTGCTGAAGCAGGGCATTCTGGCAGCCAAGTGGCTTGACCTTTATTAGTGAGCCTGGTTACCCCCTCTCGGAACCACAGACTTAGAAATCGCCAGCTCATATACAGTGCATAAAATATATTTATATATATATACCCTTATACACCCTTTTAATAAAAAATATCACAAAATTCTTCTAAGTCCCTCGGGAAGAGTGAAAGACGCGCACGTTCATTTACAGAGCTCCTAGACCTTCCTATAAGAAGTTAGCCAAAAAGCAGCTTTGAAAAACGCTTATGTTAAGTTTCAGAGTTGCTTCTAATGTACCGAAGCTGGACTTAGACATAATTTCACTCTCACAACATTATGGCTGGTTGGAGACAGTCCGAACCACAAATAGCGGGTCCATGGTTCTGGGCATATACTGGGGGGACGGGGACGACTCCCATTAACCCCTGACTATACCGGGGATACGCTTATCACAATGCCTTTCTGGTCTGTGCTGAAGCAGGGCATTCTGGCAGCCAAGTGGCTTGACCTTTATTAGTGAGCCTGGTTACCCCCTCTCAGAACCACAGACTTAGAAATCGCCAGCTCATATACAGTGCATAAAATATATTTATATATATACCCTTATACACCATTTTAATAAAAAATATCACAAAATTCTTCTAAGTCCCTCGGGAAGAGTGAAAGACGCGCACGTTCATTTTCAGAGCTCCTAGACCTTCCTATAAGAAGTTAGCCAAAAAGCAGCTTCTAAAAACGCTTAGGTTAAGTTTCAGAGTTGCTTCTAATGTACCGAAGCTGGACTTAGACATAATTTCACTCTCACAACATTATGGCTGGTTGGAGACAGTCCGAACCACAAATAGCGGGTCCATGGTTCTGGGCATATACTGGGGGGACGGGGACGACTCCCATTAACCCCTGACTATACCGGGGATACGCTTATCACAATGACTTTCTGGTCTGTGCTGAAGCAGGGCATTCTGGCAGCCAAGTGGCTTGACCTTTATTAGTGAGCCTGGTTACCCCCTCTCAGAACCACAGACTTAGAAATCGCCAGCTCATATACAGTGCATAAAATATATTTATATATATACCCTTATACACCATTTTAATAAAAAATATCACAAAATTCTTCTAAGTCCCTCGGGAAGAGTGAAAGACGCGCAGGTTCATTTTCAGAGCTCCTAGACCTTCCTATAAGAAGTTAGCCAAAAAGTAGCTTCTAAAAACGCTTAGGTTAAGTTTCAGAGTTGCTTCTAATGTACCGAAGCTGGACTTAGACATAATTTCACTCTCACAACATTATGGCTGGTTGGAGACAGTCCGAAACACAAGTACCGGGTCCATGGTTCTGGGCGTATACTGGGGGGGTGGGGGGGACTCCCATTAACCCCTGACTATACCGGGGATACGCTTATCACAATGCCTTTCTGGTCTGTGCTGAAGCAGGGCATTCTGGCAGCCAAGTGGCTTGAACTTTATTAGTGAGCCTGGTTACCCCCTCTCGGAACCACAGACTTAGAAATCGCCAGCTCATATACAGTGCATAAAATATATTTATATATATACCCTTATACACCATTTTAATAAAAAATATCACAAAATTCTTCTAAGTCCCTCGGGAAGAGTGAAAGACGCGCACGTTCATTTTCAGAGCTCCTAGACCTTCCTATAAGAAGTTAGCCAAAAAGCAGCTTCTAAAAACGCTTAGGTTAAGTTTCAGAGTTGCTTCTAATGTACCGAAGCTGGACTTAGACATAATTTCACTCTCACAACATTATGGCTGGTTGGAGACAGTCCGAACCACAAATAGCGGGTCCATGGTTCTGGGCATATACTGGGGGGACGGGGACGACTCCCATTAACCCCTGACTATACCGGGGATACGCTTATCACAATGCCTTTCTGGTCTGTGCTGAAGCAGGGCATTCTGGCAGCCAAGTGGCTTGACCTTTATTAGTGAGCCTGGTTACCCCCTCTCAGAACCACAGACTTAGAAATCGCCAGCTCATATACAGTGCATAAAATATATTTATATATATACCCTTATACACCATTTTAATAAAAAATATCACAAAATTCTTCTAAGTCCCTCGGGAAGAGTGAAAGACGCGCACGTTCATTTACAGAGCTCCTAGACCTTCCTATAAGAAGTTAGCCAAAAAGCAGCTTCGAAAAACGCTTATGTTAAGTTTCAGAGTTGCTTCTAATGTACCGAAGCTGGACTTAGACATAATTTCACTCTCACAACATTATGGCAGGTTGGAGACAGTCCGAACCACAAATAGCGGGTCCATGGTTCTGGGCATATACTGGGGGGACGGGGACGACTCCCATTAACCCCTGACTATACCGGGGATACACTTATCACAATGCCTTTCTGGTCTGTGCTGAAGCAGTACATTCTGGCAGCCAAGTGGCTTGACCTTTATTAGTGAGCCTGGTTACCCCCTCTCAGAACCACAGACTTAGAAATCGCCAGCTCATATACAGTGCATAAAATATATTTATATATATACCCTTATACACCCTTTTAATAAAAAATATCACAAAATTCTTCTAAGTCCCTCGTGAAGAGTGAAAGACGCGCACGTTCATTTTCAGAGCTCCTAGACCTTCCTATAAGAAGTTAGCCAAAAAGTAGCTTCGAAAAACGCTTAGGTTAAGTTTCAGAGTTGCTTCTAATGTACCAAAGCTGGACTTAGACATAATTTCACTCTCACAACATTATGGCTGGTTGGAGACAGTCCGAACCACAAGTACCGGGTCCATGGTTCTGGGCGTATACTGGGGGGACGGGGACGACTCCCATTAACCCCTGACTATACCGGGGATACGCTTATCACAATGCCTTTCTGGTCTGTGCTGAAGCAGGGCATTCTGGCAGCCAAGTGGCTTGAACTTTATTAGTGAGCCTGGTTACCCCCTCTCGGAACCACAGACTTAGAAATCGCCAGCTCATATACAGTGCATAAAATATATTTATATATATATACCCTTATACACCATTTTAATAAAAAATATCACAAAATTCTTCTAAGTCCCTCGGGAAGAGTGAAAGACGCGCACGTTCATTTTCAGAGCTCCTAGACCTTCCTATAAGAAGTTAGCCAAAAAGTAGCTTCGAAAAACGCTTAGGTTAAGTTTCAGAGTTGCTTCTAATGTACCGAAGCTGGACTTAGACATAATTTCACTCTCACAACATTATGGCTGGTTGGAGACAGTCCGAACCACAAATAGCGGGTCCATGGTTCTGGGCATATACTGGGGGGACGGGGACGACTCCCATTAACCCCTGACTATACCGGGGATACGCTTATCACAATGCCTTTCTGGTCTGTGCTGAAGCAGGGCATTCTGGCAGCCAAGTGGCTTGACCTTTATTAGTGAGCCTGATTACCCCCTCTCAGAACCACAGACTTAGAAATCGCCAGCTCATATACAGTGCATAAAATATATTTATATATATACCCTTATACACCATTTTAATAAAAAATATCACAAAATTCTTCTAAGTCCCTCGGGAAGAGTGAAAGACGCGCACGTTCATTTTCAGAGCTCCTAGACCTTCCTATAAGAAGTTAGCCAAAAAGTAGCTTCTAAAAACGCTTAGGTTAAGTTTCAGAGTTGCTTCTAATGTACCGAAGCTGGACTTAGACATAATTTCACTCTCACAACATTATGGCTGGTTGGAGACAGTCCGAACCACAAGTACCGGGTCCATGGTTCTGGGCGTATACTGGGGGGACGGGGACGACTCCCATTAACCCCTGACTATACCGGGGATACGCTTATCACAATGCCTTTCTGGTCTGTGCTGAAGCAGGGCATTCTGGCAGCCAAGTGGCTTGAACTTTATTAGTGAGCCTGGTTACCCCCTCTCGGAACCACAGACTTAGAAATCGCCAGCTCATATAGAGTGCATAAAATATATTTATATATATACCCTTATACACCATTTTAATAAAAAATATCACAAAATTCTTCTAAGTCCCTCGGGAAGAGTGAAAGACGCGCACGTTCATTTTCAGAGCTCCTAGACCTTCCTATAAGAAGTTAGCCAAAAAGCAGCTTCTAAAAACGCTTAGGTTAAGTTTCAGAGTTGCTTCTAATGTACCGAAGCTGGACTTAGACATAATTTCACTCTCACAACATTATGGCTGGTTGGAGACAGTCCGAACCACAAATAGCGGGTCCATGGTTCTGGGCATATACTGGGGGGACGGGGACGACTCCCATTAACCCCTGACTATACCGGGGATACGCTTATCACAATGCCTTTCTGGTCTGTGCTGAAGCAGGGCATTCTGGCAGCCAAGTGGCTTGACCTTTATTAGTGAGCCTGGTTACCCCCTCTCAGAACCACAGACTTAGAAATCGCCAGCTCATATACAGTGCATAAAATATATTTATATATATACCCTTATACACCATTTTAATAAAAAATATCACAAAATTCTTCTAAGTCCCTCGGGAAGAGTGAAAGACGCGCAGGTTCATTTTCAGAGCTCCTAGACCTTCCTATAAGAAGTTAGCCAAAAAGTAGCTTCTAAAAACGCTTAGGTTAAGTTTCAGAGTTGCTTCTAATGTACCGAAGCTGGACTTAGACATAATTTCACTCTCACAACATTATGGCTGGTTGGAGACAGTCCGAACCACAAATAGCGGGTCCATGGTTCTGGGCATATACTGGGGGGACGGGGACGACTCCCATTAACCCCTGACTATACCGGGGATACGCTTATCACAATGCCTTTCTGGTCTGTGCTGAAGCAGGGCATTCTGGCAGCCAAGTGGCTTGACCTTTATTAGTGAGCCTGATTACCCCCTCTCAGAACCACAGACTTAGAAATCGCCAGCTCATATACAGTGCATAAAATATATTTATATATATACCCTTATACACCATTTTAATAAAAAATATCACAAAATTCTTCTAAGTCCCTCGGGAAGAGTGAAAGACGCGCACGTTCATTTTCAGAGCTCCTAGACCTTCCTATAAGAAGTTAGCCAAAAAGTAGCTTCTAAAAACGCTTAGGTTAAGTTTCAGAGTTGCTTCTAATGTACCGAAGCTGGACTTAGACATAATTTCACTCTCACAACATTATGGCTGGTTGGAGACAGTCCGAACCACAAGTACCGGGTCCATGGTTCTGGGCGTATACTGGGGGGACGGGGACGACTCCCATTAACCCCTGACTATACCGGGGATACGCTTATCACAATGCCTTTCTGGTCTGTGCTGAAGCAGGGCATTCTGGCAGCCAAGTGGCTTGAACTTTATTAGTGAGCCTGGTTACCCCCTCTCGGAACCACAGACTTAGAAATCGCCAGCTCATATAGAGTGCATAAAATATATTTATATATATACCCTTATACACCATTTTAATAAAAAATATCACAAAATTCTTCTAAGTCCCTCGGGAAGAGTGAAAGACGCGCACGTTCATTTTCAGAGCTCCTAGACCTTCCTATAAGAAGTTAGCCAAAAAGCAGCTTCTAAAAACGCTTAGGTTAAGTTTCAGAGTTGCTTCTAATGTACCGAAGCTGGACTTAGACATAATTTCACTCTCACAACATTATGGCTGGTTGGAGACAGTCCGAACCACAAGTACCGGGTCCATGGTTCTGGGCGTATACTGGGGGGACGGGGACGACTCCCATTAACCCCTGACTATACCGGGGATACGCTTATCACAATGCCTTTCTGGTCTGTGCTGAAGCAGGGCATTCTGGCAGCCAAGTGGCTTGAACTTTATTAGTGAGCCTGGTTACCCCCTCTCGGAACCACAGACTTAGAAATCGCCAGCTCATATAGAGTGCATAAAATATATTTATATATATACCCTTATACACCATTTTAATAAAAAATATCACAAAATTCTTCTAAGTCCCTCGGGAAGAGTGAAAGACGCGCACGTTCATTTTCAGAGCTCCTAGACCTTCCTATAAGAAGTTAGCCAAAAAGCAGCTTCTAAAAACGCTTAGGTTAAGTTTCAGAGTTGCTTCTAATGTACCGAAGCTGGACTTAGACATAATTTCACTCTCACAACATTATGGCTGGTTGGAGACAGTCCGAACCACAAATAGCGGGTCCATGGTTCTGGGCATATACTGGGGGGACGGGGACGACTCCCATTAACCCCTGACTATACCGGGGATACGCTTATCACAATGCCTTTCTGGTCTGTGCTGAAGCAGGGCATTCTGGCAGCCAAGTGGCTTGACCTTTATTAGTGAGCCTGGTTACCCCCTCTCAGAACCACAGACTTAGAAATCGCCAGCTCATATACAGTGCATAAAATATATTTATATATATACCCTTATACACCATTTTAATAAAAAATATCACAAAATTCTTCTAAGTCCCTCGGGAAGAGTGAAAGACGCGCAGGTTCATTTTCAGAGCTCCTAGACCTTCCTATAAGAAGTTAGCCAAAAAGTAGCTTCTAAAAACGCTTAGGTTAAGTTTCAGAGTTGCTTCTAATGTACCGAAGCTGGACTTAGACATAATTTCACTCTCACAACATTATGGCTGGTTGGAGACAGTCCGAACCACAAATAGCGGGTCCATGGTTCTGGGCATATACTGGGGGGACGGGGACGACTCCCATTAACCCCTGACTATACCGGGGATACGCTTATCACAATGCCTTTCTGGTCTGTGCTGAAGCAGGGCATTCTGGCAGCCAAGTGGCTTGACCTTTATTAGTGAGCCTGATTACCCCCCTCTCAGAACCACAGACTTAGAAATCGCCAGCTCATATACAGTGCATAAAATATATTTATATATATACCCTTATACACCATTTTAATAAAAAATATCACAAAATTCTTCTAAGTCCCTCGGGAAGAGTGAAAGACGCGCACGTTCATTTTCAGAGCTCCTAGACCTTCCTATAAGAAGTTAGCCAAAAAGTAGCTTCTAAAAACGCTTAGGTTAAGTTTCAGAGTTGCTTCTAATGTACCGAAGCTGGACTTAGACATAATTTCACTCTCACAACATTATGGCTGGTTGGAGACAGTCCGAACCACAAGTACCGGGTCCATGGTTCTGGGCGTATACTGGGGGGACGGGGACGACTCCCATTAACCCCTGACTATACCGGGGATACGCTTATCACAATGCCTTTCTGGTCTGTGCTGAAGCAGGGCATTCTGGCAGCCAAGTGGCTTGAACTTTATTAGTGAGCCTGGTTACCCCCTCTCGGAACCACAGACTTAGAAATCGCCAGCTCATATAGAGTGCATAAAATATATTTATATATATACCCTTATACACCATTTTAATAAAAAATATCACAAAATTCTTCTAAGTCCCTCGGGAAGAGTGAAAGACGCGCACGTTCATTTTCAGAGCTCCTAGACCTTCCTATAAGAAGTTAGCCAAAAAGCAGCTTCTAAAAACGCTTAGGTTAAGTTTCAGAGTTGCTTCTAATGTACCGAAGCTGGACTTAGACATAATTTCACTCTCACAACATTATGGCTGGTTGGAGACAGTCCGAACCACAAATAGCGGGTCCATGGTTCTGGGCATATACTGGGGGGACGGGGACGACTCCCATTAACCCCTGACTATACCGGGGATACGCTTATCACAATGCCTTTCTGGTCTGTGCTGAAGCAGGGCATTCTGGCAGCCAAGTGGCTTGACCTTTATTAGTGAGCCTGGTTACCCCCTCTCAGAACCACAGACTTAGAAATCGCCAGCTCATATACAGTGCATAAAATATATTTATATATATACCCTTATACACCATTTTAATAAAAAATATCACAAAATTCTTCTAAGTCCCTCGGGAAGAGTGAAAGACGCGCAGGTTCATTTTCAGAGCTCCTAGACCTTCCTATAAGAAGTTAGCCAAAAAGTAGCTTCTAAAAACGCTTAGGTTAAGTTTCAGAGTTGCTTCTAATGTACCGAAGCTGGACTTAGACATAATTTCACTCTCACAACATTATGGCTGGTTGGAGACAGTCCGAACCACAAATAGCGGGTCCATGGTTCTGGGCATATACTGGGGGGACGGGGACGACTCCCATTAACCCCTGACTATACCGGGGATACGCTTATCACAATGCCTTTCTGGTCTGTGCTGAAGCAGGGCATTCTGGCAGCCAAGTGGCTTGACCTTTATTAGTGAGCCTGGTTACCCCCTCTCAGAACCACAGACTTAGAAATCGCCAGCTCATATACAGTGCATAAAATATATTTATATATATACCCTTATACACCATTTTAATAAAAAATATCACAAAATTCTTCTAAGTCCCTCGGAAAGAGTGAAAGACGCGCAGGTTCATTGTCAGAGCTCCTAGACCTTCCTATAAGAAGTTAGCCAAAAAGTAGCTTCTAAAAACGCTTAGGTTAAGTTTCAGAGTTGCTTCTAATGTACCGAAGCTGGACTTAGACATAATTTCACTCTCACAACATTATGGCTGGTTGGAGACAGTCCGAACCACAAGTACCGGGTCCATGGTTCTGGGCGTATACTGGGGGGACGGGGACGACTCCCATTAACCCCTGACTATACCGGGGATACGCTTATCACAATGCCTTTCTGGTCTGTGCTGAAGCAGGGCATTCTGGCAGCCAAGTGGCTTGAATTTTATTAGTGAGCCTGGTTACCCCCTCTCGGAACCACAGACTTAGAAATCGCCAGCTCATATAGAGTGCATAAAATATATTTATATATATACCCTTATACACCATTTTAATAAAAAATATCACAAAATTCTTCTAAGTCCCTCGGGAAGAGTGAAAGACGCGCACGTTCATTTTCAGAGCTCCTAGACCTTCCTATAAGAAGTTAGCCAAATAGTAGCTTCGAAAAACGCTTAGGTTAAGTTTCAGAGTTGCTTCTAATGTACCGAAGCTGGACTTGGACATAATTTCACTCTCACAACATTATGGCTGGTTGGAGACAGTCCTAACCACAAGTACTGGGTCCATGGTTCTAGGAGTATACTGGGGGGACGGGGACGACTCCCATTAACCCCTGACTATACCGGGGATACACTTATCACAATGCCTTTCTGGTCTGTGCTGAAGCAGGGCATTCTGGCAGCCAAGTGGCTTGACCTTTATTAGTGAGCCTGGTTACCCCCTCTCGGAACCACAGACTTAGAAATCGCCAGCTCATATACAGTGCATAAAATATATTTATATATATACCCTTATACACCATTTTAATAAAAAATATCACAAAATTCTTCTAAGTCCCTCGGGAAGAGTGAAAGACGCGCACGTTCATTTACAGATCTCCTAGACCTTCCTATAAGAAGTTAGCCAAAAAGCAGCTTCGAAAAACGCTTATGTTAAGTTTCAGAGTTGCTTCTAATGTACCGAAGCTGGACTTAGACATAATTTCACTCTCACAACATTATGGCTGGTTGGAGACAGTCCGAACCACAAATAGCGGGTCCATGGTTCTGGGCATATACTGGGGGGACGGGGACGACTCCCATTAACCCCTGACTATACCGGGGATACGCTTATCACAATGCCTTTCTGGTCTGTGCTGAAGCAGGGCATTCTGGCAGCCAAGTGGCTTGACCTTTATTAGTGAGCCTGGTTACCCCCTCTCAGAACCACAGACTTAGAAATCGCCAGCTCATATACAGTGCATAAAATATATTTATATATATACCCTTATACACCATTTTAATAAAAAATATCACAAAATTCTTCTAAGTCCCTCGGGAAGAGTGAAAGACGCGCAGGTTCATTTTCAGAGCTCCTAGACCTTCCTATAAGAAGTTAGCCAAAAAGTAGCTTATTAAAACGCTTAGGTTAAGTTTCAGAGTTGCTTCTAATGTACCGAAGCTGGACTTAGACATAATTTCACTCTCACAACATTATGGCTGGTTGGAGACAGTCCGAACCACAAATAGCGGGTCCATGGTTCTGGGCATATACTGGGGGGACGGGGACGACTCCCATTAACCCCTGACTATACCGGGGATACGCTTATCACAATGCCTTTCTGGTCTGTGCTGAAGCAGGGCATTCTGGCAGCCAAGTGGCTTGACCTTTATTAGTGAGCCTGGTTACCCCCTCTCAGAACCACAGACTTAGAAATCGCCAGCTCATATACAGTGCATAAAATATATTTATATATATACCCTTATACACCATTTTAATAAAAAATATCACAAAATTCTTCTAAGTCCCTCGGGAAGAGTGAAAGACGCGCAGGTTCATTGTCAGAGCTCCTAGACCTTCCTATAAGAAGTTAGCCAAAAAGTAGCTTCTAAAAACGCTTAGGTTAAGTTTCAGAGTTGCTTCTAATGTACCGAAGCTGGACTTAGACATAATTTCACTCTCACAACATTATGGCTGGTTGGAGACAGTCCGAACCACAAGTACCGGGTCCATGGTTCTGGGCGTATACTGGGGGGACGGGGACGACTCCCATTAACCCCTGACTATACCGGGGATACGCTTATCACAATGCCTTTCTGGTCTGTGCTGAAGCAGGGCATTCTGGCAGCCAAGTGGCTTGAATTTTATTAGTGAGCCTGGTTACCCCCTCTCGGAACCACAGACTTAGAAATCGCCAGCTCATATAGAGTGCATAAAATATATTTATATATATACCCTTATACACCATTTTAATAAAAAATATCACAAAATTCTTCTAAGTCCCTCGGGAAGAGTGAAAGACGCGCACGTTCATTTTCAGAGCTCCTAGACCTTCCTATAAGAAGTTAGCCAAATAGTAGCTTCGAAAAACGCTTAGGTTAAGTTTCAGAGTTGCTTCTAATGTACCGAAGCTGGACTTGGACATAATTTCACTCTCACAACATTATGGCTGGTTGGAGACAGTCCTAACCACAAGTACTGGGTCCATGGTTCTAGGAGTATACTGGGGGGACGGGGACGACTCCCATTAACCCCTGACTATACCGGGGATACACTTATCACAATGCCTTTCTGGTCTGTGCTGAAGCAGGGCATTCTGGCAGCCAAGTGGCTTGACCTTTATTAGTGAGCCTGGTAACCCCCTCTCGGAACCACAGACTTAGAAATCGCCAGCTCATATACAGTGCATAAAATATATTTATATATATACCCTTATACACCATTTTAATAAAAAATATCACAAAATTCTTCTAAGTCCCTCGGGAAGAGTGAAAGACGCGCACGTTCATTTACAGAGCTCCTAGACCTTCCTATAAGAAGTTAGCCAAAAAGCAGCTTCTAAAAACGCTTAGGTTAAGTTTCAGAGTTGCTTCTAATGTACCGAAGCTGGACTTAGACATAATTTCACTCTCACAACATTATGGCTGGTTGGAGACAGTCCGAACCACAAATAGCGGGTCCATGGTTCTGGGCATATACTGGGGGGACGGGGACGACTCCCATTAACCCCTGACTATACCGGGGATACGCTTATCACAATGCCTTTCTGGTCTGTGCTGAAGCAGGGCATTCTGGCAGCCAAGTGGCTTGACCTTTATTAGTGAGCCTGGTTACCCCCTCTCAGAACCACAGACTTAGAAATCGCCAGCTCATATACAGTGCATAAAATATATTTATATATATACCCTTATACACCATTTTAATAAAAAATATCACAAAATTCTTCTAAGTCCCTCGGGAAGAGTGAAAGACGCGCAGGTTCATTTTCAGAGCTCCTAGACCTTCCTATAAGAAGTTAGCCAAAAAGTAGCTTCTAAAAACGCTTAGGTTAAGTTTCAGAGTTGCTTCTAATGTACCGAAGCTGGACTTAGACATAATTTCACTCTCACAACATTATGGCTGGTTGGAGACAGTCCGAACCACAAATAGCGGGTCCATGGTTCTGGGCATATACTGGGGGGACGGGGACGACTCCCATTAACCCCTGACTATACCGGGGATACGCTTATCACAATGCCTTTCTGGTCTGTGCTGAAGCAGGGCATTCTGGCAGCCAAGTGGCTTGACCTTTATTAGTGAGCCTGGTTACCCCCTCTCAGAACCACAGACTTAGAAATCGCCAGCTCATATACAGTGCATAAAATATATTTATATATATACCCTTATACACCATTTTAATAAAAAATATCACAAAATTCTTCTAAGTCCCTCGGGAAGAGTGAAAGACGCGCAGGTTCATTGTCAGAGCTCCTAGACCTTCCTATAAGAAGTTAGCCAAAAAGTAGCTTCTAAAAACGCTTAGGTTAAGTTTCAGAGTTGCTTCTAATGTACCGAAGCTGGACTTAGACATAATTTCACTCTCACAACATTATGGCTGGTTGGAGACAGTCCGAACCACAAGTACCGGGTCCATGGTTCTGGGCGTATACTGGGGGGACGGGGACGACTCCCATTAACCCCTGACTATACCGGGGATACGCTTATCACAATGCCTTTCTGGTCTGTGCTGAAGCAGGGCATTCTGGCAGCCAAGTGGCTTGAATTTTATTAGTGAGCCTGGTTACCCCCTCTCGGAACCACAGACTTAGAAATCGCCAGCTCATATAGAGTGCATAAAATATATTTATATATATACCCTTATACACCATTTTAATAAAAAATATCACAAAATTCTTCTAAGTCCCTCGGGAAGAGTGAAAGACGCGCACGTTCATTTTCAGAGCTCCTAGACCTTCCTATAAGAAGTTAGCCAAATAGTAGCTTCGAAAAACGCTTAGGTTAAGTTTCAGAGTTGCTTCTAATGTACCGAAGCTGGACTTGGACATAATTTCACTCTCACAACATTATGGCTGGTTGGAGACAGTCCTAACCACAAGTACTGGGTCCATGGTTCTAGGAGTATACTGGGGGGACGGGGACGACTCCCATTAACCCCTGACTATACCGGGGATACACTTATCACAATGCCTTTCTGGTCTGTGCTGAAGCAGGGCATTCTGGCAGCCAAGTGGCTTGACCTTTATTAGTGAGCCTGGTTACCCCCTCTCGGAACCACAGACTTAGAAATCGCCAGCTCATATACAGTGCATAAAATATATTTATATATATACCCTTATACACCATTTTAATAAAAAATATCACAAAATTCTTCTAAGTCCCTCGGGAAGAGTGAAAGACGCGCACGTTCATTTACAGAGCTCCTAGACCTTCCTATAAGAAGTTAGCCAAAAAGCAGCTTCGAAAAACGCTTATGTTAAGTTTCAGAGTTGCTTCTAATGTACCGAAGCTGGACTTAGACATAATTTCACTCTCACAACATTATGGCTGGTTGGAGACAGTCCGAACCACAAATAGCGGGTCCATGGTTCTGGGCATATACTGGGGGGACGGGGACGACTCCCATTAACCCCTGACTATACCGGGGATACGCTTATCACAATGCCTTTCTGGTCTGTGCTGAAGCAGGGCATTCTGGCAGCCAAGTGGCTTGACCTTTATTAGTGAGCCTGGTTACCCCCTCTCAGAACCACAGACTTAGAAATCGCCAGCTCATATACAGTGCATAAAATATATTTATATATATACCCTTATACACCATTTTAATAAAAAATATCACAAAATTCTTCTAAGTCCCTCGGGAAGAGTGAAAGACGCGCAGGTTCATTTTCAGAGCTCCTAGACCTTCCTATAAGAAGTTAGCCAAAAAGTAGCTTCTAAAAACACTTAGGTTAAGTTTCAGAGTTGCTTCTAATGTACCGAAGCTGGACTTGGACATAATTTCACTCTCACAACATTATGGCTGGTTGGAGACAGTCCTAACCACAAGTACTGGGTCCATGGTTCTAGGAGTATACTGGGGGGACGGGGACGACTCCCATTAACCCCTGACTATACCGGGGATACACTTATCACAATGCCTTTCTGGTCTGTGCTGAAGCAGTACATTCTGGCAGCCAAGTGGCTTGACCTTTATTAGTGAGCCTGGTTACCCCCTCTCAGAACCACAGACTTAGAAATCGCCAGCTCATATACAGTGCATAAAAAATATTTATATATATACCCTTATACACCCTTTTAATAAAAAATATCACAAAATTCTTCTAAGTCCCTCGTGAAGAGTGAAAGACGCGCACGTTCATTTTCAGAGCTCCTAGACCTTCCTATAAGAAGTTAGCCAAAAAGTAGCTTCGAAAAACGCTTAGGTTAAGTTTCAGAGTTGCTTCTAATGTACCAAAGCTGGACTTAGACATAATTTCACTCTCACAACATTATGGCTGGTTGGAGACAGTCCGAACCACAAGTACCGGGTCCATGGTTCTGGGCGTATACTGGGGGGACGGGGACGACTCCCATTAACCCCTGACTATACCGGGGATACGCTTATCACAATGCCTTTCTGGTCTGTGCTGAAGCAGGGCATTCTGGCAGCCAAGTGGCTTGAACTTTATTAGTGAGCCTGGTTACCCCCTCTCGGAAACACAGACTTAGAAATCGCCAGCTCATATACAGTGCATAAAATATATTTATATATATATACCCTTATACACCATTTTAATAAAAAATATCACAAAATTCTTCTAAGTCCCTCGGGAAGAGTGAAAGACGCGCACGTTCATTTTCAGAGCTCCTAGACCTTCCTATAAGAAGTTAGCCAAAAAGTAGCTTCGAAAAACGCTTAGGTTAAGTTTCAGAGTTGCTTCTAATGTACCGAAGCTGGACATGGACATAATTTCACTCTCACAACATTATGGCTGGTTGGAGACAGTCCTAACCACAAGTACTGGGTCCATGGTTCTGGGCGTATACTGGGGGGGACGGGGACGACTCCCATTAACCCCTGACTATACCGGGGATACGCTTATCACAATGCCTTTCTGGTCTGTGCTGAAGCAGGGCATTCTGGCAGCCAAGTGGCTTGAACTTTATTAGTGAGCCTGGTTACCCCCTCTCGGAACCACAGACTTAGAAATCGCCAGCTCATATAGAGTGCATAAAATATATTTATATATATACCCTTATACACCATTTTAATAAAAAATATCACAAAATTCTTCTAAGTCCCTCGGGAAGAGTGAAAGACGCGCACGTTCATTTTCAGAGCTCCTAGACCTTCCTATAAGAAGTTAGCCAAAAAGCAGCTTCTAAAAACGCTTAGGTTAAGTTTCAGAGTTGCTTCTAATGTACCGAAGCTGGACTTAGACATAATTTCACTCTCACAACATTATGGCTGGTTGGAGACAGTCCGAACCACAAATAGCGGGTCCATGGTTCTGGGCATATACTGGGGGGACGGGGACGACTCCCATTAACCCCTGACTATACCGGGGATACGCTTATCACAATGCCTTTCTGGTCTGTGCTGAAGCAGGGCATTCTGGCAGCCAAGTGGCTTGACCTTTATTAGTGAGCCTGGTTACCCCCTCTCAGAACCACAGACTTAGAAATCGCCAGCTCATATACAGTGCATAAAATATATTTATATATATACCCTTATACACCATTTTAATAAAAAATATCACAAAATTCTTCTAAGTCCCTCGGGAAGAGTGAAAGACGCGCAGGTTCATTTTCAGAGCTCCTAGACCTTCCTATAAGAAGTTAGCCAAAAAGTAGCTTCTAAAAACGCTTAGGTTAAGTTTCAGAGATGCTTCTAATGTACCGAAGCTGGACTTAGACATAATTTCACTCTCACAACATTATGGCTGGTTGGAGACAGTCCGAACCACAAATAGCGGGTCCATGGTTCTGGGCATATACTGGGGGGACGGGGACGACTCCCATTAACCCCTGACTATACCGGGGATACGCTTATCACAATGCCTTTCTGGTCTGTGCTGAAGCAGGGCATTCTGGCAGCCAAGTGGCTTGACCTTTATTAGTGAGCCTGATTACCCCCTCTCAGAACCACAGACTTAGAAATCGCCAGCTCATATACAGTGCATAAAATATATTTATATATATACCCTTATACACCATTTTAATAAAAAATATCACAAAATTCTTCTAAGTCCCTCGGGAAGAGTGAAAGACGCGCACGTTCATTTTCAGAGCTCCTAGACCTTCCTATAAGAAGTTAGCCAAAAAGTAGCTTCTAAAAACGCTTAGGTTAAGTTTCAGAGTTGCTTCTAATGTACCGAAGCTGGACTTAGACATAATTTCACTCTCACAACATTATGGCTGGTTGGAGACAGTCCGAACCACAAGTACCGGGTCCATGGTTCTGGGCGTATACTGGGGGGACGGGGACGACTCCCATTAACCCCTGACTATACCGGGGATACGCTTATCACAATGCCTTTCTGGTCTGTGCTGAAGCAGGGCATTCTGGCAGCCAAGTGGCTTGAACTTTATTAGTGAGCCTGGTTACCCCCTCTCGGAACCACAGACTTAGAAATCGCCAGCTCATATAGAGTGCATAAAATATATTTATATATATACCCTTATACACCATTTTAATAAAAAATATCACAAAATTCTTCTAAGTCCCTCGGGAAGAGTGAAAGACGCGCACGTTCATTTTCAGAGCTCCTAGACCTTCCTATAAGAAGTTAGCCAAAAAGCAGCTTCTAAAAACGCTTAGTTTAAGTTTCAGAGTTGCTTCTAATGTACCGAAGCTGGACTTAGACATAATTTCACTCTCACAACATTATGGCTGGTTGGAGACAGTCCGAACCACAAATAGCGGGTCCATGGTTCTGGGCATATACTGGGGGGACGGGGACGACTCCCATTAACCCCTGACTATACCGGGGATACGCTTATCACAATGCCTTTCTGGTCTGTGCTGAAGCAGGGCATTCTGGCAGCCAAGTGGCTTGACCTTTATTAGTGAGCCTGGTTACCCCCTCTCAGAACCACAGACTTAGAAATCGCCAGCTCATATACAGTGCATAAAATATATTTATATATATACCCTTATACACCATTTTAATAAAAAATATCACAAAATTCTTCTAAGTCCCTCGGGAAGAGTGAAAGACGCGCAGGTTCATTTTCAGAGCTCCTAGACCTTCCTATAAGAAGTTAGCCAAAAAGTAGCTTCTAAAAACGCTTAGGTGAAGTTTCAGAGTTGCTTCTAATGTACCGAAGCTGGACTTAGACATAATTTCACTCTCACAACATTATGGCTGGTTGGAGACAGTCCGAACCACAAATAGCGGGTCCATGGTTCTGGGCATATACTGGGGGGACGGGGACGACTCCCATTAACCCCTGACTATACCGGGGATACGCTTATCACAATGCCTTTCTGGTCTGTGCTGAAGCAGGGCATTCTGGCAGCCAAGTGGCTTGACCTTTATTAGTGAGCCTGGTTACCCCCTCTCAGAACCACAGACTTAGAAATCGCCAGCTCATATACAGTGCATAAAATATATTTATATATATACCCTTATACACCATTTTAATAAAAAATATCACAAAATTCTTCTAAGTCCCTCGGGAAGAGTGAAAGACGCGCAGGTTCATTGTCAGAGCTCCTAGACCTTCCTATAAGAAGTTAGCCAAAAAGTAGCTTCTAAAAACGCTTAGGTTAAGTTTCAGAGTTGCTTCTAATGTACCGAAGCTGGACTTAGACATAATTTCACTCTCACAACATTATGGCTGGTTGGAGACAGTCCGAACCACAAGTACCGGGTCCATGGTTCTGGGCGTATACTGGGGGGACGGGGACGACTCCCATTAACCCCTGACTATACCGGGGATACGCTTATCACAATGCCTTTCTGGTCTGTGCTGAAGCAGGGCATTCTGGCAGCCAAGTGGCTTGAATTTTATTAGTGAGCCTGGTTACCCCCTCTCGGAACCACAGACTTAGAAATCGCCAGCTCATATAGAGTGCATAAAATATATTTATATATATACCCTTATACACCATTTTAATAAAAAATATCACAAAATTCTTCTAAGTCCCTCGGGAAGAGTGAAAGACGCGCACGTTCATTTTCAGAGCTCCTAGACCTTCCTATAAGAAGTTAGCCAAATAGTAGCTTCGAAAAACGCTTAGGTTAAGTTTCAGAGTTGCTTCTAATGTACCGAAGCTGGACTTGGACATAATTTCACTCTCACAACATTATGGCTGGTTGGAGACAGTCCTAACCACAAGTACTGGGTCCATGGTTCTAGGAGTTTACTGGGGGGACGGGGACGACTCCCATTAACCCCTGACTATACCGGGGATACACTTATCACAATGCCTTTCTGGTCTGTGCTGAAGCAGGGCATTCTGGCAGCCAAGTGGCTTGACCTTTATTAGTGAGCCTGGTTACCCCCTCTCGGAACCACAGACTTAGAAATCGCCAGCTCATATACAGTGCATAAAATATATTTATATATATACCCTTATACACCATTTTAATAAAAAATATCACAAAATTCTTCTAAGTCCCTCGGGAAGAGTGAAAGACGCGCATGTTCATTTACAGAGCTCCTAGACCTTCCTATAAGAAGTTAGCCAAAAAGCAGCTTCGAAAAACGCTTATGTTAAGTTTCAGAGTTGCTTCTAATGTACCGAAGCTGGACTTAGACATAATTTCACTCTCACAACATTATGGCTGGTTGGAGACAGTCCGAACCACAAATAGCGGGTCCATGGTTCTGGGCATATACTGGGGGGACGGGGACGACTCCCATTAACCCCTGACTATACCGGGGATACGCTTATCACAATGCCTTTCTGGTCTGTGCTGAAGCAGGGCATTCTGGCAGCCAAGTGGCTTGACCTTTATTAGTGAGCCTGGTTACCCCCTCTCAGAACCACAGACTTAGAAATCGCCAGCTCATATACAGTGCATAAAATATATTTATATATATACCCTTATACACCATTTTAATAAAAAATATCACAAAATTCTTCTAAGTCCCTCGGGAAGAGTGAAAGACGCGCACGTTCATTTTCAGAGCTCCTAGACCTTCCTATAAGAAGTTAGCCAAAAAGTAGCTTCTAAAAACGCTTAGGTTAAGTTTCAGAGTTGCTTCTAATGTACCGAAGCTGGACTTAGACATAATTTCACTCTCACAACATTATGGCTGGTTGGAGACAGTCCGAACCACAAATAGCGGGTCCATGGTTCTGGGCATATACTGGGGGGACGGGGACGACTCCCATTAACCCCTGACTATACCGGGGATACGCTTATCACAATGCCTTTCTGGTCTGTGCTGAAGCAGGGCATTCTGGCAGCCAAGTGGCTTGAACTTTATTAGTGAGCCTGGTTACCCCCTCTCGGAACCACAGACTTAGAAATCGCCAGCTCATATAGAGTGCATAAAATATATTTATATATATACCCTTATACACCATTTTAATAAAAAATATCACAAAATTCTTCTAAGTCTCTCGGGAAGAGTGAAAGACGCGCACGTTCATTTACAGAGCTCCTAGACCTTCCTATAAGAAGTTAGCCAAAAAGCAGCTTCGAAAAACGCTTATGTTAAGTTTCAGAGTTGCTTCTAATGTACCGAAGCTGGACTTAGACATAATTTCACTCTCACAACATTATGGCTGGTTGGAGACAGTCCGAACCACAAATAGCGGGTCCATGGTTCTGGGCATATACTGGGGGGACGGGGACGACTCCCATTAACCCCTGACTATACCGGGGATACGCTTATCACAATGCCTTTCTGGTCTGTGCTGAAGCAGGGCATTCTGGCAGCCAAGTGGCTTGACCTTTATTAGTGAGCCTGGTTACCCCCTCTCAGAACCACAGACTTAGAAATCGCCAGCTCATATACAGTGCATAAAATATATTTATATATATACCCTTATACACCATTTTAATAAAAAATATCACAAAATTCTTCTAAGTCCCTCGGGAAGAGTGAAAGACGCTCACGTTCATTTTCAGAGCTCCTAGACCTTCCTATAAGAAGTTAGCCAAAAAGCAGCTTCTAAAAACGCTTAGGTTAAGTTTCAGAGTTGCTTCTAATGTACCGAAGCTGGACTTAGACATAATTTCACTCTCACAACATTATGGCTGGTTGGAGACAGTCCGAACCACAAATAGCGGGTCCATGGTTCTGGGCATATACTGGGGGGACGGGGACGACTCCCATTAACCCTTGACTATACCGGGGATACGCTTATCACAATGCCTTTCTGGTCTGTGCTGAAGCAGGGCATTCTGGCAGCCAAGTGGCTTGACCTTTATTAGTGAGCCTGGTTACCCCCTCTCAGAACCACAGACTTAGAAATCGCCAGCTCATATACAGTGCATAAAATATATTTATATATATACCCTTATACACCATTTTAATAAAAAATATCACAAAATTCTTCTAAGTCCCTCGGGAAGAGTGAAAGACGCGCAGGTTCATTTTCAGAGCTCCTAGACCTTCCTATAAGAAGTTAGCCAAAAAGTAGCTTCTAAAAACGCTTAGGTTAAGTTTCAGAGTTGCTTCTAATGTACCGAAGCTGGACTTAGACATAATTTCACTCTCACAACATTATGGCTGGTTGGAGACAGTCCGAACCACAAATAGCGGGTCCATGGTTCTGGGCATATACTGGGGGGACGGGGACGACTCCCATTAACCCCTGACTATACCGGGGATACGCTTATCACAATGCCTTTCTGGTCTGTGCTGAAGCAGGGCATTCTGGCAGCCAAGTGGCTTGACCTTTATTAGTGAGCCTGATTACCCCCTCTCAGAACCACAGACTTAGAAATCGCCAGCTCATATACAGTGCATAAAATATATTTATATATATACCCTTATACACCATTTTAATAAAAAATATCACAAAATTCTTCTAAGTCCCTCGGGAAGAGTGAAAGACGCGCACGTTCATTTTCAGAGCTCCTAGACCTTCCTATAAGAAGTTAGCCAAAAAGCAGCTTCTAAAAACGCTTAGGTTAAGTTTCAGAGTTGCTTCTAATGTACCGAAGCTGGACTTAGACATAATTTCACTCTCACAACATTATGGCTGGTTGGAGACAGTCCGAACCACAAATAGCGGGTCCATGGTTCTGGGCATATACTGGGGGGACGGGGACGACCCCCATTAACCCCTGACTATACCGGGGATACGCTTATCACAATGCCTTTCTGGTCTGTGCTGAAGCAGGGCATTCTGGCAGCCAAGTGGCTTGACCTTTATTAGTGAGCCTGGTTACCCCCTCTCAGAACCACAGACTTAGAAATCGCCAGCTCATATACAGTGCATAAAATATATTTATATATATACCCTTATACACCATTTTAATAAAAAATATCACAAAATTCTTCTAAGTCCCTCGGGAAGAGTGAAAGACGCGCAGGTTCATTTTCAGAGCTCCTAGACCTTCCTATAAGAAGTTAGCCAAAAAGTAGCTTCTAAAAACGCTTAGGTGAAGTTTCAGAGTTGCTTCTAATGTACCGAAGCTGGACTTAGACATAATTTCACTCTCACAACATTATGGCTGGTTGGAGACAGTCCGAACCACAAATAGCGGGTCCATGGTTCTGGGCATATACTGGGGGGACGGGGACGACTCCCATTAACCCCTGACTATACCGGGGATACGCTTATCACAATGCCTTTCTGGTCTGTGCTGAAGCAGGGCATTCTGGCAGCCAAGTGGCTTGACCTTTATTAGTGAGCCTGGTTACCCCCTCTCAGAACCACAGACTTAGAAATCGCCAGCTCATATACAGTGCATAAAATATATTTATATATATACCCTTATACACCATTTTAATAAAAAATATCACAAAATTCTTCTAAGTCCCTCGGGAAGAGTGAAAGACGCGCAGGTTCATTGTCAGAGCTCCTAGACCTTCCTATAAGAAGTTAGCCAAAAAGTAGCTTCTAAAAACGCTTAGGTTAAGTTTCAGAGTTGCTTCTAATGTACCGAAGCTGGACTTAGACATAATTTCACTCTCACAACATTATGGCTGGTTGGAGACAGTCCGAACCACAAGTACCGGGTCCATGGTTCTGGGCGTATACTGGGGGGACGGGGACGACTCCCATTAACCCCTGACTATACCGGGGATACGCTTATCACAATGCCTTTCTGGTCTGTGCTGAAGCAGGGCATTCTGGCAGCCAAGTGGCTTGAATTTTATTAGTGAGCCTGGTTACCCCCTCTCGGAACCACAGACTTAGAAATCGCCAGCTCATATAGAGTGCATAAAATATATTTATATATATACCCTTATACACCATTTTAATAAAAAATATCACAAAATTCTTCTAAGTCCCTCGGGAAGAGTGAAAGACGCGCACGTTCATTTTCAGAGCTCCTAGACCTTCCTATAAGAAGTTAGCCAAATAGTAGCTTCGAAAAACGCTTAGGTTAAGTTTCAGAGTTGCTTCTAATGTACCGAAGCTGGACTTGGACATAATTTCACTCTCACAACATTATGGCTGGTTGGAGACAGTCCTAACCACAAGTACTGGGTCCATGGTTCTAGGAGTTTACTGGGGGGACGGGGACGACTCCCATTAACCCCTGACTATACCGGGGATACACTTATCACAATGCCTTTCTGGTCTGTGCTGAAGCAGGGCATTCTGGCAGCCAAGTGGCTTGACCTTTATTAGTGAGCCTGGTTACCCCCTCTCGGAACCACAGACTTAGAAATCGCCAGCTCATATACAGTGCATAAAATATATTTATATATATACCCTTATACACCATTTTAATAAAAAATATCACAAAATTCTTCTAAGTCCCTCGGGAAGAGTGAAAGACGCGCATGTTCATTTACAGAGCTCCTAGACCTTCCTATAAGAAGTTAGCCAAAAAGCAGCTTCGAAAAACGCTTATGTTAAGTTTCAGAGTTGCTTCTAATGTACCGAAGCTGGACTTAGACATAATTTCACTCTCACAACATTATGGCTGGTTGGAGACAGTCCGAACCACAAATAGCGGGTCCATGGTTCTGGGCATATACTGGGGGGACGGGGACGACTCCCATTAACCCCTGACTATACCGGGGATACGCTTATCACAATGCCTTTCTGGTCTGTGCTGAAGCAGGGCATTCTGGCAGCCAAGTGGCTTGACCTTTATTAGTGAGCCTGGTTACCCCCTCTCAGAACCACAGACTTAGAAATCGCCAGCTCATATACAGTGCATAAAATATATTTATATATATACCCTTATACACCATTTTAATAAAAAATATCACAAAATTCTTCTAAGTCCCTCGGGAAGAGTGAAAGACGCGCACGTTCATTTTCAGAGCTCCTAGACCTTCCTATAAGAAGTTAGCCAAAAAGTAGCTTCTAAAAACGCTTAGGTTAAGTTTCAGAGTTGCTTCTAATGTACCGAAGCTGGACTTAGACATAATTTCACTCTCACAACATTATGGCTGGTTGGAGACAGTCCGAACCACAAATAGCGGGTCCATGGTTCTGGGCATATACTGGGGGGACGGGGACGACTCCCATTAACCCCTGACTATACCGGGGATACGCTTATCACAATGCCTTTCTGGTCTGTGCTGAAGCAGGGCATTCTGGCAGCCAAGTGGCTTGAACTTTATTAGTGAGCCTGGTTACCCCCTCTCGGAACCACAGACTTAGAAATCGCCAGCTCATATAGAGTGCATAAAATATATTTATATATATACCCTTATACACCATTTTAATAAAAAATATCACAAAATTCTTCTAAGTCTCTCGGGAAGAGTGAAAGACGCGCACGTTCATTTACAGAGCTCCTAGACCTTCCTATAAGAAGTTAGCCAAAAAGCAGCTTCGAAAAACGCTTATGTTAAGTTTCAGAGTTGCTTCTAATGTACCGAAGCTGGACTTAGACATAATTTCACTCTCACAACATTATGGCTGGTTGGAGACAGTCCGAACCACAAATAGCGGGTCCATGGTTCTGGGCATATACTGGGGGGACGGGGACGACTCCCATTAACCCCTGACTATACCGGGGATACGCTTATCACAATGCCTTTCTGGTCTGTGCTGAAGCAGGGCATTCTGGCAGCCAAGTGGCTTGACCTTTATTAGTGAGCCTGGTTACCCCCTCTCAGAACCACAGACTTAGAAATCGCCAGCTCATATACAGTGCATAAAATATATTTATATATATACCCTTATACACCATTTTAATAAAAAATATCACAAAATTCTTCTAAGTCCCTCGGGAAGAGTGAAAGACGCTCACGTTCATTTTCAGAGCTCCTAGACCTTCCTATAAGAAGTTAGCCAAAAAGCAGCTTCTAAAAACGCTTAGGTTAAGTTTCAGAGTTGCTTCTAATGTACCGAAGCTGGACTTAGACATAATTTCACTCTCACAACATTATGGCTGGTTGGAGACAGTCCGAACCACAAATAGCGGGTCCATGGTTCTGGGCATATACTGGGGGGACGGGGACGACTCCCATTAACCCTTGACTATACCGGGGATACGCTTATCACAATGCCTTTCTGGTCTGTGCTGAAGCAGGGCATTCTGGCAGCCAAGTGGCTTGACCTTTATTAGTGAGCCTGGTTACCCCCTCTCAGAACCACAGACTTAGAAATCGCCAGCTCATATACAGTGCATAAAATATATTTATATATATACCCTTATACACCATTTTAATAAAAAATATCACAAAATTCTTCTAAGTCCCTCGGGAAGAGTGAAAGACGCGCAGGTTCATTTTCAGAGCTCCTAGACCTTCCTATAAGAAGTTAGCCAAAAAGTAGCTTCTAAAAACGCTTAGGTTAAGTTTCAGAGTTGCTTCTAATGTACCGAAGCTGGACTTAGACATAATTTCACTCTCACAACATTATGGCTGGTTGGAGACAGTCCGAACCACAAATAGCGGGTCCATGGTTCTGGGCATATACTGGGGGGACGGGGACGACTCCCATTAACCCCTGACTATACCGGGGATACGCTTATCACAATGCCTTTCTGGTCTGTGCTGAAGCAGGGCATTCTGGCAGCCAAGTGGCTTGACCTTTATTAGTGAGCCTGATTACCCCCTCTCAGAACCACAGACTTAGAAATCGCCAGCTCATATACAGTGCATAAAATATATTTATATATATACCCTTATACACCATTTTAATAAAAAATATCACAAAATTCTTCTAAGTCCCTCGGGAAGAGTGAAAGACGCGCACGTTCATTTTCAGAGCTCCTAGACCTTCCTATAAGAAGTTAGCCAAAAAGCAGCTTCTAAAAACGCTTAGGTTAAGTTTCAGAGTTGCTTCTAATGTACCGAAGCTGGACTTAGACATAATTTCACTCTCACAACATTATGGCTGGTTGGAGACAGTCCGAACCACAAATAGCGGGTCCATGGTTCTGGGCATATACTGGGGGGACGGGGACGACCCCCATTAACCCCTGACTATACCGGGGATACGATTATCACAATGCCTTTCTGGTCTGTGCTGAAGCAGGGCATTCTGGCAGCCAAGTGGCTTGACCTTTATTAGTGAGCCTGGTTACCCCCTCTCAGAACCACAGATTTAGAAATCGCCAGCTCATATACAGTGCATAAAATATATTTATATATATACCCTTATACACCATTTTAATAAAAAATATCACAAAATTCTTCTAAGTCCCTCGGGAAGAGTGAAAGACGCGCACGTTCATTTTCAGAGCTCCTAGACCTTCCTATAAGAAGTTAGCCAAAAAGTAGCTTCTAAAAACGCTTAGGTTAAGTTTCAGAGTTGCTTCTAATGTACCGAAGCTGGACTTAGACATAATTTCACTCTCACAACATTATGGCTGGTTGGAGACAGTCCGAACCACAAATAGCGGGTCCATGGTTCTGGGCATATACTGGGGGGACGGGGACGACTCCCATTAACCCCTGACTATACCGGGGATACGCTTATCACAATGCCTTTCTGGTCTGTGCTGAAGCAGGGCATTCTGGCAGCCAAGTGGCTTGAACTTTATTAGTGAGCCTGGTTACCCCCTCTCGGAACCACAGACTTAGAAATCGCCAGCTCATATAGAGTGCATAAAATATATTTATATATATACCCTTATACACCATTTTAATAAAAAATATCACAAAATTCTTCTAAGTCCCTCGGGAAGAGTGAAAGACGCGCACGTTCATTTACAGAGCTCCTAGACCTTCCTATAAGAAGTTAGCCAAAAAGCAGCTTCGAAAAACGCTTATGTTAAGTTTCAGAGTTGCTTCTAATGTACCGAAGCTGGACTTAGACATAATTTCACTCTCACAACATTATGGCTGGTTGGAGACAGTCCGAACCACAAATAGCGGGTCCATGGTTCTGGGCATATACTGGGGGGACGGGGACGACTCCCATTAACCCCTGACTATACCGGGGATACGCTTATCACAATGCCTTTCTGGTCTGTGCTGAAGCAGGGCATTCTGGCAGCCAAGTGGCTTGACCTTTATTAGTGAGCCTGGTTACCCCCTCTCAGAACCACAGACTTAGAAATCGCCAGCTCATATACAGTGCATAAAATATATTTATATATATACCCTTATACACCATTTTAATAAAAAATATCACAAAATTCTTCTAAGTCCCTCGGGAAGAGTGAAAGACGCGCAGGTTCATTTTCAGAGCTCCTAGACCTTCCTATAAGAAGTTAGCCAAAAAGTAGCTTCTAAAAACGCTTAGGTTAAGTTTCAGAGTTGCTTCTAATGTACCGAAGCTGGACTTAGACATAATTTCACTCTCACAACATTATGGCTGGTTGGAGACAGTCCGAACCACAAATAGCGGGTCCATGGTTCTGGGCATATACTGGGGGGACGGGGACGACTCCCATTAACCCCTGACTATACCGGGGATACGCTTATCACAATGCCTTTCTGGTCTGTGCTGAAGCAGGGCATTCTGGCAGCCAAGTGGCTTGAACTTTATTAGTGAGCCTGGTTACCCCCTCTCGGAACCACAGACTTAGAAATCGCCAGCTCATATACAGTGCATAAAATATATTTATATATATACCCTTATACACCATTTTAATAAAAAATATCACAAAATTCTTCTAAGTCCCTCGGGAAGAGTGAAAGACGCGCACGTTCATTTTCAGAGCTCCTAGACCTTCCTATAAGAAGTTAGCCAAAAAGCAGCTTCTAAAAACGCTTAGGTTAAGTTTCAGAGTTGCTTCTAATGTACCGAAGCTGGACTTAGACATAATTTCACTCTCACAACATTATGGCTGGTTGGAGACAGTCCGAACCACAAATAGCGGGTCCATGGTTCTGGGCATATACTGGGGGGACGGGGACGACTCCCATTAACCCTTGACTATACCGGGGATACGCTTATCACAATGCCTTTCTGGTCTGTGCTGAAGCAGGGCATTCTGGCAGCCAAGTGGCTTGACCTTTATTAGTGAGCCTGATTACCCCCTCTCAGAACCACAGACTTAGAAATCGCCAGCTCATATACAGTGCATAAAATATATTTATATATATACCCTTATACACCATTTTAATAAAAAATATCACAAAATTCTTCTAAGTCCCTCGGGAAGAGTGAAAGACGCGCACGTTCATTTTCAGAGCTCCTAGACCTTCCTATAAGAAGTTAGCCAAAAAGCAGCTTCTAAAAACGCTTAGGTTAAGTTTCAGAGTTGCTTCTAATGTACCGAAGCTGGACTTAGACATAATTTCACTCTCACAACATTATGGCTGGTTGGAGACAGTCCGAACCACAAATAGCGGGTCCATGGTTCTGGGCATAAACTGGGGGGACGGGGACGACTCCCATTAACCCCTGACTATACCGGGGATAAGCTTATCACAATGCCTTTCTGGTCTGTGCTGAAGCAGGGCATTCTGGCAGCCAAGTGGCTTGACCTTTATTAGTGAGCCTGGTTACCCCCTCTCAGAACCACAGACTTAGAAATCGCCAGCTCATATACAGTGAATAAAATATATTTATATATATACCCTTATACACCATTTTAATAAAAAATATCACAAAATTCTTCTAAGTCCCTCGGGAAGAGTGAAAGACGCGCAGGTTCATTTTCAGAGCTCCTAGACCTTCCTATAAGAAGTTAGCCAAAAAGTAGCTTCTAAAAACGCTTAGGTTAAGTTTCAGAGTTGCTTCTAATGTACCGAAGCTGGACTTAGACATAATTTCACTCTCACAACATTATGGCTGGTTGGAGACAGTCCGAACCACAAATAGCGGGTCCATGGTTCTGGGCATATACTGGGGGGACGGGGACGACTCCCATTAACCCTTGACTATACCGGGGATACGCTTATCACAATGCCTTTCTGGTCTGTGCTGAAGCAGGGCATTCTGGCAGCCAAGTGGCTTGATCTTTATTAGTGAGCCTGGTTACCCCCTCTCAGAACCACAGACTTAGAAATCGCCAGCTCATATACAGTGCATAAAATATATTTATATATATACCCTTATACACCATTTTAATAAAAAATATCACAAAATTCTTCTAAGTCCCTCGGGAAGAGTGAAAGACGCGCAGGTTCATTGTCAGAGCTCCTAGACCTTCCTATAAGAAGTTAGCCAAAAAGTAGCTTCTAAAAACGCTTAGGTTAAGTTTCAGAGTTGCTTCTACTGTACCGAAGCTGGACTTAGACATAATTTCACTCTCACAACATTATGGCTGGTTGGAGACAGTCCGAACCACAAGTACCGGGTCCATGGTTCTGGGCGTATACTGGGGGGACGGGGACGACTCCCATTAACCCCTGACTATACCGGGGATACGCTTATCACAATGCCTTTCTGGTCTGTGCTGAAGCAGGGCATTCTGGCAGTCAAGTGGCTTGAATTTTATTAGTGAGCCTGGTTACCCCCTCTCGGAACCACAGACTTAGAAATCGCCAGCTCATATAGAGTGCATAAAATATATTTATATATATACCCTTATACACCATTTTAATAAAAAATATCACAAAATTCTTCTAAGTCCCTCGGGAAGAGTGAAAGACGCGCACGTTCATTTTCAGAGCTCCTAGACCTTCCTATAAGAAGTTAGCCAAATAGTAGCTTCGAAAAACGCTTAGGTTAAGTTTCAGAGTTGCTTCTAATGTACCGAAGCTGGACTTGGACATAATTTCACTCTCACAACATTATGGCTGGTTGGAGACAGTCCTAACCACAAGTACTGGGTCCATGGTTCTGGGAGTATACTGGGGGGACGGGGACGACTCCCATTAACCCCTGACTATACCGGGGATACACTTATCACAATGCCTTTCTGGTCTGTGCTGAAGCAGGGCATTCTGGCAGCCAAGTGGCTTGACCTTTATTAGTGAGCCTGGTTACCCCCTCTCAGGACCACAGACTTAGAAATCGCCAGCTCATATACAGTGCATAAAATATATTTATATATATACCCTTATACACCATTTTAATAAAAAATATCACAAAATTCTTCTAAGTCCCTCGGGAAGAGTGAAAGACGCGCACGTTCATTTACAGAGCTCCTAGACCTTCCTATAAGAAGTTAGCCAAAAAGCAGCTTCGAAAAACGCTTATGTTAAGTTTCAGAGTTGCTTCTAATGTACCGAAGCTGGACTTAGACATAATTTCACTCTCACAACATTATGGCAGGTTGGAGACAGTCCGAACCACAAATAGCGGGTCCATGGTTCTGGGCATATACTGGGGGGACGGGGACGACTCCCATTAACCCCTGACTATACCGGGGATACACTTATCACAATGCCTTTCTGGTCTGTGCTGAAGCAGTACATTCTGGCAGCCAAGTGGCTTGACCTTTATTAGTGAGCCTGGTTACCCCCTCTCAGAACCACAGACTTAGAAATCGCCAGCTCATATACAGTGCATAAAATATATTTATATATATACCCTTATACACCCTTTTAATAAAAAATATCACAAAATTCTTCTAAGTCCCTCGTGAAGAGTGAAAGACGCGCAAGTTCATTTTCAGAGCTCCTAGATCTTCCTATAAGAAGTTAGCCAAAAAGTAGCTTCGAAAAACGCTTAGGTTAAGTTTCAGAGTTGCTTCTAATGTACCAAAGCTGGACTTAGACATAATTTCACTCTCACAACATTATGGCTGGTTGGAGACAGTCCGAACCACAAGTACCGGGTCCATGGTTCTGGGCGTATACTGGGGGGACGGGGACGACTCCCATTAACCCCTGACTATACCGGGGATACGCTTATCACAATGCCTTTCTGGTCTGTGCTGAAGCAGGGCATTCTGGCAGCCAAGTGGCTTGAACTTTATTAGTGAGCCTGGTTACCCCCTCTCGGAACCACAGACTTAGAAATCGCCAGCTCATATACAGTGCATAAAATATATTTATATATATATACCCTTATACACCATTTTAATAAAAAATATCACAAAATTCTTCTAAGTCCCTCGGGAAGAGTGAAAGACGCGCACGTTCATTTTCAGAGCTCCTAGACCTTCCTATAAGAAGTTAGCCAAAAAGTAGCTTCGAAAAACGCTTAGGTTAAGTTTCAGAGTTGCTTCTAATGTACCGAAGCTGGACTTAGACATAATTTCACTCTCACAACATTATGGCTGGTTGGAGACAGTCCGAACCACAAATAGCGGGTCCATGGTTCTGGGCATATACTGGGGGGACGGGGACGACTCCCATTAACCCCTGACTATACCGGGGATACGCTTATCACAATGCCTTTCTGGTCTGTGCTGAAGCAGGGCATTCTGGCAGCCAAGTGGCTTGACCTTTATTAGTGAGCCTGATTACCCCCTCTCAGAACCACAGACTTAGAAATCGCCAGCTCATATACAGTGCATAAAATATATTTATATATATACCCTTATACACCATTTTAATAAAAAATATCACAAAATTCTTCTAAGTCCCTCGGGAAGAGTGAAAGACGCGCACGTTCATTTTCAGAGCTCCTAGACCTTCCTATAAGAAGTTAGCCAAAAAGTAGCTTCTAAAAACGCTTAGGTTAAGTTTCAGAGTTGCTTCTAATGTACCGAAGCTGGACTTAGACATAATTTCACTCTCACAACATTATGGCTGGTTGGAGACAGTCCGAACCACAAGTACCGGGTCCATGGTTCTGGGCGTATACTGGGGGGACGGGGACGACTCCCATTAACCCCTGACTATACCGGGGATACGCTTATCACAATGCCTTTCTGGTCTGTGCTGAAGCAGGGCATTCTGGCAGCCAAGTGGCTTGAACTTTATTAGTGAGCCTGGTTACCCCCTCTCGGAACCACAGACTTAGAAATCGCCAGCTCATATAGAGTGCATAAAATATATTTATATATATACCCTTATACACCATTTTAATAAAAAATATCACAAAATTCTTCTAAGTCCCTCGGGAAGAGTGAAAGACGCGCACGTTCATTTTCAGAGCTCCTAGACCTTCCTATAAGAAGTTAGCCAAAAAGCAGCTTCTAAAAACGCTTAGGTTAAGTTTCAGAGTTGCTTCTAATGTACCGAAGCTGGACTTAGACATAATTTCACTCTCACAACATTATGGCTGGTTGGAGACAGTCCGAACCACAAATAGCGGGTCCATGGTTCTGGGCATATACTGGGGGGACGGGGACGACTCCCATTAACCCCTGACTATACCGGGGATACGCTTATCACAATGCCTTTCTGGTCTGTGCTGAAGCAGGGCATTCTGGCAGCCAAGTGGCTTGACCTTTATTAGTGAGCCTGGTTACCCCCTCTCAGAACCACAGACTTAGAAATCGCCAGCTCATATACAGTGCATAAAATATATTTATATATATACCCTTATACACCATTTTAATAAAAAATATCACAAAATTCTTCTAAGTCCCTCGGGAAGAGTGAAAGACGCGCAGGTTCATTGTCAGAGCTCCTAGACCTTCCTATAAGAAGTTAGCCAAAAAGTAGCTTCTAAAAACGCTTAGGTTAAGTTTCAGAGTTGCTTCTAATGTACCGAAGCTGGACTTAGACATAATTTCACTCTCACAACATTATGGCTGGTTGGAGACAGTCCGAACCACAAGTACCGGGTCCATGGTTCTGGGCGTATACTGGGGGGACGGGGACGACTCCCATTAACCCCTGACTATACCGGGGATACGCTTATCACAATGCCTTTCTGGTCTGTGCTGAAGCAGGGCATTCTGGCAGCCACGTGGCTTGAATTTTATTAGTGAGCCTGGTTACCCCCTCTCGGAACCACAGACTTAGAAATCGCCAGCTCATATAGAGTGCATAAAATATATTTATATATATACCCTTATACACCATTTTAATAAAAAATATCACAAAATTCTTCTAAGTCCCTCGGGAAGAGTGAAAGACGCGCACGTTCATTTTCAGAGCTCCTAGACCTTCCTATAAGAAGTTAGCCAAATAGTAGCTTCGAAAAACGCTTAGGTTAAGTTTCAGAGTTGCTTCTAATGTACCGAAGCTGGACTTGGACATAATTTCACTCTCACAACATTATGGCTGGTTGGAGACAGTCCTAACCACAAGTACTGGGTCCATGGTTCTAGGAGTATACTGGGGGGACGGGGACGACTCCCATTAACCCCTGACTATACCGGGGATACACTTATCACAATGCCTTTCTGGTCTGTGCTGAAGCAGGGCATTCTGGCAGCCAAGTGGCTTGACCTTTATTAGTGAGCCTGGTTACCCCCTCTCAGAACCACAGACTTAGAAATCGCCAGCTCATATACAGTGCATAAAATATATTTATATATATACCCTTATACACCATTTTAATAAAAAATATCACAAAATTCTTCTAAGTCCCTCGGGAAGAGTGAAAGACGCGCAGGTTCATTTTCAGAGCTCCTAGACCTTCCTATAAGAAGTTAGCCAAAAAGTAGCTTCTAAAAACGCTTAGGTTAAGTTTCAGAGTTGCTTCTAATGTACCGAAGCTGGACTTAGACATAATTTCACTCTCACAACATTATGGCTGGTTGGAGACAGTCCGAACCACAAGTACCGAGTCCATGGTTCTGGGCATATACTGGGGGGACGGGGACGACTCCCATTAACCCCTGACTATACCGGGGATACGCTTATCACAATGCCTTTCTGGTCTGTGCTGAAGCAGGGCATTCTGGCAGCCAAGTGGCTTGACCTTTATTAGTGAGCCTGGTTACCCCCTCTCAGAACCACAGACTTAGAAATCGCCAGCTCATATACAGTGCATAAAATATATTTATATATATACCCTTATACACCATTTTAATAAAAAATATCACAAAATTCTTCTAAGTCCCTCGGGAAGAGTGAAAGACGCGCAGGTTCATTTTCAGAGCTCCTAGACCTTCCTATAAGAAGTTAGCCAAAAAGTAGCTTCTAAAAACGCTTAGGTTAAGTTTCAGAGTTGCTTCTAATGTACCGAAGCTGGACTTAGACATAATTTCACTCTCACAACATTATGGCTGGTTGGAGACAGTCCGAACCACAAATAGCGGGTCCATGGTTCTGGGCATATACTGGGGGGACGGGGACGACTCCCATTAACCCCTGACTATACCGGGGATACGCTTATCACAATGCCTTTCTGGTCTGTGCTGAAGCAGGGCATTCTGGCAGCCAAGTGGCTTGACCTTTATTAGTGAGCCTGGTTACCCCCTCTCAGAACCACAGACTTAGAAATCGCCAGCTCATATACAGTGCATAAAATATATTTATATATATACCCTTATACACCATTTTAATAAAAAATATCACAAAATTCTTCTAAGTCCCTCGGGAAGAGTGAAAGACGCGCAGGTTCATTGTCAGAGCTCCTAGACCTTCCTATAAGAAGTTAGCCAAAAAGTAGCTTCTAAAAACGCTTAGGTTAAGTTTCAGAGTTGCTTCTAATGTACCGAAGCTGGACTTAGACATAATTTCACTCTCACAACATTATGGCTGGTTGGAGACAGTCCGAACCACAAGTACCGGGTCCATGGTTCTGGGCGTATACTGGGGGGACGGGGACGACTCCCATTAACCCCTGACTATACCGGGGATACGCTTATCACAATGCCTTTCTGGTCTGTGCTGAAGCAGGGCATTCTGGCAGTCAAGTGGCTTGAATTTTATTAGTGAGCCTGGTTACCCCCTCTCGGAACCACAGACTTAGAAATCGCCAGCTCATATAGAGTGCATAAAATATATTTATATATATACCCTTATACACCATTTTAATAAAAAATATCACAAAATTCTTCTAAGTCCCTCGGGAAGAGTGAAAGACGCGCACGTTCATTTTCAGAGCTCCTAGAACTTCCTATAAGAAGTTAGCCAAATAGTAGCTTCGAAAAACGCTTAGGTTAAGTTTCAGAGTTGCTTCTAATGTACCGAAGCTGGACTTGGACATAATTTCACTCTCACAACATTATGGCTGGTTGGAGACAGTCCTAACCACAAGTACTGGGTCCATGGTTCTGGGAGTATACTGGGGGGACGGGGACGACTCCCATTAACCCCTGACTATACCGGGGATACACTTATCACAATGCCTTTCTGGTCTGTGCTGAAGCAGGGCATTCTGGCAGCCAAGTGGCTTGACCTTTATTAGTGAGCCTGGTTACCCCCTCTCAGGACCACATACTTAGAAATCGCCAGCTCATATACAGTGCATAAAATATATTTATATATATACCCTTATACACCATTTTAATAAAAAATATCACAAAATTATTCTAAGTCCCTCGGGAAGAGTGAAAGACGCGCACGTTCATTTACAGAGCTCCTAGACCTTCCTATAAGAAGTTAGCCAAAAAGCAGCTTCGAAAAACGCTTATGTTAAGTTTCAGAGTTGCTTCTAATGTACCGAAGCTGGACTTAGACATAATTTCACTCTCACAACATTATGGCAGGTTGGAGACAGTCCGAACCACAAATAGCGGGTCCATGGTTCTGGGCATAAACTGGGGGGACGGGGACGACTCCCATTAACCCCTGACTATACCGGGGATACACTTATCACAATGCCTTTCTGGTCTGTGCTGAAGCAGTACATTCTGGCAGCCAAGTGGCTTGACCTTTATTAGTGAGCCTGGTTACCCCCTCTCAGAACCACAGACTTAGAAATCGCCAGCTCATATACAGTGCATAAAAAATATTTATATATATACCCTTATACACCCTTTTAATAAAAAATATCACAAAATTCTTCTAAGTCCCTCGTGAAGAGTGAAAGACGCGCACGTTCATTTTCAGAGCTCCTAGACCTTCCTATAAGAAGTTAGCCAAAAAGTAGCTTCGAAAAACGCTTAGGTTAAGTTTCAGAGTTGCTTCTAATGTACCAAAGCTGGACTTAGACATAATTTCACTCTCACAACATTATGGCTGGTTGGAGACAGTCCGAACCACAAGTACCGGGTCCATGGTTCTGGGCGTATACTGGGGGGACGGGGACGACTCCCATTAACCCCTGACTATACCGGGGATACGCTTATCACAATGCCTTTCTGGTCTGTGCTGAAGCAGGGCATTCTGGCAGCCAAGTGGCTTGAACTTTATTAGTGAGCCTGGTTACCCCCTCTCGGAACCACAGACTTAGAAATCGCCAGCTCATATACAGTGCATAAAATATATTTATATATATATACCCTTATACACCATTTTAATAAAAAATATCACAAAATTCTTCTAAGTCCCTCGGGAAGAGTGAAAGACGCGCACGTTCATTTTCAGAGCTCCTAGACCTTCCTATAAGAAGTTAGCCAAAAAGTAGCTTCGAAAAACGCTTAGGTTAAGTTTCAGAGTTGCTTCTAATGTACCGAAGCTGGACATGGACATAATTTCACTCTCACAACATTATGGCTGGTTGGAGACAGTCCTAACCACAAGTACTGGGTCCATGGTTCTGGGCGTATACTGGGGGGACGGGGACGACTCCCATTAACCCCTGACTATACCGGGGATACGCTTATCACAATGCCTTTCTGGTCTGTGCTGAAGCAGGGCATTCTGGCAGCCAAGTGGCTTGAACTTTATTAGTGAGCCTGGTTACCCCCTCTCGGAACCACAGACTTAGAAATCGCCAGCTCATATAGAGTGCATAAAATATATTTATATATATACCCTTATACACCATTTTAATAAAAAATATCACAAAATTCTTCTAAGTCCCTCGGGAAGAGTGAAAGACGCGCACGTTCATTTTCAGAGCTCCTATACCTTCCTATAAGAAGTTAGCCAAAAAGCAGCTTCTAAAAACGCTTAGGTTAAGTTTCAGAGTTGCTTCTAATGTACCGAAGCTGGACTTAGACATAATTTCACTCTCACAACATTATGGCTGGTTGGAGACAGTCCGAACCACAAATAGCGGGTCCATGGTTCTGGGCATATACTGGGGGGACGGGGACGACTCCCATTAACCCCTGACTATACCGGGGATACGCTTATCACAATGCCTTTCTGGTCTGTGCTGAAGCAGGGCATTCTGGCAGCCAAGTGGCTTGACCTTTATTAGTGAGCCTGGTTACCCCCTCTCAGAACCACAGACTTAGAAATCGCCAGCTCATATACAGTGCATAAAATATATTTATATATATACCCTTATACACCATTTTAATAAAAAATATCACAAAATTCTTCTAAGTCCCTCGGGAAGAGTGAAAGACGCGCAGGTTCATTTTCAGAGCTCCTAGACCTTCCTATAAGAAGTTAGCCAAAAAGTAGCTTCTAAAAACGCTTAGGTTAAGTTTCAGAGATGCTTCTAATGTACCGAAGCTGGACTTAGACATAATTTCACTCTCACAACATTATGGCTGGTTGGAGACAGTCCGAACCACAAATAGCGGGTCCATGGTTCTGGGCATATACTGGGGGGACGGGGACGACTCCCATTAACCCCTGACTATACCGGGGATACGCTTATCACAATGCCTTTCTGGTCTGTGCTGAAGCAGGGCATTCTGGCAGCGAAGTGGCTTGACCTTTATTAGTGAGCCTGATTACCCCCTCTCAGAACCACAGACTTAGAAATCGCCAGCTCATATACAGTGCATAAAATATATTTATATATATACCCTTATACACCATTTTAATAAAAAATATCACAAAATTCTTCTAAGTCCCTCGGGAAGAGTGAAAGACGCGCACGTTCATTTTCAGAGCTCCTAGACCTTCCTATAAGAAGTTAGCCAAAAAGTAGCTTCTAAAAACGCTTAGGTTAAGTTTCAGAGTTGCTTCTAATGTACCGAAGCTGGACTTAGACATAATTTCACTCTCACAACATTATGGCTGGTTGGAGACAGTCCGAACCACAAGTACCGGGTCCATGGTTCTGGGCGTATACTGGGGGGACGGGGACGACTCCCATTAACCCCTGACTATACCGGGGATACACTTATCACAATGCCTTTCTGGTCTGTGCTGAAGCAGGGCATTCTGGCAGCCAAGTGGCTTGAACTTTATTAGTGAGCCTGGTTACCCCCTCTCGGAACCACAGACTTAGAAATCGCCAGCTCATATAGAGTGCATAAAATATATTTATATATATACCCTTATACACCATTTTAATAAAAAATATCACAAAATTCTTCTAAGTCCCTCGGGAAGAGTGAAAGACGCGCACGTTCATTTTCAGAGCTCCTAGACCTTCCTATAAGAAGTTAGCCAAAAAGCAGCTTCTAAAAACGCTTAGGTTAAGTTTCAGAGTTGCTTCTAATGTACCGAAGCTGGACTTAGACATAATTTCACTCTCACAACATTATGGCTGGTTGGAGACAGTCCGAACCACAAATAGCGGGTCCATGGTTCTGGGCATATACTGGGGGGACGGGGACGACTCCCATTAACCCCTGACTATACCGGGGATACGCTTATCACAATGCCTTTCTGGTCTGTGCTGAAGCAGGGCATTCTGGCAGCCAAGTGGCTTGACCTTTATTAGTGAGCCTGGTTACCCCCTCTCAGAACCACAGACTTAGAAATCGCCAGCTCATATACAGTGCATAAAATATATTTATATATATACCCTTATACACCATTTTAATAAAAAATATCACAAAATTCTTCTAAGTCCCTCGGGAAGAGTGAAAGACGCGCAGGTTCATTGTCAGAGCTCCTAGACCTTCCTATAAGAAGTTAGCCAAAAAGTAGCTTCTAAAAACGCTTAGGTTAAGTTTCAGAGTTGCTTCTAATGTACCGAAGCTGGACTTAGACATAATTTCACTCTCACAACATTATGGCTGGTTGGAGACAGTCCGAACCACAAGTACCGGGTCCATGGTTCTGGGCGTATACTGGGGGGACGGGGACGACTCCCATTAACCCCTGACTATACCGGGGATACGCTTATCACAATGCCTTTCTGGTCTGTGCTGAAGCAGGGCATTCTGGCAGCCAAGTGGCTTGAATTTTATTAGTGAGCCTGGTTACCCCCTCTCGGAACCACAGACTTAGAAATCGCCAGCTCATATAGAGTGCATAAAATATATTTATATATATACCCTTATACACCATTTTAATAAAAAATATCACAAAATTCTTCTAAGTCCCTCGGGAAGAGTGAAAGACGCGCAGGTTCATTTTCAGAGCTCCTAGACCTTCCTATAAGAAGTTAGCCAAATAGTAGCTTCGAAAAACGCTTAGGTTAAGTTTCAGAGTTGCTTCTAATGTACCGAAGCTGGACTTGGACATAATTTCACTCTCACAACATTATGGCTGGTTGGAGACAGTCCTAACCACAAGTACTGGGTCCATGGTTCTAGGAGTATACTGGGGGGACGGGGACGACTCCCATTAACCCCTGACTATACCGGGGATACACTTATCACAATGCCTTTCTGGTCTGTGCTGAAGCAGGGCATTCTGGCAGCCAAGTGGCTTGACCTTTATTAGTGAGCCTGGTTACCCCCTCTCGGAACCACAGACTTAGAAATCGCCAGCTCATATACAGTGCATAAAATATATTTATATATATACCCTTATACACCATTTTAATAAAAAATATCACAAAATTCTTCTAAGTCCCTCGGGAAGAGTGAAAGACGCGCATGTTCATTTACAGAGCTCCTAGACCTTCCTATAAGAAGTTAGCCAAAAAGCAGCTCCGAAAAACGCTTATGTTAAGTTTCAGAGTTGCTTCTAATGTACCGAAGCTGGACTTAGACATAATTTCACTCTCACAACATTATGGCTGGTTGGAGACAGTCCGAACCACAAATAGCGGGTCCATGGTTCTGGGCATATACTGGGGGGACGGGGACGACTCCAATTAACCCCTGACTATACCGGGGATACGCTTATCACAATGCCTTTCTGGTCTGTGCTGAAGCAGGGCATTCTGGCAGCCAAGTGGCTTGACCTTTATTAGTGAGCCTGGTTACCCCCTCTCAGAACCACAGACTTAGAAATCGCCAGCTCATATACAGTGCATAAAATATATTTATATATATACCCTTATACACCATTTTAATAAAAAATATCACAAAATTCTTCTAAGTCCCTCGGGAAGAGTGAAAGACGCGCACGTTCATTTTCAGAGCTCCTAGACCTTCCTATAAGAAGTTAGCCAAAAAGTAGCTTCTAAAAACGCTTAGGTTAAGTTTCAGAGTTGCTTCTAATGTACCGAAGCTGGACTTAGACATAATTTCACTCTCACAACATTATGGCTGGTTGGAGACAGTCCGAACCACAAATAGCGGGTCCATGGTTCTGGGCATATACTGGGGGGACGGGGACGACTCCCATTAACCCCTGACTATACCGGGGATACGCTTATCACAATGCCTTTCTGGTCTGTGCTGAAGCAGGGCATTCTGGCAGCCAAGTGGCTTGAACTTTATTAGTGAGCCTGGTTACCCCCTCTCGGAACCACAGACTTAGAAATCGCCAGCTCATATAGAGTGCATAAAATATATTTATATATATATACCCTTATACACCATTTTAATAAAAAATATCACAAAATTCTTCTAAGTCCCTCGGGAAGAGTGAAAGACGCGCACGTTCATTTACAGAGCTCCTAGACCTTCCTATAAGAAGTTAGCCAAAAAGCAGCTTCGAAAAACGCTTATGTTAAGTTTCAGAGTTGCTTCTAATGTACCGAAGCTGGACTTAGACATAATTTCACTCTCACAACATTATGGCTGGTTGGAGACAGTCCGAACCTCAAATAGCGGGTCCATGGTTCTGGGCATATACTGGGGGGACGGGGACGACTCCCATTAACCCCTGACTATACCGGGGATACGCTTATCACAATGCCTTTCTGGTCTGTGCTGAAGCAGGGCATTCTGGCAGCCAAGTGGCTTGACCTTTATTAGTGAGCCTGGTTACCCCCTCTCAGAACCACAGACTTAGAAATCGCCAGCTCATATACAGTGCATAAAATATATTTATATATATACCCTTATACACCATTTTAATAAAAAATATCACAAAATTCTTCTAAGTCCCTCGGGAAGAGTGAAAGACGCGCAGGTTCATTTTCAGAGCTCCTAGACCTTCCTATAAGAAGTTAGCCAAAAAGTAGCTTCTAAAAACGCTTAGGTTAAGTTTCAGAGTTGCTTCTAATGTACCGAAGCTGGACTTAGACATAATTTCACTCTCACAACATTATGGCTGGTTGGAGACAGTCCGAACCACAAATAGCGGGTCCATGGTTCTGGGCATATACTGGGGGGACGGGGACGACTCCCATTAACCCCTGACTATACCGGGGATACGCTTATCACAATGCCTTTCTGGTCTGTGCTGAAGCAGGGCATTCTGGCAGCCAAGTGGCTTGAACTTTATTAGTGAGCCTGGTTACCCCCTCTCGGAACCACAGACTTAGAAATCGCCAGCTCATATAGAGTGCATAAAATATATTTATATATATACCCTTATACACCATTTTAATAAAAAATATCACAAAATTCTTCTAAGTCCCTCGGGAAGAGTGAAAGACGCGCACGTTCATTTTCAGAGCTCCTAGACCTTCCTATAAGAAGTTAGCCAAAAAGCAGCTTCTAAAAACGCTTAGGTTAAGTTTCAGAGTTGCTTCTAATGTACCGAAGCTGGACTTAGACATAATTTCACTCTCACAACATTATGGCTGGTTGGAGACAGTCCGAACCACAAATAGCGGGTCCATGGTTCTGGGCATATACTGGGGGGACGGGGACGACTCCCATTAACCCTTGACTATACCGGGGATACGCTTATCACAATGCCTTTCTGGTCTGTGCTGAAGCAGGGCATTCTGGCAGCCAAGTGGCTTGACCTTTATTAGTGAGCCTGGTTACCCCCTCTCAGAACCACAGACTTAGAAATCGCCAGCTCATATACAGTGCATAAAATATATTTATATATATACCCTTATACACCATTTTAATAAAAAATATCACAAAATTCTTCTAAGTCCCTCGGGAAGAGTGAAAGACGCGCAGGTTCATTTTCAGCGCTCCTAGACCTTCCTATAAGAAGTTAGCCAAAAAGTAGCTTCTAAAAACGCTTAGGTTAAGTTTCAGAGTTGCTTCTAATGTACCGAAGCTGGACTTAGACATAATTTCACTCTCACAACATTATGGCTGGTTGGAGACAGTCCGAACCACAAGTACCGGGTCCATGGTTCTGGCCATATACTGGGGGGACGGGGACGACTCCCATTAACCCCTGACTATACCGGGGATACGCTTATCACAATGCCTTTCTGGTCTGTGCTGAAGCAGGGCATTCTGGCAGCCAAGTGGCTTGACCTTTATTAGTGAGCCTGGTTACCCCCTCTCAGAACCACAGACTTAGAAATCGCCAGCTCATATACAGTGCATAAAATATATTTATATATATACCCTTATACACCATTTTAATAAAAAATATCACAAAATTCTTCTAAGTCCCTCGGGAAGAGTGAAAGACGCGCAGGTTCATTTTCAGAGCTCCTAGACCTTCCTATAAGAAGTTAGCCAAAAAGTAGCTTCTAAAAACGCTTAGGTTAAGTTTCAGAGTTGCTTCTAATGTACCGAAGCTGGACTTAGACATAATTTCACTCTCACAACATTATGGCTGGTTGGAGACAGTCCGAACCACAAATAGCGGGTCCATGGTTCTGGGCATATACTGGGGGGACGGGGACGACTCCCATTAACCCCTGACTATACCGGGGATACGCTTATCACAATGCCTTTCTGGTCTGTGCTGAAGCAGGGCATTCTGGCAGCCAAGTGGCTTGAACTTTATTAGTGAGCCTGGTTACCCCCTCTCGGAACCACAGACTTAGAAATCGCCAGCTCATATAGAGTGCATAAAATATATTTATATATATACCCTTATACACCATTTTAATAAAAAATATCACAAAATTCTTCTAAGTCCCTCGGGAAGAGTGAAAGACGCGCACGTTCATTTTCAGAGCTCCTAGACCTTCCTATAAGAAGTTAGCCAAAAAGCAGCTTCTAAAAACGCTTAGGTTAAGTTTCAGAGTTGCTTCTAATGTACCGAAGCTGGACTTAGACATAATTTCACTCTCACAACATTATGGCTGGTTGGAGACAGTCCGAACCACAAATAGCGGGTCCATGGTTCTGGGCATATACTGGGGGGACGGGGACGACTCCCATTAACCCTTGACTATACCGGGGATACGCTTATCACAATGCCTTTCTGGTCTGTGCTGAAGCAGGGCATTCTGGCAGCCAAGTGGCTTGACCTTTATTAGTGAGCCTGGTTACCCCCTCTCAGAACCACAGACTTAGAAATCGCCAGCTCATATACAGTGCATAAAATATATTTATATATATACCCTTATACACCATTTTAATAAAAAATATCACAAAATTCTTCTAAGTCCCTCGGGAAGAGTGAAAGACGCGCAGGTTCATTTTCAGAGCTCCTAGACCTTCCTATAAGAAGTTAGCCAAAAAGTAGCTTCTAAAAACGCTTAGGTTAAGTTTCAGAGTTGCTTCTAATGTACCGAAGCTGGACTTAGACATAATTTCACTCTCACAACATTATGGCTGGTTGGAGACAGTCCGAACCACAAATAGCGGGTCCATGGTTCTGGGCATATACTGGGGGGACGGGGACGACTCCCATTAACCCCTGACTATACCGGGGATACGCTTATCACAATGCCTTTCTGGTCTGTGCTGAAGCAGGGCATTCTGGCAGCCAAGTGGCTTGACCTTTATTAGTGAGCCTGATTACCCCCTCTCAGAACCACAGACTTAGAAATCGCCAGCTCATATACAGTGCATAAAATATATTTATATATATACCCTTATACACCATTTTAATAAAAAATATCACAAAATTCTTCTAAGTCCCTCGGGAAGAGTGAAAGACGCGCACGTTCATTTTCAGAGCTCCTAGACCTTCCTATAAGAAGTTAGCCAAAAAGCAGCTTCTAAAAACGCTTAGGTTAAGTTTCAGAGTTGCTTCTAATGTACCGAAGCTGGACAGACATAATTTCACTCTCACAACATTATGGCTGGTTGGAGACAGTCCGAACCACAAATAGCGGGTCCATGGTTCTGGGCATATACTGGGGGGACGGGGACGACTCCCATTAACCCCTGACTATACCGGGGATACGCTTATCACAATGCCTTTCTGGTCTGTGCTGAAGCAGGGCATTCTGGCAGCCAAGTGGCTTGACCTTTATTAGTGAGCCTGGTTACCCCCTCTCAGAACCACAGACTTAGAAATCGCCAGCTCATATACAGTGCATAAAATATATTTATATATATACCCTTATACACCATTTTAATAAAAAATATCACAAAATTCTTCTAAGTCCCTCGGGAAGAGTGAAAGACGCGCAGGTTCATTTTCAGAGCTCCTAGACCTTCCTATAAGAAGTTAGCCAAAAAGTAGCTTCTAAAAACGCTTAGGTTAAGTTTCAGAGTTGCTTCTAATGTACCGAAGCTGGACTTAGACATAATTTCACTCTCACAACATTATGGCTGGTTGGAGACAGTCCGAACCACAAATAGCGGGTCCATGGTTCTGGGCATAAACTGGGGGGACGGGGACGACTCCCATTAACCCCTGACTATACCGGGGATACGCTTATCACAATGCCTTTCTGGTCTGTGCTGAAGCAGGGCATTCTGGCAGCCAAGTGGCTTGACCTTTATTAGTGAGCCTGGTTACCCCCTCTCAGAACCACAGACTTAGAAATCGCCAGCTCATATACAGTGCATAAAATATATTTATATATATACCCTTATACACCATTTTAATAAAAAATATTACAAAATTCTTCTAAGTCCCTCGGGAAGAGTGAAAGACGCGCAGGTTCATTTTCAGAGCTCCTAGACCTTCTTTTAAGAAGTTAGCCAAAAAGTAGCTTCTAAAAACGCTTAGGTTAAGTTTCAGAGTTGCTTCTAATGTACCGAAGCTGGACTTAGACATAATTTCACTCTCACAACATTATGGCTGGTTGGAGACAGTCCGAACCACAAATAGCGGGTCCATGGTTCTGGGCATATACTGGGGGGACGGGGACGACTCCCATTAACCCCTGACTATACCGGGGATACGCTTATCACAATGCCTTTCTGGTCTGTGCTGAAGCAGGGCATTCTGGCAGCCAAGTGGCTTGACCTTTATTAGTGAGCCTGGTTACCCCCTCTCAGAACCACAGACTTAGAAATCGCCAGCTCATATACAGTGCATAAAATATATTTATATATATACCCTTATACACCATTTTAATAAAAAATATCACAAAATTCTTCTAAGTCCCTCGGGAAGAGTGAAAGACGCGCAGGTTCATTGTCAGAGCTCCTAGACCTTCCTATAAGAAGTTAGCAAAAAGTAGCTTCTAAAAACGCTTAGGTTAAGTTTCAGAGTTGCTTCTAATGTACCGAAGCTGGACTTGGACATAATTTCACTCTCACAACATTATGGCTGGTTGGAGACAGTCCTAACCACAAGTACTGGGTCCATGGTTCTAGGAGTATACTGGGGGGACGGGGACGACTCCCATTAAACCCTGACTATACCGGGGATACACTTATCACAATGCCTTTCTGGTCTGTGCTGAAGCAGGGCATTCTGGCAGCCAAGTGGCTTGACCTTTATTAGTGAGCCTGGTTACCCCCTCTCGGAACCACAGACTTAGAAATCGCCAGCTCATATACAGTGCATAAAATATATTTATATATATACCCTTATACACCATTTTAATAAAAAATATCACAAAATTCTTCTAAGTCCCTCGGGAAGAGTGAAAGACGCGCACGTTCATTTACAGAGCTCCTAGACCTTCCTATAAGAAGTTAGCCAAAAAGCAGCTTCGAAAAACGCTTATGTTAAGTTTCAGAGTTGCTTCTAATGTACCGAAGCTGGACTTAGACATAATTTCACTCTCACAACATTATGGCTGGTTGGAGACAGTCCGAACCACAAATAGCGGGTCCATGGTTCTGGGCATATACTGGGGGGACGGGGACGACTCCCATTAACCCCTGACTATACCGGGGATACGCTTATCACAATGCCTTTCTGGTCTGTGCTGAAGCAGGGCATTCTGGCAGCCAAGTGGCTTGACCTTTATTAGTGAGCCTGGTTACCCCCTCTCAGAACCACAGACTTAGAAATCGCCAGCTCATATACAGTGCATAAAATATATTTATATATATACCCTTATACACCATTTTAATAAAAAATATCACAAAATTCTTCTAAGTCCCTCGGGAAGAGTGAAAGACGCGCAGGTTCATTTTCAGAGCTCCTAGACCTTCCTATAAGAAGTTAGCCAAAAAGTAGCTTCTAAAAACGCTTAGGTTAAGTTTCAGAGTTGCTTCTAATGTACCGAAGCTGGACTTAGACATAATTTCACTCTCACAACATTATGGCTGGTTGGAGACAGTCCGAACCACAAATAGCGGGTCCATGGTTCTGGGCATATACTGGGGGGACGGGGACGACTCCCATTAACCCCTGACTATACCGGGGATACGCTTATCACAATGCCTTTCTGGTCTGTGCTGAAGCAGGGCATTCTGGCAGCCAAGTGGCTTGAACTTTATTAGTGAGCCTGGTTACCCCCTCTCGGAACCACAGACTTAGAAATCGCCAGCTCATATAGAGTGCATAAAATATATTTATATATATACCCTTATACACCATTTTAATAAAAAATATCACAAAATTCTTCTAAGTCCCTCGGGAAGAGTGAAAGACGCGCACGTTCATTTTCAGAGCTCCTAGACCTTCCTATAAGAAGTTAGCCAAAAAGCAGCTTCTAAAAACGCTTAGGTTAAGTTTCAGAGTTGCTTCTAATGTACCGAAGCTGGACTTAGACATAATTTCACTCTCACAACATTATGGCTGGTTGGAGACAGTCCGAACCACAAATAGCGGGTCCATGGTTCTGGGCATATACTGGGGGGACGGGGACGACTCCCATTAACCCTTGACTATACCGGGGATACGCTTATCACAATGCCTTTCTGGTCTGTGCTGAAGCAGGGCATTCTGGCAGCCAAGTGGCTTGACCTTTATTAGTGAGCCTGGTTACCCCCTCTCAGAACCACAGACTTAGAAATCGCCAGCTCATATACAGTGCATAAAATATATTTATATATATACCCTTATACACCATTTTAATAAAAAATATCACAAAATTCTTCTAAGTCCCTCGGGAAGAGTGAAAGACGCGCAGGTTCATTTTCAGAGCTCCTAGACCTTCCTATAAGAAGTTAGCCAAAAAGTAGCTTCTAAAAACGCTTAGGTTAAGTTTCAGAGTTGCTTCTAATGTACCGAAGCTGGACTTAGACATAATTTCACTCTCACAACATTATGGCTGGTTGGAGACAGTCCGAACCACAAATAGCGGGTCCATGGTTCTGGGCATATACTGGGGGGACGGGGACGACTCCCATTAACCCCTGACTATACCGGGGATACGCTTATCACAATGCCTTTCTGGTCTGTGCTGAAGCAGGGCATTCTGGCAGCCAAGTGGCTTGACCTTTATTAGTGAGCCTGATTACCCCCTCTCAGAACCACAGACTTAGAAATCGCCAGCTCATATACAGTGCATAAAATATATTTATATATATACCCTTATACACCATTTTAATAAAAAATATCACAAAATTCTTCTAAGTCCCTCGGGAAGAGTGAAAGACGCGCACGTTCATTTTCAGAGCTCCTAGACCTTCCTATAAGAAGTTAGCCAAAAAGTAGCTTCTAAAAACGCTTAGGTTAAGTTTCAGAGTTGCTTCTAATGTACCGAAGCTGGACTTAGACATAATTTCACTCTCACAACATTATGGCTGGTTGGAGACAGTCCGAACCACAAATAGCGGGTCCATGGTTCTGGGCATATACTGGGGGGACGGGGACGACTCCCATTAACCCCTGACTATACCGGGGATGCGCTTATCACAATGCCTTTCTGGTCTGTGCTGAAGCAGGGCATTCTGGCAGCCAAGTGGCTTGACCTTTATTAGTGAGCCTGGTTACCCCCTCTCAGAACCACAGACTTAGAAATCGCCAGCTCATATACAGTGCATAAAATATATTTATATATATACCCTTATACACCATTTTAATAAAAAATATCACAAAATTCTTCTAAGTCCCTCGGGAAGAGTGAAAGACGCGCAGGTTCATTTTCAGAGCTCCTAGACCTTCCTATAAGAAGTTAGCCAAAAAGTAGCTTCTAAAAACGCTTAGGTTAAGTTTCAGAGTTGCTTCTAATGTACCGAAGCTGGACTTAGACATAATTTCACTCTCACAACATTATGGCTGGTTGGAGACAGTCCGAACCACAAATAGCGGGTCCATGGTTCTGGGCATATACTGGGGGGACGGGGACGACTCCCATTAACCCCTGACTATACCGGGGATACGCTTATCACAATGCCTTTCTGGTCTGTGCTGAAGCAGGGCATTCTGGCAGCCAAGTGGCTTGACCTTTATTAGTGAGCCTGATTACCCCCTCTCAGAACCACAGACTTAGAAATCGCCAGCTCATATACAGTGCATAAAATATATTTATATATATACCCTTATACACCATTTTAATAAAAAATATCACAAAATTCTTCTAAGTCCCTCGGGAAGAGTGAAAGACGCGCACGTTCATTTTCAGAGCTCCTAGACCTTCCTATAAGAAGTTAGCCAAAAAGCAGCTTCTAAAAACGCTTAGGTTAAGTTTCAGAGTTGCTTCTAATGTACCGAAGCTGGACAGACATAATTTCACTCTCACAACATTATGGCTGGTTGGAGACAGTCCGAACCACAAATAGCGGGTCCATGGTTCTGGGCATATACTGGGGGGACGGGGACGACTCCCATTAACCCCTGACTATACCGGGGATACGCTTATCACAATGCCTTTCTGGTCTGTGCTGAAGCAGGGCATTCTGGCAGCCAAGTGGCTTGACCTTTATTAGTGAGCCTGGTTACCCCCTCTCAGAACCACAGACTTAGAAATCGCCAGCTCATATACAGTGCATAAAATATATTTATATATATACCCTTATACACCATTTTAATAAAAAATATCACAAAATTCTTCTAAGTCCCTCGGGAAGAGTGAAAGACGCGCAGGTTCATTTTCAGAGCTCCTAGACCTTCCTATAAGAAGTTAGCCAAAAAGTAGCTTCTAAAAACGCTTAGGTTAAGTTTCAGAGTTGCTTCTAATGTACCGAAGCTGGACTTAGACATAATTTCACTCTCACAACATTATGGCTGGTTGGAGACAGTCCGAACCACAAATAGCGGGTCCATGGTTCTGGGCATAAACTGGGGGGACGGGGACGACTCCCATTAACCCCTGACTATACCGGGGATACGCTTATCACAATGCCTTTCTGGTCTGTGCTGAAGCAGGGCATTCTGGCAGCCAAGTGGCTTGACCTTTATTAGTGAGCCTGGTTACCCCCTCTCAGAACCACAGACTTAGAAATCGCCAGCTCATATACAGTGCATAAAATATATTTATATATATACCCTTATACACCATTTTAATAAAAAATATTACAAAATTCTTCTAAGTCCCTCGGGAAGAGTGAAAGACGCGCAGGTTCATTTTCAGAGCTCCTAGACCTTCTTTTAAGAAGTTAGCCAAAAAGTAGCTTCTAAAAACGCTTAGGTTAAGTTTCAGAGTTGCTTCTAATGTACCGAAGCTGGACTTAGACATAATTTCACTCTCACAACATTATGGCTGGTTGGAGACAGTCCGAACCACAAATAGCGGGTCCATGGTTCTGGGCATATACTGGGGGGACGGGGACGACTCCCATTAACCCCTGACTATACCGGGGATACGCTTATCACAATGCCTTTCTGGTCTGTGCTGAAGCAGGGCATTCTGGCAGCCAAGTGGCTTGACCTTTATTAGTGAGCCTGGTTACCCCCTCTCAGAACCACAGACTTAGAAATCGCCAGCTCATATACAGTGCATAAAATATATTTATATATATACCCTTATACACCATTTTAATAAAAAATATCACAAAATTCTTCTAAGTCCCTCGGGAAGAGTGAAAGACGCGCAGGTTCATTGTCAGAGCTCCTAGACCTTCCTATAAGAAGTTAGCAAAAAGTAGCTTCTAAAAACGCTTAGGTTAAGTTTCAGAGTTGCTTCTAATGTACCGAAGCTGGACTTGGACATAATTTCACTCTCACAACATTATGGCTGGTTGGAGACAGTCCTAACCACAAGTACTGGGTCCATGGTTCTAGGAGTATACTGGGGGGACGGGGACGACTCCCATTAAACCCTGACTATACCGGGGATACACTTATCACAATGCCTTTCTGGTCTGTGCTGAAGCAGGGCATTCTGGCAGCCAAGTGGCTTGACCTTTATTAGTGAGCCTGGTTACCCCCTCTCGGAACCACAGACTTAGAAATCGCCAGCTCATATACAGTGCATAAAATATATTTATATATATACCCTTATACACCATTTTAATAAAAAATATCACAAAATTCTTCTAAGTCCCTCGGGAAGAGTGAAAGACGCGCACGTTCATTTACAGAGCTCCTAGACCTTCCTATAAGAAGTTAGCCAAAAAGCAGCTTCGAAAAACGCTTATGTTAAGTTTCAGAGTTGCTTCTAATGTACCGAAGCTGGACTTAGACATAATTTCACTCTCACAACATTATGGCTGGTTGGAGACAGTCCGAACCACAAATAGCGGGTCCATGGTTCTGGGCATATACTGGGGGGACGGGGACGACTCCCATTAACCCCTGACTATACCGGGGATACGCTTATCACAATGCCTTTCTGGTCTGTGCTGAAGCAGGGCATTCTGGCAGCCAAGTGGCTTGACCTTTATTAGTGAGCCTGGTTACCCCCTCTCAGAACCACAGACTTAGAAATCGCCAGCTCATATACAGTGCATAAAATATATTTATATATATACCCTTATACACCATTTTAATAAAAAATATCACAAAATTCTTCTAAGTCCCTCGGGAAGAGTGAAAGACGCGCAGGTTCATTTTCAGAGCTCCTAGACCTTCCTATAAGAAGTTAGCCAAAAAGTAGCTTCTAAAAACGCTTAGGTTAAGTTTCAGAGTTGCTTCTAATGTACCGAAGCTGGACTTAGACATAATTTCACTCTCACAACATTATGGCTGGTTGGAGACAGTCCGAACCACAAATAGCGGGTCCATGGTTCTGGGCATATACTGGGGGGACGGGGACGACTCCCATTAACCCCTGACTATACCGGGGATACGCTTATCACAATGCCTTTCTGGTCTGTGCTGAAGCAGGGCATTCTGGCAGCCAAGTGGCTTGAACTTTATTAGTGAGCCTGGTTACCCCCTCTCGGAACCACAGACTTAGAAATCGCCAGCTCATATAGAGTGCATAAAATATATTTATATATATACCCTTATACACCATTTTAATAAAAAATATCACAAAATTCTTCTAAGTCCCTCGGGAAGAGTGAAAGACGCGCACGTTCATTTTCAGAGCTCCTAGACCTTCCTATAAGAAGTTAGCCAAAAAGCAGCTTCTAAAAACGCTTAGGTTAAGTTTCAGAGTTGCTTCTAATGTACCGAAGCTGGACTTAGACATAATTTCACTCTCACAACATTATGGCTGGTTGGAGACAGTCCGAACCACAAATAGCGGGTCCATGGTTCTGGGCATATACTGGGGGGACGGGGACGACTCCCATTAACCCTTGACTATACCGGGGATACGCTTATCACAATGCCTTTCTGGTCTGTGCTGAAGCAGGGCATTCTGGCAGCCAAGTGGCTTGACCTTTATTAGTGAGCCTGGTTACCCCCTCTCAGAACCACAGACTTAGAAATCGCCAGCTCATATACAGTGCATAAAATATATTTATATATATACCCTTATACACCATTTTAATAAAAAATATCACAAAATTCTTCTAAGTCCCTCGGGAAGAGTGAAAGACGCGCAGGTTCATTTTCAGAGCTCCTAGACCTTCCTATAAGAAGTTAGCCAAAAAGTAGCTTCTAAAAACGCTTAGGTTAAGTTTCAGAGTTGCTTCTAATGTACCGAAGCTGGACTTAGACATAATTTCACTCTCACAACATTATGGCTGGTTGGAGACAGTCCGAACCACAAATAGCGGGTCCATGGTTCTGGGCATATACTGGGGGGACGGGGACGACTCCCATTAACCCCTGACTATACCGGGGATACGCTTATCACAATGCCTTTCTGGTCTGTGCTGAAGCAGGGCATTCTGGCAGCCAAGTGGCTTGACCTTTATTAGTGAGCCTGATTACCCCCTCTCAGAACCACAGACTTAGAAATCGCCAGCTCATATACAGTGCATAAAATATATTTATATATATACCCTTATACACCATTTTAATAAAAAATATCACAAAATTCTTCTAAGTCCCTCGGGAAGAGTGAAAGACGCGCACGTTCATTTTCAGAGCTCCTAGACCTTCCTATAAGAAGTTAGCCAAAAAGTAGCTTCTAAAAACGCTTAGGTTAAGTTTCAGAGTTGCTTCTAATGTACCGAAGCTGGACTTAGACATAATTTCACTCTCACAACATTATGGCTGGTTGGAGACAGTCCGAACCACAAATAGCGGGTCCATGGTTCTGGGCATATACTGGGGGGACGGGGACGACTCCCATTAACCCCTGACTATACCGGGGATGCGCTTATCACAATGCCTTTCTGGTCTGTGCTGAAGCAGGGCATTCTGGCAGCCAAGTGGCTTGACCTTTATTAGTGAGCCTGGTTACCCCCTCTCAGAACCACAGACTTAGAAATCGCCAGCTCATATACAGTGCATAAAATATATTTATATATATACCCTTATACACCATTTTAATAAAAAATATCACAAAATTCTTCTAAGTCCCTCGGGAAGAGTGAAAGACGCGCAGGTTCATTTTCAGAGCTCCTAGACCTTCCTATAAGAAGTTAGCCAAAAAGTAGCTTCTAAAAACGCTTAGGTTAAGTTTCAGAGTTGCTTCTAATGTACCGAAGCTGGACTTAGACATAATTTCACTCTCACAACATTATGGCTGGTTGGAGACAGTCCGAACCACAAATAGCGGGTCCATGGTTCTGGGCATATACTGGGGGGACGGGGACGACTCCCATTAACCCCTGACTATACCGGGGATACGCTTATCACAATGCCTTTCTGGTCTGTGCTGAAGCAGGGCATTCTGGCAGCCAAGTGGCTTGACCTTTATTAGTGAGCCTGATTACCCCCTCTCAGAACCACAGACTTAGAAATCGCCAGCTCATATACAGTGCATAAAATATATTTATATATATACCCTTATACACCATTTTAATAAAAAATATCACAAAATTCTTCTAAGTCCCTCGGGAAGAGTGAAAGACGCGCACGTTCATTTTCAGAGCTCCTAGACCTTCCTATAAGAAGTTAGCCAAAAAGTAGCTTCTAAAAACGCTTAGGTTAAGTTTCAGAGTTGCTTCTAATGTACCGAAGCTGGACTTAGACATAATTTCACTCTCACAACATTATGGCTGGTTGGAGACAGTCCGAACCACAAATAGCGGGTCCATGGTTCTGGGCATATACTGGGGGGACGGGGACGACTCCCATTAACCCCTGACTATACCGGGGATACGCTTATCACAATGCCTTTCTGGTCTGTGCTGAAGCAGGGCATTCTGGCAGCCAAGTGGCTTGAACTTTATTAGTGAGCCTGGTTACCCCCTCTCAGAACCACAGACTTAGAAATCGCCAGCTCATATACAGTGCATAAAATATATTTATATATATACCCTTATACACCATTTTAATAAAAAATATCACAAAATTCTTCTAAGTCCCTCGGGAAGAGTGAAAGACGCGCAGGTTCATTTTCAGAGCTCCTAGACCTTCCTATAAGAAGTTAGCCAAAAAGTAGCTTCTAAAAACGCTTAGGTTAAGTTTCAGAGTTGCATCTAATGTACCGAAGCTGGACTTAGACATAATTTCACTCTCACAACATTATGGCTGGTTGGAGACAGTCCGAACCACAAATAGCGGGTCCATGGTTCTGGGCATATACTGGGGGGACGGGGACGACTCCCATTAACCCCTGACTATACCGGGGATACGCTTATCACAATGCCTTTCTGGTCTGTGCTGAAGCAGGGCATTCTGGCAGCCAAGTGGCTTGACCTTTATTAGTGAGCCTGATTACCCCCTCTCAGAACCACAGACTTAGAAATCGCCAGCTCATATACAGTGCATAAAATATATTTATATATATACCCTTATACACCATTTTAATAAAAAATATCACAAAATTCTTTTAAGTCCCTCGGGAAGAGTGAAAGACGCGCACGTTCATTTTCAGAGCTCCTAGACCTTCCTATAAGAAGTTAGCCAAAAAGTAGCTTCTAAAAACGCTTAGGTTAAGTTTCAGAGTTGCTTCTAATGTACCGAAGCTGGACTTAGACATAATTTCACTCTCACAACATTATGGCTGGTTGGAGACAGTCCGAACCACAAATAGCGGGTCCATGGTTCTGGGCATATACTGGGGGGACGGGGACGACTCCCATTAACCCCTGACTATACCGGGGATGCGCTTATCACAATGCCTTTCTGGTCTGTGCTGAAGCAGGGCATTCTGGCAGCCAAGTGGCTTGACCTTTATTAGTGAGCCTGGTTACCCCCTCTCAGAACCACAGACTTAGAAATCGCCAGCTCATATACAGTGCATAAAATATATTTATATATATACCCTTATACACCATTTTAATAAAAAATATCACAAAATTCTTCTAAGTCCCTCGGGAAGAGTGAAAGACGCGCAGGTTCATTGTCAGAGCTCCTAGACCTTCCTATAAGAAGTTAGCCAAAAAGCAGCTTCGAAAAACGCTTATGTTAAGTTTCAGAGTTGCTTCTAATGTACCGAAGCTGGACTTAGACATAATTTCACTCTCACAACATTATGGCTGTTTGGAGACAGTCCGAACCACAAATAGCGGGTCCATGGTTCTGGGCATATACTGGGGGGACGGGGACGACTCCCATTAACCCCTGACTATACCGGGGATACGCTTATCACAATGCCTTTCTGGTCTGTGCTGAAGCAGGGCATTCTGGCAGCCAAGTGGCTTGACCTTTATTAGTGAGCCTGGTTACCCCCTCTCAGAACCACAGACTTAGAAATCGCCAGCTCATATACAGTGCATAAAATATATTTATATATATACCCTTATACACCATTTTAATAAAAAATATCACAAAATTCTTCTAAGTCCCTCGGGAAGAGTGAAAGACGCGCAGGTTCATTTTCAGAGCTCCTAGACCTTCTTATAAGAAGTTAGCCAAAAAGTAGCTTCTAAAAACGCTTAGGTTAAGTTTCAGAGTTGCTTCTAATGTACCGAAGCTGGACTTAGACATAATTTCACTCTCACAACATTATGGCTGGTTGGAGACAGTCCGAACCACAAATAGCGGGTCCATGGTTCTGGGCATATACTGGGGGGACGGGGACGACTCCCATTAACCCCTGACTATACCGGGGATACGCTTATCACAATGCCTTTCTGGTCTGTGCTGAAGCAGGGCATTCTGGCAGCCAAGTGGCTTGACCTTTATTAGTGAGCCTGATTACCCCCTCTCAGAACCACAGACTTAGAAATCGCCAGCTCATATACAGTGCATAAAATATATTTATATATATACCCTTATACACCATTTTAATAAAAAATATCACAAAATTCTTCTAAGTCCCTCGGGAAGAGTGAAAGACGCGCACGTTCATTTTCAGAGCTCCTAGACCTTCCTATAAGAAGTTAGCCAAAAAGTAGCTTCTAAAAACGCTTAGGTTAAGTTTCAGAGTTGCTTCTAATGTACCGAAGCTGGACTTAGACATAATTTCACTCTCACAACATTATGGCTGGTTGGAGACAGTCCGAACCACAAATAGCGGGTCCATGGTTCTGGGCATATACTGGGGGGACGGGGACGACTCCCATTAACCCCTGACTATACCGGGGATACGCTTATCACAATGCCTTTCTGGTCTGTGCTGAAGCAGGGCATTCTGGCAGCCAAGTGGCTTGAACTTTATTAGTGAGCCTGGTTACCCCCTCTCGGAACCACAGACTTAGAAATCGCCAGCTCATATAGAGTGCATAAAATATATTTATATATATACCCTTATACACCATTTTAATAAAAAATATCACAAAATTCTTCTAAGTCCCTCGGGAAGAGTGAAAGACGCGCACGTTCATTTTCAGAGCTCCTAGACCTTCCTATAAGAAGTTAGCCAAAAAGCAGCTTCTAAAAACGCGTAGGTTAAGTTTCAGAGTTGCTTCTAATGTACCGAAGCTGGACTTAGACATAATTTCACTCTCACAACATTATGGCTGGTTGGAGACAGTCCGAACCACAAATAGCGGGTCCATGGTTCTGGGCATATACTGGGGGGACGGGGACGACTCCCATTAACCCTTGACTATACCGGGGATACGCTTATCACAATGCCTTTCTGGTCTGTGCTGAAGCAGGGCATTCTGGCAGCCAAGTGGCTTGACCTTTATTAGTGAGCCTGGTTACCCCCTCTCAGAACCACAGACTTAGAAATCGCCAGCTCATATACAGTGCATAAAATATATTTATATATATACCCTTATACACCATTTTAATAAAAAATATCACAAAATTCTTCTAAGTCCCTCGGGAAGAGTGAAAGACGCGCAGGTTCATTTTCAGAGCTCCTAGACCTTCCTATAAGAAGTTAGCCAAAAAGTAGCTTCTAAAAACGCTTAGGTTAAGTTTCAGAGTTGCTTCTAATGTACCGAAGCTGGACTTAGACATAATTTCACTCTCACAACATTATGGCTGGTTGGAGACAGTCCGAACCACAAATAGCGGGTCCATGGTTCTGGGCATATACTGGGGGGACGGGGACGACTCCCATTAACCCCTGACTATACCGGGGATACGCTTATCACAATGCCTTTCTGGTCTGTGCTGAAGCAGGGCATTCTGGCAGCCAAGTGGCTTGACCTTTATTAGTGAGCCTGATTACCCCCTCTCAGAACCACAGACTTAGAAATCGCCAGCTCATATACAGTGCATAAAATATATTTATATATATACCCTTATACACCATTTTAATAAAAAATATCACAAAATTCTTCTAAGTCCCTCGGGAAGAGTGAAAGACGCGCACGTTCATTTTCAGAGCTCCTAGACCTTCCTATAAGAAGTTAGCCAAAAAGTAGCTTCTAAAAACGCTTAGGTTAAGTTTCAGAGTTGCTTCTAATGTACCGAAGCTGGACTTAGACATAATTTCACTCTCACAACATTATGGCTGGTTGGAGACAGTCCGAACCACAAATAGCGGGTCCATGGTTCTGGGCATATACTGGGGGGACGGGGACGACTCCCATTAACCCCTGACTATACCGGGGATACGCTTATCACAATGCCTTTCTGGTCTGTGCTGAAGCAGGGCATTCTGGCAGCCAAGTGGCTTGACCTTTATTAGTGAGCCTGGTTACCCCCTCTCAGAACCACAGACTTAGAAATCGCCAGCTCATATACAGTGCATAAAATATATTTATATATATACCCTTATACACCATTTTAATAAAAAATATCACAAAATTCTTCTAAGTCCCTCGGGAAGAGTGAAAGACGCGCAGGTTCATTGTCAGAGCTCCTAGACCTTCCTATAAGAAGTTAGCCAAAAAGCAGCTTCGAAAAACGCTTATGTTAAGTTTCAGAGTTGCTTCTAATGTACCGAAGCTGGACTTAGACATAATTTCACTCTCACAACATTATGGCTGGTTGGAGACAGTCCGAACCACAAATAGCGGGTCCATGGTTCTGGGCATATACTGGGGGGACGGGGACGACTCCCATTAACCCCTGACTATACCGGGGATACGCTTATCACAATGCCTTTCTGGTCTGTGCTGAAGCAGGGCATTCTGGCAGCCAAGTGGCTTGACCTTTATTAGTGAGCCTGGTTACCCCCTCTCAGAACCACAGACTTAGAAATCGCCAGCTCATATACAGTGCATAAAATATATTTATATATATACCCTTATACACCATTTTAATAAAAAATATCACAAAATTCTTCTAAGTCCCTCGGGAAGAGTGAAAGACGCGCAGGTTCATTTTCAGAGCTCCTAGACCTTCCTATAAGAAGTTAGCCAAAAAGTAGCTTCTAAAAACGCTTAGGTTAAGTTTCAGAGTTGCTTCTAATGTACCGAAGCTGGACTTAGACATAATTTCACTCTCACAACATTATGGCTGGTTGGAGACAGTCCGAACCACAAATAGCGGGTCCATGGTTCTGGGCATATACTGGGGGGACGGGGACGACTCCCATTAACCCCTGACTATACCGGGGATACGCTTATCACAATGCCTTTCTGGTCTGTGCTGAAGCAGGGCATTCTGGCAGCCAAGTGGCTTGACCTTTATTAGTGAGCCTGATTACCCCCTCTCAGAACCACAGACTTAGAAATCGCCAGCTCATATACAGTGCATAAAATATATTTATATATATACCCTTATACACCATTTTAATAAAAAATATCACAAAATTCTTCTAAGTACCTCGGGAAGAGTGAAAGACGCGCACGTTCATTTTCAGAGCTCCTAGACCTTCCTATAAGAAGTTAGCCAAAAAGTAGCTTCTAAAAACGCTTAGGTTAAGTTTCAGAGTTGCTTCTAATGTACCGAAGCTGGACTTAGACATAATTTCACTCTCACAACATTATGGCTGGTTGGAGACAGTCCGAACCACAAATAGCGGGTCCATGGTTCTGGGCATATACTGGGGGGACGGGGACGACTCCCATTAACCCCTGACTATACCGGGGATACGCTTATCACAATGCCTTTCTGGTCTGTGCTGAAGCAGGGCATTCTGGCAGCCAAGTGGCTTGACCTTTATTAGTGAGCCTGGTTACCCCCTCTCAGAACCACAGACTTAGAAATCGCCAGCTCATATACAGTGCATAAAATATATTTATATATATACCCTTATACACCATTTTAATAAAAAATATCACAAAATTCTTCTAAGTCCCTCGGGAAGAGTGAAAGACGCGCAGGTTCATTTTCAGAGCTCCTAGACCTTCCTATAAGAAGTTAGCCAAAAAGTAGCTTCTAAAAACGCTTAGGTTAAGTTTCAGAGTTGCTTCTAATGTACCGAAGCTGGACTTAGACATAATTTCACTCTCACAACATTATGGCTGGTTGGAGACAGTCCGAACCACAAATAGCGGGTCCATGGTTCTGGGCATATACTGGGGGGACGGGGACGACTCCCATTAACCCCTGACTATACCGGGGATACGCTTATCACAATGCCTTTCTGGTCTGTGCTGAAGCAGGGCATTCTGGCAGCCAAGTGGCTTGAACTTTATTAGTGAGCCTGGTTACCCCCTCTCGGAACCACAGACTTAGAAATCGCCAGCTCATATAGAGTGCATAAAATATATTTATATATATACCCTTATACACCATTTTAATAAAAAATATCACAAAATTCTTCTAAGTCCCTCGGGAAGAGTGAAAGACGCGCACGTTCATTTTCAGAGCTCCTAGACCTTCCTATAAGAAGTTAGCCAAAAAGCAGCTTCTAAAAACGCTTAGGTTAAGTTTCAGAGTTGCTTCTAATGTACCGAAGCTGGACTTAGACATAATTTCACTCTCACAACATTATGGCTGGTTGGAGACAGTCCGAACCACAAATAGCGGGTCCATGGTTCTGGGCATATACTGGGGGGACGGGGACGACTCCCATTAACCCTTGACTATACCGGGGATACGCTTATCACAATGCCTTTCTGGTCTGTGCTGAAGCAGGGCATTCTGGCAGCCAAGTGGCTTGAACTTTATTAGTGAGCCTGGTTACCCCCTCTCGGAACCACAGACTTAGAAATCGCCAGCTCATATAGAGTGCATAAAATATATTTATATATATACCCTTATACACCATTTTAATAAAAAATATCACAAAATTCTTCTAAGTCCCTCGGGAAGAGTGAAAGACGCGCACGTTCATTTTCAGAGCTCCTAGACCTTCCTATAAGAAGTTAGCCAAAAAGTAGCTTCTAAAAACGCTTAGGTTAAGTTTCAGAGTTGCTTCTAATGTACCGAAGCTGGACTTAGACATAATTTCACTCTCACAACATTATGGCTGGTTGGAGACAGTCCGAACCACAAATAGCGGGTCCATGGTTCTGGGCATATACTGGGGGGACGGGGACGACTCCCATTAACCCCTGACTATACCGGGGATACGCTTATCACAATGCCTTTCTGGTCTGTGCTGAAGCAGGGCATTCTGGCAGCCAAGTGGCTTGACCTTTATTAGTGAGCCTGATTACCCCCTCTCAGAACCACAGACTTAGAAATCGCCAGCTCATATACAGTGCATAAAATATATTTATATATATACCCTTATACACCATTTTAATAAAAAATATCACAAAATTCTTCTAAGTCCCTCGGGAAGAGTGAAAGACGCGCACATTCATTTTCAGAGCTCCTAGACCTTCCTATAAGAAGTTAGCCAAAAAGTAGCTTCTAAAAACGCTTAGGTTAAGTTTCAGAGTTGCTTCTAATGTACCGAAGCTGGACTTAGACATAATTTCACTCTCACAACATTATGGCTGGTTGGAGACAGTCCGAACCACAAGTACCGGGTCCATGGTTCTGGGCGTATACTGGGGGGACGGGGACGACTCCCATTAACCCCTGACTATACCGGGGATACGCTTATCACAATGCCTTTCTGGTCTGTGCTGAAGCAGGGCATTCTGGCAGCCAAGTGGCTTGAACTTTATTAGTGAGCCTGGTTACCCCCTCTCGGAACCACAGACTTAGAAATCGCCAGCTCATATAGAGTGCATAAAATATATTTATATATATACCCTTATACACCATTTTAATAAAAAATATCACAAAATTCTTCTAAGTCCCTCGGGAAGAGTGAAAGACGCGCACGTTCATTTTCAGAGCTCCTAGACCTTCCTATAAGAAGTTAGCCAAAAAGCAGCTTCGAAAAACGCTTATGTTAAGTTTCAGAGTTGCTTCTAATGTACCGAAGCTGGACTTAGACATAATTTCACTCTCACAACATTATGGCTGGTTGGAGACAGTCCGAACCACAAATAGCGGGTCCATGGTTCTGGGCATATACTGGGGGGACGGGGACGACTCCCATTAACCCCTGACTATACCGGGGATACGCTTATCACAATGCCTTTCTGGTCTGTGCTGAAGCAGGGCATTCTGGCAGCCAAGTGGCTTGACCTTTATTAGTGAGCCTGGTTACCCCCTCTCAGAACCACAGACTTAGAAATCGCCAGCTCATATACAGTGCATAAAATATATTTATATATATACCCTTATACACCATTTTAATAAAAAATATCACAAAATTCTTCTAAGTCCCTCGGGAAGAGTGAAAGACGCGCAGGTTCATTTTCAGAGCTCCTAGACCTTCCTATAAGAAGTTAGCCAAAAAGTAGCTTCTAAAAACGCTTAGGTTAAGTTTCAGAGTTGCTTCTAATGTACCGAAGCTGGACTTAGACATAATTTCACTCTCACAACATTATGGCTGGTTGGAGACAGTCCGAACCACAAATAGCGGGTCCATGGTTCTGGGCATATACTGGGGGGACGGGGACGACTCCCATTAACCCCTGACTATACCGGGGATACGCTTATCACAATGCCTTTCTGGTCTGTGCTGAAGCAGGGCATTCTGGCAGCCAAGTGGCTTGACCTTTATTAGTGAGCCTGATTACCCCCTCTCAGAACCACAGACTTAGAAATCGCCAGCTCATATACAGTGCATAAAATATATTTATATATATACCCTTATACACCATTTTAATAAAAAATATCACAAAATTCTTCTAAGTCCCTCGGGAAGAGTGAAAGACGCGCACGTTCATTTTCAGAGCTCCTAGACCTTCCTATAAGAAGTTAGCCAAAAAGTAGCTTCTAAAAACGCTTAGGTTAAGTTTCAGAGTTGCTTCTAATGTACCGAAGCTGGACTTAGACATAATTTCACTCTCACAACATTATGGCTGGTTGGAGACAGTCCGAACCACAAATAGCGGGTCCATGGTTCTGGGCATATACTGGGGGGACGGGGACGACTCCCATTAACCCCTGACTATACCGGGGATACGCTTATCACAATGCCTTTCTGGTCTGTGCTGAAGCAGGGCATTCTGGCAGCCAAGTGGCTTGAACTTTATTAGTGAGCCTGGTTACCCCCTCTCGGAACCACAGACTTAGAAATCGCCAGCTCATATAGAGTGCATAAAATATATTTATATATATACCCTTATACACCATTTTAATAAAAAATATCACAAAATTCTTCTAAGTCCCTCGGGAAGAGTGAAAGACGCGCACGTTCATTTTCAGAGCTCCTAGACCTTCCTATAAGAAGTTAGCCAAAAAGCAGCTTCTAAAAACGCTTAGGTTAAGTTTCAGAGTTGCTTCTAATGTACCGAAGCTGGACTTAGACATAATTTCACTCTCACAACATTATGGCTGGTTGGAGACAGTCCGAACCACAAATAGCGGGTCCATGGTTCTGGGCATATACTGGGGGGACGGGGACGACTCCCATTAACCCCTGACTATACCGGGGATACGCTTATCACAATGCCTTTCTGGTCTGTGCTGAAGCAGGGCATTCTGGCAGCCAAGTGGCTTGACCTTTATTAGTGAGCCTGGTTACCCCCTCTCAGAACCACAGACTTAGAAATCGCCAGCTCATATACAGTGCATAAAATATATTTATATATATACCCTTATACACCATTTTAATAAAAAATATCACAAAATTCTTCTAAGTCCCTCGGGAAGAGTGAAAGACGCGCAGGTTCATTTTCAGAGCTCCTAGACCTTCCTATAAGAAGTTAGCCAAAAAGTAGCTTCTAAAAACGCTTAGGTTAAGTTTCAGAGTTGCTTCTAATGTACCGAAGCTGGACTTAGACATAATTTCACTCTCACAACATTATGGCTGGTTGGAGACAGTCCGAACCACAAATAGCGGGTCCATGGTTCTGGGCATATACTGGGGGGACGGGGACGACTCCCATTAACCCCTGACTATACCGGGGATACGCTTATCACAATGCCTTTCTGGTCTGTGCTGAAGCAGGGCATTCTGGCAGCCAAGTGGCTTGACCTTTATTAGTGAGCCTGATTACCCCCTCTCAGAACCACAGACTTAGAAATCGCCAGCTCATATACAGTGCATAAAATATATTTATATATATACCCTTATACACCATTTTAATAAAAAATATCACAAAATTCTTCTAAGTCCCTCGGGAAGAGTGAAAGACGCGCACGTTCATTTTCAGAGCTCCTAGACCTTCCTATAAGAAGTTAGCCAAAAAGTAGCTTCTAAAAACGCTTAGGTTAAGTTTCAGAGTTGCTTCTAATGTACCGAAGCTGGACTTAGACATAATTTCACTCTCACAACATTATGGCTGGTTGGAGACAGTCCGAACCACAAATAGCGGGTCCATGGTTCTGGGCATATACTGGGGGGACGGGGACGACTCCCATTAACCCCTGACTATACCGGGGATACGCTTATCACAATGCCTTTCTGGTCTGTGCTGAAGCAGGGCATTCTGGCAGCCAAGTGGCTTGAACTTTATTAGTGAGCCTGGTTACCCCCTCTCGGAACCACAGACTTAGAAATCGCCAGCTCATATAGAGTGCATAAAATATATTTATATATATACCCTTATACACCATTTTAATAAAAAATATCACAAAATTCTTCTAAGTCCCTCGGGAAGAGTGAAAGACGCGCACGTTCATTTTCAGAGCTCCTAGACCTTCCTATAAGAAGTTAGCCAAAAAGTAGCTTCTAAAAACGCTTAGGTTAAGTTTCAGAGTTGCATCTAATGTACCGAAGCTGGACTTAGACATAATTTCACTCTCACAACATTATGGCTGGTTGGAGACAGTCCGAACCACAAATAGCGGGTCCATGGTTCTGGGCATATACTGGGGGGACGGGGACGACTCCCATTAACCCCTGACTATACCGGGGATACGCTTATCACAATGCCTTTCTGGTCTGTGCTGAAGCAGGGCATTCTGGCAGCCAAGTGGCTTGACCTTTATTAGTGAGCCTGATTACCCCCTCTCAGAACCACAGACTTAGAAATCGCCAGCTCATATACAGTGCATAAAATATATTTATATATATACCCTTATACACCATTTTAATAAAAAATATCACAAAATTCTTCTAAGTCCCTCGGGAAGAGTGAAAGACGCGCACGTTCATTTTCAGAGCTCCTAGACCTTCCTATAAGAAGTTAGCCAAAAAGTAGCTTCTAAAAACGCTTAGGTTAAGTTTCAGAGTTGCTTCTAATGTACCGAAGCTGGACTTAGACATAATTTCACTCTCACAACATTATGGCTGGTTGGAGACAGTCCGAACCACAAATAGCGGGTCCATGGTTCTGGGCATATACAGTACTGGGGGGACGGGGACGACTCCCATTAACCCCTGACTATACCGGGGATGCGCTTATCACAATGCCTTTCTGGTCTGTGCTGAAGCAGGGCATTCTGGCAGCCAAGTGGCTTGACCTTTATTAGTGAGCCTGGTTACCCCCTCTCAGAACCACAGACTTAGAAATCGCCAGCTCATATACAGTGCATAAAATATATTTATATATATACCCTTATACACCATTTTAATAAAAAATATCACAAAATTCTTCTAAGTCCCTCGGGAAGAGTGAAAGACGCGCAGGTTCATTGTCAGAGCTCCTAGACCTTCCTATAAGAAGTTAGCCAAAAAGCAGCTTCGAAAAACGCTTATGTTAAGTTTCAGAGTTGCTTCTAATGTACCGAAGCTGGACTTAGACATAATTTCACTCTCACAACATTATGGCTGGTTGGAGACAGTCCGAACCACAAATAGCGGGTCCATGGTTCTGGGCATATACTGGGGGGACGGGGACGACTCCCATTAACCCCTGACTATACCGGGGATACGCTTATCACAATGCCTTTCTGGTCTGTGCTGAAGCAGGGCATTCTGGCAGCCAAGTGGCTTGACCTTTATTAGTGAGCCTGGTTACCCCCTCTCAGAACCACAGACTTAGAAATCGCCAGCTCATATACAGTGCATAAAATATATTTATATATATACCCTTATACACCATTTTAATAAAAAATATCACAAAATTCTTCTAAGTCCCTCGGGAAGAGTGAAAGACGCGCAGGTTCATTTTCAGAGCTCCTAGACCTTCTTATAAGAAGTTAGCCAAAAAGTAGCTTCTAAAAACGCTTAGGTTAAGTTTCAGAGTTGCTTCTAATGTACCGAAGCTGGACTTAGACATAATTTCACTCTCACAACATTATGGCTGGTTGGAGACAGTCCGAACCACAAATAGCGGGTCCATGGTTCTGGGCATATACTGGGGGGACGGGGACGACTCCCATTAACCCCTGACTATACCGGGGATACGCTTATCACAATGCCTTTCTGGTCTGTGCTGAAGCAGGGCATTCTGGCAGCCAAGTGGCTTGACCTTTATTAGTGAGCCTGATTACCCCCTCTCAGAACCACAGACTTAGAAATCGCCAGCTCATATACAGTGCATAAAATATATTTATATATATACCCTTATACACCATTTTAATAAAAAATATCACAAAATTCTTCTAAGTCCCTCGGGAAGAGTGAAAGACGCGCACGTTCATTTTCAGAGCTCCTAGACCTTCCTATAAGAAGTTAGCCAAAAAGTAGCTTCTAAAAACGCTTAGGTTAAGTTTCAGAGTTGCTTCTAATGTACCGAAGCTGGACTTAGACATAATTTCACTCTCACAACATTATGGCTGGTTGGAGACAGTCCGAACCACAAATAGCGGGTCCATGGTTCTGGGCATATACTGGGGGGACGGGGACGACTCCCATTAACCCCTGACTATACCGGGGATACGCTTATCACAATGCCTTTCTGGTCTGTGCTGAAGCAGGGCATTCTGGCAGCCAAGTGGCTTGAACTTTATTAGTGAGCCTGGTTACCCCCTCTCGGAACCACAGACTTAGAAATCGCCAGCTCATATAGAGTGCATAAAATATATTTATATATATACCCTTATACACCATTTTAATAAAAAATATCACAAAATTCTTCTAAGTCCCTCGGGAAGAGTGAAAGACGCGCACGTTCATTTTCAGAGCTCCTAGACCTTCCTATAAGAAGTTAGCCAAAAAGCAGCTTCTAAAAACGCTTAGGTTAAGTTTCAGAGTTGCTTCTAATGTACCGAAGCTGGACTTAGACATAATTTCACTCTCACAACATTATGGCTGGTTGGAGACAGTCCGAACCACAAATAGCGGGTCCATGGTTCTGGGCATATACTGGGGGGACGGGGACGACTCCCATTAACCCTTGACTATACCGGGGATACGCTTATCACAATGCCTTTCTGGTCTGTGCTGAAGCAGGGCATTCTGGCAGCCAAGTGGCTTGACCTTTATTAGTGAGCCTGGTTACCCCCTCTCAGAACCACAGACTTAGAAATCGCCAGCTCATATACAGTGCATAAAATATATTTATATATATACCCTTATACACCATTTTAATAAAAAATATCACAAAATTCTTCTAAGTCCCTCGGGAAGAGTGAAAGACGCGCAGGTTCATTTTCAGAGCTCCTAGACCTTCCTATAAGAAGTTAGCCAAAAAGTAGCTTCTAAAAACGCTTAGGTTAAGTTTCAGAGTTGCTTCTAATGTACCGAAGCTGGACTTAGACATAATTTCACTCTCACAACATTATGGCTGGTTGGAGACAGTCCGAACCACAAATAGCGGGTCCATGGTTCTGGGCATATACTGGGGGGACGGGGACGACTCCCATTAACCCCTGACTATACCGGGGATACGCTTATCACAATGCCTTTCTGGTCTGTGCTGAAGCAGGGCATTCTGGCAGCCAAGTGGCTTGACCTTTATTAGTGAGCCTGATTACCCCCTCTCAGAACCACAGACTTAGAAATCGCCAGCTCATATACAGTGCATAAAATATATTTATATATATACCCTTATACACCATTTTAATAAAAAATATCACAAAATTCTTCTAAGTCCCTCGGGAAGAGTGAAAGACGCGCACGTTCATTTTCAGAGCTCCTAGACCTTCCTATAAGAAGTTAGCCAAAAAGTAGCTTCTAAAAACGCTTAGGTTAAGTTTCAGAGTTGCTTCTAATGTACCGAAGCTGGACTTAGACATAATTTCACTCTCACAACATTATGGCTGGTTGGAGACAGTCCGAACCACAAATAGCGGGTCCATGGTTCTGGGCATATACTGGGGGGACGGGGACGACTCCCATTAACCCCTGACTATACCGGGGATACGCTTATCACAATGCCTTTCTGGTCTGTGCTGAAGCAGGGCATTCTGGCAGCCAAGTGGCTTGACCTTTATTAGTGAGCCTGGTTACCCCCTCTCAGAACCACAGACTTAGAAATCGCCAGCTCATATACAGTGCATAAAATATATTTATATATATACCCTTATACACCATTTTAATAAAAAATATCACAAAATTCTTCTAAGTCCCTCGGGAAGAGTGAAAGACGCGCAGGTTCATTGTCAGAGCTCCTAGACCTTCCTATAAGAAGTTAGCCAAAAAGCAGCTTCGAAAAACGCTTATGTTAAGTTTCAGAGTTGCTTCTAATGTACCGAAGCTGGACTTAGACATAATTTCACTCTCACAACATTATGGCTGGTTGGAGACAGTCCGAACCACAAATAGCGGGTCCATGGTTCTGGGCATATACTGGGGGGACGGGGACGACTCCCATTAACCCCTGACTATACCGGGGATACGCTTATCACAATGCCTTTCTGGTCTGTGCTGAAGCAGGGCATTCTGGCAGCCAAGTGGCTTGACCTTTATTAGTGAGCCTGGTTACCCCCTCTCAGAACCACAGACTTAGAAATCGCCAGCTCATATACAGTGCATAAAATATATTTATATATATACCCTTATACACCATTTTAATAAAAAATATCACAAAATTCTTCTAAGTCCCTCGGGAAGAGTGAAAGACGCGCAGGTTCATTTTCAGAGCTCCTAGACCTTCCTATAAGAAGTTAGCCAAAAAGTAGCTTCTAAAAACGCTTAGGTTAAGTTTCAGAGTTGCTTCTAATGTACCGAAGCTGGACTTAGACATAATTTCACTCTCACAACATTATGGCTGGTTGGAGACAGTCCGAACCACAAATAGCGGGTCCATGGTTCTGGGCATATACTGGGGGGACGGGGACGACTCCCATTAACCCCTGACTATACCGGGGATACGCTTATCACAATGCCTTTCTGGTCTGTGCTGAAGCAGGGCATTCTGGCAGCCAAGTGGCTTGACCTTTATTAGTGAGCCTGATTACCCCCTCTCAGAACCACAGACTTAGAAATCGCCAGCTCATATACAGTGCATAAAATATATTTATATATATACCCTTATACACCATTTTAATAAAAAATATCACAAAATTCTTCTAAGTACCTCGGGAAGAGTGAAAGACGCGCACGTTCATTTTCAGAGCTCCTAGACCTTCCTATAAGAAGTTAGCCAAAAAGTAGCTTCTAAAAACGCTTAGGTTAAGTTTCAGAGTTGCTTCTAATGTACCGAAGCTGGACTTAGACATAATTTCACTCTCACAACATTATGGCTGGTTGGAGACAGTCCGAACCACAAATAGCGGGTCCATGGTTCTGGGCATATACTGGGGGGACGGGGACGACTCCCATTAACCCCTGACTATACCGGGGATACGCTTATCACAATGCCTTTCTGGTCTGTGCTGAAGCAGGGCATTCTGGCAGCCAAGTGGCTTGACCTTTATTAGTGAGCCTGGTTACCCCCTCTCAGAACCACAGACTTAGAAATCGCCAGCTCATATACAGTGCATAAAATATATTTATATATATACCCTTATACACCATTTTAATAAAAAATATCACAAAATTCTTCTAAGTCCCTCGGGAAGAGTGAAAGACGCGCAGGTTCATTTTCAGAGCTCCTAGACCTTCCTATAAGAAGTTAGCCAAAAAGTAGCTTCTAAAAACGCTTAGGTTAAGTTTCAGAGTTGCTTCTAATGTACCGAAGCTGGACTTAGACATAATTTCACTCTCACAACATTATGGCTGGTTGGAGACAGTCCGAACCACAAATAGCGGGTCCATGGTTCTGGGCATATACTGGGGGGACGGGGACGACTCCCATTAACCCCTGACTATACCGGGGATACGCTTATCACAATGCCTTTCTGGTCTGTGCTGAAGCAGGGCATTCTGGCAGCCAAGTGGCTTGAACTTTATTAGTGAGCCTGGTTACCCCCTCTCGGAACCACAGACTTAGAAATCGCCAGCTCATATAGAGTGCATAAAATATATTTATATATATACCCTTATACACCATTTTAATAAAAAATATCACAAAATTCTTCTAAGTCCCTCGGGAAGAGTGAAAGACGCGCACGTTCATTTTCAGAGCTCCTAGACCTTCCTATAAGAAGTTAGCCAAAAAGCAGCTTCTAAAAACGCTTAGGTTAAGTTTCAGAGTTGCTTCTAATGTACCGAAGCTGGACTTAGACATAATTTCACTCTCACAACATTATGGCTGGTTGGAGACAGTCCGAACCACAAATAGCGGGTCCATGGTTCTGGGCATATACTGGGGGGACGGGGACGACTCCCATTAACCCTTGACTATACCGGGGATACGCTTATCACAATGCCTTTCTGGTCTGTGCTGAAGCAGGGCATTCTGGCAGCCAAGTGGCTTGAACTTTATTAGTGAGCCTGGTTACCCCCTCTCGGAACCACAGACTTAGAAATCGCCAGCTCATATAGAGTGCATAAAATATATTTATATATATACCCTTATACACCATTTTAATAAAAAATATCACAAAATTCTTCTAAGTCCCTCGGGAAGAGTGAAAGACGCGCACGTTCATTTTCAGAGCTCCTAGACCTTCCTATAAGAAGTTAGCCAAAAAGTAGCTTCTAAAAACGCTTAGGTTAAGTTTCAGAGTTGCTTCTAATGTACCGAAGCTGGACTTAGACATAATTTCACTCTCACAACATTATGGCTGGTTGGAGACAGTCCGAACCACAAATAGCGGGTCCATGGTTCTGGGCATATACTGGGGGGACGGGGACGACTCCCATTAACCCCTGACTATACCGGGGATACGCTTATCACAATGCCTTTCTGGTCTGTGCTGAAGCAGGGCATTCTGGCAGCCAAGTGGCTTGACCTTTATTAGTGAGCCTGATTACCCCCTCTCAGAACCACAGACTTAGAAATCGCCAGCTCATATACAGTGCATAAAATATATTTATATATATACCCTTATACACCATTTTAATAAAAAATATCACAAAATTCTTCTAAGTCCCTCGGGAAGAGTGAAAGACGCGCACATTCATTTTCAGAGCTCCTAGACCTTCCTATAAGAAGTTAGCCAAAAAGTAGCTTCTAAAAACGCTTAGGTTAAGTTTCAGAGTTGCTTCTAATGTACCGAAGCTGGACTTAGACATAATTTCACTCTCACAACATTATGGCTGGTTGGAGACAGTCCGAACCACAAGTACCGGGTCCATGGTTCTGGGCGTATACTGGGGGGACGGGGACGACTCCCATTAACCCCTGACTATACCGGGGATACGCTTATCACAATGCCTTTCTGGTCTGTGCTGAAGCAGGGCATTCTGGCAGCCAAGTGGCTTGAACTTTATTAGTGAGCCTGGTTACCCCCTCTCGGAACCACAGACTTAGAAATCGCCAGCTCATATAGAGTGCATAAAATATATTTATATATATACCCTTATACACCATTTTAATAAAAAATATCACAAAATTCTTCTAAGTCCCTCGGGAAGAGTGAAAGACGCGCACGTTCATTTTCAGAGCTCCTAGACCTTCCTATAAGAAGTTAGCCAAAAAGCAGCTTCGAAAAACGCTTATGTTAAGTTTCAGAGTTGCTTCTAATGTACCGAAGCTGGACTTAGACATAATTTCACTCTCACAACATTATGGCTGGTTGGAGACAGTCCGAACCACAAATAGCGGGTCCATGGTTCTGGGCATATACTGGGGGGACGGGGACGACTCCCATTAACCCCTGACTATACCGGGGATACGCTTATCACAATGCCTTTCTGGTCTGTGCTGAAGCAGGGCATTCTGGCAGCCAAGTGGCTTGACCTTTATTAGTGAGCCTGGTTACCCCCTCTCAGAACCACAGACTTAGAAATCGCCAGCTCATATACAGTGCATAAAATATATTTATATATATACCCTTATACACCATTTTAATAAAAAATATCACAAAATTCTTCTAAGTCCCTCGGGAAGAGTGAAAGACGCGCAGGTTCATTTTCAGAGCTCCTAGACCTTCCTATAAGAAGTTAGCCAAAAAGTAGCTTCTAAAAACGCTTAGGTTAAGTTTCAGAGTTGCTTCTAATGTACCGAAGCTGGACTTAGACATAATTTCACTCTCACAACATTATGGCTGGTTGGAGACAGTCCGAACCACAAATAGCGGGTCCATGGTTCTGGGCATATACTGGGGGGACGGGGACGACTCCCATTAACCCCTGACTATACCGGGGATACGCTTATCACAATGCCTTTCTGGTCTGTGCTGAAGCAGGGCATTCTGGCAGCCAAGTGGCTTGACCTTTATTAGTGAGCCTGATTACCCCCTCTCAGAACCACAGACTTAGAAATCGCCAGCTCATATACAGTGCATAAAATATATTTATATATATACCCTTATACACCATTTTAATAAAAAATATCACAAAATTCTTCTAAGTCCCTCGGGAAGAGTGAAAGACGCGCACATTCATTTTCAGAGCTCCTAGACCTTCCTATAAGAAGTTAGCCAAAAAGTAGCTTCTAAAAACGCTTAGGTTAAGTTTCAGAGTTGCTTCTAATGTACCGAAGCTGGACTTAGACATAATTTCACTCTCACAACATTATGGCTGGTTGGAGACAGTCCGAACCACAAGTACCGGGTCCATGGTTCTGGGCGTATACTGGGGGGACGGGGACGACTCCCATTAACCCCTGACTATACCGGGGATACGCTTATCACAATGCCTTTCTGGTCTGTGCTGAAGCAGGGCATTCTGGCAGCCAAGTGGCTTGAACTTTATTAGTGAGCCTGGTTACCCCCTCTCGGAACCACAGACTTAGAAATCGCCAGCTCATATAGAGTGCATAAAATATATTTATATATATACCCTTATACACCATTTTAATAAAAAATATCACAAAATTCTTCTAAGTCCCTCGGGAAGAGTGAAAGACGCGCACGTTCATTTTCAGAGCTCCTAGACCTTCCTATAAGAAGTTAGCCAAAAAGCAGCTTCGAAAAACGCTTATGTTAAGTTTCAGAGTTGCTTCTAATGTACCGAAGCTGGACTTAGACATAATTTCACTCTCACAACATTATGGCTGGTTGGAGACAGTCCGAACCACAAATAGCGGGTCCATGGTTCTGGGCATATACTGGGGGGACGGGGACGACTCCCATTAACCCCTGACTATACCGGGGATACGCTTATCACAATGCCTTTCTGGTCTGTGCTGAAGCAGGGCATTCTGGCAGCCAAGTGGCTTGACCTTTATTAGTGAGCCTGGTTACCCCCTCTCAGAACCACAGACTTAGAAATCGCCAGCTCATATACAGTGCATAAAATATATTTATATATATACCCTTATACACCATTTTAATAAAAAATATCACAAAATTCTTCTAAGTCCCTCGGGAAGAGTGAAAGACGCGCAGGTTCATTTTCAGAGCTCCTAGACCTTCCTATAAGAAGTTAGCCAAAAAGTAGCTTCTAAAAACGCTTAGGTTAAGTTTCAGAGTTGCTTCTAATGTACCGAAGCTGGACTTAGACATAATTTCACTCTCACAACATTATGGCTGGTTGGAGACAGTCCGAACCACAAATAGCGGGTCCATGGTTCTGGGCATATACTGGGGGGACGGGGACGACTCCCATTAACCCCTGACTATACCGGGGATACGCTTATCACAATGCCTTTCTGGTCTGTGCTGAAGCAGGGCATTCTGGCAGCCAAGTGGCTTGACCTTTATTAGTGAGCCTGATTACCCCCTCTCAGAACCACAGACTTAGAAATCGCCAGCTCATATACAGTGCATAAAATATATTTATATATATACCCTTATACACCATTTTAATAAAAAATATCACAAAATTCTTCTAAGTCCCTCGGGAAGAGTGAAAGACGCGCACGTTCATTTTCAGAGCTCCTAGACCTTCCTATAAGAAGTTAGCCAAAAAGTAGCTTCTAAAAACGCTTAGGTTAAGTTTCAGAGTTGCTTCTAATGTACCGAAGCTGGACTTAGACATAATTTCACTCTCACAACATTATGGCTGGTTGGAGACAGTCCGAACCACAAATAGCGGGTCCATGGTTCTGGGCATATACTGGGGGGACGGGGACGACTCCCATTAACCCCTGACTATACCGGGGATACGCTTATCACAATGCCTTTCTGGTCTGTGCTGAAGCAGGGCATTCTGGCAGCCAAGTGGCTTGACCTTTATTAGTGAGCCTGGTTACCCCCTCTCAGAACCACAGACTTAGAAATCGCCAGCTCATATACAGTGCATAAAATATATTTATATATATACCCTTATACACCATTTTAATAAAAAATATCACAAAATTCTTCTAAGTCCCTCGGGAAGAGTGAAAGACGCGCAGGTTCATTTTCAGAGCTCCTAGACCTTCCTATAAGAAGTTAGCCAAAAAGTAGCTTCTAAAAACGCTTAGGTTAAGTTTCAGAGTTGCTTCTAATGTACCGAAGCTGGACTTAGACATAATTTCACTCTCACAACATTATGGCTGGTTGGAGATAGTCCGAACCACAAATAGCGGGTCCATGGTTCTGGGCATATACTGGGGGGACGGGGACGACTCCCATTAACCCCTGACTATACCGGGGATACGCTTATCACAATGCCTTTCTGGTCTGTGCTGAAGCAGGGCATTCTGGCAGCCAAGTGGCTTGAACTTTATTAGTGAGCCTGGTTACCCCCTCTCGGAACCACAGACTTAGAAATCGCCAGCTCATATAGAGTGCATAAAATATATTTATATATATACCCTTATACACCATTTTAATAAAAAATATCACAAAATTCTTCTAAGTCCCTCGGGAAGAGTGAAAGACGCGCACGTTCATTTTCAGAGCTCCTAGACCTTCCTATAAGAAGTTAGCCAAAAAGCAGCTTCTAAAAACGCTTAGGTTAAGTTTCAGAGTTGCTTCTAATGTACCGAAGCTGGACTTAGACATAATTTCACTCTCACAACATTATGGCTGGTTGGAGACAGTCCGAACCACAAATAGCGGGTCCATGGTTCTGGGCATATACTGGGGGGACGGGGACGACTCCCATTAACCCTTGACTATACCGGGGATACGCTTATCACAATGCCTTTCTGGTCTGTGCTGAAGCAGGGCATTCTGGCAGCCAAGTGGCTTGACCTTTATTAGTGAGCCTGGTTACCCCCTCTCAGAACCACAGACTTAGAAATCGCCAGCTCATATACAGTGCATAAAATATATTTATATATATACCCTTATACACCATTTTAATAAAAAATATCACAAAATTCTTCTAAGTCCCTCGGGAAGAGTGAAAGACGCGCAGGTTCATTTTCAGAGCTCCTAGACCTTCCTATAAGAAGTTAGCCAAAAAGTAGCTTCTAAAAACGCTTAGGTTAAGTTTCAGAGTTGCTTCTAATGTACCGAAGCTGGACTTAGACATAATTTCACTCTCACAACATTATGGCTGGTTGGAGACAGTCCGAACCACAAATAGCGGGTCCATGGTTCTGGGCATATACTGGGGGGACGGGGACGACTCCCATTAACCCCTGACTATACCGGGGATACGCTTATCACAATGCCTTTCTGGTCTGTGCTGAAGCAGGGCATTCTGGCAGCCAAGTGGCTTGACCTTTATTAGTGAGCCTGATTACCCCCTCTCAGAACCACAGACTTAGAAATCGCCAGCTCATATACAGTGCATAAAATATATTTATATATATACCCTTATACACCATTTTAATAAAAAATATCACAAAATTCTTCTAAGTCCCTCGGGAAGAGTGAAAGACGCGCACGTTCATTTTCAGAGCTCCTAGACCTTCCTATAAGAAGTTAGCCAAAAAGTAGCTTCTAAAAACGCTTAGGTTAAGTTTCAGAGTTGCTTCTAATGTACCGAAGCTGGACTTAGACATAATTTCACTCTCACAACATTATGGCTGGTTGGAGACAGTCCGAACCACAAATAGCGGGTCCATGGTTCTGGGCATATACTGGGGGGACGGGGACGACTCCCATTAACCCCTGACTATACCGGGGATACGCTTATCACAATGCCTTTCTGGTCTGTGCTGAAGCAGGGCATTCTGGCAGCCAAGTGGCTTGACCTTTATTAGTGAGCCTGGTTACCCCCTCTCAGAACCACAGACTTAGAAATCGCCAGCTCATATACAGTGCATAAAATATATTTATATATATACCCTTATACACCATTTTAATAAAAAATATCACAAAATTCTTCTAAGTCCCTCGGGAAGAGTGAAAGACGCGCAGGTTCATTTTCAGAGCTCCTAGACCTTCCTATAAGAAGTTAGCCAAAAAGTAGCTTCTAAAAACGCTTAGGTTAAGTTTCAGAGTTGCTTCTAATGTACCGAAGCTGGACTTAGACATAATTTCACTCTCACAACATTATGGCTGGTTGGAGACAGTCCGAACCACAAATAGCGGGTCCATGGTTCTGGGCATATACTGGGGGGACGGGGACGACTCCCATTAACCCCTGACTATACCGGGGATACGCTTATCACAATGCCTTTCTGGTCTGTGCTGAAGCAGGGCATTCTGGCAGCCAAGTGGCTTGACCTTTATTAGTGAGCCTGGTTACCCCCTCTCAGAACCACAGACTTAGAAATCGCCAGCTCATATACAGTGCATAAAATATATTTATATATATACCCTTATACACCATTTTAATAAAAAATATCACAAAATTCTTCTAAGTCCCTCGGGAAGAGTGAAAGACGCGCAGGTTCATTTTCAGAGCTCCTAGACCTTCCTATAAGAAGTTAGCCAAAAAGTAGCTTCTAAAAACGCTTAGGTTAAGTTTCAGAGTTGCTTCTAATGTACCGAAGCTGGACTTAGACATAATTTCACTCTCACAACATTATGGCTGGTTGGAGACAGTCCGAACCACAAATAGCGGGTCCATGGTTCTGGGCATATACTGGGGGGACGGGGACGACTCCCATTAACCCCTGACTATACCGGGGATACGCTTATCACAATGCCTTTCTGGTCTGTGCTGAAGCAGGGCATTCTGGCAGCCAAGTGGCTTGCACTTTATTAGTGAGCCTGGTTACCCCCTCTCAGAACCACAGACTTAGAAATCGCCAGCTCATATACAGTGCATAAAATATATTTATATATATACCCTTATACACCATTTTAATAAAAAATATCACAAAATTCTTCTAAGTCCCTCGGGAAGAGTGAAAGACGCGCAGGTTCATTTTCAGAGCTTCTAGACCTTCCTATAAGAAGTTAGCCAAAAAGTAGCTTCTAAAAACGCTTAGGTTAAGTTTCAGAGTTGCTTCTAATGTACCGAAGCTGGACTTAGACATAATTTCACTCTCACAACATTATGGCTGGTTGGAGACAGTCCGAACCACAAATAGCGGGTCCATGGTTCTGGGCATATACTGGGGGGACGGGGACGACTCCCATTAACCCCTGACTATACCGGGGATACGCTTATCACAATGCCTTTCTGGTCTGTGCTGAAGCAGGGCATTCTGGCAGCCAAGTGGCTTGACCTTTATTAGTGAGCCTGATTACCCCCTCTCAGAACCACAGACTTAGAAATCGCCAGCTCATATACAGTGCATAAAATATATTTATATATATACCCTTATACACCATTTTAATAAAAAATATCACAAAATTCTTCTAAGTCCCTCGGGAAGAGTGAAAGACGCGCACGTTCATTTTCAGAGCTCCTAGACCTTCCTATAAGAAGTTAGCCAAAAAGTAGCTTCTAAAAACGCTTAGGTTAAGTTTCAGAGTTGCTTCTAATGTACCGAAGCTGGACTTAGACATAATTTCACTCTCACAACATTATGGCTGGTTGGAGACAGTCCGAACCACAAATAGCGGGTCCATGGTTCTGGGCATATACTGGGGGGACGGGGACGACTCCCATTAACCCCTGACTATACCGGGGATACGCTTATCACAATGCCTTTCTGGTCTGTGCTGAAGCAGGGCATTCTGGCAGCCAAGTGGCTTGAACTTTATTAGTGAGCCTGGTTACCCCCTCTCGGAACCACAGACTTAGAAATCGCCAGCTCATATAGAGTGCATAAAATATATTTATATATATACCCTTATACACCATTTTAATAAAAAATATCACAAAATTCTTCTAAGTCCCTCGGGAAGAGTGAAAGACGCGCACGTTCATTTTCAGAGCTCCTAGACCTTCCTATAAGAAGTTAGCCAAAAAGCAGCTTCTAAAAACGCTTAGGTTAAGTTTCAGAGTTGCTTCTAATGTACCGAAGCTGGACTTAGACATAATTTCACTCTCACAACATTATGGCTGGTTGGAGACAGTCCGAACCACAAATAGCGGGTCCATGGTTCTGGGCATATACTGGGGGGACGGGGACGACTCCCATTAACCCTTGACTATACCGGGGATACGCTTATCACAATGCCTTTCTGGTCTGTGCTGAAGCAGGGCATTCTGGCAGCCAAGTGGCTTGACCTTTATTAGTGAGCCTGGTTACCCCCTCTCAGAACCACAGACTTAGAAATCGCCAGCTCATATACAGTGCATAAAATATATTTATATATATACCCTTATACACCATTTTAATAAAAAATATCACAAAATTCTTCTAAGTCCCTCGGGAAGAGTGAAAGACGCGCAGGTTCATTTTCAGAGCTCCTAGACCTTCCTATAAGAAGTTAGCCAAAAAGTAGCTTCTAAAAACGCTTAGGTTAAGTTTCAGAGTTGCTTCTAATGTACCGAAGCTGGACTTAGACATAATTTCACTCTCACAACATTATGGCTGGTTGGAGACAGTCCGAACCACAAATAGCGGGTCCATGGTTCTGGGCATATACTGGGGGGACGGGGACGACTCCCATTAACCCCTGACTATACCGGGGATACGCTTATCACAATGCCTTTCTGGTCTGTGCTGAAGCAGGGCATTCTGGCAGCCAAGTGGCTTGACCTTTATTAGTGAGCCTGATTACCCCCTCTCAGAACCACAGACTTAGAAATCGCCAGCTCATATACAGTGCATAAAATATATTTATATATATACCCTTATACACCATTTTAATAAAAAATATCACAAAATTCTTCTAAGTCCCTCGGGAAGAGTGAAAGACGCGCACGTTCATTTTCAGAGCTCCTAGACCTTCCTATAAGAAGTTAGCCAAAAAGTAGCTTCTAAAAACGCTTAGGTTAAGTTTCAGAGTTGCTTCTAATGTACCGAAGCTGGACTTAGACATAATTTCACTCTCACAACATTATGGCTGGTTGAAGACAGTCCGAACCACAAATAGCGGGTCCATGGTTCTGGGCATATACTGGGGGGACGGGGACGACTCCCATTAACCCCTGACTATACCGGGGATACGCTTATCACAATGCCTTTCTGGTCTGTGCTGAAGCAGGGCATTCTGGCAGCCAAGTGGCTTGACCTTTATTAGTGAGCCTGGTTACCCCCTCTCAGAACCACAGACTTAGAAATCGCCAGCTCATATACAGTGCATAAAATATATTTATATATATACCCTTATACACCATTTTAATAAAAAATATCACAAAATTCTTCTAAGTCCCTCGGGAAGAGTGAAAGACGCGCAGGTTCATTTTCAGAGCTCCTAGACCTTCCTATAAGAAGTTAGCCAAAAAGTAGCTTCTAAAAACGCTTAGGTTAAGTTTCAGAGTTGCTTCTAATGTACCGAAGCTGGACTTAGACATAATTTCACTCTCACAACATTATGGCTGGTTGGAGACAGTCCGAACCACAAATAGCGGGTCCATGGTTCTGGGCATATACTGGGGGGACGGGGACGACTCCCATTAACCCCTGACTATACCGGGGATACGCTTATCACAATGCCTTTCTGGTCTGTGCTGAAGCAGGGCATTCTGGCAGCCAAGTGGCTTGACCTTTATTAGTGAGCCTGGTTACCCCCTCTCAGAACCACAGACTTAGAAATCGCCAGCTCATATACAGTGCATAAAATATATTTATATATATACCCTTATACACCATTTTAATAAAAAATATCACAAAATTCTTCTAAGTCCCTCGGGAAGAGTGAAAGACGCGCAGGTTCATTTTCAGAGCTCCTAGACCTTCCTATAAGAAGTTAGCCAAAAAGTAGCTTCTAAAAACGCTTAGGTTAAGTTTCAGAGTTGCTTCTAATGTACCGAAGCTGGACTTAGACATAATTTCACTCTCACAACATTATGGCTGGTTGGAGACAGTACGAACCACAAATAGCGGGTCCATGGTTCTGGGCATATACTGGGGGGACGGGGACGACTCCCATTAACCCCTGACTATACCGGGGATACGCTTATCACAATGCCTTTCTGGTCTGTGCTGAAGCAGGGCATTCTGGCAGCCAAGTGGCTTGACCTTTATTAGTGAGCCTGGTTACCCCCTCTCAGAACCACAGACTTAGAAATCGCCAGCTCATATACAGTGCATAAAATATATTTATATATATACCCTTATACACCATTTTAATAAAAAATATCACAAAATTCTTCTAAGTCCCTCGGGAAGAGTGAAAGACGCGCAGGTTCATTTTCAGAGCTCCTAGACCTTCCTATAAGAAGTTAGCCAAAAAGTAGCTTCTAAAAACGCTTAGGTTAAGTTTCAGAGTTGCTTCTAATGTACCGAAGCTGGACTTAGACATAATTTCACTCTCACAACATTATGGCTGGTTGGAGACAGTCCGAACCACAAATAGCGGGTCCATGGTTCTGGGCATATACTGGGGGGACGGGGACGACTCCCATTAACCCCTGACTATACCGGGGATACGCTTATCACAATGCCTTTCTGGTCTGTGCTGAAGCAGGGCATTCTGGCAGCCAAAAGGCTTGAACTTTATTAGTGAGCCTGGTTACCCCCTCTCGGAACCACAGACTTAGAAATCGCCAGCTCATATAGAGTGCATAAAATATATTTATATATATACCCTTATACACCATTTTAATAAAAAATATCACAAAATTCTTCTAAGTCCCTCGGGAAGAGTGAAAGACGCGCACGTTCATTTTCAGAGCTCCTAGACCTTCCTATAAGAAGTTAGCCAAAAAGCAGCTTCTAAAAACGCTTAGGTTAAGTTTCAGAGTTGCTTCTAATGTACCGAAGCTGGACTTAGACATAATTTCACTCTCACAACATTATGGCTGGTTGGAGACAGTCCGAACCACAAATAGCGGGTCCATGGTTCTGGGCATATACTGGGGGGACGGGGACGACTCCCATTAACCCTTGACTATACCGGGGATACGCTTATCACAATGCCTTTCTGGTCTGTGCTGAAGCAGGGCATTCTGGCAGCCAAGTGGCTTGACCTTTATTAGTGAGCCTGGTTACCCCCTCTCAGAACCACAGACTTAGAAATCGCCAGCTCATATACAGTGCATAAAATATATTTATATATATACCCTTATACACCATTTTAATAAAAAATATCACAAAATTCTTCTAAGTCCCTCGGGAAGAGTGAAAGACGCGCAGGTTCATTTTCAGAGCTCCTAGACCTTCCTATAAGAAGTTAGCCAAAAAGTAGCTTCTAAAAACGCTTAGGTTAAGTTTCAGAGTTGCTTCTAATGTACCGAAGCTGGACTTAGACATAATTTCACTCTCACAACATTATGGCTGGTTGGAGACAGTCCGAACCACAAATAGCGGGTCCATGGTTCTGGGCATATACTGGGGGGACGGGGACGACTCCCATTAACCCCTGACTATACCGGGGATACGCTTATCACAATGCCTTTCTGGTCTGTGCTGAAGCAGGGCATTCTGGCAGCCAAGTGGCTTGACCTTTATTAGTGAGCCTGATTACCCCCTCTCAGAACCACAGACTTAGAAATCGCCAGCTCATATACAGTGCATAAAATATATTTATATATATACCCTTATACACCATTTTAATAAAAAATATCACAAAATTCTTCTAAGTCCCTCGGGAAGAGTGAAAGACGCGCACGTTCATTTTCAGAGCTCCTAGACCTTCCTATAAGAAGTTAGCCAAAAAGTAGCTTCTAAAAACGCTTAGGTTAAGTTTCAGAGTTGCTTCTAATGTACCGAAGCTGGACTTAGACATAATTTCACTCTCACAACATTATGGCTGGTTGGAGACAGTCCGAACCACAAATAGCGGGTCCATGGTTCTGGGCATATACTGGGGGGACGGGGACGACTCCCATTAACCCCTGACTATACCGGGGATACGCTTATCACAATGCCTTTCTGGTCTGTGCTGAAGCAGGGCATTCTGGCAGCCAAGTGGCTTGACCTTTATTAGTGAGCCTGGTTACCCCCTCTCAGAACCACAGACTTAGAAATCGCCAGCTCATATACAGTGCATAAAATATATTTATATATATACCCTTATACACCATTTTAATAAAAAATATCACAAAATTCTTCTAAGTCCCTCGGGAAGAGTGAAAGACGCGCAGGTTCATTTTCAGAGCTCCTAGACCTTCCTATAAGAAGTTAGCCAAAAAGTAGCTTCTAAAAACGCTTAGGTTAAGTTTCAGAGTTGCTTCTAATGTACCGAAGCTGGACTTAGACATAATTTCACTCTCACAACATTATGGCTGGTTGGAGACAGTCCGAACCACAAATAGCGGGTCCATGGTTCTGGGCATATACTGGGGGGACGGGGACGACTCCCATTAACCCCTGACTATACCGGGGATACGCTTATCACAATGCCTTTCTGGTCTGTGCTGAAGCAGGGCATTCTGGCAGCCAAGTGGCTTGACCTTTATTAGTGAGCCTGGTTACCCCCTCTCAGAACCACAGACTTAGAAATCGCCAGCTCATATACAGTGCATAAAATATATTTATATATATACCCTTATACACCATTTTAATAAAAAATATCACAAAATTCTTCTAAGTCCCTCGGGAAGAGTGAAAGACGCGCACATTCATTTTCAGAGCTCCTAGACCTTCCTATAAGAAGTTAGCCAAAAAGTAGCTTCTAAAAACGCTTAGGTTAAGTTTCAGAGTTGCTTCTAATGTACCGAAGCTGGACTTAGACATAATTTCACTCTCACAACATTATGGCTGGTTGGAGACAGTCCGAACCACAAATAGCGGGTCCATGGTTCTGGGCATATACTGGGGGGACGGGGACGACTCCCATTAACCCCTGACTATACCGGGGATACGCTTATCACAATGCCTTTCTGGTCTGTGCTGAAGCAGGGCATTCTGGCAGCCAAGTGGCTTGACCTTTATTAGTGAGCCTGGTTACCCCCTCTCAGAACCACAGACTTAGAAATCGCCAGCTCATATACAGTGCATAAAATATATTTATATATATACCCTTATACACCATTTTAATAAAAAATATCACAAAATTCTTCTAAGTCCCTCGGGAAGAGTGAAAGACGCGCAGGTTCATTGTCAGAGCTCCTAGACCTTCCTATAAGAAGTTAGCCAAAAAGCAGCTTCGAAAAACGCTTATGTTAAGTTTCAGAGTTGCTTCTAATGTACCGAAGCTGGACTTAGACATAATTTCACTCTCACAACATTATGGCTGGTTGGAGACAGTCCGAACCACAAATAGCGGGTCCATGGTTCTGGGCATATACTGGGGGGACGGGGACGACTCCCATTAACCCCTGACTATACCGGGGATACGCTTATCACAATGCCTTTCTGGTCTGTGCTGAAGCAGGGCATTCTGGCAGCCAAGTGGCTTGACCTTTATTAGTGAGCCTGGTTACCCCCTCTCAGAACCACAGACTTAGAAATCGCCAGCTCATATACAGTGCATAAAATATATTTATATATATACCCTTATACACCATTTTAATAAAAAATATCACAAAATTCTTCTAAGTCCCTCGGGAAGAGTGAAAGACGCGCAGGTTCATTTTTAGAGCTCCTAGACCTTCCTATAAGAAGTTAGCCAAAAAGTAGCTTCTAAAAACGCTTAGGTTAAGTTTCAGAGTTGCTTCTAATGTACCGAAGCTGGACTTAGACATAATTTCACTCTCACAACATTATGGCTGGTTGGAGACAGTCCGAACCACAAGTACCGGGTCCATGGTTCTGGGCGTATACTGGGGGGACGGGGACGACTCCCATTAACCCCTGACTATACCGGGGATACGCTTATCACAATGCCTTTCTGGTCTGTGCTGAAGCAGGGCATTCTGGCAGTCAAGTGGCTTGAATTTTATTAGTGAGCCTGGTTACCCCCTCTCGGAACCACAGACTTAGAAATCGCCAGCTCATATAGAGTGCATAAAATATATTTATATATATACCCTTATACACCATTTTAATAAAAAATATCACAAAATTCTTCTAAGTCCCTCGGGAAGAGTGAAAGACGCGCACGTTCATTTTCAGAGCTCCTAGACCTTCCTATAAGAAGTTAGCCAAATAGTAGCTTCGAAAAACGCTTAGGTTAAGTTTCAGAGTTGCTTCTAATGTACCGAAGCTGGACTTGGACATAATTTCCCTCTCACAACATTATGGCTGGTTGGAGACAGTCCTAACCACAAGTACTGGGTCCATGGTTCTGGGAGTATACTGGGGGGACGGGGACGACTCCCATTAACCCCTGACTATACCGGGGATACGCTTATCACAATGCCTTTCTGGTCTGTGCTGAAGCAGGGCATTCTGGCAGCCAAGTGGCTTGACCTTTATTAGTGAGCCTGATTACCCCCTCTCAGAACCACAGACTTAGAAATCGCCAGCTCATATACAGTGCATAAAATATATTTATATATATACCCTTATACACCATTTTAATAAAAAATTTCACAAAATTCTTCTAAGTCCCTCGGGAAGAGTGAAAGACGCGCACGTTCATTTTCAGAGCTCCTAGACCTTCCTATAAGAAGTTAGCCAAAAAGTAGCTTCTAAAAACGCTTAGGTTAAGTTTCAGAGTTGCTTCTAATGTACCGAAGCTGGACTTAGACATAATTTCACTCTCACAACATTATGGCTGGTTGGAGACAGTCCGAACCACAAGTACCGGGTCCATGGTTCTGGGCGTATACTGGGGGGACGGGGACGACTCCCATTAACCCCTGACTATACCGGGGATACGCTTATCACAATGCCTTTCTGGTCTGTGCTGAAGCAGGGCATTCTGGCAGCCAAGTGGCTTGAACTTTATTAGTGAGCCTGGTTACCCCCTCTCGGAACCACAGACTTAGAAATCGCCAGCTCATATAGAGTGCATAAAATATATTTATATATATACCCTTATACACCATTTTAATAAAAAATATCACAAAATTCTTCTAAGTCCCTCGGGAAGAGTGAAAGACGCGCACGTTCATTTTCAGAGCTCCTAGACCTTCCTATAAGAAGTTAGCCAAAAAGCAGCTTCTAAAAACGCTTAGGTTAAGTTTCAGAGTTGCTTCTAATGTACCGAAGCTGGACTTAGACATAATTTCACTCTCACAACATTATGGCTGGTTGGAGACAGTCCGAACCACAAATAGCGGGTCCATGGTTCTGGGCATATACTGGGGGGACGGGGACGACTCCCATTAACCCCTGACTATACCGGGGATACGCTTATCACAATGCCTTTCTGGTCTGTGCTGAAGCAGGGCATTCTGGCAGCCAAGTGGCTTGACCTTTATTAGTGAGCCTGGTTACCCCCTCTCAGAACCACAGACTTAGAAATCGCCAGCTCATATACAGTGCATAAAATATATTTATATATATACCCTTATACACCATTTTAATAAAAAATATCACAAAATTCTTCTAAGTCCCTCGGGAAGAGTGAAAGACGCGCAGGTTCATTTTCAGAGCTCCTAGACCTTCCTATAAGAAGTTAGCCAAAAAGTAGCTTCTAAAAACGCTTAGGTTAAGTTTCAGAGTTGCTTCTAATGTACCGAAGCTGGACTTAGACATAATTTCACTCTCACAACATTATGGCTGGTTGGAGACAGTCCGAACCACAAATAGCGGGTCCATGGTTCTGGGCATATACTGGGGGGACGGGGACGACTCCCATTAACCCCTGACTATACCGGGGATACGCTTATCACAATGCCTTTCTGGTCTGTGCTGAAGCAGGGCATTCTGGCAGCCAAGTGGCTTGACCTTTATTAGTGAGCCTGGTTACCCCCTCTCAGAACCACAGACTTAGAAATCGCCAGCTCATATACAGTGCATAAAATATATTTATATATATACCCTTATACACCATTTTAATAAAAAATATCACAAAATTCTTCTAAGTCCCTCGGGAAGAGTGAAAGACGCGCAGGTTCATTGTCAGAGCTCCTAGACCTTCCTATAAGAAGTTAGCCAAAAAGCAGCTTCGAAAAACGCTTAGGTTAAGTTTCAGAGTTGCTTCTAATGTACCGAAGCTGGACTTAGACATAATTTCACTCTCACAACATTATGGCTGGTTGGAGACAGTCCGAACCACAAATAGCGGGTCCATGGTTCTGGGCATATACTGGGGGGACGGGGACGACTCCCATTAACCCCTGACTATACCGGGGATACGCTTATCACAATGCCTTTCTGGTCTGTGCTGAAGCAGGGCATTCTGGCAGCCAAGTGGCTTGACCTTTATTAGTGAGCCTGGTTACCCCCTCTCAGAACCACAGACTTAGAAATCGCCAGCTCATATACAGTGCATAAAATATATTTATATATATACCCTTATACACCATTTTAATAAAAAATATCACAAAATTCTTCTAAGTCCCTCGGGAAGAGTGAAAGACGCGCAGGTTCATTTTCAGAGCTCCTAGACCTTCCTATAAGAAGTTAGCCAAAAAGTAGCTTCTAAAAACGCTTAGGTTAAGTTTCAGAGTTGCTTCTAATGTACCGAAGCTGGACTTAGACATAATTTCACTCTCACAACATTATGGCTGGTTGGAGACAGTCCGAACCACAAATAGCGGGTCCATGGTTCTGGGCATATACTGGGGGGACGGGGACGACTCCCATTAACCCCTGACTATACCGGGGATACGCTTATCACAATGCCTTTCTGGTCTGTGCTGAAGCAGGGCATTCTGGCAGCCAAGTGGCTTGACCTTTATTAGTGAGCCTGGTTACCCCCTCTCAGAACCACAGACTTAGAAATCGCCAGCTCATATACAGTGCATAAAATATATTTATATATATACCCTTATACACCATTTTAATAAAAAATATCACAAAATTCTTCTAAGTCCCTCGGGAAGAGTGAAAGACGCGCAGGTTCATTGTCAGAGCTCCTAGACCTTCCTATAAGAAGTTAGCCAAAAAGCAGCTTCGAAAAACGCTTATGTTAAGTTTCAGAGTTGCTTCTAATGTACCGAAGCTGGACTTAGACATAATTTCACTCTCACAACATTATGGCTGGTTGGAGACAGTCCGAACCACAAATAGCGGGTCCATGGTTCTGGGCATATACTGGGGGGACGGGGACGACTCCCATTAACCCCTGACTATACCGGGGATACGCTTATCACAATGCCTTTCTGGTCTGTGCTGAAGCAGGGCATTCTGGCAGCCAAGTGGCTTGACCTTTATTAGTGAGCCTGGTTACCCCCTCTCAGAACCACAGACTTAGAAATCGCCAGCTCATATACAGTGCATAAAATATATTTATATATATACCCTTATACACCATTTTAATAAAAAATATCACAAAATTCTTCTAAGTCCCTCGGGAAGAGTGAAAGACGCGCAGGTTCATTGTCAGAGCTCCTAGACCTTCCTATAAGAAGTTAGCCAAAAAGCAGCTTCGAAAAACGCTTATGTTAAGTTTCAGAGTTGCTTCTAATGTACCGAAGCTGGACTTAGACATAATTTCACTCTCACAACATTATGGCTGGTTGGAGACAGTCCGAACCACAAATAGCGGGTCCATGGTTCTGGGCATATACTGGGGGGACGGGGACGACTCCCATTAACCCCTGACTATACCGGGGATACGCTTATCACAATGCCTTTCTGGTCTGTGCTGAAGCAGGGCATTCTGGCAGCCAAGTGGCTTGACCTTTATTAGTGAGCCTGGTTACCCCCTCTCAGAACCACAGACTTAGAAATCGCCAGCTCATATACAGTGCATAAAATATATTTATATATATACCCTTATACACCATTTTAATAAAAAATATCACAAAATTCTTCTAAGTCCCTCGGGAAGAGTGAAAGACGCGCAGGTTCATTGTCAGAGCTCCTAGACCTTCCTATAAGAAGTTAGCCAAAAAGTAGCTTCTAAAAACGCTTAGGTTAAGTTTCAGAGTTGCTTCTAATGTACCGAAGCTGGACTTAGACATAATTTCACTCTCACAACATTATGGCTGGTTGGAGACAGTCCGAACCACAAATAGCGGGTCCATGGTTCTGGGCATATACTGGGGGGACGGGGACGACTCCCATTAACCCCTGACTATACCGGGGATACGCTTATCACAATGCCTTTCTGGTCTGTGCTGAAGCAGGGCATTCTGGCAGCCAAGTGGCTTGACCTTTATTAGTGAGCCTGGTTACCCCCTCTCAGAACCACAGACTTAGAAATCGCCAGCTCATATACAGTGCATAAAATATATTTATATATATACCCTTATACACCATTTTAATAAAAAATATCACAAAATTCTTCTAAGTCCCTCGGGAAGAGTGAAAGACGCGCAGGTTCATTGTCAGAGCTCCTAGACCTTCCTATAAGAAGTTAGCCAAAAAGTAGCTTCTAAAAACGCTTAGGTTAAGTTTCAGAGTTGCTTCTAATGTACCGAAGCTGGACTTAGACATAATTTCACTCTCACAACATTATGGCTGGTTGGAGACAGTCCGAACCACAAGTACCGGGTCCATGGTTCTGGGCGTATACTGGGGGGACGGGGACGACTCCCATTAACCCCTGACTATACCGGGGATACGCTTATCACAATGCCTTTCTGGTCTGTGCTGAAGCAGGGCATTCTGGCAGTCAAGTGGCTTGAATTTTATTAGTGAGCCTGGTTACCCCCTCTCGGAACCACAGACTTAGAAATCGCCAGCTCATATAGAGTGCATAAAATATATTTATATATACCCTTATACACCATTTTAATAAAAAATATCACAAAATTCTTCTAAGTCCCTCGGGAAGAGTGAAAGACGCGCACGTTCATTTTCAGAGCTCCTAGACCTTCCTATAAGAAGTTAGCCAAATAGTAGCTTCGAAAAACGCTTAGGTTAAGTTTCAGAGTTGCTTCTAATGTACCGAAGCTGGACTTGGACATAATTTCACTCTCACAACATTATGGCTGGTTGGAGACAGTCCTAACCACAAGTACTGGGTCCATGGTTCTGGGAGTATACTGGGGGGACGGGGACGACTCCCATTAACCCCTGACTATACCGGGGATACACTTATCACAATGCCTTTCTGGTCTGTGCTGAAGCAGGGCATTCTGGCAGCCAAGTGGCTTGACCTTTATTAGTGAGCCTGGTTACCCCCTCTCAGGACCACAGACTTAGAAATCGCCAGCTCATATACAGTGCATAAAATATATTTATATATATACCCTTATACACCATTTTAATAAAAAATATCACAAAATTCTTCTAAGTCCCTCGGGAAGAGTGAAAGACGCGCACGTTCATTTACAGAGCTCCTAGACCTTCCTATAAGAAGTTAGCCAAAAAGCAGCTTCGAAAAACGCTTATGTTAAGTTTCAGAGTTGCTTCTAATGTACCGAAGCTGGACTTAGACATAATTTCACTCTCACAACATTATGGCAGGTTGGAGACAGTCCGAACCACAAATAGCGGGTCCATGGTTCTGGGCATATACTGGGGGGACGGGGACGACTCCCATTAACCCCTGACTATACCGGGGATACACTTATCACAATGCCTTTCTGGTCTGTGCTGAAGCAGTACATTCTGGCAGCCAAGTGGCTTGACCTTTATTAGTGAGCCTGGTTACCCCCTCTCAGAACCACAGACTTAGAAATCGCCAGCTCATATACAGTGCATAAAATATATTTATATATATACCCTTATACACCCTTTTAATAAAAAATATCACAAAATTCTTCTAAGTCCCTCGTGAAGAGTGAAAGACGCGCACGTTCATTTTCAGAGCTCCTAGACCTTCCTATAAGAAGTTAGCCAAAAAGTAGCTTCGAAAAACGCTTAGGTTAAGTTTCAGAGTTGCTTCTAATGTACCAAAGCTGGACTTAGACATAATTTCACTCTCACAACATTATGGCTGGTTGGAGACAGTCCGAACCACAAGTACCGGGTCCATGGTTCTGGGCGTATACTGGGGGGACGGGGACGACTCCCATTAACCCCTGACTATACCGGGGATACGCTTATCACAATGCCTTTCTGGTCTGTGCTGAAGCAGGGCATTCTGGCAGCCAAGTGGCTTGAACTTTATTAGTGAGCCTGGTTACCCCCTCTCGGAACCACAGACTTAGAAATCGCCAGCTCATATACAGTGCATAAAATATATTTATATATATATACCCTTATACACCATTTTAATAAAAAATATCACAAAATTCTTCTAAGTCCCTCGGGAAGAGTGAAAGACGCGCACGTTCATTTTCAGAGCTCCTAGACCTTCCTATAAGAAGTTAGCCAAAAAGTAGCTTCGAAAAACGCTTAGGTTAAGTTTCAGAGTTGCTTCTAATGTACCGAAGCTGGACATGGACATAATTTCACTCTCACAACATTATGGCTGGTTGGAGACAGTCCTAACCACAAGTACTGGGTCCATGGTTCTGGGCGTATACTGGGGGGACGGGGACGACTCCCATTAACCCCTGACTATACCGGGGATACGCTTATCACAATGCCTTTCTAATCTGTGCTGAAGCAGGGCATTCTGGCAGCCAAGTGGCTTGAACTTTATTAGTGAGCCTGGTTACCCCCTCTCGGAACCACAGACTTAGAAATCGCCAGCTCATATAGAGTGCATAAAATATATTTATATATATACCCTTATACACCATTTTAATAAAAAATATCACAAAATTCTTCTAAGTCCCTCGGGAAGAGTGAAAGACGCGCACGTTCATTTTCAGAGCTCCTAGACCTTCCTATAAGAAGTTAGCCAAAAAGCAGCTTCTAAAAACGCTTAGGTTAAGTTTCAGAGTTGCTTCTAATGTACCGAAGCTGGACTTAGACATAATTTCACTCTCACAACATTATGGCTGGTTGGAGACAGTCCGAACCACAAATAGCGGGTCCATGGTTCTGGGCATATACTGGGGGGACGGGGACGACTCCCATTAACCCCTGACTATACCGGGGATACGCTTATCACAATGCCTTTCTGGTCTGTGCTGAAGCAGGGCATTCTGGCAGCCAAGTGGCTTGACCTTTATTAGTGAGCCTGGTTACCCCCTCTCAGAACCACAGACTTAGAAATCGCCAGCTCATATACAGTGCATAAAATATATTTATATATATACCCTTATACACCATTTTAATAAAAAATATCACAAAATTCTTCTAAGTCCCTCGGGAAGAGTGAAAGACGCGCAGGTTCATTTTCAGAGCTCCTAGACCTTCCTATAAGAAGTTAGCCAAAAAGTAGCTTCTAAAAACGCTTAGGTTAAGTTTCAGAGTTGCTTCTAATGTACCGAAGCTGGACTTAGACATAATTTCACTCTCACAACATTATGGCTGGTTGGAGACAGTCCGAACCACAAATAGCGGGTCCATGGTTCTGGGCATATACTGGGGGGACGGGGACGACTCCCATTAACCCCTGACTATACCGGGGATACGCTTATCACAATGCCTTTCTGGTCTGTGCTGAAGCAGGGCATTCTGGCAGCCAAGTGGCTTGACCTTTATTAGTGAGCCTGATTACCCCCTCTCAGAACCACAGACTTAGAAATCGCCAGCTCATATACAGTGCATAAAATATATTTATATATATACCCTTATACACCATTTTAATAAAAAATATCACAAAATTCTTCTAAGTCCCTCGGGAAGAGTGAAAGACGCGCACGTTCATTTTCAGATCTCCTAGACCTTCCTATAAGAAGTTAGCCAAAAAGTAGCTTCTAAAAACGCTTAGGTTAAGTTTCAGAGTTGCTTCTAATGTACCGAAGCTGGACTTAGACATAATTTCACTCTCACAACATTATGGCTGGTTGGAGACAGTCCGAACCACAAGTACCGGGTCCATGGTTCTGGGCGTATACTGGGGGGACGGGGGGGACTCCCATTAACCCCTGACTATACCGGGGATACGCTTATCACAATGCCTTTCTGGTCTGTGCTGAAGCAGGGCATTCTGGCAGCCAAGTGGCTTGAACTTTATTAGTGAGCCTGGTTACCCCCTCTCGGAACCACAGACTTAGAAATCGCCAGCTCATATAGAGTGCATAAAATATATTTATATATATACCCTTATACACCATTTTAATAAAAAATATCACAAAATTCTTCTAAGTCCCTCGGGAAGAGTGAAAGACGCGCACGTTCATTTTCAGAGCTCCTAGACCTTCCTATAAGAAGTTAGCCAAAAAGTAGCTTCTAAAAACGCTTAGGTTAAGTTTCAGAGTTGCTTCTAATGTACCGAAGCTGGACTTAGACATAATTTCACTCTCACAACATTATGGCTGGTTGGAGACAGTCCGAACCACAAGTACCGGGTCCATGGTTCTGGGCGTATACTGGGGGGACGGGGACGACTCCCATTAACCCCTGACTATACCGGGGATACACTTATCACAATGCCTTTCTGGTCTGTGCTGAAGCAGGGCATTCTGGCAGCCAAGTGGCTTGAACTTTATTAGTGAGCCTGGTTACCCCCTCTCGGAACCACAGACTTAGAAATCGCCAGCTCATATAGAGTGCATAAAATATATTTATATATATACCCTTATACACCATTTTAATAAAAAATATCACAAAATTCTTCTAAGTCCCTCGGGAAGAGTGAAAGACGCGCACGTTCATTTTCAGAGCTCCTAGACCTTCCTATAAGAAGTTAGCCAAAAAGCAGCTTCTAAAAACGCTTAGGTTAAGTTTCAGAGTTGCTTCTAATGTACCGAAGCTGGACTTAGACATCATTTCACTCTCACAACATTATGGCTGGTTGGAGACAGTCCGAACCACAAATAGCGGGTCCATGGTTCTGGGCATATACTGGGGGGACGGGGACGACTCCCATTAACCCCTGACTATACCGGGGATACGCTTATCACAATGCCTTTCTGGTCTGTGCTGAAGCAGGGCATTCTGGCAGCCAAGTGGCTTGACCTTTATTAGTGAGCCTGGTTACCCCCTCTCAGAACCACAGACTTAGAAATCGCCAGCTCATATACAGTGCATAAAATATATTTATATATATACCCTTATACACCATTTTAATAAAAAATATCACAAAATTCTTCTAAGTCCCTCGGGAAGAGTGAAAGACGCGCACGTTCATTTTCAGAGCTCCTAGACCTTCCTATAAGAAGTTAGCCAAAAAGCAGCTTCTAAAAACGCTTAGGTTAAGTTTCAGAGTTGCTTCTAATGTACCGAAGCTGGACTTAGACATAATTTCACTCTCACAACATTATGGCTGGTTGGAGACAGTCCGAACCACAAATAGCGGGTCCATGGTTCTGGGCATATACTGGGGGGACGGGGACGACTCCCATTAACCCCTGACTATACCGGGGATACGCTTATCACAATGCCTTTCTGGTCTGTGCTGAAGCAGGGCATTCTGGCAGCCAAGTGGCTTGACCTTTATTAGTGAGCCTGGTTACCCCCTCTCAGAACCACAGACTTAGAAATCGCCAGCTCATATACAGTGCATAAAATATATTTATATATATACCCTTATACACCATTTTAATAAAAAATATCACAAAATTCTTCTAAGTCCCTCGGGAAGAGTGAAAGACGCGCAGGTTCATTTTCAGAGCTCCTAGACCTTCCTATAAGAAGTTAGCCAAAAAGTAGCTTCTAAAAACGCTTAGGTTAAGTTTCAGAGTTGCTTCTAATGTACCGAAGCTGGACTTAGACATAATTTCACTCTCACAACATTATGGCTGGTTGGAGACAGTCCGAACCACAAATAGCGGGTCCATGGTTCTGGGCATATACTGGGGGGACGGGGACGACTCCCATTAACCCCTGACTATACCGGGGATACGCTTATCACAATGCCTTTCTGGTCTGTGCTGAAGCAGGGCATTCTGGCAGCCAAGTGGCTTGACCTTTATTAGTGAGCCTGGTTACCCCCTCTCAGAACCACAGACTTAGAAATCGCCAGCTCATATACAGTGCATAAAATATATTTATATATATACCCTTATACACCATTTTAATAAAAAATATCACAAAATTCTTCTAAGTCCCTCGGGAAGAGTGAAAGACGCGCACGTTCATTTTCAGAGCTCCTAGACCTTCCTATAAGAAGTTAGCCAAAAAGTAGCTTCTAAAAACGCTTAGGTTAAGTTTCAGAGTTGCTTCTAATGTACCGAAGCTGGACTTAGACATAATTTCACTCTCACAACATTATGGCTGGTTGGAGACAGTCCGAACCACAAGTACCGGGTCCATGGTTCTGGGCGTATACTGGGGGGACGGGGACGACTCCCATTAACCCCTGACTATACCGGGGATACACTTATCACAATGCCTTTCTGGTCTGTGCTGAAGCAGGGCATTCTGGCAGCCAAGTGGCTTGAACTTTATTAGTGAGCCTGGTTACCCCCTCTCGGAACCACAGACTTAGAAATCGCCAGCTCATATAGAGTGCATAAAATATATTTATATATATACCCTTATACACCATTTTAATAAAAAATATCACAAAATTCTTCTAAGTCCCTCGGGAAGAGTGAAAGACGCGCACGTTCATTTTCAGAGCTCCTAGACCTTCCTATAAGAAGTTAGCCAAAAAGCAGCTTCTAAAAACGCTTAGGTTAAGTTTCAGAGTTGCTTCTAATGTACCGAAGCTGGACTTAGACATCATTTCACTCTCACAACATTATGGCTGGTTGGAGACAGTCCGAACCACAAATAGCGGGTCCATGGTTCTGGGCATATACTGGGGGGACGGGGACGACTCCCATTAACCCCTGACTATACCGGGGATACGCTTATCACAATGCCTTTCTGGTCTGTGCTGAAGCAGGGCATTCTGGCAGCCAAGTGGCTTGACCTTTATTAGTGAGCCTGGTTACCCCCTCTCAGAACCACAGACTTAGAAATCGCCAGCTCATATACAGTGCATAAAATATATTTATATATATACCCTTATACACCATTTTAATAAAAAATATCACAAAATTCTTCTAAGTCCCTCGGGAAGAGTGAAAGACGCGCACGTTCATTTTCAGAGCTCCTAGACCTTCCTATAAGAAGTTAGCCAAAAAGCAGCTTCTAAAAACGCTTAGGTTAAGTTTCAGAGTTGCTTCTAATGTACCGAAGCTGGACTTAGACATAATTTCACTCTCACAACATTATGGCTGGTTGGAGACAGTCCGAACCACAAATAGCGGGTCCATGGTTCTGGGCATATACTGGGGGGACGGGGACGACTCCCATTAACCCCTGACTATACCGGGGATACGCTTATCACAATGCCTTTCTGGTCTGTGCTGAAGCAGGGCATTCTGGCAGCCAAGTGGCTTGACCTTTATTAGTGAGCCTGGTTACCCCCTCTCAGAACCACAGACTTAGAAATCGCCAGCTCATATACAGTGCATAAAATATATTTATATATATACCCTTATACACCATTTTAATAAAAAATATCACAAAATTCTTCTAAGTCCCTCGGGAAGAGTGAAAGACGCGCAGGTTCATTTTCAGAGCTCCTAGACCTTCCTATAAGAAGTTAGCCAAAAAGTAGCTTCTAAAAACGCTTAGGTTAAGTTTCAGAGTTGCTTCTAATGTACCGAAGCTGGACTTAGACATAATTTCACTCTCACAACATTATGGCTGGTTGGAGACAGTCCGAACCACAAATAGCGGGTCCATGGTTCTGGGCATATACTGGGGGGACGGGGACGACTCCCATTAACCCCTGACTATACCGGGGATACGCTTATCACAATGCCTTTCTGGTCTGTGCTGAAGCAGGGCATTCTGGCAGCCAAGTGGCTTGACCTTTATTAGTGAGCCTGGTTACCCCCTCTCAGAACCACAGACTTAGAAATCGCCAGCTCATATACAGTGCATAAAATATATTTATATATATACCCTTATACACCATTTTAATAAAAAATATCACAAAATTCTTCTAAGTCCCTCGGGAAGAGTGAAAGACGCGCAGGTTCATTGTCAGAGCTCCTAGACCTTCCTATAAGAAGTTAGCCAAAAAGTAGCTTCTAAAAACGCTTAGGTTAAGTTTCAGAGTTGCTTCTAATGTACCGAAGCTGGACTTAGACATAATTTCACTCTCACAACATTATGGCTGGTTGGAGACAGTCCTAACCACAAGTACTGGGTCCATGGTTCTGGGCATATACTGGGGGGACGGGGACGACTCCCATTAACCCCTGACTATACCGGGGATACGCTTATCACAATGCCTTTCTGGTCTGTGCTGAAGCAGGGCATTCTGGCAGCCAAGTGGCTTGAATTTTATTAGTGAGCCTGGTTACCCCCTCTCGGAACCACAGACTTAGAAATCGCCAGCTCATATAGAGTGCATAAAATATATTTATATATATACCCTTATACACCATTTTAATAAAAAATATCACAAAATTCTTCTAAGTCCCTCGGGAAGAGTGAAAGACGCGCACGTTCATTTTCAGAGCTCCTAGACCTTCCTATAAGAAGTTAGCCAAATAGTAGCTTCGAAAAACGCTTAGGTTAAGTTTCAGAGTTGCTTCTAATGTACCGAAGCTGGACTTGGACATAATTTCACTCTCACAACATTATGGCTGGTTGGAGACAGTCCGAACCACAAATAGCGGGTCCATGGTTCTGGGCATATACTGGGGGGACGGGGACGACTCCCATTAACCCCTGACTATACCGGGGATACGCTTATCACAATGCCTTTCTGGTCTGTGCTGAAGCAGGGCATTCTGGCAGCCAAGTGGCTTGACCTTTATTAGTGAGCCTGGTTACCCCCTCTCAGAACCACAGACTTAGAAATCGCCAGCTCATATAGAGTGCATAAAATATATTTATATATATACCCTTATACACCATTTTAATAAAAAATATCACAAAATTCTTCTAAGTCCCTCGGGAAGAGTGAAAGACGCGCACGTTCATTTTCAGAGCTCCTAGACCTTCCTATAAGAAGTTAGCCAAAAAGCAGCTTCTAAAAACGCTTAGGTTAAGTTTCAGAGTTGCTTCTAATGTACCGAAGCTGGACTTAGACATAATTTCACTCTCACAACATTATGGCTGGTTGGAGACAGTCCGAACCACAAATAGCGGGTCCATGGTTCTGGGCATATACTGGGGGGACGGGGACGACTCCCATTAACCCCTGACTATACCGGGGATACGCTTATCACAATGCCTTTCTGGTCTGTGCTGAAGCAGGGCATTCTGGCAGCCAAGTGGCTTGACCTTTATTAGTGAGCCTGGTTACCCCCTCTCAGAACCACAGACTTAGAAATCGCCAGCTCATATACAGTGCATAAAATATATTTATATATATACCCTTATACACCATTTTAATAAAAAATATCACAAAATTCTTCTAAGTCCCTCGGGAAGAGTGAAAGACGCGCAGGTTCATTTTCAGAGCTCCTAGACCTTCCTATAAGAAGTTAGCCAAAAAGTAGCTTCTAAAAACGCTTAGGTTAAGTTTCAGAGTTGCTTCTAATGTACCGAAGCTGGACTTAGACATAATTTCACTCTCACAACATTATGGCTGGTTGGAGACAGTCCGAACCACAAATAGCGGGTCCATGGTTCTGGGCATATACTGGGGGGACGGGGACGACTCCCATTAACCCCTGACTATACCGGGGATACGCTTATCACAATGCCTTTCTGGTCTGTGCTGAAGCAGGGCATTCTGGCAGCCAAGTGGCTTGAATTTTATTAGTGAGCCTGGTTACCCCCTCTCGGAACCACAGACTTAGAAATCGCCAGCTCATATAGAGTGCATAAAATATATTTATATATATACCCTTATACACCATTTTAATAAAAAATATCACAAAATTCTTCTAAGTCCCTCGGGAAGAGTGAAAGACGCGCACGTTCATTTTCAGAGCTCCTAGACCTTCCTATAAGAAGTTAGCCAAATAGTAGCTTCGAAAAACGCTTAGGTTAAGTTTCAGAGTTGCTTCTAATGTACCGAAGCTGGACTTGGACATAATTTCACTCTCACAACATTATGGCTGGTTGGAGACAGTCCGAACCACAAATAGCGGGTCCATGGTTCTGGGCATATACTGGGGGGACGGGGACGACTCCCATTAACCCCTGACTATACCGGGGATACGCTTATCACAATGCCTTTCTGGTCTGTGCTGAAGCAGGGCATTCTGGCAGCCAAGTGGCTTGACCTTTATTAGTGAGCCTGGTTACCCCCTCTCAGAACCACAGACTTAGAAATCGCCAGCTCATATAGAGTGCATAAAATATATTTATATATATACCCTTATACACCATTTTAATAAAAAATATCACAAAATTCTTCTAAGTCCCTCGGGAAGAGTGAAAGACGCGCACGTTCATTTTCAGAGCTCCTAGACCTTCCTATAAGAAGTTAGCCAAAAAGCAGCTTCTAAAAACGCTTAGGTTAAGTTTCAGAGTTGCTTCTAATGTACCGAAGCTGGACTTAGACATAATTTCACTCTCACAACATTATGGCTGGTTGGAGACAGTCCGAACCACAAATAGCGGGTCCATGGTTCTGGGCATATACTGGGGGGACGGGGACGACTCCCATTAACCCCTGACTATACCGGGGATACGCTTATCACAATGCCTTTCTGGTCTGTGCTGAAGCAGGGCATTCTGGCAGCCAAGTGGCTTGACCTTTATTAGTGAGCCTGGTTACCCCCTCTCAGAACCACAGACTTAGAAATCGCCAGCTCATATACAGTGCATAAAATATATTTATATATATACCCTTATACACCATTTTAATAAAAAATATCACAAAATTCTTCTAAGTCCCTCGGGAAGAGTGAAAGACGCGCAGGTTCATTTTCAGAGCTCCTAGACCTTCCTATAAGAAGTTAGCCAAAAAGTAGCTTCTAAAAACGCTTAGGTTAAGTTTCAGAGTTGCTTCTAATGTACCGAAGCTGGACTTAGACATAATTTCACTCTCACAACATTATGGCTGGTTGGAGACAGTCCGAACCACAAATAGCGGGTCCATGGTTCTGGGCATATACTGGGGGGACGGGGACGACTCCCATTAACCCCTGACTATACCGGGGATACGCTTATCACAATGCCTTTCTGGTCTGTGCTGAAGCAGGGCATTCTGGCAGCCAAGTGGCTTGACCTTTATTAGTGAGCCTGGTTACCCCCTCTCAGAACCACAGACTTAGAAATCGCCAGCTCATATACAGTGCATAAAATATATTTATATATATACCCTTATACACCATTTTAATAAAAAATATCACAAAATTCTTCTAAGTCCCTCGGGAAGAGTGAAAGACGCGCAGGTTCATTGTCAGAGCTCCTAGACCTTCCTATAAGAAGTTAGCCAAAAAGTAGCTTCTAAAAACGCTTAGGTTAAGTTTCAGAGTTGCTTCTAATGTACCGAAGCTGGACTTAGACATAATTTCACTCTCACAACATTATGGCTGGTTGGAGACAGTCCGAACCACAAATAGCGGGTCCATGGTTCTGGGCATATACTGGGGGGACGGGGACGACTCCCATTAACCCCTGACTATACCGGGGATACGCTTATCACAATGCCTTTCTGGTCTGTGCTGAAGCAGGGCATTCTGGCAGCCAAGTGGCTTGAATTTTATTAGTGAGCCTGGTTACCCCCTCTCGGAACCACAGACTTAGAAATCGCCAGCTCATATAGAGTGCATAAAATATATTTATATATATACCCTTATACACCATTTTAATAAAAAATATCACAAAATTCTTCTAAGTCCCTCGGGAAGAGTGAAAGACGCGCACGTTCATTTTCAGAGCTCCTAGACCTTCCTATAAGAAGTTAGCCAAATAGTAGCTTCGAAAAACGCTTAGGTTAAGTTTCAGAGTTGCTTCTAATGTACCGAAGCTGGACTTGGACATAATTTCACTCTCACAACATTATGGCTGGTTGGAGACAGTCCGAACCACAAATAGCGGGTCCATGGTTCTGGGCATATACTGGGGGGACGGGGACGACTCCCATTAACCCCTGACTATACCGGGGATACGCTTATCACAATGCCTTTCTGGTCTGTGCTGAAGCAGGGCATTCTGGCAGCCAAGTGGCTTGACCTTTATTAGTGAGCCTGGTTACCCCCTCTCAGAACCACAGACTTAGAAATCGCCAGCTCATATACAGTGCATAAAATATATTTATATATATACCCTTATACACCATTTTAATAAAAAATATCACAAAATTCTTCTAAGTCCCTCGGGAAGAGTGAAAGACGCGCAGGTTCATTTTCAGAGCTCCTAGACCTTCCTATAAGAAGTTAGCCAAAAAGTAGCTTCTAAAAACGCTTAGGTTAAGTTTCAGAGTTGCTTCTAATGTACCGAAGCTGGACTTAGACATAATTTCACTCTCACAACATTATGGCTGGTTGGAGACAGTCCGAACCACAAATAGCTGGTCCATGGTTCTGGGCATATACTGGGGGGACGGGGACGACTCCCATTAACCCCTGACTATACCGGGGATACGCTTATCACAATGCCTTTCTGGTCTGTGCTGAAGCAGGGCATTCTGGCAGCCAAGTGGCTTGACCTTTATCAGTGAGCCTGATTACCCCCTCTCAGAACCACAGACTTAGAAATCGCCAGCTCATATACAGTGCATAAAATATATTTATATATATACCCTTATACACCATTTTAATAAAAAATATCACAAAATTCTTCTAAGTCCCTCGGGAAGAGTGAAAGACGCGCACGTTCATTTTCAGAGCTCCTAGACCTTCCTATAAGAAGTTAGCCAAAAAGTAGCTTCTAAAAACGCTTAGGTTAAGTTTCAGAGTTGCTTCTAATGTACCGAAGCTGGACTTAGACATAATTTCACTCTCACAACATTATGGCTGGTTGGAGACAGTCCGAACCACAAGTACCGGGTCCATGGTTCTGGGCGTATACTGGGGGGACGGGGACGACTCCCATTAACCCCTGACTATACCGGGGATACGCTTATCACAATGCCTTTCTGGTCTGTGCTGAAGCAGGGCATTCTGGCAGCCAAGTGGCTTGAACTTTATTAGTGAGCCTGGTTACCCCCTCTCGGAACCACAGACTTAGAAATCGCCAGCTCATATAGAGTGCATAAAATATATTTATATATATACCCTTATACACCATTTTAATAAAAAATATCACAAAATTCTTCTAAGTCCCTCGGGAAGAGTGAAAGACGCGCACGTTCATTTTCAGAGCTCCTAGACCTTCCTATAAGAAGTTAGCCAAAAAGCAGCTTCTAAAAACGCTTAGGTTAAGTTTCAGAGTTGCTTCTAATGTACCGAAGCTGGACTTAGACATAATTTCACTCTCACAACATTATGGCTGGTTGGAGACAGTCCGAACCACAAATAGCGGGTCCATGGTTCTGGGCATATACTGGGGGGACGGGGACGACTCCCATTAACCCCTGACTATACCGGGGATACGCTTATCACAATGCCTTTCTGGTCTGTGCTGAAGCAGGGCATTCTGGCAGCCAAGTGGCTTGACCTTTATTAGTGAGCCTGGTTACCCCCTCTCAGAACCACAGACTTAGAAATCGCCAGCTCATATACAGTGCATAAAATATATTTATATATATACCCTTATACACCATTTTAATAAAAAATATCACAAAATTCTTCTAAGTCCCTCGGGAAGAGTGAAAGACGCGCAGGTTCATTTTCAGAGCTCCTAGACCTTCCTATAAGAAGTTAGCCAAAAAGTAGCTTCTAAAAACGCTTAGGTTAAGTTTCAGAGTTGCTTCTAATGTACCGAAGCTGGACTTAGACTTAATTTCACTCTCACAACATTATGGCTGGTTGGAGACAGTCCGAACCACAAATAGCGGGTCCATGGTTCTGGGCATATACTGGGGGGACGGGGACGACTCCCATTAACCCCTGACTATACCGGGGATACGCTTATCACAATGCCTTTCTGGTCTGTGCTGAAGCAGGGCATTCTGGCAGCCAAGTGGCTTGACCTTTATTAGTGAGCCTGGTTACCCCCTCTCAGAACCACAGACTTAGAAATCGCCAGCTCATATACAGTGCATAAAATATATTTATATATATACCCTTATACACCATTTTAATAAAAAATATCACAAAATTCTTCTAAGTCCCTCGGGAAGAGTGAAAAACGCGCAGGTTCATTGTCAGAGCTCCTAGACCTTCCTATAAGAAGTTAGCCAAAAAGTAGCTTCTAAAAACGCTTAGGTTAAGTTTCAGAGTTGCTTCTAATGTACCGAAGCTGGACTTAGACATAATTTCACTCTCACAACATTATGGCTGGTTGGAGACAGTCCGAACCACAAGTACCGGGTCCATGGTTCTGGGCGTATACTGGGGGGACGGGGACGACTCCCATTAACCCCTGACTATACCGGGGATACGCTTATCACAATGCCTTTCTGGTCTGTGCTGAAGCAGGGCATTCTGGCAGCCAAGTGGCTTGAATTATATTAGTGAGCCTGGTTACCCCCTCTCGGAACCACAGACTTAGAAATCGCCAGCTCATATAGAGTGCATAAAATATATTTATATATATACCCTTATACACCATTTTAATAAAAAATATCACAAAATTCTTCTAAGTCCCTCGGGAAGAGTGAAAGACGCGCACGTTCATTTTCAGAGCTCCTAGACCTTCCTATAAGAAGTTAGCCAAATAGTAGCTTCGAAAAACGCTTAGGTTAAGTTTCAGAGTTGCTTCTAATGTACCGAAGCTGGACTTGGACATAATTTCACTCTCACAACATTATGGCTGGTTGGAGACAGTCCTAACCACAAGTACTGGGTCCATGGCTCTAGGAGTATACTGGGGGGACGGGGACGACTCCCATTAACCCCTGACTATACCGGGGATACACTTATCACAATGCCTTTCTGGTCTGTGCTGAAGCAGGGCATTCTGGCAGCCAAGTGGCTTGACCTTTATTAGTGAGCCTGGTTACCCCCTCTCGGAACCACAGACTTAGAAATCGCCAGCTCATATACAGTGCATAAAATATATTTATATATATACCCTTATACACCATTTTAATAAAAAATATCACAAAATTCTTCTAAGTCCCTCGGGAAGAGTGAAAGACGCGCACGTTCATTTACAGAGCTCCTAGACCTTCCTATAAGAAGTTAGCCAAAAAGTAGCTTCGAAAAACGCTTATGTTAAGTTTCAGAGTTGCTTCTAATGTACCGAAGCTGGACTTAGACATAATTTCACTCTCACAACATTATGGCTGGTTGGAGACAGTCCGAACCACAAATAGCGGGTCCATGGTTCTGGGCATATACTGGGGGGACGGGGACGACTCCCATTAACCCCTGACTATACCGGGGATACGCTTATCACAATGCCTTTCTGGTCTGTGCTGAAGCAGGGCATTCTGGCAGCCAAGTGGCTTGACCTTTATTAGTGAGCCTGGTTACCCCCTCTCAGAACCACAGACTTAGAAATCGCCAGCTCATATACAGTGCATAAAATATATTTATATATATACCCTTATACACCATTTTAATAAAAAATATCACAAAATTCTTCTAAGTCCCTCGGGAAGAGTGAAAGACGCGCAGGTTCATTTTCAGAGCTCCTAGACCTTCCTATAAGAAGTTAGCCAAAAAGTAGCTTCTAAAAACGCTTAGGTTAAGTTTCAGAGTTGCTTCTAATGTACCGAAGCTGGACTTAGACATAATTTCACTCTCACAACATTATGGCTGGTTGGAGACAGTCCGAACCACAAATAGCGGGTCCATGGTTCTGGGCATATACTGGGGGGACGGGGACGACTCCCATTAACCCCTGACTATACAGGGGATACGCTTATCACAATGCCTTTCTGGTCTGTGCTGAAGCAGGGCATTCTGGCAGCCAAGTGGCTTGACCTTTATTAGTGAGCCTGGTTACCCCCTCTCAGAACCACAGACTTAGAAATCGCCAGCTCATATACAGTGCATAAAATATATTTATATATATACCCTTATACACCATTTTAATAAAAAATATCACAAAATTCTTCTAAGTCCCTTGGGAAGAGTGAAAGACGCGCAGGTTCATTTTCAGAGCTCCTAGACCTTCCTATAAGAAGTTAGCCAAAAAGTAGCTTCTAAAAACGCTTAGGTTAAGTTTCAGAGTTGCTTCTAATGTACCGAAGCTGGACTTAGACATAATTTCACTCTCACAACATTATGGCTGGTTGGAGACAGTCCGAACCACAAATAGCGGGTCCATGGTTCTGGGCATATACTGGGGGGACGGGGACGACTCCCATTAACCCCTGACTATACCGGGGATACGCTTATCACAATGCCTTTCTGGTCTGTGCTGAAGCAGGGCATTCTGGCAGCCAAGTGGCTTGACCTTTATTAGTGAGCCTGGTTACCCCCTCTCAGAACCACAGACTTAGAAATCGCCAGCTCATATACAGTGCATAAAATATATTTATATATATACCCTTATACACCATTTTAATAAAAAATATCACAAAATTCTTCTAAGTCCCTCGGGAAGAGTGAAAGACGCGCAGGTTCATTGTCAGAGCTCCTAGACCTTCCTATAAGAAGTTAGCCAAAAAGTAGCTTCTAAAAACGCTTAGGTTAAGTTTCAGAGTTGCTTCTAATGTACCGAAGCTGGACTTAGACATAATTTCACTCTCACAACATTATGGCTGGTTGGAGACAGTCCGAACCACAAGTACCGGGTCCATGGTTCTGGGCGTATACTGGGGGGACGGGGACGACTCCCATTAACCCCTGACTATACCGGGGATACGCTTATCACAATGCCTTTCTGGTCTGTGCTGAAGCAGGGCATTCTGGCAGCCAAGTGGCTTGAATTTTATTAGTGAGCCTGGTTACCCCCTCTCGGAACCACAGACTTAGAAATCGCCAGCTCATATAGAGTGCATAAAATATATTTATATATATACCCTTATACACCATTTTAATAAAAAATATCACAAAATTCTTCTAAGTCCCTCGGGAAGAGTGAAAGACGCGTACGTTCATTTTCAGAGCTCCTAGACCTTCCTATAAGAAGTTAGCCAAATAGTAGCTTCGAAAAACGCTTAGGTTAAGTTTCAGAGTTGCTTCTAATGTACCGAAGCTGGACTTGGACATAATTTCACTCTCACAACATTATGGCTGGTTGGAGACAGTCCTAACCACAAGTACTGGGTCCATGGCTCTAGGAGTATACTGGGGGGACGGGGACGACTCCCATTAACCCCTGACTATACCGGGGATACACTTATCACAATGCCTTTCTGGTCTGTGCTGAAGCAGGGCATTCTGGCAGCCAAGTGGCTTGACCTTTATTAGTGAGCCTGGTTACCCCCTCTCGGAACCACAGACTTAGAAATCGCCAGCTCATATACAGTGCATAAAATATATTTATATATATACCCTTATACACCATTTTAATAAAAAATATCACAAAATTCTTCTAAGTCCCTCGGGAAGAGTGAAAGACGCGCACGTTCATTTACAGAGCTCCTAGACCTTCCTATAAGAAGTTAGCCAAAAAGCAGCTTCGAAAAACGCTTATGTTAAGTTTCAGAGTTGCTTCTAATGTACCGAAGCTGGACTTAGACATAATTTCACTCTCACAACATTATGGCAGGTTGGAGACAGTCCGAACCACAAATAGCGGGTCCATGGTTCTGGGCATATACTGGGGGGACGGGGACGACTCCCATTAACCCCTGACTATACCGGGGATACACTTATCACAATGCCTTTCTGGTCTGTGCTGAAGCAGTACATTCTGGCAGCCAAGTGGCTTGACCTTTATTAGTGAGCCTGGTTACCCCCTCTCAGAACCACAGACTTAGAAATCGCCAGCTCATATACAGTGCATAAAATATATTTATATATATACCCTTATACACCCTTTTAATAAAAAATATCACAAAATTCTTCTAAGTCCCTCGTGAAGAGTGAAAGACGCGCACGTTCATTTTCAGAGCTCCTAGACCTTCCTATAAGAAGTTAGCCAAAAAGTAGCTTCGAAAAACGCTTAGGTTAAGTTTCAGAGTTGCTTCTAATGTACCAAAGCTGGACTTAGACATAATTTCACTCTCACAACATTATGGCTGGTTGGACACAGTCCGAACCACAAGTACCGGGTCCATGGTTCTGGGCGTATACTGGGGGGACGGGGACGACTCCCATTAACCCCTGACTATACCGGGGATACGCTTATCACAATGCCTTTTTGGTCTGTGCTGAAGCAGGGCATTCTGGCAGCCAAGTGGCTTGAACTTTATTAGTGAGCCTGGTTACCCCCTCTCGGAACCACAGACTTAGAAATCGCCAGCTCATATACAGTGCATAAAATATATTTATATATATATACCCTTATACACCATTTTAATAAAAAATATCACAAAATTCTTCTAAGTCCCTCGGGAAGAGTGAAAGACGCGCACGTTCATTTTCAGAGCTCCTAGACCTTCCTATAAGAAGTTAGCCAAAAAGTAGCTTCGAAAAACGCTTAGGTTAAGTTTCAGAGTTGCTTCTAATGTACCGAAGCTGGACATGGACATAATTTCACTCTCACAACATTATGGCTGGTTGGAGACAGTCCTAACCACAAGTACTGGGTCCATGGTTCTGGGCGTATACTGGGGGGACGGGGACGACTCCCATTAACCCCTGACTATACCGGGGATACGCTTATCACAATGCCTTTCTGGTCTGTGCTGAAGCAGGGCATTCTGGCAGCCAAGTGGCTTGAACTTTATTAGTGAGCCTGGTTACCCCCTCTCGGAACCACAGACTTAGAAATCGCCAGCTCATATAGAGTGCATAAAATATATTTATATATATACCCTTATACACCATTTTAATAAAAAATATCACAAAATTCTTCTAAGTCCCTCGGGAAGAGTGAAAGACGCGCACGTTCATTTTCAGAGCTCCTAGACCTTCCTATAAGAAGTTAGCCAAAAAGCAGCTTCTAAAAACGCTTAGGTTAAGTTTCAGAGTTGCTTCTAATGTACCGAAGCTGGACTTAGACATAATTTCACTCTCACAACATTATGGCTGGTTGGAGACAGTCCGAACCACAAATAGCGGGTCCATGGTTCTGGGCATATACTGGGGGGACGGGGACGACTCCCATTAACCCCTGACTATACCGGGGATACGCTTATCACAATGCCTTTCTGGTCTGTGCTGAAGCAGGGCATTCTGGCAGCCAAGTGGCTTGACCTTTATTAGTGAGCCTGGTTACCCCCTCTCAGAACCACAGACTTAGAAATCGCCAGCTCATATACAGTGCATAAAATATATTTATATACTGTATATACCCTTATACACCATTTTAATAAAAAATATCACAAAATTCTTCTAAGTCCCTCGGGAAGAGTGAAAGACGCGCAGGTTAATTTTCAGAGCTCCTAGACCTTCCTATAAGAAGTTAGCCAAAAAGTAGCTTCTAAAAACGCTTAGGTTAAGTTTCAGAGTTGCTTCTAATGTACCGAAGCTGGACTTAGACATAATTTCACTCTCACAACATTATGGCTGGTTGGAGACAGTCCGAACCACAAATAGCGGGTCCATGGTTCTGGGCATATACTGGGGGGACGGGGACGACTCCCATTAACCCCTGACTATACCGGGGATACGCTTATCACAATGCCTTTCTGGTCTGTGCTGAAGCAGGGCATTCTGGCAGCCAAGTGGATTGACCTTTATTAGTGAGCCTGATTACCCCCTCTCAGAACCACAGACTTAGAAATCGCCAGCTCATATACAGTGCATAAAATATATTTATATATATACCCTTATACACCATTTTAATAAAAAATATCACAAAATTCTTCTAAGTCCCTCGGGAAGAGTGAAAGACGCGCACGTTCATTTTCAGAGCTCCTAGACCTTCCTATAAGAAGTTAGCCAAAAAGCAGCTTCTAAAAACGCTTAGGTTAAGTTTCAGAGTTGCTTCTAATGTACCGAAGCTGGACTTAGACATAATTTCACTCTCACAACATTATGGCTGGTTGGAGACAGTCCGAACCACAAATAGCGGGTCCATGGTTCTGGGCATATACTGGGGGGACGGGGACGACTCCCATTAACCCCTGACTATACCGGGGATACGCTTATCACAATGCCTTTCTGGTCTGTGCTGAAGCAGGGCATTCTGGCAGCCAAGTGGCTTGACCTTTATTAGTGAGCCTGGTTACCCCCTCTCAGAACCACAGACTTAGAAATCGCCAGCTCATATACAGTGCATAAAATATATTTTTTTTACTGTATATACCCTTATACACCATTTTAATAAAAAATATCACAAAATTCTTCTAAGTCCCTCGGGAAGAGTGAAAGACGCGCAGGTTAATTTTCAGAGCTCCTAGACCTTCCTATAAGAAGTTAGCCAAAAAGTAGCTTCTAAAAACGCTTAGGTTAAGTTTCAGAGTTGCTTCTAATGTACCGAAGCTGGACTTAGACATAATTTCACTCTCACAACATTATGGCTGGTTGGAGACAGTCCGAACCACAAATAGCGGGTCCATGGTTCTGGGCATATACTGGGGGGACGGGGACGACTCCCATTAACCCCTGACTATACCGGGGATACGCTTATCACAATGCCTTTCTGGTCTGTGCTGAAGCAGGGCATTCTGGCAGCCAAGTGGCTTGAACTTTATTAGTGAGCCTGGTTACCCCCTCTCGGAACCACAGACTTAGAAATCGCAAGCTCATATAGAGTGCATAAAATATATTTATATATATACCCTTATACACCATTTTAATAAAAAATATCACAAAATTCTTCTAAGTCCCTCGGGAAGAGTGAAAGACGCGCACGTTCATTTTCAGAGCTCCTAGACCTTCCTATAAGAAGTTAGCCAAAAAGCAGCTTCTAAAAACGCTTAGGTTAAGTTTCAGAGTTGCTTCTAATGTACCGAAGCTGGACTTAGACATAATTTCACTCTCACAACATTATGGCTGGTTGGAGACAGTCCGAACCACAAATAGCGGGTCCATGGTTCTGGGCATATACTGGGGGGACGGGGACGACTCCCATTAACCCCTGACTATACCGGGGATACGCTTATCACAATGCCTTTCTGGTCTGTGCTGAAGCAGGGCATTCTGGCAGCCAAGTGGATTGACCTTTATTAGTGAGCCTGATTACCCCCTCTCAGAACCACAGACTTAGAAATCGCCAGCTCATATACAGTGCATAAAATATATTTATATATATACCCTTATACACCATTTTAATAAAAAATATCACAAAATTCTTCTAAGTCCCTCGGGAAGAGTGAAAGACGCGCACGTTCATTTTCAGAGCTCCTAGACCTTCCTATAAGAAGTTAGCCAAAAAGCAGCTTCTAAAAACGCTTAGGTTAAGTTTCAGAGTTGCTTCTAATGTACCGAAGCTGGACTTAGACATAATTTCACTCTCACAACATTATGGCTGGTTGGAGACAGTCCGAACCACAAATAGCGGGTCCATGGTTCTGGGCATATACTGGGGGGACGGGGACGACTCCCATTAACCCCTGACTATACCGGGGATACGCTTATCACAATGCCTTTCTGGTCTGTGCTGAAGCAGGGCATTCTGGCAGCCAAGTGGATTGACCTTTATTAGTGAGCCTGATTACCCCCTCTCAGAACCACAGACTTAGAAATCGCCAGCTCATATACAGTGCATAAAATATATTTATATATATACCCTTATACACCATTTTAATAAAAAATATCACAAAATTCTTCTAAGTCCCTCGGGAAGAGTGAAAGACGCGCACGTTCATTTTCAGAGCTCCTAGACCTTCCTATAAGAAGTTAGCCAAAAAGCAGCTTCTAAAAACGCTTAGGTTAAGTTTCAGAGTTGCTTCTAATGTACCGAAGCTGGACTTAGACATAATTTCACTCTCACAACATTATGGCTGGTTGGAGACAGTCCGAACCACAAATAGCGGGTCCATGGTTCTGGGCATATACTGGGGGGACGGGGACGACTCCCATTAACCCCTGACTATACCGGGGATACGCTTATCACAATGCCTTTCTGGTCTGTGCTGAAGCAGGGCATTCTGGCAGCCAAGTGGCTTGACCTTTATTAGTGAGCCTGGTTACCCCCTCTCAGAACCACAGACTTAGAAATCGCCAGCTCATATACAGTGCATAAAATATATTTATATACTGTATATACCCTTATACACCATTTTAATAAAAAATATCACAAAATTCTTCTAAGTCCCTCGGGAAGAGTGAAAGACGCGCAGGTTAATTTTCAGAGCTCCTAGACCTTCCTATAAGAAGTTAGCCAAAAAGTAGCTTCTAAAAACGCTTAGGTTAAGTTTCAGAGTTGCTTCTAATGTACCGAAGCTGGACTTAGACATAATTTCACTCTCACAACATTATGGCTGGTTGGAGACAGTCCGAACCACAAATAGCGGGTCCATGGTTCTGGGCATATACTGGGGGGACGGGGACGACTCCCATTAACCCCTGACTATACCGGGGATACGCTTATCACAATGCCTTTCTGGTCTGTGCTGAAGCAGGGCATTCTGGCAGCCAAGTGGCTTGAACTTTATTAGTGAGCCTGGTTACCCCCTCTCGGAACCACAGACTTAGAAATCGCAAGCTCATATAGAGTGCATAAAATATATTTATATATATACCCTTATACACCATTTTAATAAAAAATATCACAAAATTCTTCTAAGTCCCTCGGGAAGAGTGAAAGACGCGCACGTTCATTTTCAGAGCTCCTAGACCTTCCTATAAGAAGTTAGCCAAAAAGCAGCTTCTAAAAACGCTTAGGTTAAGTTTCAGAGTTGCTTCTAATGTACCGAAGCTGGACTTAGACATAATTTCACTCTCACAACATTATGGCTGGTTGGAGACAGTCCGAACCACAAATAGCGGGTCCATGGTTCTGGGCATATACTGGGGGGACGGGGACGACTCCCATTAACCCCTGACTATACCGGGGATACGCTTATCACAATGCCTTTCTGGTCTGTGCTGAAGCAGGGCATTCTGGCAGCCAAGTGGCTTGACCTTTATTAGTGAGCCTGGTTACCCCCTCTCAGAACCACAGACTTAGAAATCGCCAGCTCATATACAGTGCATAAAATATATTTATATATATACCCTTATACACCATTTTAATAAAAAATATCACAAAATTCTTCTAAGTCCCTCGGGAAGAGTGAAAGACGCGCAGGTTCATTTTCAGAGCTCCTAGACCTTCCTATAAGAAGTTAGCCAAAAAGTAGCTTCTAAAAACGCTTAGGTTAAGTTTCAGAGTTGCTTCTAATGTACCGAAGCTGGACTTAGACATAATTTCACTCTCACAACATTATGGCTGGTTGGAGACAGTCCGAACCACAAATAGCGGGTCCATGGTTCTGGGCATATACTGGGGGGACGGGGACGACTCCCATTAACCCCTGACTATACCGGGGATACGCTTATCACAATGCCTTTCTGGTCTGTGCTGAAGCAGGGCATTCTGGCAGCCAAGTGGCTTGACCTTTATTAGTGAGCCTGGTTACCCCCTCTCAGAACCACAGACTTAGAAATCGCCAGCTCATATACAGTGCATAAAATATATTTATATATATACCCTTATACACCATTTTAATAAAAAATATCACAAAATTCTTCTAAGTCCCTCGGGAAGAGTGAAAGACGCGCAGGTTCATTGTCAGAGCTCCTAGACCTTCCTATAAGAAGTTAGCCAAAAAGTAGCTTCTAAAAACGCTTAGGTTAAGTTTCAGAGTTGCTTCTAATGTACCGAAGCTGGACTTGGACATAATTTCACTCTCACAACATTATGGCTGGTTGGAGACAGTCCTAACCACAAGTACTGGGTCCATGGTTCTAGGAGTATACTGGGGGGACGGGGACGACTCCCATTAACCCCTGACTATACCGGGGATACACTTATCACAATGCCTTTCTGGTCTGTGCTGAAGCAGGGCATTCTGGCAGCCAAGTGGCTTGACCTTTATTAGTGAGCCTGGTTACCCCCTCTCGGAACCACAGACTTAGAAATCGCCAGCTCATATACAGTGCATAAAATATATTTATATATATACCCTTATACACCATTTTAATAAAAAATATCACAAAATTCTTCTAAGTCCCTCGGGAAGAGTGAAAGACGCGCACGTTCATTTACAGAGCTCCTAGACCTTCCTATAAGAAGTTAGCCAAAAAGCAGCTTCGAAAAACGCTTATGTTAAGTTTCAGAGTTGCTTCTAATGTACCGAAGCTGGACTTAGACATAATTTCACTCTCACAACATTATGGCTGGTTGGAGACAGTCCGAACCACAAATAGCGGGTCCATGGTTCTGGGCATATACTGGGGGGACGGGGACGACTCCCATTAACCCCTGACTATACCGGGGATACGCTTATCACAATGCCTTTCTGGTCTGTGCTGAAGCAGGGCATTCTGGCAGCCAAGTGGCTTGACCTTTATAAGTGAGCCTGGTTACCCCCTCTCAGAACCACAGACTTAGAAATCGCCAGCTCATATACAGTGCATAAAATATATTTATATATATACCCTTATACACCATTTTAATAAAAAATATCACAAACTTCTTCTAAGTCCCTCGGGAAGAGTGAAAGACGCGCAGGTTCATTTTCAGAGCTCCTAGACCTTCCTATAAGAAGTTAGCCAAAAAGTAGCTTCTAAAAATGCTTAGGTTAAGTTTCAGAGTTGCTTCTAATGTACCGAAGCTGGACTTAGACATAATTTCACTCTCACAACATTATGGCTGGTTGGAGACAGTCCGAACCACAAATAGCGGGTCCATGGTTCTGGGCATATACTGGGGGGACGGGGACGACTCCCATTAACCCCTGACTATACCGGGGATACGCTTATCACAATGCCTTTCTGGTCTGTGCTGAAGCAGGGCATTCTGGCAGCCAAGTGGCTTGACCTTTATTAGTGAGCCTGGTTACCCCCTCTCAGAACCACAGACTTAGAAATCGCCAGCTCATATACAGTGCATAAAATATATTTATATATATACCCTTATACACCATTTTAATAGAAAATATCACAAAATTCTTCTAAGTCCCTCGGGAAGAGTGAAAGACGCGCAGGTTCATTGTCAGAGCTCCTAGACCTTCCTATAAGAAGTTAGCCAAAAAGTAGCTTCTAAAAACGCTTAGGTTAAGTTTCAGAGTTGCTTCTAATGTACCGAAGCTGGACTTAGACATAATTTCACTCTCACAACATTATGGCTGGTTGGAGACAGTCCGAACCACAAGTACCGGGTCCATGGTTCTGGGCGTATACTGGGGGGACGGGGACGACTCCCATTAACCCCTGACTATACCGGGGATACGCTTATCACAATGCCTTTCTGGTCTGTGCTGAAGCAGGGCATTCTGGCAGCCAAGTGGCTTGAATTTTATTAGTGAGCCTGGTTACCCCCTCTCGGAACCACAGACTTAGAAATCGCCAGCTCATATAGAGTGCATAAAATATATTTATATATATACCCTTATACACCATTTTAATAAAAAATATCACAAAATTCTTCTAAGTCCCTCGGGAAGAGTGAAAGACGCGCACGTTCATTTTTAGAGCTCCTAGACCTTCCTATAAGAAGTTAGCCAAATAGTAGCTTCGAAAAACGCTTAGGTTAAGTTTCAGAGTTGCTTCTAATGTACCGAAGCTGGACTTGGACATAATTTCACTCTCACAACATTATGGCTGGTTGGAGACAGTCCTAACCACAAGTACTGGGTCCATGGTTCTAGGAGTATACTGGGGGGACGGGGACGACTCCCATTAACCCCTGACTATACCGGGGATACACTTATCACAATGCCTTTCTGGTCTGTGCTGAAGCAGGGCATTCTGGCAGCCAAGTGGCTTGACCTTTATTAGTGAGCCTGGTTACCCCCTCTCGGAACCACAGACTTAGAAATCGCCAGCTCATATACAGTGCATAAAATATATTTATATATATACCCTTATACACCATTTTAATAAAAAATATCACAAAATTCTTCTAAGTCCCTCGGGAAGAGTGAAAGACGCGCACGTTCATTTACAGAGCTCCTAGACCTTCCTATAAGAAGTTAGCCAAAAAGCAGCTTCGAAAAACGCTTATGTTAAGTTTCAGAGTTGCTTCTAATGTACCGAAGCTGGACTTAGACATAATTTCACTCTCACAACATTATGGCTGGTTGGAGACAGTCCGAACCACAAATAGCGGGTCCATGGTTCTGGGCATATACTGGGGGGACGGGGACGACTCCCATTAACCCCTGACTATACCGGGGATACGCTTATCACAATGCCTTTCTGGTCTGTGCTGAAGCAGGGCATTCTGGCAGGCAAGTGGCTTGACCTTTATTAGTGAGCCTGGTTACCCCCTCTCAGAACCACAGACTTAGAAATCGCCAGCTCATATACAGTGCATAAAATATATTTATATATATACCCTTATACACCATTTTAATAAAAAATATCACAAACTTCTTCTAAGTCCCTCGGGAAGAGTGAAAGACGCGCAGGTTCATTTTCAGAGCTCCTAGACCTTCCTATAAGAAGTTAGCCAAAAAGTAGCTTCTAAAAACGCTTAGGTTAAGTTTCAGAGTTGCTTCTAATGTACCGAAGCTGGACTTAGACATAATTTCACTCTCACAACATTATGGCTGGTTGGAGACAGTCCGAACCACAAATAGCGGGTCCATGGTTCTGGGCATATACTGGGGGGACGGGGACGACTCCCATTAACCCCTGACTATACCGGGGATACGCTTATCACAATGCCTTTCTGGTCTGTGCTGAAGCAGGGCATTCTGGCAGCCAAGTGGCTTGACCTTTATTAGTGAGCCTGATTACCCCCTCTCAGAACCACAGACTTAGAAATCGCCAGCTCATATACAGTGCATAAAATATATTTATATATATACCCTTATACACCATTTTAATAAAAAATATCACAAAATTCTTCTAAGTCCCTCGGGAAGAGTGAAAGACGCGCACGTTCATTTTCAGAGCTCCTAGACCTTCCTATAAGAAGTTAGCCAAAAAGTAGCTTCTAAAAACGCTTAGGTTAAGTTTCAGAGTTGCTTCTAATGTACCGAAGCTGGACTTAGACATAATTTCACTCTCACAACATTATGGCTGGTTGGAGACAGTCCGAACCACAAATAGCGGGTCCATGGTTCTGGGCGTATACTGGGGGGACGGGGACGACTCCCATTAACCCCTGACTATACCGGGGATACGCTTATCACAATGCCTTTCTGGTCTGTGCTGAAGCAGGGCATTCTGGCAGCCAAGTGGCTTGAACTTTATTAGTGAGCCTGGTTACCCCCTCTCGGAACCACAGACTTAGAAATCGCCAGCTCATATAGAGTGCATAAAATATATTTATATATATACCCTTATACACCATTTTAATAAAAAATATCACAAAATTCTTCTAAGTCCCTCGGGAAGAGTGAAAGACGCGCACGTTCATTTTCAGAGCTCCTAGACCTTCCTATAAGTAGTTAGCCAAAAAGCAGCTTCTAAAAACGCTTAGGTTAAGTTTCAGAGTTGCTTCTAATGTACCGAAGCTGGACTTAGACATAATTTCACTCTCACAACATTATGGCTGGTTGGAGACAGTCCGAACCACAAATAGCGGGTCCATGGTTCTGGGCATATACTGGGGGGACGGGGACGACTCCCATTAACCCCTGACTATACCGGGGATACGCTTATCACAATGCCTTTCTGGTCTGTGCTGAAGCAGGGCATTCTGGCAGCCAAGTGGCTTGACCTTTATTAGTGAGCCTGGTTACCCCCTCTCAGAACCACAGACTTAGAAATCGCCAGCTCATATACAGTGCATAAAATATATTTATATATATACCCTTATACACCATTTTAATAAAAAATATCACAAAATTCTTCTAAGTCCCTCGGGAAGAGTGAAAGACGCGCAGGTTCATTTTCAGAGCTCCTAGACCTTCCTATAAGAAGTTAGCCAAAAAGTAGCTTCTAAAAACGCTTAGGTTAAGTTTCAGAGTTGCTTCTAATGTACCGAAGCTGGACTTAGACATAATTTCACTCTCACAACATTATGGCTGGTTGGAGACAGTCCGAACCACAAATAGCGGGTCCATGGTTCTGGGCATATACTGGGGGGACGGGGACGACTCCCATTAACCCCTGACTATACCGGGGATACGCTTATCACAATGCCTTTCTGGTCTGTGCTGAAGCAGGGCATTCTGGCAGCCAAGTGGCTTGACCTTTATTAGTGAGCCTGGTTACCCCCTCTCAGAACCACAGACTTAGAAATCGCCAGCTCATATACAGTGCATAAAATATATTTATATATATACCCTTATACACCATTTTAATAAAAAATATCACAAAATTCTTCTAAGTCCCTCGGGAAGAGTGAAAGACGCGCAGGTTCATTGTCAGAGCTCCTAGACCTTCCTATAAGAAGTTAGCCAAAAAGTAGCTTCTAAAAACGCTTAGGTTAAGTTTCAGAGTTGCTTCTAATGTACCGAAGCTGGACTTAGACATAATTTCACTCTCACAACATTATGGCTGGTTGGAGACAGTCCGAACCACAAGTACCGGGTCCATGGTTCTGGGCGTATACTGGGGGGACGGGGACGACTCCCATTAACCCCTGACTATACCGGGGATACGCTTATCACAATGCCTTTCTGGTCTGTGCTGAAGCAGGGCATTCTGGCAGCCAAGTGGCTTGAATTTTATTAGTGAGCCTGGTTACCCCCTCTCGGAACCACAGACTTAGAAATCGCCAGCTCATATAGAGTGCATAAAATATATTTATATATATACCCTTATACACCATTTTAATAAAAAATATCACAAAATTCTTCTAAGTCCCTCGGGAAGAGTGAAAGACGCGCACGTTCATTTTCAGAGCTCCTAGACCTTCCTATAAGAAGTTAGCCAAATAGTAGCTTCGAAAAACGCTTAGGTTAAGTTTCAGAGTTGCTTCTAATGTACCGAAGCTGGACTTGGACATAATTTCACTCTCACAACATTATGGCTGGTTGGAGACAGTCCTAACCACAAGTACTGGGTCCATGGTTCTGGGAGTATACTGGGGGGACGGGGACGACTCCCATTAACCCCTGACTATACCGGGGATACACTTATCACAATGCCTTTCTGGTCTGTGCTGAAGCAGGGCATTCTGGCAGCCAAGTGGCTTGACCTTTATTAGTGAGCCTGGTTACCCCCTCTCGGAACCACAGACTTAGAAATCGCCAGCTCATATACAGTGCATAAAATATATTTATATATATACCCTTATACACCATTTTAATAAAAAATATCACAAAATTCTTCTAAGTCCCTCGGGAAGAGTGAAAGACGCGCACGTTCATTTACAGAGCTCCTAGACCTTCCTATAAGAAGTTAGCCAAAAAGCAGCTTCGAAAAACGCTTATGTTAAGTTTCAGAGTTGCTTCTAATGTACCGAAGCTGGACTTAGACATAATTTCACTCTCACAACATTATGGCAGGTTGGAGACAGTCCGAACCACAAATAGCGGGTCCATGGTTCTGGGCATATACTGGGGGGACGGGGACGACTCCCATTAACCCCTGACTATACCGGGGATACACTTATCACAATGCCTTTCTGGTCTGTGCTGAAGCAGTACATTCTGGCAGCCAAGTGGCTTGACCTTTATTAGTGAGCCTGGTTACCCCCTCTCAGAACCACAGACTTAGAAATCGCCAGCTCATATACAGTGCATAAAATATATTTATATATATACCCTTATACACCCTTTTAATAAAAAATATCACAAAATTCTTCTAAGTCCCTCGGGAAGAGTGAAAGACGCGCACGTTCATTTTCAGAGCTCCTAGACCTTCCTATAAGAAGTTAACCAAAAAGCAGCTTCTAAAAACGCTTAGGTTAAGTTTCAGAGTTGCTTCTAATGTACCGAAGCTGGACTTAGACATAATTTCACTCTCACAACATTATGGCTGGTTGGAGACAGTCCGAACCACAAATAGCGGGTCCATGGTTCTGGGCATATACTGGGGGGACGGGGACGACTCCCATTAACCCCTGACTATACCGGGGATACGCTTATCACAATGCCTTTCTGGTCTGTGCTGAAGCAGGGCATTCTGGCAGCCAAGTGGCTTGACCTTTATTAGTGAGCCTGGTTACCCCCTCTCAGAACCACAGACTTAGAAATCGCCAGCTCATATACAGTGCATAAAATATATTTATATATATACCCTTATACACCATTTTAATAAAAAATATCACAAAATTCTTCTAAGTCCCTCGGGAAGAGTGAAAGACGCGCAGGTTCATTTTCAGAGCTCCTAGACCTTCCTATAAGAAGTTAGCCAAAAAGTAGCTTCTAAAAACGCTTAGGTTAAGTTTCAGAGTTGCTTCTAATGTACCGAAGCTGGACTTAGACATAATTTCACTCTCACAACATTATGGCTGGTTGGAGACAGTCCGAACCACAAATAGCGGGTCCATGGTTCTGGGCATATACTGGGGGGACGGGGACGACTCCCATTAACCCCTGACTATACCGGGGATACGCTTATCACAATGCCTTTCTGGTCTGTGCTGAAGCAGGGCATTCTGGCAGCCAAGTGGCTTGACCTTTATTAGTGAGCCTGGTTACCCCCTCTCAGAACCACAGACTTAGAAATCGCCAGCTCATATACAGTGCATAAAATATATTTATATATATACCCTTATACACCATTTTAATAAAAAATATCACAAAATTCTTCTAAGTCCCTCGGGAAGAGTGAAAGACGCGCAGGTTCATTGTCAGAGCTCCTAGACCTTCCTATAAGAAGTTAGCCAAAAAGTAGCTTCTAAAAACGCTTAGGTTAAGTTTCAGAGTTGCTTCTAATGTACCGAAGCTGGACTTAGACATAATTTCACTCTCACAACATTATGGCTGGTTGGAGACAGTCCGAACCACAAGTACCGGGTCCATGGTTCTGGGCGTATACTGGGGGGACGGGGACGACTCCCATTAACCCCTGACTATACCGGGGATACGCTTATCACAATGCCTTTCTGGTCTGTGCTGAAGCAGGGCATTCTGGCAGCCAAGTGGCTTGAATTTTATTAGTGAGCCTGGTTACCCCCTCTCGGAACCACAGACTTAGAAATCGCCAGCTCATATAGAGTGCATAAAATATATTTATATATATACCCTTATACACCATTTTAATAAAAAATATCACAAAATTCTTCTAAGTCCCTCGGGAAGAGTGAAAGACGCGCACGTTCATTTTCAGAGCTCCTAGACCTTCCTATAAGAAGTTAGCCAAATAGTAGCTTCGAAAAACGCTTAGGTTAAGTTTCAGAGTTGCTTCTAATGTACCGAAGCTGGACTTGGACATAATTTCACTCTCACAACATTATGGCTGGTTGGAGACAGTCCTAACCACAAGTACTGGGTCCATGGTTCTGGGAGTATACTGGGGGGACGGGGACGACTCCCATTAACCCCTGACTATACCGGGGATACACTTATCACAATGCCTTTCTGGTCTGTGCTGAAGCAGGGCATTCTGGCAGCCAAGTGGCTTGACCTTTATTAGTGAGCCTGGTTACCCCCTCTCGGAACCACAGACTTAGAAATCGCCAGCTCATATACAGTGCATAAAATATATTTATATATATACCCTTATACACCATTTTAATAAAAAATATCACAAAATTCTTCTAAGTCCCTCGGGAAGAGTGAAAGACGCGCACGTTCATTTTCAGAGCTCCTAGACCTTCCTATAAGAAGTTAGCCAAATAGTAGCTTCGAAAAACGCTTAGGTTAAGTTTCAGAGTTGCTTCTAATGTACCGAAGCTGGACTTGGACATAATTTCACTCTCACAACATTATGGCTGGTTGGAGACAGTCCTAACCACAAGTACTGGGTCCATGGTTCTGGGCGTATACTGGGGGGACGGGGACGACTCCCATTAACCCCTGACTATACCGGGGATACGCTTATCACAATGCCTTTCTGGTCTGTGCTGAAGCAGGGCATTCTGGCAGCCAAGTGGCTTGAACTTTATTAGTGAGCCTGGTTACCCCCTCTCGGAACCACAGACTTAGAAATCGCCAGCTCATATAGAGTGCATAAAATATATTTATATATATACCCTTATACACCATTTTAATAAAAAATATCACAAAATTCTTCTAAGTCCCTCGGGAAGAGTGAAAGACGCGCACGTTCATTTTCAGAGCTCCTAGACCTTCCTATAAGAAGTTAGCCAAAAAGCAGCTTCTAAAAACGCTTAGGTTAAGTTTCAGAGTTGCTTCTAATGTACCGAAGCTGGACTTAAACATAATTTCACTCTCACAACATTATGGCTGGTTGGAGACAGTCCGAACCACAAATAGCGGGTCCATGGTTCTGGGCATATACTGGGGGGACGGGGACGACTCCCATTAACCCCTGACTATACCGGGGATACGCTTATCACAATGCCTTTCTGGTCTGTGCTGAAGCAGGGCATTCTGGCAGCCAAGTGGCTTGACCTTTATTAGTGAGCCTGGTTACCCCCTCTCAGAACCACAGACTTAGAAATCGCCAGCTCATATACAGTGCATAAAATATATTTATATATATACCCTTATACACCATTTTAATAAAAAATATCACAAAATTCTTCTAAGTCCCTCGGGAAGAGTGAAAGACGCGCAGGTTCATTTTCAGAGCTCCTAGACCTTCCTATAAGAAGTTAGCCAAAAAGTAGCTTCTAAAAACGCTTAGGTTAAGTTTCAGAGTTGCTTCTAATGTACCGAAGCTGGACTTAGACATAATTTCACTCTCACAACATTATGGCTGGTTGGAGACAGTCCGAACCACAAATAGCGGGTCCATGGTTCTGGGCATATACTGGGGGGACGGGGACGACTCCCATTAACCCCTGACTATACCGGGGATACGCTTATCACAATGCCTTTCTGGTCTGTGCTGAAGCAGGGCATTCTGGCAGCCAAGTGGCTTGACCTTTATTAGTGAGCCTGGTTACCCCCTCTCAGAACCACAGACTTAGAAATCGCCAGCTCATATACAGTGCATAAAATATATTTATATATATACCCTTATACACCATTTTAATAAAAAATATCACAAAATTCTTCTAAGTCCCTCGGGAAGAGTGAAAGACGCGCAGGTTCATTTTCAGAGCTCCTAGACCTTCCTATAAGAAGTTAGCCAAAAAGTAGCTTCTAAAAACGCTTAGGTTAAGTTTCAGAGTTGCTTCTAATGTACCGAAGCTGGACTTAGACATAATTTCACTCTCACAACATTATGGCTGGTTGGAGACAGTCCGAACCACAAATAGCGGGTCCATGGTTCTGGGCATATACTGGGGGGACGGGGACGACTCCCATTAACCCCTGACTATACCGGGGATACGCTTATCACAATGCCTTTCTGGTCTGTGCTGAAGCAGGGCATTCTGGCAGCCAAGTGGCTTGACCTTTATTAGTGAGCCTGGTTACCCCCTCTCGGAACCACAGACTTAGAAATCGCCAGCTCATATAGAGTGCATAAAATATATTTATATATATACCCTTATACACCATTTTAATAAAAAATATCACAAAATTCTTCTAAGTCCCTCGGGAAGAGAGAAAGACGCGCACGTTCATTTTCAGAGCTCCTAGACCTTCCTATAAGAAGTTAGCCAAAAAGCAGCTTCTAAAAACGCTTAGGTTAAGTTTCAGAGTTGCTTCTAATGTACCGAAGCTGGACTTAGACATAATTTCACTCTCACAACATTATGGCTGGTTGGAGACAGTCCGAACCACAAATAGCGGGTCCATGGTTCTGGGCATATACTGGGGGGACGGGGACGACTCCCATTAACCCCTGACTATACCGGGGATACGCTTATCACAATGCCTTTCTGGTCTGTGCTGAAGCAGGGCATTCTGGCAGCCAAGTGGCTTGACCTTTATTAGTGAGCCTGGTTACCCCCTCTCAGAACCACAGACTTAGAAATCGCCAGCTCATATACAGTGCATAAAATATATTTATATATATACCCTTATACACCATTTTAATAAAAAATATCACAAAATTCTTCTAAGTCCCTCGGGAAGAGTGAAAGACGCGCAGGTTAATTTTCAGAGCTCCTAGACCTTCCTATAAGAAGTTAGCCAAAAAGTAGCTTCTAAAAACGCTTAGGTTAAGTTTCAGAGTTGCTTCTAATGTACCGAAGCTGGACTTAGACATAATTTCACTCTCACAACATTATGGCTGGTTGGAGACAGTCCGAACCACAAATAGCGGGTCCATGGTTCTGGGCATATACTGGGGGGACGGGGACGACTCCCATTAACCCCTGACTATACCGGGGATACGCTTATCACAATGCCTTTCTGGTCTGTGCTGAAGCAGGGCATTCTGGCAGCCAAGTGGCTTGACCTTTATTAGTGAGCCTGGTTACCCCCTCTCAGAACCACCGACTTAGAAATCGCCAGCTCATATACAGTGCATAAAATATATTTATATATATTCCCTTATACACCATTTTAATAAAAAATATCACAAAATTCTTCTAAGTCCCTCGGGAAGAGTGAAAGACGCGCAGGTTCATTGTCAGAGCTCCTAGACCTTCCTATAAGAAGTTAGCCAAAAAGTAGCTTCTAAAAACGCTTAGGTTAAGTTTCAGAGTTGCTTCTAATGTACCGAAGCTGGACTTGGACATAATTTCACTCTCACAACATTATGGCTGGTTGGAGACAGTCCTAACCACAAGTACTGGGTCCATGGTTCTAGGAGTATACTGGGGGGACGGGGACGACTCCCATTAACCCCTGACTATACCGGGGATACACTTATCACAATGCCTTTCTGGTCTGTGCTGAAGCAGGGCATTCTGGCAGCCAAGTGGCTTGACCTTTATTAGTGAGCCTGGTTACCCCCTCTCGGAACCACAGACTTAGAAATCGCCAGCTCATATACAGTGCATAAAATATATTTATATATATACCCTTATACACCATTTTAATAAAAAATATCACAAAATTCTTCTAAGTCCCTCGGGAAGAGTGAAAGACGCGCACGTTCATTTACAGAGCTCCTAGACCTTCCTATAAGAAGTTAGCCAAAAAGCAGCTTCGAAAAACGCTTATGTTAAGTTTCAGAGTTGCTTCTAATGTACCGAAGCTGGACTTAGACATAATTTCACTCTCACAACATTATGGCTGGTTGGAGACAGTCCGAACCACAAATAGCGGGTCCATGGTTCTGGGCATATACTGGGGGGACGGGGACGACTCCCATTAACCCCTGACTATACCGGGGATACGCTTATCACAATGCCTTTCTGGTCTGTGCTGAAGCAGGGCATTCTGGCAGCCAAGTGGCTTGACCTTTATTAGTGAGCCTGGTTACCCCCTCTCAGAACCACAGACTTAGAAATCGCCAGCTCATATACAGTGCATAAAATATATTTATATATATACCCTTATACACCATTTTAATAAAAAATATCACAAACTTCTTCTAAGTCCCTCGGGAAGAGTGAAAGACGCGCAGGTTCATTTTCAGAGCTCCTAGACCTTCCTATAAGAAGTTAGCCAAAAAGTAGCTTCTAAAAACGCTTAGGTTAAGTTTCAGAGTTGCTTCTAATGTACCGAAGCTGGACTTAGACATAATTTCACTCTCACAACATTATGGCTGGTTGGAGACAGTCCGAACCACAAATAGCGGGTCCATGGTTCTGGGCATATACTGGGGGGACGGGGACGACTCCCATTAACCCCTGACTATACCGGGGATACGCTTATCACAATGCCTTTCTGGTCTGTGCTGAAGCAGGGCATTCTGGCAGCCAAGTGGCTTGACCTTTATTAGTGAGCCTGGTTACCCCCTCTCAGAACCACAGACTTAGAAATCGCAAGCTCATATACAGTGCATAAAATATATTTATATATATACCCTTATACACCATTTTAATAAAAAATATCACAAAATTCTTCTAAGTCCCTCGGGAAGAGTGAAAGACGCGCAGGTTCTTTTTCAGAGCTCCTAGACCTTCCTATAAGAAGTTAGCCAAAAAGTAGCTTCTAAAAACGCTTAGGTTAAGTTTCAGAGTTGCTTCTAATGTACCGAAGCTGGACTTAGACATAATTTCACTCTCACAACATTATGGCTGGTTGGAGACAGTCCGAACCACAAATAGCGGGTCCATGGTTCTGGGCATATACTGGGGGGACGGGGACGACTCCCATTAACCCCTGACTATACCGGGGATACGCTTATCACAATGCCTTTCTGGTCTGTGCTGAAGCAGGGCATTCTGGCAGCCAAGTGGCTTGACCTTTATTAGTGAGCCTGGTTACCCCCTCTCAGAACCACAGACTTAGAAATCGCCAGCTCATATACAGTGCATAAAATATATTTATATATATACCCTTATACACCATTTTAATAAAAAATATCACAAAATTCTTCTAAGTCCCTCGGGAAGAGTGAAAGACGCGCAGGTTCATTTTCAGAGCTCCTAGACCTTCCTATAAGAAGTTAGCCAAAAAGTAGCTTCTAAAAACGCTTAGGTTAAGTTTCAGAGTTGCTTCTAATGTACCGAAGCTGGACTTAGACATAATTTCACTCTCACAACATTATGGCTGGTTGGAGACAGTCCGAACCACAAATAGCGGGTCCATGGTTCTGGGCATATACTGGGGGGACGGGGACGACTCCCATTAACCCCTGACTATACCGGGGATACGCTTATCACAATGCCTTTCTGGTCTGTGCTGAAGCAGGGCATTCTGGCAGCCAAGTGGCTTGACCTTTATTAGTGAGCCTGGTTACCCCCTCTCAGAACCACAGACTTAGAAATCGCAAGCTCATATACAGTGCATAAAATATATTTATATATATACCCTTATACACCATTTTAATAAAAAATATCACAAAATTCTTCTAAGTCCCTCGGGAAGAGTGAAAGACGCGCAGGTTCTTTTTCAGAGCTCCTAGACCTTCCTATAAGAAGTTAGCCAAAAAGTAGCTTCTAAAAACGCTTAGGTTAAGTTTCAGAGTTGCTTCTAATGTACCGAAGCTGGACTTAGACATAATTTCACTCTCACAACATTATGGCTGGTTGGAGACAGTCCGAACCACAAATAGCGGGTCCATGGTTCTGGGCATATACTGGGGGGACGGGGACGACTCCCATTAACCCCTGACTATACCGGGGATACGCTTATCACAATGCCTTTCTGGTCTGTGCTGAAGCAGGGCATTCTGGCAGCCAAGTGGCTTGACCTTTATTAGTGAGCCTGGTTACCCCCTCTCAGAACCACAGACTTAGAAATCGCCAGCTCATATACAGTGCATAAAATATATTTATATATATACCCTTATACACCATTTTAATAAAAAATATCACAAAATTCTTCTAAGTCCCTCGGGAAGAGTGAAAGACGCGCAGGTTAATTTTCAGAGCTCCTAGACCTTCCTATAAGAAGTTAGCCAAAAAGTAGCTTCTAAAAACGCTTAGGTTAAGTTTCAGAGTTGCTTCTAATGTACCGAAGCTGGACTTAGACATAATTTCACTCTCACAACATTATGGCTGGTTGGAGACAGTCCGAACCACAAATAGCGGGTCCATGGTTCTGGGCATATACTGGGGGGACGGGGACGACTCCCATTAACCCCTGACTATACCGGGGATACGCTTATCACAATGCCTTTCTGGTCTGTGCTGAAGCAGGGCATTCTGGCAGCCAAGTGGCTTGACCTTTATTAGTGAGCCTGGTTACCCCCTCTCGGAACCACAGACTTAGAAATCGCCAGCTCATATAGAGTGCATAAAATATATTTATATATATACCCTTATACACCATTTTAATAAAAAATATCACAAAATTCTTCTAAGTCCCTCGGGAAGAGAGAAAGACGCGCACGTTCATTTTCAGAGCTCCTAGACCTTCCTATAAGAAGTTAGCCAAAAAGCAGCTTCTAAAAACGCTTAGGTTAAGTTTCAGAGTTGCTTCTAATGTACCGAAGCTGGACTTAGACATAATTTCACTCTCACAACATTATGGCTGGTTGGAGACAGTCCGAACCACAAATAGCGGGTCCATGGTTCTGGGCATATACTGGGGGGACGGGGACGACTCCCATTAACCCCTGACTATACCGGGGATACGCTTATCACAATGCCTTTCTGGTCTGTGCTGAAGCAGGGCATTCTGGCAGCCAAGTGGCTTGACCTTTATTAGTGAGCCTGGTTACCCCCTCTCAGAACCACCGACTTAGAAATCGCCAGCTCATATACAGTGCATAAAATATATTTATATATATTCCCTTATACACCATTTTAATAAAAAATATCACAAAATTCTTCTAAGTCCCTCGGGAAGAGTGAAAGACGCGCAGGTTCATTGTCAGAGCTCCTAGACCTTCCTATAAGAAGTTAGCCAAAAAGTAGCTTCTAAAAACGCTTAGGTTAAGTTTCAGAGTTGCTTCTAATGTACCGAAGCTGGACTTGGACATAATTTCACTCTCACAACATTATGGCTGGTTGGAGACAGTCCTAACCACAAGTACTGGGTCCATGGTTCTAGGAGTATACTGGGGGGACGGGGACGACTCCCATTAACCCCTGACTATACCGGGGATACACTTATCACAATGCCTTTCTGGTCTGTGCTGAAGCAGGGCATTCTGGCAGCCAAGTGGCTTGACCTTTATTAGTGAGCCTGGTTACCCCCTCTCGGAACCACAGACTTAGAAATCGCCAGCTCATATACAGTGCATAAAATATATTTATATATATACCCTTATACACCATTTTAATAAAAAATATCACAAAATTCTTCTAAGTCCCTCGGGAAGAGTGAAAGACGCGCACGTTCATTTACAGAGCTCCTAGACCTTCCTATAAGAAGTTAGCCAAAAAGCAGCTTCGAAAAACGCTTATGTTAAGTTTCAGAGTTGCTTCTAATGTACCGAAGCTGGACTTAGACATAATTTCACTCTCACAACATTATGGCTGGTTGGAGACAGTCCGAACCACAAATAGCGGGTCCATGGTTCTGGGCATATACTGGGGGGACGGGGACGACTCCCATTAACCCCTGACTATACCGGGGATACGCTTATCACAATGCCTTTCTGGTCTGTGCTGAAGCAGGGCATTCTGGCAGCCAAGTGGCTTGACCTTTATTAGTGAGCCTGGTTACCCCCTCTCAGAACCACAGACTTAGAAATCGCCAGCTCATATACAGTGCATAAAATATATTTATATACTGTATATACCCTTATACACCATTTTAATAAAAAATATCACAAACTTCTTCTAAGTCCCTCGGGAAGAGTGAAAGACGCGCAGGTTCATTTTCAGAGCTCCTAGACCTTCCTATAAGAAGTTAGCCAAAAAGTAGCTTCTAAAAACGCTTAGGTTAAGTTTCAGAGTTGCTTCTAATGTACCGAAGCTGGACTTAGACATAATTTCACTCTCACAACATTATGGCTGGTTGGAGACAGTCCGAACCACAAATAGCGGGTCCATGGTTCTGGGCATATACTGGGGGGACGGGGACGACTCCCATTAACCCCTGACTATACCGGGGATACGCTTATCACAATGCCTTTCTGGTCTGTGCTGAAGCAGGGCATTCTGGCAGCCAAGTGGCTTGACCTTTATTAGTGAGCCTGGTTACCCCCTCTCAGAACCACAGACTTAGAAATCGCAAGCTCATATACAGTGCATAAAATATATTTATATATATACCCTTATACACCATTTTAATAAAAAATATCACAAAATTCTTCTAAGTCCCTCGGGAAGAGTGAAAGACGCGCAGGTTCTTTTTCAGAGCTCCTAGACCTTCCTATAAGAAGTTAGCCAAAAAGTAGCTTCTAAAAACGCTTAGGTTAAGTTTCAGAGTTGCTTCTAATGTACCGAAGCTGGACTTAGACATAATTTCACTCTCACAACATTATGGCTGGTTGGAGACAGTCCGAACCACAAATAGCGGGTCCATGGTTCTGGGCATATACTGGGGGGACGGGGACGACTCCCATTAACCCCTGACTATACCGGGGATACGCTTATCACAATGCCTTTCTGGTCTGTGCTGAAGCAGGGCATTCTGGCAGCCAAGTGGCTTGACCTTTATTAGTGAGCCTGGTTACCCCCTCTCAGAACCACAGACTTAGAAATCGCCAGCTCATATACAGTGCATAAAATATATTTATATATATACCCTTATACACCATTTTAATAAAAAATATCACAAAATTCTTCTAAGTCCCTCGGGAAGAGTGAAAGACGCGCAGGTTCATTTTCAGAGCTCCTAGACCTTCCTATAAGAAGTTAGCCAAAAAGTAGCTTCTAAAAACGCTTAGGTTAAGTTTCAGAGTTGCTTCTAATGTACCGAAGCTGGACTTAGACATAATTTCACTCTCACAACATTATGGCTGGTTGGAGACAGTCCGAACCACAAATAGCGGGTCCATGGTTCTGGGCATATACTGGGGGGACGGGGACGACTCCCATTAACCCCTGACTATACCGGGGATACGCTTATCACAATGCCTTTCTGGTCTGTGCTGAAGCAGGGCATTCTGGCAGCCAAGTGGCTTGACCTTTATTAGTGAGCCTGGTTACCCCCTCTCAGAACCACAGACTTAGAAATCGCAAGCTCATATACAGTGCATAAAATATATTTATATATATACCCTTATACACCATTTTAATAAAAAATATCACAAAATTCTTCTAAGTCCCTCGGGAAGAGTGAAAGACGCGCAGGTTCTTTTTCAGAGCTCCTAGACCTTCCTATAAGAAGTTAGCCAAAAAGTAGCTTCTAAAAACGCTTAGGTTAAGTTTCAGAGTTGCTTCTAATGTACCGAAGCTGGACTTAGACATAATTTCACTCTCACAACATTATGGCTGGTTGGAGACAGTCCGAACCACAAATAGCGGGTCCATGGTTCTGGGCATATACTGGGGGGACGGGGACGACTCCCATTAACCCCTGACTATACCGGGGATACGCTTATCACAATGCCTTTCTGGTCTGTGCTGAAGCAGGGCATTCTGGCAGCCAAGTGGCTTGACCTTTATTAGTGAGCCTGGTTACCCCCTCTCAGAACCACAGACTTAGAAATCGCCAGCTCATATACAGTGCATAAAATATATTTATATATATACCCTTATACACCATTTTAATAAAAAATATCACAAAATTCTTCTAAGTCCCTCGGGAAGAGTGAAAGACGCGCAGGTTCATTTTCAGAGCTCCTAGACCTTCCTATAAGAAGTTAGCCAAAAAGTAGCTTCTAAAAACGCTTAGGTTAAGTTTCAGAGTTGCTTCTAATGTACCGAAGCTGGACTTAGACATAATTTCACTCTCACAACATTATGGCTGGTTGGAGACAGTCCGAACCACAAATAGCGGGTCCATGGTTCTGGGCATATACTGGGGGGACGGGGACGACTCCCATTAACCCCTGACTATACCGGGGATACGCTTATCACAATGCCTTTCTGGTCTGTGCTGAAGCAGGGCATTCTGGCAGCCAAGTGGCTTGACCTTTATTAGTGAGCCTGGTTACCCCCTCTCAGAACCACAGACTTAGAAATCGCCAGCTCATATACAGTGCATAAAATATATTTATATATATACCCTTATACACCATTTTAATAAAAAATATCACAAAATTCTTCTAAGTCCCTCGGAAAGAGTGAAAGACGCGCAGGTTCATTTTCAGAGCTCCTAGACCTTCCTATAAGAAGTTAGCCAAAAAGTAGCTTCTAAAAACGCTTAGGTTAAGTTTCAGAGTTGCTTCTAATGTACCGAAGCTGGACTTAGACATAATTTCACTCTCACAACATTATGGCTGGTTGGAGACAGTCCAAACCACAAATAGCGGGTCCATGGTTCTGGGCATATACTGGGGGGACGGGGACGACTCCCATTAACCCCTGACTATACCGGGGATACGCTTATCACAATGCCTTTCTGGTCTGTGCTGAAGCAGGGCATTCTGGCAGCCAAGTGGCTTGACCTTTATTAGTGAGCCTGGTTACCCCCTCTCAGAACCACAGACTTAGAAATCGCCAGCTCATATACAGTGCATAAAATATATTTATATATATACCCTTATACACCATTTTAATAAAAAATATCACAAAATTCTTCTAAGTCCCTCGGGAAGAGTGAAAGACGCGCACGTTCATTTTCAGAGCTCCTAGACCTTCCTATAAGAAGTTAGCCAAAAAGTAGCTTCTAAAAACGCTTAGGTTAAGTTTCAGAGTTGCTTCTAATGTACCGAAGCTGGACTTAGACATAATTTCACTCTCACAACATTATGGCTGGTTGGAGACAGTCCGAACCACAAGTACCGGGTCCATGGTTCTGGGCGTATACTGGGGGGACGGGGACGACTCCCATTAACCCCTGACTATACCGGGGATACGCTTATCACAATGCCTTTCTGGTCTGTGCTGAAGCAGGGCATTCTGGCAGCCAAGTGTCTTGAACTTTATTAGTGAGCCTGGTTACCCCCTCTCGGAACCACAGACTTAGAAATCGCCAGCTCATATAGAGTGCATAAAATATATATATATATATACCCTTATACACCATTTTAATAAAAAATATCACAAAATTCTTCTAAGTCCCTCGGGAAGAGAGAAAGATGCGCACGTTCATTTTCAGAGCTCCTAGACCTTCCTATAAGAAGTTAGCCAAAAAGCAGCTTCTAAAAACGCTTAGGTTAAGTTTCAGAGTTGCTTCTAATGTACCGAAGCTGGACTTAGACATAATTTCACTCTCACAACATTATGGCTGGTTGGAGACAGTCCGAACCACAAATAGCGGGTCCATGGTTCTGGGCATATACTGGGGGGACGGGGACGACTCCCATTAACCCCTGACTATACCGGGGATACGCTTATCACAATGCCTTTCTGGTCTGTGCTGAAGCAGGGCATTCTGGCAGCCAAGTGGCTTGACCTTTATTAGTGAGCCTGGTTACCCCCTCTCAGAACCACAGACTTAGAAATCGCCAGCTCATATACAGTGCATAAAATATATTTATATATATACCCTTATACACCATTTTAATAAAAAATATCACAAAATTCTTCTAAGTCCCTCGGGAAGAGTGAAAGACGCGCAGGTTCATTTTCAGAGCTCCTAGACCTTCCTATAAGAAGTTAGCCAAAAAGTAGCTTCGAAAAACGCTTAGGTTAAGTTTCAGAGTTGCTTCTAATGTACCGAAGCTGGACTTAGACATAATTTCACTCTCACAACATTATGGCTGGTTGGAGACAGTCCGAACCACAAATAGCGGGTCCATGGTTCTGGGCATATACTGGGGGGACGGGGACGACTCCCACTAACCCCTGACTATACCGGGGATACGCTTATCACAATGCCTTTCTGGTCTGTGCTGAAGCAGGGCATTCTGGCAGCCAAGTGGCTTGACCTTTATTAGTGAGCCTGGTTACCCCCTCTCAGAACCACAGACTTAGAAATCGCCAGCTCATATACAGTGCATAAAATATATTTATATATATACCCTTATACACCATTTTAATAAAAAATATCACAAAATTCTTCTAAGTCCCTCGGGAAGAGTGAAAGACGCGCAGGTTCATTTTCAGAGCTCCTAGACCTTCCTATAAGAAGTTAGCCAAAAAGTAGCATCTAAAAACGCTTAGGTTAAGTTTCAGAGTTGCTTCTAATGTACCGAAGCTGGACTTAGACATAATTTCACTCTCACAACATTATGGCTGGTTGGAGACAGTCCGAACCACAAATAGCGGGTCCATGGTTCTGGGCATATACTGGGGGGACGGGGACGACTCCCATTAACCCCTGACTATACCGGGGATACGCTTATCACAATGCCTTTCTGGTCTGTGCTGAAGCAGGGCATTCTGGCAGCCAAGTGGCTTGACCTTTATTAGTGAGCCTGGTTACCCCCTCTCAGAACCACAGACTTAGAAATCGCCAGCTCATATACAGTGCATAAAATATATTTATATATATACCCTTATACACCATTTTAATAAAAAATATCACAAAATTCTTCTAAGTCCCTCGGGAAGAGTGAAAGACGCGCAGGTTCATTTTCAGAGCTCCTAGACCTTCCTATAAGAAGTTAGCCAAAAAGTAGCTTCTAAAAACGCTTAGGTTAAGTTTCAGAGTTGCTTCTAATGTACTGAAGCTGGACTTAGACATAATTTCACTCTCACAACATTATGGCTGGTTGGAGACAGTCCGAACCACAAATAGCGGGTCCATGGTTCTGGGCATATACTGGGGGGACGGGGACGACTCCCATTAACCCCTGACTATACCGGGGATACGCTTATCACAATGCCTTTCTGGTCTGTGCTGAAGCAGGGCATTCTGGCAGCCAAGTGGCTTGACCTTTATTAGTGAGCCTGGTTACCCCCTCTCAGAACCACAGACTTAGAAATCGCCAGCTCATATACAGTGCATAAAATATATTTATATATATACCCTTATACACCATTTTAATAAAAAATATCACAAAATTCTTCTAAGTCCCTCGGGAAGAGTGAAAGACGCGCAGGTTCATTTTCAGAGCTCCTAGACCTTCCTATAAGAAGTTAGCCAAAAAGTAGCTTCTAAAAACGCTTAGGTTAAGTTTCAGAGTTGCTTCTAATGTACCGAAGCTGGACTTAGACATAATTTCACTCTCACAACATTATGGCTGGTTGGAGACAGTCCGAACCACAAATAGCGGGTCCATGGTTCTGGGCATATACTGGGGGGACGGGGACGACTCCCATTAACCCCTGACTATACCGGGGATACGCTTATCACAATGCCTTTCTGGTCTGTGCTGAAGCAGGGCATTCTGGCAGCCAAGTGGCTTGACCTTTATTAGTGAGCCTGGTTACCCCCTCTCAGAACCACAGACTTAGAAATCGCAAGCTCATATACAGTGCATAAAATATATTTATATATATACCCTTATACACCATTTTAATAAAAAATATCACAAAATTCTTCTAAGTCCCTCGGGAAGAGTGAAAGACGCGCAGGTTCTTTTTCAGAGCTCCTAGACCTTCCTATAAGAAGTTAGCCAAAAAGTAGCTTCTAAAAACGCTTAGGTTAAGTTTCAGAGTTGCTTCTAATGTACCGAAGCTGGACTTAGACATAATTTCACTCTCACAACATTATGGCTGGTTGGAGACAGTCCGAACCACAAATAGCGGGTCCATGGTTCTGGGCATATACTGGGGGGACGGGGACGACTCCCATTAACCCCTGACTATACCGGGGATACGCTTATCACAATGCCTTTCTGGTCTGTGCTGAAGCAGGGCATTCTGGCAGCCAAGTGGCTTGACCTTTATTAGTGAGCCTGGTTACCCCCTCTCAGAACCACAGACTTAGAAATCGCCAGCTCATATACAGTGCATAAAATATATTTATATATATACCCTTATACACCATTTTAATAAAAAATATCACAAAATTCTTCTAAGTCCCTCGGGAAGAGTGAAAGACGCGCAGGTTCATTTTCAGAGCTCCTAGACCTTCCTATAAGAAGTTAGCCAAAAAGTAGCTTCTAAAAACGCTTAGGTTAAGTTTCAGAGTTGCTTCTAATGTACCGAAGCTGGACTTAGACATAATTTCACTCTCACAACATTATGGCTGGTTGGAGACAGTCCGAACCACAAATAGCGGGTCCATGGTTCTGGGCATATACTGGGGGGACGGGGACGACTCCCATTAACCCCTGACTATACCGGGGATACGCTTATCACAATGCCTTTCTGGTCTGTGCTGAAGCAGGGCATTCTGGCAGCCAAGTGGCTTGACCTTTATTAGTGAGCCTGGTTACCCCCTCTCAGAACCACAGACTTAGAAATCGCCAGCTCATATACAGTGCATAAAATATATTTATATATATACCCTTATACACCATTTTAATAAAAAATATCACAAAATTCTTCTAAGTCCCTCGGGAAGAGTGAAAGACGCGCAGGTTCATTTTCAGAGCTCCTAGACCTTCCTATAAGAAGTTAGCCAAAAAGTAGCTTCTAAAAACGCTTAGGTTAAGTTTCAGAGTTGCTTCTAATGTACCGAAGCTGGACTTAGACATAATTTCACTCTCACAACATTATGGCTGGTTGGAGACAGTCCAAACCACAAATAGCGGGTCCATGGTTCTGGGCATATACTGGGGGGACGGGGACGACTCCCATTAACCCCTGACTATACCGGGGATACGCTTATCACAATGCCTTTCTGGTCTGTGCTGAAGCAGGGCATTCTGGCAGCCAAGTGGCTTGACCTTTATTAGTGAGCCTGGTTACCCCCTCTCAGAACCACAGACTTAGAAATCGCCAGCTCATATACAGTGCATAAAATATATTTATATATATACCCTTATACACCATTTTAATAAAAAATATCACAAAATTCTTCTAAGTCCCTCGGGAAGAGTGAAAGACGCGCACGTTCATTTTCAGAGCTCCTAGACCTTCCTATAAGAAGTTAGCCAAAAAGTAGCTTCTAAAAACGCTTAGGTTAAGTTTCAGAGTTGCTTCTAATGTACCGAAGCTGGACTTAGACATAATTTCACTCTCACAACATTATGGCTGGTTGGAGACAGTCCGAACCACAAGTACCGGGTCCATGGTTCTGGGCGTATACTGGGGGGACGGGGACGACTCCCATTAACCCCTGACTATACCGGGGATACGCTTATCACAATGCCTTTCTGGTCTGTGCTGAAGCAGGGCATTCTGGCAGCCAAGTGTCTTGAACTTTATTAGTGAGCCTGGTTACCCCCTCTCGGAACCACAGACTTAGAAATCGCCAGCTCATATAGAGTGCATAAAATATATATATATATATACCCTTATACACCATTTTAATAAAAAATATCACAAAATTCTTCTAAGTCCCTCGGGAAGAGTGAAAGATGCGCACGTTCATTTTCAGAGCTCCTAGACCTTCCTATAAGAAGTTAGCCAAAAAGCAGCTTCTAAAAACGCTTAGGTTAAGTTTCAGAGTTGCTTCTAATGTACCGAAGCTGGACTTAGACATAATTTCACTCTCACAACATTATGGCTGGTTGGAGACAGTCCGAACCACAAATAGCGGGTCCATGGTTCTGGGCATATACTGGGGGGACGGGGACGACTCCCATTAACCCCTGACTATACCGGGGATACGCTTATCACAATGCCTTTCTGGTCTGTGCTGAAGCAGGGCATTCTGGCAGCCAAGTGGCTTGACCTTTATTAGTGAGCCTGGTTACCCCCTCTCAGAACCACAGACTTAGAAATCGCCAGCTCATATACAGTGCATAAAATATATTTATATATATACCCTTATACACCATTTTAATAAAAAATATCACAAAATTCTTCTAAGTCCCTCGGGAAGAGTGAAAGACGCGCAGGTTCATTTTCAGAGCTCCTAGACCTTCCTATAAGAAGTTAGCCAAAAAGTAGCTTCGAAAAACGCTTAGGTTAAGTTTCAGAGTTGCTTCTAATGTACCGAAGCTGGACTTAGACATAATTTCACTCTCACAACATTATGGCTGGTTGGAGACAGTCCGAACCACAAATAGCGGGTCCATGGTTCTGGGCATATACTGGGGGGACGGGGACGACTCCCACTAACCCCTGACTATACCGGGGATACGCTTATCACAATGCCTTTCTGGTCTGTGCTGAAGCAGGGCATTCTGGCAGCCAAGTGGCTTGACCTTTATTAGTGAGCCTGGTTACCCCCTCTCAGAACCACAGACTTAGAAATCGCCAGCTCATATACAGTGCATAAAATATATTTATATATATACCCTTATACACCATTTTAATAAAAAATATCACAAAATTCTTCTAAGTCCCTCGGGAAGAGTGAAAGACGCGCAGGTTCATTTTCAGAGCTCCTAGACCTTCCTATAAGAAGTTAGCCAAAAAGTAGCATCTAAGAACGCTTAGGTTAAGTTTCAGAGTTGCTTCTAATGTACCGAAGCTGGACTTAGACATAATTTCACTCTCACAACATTATGGCTGGTTGGAGACAGTCCGAACCACAAATAGCGGGTCCATGGTTCTGGGCATATACTGGGGGGACGGGGACGACTCCCATTAACCCCTGACTATACCGGGGATACGCTTATCACAATGCCTTTCTGGTCTGTGCTGAAGCAGGGCATTCTGGCAGCCAAGTGGCTTGACCTTTATTAGTGAGCCTGGTTACCCCCTCTCAGAACCACAGACTTAGAAATCGCCAGCTCATATACAGTGCATAAAATATATTTATATATATACCCTTATACACCATTTTAATAAAAAATATCACAAAATTCTTCTAAGTCCCTCGGGAAGAGTGAAAGACGCGCACGTTCATTTTCAGAGCTCCTAGACCTTCCTATAAGAAGTTAGCCAAAAAGTAGCTTCTAAAAACGCTTAGGTTAAGTTTCAGAGTTGCTTCTAATGTACCGAAGCTGGACTTAGACATAATTTCACTCTCACAACATTATGGCTGGTTGGAGACAGTCCGAACCACAAGTACCGGGTCCATGGTTCTGGGCGTATACTGGGGGGACGGGGACGACTCCCATTAACCCCTGACTATACCGGGGATACGCTTATCACAATGCCTTTCTGGTCTGTGCTGAAGCAGGGCATTCTGGCAGCCAAGTGGCTTGAACTTTATTAGTGAGCCTGGTTACCCCCTCTCGGAACCACAGACTTAGAAATCGCCAGCTCATATAGAGTGCATAAAATATATTTATATATATACCCTTATACACCATTTTAATAAAAAATATCACAAAATTCTTCTAAGTCCCTCTGGAAGAGTGAAAGACGCGCACGTTCATTTCAGAGCTCCTAGACCTTCCTATAAGAAGTTAGCCAAAAAGCAGCTTCTAAAAACGCTTAGGTTAAGTTTCAGAGTTGCTTCTAATGTACCGAAGCTGGACTTAGACATAATTTCACTCTCACAACATTATGGCTGGTTGGAGACAGTCCGAACCACAAATAGCGGGTCCATGGTTCTGGGCATATACTGGGGGGACGGGGACGACTCCCATTAACCCCTGACTATACCGGGGATACGCTTATCACAATGCCTTTCTGGTCTGTGCTGAAGCAGGGCATTCTGGCAGCCAAGTGGCTTGACCTTTATTAGTGAGCCTGGTTACCCCCTCTCAGAACCACAGACTTAGAAATCGCCAGCTCATATACAGTGCATAAAATATATTTATATATATACCCTTATACACCATTTTAATAAAAAATATCACAAAATTCTTCTAAGTCCCTCGGGAAGAGTGAAAGACGCGCAGGTTAATTTTCAGAGCTCCTAGACCTTCCTATAAGAAGTTAGCCAAAAAGTAGCTTCTAAAAACGCTTAGGTTAAGTTTCAGAGTTGCTTCTAATGTACCGAAGCTGGACTTAGACATAATTTCACTCTCACAACATTATGGCTGGTTGGAGACAGTCCGAACCACAAATAGCGGGTCCATGGTTCTGGGCATATACTGGGGGGACGGGGACGACTCCCATTAACCCCTGACTATACCGGGGATACGCTTATCACAATGCCTTTCTGGTCTGTGCTGAAGCAGGGCATTCTGGCAGCCAATTGGCTTGACCTTTATTAGTGAGCCTGGTTACCCCCTCTCAGAACCACAGACTTAGAAATCGCCAGCTCATATGCAGTGCATAAAATATATTTATATATATACCCTTATACACCATTTTAATAAAAAATATCACAAAATTCTTCTAAGTCCCTCGGGAAGAGTGAAAGACGCGCAGGTTCATTGTCAGAGCTCCTAGACCTTCCTATAAGAAGTTAGCCAAAAAGTAGCTTCTAAAAACGCTTAGGTTAAGTTTCAGAGTTGCTTCTAATGTACCGAAGCTGGACTTAGACATAATTTCACTCTCACAACATTATGGCTGGTTGGAGACAGTCCGAACCACAAATAGCGGGTCCATGGTTCTGGGCATATACTGGGGGGACGGGGACGACTCCCATTAACCCCTGACTATACCGGGGATACGCTTATCACAATGCCTTTCTGGTCTGTGCTGAAGCAGGGCATTCTGGCAGCCAAGTGGCTTGACCTTTATTAGTGAGCCTGGTTACCCCCTCTCAGAACCACAGACTTAGAAATCGCCAGCTCATATACAGTGCATAAAATATATTTATATATATATACCCTTATACACCATTTTAATAAAAAATATCACAAAATTCTTCTAAGTCCCTCGGGAAGAGTGAAAGACGCGCAGGTTCATTGTCAGAGCTCCTAGACCTTCCTATAAGAAGTTAGCCAAAAAGTAGCTTCTAAAATCGCTTAGGTTAAGTTTCAGAGTTGCTTCTAATGTACTGAAGCTGGACTTAGACATAATTTCACTCTCACAACATTATGGCTGGTTGGAGACAGTCCGAACCACAAATAGCGGGTCCATGGTTCTGGGCATATACTGGGGGGACGGGGACGACTCCCATTAACCCCTGACTATACCGGGGATACGCTTATCACAATGCCTTTCTGGTCTGTGCTGAAGCAGGGCATTCTGGCAGCCAAGTGGCTTGACCTTTATTAGTGAGCCTGGTTACCCCCTCTCAGAACCACAGACTTAGAAATCGCCAGCTCATATACAGTGCATAAAATATATTTATATATATATACCCTTATACACCATTTTAATAAAAAATATCACAAAATTCTTCTAAGTCCCTCGGGAAGAGTGAAAGACGCGCAGGTTCATTTTCAGAGCTCCTAGACCTTCCTATAAGAAGTTAGCCAAAAAGTAGCTTCTAAAAACGCTTAGGTTAAGTTTCAGAGTTGCTTCTAATGTACCGAAGCTGGACTTAGACATAATTTCACTCTCACAACATTATGGCTGGTTGGAGACAGTCCGAACCACAAGTACCGGGTCCATGGTTCTGGGCGTATACTGGGGGGACGGGGACGACTCCCATTAACCCCTGACTATACCGGGGATACGCTTATCACAATGCCTTTCTGGTCTGTGCTGAAGCAGGGCATTCTGGCAGCCAAGTGGCTTGAACTTTATTAGTGAGCCTGGTTACCCCCTCTCGGAACCACAGACTTAGAAATCGCCAGCTCATATAGAGTGCATAAAATATATTTATATATATACCCTTATACACCATTTTAATAAAAAATATCACAAAATTCTTCTAAGTCCCTCGGGAAGAGTGAAAGACGCGCACGTTCATTTTCAGAGCTCCTAGACCTTCCTATAAGAAGTTAGCCAAAAAGCAGCTTCTAAAAACGCTTAGGTTAAGTTTCAGAGTTGCTTCTAATGTACCGAAGCTGGACTTAGACATAATTTCACTCTCACAACATTATGGCTGGTTGGAGACAGTCCGAACCACAAATAGCGGGTCCATGGTTCTGGGCATATACTGGGGGGACGGGGACGACTCCCATTAACCCCTGACTATACCGGGGATACGCTTATCACAATGCCTTTCTGGTCTGTGCTGAAGCAGGGCATTCTGGCAGCCAAGTGGCTTGACCTTTATTAGTGAGCCTGGTTACCCCCTCTCAGAACCACAGACTTAGAAATCGCCAGCTCATATACAGTGCATAAAATATATTTATATATATACCCTTATACACCATTTTAATAAAAAATATCACAAAATTCTTCTAAGTCCCTCGGGAAGAGTGAAAGACGCGCACGTTCATTTTCAGAGCTCCTAGACCTTCCTATAAGAAGTTAGCCAAAAAGTAGCTTCTAAAAACGCTTAGGTTAAGTTTCAGAGTTGCTTCTAATGTACCGAAGCTGGACTTAGACATAATTTCACTCTCACAACATTATGGCTGGTTGGAGACAGTCCGAACCACAAGTACCGGGTCCATGGTTCTGGGCGTATACTGGGGGGACGGGGACGACTCCCATTAACCCCTGACTATACCGGGGATACGCTTATCACAATGCCTTTCTGGTCTGTGCTGAAGCAGGGCATTCTGGCAGCCAAGTGGCTTGAACTTTATTAGTGAGCCTGGTTACCCCCTCTCGGAACCACAGACTTAGAAATCGCCAGCTCATATAGAGTGCATAAAATATATTTATATATATACCCTTATACACCATTTTAATAAAAAATATCACAAAATTCTTCTAAGTCCCTCTGGAAGAGTGAAAGACGCGCACGTTCATTTCAGAGCTCCTAGACCTTCCTATAAGAAGTTAGCCAAAAAGCAGCTTCTAAAAACGCTTAGGTTAAGTTTCAGAGTTGCTTCTAATGTACCGAAGCTGGACTTAGACATAATTTCACTCTCACAACATTATGGCTGGTTGGAGACAGTCCGAACCACAAATAGCGGGTCCATGGTTCTGGGCATATACTGGGGGGACGGGGACGACTCCCATTAACCCCTGACTATACCGGGGATACGCTTATCACAATGCCTTTCTGGTCTGTGCTGAAGCAGGGCATTCTGGCAGCCAAGTGGCTTGACCTTTATTAGTGAGCCTGGTTACCCCCTCTCAGAACCACAGACTTAGAAATCGCCAGCTCATATACAGTGCATAAAATATATTTATATATATACCCTTATACACCATTTTAATAAAAAATATCACAAAATTCTTCTAAGTCCCTCGGGAAGAGTGAAAGACGCGCAGGTTAATTTTCAGAGCTCCTAGACCTTCCTATAAGAAGTTAGCCAAAAAGTAGCTTCTAAAAACGCTTAGGTTAAGTTTCAGAGTTGCTTCTAATGTACCGAAGCTGGACTTAGACATAATTTCACTCTCACAACATTATGGCTGGTTGGAGACAGTCCGAACCACAAATAGCGGGTCCATGGTTCTGGGCATATACTGGGGGGACGGGGACGACTCCCATTAACCCCTGACTATACCGGGGATACGCTTATCACAATGCCTTTCTGGTCTGTGCTGAAGCAGGGCATTCTGGCAGCCAATTGGCTTGACCTTTATTAGTGAGCCTGGTTACCCCCTCTCAGAACCACAGACTTAGAAATCGCCAGCTCATATGCAGTGCATAAAATATATTTATATATATACCCTTATACACCATTTTAATAAAAAATATCACAAAATTCTTCTAAGTCCCTCGGGAAGAGTGAAAGACGCGCAGGTTCATTGTCAGAGCTCCTAGACCTTCCTATAAGAAGTTAGCCAAAAAGTAGCTTCTAAAAACGCTTAGGTTAAGTTTCAGAGTTGCTTCTAATGTACCGAAGCTGGACTTAGACATAATTTCACTCTCACAACATTATGGCTGGTTGGAGACAGTCCGAACCACAAATAGCGGGTCCATGGTTCTGGGCATATACTGGGGGGACGGGGACGACTCCCATTAACCCCTGACTATACCGGGGATACGCTTATCACAATGCCTTTCTGGTCTGTGCTGAAGCAGGGCATTCTGGCAGCCAAGTGGCTTGACCTTTATTAGTGAGCCTGGTTACCCCCTCTCAGAACCACAGACTTAGAAATCGCCAGCTCATATACAGTGCATAAAATATATTTATATATATATACCCTTATACACCATTTTAATAAAAAATATCACAAAATTCTTCTAAGTCCCTCGGGAAGAGTGAAAGACGCGCAGGTTCATTGTCAGAGCTCCTAGACCTTCCTATAAGAAGTTAGCCAAAAAGTAGCTTCTAAAATCGCTTAGGTTAAGTTTCAGAGTTGCTTCTAATGTACTGAAGCTGGACTTAGACATAATTTCACTCTCACAACATTATGGCTGGTTGGAGACAGTCCGAACCACAAATAGCGGGTCCATGGTTCTGGGCATATACTGGGGGGACGGGGACGACTCCCATTAACCCCTGACTATACCGGGGATACGCTTATCACAATGCCTTTCTGGTCTGTGCTGAAGCAGGGCATTCTGGCAGCCAAGTGGCTTGACCTTTATTAGTGAGCCTGGTTACCCCCTCTCAGAACCACAGACTTAGAAATCGCCAGCTCATATACAGTGCATAAAATATATTTATATATATATACCCTTATACACCATTTTAATAAAAAATATCACAAAATTCTTCTAAGTCCCTCGGGAAGAGTGAAAGACGCGCAGGTTCATTTTCAGAGCTCCTAGACCTTCCTATAAGAAGTTAGCCAAAAAGTAGCTTCTAAAAACGCTTAGGTTAAGTTTCAGAGTTGCTTCTAATGTACCGAAGCTGGACTTAGACATAATTTCACTCTCACAACATTATGGCTGGTTGGAGACAGTCCGAACCACAAGTACCGGGTCCATGGTTCTGGGCGTATACTGGGGGGACGGGGACGACTCCCATTAACCCCTGACTATACCGGGGATACGCTTATCACAATGCCTTTCTGGTCTGTGCTGAAGCAGGGCATTCTGGCAGCCAAGTGGCTTGAACTTTATTAGTGAGCCTGGTTACCCCCTCTCGGAACCACAGACTTAGAAATCGCCAGCTCATATAGAGTGCATAAAATATATTTATATATATACCCTTATACACCATTTTAATAAAAAATATCACAAAATTCTTCTAAGTCCCTCGGGAAGAGTGAAAGACGCGCACGTTCATTTTCAGAGCTCCTAGACCTTCCTATAAGAAGTTAGCCAAAAAGCAGCTTCTAAAAACGCTTAGGTTAAGTTTCAGAGTTGCTTCTAATGTACCGAAGCTGGACTTAGACATAATTTCACTCTCACAACATTATGGCTGGTTGGAGACAGTCCGAACCACAAATAGCGGGTCCATGGTTCTGGGCATATACTGGGGGGACGGGGACGACTCCCATTAACCCCTGACTATACCGGGGATACGCTTATCACAATGCCTTTCTGGTCTGTGCTGAAGCAGGGCATTCTGGCAGCCAAGTGGCTTGACCTTTATTAGTGAGCCTGGTTACCCCCTCTCAGAACCACAGACTTAGAAATCGCCAGCTCATATACAGTGCATAAAATATATTTATATATATACCCTTATACACCATTTTAATAAAAAATATCACAAAATTCTTCTAAGTCCCTCGGGAAGAGTGAAAGACGCGCAGGTTCATTGTCAGATCTCCTAGACCTTCCTATAAGAAGTTAGCCAAAAAGTAGCTTCTAAAAACGCTTAGGTTAAGTTTCAGAGTTGCTTCTAATGTACCGAAGCTTGATTTAGACATAATTTCACTCTCACAACATTATGGCTGGTTGGAGACAGTCCGAACCACAAGTACCGGGTCCATGGTTCTGGGCGTATATTGGGGGGACGGGGACGACTCCCATTAACCCCTGACTATACCGGGGATACGCGTATCACAATGCCTTTCTGGTCTGTGCTGAAGCAGGGCATTCTGGCAGCCAAGTGGCTTGAACTTTATTAGTGAGCCTGGTTACCCCCTCTCGGAACCACAGACTTAGAAATCGCCAGCTCATATAGAGTGCATAAAATATATTTATATATATACCCTTATACACCATTTTAATAAAAAATATCACAAAATTCTTCTAAGTCCCTCGGGAAGAGTGAAAGACGCGCACGTTCATTTTCAGAGCTCCTAGACCTTCCTATAAGAAGTTAGCCAAATAGTAGCTTCGAAAAACGCTTAGGTTAAGTTTCAGAGTTGCTTCTAATGTACCGAAGCTGGACTTGGACATAATTTCACTCTCACAACATTATGGCTGGTTGGAGACAGTCCTAACCACAAGTACTGGGTCCACGGTTCTGGGAGTATACTGGGGGGACGGGGACGACTCCCATTAACCCCTGACTATACCGGGGATACACTTATCACAATGCCTTTCTGGTCTGTGCTGAAGCAGGGCATTCTGGCAGCCAAGTGGCTTGACCTTTATTAGTGAGCCTGGTTACCCCCTCTCGGAACCACAGACTTAGAAATCGCCAGCTCATATACAGTGCATAAAATATATTTATATATATACCCTTATACACCCTTTTAATAAAAAATATCACAAAATTCTTCTAAGTCCCTCGGGAAGAGTGAAAGACGCGCACGTTCATTTTCAGAGCTCCTAGACCTTCCTATAAGAAGTTAGCCAAAAAGTAGCTTCGAAAAACGCTTAGGTTAAGTTTCAGAGTTGCTTCTAATGTACCAAAGCTGGACTTAGACATAATTTCACTCTCACAACATTATGGCTGGTTGGAGACAGTCCGAACCACAAGTACCGGGTCCATGGTTCTGGGCGTATACTGGGGGGACGGGGACGACTCCCATTAACCCCTGACTATACCGGGGATACGCTTATCACAATGCCTTTCTGGTCTGTGCTGAAGCAGGGCATTCTGGCAGCCAAGTGGCTTGAACTTTATTAGTGAGCCTGGTTACCCCCTCTCGGAACCACAGACTTAGAAATCGCCAGCTCATATACAGTGCATAAAATATATTTATATATATATACCCTTATACACCATTTTAATAAAAAATATCACAAAATTCTTCTAAGTCCCTCTGGAAGAGTGAAAGACGCGCACGTTCATTTTCAGAGCTCCTAGACCTTCCTATAAGAAGTTAGCCAAAAAGTAGCTTCGAAAAACGCTTAGGTTAAGTTTCAGAGTTGCTTCTAATGTACCGAAGCTGGACATGGACATAATTTCACTCTCACAACATTATGGCTGGTTGGAGACAGTCCTAACCACAAGTACTGGGTCCATGGTTCTGGGCGTATACTGGGGGTACGGGGACGACTCCCATTAACCCCTGACTATACCGGGGATACGCTTATCACAATGCCTTTCTGGTCTGTGCGGAAGCAGGGCATTCTGGCAGCCAAGTGTCTTGACCTTTATTAGTGAGCCTGGTTACCCCCTTTCAGAACCACAGACTTAGAAATCGCCAGCTCATATACAGTGCATAAAATATATTTATATATATACCCTTATACACCATTTTAATAAAACATATCACAAAATTCTTCTAAGTCCCTCGGGAAGAGTGAAAGACGCGCACGTTCATTTTCAGAGCTCCTACACCTTCCTATAAGAAGTTAGCCAAAAAGTAGCTTCTAAAAACGCTTAGGTTAAGTTTCAGAGTTGCTTCTAATGTACCGAAGCTGGACTTAGACATAATTTCACTCTCACAACATTATGGCTGGTTGGAGACAGTCCGAACCACAAGTACCGGGTCCATGGCTCTGGGCGTATACTGGGGGGACGGGGACGACTCCCATTAACCCCTGACTATACCGGGGATACGCTTATCACAATGCCTTTCTGGTCTGTGCTGAAGCAGGGCATTCTGGCAGCCAATTGGCTTGACCTTTTTTTAGTGAGCCTGGTTACCCCCTCTCGGAACCACAGACTTAGAAATCGCCAGCTCATATAGAGTGCATAAAATATATTTATATATATACCCTTATACACCATTTTAATAAAAAATATCACAAAATTCTTCTAAGTGCCTCGGGAAGAGTGAAAGACGCGCAGGTTCATTTTCAGAGCTCCTAGACCTTCCTATAAGAAGTTAGCCAAAAAGTAGCTTCTAAAAACGCTTAGGTTAAGTTTCAGAGTTGCTTCTAATGTACCGAAGCTGGACTTAGACATAATTTCACTCTCACAACATTATGGCTGGTTGGAGACAGTCCGAACCACAAATAGCGGGTCCATGGTTCTGGGCATATACTGGGGGGACGGGGACGACTCCCATTAACCCCTGACTATACCGGGGATACGCTTATCACAATGCCTTTCTGGTCTGTGCTGAAGCAGGGCATTATGGCAGCCAAGTGGCTTGACCTTTATTAGTGAGCCTGGTTACCCCCTCTCAGAACCACAGACTTAGAAATCGCCAGCTCATATACAGTGCATAAAATATATTTATATATATACCCTTATACACCATTTTAATAAAAAATATCACAAAATTCTTCTAAGTCCCTCGGGAAGAGTGAAAGACGCGCAGGTTCATTGTCAGATCTCCTAGACCTTCCTATAAGAAGTTAGCCAAAAAGTAGCTTCTAAAAACGCTTAGGTTAAGTTTCAGAGTTGCTTCTAATGTACCGAAGCTTGATTTAGACATAATTTCACTCTCACAACATTATGGCTGGTTGGAGACAGTCCGAACCACAAGTACCGGGTCCATGGTTCTGGGCGTATACTGGGGGGACGGGGACGACTCCCATTAACCCCTGACTATACCGGGGATACGCTTATCACAATGCCTTTCTGGTCTGTGCTGAAGCAGGGCATTCTGGCAGCCAAGTGGCTTGAACTTTATTAGTGAGCCTGGTTACCCCCTCTCGGAACCACAGACTTAGAAATCGCCAGCTCATATAGAGTGCATAAAATATATTTATATATATACCCTTATACACCATTTTAATAAAAAATATCACAAAATTCTTCTAAGTCCCTCGGGAAGAGTGAAAGACGCGCACGTTCATTTTCAGAGCTCCTAGACCTTCCTATAAGAAGTTAGCCAAATAGTAGCTTCGAAAAACGCTTAGGTTAAGTTTCAGAGTTGCTTCTAATGTACCGAAGCTGGACTTGGACATAATTTCACTCTCACAACATTATGGCTGGTTGGAGACAGTCCTAACCACAAGTACTGGGTCCACGGTTCTGGGAGTATACTGGGGGGACGGGGACGACTCCCATTAACCCCTGACTATACCGGGGATACACTTATCACAATGCCTTTCTGGTCTGTGCTGAAGCAGGGCATTCTGGCAGCCAAGTGGCTTGACCTTTATTAGTGAGCCTGGTTACCCCCTCTCGGAACCACAGACTTAGAAATCGCCAGCTCATATACAGTGCATAAAATATATTTATATATATACCCTTATACACCCTTTTAATAAAAAATATCACAAAATTCTTCTAAGTCCCTCGGGAAGAGTGAAAGACGCGCACGTTCATTTTCAGAGCTCCTAGACCTTCCTATAAGAAGTTAGCCAAAAAGTAGCTTCGAAAAACGCTTAGGTTAAGTTTCAGAGTTGCTTCTAATGTACCAAAGCTGGACTTAGACATAATTTCACTCTCACAACATTATGGCTGGTTGGAGACAGTCCGAACCACAAGTACCGGGTCCATGGTTCTGGGCGTATACTGGGGGGACGGGGACGACTCCCATTAACCCCTGACTATACCGGGGATACGCTTATCACAATGCCTTTCTGGTCTGTGCTGAAGCAGGGCATTCTGGCAGCCAAGTGGCTTGAACTTTATTAGTGAGCCTGGTTACCCCCTCTCGGAACCACAGACTTAGAAATCGCCAGCTCATATACAGTGCATAAAATATATTTATATATATATACCCTTATACACCATTTTAATAAAAAATATCACAAAATTCTTCTAAGTCCCTCGGGAAGAGTGAAAGACGCGCACGTTCATTTTCAGAGCTCCTAGACCTTCCTATAAGAAGTTAGCCAAAAAGTAGCTTCGAAAAACGCTTAGGTTAAGTTTCAGAGTTGCTTCTAATGTACCGAAGCTGGACATGGACATAATTTCACTCTCACAACATTATGGCTGGTTGGAGACAGTCCTAACCACAAGTACTGGGTCCATGGTTCTGGGCGTATACTGGGGGGACGGGGACGACTCCCATTAACCCCTGACTATACCGGGGATACGCTTATCACAATGCCTTTCTGGTCTGTGCGGAAGCAGGGCATTCTGGCAGCCAAGTGTCTTGACCTTTATTAGTGAGCCTGGTTACCCCCTTTCAGAACCACAGACTTAGAAATCGCCAGCTCATATACAGTGCATAAAATATATTTATATATATACCCTTATACACCATTTTAATAAAACATATCACAAAATTCTTCTAAGTCCCTCGGGAAGAGTGAAAGACGCGCACGTTCATTTTCAGAGCTCCTACACCTTCCTATAAGAAGTTAGCCAAAAAGTAGCTTCTAAAAACGCTTAGGTTAAGTTTCAGAGTTGCTTCTAATGTACCGAAGCTGGACTTAGACATAATTTCACTCTCACAACATTATGGCTGGTTGGAGACAGTCCGAACCACAAGTACCGGGTCCATGGCTCTGGGCGTATACTGGGGGGACGGGGACGACTCCCATTAACCCCTGACTATACCGGGGATACGCTTATCACAATGCCTTTCTGGTCTGTGCTGAAGCAGGGCATTCTGGCAGCCAATTGGCTTGACCTTTTTTTAGTGAGCCTGGTTACCCCCTCTCGGAACCACAGACTTAGAAATCGCCAGCTCATATAGAGTGCATAAAATATATTTATATATATACCCTTATACACCATTTTAATAAAAAATATCACAAAATTCTTCTAAGTGCCTCGGGAAGAGTGAAAGACGCGCACGTTCATTTTCAGAGCTCCTAGACCTTCCTATAAGAAGTTAGCCAAAAAGCAGCTTCTAAAAACGCTTAGGTTAAGTTTCAGAGTTGCTTCTAATGTACCGAAGCTGGACTTAGACATAATTTCACTCTCACAACATTATGGCTGGTTGGAGACAGTCCGAACCACAAATAGCGGGTCCATGGTTCTGGGCATATACTGGGGGGACGGGGACGACTCCCATTAACCCCTGACTATACCGGGGATACGCTTATCACAATGCCTTTCTGGTCTGTGCTGAAGCAGGGCATTCTGGCAGCCAAGTGGCTTGACCGTTATTAGTGAGCCTGGTTACCCCCTCTCAGAACCACAGACTTAGAAATCGCCAGCTCATATACAGTGCATAAAATATATTTATATATATACCCTTATACACCATTTTAATAAAAAATATCACAAAATTCTTCTAAGTCCCTCGGGAAGAGTGAAAGACGCGCAGGTTCATTGTCAGAGCTCCTAGACCTTCCTATAAGAAGTTAGCCAAAAAGTAGCTTCTAAAAACGCTTAGGTAAAGTTTCAGAGTTGCTTCTAATGTACCGAAGCTGGATTTAGACATAATTTCACTCTCACAACATTATGGCTGGTTGGAGACAGTCCGAACCACAAGTACCGGGTCCATGGTTCTGGGCGTATACTGGGGGGACGGGTACGACTCCCATTAACCCCTCACTATACCGGGGATACGCTTATCACAATGCCTTTCTGGTCTGTGCTGAAGCAGGGCATTCTGGCAGCCAAGTGGCTTGAACTTTATTAGTGAGCCTGGTTACCCCCTCTCGGAACCACAGACTTAGAAATCGCCAGCTCATATAGAGTGCATAAAATATATTTATATATATACCCTTATACACCATTTTAATAAAAAATATCACAAAATTCTTCTAAGTCCCTCGGGAAGAGTGAAAGACGCGCACGTTCATTTTCAGAGCTCCTAGACCTTCCTATAAGAAGTTAGCCAAATAGTAGCTTCGAAAAACGCTTAGGTTAAGTTTCAGAGTTGCTTCTAATGTACCGAAGCTGGACTTGGACATAATTTCACTCTCACAACATTATGGCTGGTTGGAGACAGTCCTAACCACAAGTACTGGGTCCATGGTTCTGGGAGTATACTGGGGGGACGGGGACGACTCCCATTAACCCCTGACTATACCGGGGATACACTTATCACAATGCCTTTCTGGTCTGTGCTGAAGCAGGGCATTCTGGCAGCCAAGTGGCTTGACCTTTATTAGTGAGCCTGGTTACACCCTCTCGGAACCACAGACTTAGAAATCGCCAGCTCATATACAGTGCATAAAATATATTTATATATATACCCTTATACACCCTTTTAATAAAAAATATCACAAAATTCTTCTAAGTCCCTCGGGAAGAGTGAAAGACGCGCACGTTCATTTTCAGAGCTCCTAGACCTTCCTATAAGAAGTTAGCCAAAAAGTAGCTTCGAAAAACGCTTAGGTTAAGTTTCAGAGTTGCTTCTAATGTACCGAAGCTGGACATGGACATAATTTCACTCTCACAACATTATGGCTGGTTGGAGACAGTCCTAACCACAAGTACTGGGTCCATGGTTCTGGGCGTATACTGGGGGGACGGGGACGACTCCCATTAACCCCTGACTATACCGGGGATACGCTTATCACAATGCCTTTCTGGTCTGTGCGGAAGCAGGGCATTCTGGCAGCCAAGTGTCTTGACCTTTATTAGTGAGCCTGGTTACCCCCTTTCAGAACCACAGACTTAGAAATCGCCAGCTCATATACAGTGCATAAAATATATTTATATATATACCCTTATACACCATTTTAATAAAACATATCACAAAATTCTTCTAAGTCCCGCGGGAAGAGTGAAAGACGCGCACGTTCATTTTCAGAGCTCCTACACCTTCCTATAAGAAGTTAGCCAAAAAGTAGCTTCTAAAAACGCTTAGGTTAAGTTTCAGAGTTGCTTCTAATGTACCGAAGCTGGACTTAGACATAATTTCACTCTCACAACATTATGGCTGGTTGGAGACAGTCCGAACCACAAGTACCGGGTCCATGGCTCTGGGCGTATACTGGGGGGACGGGGACGACTCCCATTAACCCCTGACTATACCGGGGATACGCTTATCACAATGCCTTTCTGGTCTGTGCTGAAGCAGGGCATTCTGGCAGCCAATTGGCTTGACCTTTTTTTAGTGAGCCTGGTTACCCCCTCTCGGAACCACAGACTTAGAAATCGCCAGCTCATATAGAGTGCATAAAATATATTTATATATATACCCTTATACACCATTTTAATAAAAAATATCACAAAATTCTTCTAAGTGCCTCGGGAAGAGTGAAAGACGCGCACGTTCATTTTCAGAGCTCCTAGACCTTCCTATAAGAAGTTAGCCAAAAAGCAGCTTCTAAAAACGCTTAGGTTAAGTTTCAGAGTTGCTTCTAATGTACCGAAGCTGGACTTAGACATAATTTCACTCTCACAACATTATGGCTGGTTGGAGACAGTCCGAACCACAAATAGCGGGTCCATGGTTCTGGGCATATACTGGGGGGACGGGGACGACTCCCATTAACCCCTGACTATACCGGGGATACGCTTATCACAATGCCTTTCTGGTCTGTGCTGAAGCAGGGCATTCTGGCAGCCAAGTGGCTTGACCTTTATTAGTGAGCCTGGTTACCCCCTCTCAGAACCACAGACTTAGAAATCGCCAGCTCATATACAGTGCATAAAATATATTTATATATATACCCTTATACACCATTTTAATAAAAAATATCACAAAATTCTTCTAAGTCCCTCGGGAAGAGTGAAAGACGCGCAGGTTCATTGTCAGAGCTCCTAGACCTTCCTATAAGAAGTTAGCCAAAAAGTAGCTTCTAAAAACGCTTAGGTAAAGTTTCAGAGTTGCTTCTAATGTACCGAAGCTGGATTTAGACATAATTTCACTCTCACAACATTATGGCTGGTTGGAGACAGTCCGAACCACAAGTACCGGGTCCATGGTTCTGGGCGTATACTGGGGGGACGGGTACGACTCCCATTAACCCCTGACTATACCGGGGATACGCTTATCACAATGCCTTTCTGGTCTGTGCTGAAGCAGGGCATTCTGGCAGCCAAGTGGCTTGAACTTTATTAGTGAGCCTGGTTACCCCCTCTCGGAACCACAGACTTAGAAATCGCCAGCTCATATAGAGTGCATAAAATATATTTATATATATACCCTTATACACCATTTTAATAAAAAATATCACAAAATTCTTCTAAGTCCCTCGGGAAGAGTGAAAGACGCGCACGTTCATTTTCAGAGCTCCTAGACCTTCCTATAAGAAGTTAGCCAAAAAGTAGCTTCGAAAAACGCTTAGGTTAAGTTCCAGAGTTGCATCTAATGTACCGAAGCTGGACTTAGACATAATTTCACTCTCACAACATTATGGCTGGTTGGAGACAGTCCGAACCACAAATACAGGGTCCATGGTTCTGGCCATATACTGGGGGGACAGGAACGACTCCCATTAACCCCTGACTATACCGGGGATACGCTTATCACAATGCCTTTCTGGTCTGTGCTGAAGCAGGGCATTCTGGCATCAAAGTAGCTTGACCTTTATTAGTGAGCCTGGTTACCCCCTCTCGGAACCACAGACTTAGAAATCGCCAGCTCATATACAGTGCATAAAATAGATTTATATATATACCCTTATACACCATTTTAATAAAAAATATCACAAAATTCTTCTAAGTCCCTCGGGAAGAGTGAAAGACGCGCACGTTCATTTTCAGAGCTCCTAGACCTTCCTATAAGAAGTTAGCCAAAAAGTAGCTTCGAAAAACGCGTAGGTTAAGTTTCAGAGTTGCTTCTAATGTACCAAAGCTGGACTTAGACATAATTTCACTCTCACAACATTATGGCTGGTTGGAGACAGTCCGAACCACAAATACCGGGTCCATGGTTCTGGCCATATACTGGGGGGACGGGGACGACTCCCATTAACCTCTGACTATACCGGGGATACGCTTATCACAATGCCTTTCTGGTCTGTGCTGAAGCAGGGCATTCTGGCAGCCAATTGGCTTGACTTTTATTAGTGAGCCTGGTTACCCCCTCTCGGAACCACAGACTTAGAAATCGCCAGCTCATATACATGCATAAAATAGATTTATATATATACCCTTATACACCATTTTAATAAAAAATATCACAAAATTCTTCTAAGTCCCTCGGGAAGAGTGAAAGACGCGCACGTTCATTTTCAGAGCTCCTAGACCTTCCTATAAGAAGTTAGCCAAAAAGTAGCTTCGAAAAACGCTTAGGTTAAGTTTCAGAGTTGCATCTAATGTACCGAAGCTGGACTTAGACATAATTTCACTCTCACAACATTATGGCTGGTTGGAGACAGTCCGAACCACAAATACCGGGTCCATGGTTCTGGCCATATACTGGGGGGACGGGGACGACTCCCATTAACCTCTTACTCTACCGGGGATACGCTTATCACAATGCCTTTCTGGTCTGTGCTGAAGCAGGGCATTCTGGCAGCTAATTGGCTTGACTTTTATTAGTGAGCCTGGTTACCCCCTCTCGGAACCACAGACTTAGAAATCGCCAGCTCATATACATGCATAAAATATATTTATATATATACCCTTATACACCATTTTAATAAAAAATATCACAAAATTCTTCTAAGTCCCTCGGGAAGAGTGAAAGACGCGCACGTTCATTTTCAGAGCTCCTAGACCTTCCTATAAGAAGTTAGCCAAAAAGTAGCTTCGAAAAACGCTTAGGTTAAGTTCCAGAGTTGCATCTAATGTACCGAAGCTGGACTTAGACATAATTTCACTCTCACAACATTATGGCTGGTTGGAGACAGTCCGAACCACAAATACAGGGTCCATGGTTCTGGCCATATACTGGGGGGACAGGAACGACTCCCATTAACCCCTGACTATACCGGGGATACGCTTATCACAATGCCTTTCTGGTCTGTGCTGAAGCAGGGCATTCTGGCATCAAAGTAGCTTGACCTTTATTAGTGAGCCTGGTTACCCCCTCTCGGAACCACAGACTTAGAAATCGCCAGCTCATATACAGTGCATAAAATAGATTTATATATATACCCTTATACACCATTTTAATAAAAAATATCACAAAATTCTTCTAAGTCCCTCGGGAAGAGTGAAAGACGCGCACGTTCATTTTCAGAGCTCCTAGACCTTCCTATAAGAAGTTAGCCAAAAAGTAGCTTCGAAAAACGCGTAGGTTAAGTTTCAGAGTTGCTTCTAATGTACCAAAGCTGGACTTAGACATAATTTCACTCTCACAACATTATGGCTGGTTGGAGACAGTCCGAACCACAAATACCGGGTCCATGGTTCTGGCCATATACTGGGGGGACGGGGACGACTCCCATTAACCTCTGACTATACCGGGGATACGCTTATCACAATGCCTTTCTGGTCTGTGCTGAAGCAGGGCATTCTGGCAGCCAATTGGCTTGACTTTTATTAGTGAGCCTGGTTACCCCCTCTCGGAACCACAGACTTAGAAATCGCCAGCTCATATACTTGCATAAAATAGATTTATATATATACCCTTATACACCATTTTAATAAAAAATATCACAAAATTCTTCTAAGTCCCTCGGGAAGAGTGAAAGACGCGCACGTTCATTTTCAGAGCTCCTAGACCTTCCTATAAGAAGTTAGCCAAAAAGTAGCTTCGAAAAACGCTTAGGTTAAGTTTCAGAGTTGCATCTAATGTACCGAAGCTGGACTTAGACATAATTTCACTCTCACAACATTATGGCTGGTTGGAGACAGTCCGAACCACAAATACCGGGTCCATGGTTCTGGCCATATACTGGGGGGACGGGAACGACTCCCATTAACCCCTGACTATACCGGGGATACGCTTATCACAATGCCTTACTGGTCTGTGCTGAAGCAGGGCATTCTGGCATCAAAGTAGCTTGACCTTTATTAGTGAGCCTGGTTACCCCCTCTCGGAACCACAGACTTAGAAATCGCCAGCTCATATACAGTGCATAAAATATATTTATATATATACCCTTATACACCATTTTAATAAAAAATATCACAAAATTCTTCTAAGTCCCTCGGGAAGAGTGAAAGACGCGCACGTTCATTTTCAGAGCTCCTAGACCTTCCTATAAGAAGTTAGCCAAAAAGTAGCTTCGAAAAACGCTTAGGTTAAGTTTCAGAGTTGCTTCTAATGTACCAAAGCTGGACTTAGACATAATTTCACTCTCACAACATTATGGCTGGTTGGAGACAGTCCGAACCACAAGTACCGGGTCCATGGTTCTGGGCGTATAATGGGGGGACGGGGACGACTCCCATTAACCCCTGACTATACCGGGGATACGCTTATCACAATGCCTTACTGGTCTGTGCTGAAGCAGGGCATTCTGGCATCCAAGTGGCTTGACCTTTATTAGTGAGCCTGGTTACCCCCTCTCGGAACCACAGACTTAGAAATCGCCAGCTCATATACATGCATAAAATAGATTTATATACTGTATATACCCTTATACACCATTTTAATAAAAAATATCACAAAATTCTTCTAAGTCCCTCGGGAAGAGTGAAAGACGTGCACGTTCATTTTCAGAGCTCCTAGACCTTCCTATAAGAAGTTAGCCAAAAAGTAGCTTCGAAAAACGCTTAGGTTAAGTTTCAGAGTTGCTTCTAATGTACCAAAGCTGGACTTAGACATAATTTCACTCTCACAACATTATGGCTGGTTGGAGACAGTCCGAACCACAAATACCGGGTCCATGGTTCTGGCCATATACTGGGGGGACGGGGACGACTCCCATTAACCTCTGACTATACCGGGGATACGCTTATCACAATGCCTTTCTGGTCTGTGCTGAAGCAGGGCATTCTGGCAGCCAATTGGCTTGACTTTTATTAGTGAGCCTGGTTACCCCCTCTCGGAACCACAGACTTAGAAATCGCCAGCTCATATACATGCATAAAATATATTTATATATATACACTTATACACCATTTTAATAAAAAAATATCACAAAATTCTTCTAAGTCCCTCGGGAAGAGTGAAAGACGCGCACGTTCATTTTCAGAGCTCCTAGACCTTCCTATAAGAAGTTAGCCAAAAAGTAGCTTCGAAAAACGCTTAGGTTAAGTTTCAGAGTTGCTTCTAATGTACCAAAGCTGGACTTAGACATAATTTCACTCTCACAACATTATGGCTGGTTGGAGACAGTCCGAACCACAAATACCGGGTCCATGGTTCTGGCCATATACTGGGGGGACGGGAACGACTCCCATTAACCCCTGACTATACCGGGGATACGCTTATCACAATGCCTTTCTGGTCTGTGCTGAAGCAGGGCAATCTGGCAGCCAATTGGCTTGACTTTTATTAGTGAGCCTGGTTACCCCCTCTCGTAACCACAGACTTAGAAATCGCCAGCTCATATACAGTGCATAAAATATATTTATATATATACCCTTATACATCATTTTAATAAAAAATATCACAAAATTCTTCTAAGTCCCTCAGGAAGAGTGAAAGACGCGCACGTTCATTTTCAGAGCTCCTAGACATTCCTATAAGAAGTTAGCCAAAAAGTACCTTCGAAAAACGCTTAGGTTAAGTTTCAGAGTTGCTTCTAATGTACCGAAGCTGGACTTAGACATAATTTCACTCTCACAACATTATGGCTGGTTGGAGACAGTCCGAACCACAAATACCGGGTCCATGGTTCTGGCCATATACTGGGGGGACGGGGACGACTCCCATTAACCTCTGACTATACCGGGGATACGCTTATCACAATGCCTTTCTGGTCTGTGCTGAAGCAGGGCATTCTGGCAGCCAATTGGCTTGACTTTTATTAGTGAGCCTGGTTACCCCCTCTCGGAACCACAGACTTAGAAATCGCCAGCTCATATACATGCATAACATATATTTATATATATACCCTTATACACCATTTTAATAAAAAATATCACAAAATTCTTCTATGTCCCTCGGGAAGAGTGAAAGACGCGCACGTTCATTTTCAGAGCTCCTAGACATTCCTATAAGAAGTTAGCCAAAAAGTACCTTCGAAAAACGCTTAGGTTAAGTTTCAGAGTTGCTTCTAATGTACCGAAGCTGGACTTAGACATAATTTCACTCTCACAACATTATGGCTGGTTGGAGACAGTCCGAACCACAAATACCGGGTCCATGGTTCTGGCCATATACTGGGGGGACGGGGACGACTCCCATTAACCTCTGACTATACCGGGGATACGCTTATCACAATGCCTTTCTGGTCTGTGCTGAAGCAGGGCATTCTGGCAGCCAATTGGCTTGACTTTTATTAGTGAGCCTGGTTACCCCCTCTCGGAACCACAGACTAAGAAATCGCCAGCTCATATACATGCATAAAATATATTTATATATATACCCTTATACACCATTTTAATAAAAAATATCACAAAATTCTTCTAAGTCCCTCGGGAAGAGTGAAAGACGCGCACGTTCATTTTTAGATCTCCTAGACCTTCCTATAAGAATTTAGCCAAAAAGTAGCTTCGAAAAACGCTTAGGTTAAGTTTCAGAGTTGCATCTAATGTACCGAAGTTGGACTTAGACATAATTTCACTCTCACAACATTATGGCTGGTTGGAGACAGTCCGAACCACAAATACCGGGTCCATGGTTCTGGCCATATACTGGGGGGACGGGGACGACTCCCATTAACCCCTGACTATACCGGGGATACGCTTATCACAATGCCTTTCTGGTCTGTGCTGAAGCAGGGCATTCTGGCAGCCAATTGGCTTGACTTTTATTAGTGAGCCTGGTTACCCCCTCTCGTAACCACAGACTTAGAAATCGCCAGCTCATATACAGTGCATAATATATATATATATATATACCCTTATACATCATTTTAATAAAAAATATCACAAAATTCTTCTAAGTCCCTCAGGAAGAGTGAAAGACGCGCACGTTCATTTTCAGTGCTCCTAGAAATTCCTATAAGAAGTTAGCCAAAAAGTAGCTTCGAAAAACGCTTACAGTAGGTTAAGTTTCAGAGTTGCTTCTAATGTACCAAAGCTGGACTTAGACATAATTTCACTCTCACAACATTATGGCTGGTTGGAGACAGTCCGAACCACAAGTACCGGGTCCATGGTTCTGGGCGTATACTGGGGGGACGGGGACGACTCCCATTAACCCCTGACTATACCGGGGATACGCTTATCACAATGCCTTACTGGTCTGTGCTGAAGCAGGGCATTCTGGCATCAAAGTAGCTTGACCTTTATTAGTGAGCCTGGTTACCCCCTCTCGGAACCACAGACTTAGAATTCGGCAGCTCATATACAGTGCATAAAATATATTTATATATATACCCTTATACACCATTTTAATAAAAAATATCACAAAATTCTTCTAAGTCCCTCTGGAAGAGTGAAAGACGCGCACGTTCATTTTCAGAGCTCCTAGACCTTCCTATAAGAAGTTAGCCAAAAAGTAGCTTCGAAAAACGCTTAGGTTAAGTTTCAGAGGTACTTCTAATGTACCAAAGCTGGACTTAGACATAATTTCACTCTCACAACATTATGGCTGGTTGGAGACAGTCCGAACCACAAGAACCGGGTCCATGGTTCTGGGCGTATACTGGGGGGACGGGGACGACTCCCATTAACCCCTGACTATACCGGGGATACGCTTATCACAATGCCTTTCTGGTCTGTGCTGAAGCAGGGCATTCTGGCATCCAAGTGGCTTGACCTTTATTAGTGAGCCTGGTTACCCCCTCTCGGAACCACAGACTTAGAAATCGCCAGCTCATATACATGCATAAAATATATTTATATATATACCCTTATACACCATTTTAATAAAAAATATCACAAAATTCTTCTAAGTCCCTCGGGAAGAGTGAAAGACGCGCACGTTCATTTTCAGAGCTCCTAGACCTTCCTATAAGAAGTTAGCCAAAAAGTACCTTCGAAAAACGCTTAGGTTAAGTTTCAGAGTTGCTTCTAATGTACCGAAGCTGGACTTAGACATAATTTCACTCTCACAACATTATGGCTGGTTGAAGACAGTCCGAACCACAAATACCGGGTCCATGGTTCTGGCCATATACTGGGGGGACGGGGACGACTCCCATTAACCTCTGACTATACCGGGGATACGCTTATCACAATGCCTTTCTGGTCTGTGCTGAAGCAGGGCATTCTGGCAGACAATTGGCTTGACTTTTATTAGTGAGCCTGGTTACCCCCTCTCGGAACCACCGACTTAGAAATCGCCAGCTCATATACATGCATAACATATATTTATATATATACCCTTATACACCATTTTAATAAAAAATATCACAAAATTCTTCTAAGTCCCTCGGGAAGAGTGAAAGATGCGCACGTTCATTTTTAGAGCTCCTAGACCTTCCTATAAGAAGTTAGCCAAAAAGTAGCTTCGAAAAACGCTTAGGTTAAGTTTCAGAGTTGCATCTAATGTACCGAAGCTGGACTTAGACATAATTTCACTCTCACAACATTATGGCTGGTTGGAGACAGTCCGAACCACAAATACCGGGTCCATGGTTCTGGCCATATACTGGGGGGACGGGGACGACTCCCATTAACCCCTGACTATACCGGGGATACGCTTATCACAATGCCTTTCTGGTCTGTGCTGAAGCAGGGCATTCTGGCAGCCAATTGGCTTGACTTTTATTAGTGAGCCTGGTTACCCCCTCTCGTAACCACAGACTTAGAAATCGCCAGCTCATATACAGTGCATAAAATATATTTATATATATACCCTTATACACCATTTTAATAAAACATATCACAAAATTCTTCTAAGTCCCTCGGGAAGAGTGAAAGACGCGCACGTTCATTTTCAGAGCTCCTACACCTTCCTATAAGAAGTTAGCCAAAAAGTAGCTTCTAAAAACGCTTAGGTTAAGTTTCAGAGTTGCTTCTAATGTACCGAAGCTGGACTTAGACATAATTTCACTCTCACAACATTATGGCTGGTTGGAGACAGTCCGAACCACAAGTACCGGGTCCATGGCTCTGGGCGTATACTGGGGGGACGGGGACGACTCCCATTAACCCCTGACTATACCGGGGATACGCTTATCACAATGCCTTTCTGGTCTGTGCTGAAGCAGGGCATTCTGGCAGCCAATTGGCTTGACCTTTTTTTAGTGAGCCTGGTTACCCCCTCTCGGAACCACAGACTTAGAAATCGCCAGCTCATATAGAGTGCATAAAATATATTTATATATATACCCTTATACACCATTTTAATAAAAAATATCACAAAATTCTTCTAAGTGCCTCGGGAAGAGTGAAAGACGCGCAGGTTCATTTTCAGAGCTCCTAGACCTTCCTATAAGAAGTTAGCCAAAAAGTAGCTTCTAAAAACGCTTAGGTTAAGTTTCAGAGTTGCTTCTAATGTACCGAAGCTGGACTTAGACATAATTTCACTCTCACAACATTATGGCTGGTTGGAGACAGTCCGAACCACAAATAGCGGGTCCATGGTTCTGGGCATATACTGGGGGGACGGGGACGACTCCCATTAACCCCTGACTATACCGGGGATACGCTTATCACAATGCCTTTCTGGTCTGTGCTGAAGCAGGGCATTCTGGCAGCCAAGTGGCTTGAACTTTATTAGTGAGCCTGGTTACCCCCTCTCGGAACCACAGACTTAGAAATCGCCAGCTCATATAGAGTGCATAAAATATATTTATATATATACCCTTATACACCATTTTAATAAAAAATATCACAAAATTCTTCTAAGTCCCTCGGGAAGAGTGAAAGACGCGCACGTTCATTTTCAGAGCTCCTAGACCTTCCTATAAGAAGTTAGCCAAATAGTAGCTTCGAAAAACGCTTAGGTTAAGTTTCAGAGTTGCTTCTAATGTACCGAAGCTGGACTTGGACATAATTTCACTCTCACAACATTATGGCTGGTTGGAGACAGTCCTAACCACAAGTACTGGGTCCACGGTTCTGGGAGTATACTGGGGGGACGGGGACGACTCCCATTAACCCCTGACTATACCGGGGATACACTTATCACAATGCCTTTCTGGTCTGTGCTGAAGCAGGGCATTCTGGCAGCCAAGTGGCTTGACCTTTATTAGTGAGCCTGGTTACCCCCTCTCGGAACCACAGACTTAGAAATCGCCAGCTCATATACAGTGCATAAAATATATTTATATATATACCCTTATACACCCTTTTAATAAAAAATATCACAAAATTCTTCTAAGTCCCTCGGGAAGAGTGAAAGACGCGCACGTTCATTTTCAGAGCTCCTAGACCTTCCTATAAGAAGTTAGCCAAAAAGTAGCTTCGAAAAACGCTTAGGTTAAGTTTCAGAGTTGCTTCTAATGTACCAAAGCTGGACTTAGACATAATTTCACTCTCACAACATTATGGCTGGTTGGAGACAGTCCGAACCACAAGTACCGGGTCCATGGTTCTGGGCGTATACTGGGGGGACGGGGACGACTCCCATTAACCCCTGACTATACCGGGGATACGCTTATCACAATGCCTTTCTGGTCTGTGCTGAAGCAGGGCATTCTGGCAGCCAAGTGGCTTGAACTTTATTAGTGAGCCTGGTTACCCCCTCTCGGAACCACAGACTTAGAAATCGCCAGCTCATATACAGTGCATAAAATATATTTATATATATATACCCTTATACACCATTTTAATAAAAAATATCACAAAATTCTTCTAAGTCCCTCGGGAAGAGTGAAAGACGCGCACGTTCATTTTCAGAGCTCCTAGACCTTCCTATAAGAAGTTAGCCAAAAAGTAGCTTCGAAAAACGCTTAGGTTAAGTTTCAGAGTTGCTTCTAATGTACCGAAGCTGGACATGGACATAATTTCACTCTCACAACATTATGGCTGGTTGGAGACAGTCCTAACCACAAGTACTGGGTCCATGGTTCTGGGCGTATACTGGGGGGACGGGGACGACTCCCATTAACCCCTGACTATACCGGGGATACGCTTATCACAATGCCTTTCTGGTCTGTGCGGAAGCAGGGCATTCTGGCAGCCAAGTGTCTTGACCTTTATTAGTGAGCCTGGTTACCCCCTTTCAGAACCACAGACTTAGAAATCGCCAGCTCATATACAGTGCATAAAATATATTTATATATATACCCTTATACACCATTTTAATAAAACATATCACAAAATTCTTCTAAGTCCCTCGGGAAGAGTGAAAGACGCGCACGTTCATTTTCAGAGCTCCTACACCTTCCTATAAGAAGTTAGCCAAAAAGTAGCTTCTAAAAACGCTTAGGTTAAGTTTCAGAGTTGCTTCTAATGTACCGAAGCTGGACTTAGACATAATTTCACTCTCACAACATTATGGCTGGTTGGAGACAGTCCGAACCACAAGTACCGGGTCCATGGCTCTGGGCGTATACTGGGGGGACGGGGACGACTCCCATTAACCCCTGACTATACCGGGGATACGCTTATCACAATGCCTTTCTGGTCTGTGCTGAAGCAGGGCATTCTGGCAGCCAATTGGCTTGACCTTTTTTTAGTGAGCCTGGTTACCCCCTCTCGGAACCACAGACTTAGAAATCGCCAGCTCATATAGAGTGCATAAAATATATTTATATATATACCCTTATACACCATTTTAATAAAAAATATCACAAAATTCTTCTAAGTGCCTCGGGAAGAGTGAAAGACGCGCACGTTCATTTTCAGAGCTCCTAGACCTTCCTATAAGAAGTTAGCCAAAAAGCAGCTTCTAAAAACGCTTAGGTTAAGTTTCAGAGTTGCTTCTAATGTACCGAAGCTGGACTTAGACATAATTTCACTCTCACAACATTATGGCTGGTTGGAGACAGTCCGAACCACAAATAGCGGGTCCATGGTTCTGGGCATATACTGGGGGGACGGGGACGACTCCCATTAACCCCTGACTATACCGGGGATACGCTTATCACAATGCCTTTCTGGTCTGTGCTGAAGCAGGGCATTCTGGCAGCCAAGTGGCTTGACCGTTATTAGTGAGCCTGGTTACCCCCTCTCAGAACCACAGACTTAGAAATCGCCAGCTCATATACAGTGCATAAAATATATTTATATATATACCCTTATACACCATTTTAATAAAAAATATCACAAAATTCTTCTAAGTCCCTCGGGAAGAGTGAAAGACGCGCAGGTTCATTGTCAGAGCTCCTAGACCTTCCTATAAGAAGTTAGCCAAAAAGTAGCTTCTAAAAACGCTTAGGTAAAGTTTCAGAGTTGCTTCTAATGTACCGAAGCTGGATTTAGACATAATTTCACTCTCACAACATTATGGCTGGTTGGAGACAGTCCGAACCACAAGTACCGGGTCCATGGTTCTGGGCGTATACTGGGGGGACGGGTACGACTCCCATTAACCCCTCACTATACCGGGGATACGCTTATCACAATGCCTTTCTGGTCTGTGCTGAAGCAGGGCATTCTGGCAGCCAAGTGGCTTGAACTTTATTAGTGAGCCTGGTTACCCCCTCTCGGAACCACAGACTTAGAAATCGCCAGCTCATATAGAGTGCATAAAATATATTTATATATATACCCTTATACACCATTTTAATAAAACATATCACAAAATTCTTCTAAGTCCCTCGGGAAGAGTGAAAGACGCGCACGTTCATTTTCAGAGCTCCTACACCTTCCTATAAGAAGTTAGCCAAAAAGTAGCTTCTAAAAACGCTTAGGTTAAGTTTCAGAGTTGCTTCTAATGTACCGAAGCTGGACTTAGACATAATTTCACTCTCACAACATTATGGCTGGTTGGAGACAGTCCGAACCACAAGTACCGGGTCCATGGCTCTGGGCGTATACTGGGGGGACGGGGACGACTCCCATTAACCCCTGACTATACCGGGGATACGCTTATCACAATGCCTTTCTGGTCTGTGCTGAAGCAGGGCATTCTGGCAGCCAATTGGCTTGACCTTTTTTTAGTGAGCCTGGTTACCCCCTCTCGGAACCACAGACTTAGAAATCGCCAGCTCATATAGAGTGCATAAAATATATTTATATATATACCCTTATACACCATTTTAATAAAAAATATCACAAAATTCTTCTAAGTGCCTCGGGAAGAGTGAAAGACGCGCACGTTCATTTTCAGAGCTCCTAGACCTTCCTATAAGAAGTTAGCCAAAAAGCAGCTTCTAAAAACGCTTAGGTTAAGTTTCAGAGTTGCTTCTAATGTACCGAAGCTGGACTTAGACATAATTTCACTCTCACAACATTATGGCTGGTTGGAGACAGTCCGAACCACAAATAGCGGGTCCATGGTTCTGGGCATATACTGGGGGGACGGGGACGACTCCCATTAACCCCTGACTATACCGGGGATACGCTTATCACAATGCCTTTCTGGTCTGTGCTGAAGCAGGGCATTCTGGCAGCCAAGTGGCTTGACCGTTATTAGTGAGCCTGGTTACCCCCTCTCAGAACCACAGACTTAGAAATCGCCAGCTCATATACAGTGCATAAAATATATTTATATATATACCCTTATACACCATTTTAATAAAAAATATCACAAAATTCTTCTAAGTCCCTCGGGAAGAGTGAAAGACGCGCAGGTTCATTGTCAGAGCTCCTAGACCTTCCTATAAGAAGTTAGCCAAAAAGTAGCTTCTAAAAACGCTTAGGTAAAGTTTCAGAGTTGCTTCTAATGTACCGAAGCTGGATTTAGACATAATTTCACTCTCACAACATTATGGCTGGTTGGAGACAGTCCGAACCACAAGTACCGGGTCCATGGTTCTGGGCGTATACTGGGGGGACGGGTACGACTCCCATTAACCCCTCACTATACCGGGGATACGCTTATCACAATGCCTTTCTGGTCTGTGCTGAAGCAGGGCATTCTGGCAGCCAAGTGGCTTGAACTTTATTAGTGAGCCTGGTTACCCCCTCTCGGAACCACAGACTTAGAAATCGCCAGCTCATATAGAGTGCATAAAATATATTTATATATATACCCTTATACACCATTTTAATAAAAAATATCACAAAATTCTTCTAAGTCCCTCGGGAAGAGTGAAAGACGCGCACGTTCATTTTCAGAGCTCCTAGACCTTCCTATAAGAAGTTAGCCAAATAGTAGCTTCGAAAAACGCTTAGGTTAAGTTTCAGAGTTGCTTCTAATGTACCGAAGCTGGACTTGGACATAATTTCACTCTCACAACATTATGGCTGGTTGGAGACAGTCCTAACCACAAGTACTGGGTCCATGGTTCTGGGAGTATACTGGGGGGACGGGGACGACTCCCATTAACCCCTGACTATACCGGGGATACACTTATCACAATGCCTTTCTGGTCTGTGCTGAAGCAGGGCATTCTGGCAGCCAAGTGGCTTGACCTTTATTAGTGAGCCTGGTTACCCCCTCTCGGAACCACAGACTTAGAAATCGCCAGCTCATATACAGTGCATAAAATATATTTATATATATACCCTTATACACCCTTTTAATAAAAAATATCACAAAATTCTTCTAAGTCCCTCGGGAAGAGTGAAAGACGCGCACGTTCATTTTCAGAGCTCCTAGACCTTCCTATAAGAAGTTAGCCAAAAAGTAGCTTCGAAAAACGCTTAGGTTAAGTTTCAGAGTTGCTTCTAATGTACCAAAGCTGGACTTAGACATAATTTCACTCTCACAACATTATGGCTGGTTGGAGACAGTCCGAACCACAAGTACCGGGTCCATGGTTCTGGGCGTATACTGGGGGGACGGGGACGACTCCCATTAACCCCTGACTATACCGGGGATACGCTTATCACAATGCCTTTCTGGTCTGTGCTGAAGCAGGGCATTCTGGCAGCCAAGTGGCTTGAACTTTATTAGTGAGCCTGGTTACCCCCTCTCGGAACCACAGACTTAGAAATCGCCAGCTCATATACAGTGCATAAAATATATTTATATATATATACCCTTATACACCATTTTAATAAAAAATATCACAAAATTCTTCTAAGTCCCTCGGGAAGAGTGAAAGACGCGCAGGTTCATTGTCAGAGCTCCTAGACCTTCCTATAAGAAGTTAGCCAAAAATTAGCTTCTAAAAACGCTTAGGTAAAGTTTCAGAGTTGCTTCTAATGTACCGAAGCTGGATTTAGACATAATTTCACTCTCACAACATTATGGCTGGTTGGAGACAGTCCGAACCACAAGTACCGGGTCCATGGTTCTGGGCGTATACTGGGGGGACGGGTACGACTCCCATTAACCCCTCACTATACCGGGGATACGCTTATCACAATGCCTTTCTGGTCTGTGCTGAAGCAGGGCATTCTGGCAGCCAAGTGGCTTGAACTTTATTAGTGAGCCTGGTTACCCCCTCTCGGAACCACAGACTTAGAAATCGCCAGCTCATATAGAGTGCATAAAATATATTTATATATATACCCTTATACACCATTTTAATAAAAAATATCACAAAATTCTTCTAAGTCCCTCGGGAAGAGTGAAAGACGCGCACGTTCATGTTCAGAGCTCCTAGACCTTCCTATAAGAAGTTAGCCAAATAGTAGCTTCGAAAAACGCTTAGGTTAAGTTTCAGAGTTGCTTCTAATGTACCGAAGCTGGACTTGGACATAATTTCACTCTCACAACATTATGGCTGGTTGGAGACAGTCCTAACCACAAGTACTGGGTCCATGGTTCTGGGAGTATACTGGGGGGACGGGGACGACTCCCATTAACCCCTGACTATACCGGGGATACACTTATCACAATGCCTTTCTGGTCTGTGCTGAAGCAGGGCATTCTGGCAGCCAAGTGGCTTGACCTTTATTAGTGAGCCTGGTTACCCCCTCTCGGAACCACAGACTTAGAAATCGCCAGCTCATATACAGTGCATAAAATATATTTATATATATACCCTTATACACCCTTTTAATAAAAAATATCACAAAATTCTTCTAAGTCCCTCGGGAAGAGTGAAAGACGCGCACGTTCATTTTCAGAGCTCCTAGACCTTCCTATAAGAAGTTAGCCAAAAAGTAGCTTCGAAAAACGCTTAGGTTAAGTTTCAGAGTTGCTTCTAATGTACCAAAGCTGGACTTAGACATAATTTCACTCTCACAACATTATGGCTGGTTGGAGACAGTCCGAACCACAAGTACCGGGTCCATGGTTCTGGGCGTATACTGGGGGGACGGGGACGACTCCCATTAACCCCTGACTATACCGGGGATACGCTTATCACAATGCCTTTCTGGTCTGTGCTGAAGCAGGGCATTCTGGCAGCCAAGTGGCTTGAACTTTATTAGTGAGCCTGGTTACCCCCTCTCGGAACCACAGACTTAGAAATCGCCAGCTCATATACAGTGCATAAAATATATTTATATATATATACCCTTATACACCATTTTAATAAAAAATATCACAAAATTCTTCTAAGTCCCTCGGGAAGAGTGAAAGACGCGCACGTTCATTTTCAGAGCTCCTAGACCTTCCTATAAGAAGTTAGCGAAAAAGTAGCTTCGAAAAACGCTTAGGTTAAGTTTCAGAGTTGCTTCTAATGTACCGAAGCTGGACATGGACATAATTTCACTCTCACAACATTATGGCTGGTTGGAGACAGTCCTAACCACAAGTACTGGGTCCATGGTTCTGGGCGTATACTGGGGGGACGGGGACGACTCCCATTAACCCCTGACTATACCGGGGATACGCTTATCACAATGCCTTTCTGGTCTGTGCGGAAGCAGGGCATTCTGGCAGCCAAGTGTCTTGACCTTTATTAGTGAGCCTGGTTACCCCCTTTCAGAACCACAGACTTAGAAATCGCCAGCTCATATACAGTGCATAAAATATATTTATATATATACCCTTATACACCATTTTAATAAAACATATCACAAAATTCTTCTAAGTCCCTCGGGAAGAGTGAAAGACGCGCACGTTCATTTTCAGAGCTCCTACACCTTCCTATAAGAAGTTAGCCAAAAAGTAGCTTCTAAAAACGCTTAGGTTAAGTTTCAGAGTTGCTTCTAATGTACCGAAGCTGGACTTAGACATAATTTCACTCTCACAACATTATGGCTGGTTGGAGACAGTCCGAACCACAAGTACCGGGTCCATGGCTCTGGGCGTATACTGGGGGGACGGGGACGACTCCCATTAACCCCTGACTATACCGGGGATACGCTTATCACAATGCCTTTCTGGTCTGTGCTGAAGCAGGGCATTCTGGCAGCCAATTGGCTTGACCTTTTTTTAGTGAGCCTGGTTACCCCCTCTCGGAACCACAGACTTAGAAATCGCCAGCTCATATAGAGTGCATAAAATATATTTATATATATACCCTTATACACCATTTTAATAAAAAATATCACAAAATTCTTCTAAGTGCCTCGGGAAGAGTGAAAGACGCGCACGTTCATTTTCAGAGCTCCTAGACCTTCCTATAAGAAGTTAGCCAAAAAGCAGCTTCTAAAAACGCTTAGGTTAAGTTTCAGAGTTGCTTCTAATGTACCGAAGCTGGACTTAGACATAATTTCACTCTCACAACATTATGGCTGGTTGGAGACAGTCCGAACCACAAATAGCGGGTCCATGGTTCTGGGCATATACTGGGGGGACGGGGACGACTCCCATTAACCCCTGACTATACCGGGGATACGCTTATCACAATGCCTTTCTGGTCTGTGCTGAAGCAGGGCATTCTGGCAGCCAAGTGGCTTGACCTTTATTAGTGAGCCTGGTTACCCCCTCTCAGAACCACAGACTTAGAAATCGCCAGCTCATATACAGTGCATAAAATATATTTATATATATACCCTTATACACCATTTTAATAAAAAATATCACAAAATTCTTCTAAGTCCCTCGGGAAGAGTGAAAGACGCGCAGGTTCATTGTCAGAGCTCCTAGACCTTCCTATAAGAAGTTAGCCAAAAAGTAGCTTCTAAAAACGCTTAGGTAAAGTTTCAGAGTTGCTTCTAATGTACCGAAGCTGGATTTAGACATAATTTCACTCTCACAACATTATGGCTGGTTGGAGACAGTCCGAACCACAAGTACCGGGTCCATGGTTCTGGGCGTATACTGGGGGGACGGGTACGACTCCCATTAACCCCTGACTATACCGGGGATACGCTTATCACAATGCCTTTCTGGTCTGTGCTGAAGCAGGGCATTCTGGCAGCCAAGTGGCTTGAACTTTATTAGTGAGCCTGGTTACCCCCTCTCGGAACCACAGACTTAGAAATCGCCAGCTCATATAGAGTGCATAAAATATATTTATATATATACCCTTATACACCATTTTAATAAAAAATATCACAAAATTCTTCTAAGTCCCTCGGGAAGAGTGAAAGACGCGCACGTAAATTTTCAGAGCTCCTAGACCTTCCTATAAGAAGTTAGCCAAAAAGTAGCTTCGAAAAACGCGTAGGTTAAGTTTCAGAGTTGCTTCTAATGTACCAAAGCTGGACTTAGACATAATTTCACTCTCACAACATTATGGCTGGTTGGAGACAGTCCGAACCACAAATACCGGGTCCATGGTTCTGGCCATATACTGGGGGGACGGGGACGACTCCCATTAACCTCTGACTATACCGGGGATACGCTTATCACAATGCCTTTCTGGTCTGTGCTGAAGCAGGGCATTCTGGCAGCCAATTGGCTTGACTTTTATTAGTGAGCCTGGTTACCCCCTCTCGGAACCACAGACTTAGAAATCGCCAGCTCATATACATGCATAAAATAGATTTATATATATACCCTTATACACCATTTTAATAAAAAATATCACAAAATTCTTCTAAGTCCCTCGGGAAGAGTGAAAGACGCGCACGTTCATTTTCAGAGCTCCTAGACCTTCCTATAAGAAGTTAGCCAAAAAGTAGCTTCGAAAAACGCTTAGGTTAAGTTTCAGAGTTGCATCTAATGTACCGAAGCTGGACTTAGACATAATTTCACTCTCACAACATTATGGCTGGTTGGAGACAGTCCGAACCACAAATACCGGGTCCATGGTTCTGGCCATATACTGGGGGGACGGGGACGACTCCCATTAACCTCTTACTCTACCGGGGATACGCTTATCACAATGCCTTTCTGGTCTGTGCTGAAGCAGGGCATTCTGGCAGCTAATTGGCTTGACTTTTATTAGTGAGCCTGGTTACCCCCTCTCGGAACCACAGACTTAGAAATCGCCAGCTCATATACATGCATAAAATATATTTATATATATACCCTTATACACCATTTTAATAAAAAATATCACAAAATTCTTCTAAGTCCCTCGGGAAGAGTGAAAGACGCGCACGTTCATTTTCAGAGCTCCTAGACCTTCCTATAAGAAGTTAGCCAAAAAGTAGCTTCGAAAAACGCTTAGGTTAAGTTCCAGAGTTGCATCTAATGTACCGAAGCTGGACTTAGACATAATTTCACTCTCACAACATTATGGCTGGTTGGAGACAGTCCGAACCACAAATACAGGGTCCATGGTTCTGGCCATATACTGGGGGGACAGGAACGACTCCCATTAACCCCTGACTATACCGGGGATACGCTTATCACAATGCCTTTCTGGTCTGTGCTGAAGCAGGGCATTCTGGCATCAAAGTAGCTTGACCTTTATTAGTGAGCCTGGTTACCCCCTCTCGGAACCACAGACTTAGAAATCGCCAGCTCATATACAGTGCATAAAATAGATTTATATATATACCCTTATACACCATTTTAATAAAAAATATCACAAAATTCTTCTAAGTCCCTCGGGAAGAGTGAAAGACGCGCACGTTCATTTTCAGAGCTCCTAGACCTTCCTATAAGAAGTTAGCCAAAAAGTAGCTTCGAAAAACGCGTAGGTTAAGTTTCAGAGTTGCTTCTAATGTACCAAAGCTGGACTTAGACATAATTTCACTCTCACAACATTATGGCTGGTTGGAGACAGTCCGAACCACAAATACCGGGTCCATGGTTCTGGCCATATACTGGGGGGACGGGGACGACTCCCATTAACCTCTGACTATACCGGGGATACGCTTATCACAATGCCTTTCTGGTCTGTGCTGAAGCAGGGCATTCTGGCAGCCAAGTGGCTTGAACTTTATTAGTGAGCCTGGTTACCCCCTCTCGGAACCACAGACTTAGAAATCGCCAGCTCATATACAGTGCATAAAATATATTTATATATATATACCCTTATACACCATTTTAATAAAAAATATCACAAAATTCTTCTAAGTCCCTCGGGAAGAGTGAAAGACGCGCAGGTTCATTGTCAGAGCTCCTAGACCTTCCTATAAGAAGTTAGCCAAAAATTAGCTTCTAAAAACGCTTAGGTAAAGTTTCAGAGTTGCTTCTAATGTACCGAAGCTGGATTTAGACATAATTTCACTCTCACAACATTATGGCTGGTTGGAGACAGTCCGAACCACAAGTACCGGGTCCATGGTTCTGGGCGTATACTGGGGGGACGGGTACGACTCCCATTAACCCCTCACTATACCGGGGATACGCTTATCACAATGCCTTTCTGGTCTGTGCTGAAGCAGGGCATTCTGGCAGCCAAGTGGCTTGAACTTTATTAGTGAGCCTGGTTACCCCCTCTCGGAACCACAGACTTAGAAATCGCCAGCTCATATAGAGTGCATAAAATATATTTATATATATACCCTTATACACCATTTTAATAAAAAATATCACAAAATTCTTCTAAGTCCCTCGGGAAGAGTGAAAGACGCGCACGTTCATTTTCAGAGCTCCTAGACCTTCCTATAAGAAGTTAGCCAAATAGTAGCTTCGAAAAACGCTTAGGTTAAGTTTCAGAGTTGCTTCTAATGTACCGAAGCTGGACTTGGACATAATTTCACTCTCACAACATTATGGCTGGTTGGAGACAGTCCTAACCACAAGTACTGGGTCCATGGTTCTGGGAGTATACTGGGGGGACGGGGACGACTCCCATTAACCCCTGACTATACCGGGGATACACTTATCACAATGCCTTTCTGGTCTGTGCTGAAGCAGGGCATTCTGGCAGCCAAGTGGCTTGACCTTTATTAGTGAGCCTGGTTACCCCCTCTCGGAACCACAGACTTAGAAATCGCCAGCTCATATACAGTGCATAAAATATATTTATATATATACCCTTATACACCCTTTTAATAAAAAATATCACAAAATTCTTCTAAGTCCCTCGGGAAGAGTGAAAGACGCGCAGGTTCATTGTCAGAGCTCCTAGACCTTCCTATAAGAAGTTAGCCAAAAATTAGCTTCTAAAAACGCTTAGGTAAAGTTTCAGAGTTGCTTCTAATGTACCGAAGCTGGATTTAGACATAATTTCACTCTCACAACATTATGGCTGGTTGGAGACAGTCCGAACCACAAGTACCGGGTCCATGGTTCTGGGCGTATACTGGGGGGACGGGTACGACTCCCATTAACCCCTCACTATACCGGGGATACGCTTATCACAATGCCTTTCTGGTCTGTGCTGAAGCAGGGCATTCTGGCAGCCAAGTGGCTTGAACTTTATTAGTGAGCCTGGTTACCCCCTCTCGGAACCACAGACTTAGAAATCGCCAGCTCATATAGAGTGCATAAAATATATTTATATATATACCCTTATACACCATTTTAATAAAAAATATCACAAAATTCTTCTAAGTCCCTCGGGAAGAGTGAAAGACGCGCACGTTCATTTTCAGAGCTCCTAGACCTTCCTATAAGAAGTTAGCCAAATAGTAGCTTCGAAAAACGCTTAGGTTAAGTTTCAGAGTTGCTTCTAATGTACCGAAGCTGGACTTGGACATAATTTCACTCTCACAACATTATGGCTGGTTGGAGACAGTCCTAACCACAAGTACTGGGTCCATGGTTCTGGGAGTATACTGGGGGGACGGGGACGACTCCCATTAACCCCTGACTATACCGGGGATACACTTATCACAATGCCTTTCTGGTCTGTGCTGAAGCAGGGCATTCTGGCAGCCAAGTGGCTTGACCTTTATTAGTGAGCCTGGTTACCCCCTCTCGGAACCACAGACTTAGAAATCGCCAGCTCATATACAGTGCATAAAATATATTTATATATATACCCTTATACACCCTTTTAATAAAAAATATCACAAAATTCTTCTAAGTCCCTCGGGAAGAGTGAAAGACGCGCACGTTCATTTTCAGAGCTCCTAGACCTTCCTATAAGAAGTTAGCCAAAAAGTAGCTTCGAAAAACGCTTAGGTTAAGTTTCAGAGTTGCTTCTAATGTACCAAAGCTGGACTTAGACATAATTTCACTCTCACAACATTATGGCTGGTTGGAGACAGTCCGAACCACAAGTACCGGGTCCATGGTTCTGGGCGTATACTGGGGGGACGGGGACGACTCCCATTAACCCCTGACTATACCGGGGATACGCTTATCACAATGCCTTTCTGGTCTGTGCTGAAGCAGGGCATTCTGGCAGCCAAGTGGCTTGAACTTTATTAGTGAGCCTGGTTACCCCCTCTCGGAACCACAGACTTAGAAATCGCCAGCTCATATACAGTGCATAAAATATATTTATATATATATACCCTTATACACCATTTTAATAAAAAATATTACAAAATTCTTCTAAGTCCCTCGGGAAGAGTGAAAGACGCGCACGTTCATTTTCAGAGCTCCTAGACCTTCCTATAAGAAGTTAGCCAAAAAGTAGCTTCGAAAAACGCTTAGGTTAAGTTTCAGAGTTGCTTCTAATGTACCGAAGCTGGACATGGACATAATTTCACTCTCACAACATTATGGCTGGTTGGAGACAGTCCTAACCACAAGTACTGGGTCCATGGTTCTGGGCGTATACTGGGGGGACGGGGACGACTCCCATTAACCCCTGACTATACCGGGGATACGCTTATCACAATGCCTTTCTGGTCTGTGCGGAAGCAGGGCATTCTGGCAGCCAAGTGTCTTGACCTTTATTAGTGAGCCTGGTTACCCCCTTTCAGAACCACAGACTTAGAAATCGCCAGCTCATATACAGTGCATAAAATATATTTATATATATACCCTTATACACCATTTTAATAAAACATATCACAAAATTCTTCTAAGTCCCTCGGGAAGAGTGAAAGACGCGCACGTTCATTTTCAGAGCTCCTACACCTTCCTATAAGAAGTTAGCCAAAAAGTAGCTTCTAAAAACGCTTAGGTTAAGTTTCAGAGTTGCTTCTAATGTACCGAAGCTGGACTTAGACATAATTTCACTCTCACAACATTATGGCTGGTTGGAGACAGTCCGAACCACAAGTACCGGGTCCATGGCTCTGGGCGTATACTGGGGGGACGGGGACGACTCCCATTAACCCCTGACTATACCGGGGATACGCTTATCACAATGCCTTTCTGGTCTGTGCTGAAGCAGGGCATTCTGGCAGCCAATTGGCTTGACCTTTTTTTAGTGAGCCTGGTTACCCCCTCTCGGAACCACAGACTTAGAAATCGCCAGCTCATATAGAGTGCATAAAATATATTTATATATATACCCTTATACACCATTTTAATAAAAAATATCACAAAATTCTTCTAAGTGCCTCGGGAAGAGTGAAAGACGCGCACGTTCATTTTCAGAGCTCCTAGACCTTCCTATAAGAAGTTAGCCAAAAAGCAGCTTCTAAAAACGCTTAGGTTAAGTTTCAGAGTTGCTTCTAATGTACCGAAGCTGGACTTAGACATAATTTCACTCTCACAACATTATGGCTGGTTGGAGACAGTCCGAACCACAAATAGCGGGTCCATGGTTCTGGGCATATACTGGGGGGACGGGGACGACTCCCATTAACCCCTGACTATACCGGGGATACGCTTATCACAATGCCTTTCTGGTCTGTGCTGAAGCAGGGCATTCTGGCAGCCAAGTGGCTTGACCTTTATTAGTGAGCCTGGTTACCCCCTCTCAGAACCACAGACTTAGAAATCGCCAGCTCATATACAGTGCATAAAATATATTTATATATATACCCTTATACACCATTTTAATAAAAAATATCACAAAATTCTTCTAAGTCCCTCGGGAAGAGTGAAAGACGCGCAGGTTCATTGTCAGAGCTCCTAGACCTTCCTATAAGAAGTTAGCCAAAAAGTAGCTTCTAAAAACGCTTAGGTAAAGTTTCAGAGTTGCTTCTAATGTACCGAAGCTGGATTTAGACATAATTTCACTCTCACAACATTATGGCTGGTTGGAGACAGTCCGAACCACAAGTACCGGGTCCATGGTTCTGGGCGTATACTGGGGGGACGGGTACGACTCCCATTAACCCCTGACTATACCGGGGATACGCTTATCACAATGCCTTTCTGGTCTGTGCTGAAGCAGGGCATTCTGGCAGCCAAGTGGCTTGAACTTTATTAGTGAGCCTGGTTACCCCCTCTCGGAACCACAGACTTAGAAATCGCCAGCTCATATAGAGTGCATAAAATATATTTATATATATACCCTTATACACCATTTTAATAAAAAATATCACAAAATTCTTCTAAGTCCCTCGGGAAGAGTGAAAGACGCGCACGTAAATTTTCAGAGCTCCTAGACCTTCCTATAAGAAGTTAGCCAAAAAGTAGCTTCGAAAAACGCTTAGGTTAAGTTCCAGAGTTGCATCTAATGTACCGAAGCTGGACTTAGACATAATTTCACTCTCACAACATTATGGCTGGTTGGAGACAGTCCGAACCACAAATACAGGGTCCATGGTTCTGGCCATATACTGGGGGGACAGGAACGACTCCCATTAACCCCTGACTATACCGGGGATACGCTTATCACAATGCCTTTCTGGTCTGTGCTGAAGCAGGGCATTCTGGCATCAAAGTAGCTTGACCTTTATTAGTGAGCCTGGTTACCCCCTCTCGGAACCACAGACTTAGAAATCGCCAGCTCATATACAGTGCATAAAATAGATTTATATATATACCCTTATACACCATTTTAATAAAAAATATCACAAAATTCTTCTAAGTCCCTCGGGAAGAGTGAAAGACGCGCACGTTCATTTTCAGAGCTCCTAGACCTTCCTATAAGAAGTTAGCCAAAAAGTAGCTTCGAAAAACGCGTAGGTTAAGTTTCAGAGTTGCTTCTAATGTACCAAAGCTGGACTTAGACATAATTTCACTCTCACAACATTATGGCTGGTTGGAGACAGTCCGAACCACAAATACCGGGTCCATGGTTCTGGCCATATACTGGGGGGACGGGGACGACTCCCATTAACCTCTGACTATACCGGGGATACGCTTATCACAATGCCTTTCTGGTCTGTGCTGAAGCAGGGCATTCTGGCAGCCAATTGGCTTGACTTTTATTAGTGAGCCTGGTTACCCCCTCTCGGAACCACAGACTTAGAAATCGCCAGCTCATATACATGCATAAAATAGATTTATATATATACCCTTATACACCATTTTAATAAAAAATATCACAAAATTCTTCTAAGTCCCTCGGGAAGAGTGAAAGACGCGCACGTTCATTTTCAGAGCTCCTAGACCTTCCTATAAGAAGTTAGCCAAAAAGTAGCTTCGAAAAACGCTTAGGTTAAGTTTCAGAGTTGCATCTAATGTACCGAAGCTGGACTTAGACATAATTTCACTCTCACAACATTATGGCTGGTTGGAGACAGTCCGAACCACAAATACCGGGTCCATGGTTCTGGCCATATACTGGGGGGACGGGGACGACTCCCATTAACCTCTTACTCTACCGGGGATACGCTTATCACAATGCCTTTCTGGTCTGTGCTGAAGCAGGGCATTCTGGCAGCTAATTGGCTTGACTTTTATTAGTGAGCCTGGTTACCCCCTCTCGGAACCACAGACTTTGAAATCGCCAGCTCATATACATGCATAAAATATATTTATATATATACCCTTATACACCATTTTAATAAAAAATATCACAAAATTCTTCTAAGTCCCTCGGGAAGAGTGAAAGACGCGCACGTTCATTTTCAGAGCTCCTAGACCTTCCTATAAGAAGTTAGCCAAAAAGTAGCTTCGAAAAACGCTTAGGTTAAGTTCCAGAGTTGCATCTAATGTACCGAAGCTGGACTTAGACATAATTTCACTCTCACAACATTATGGCTGGTTGGAGACAGTCCGAACCACAAATACAGGGTCCATGGTTCTGGCCATATACTGGGGGGACAGGAACGACTCCCATTAACCCCTGACTATACCGGGGATACGCTTATCACAATGCCTTTCTGGTCTGTGCTGAAGCAGGGCATTCTGGCATCAAAGTAGCTTGACCTTTATTAGTGAGCCTGGTTACCCCCTCTCGGAACCACAGACTTAGAAATCGCCAGCTCATATACAGTGCATAAAATAGATTTATATATATACCCTTATACACCATTTTAATAAAAAATATCACAAAATTCTTCTAAGTCCCTCGGGAAGAATGAAAGACGCGCACGTTCATTTTCAGAGCTCCTAGACCTTCCTATAAGAAGTTAGCCAAAAAGTAGCTTCGAAAAACGCGTAGGTTAAGTTTCAGAGTTGCTTCTAATGTACCAAAGCTGGACTTAGACATAATTTCACTCTCACAACATTATGGCTGGTTGGAGACAGTCCGAACCACAAATACCGGGTCCATGGTTCTGGCCATATACTGGGGGGACGGGGACGACTCCCATTAACCTCTGACTATACCGGGGATACGCTTATCACAATGCCTTTCTGGTCTGTGCTGAAGCAGGGCATTCTGGCAGCCAATTGGCTTGACTTTTATTAGTGAGCCTGGTTACCCCCTCTCGGAACCACAGACTTAGAAATCGCCAGCTCATATACATGCATAAAATAGATTTATATATATACCCTTATACACCATTTTAATAAAAAATATCACAAAATTCTTCTAAGTCCCTCGGGAAGAGTGAAAGACGCGCACGTTCATTTTCAGAGCTCCTAGACCTTCCTATAAGAAGTTAGCCAAAAAGTAGCTTCGAAAAACGCTTAGGTTAAGTTTCAGAGTTGCATCTAATGTACCGAAGCTGGACTTAGACATAATTTCACTCTCACAACATTATGGCTGGTTGGAGACAGTCCGAACCACAAATACCGGGTCCATGGTTCTGGCCATATACTGGGGGGACGGGAACGACTCCCATTAACCCCTGACTATACCGGGGATACGCTTATCACAATGCCTTTCTGGTCTGTGCTGAAGCAGGGCATTCTGGCAGCCAATTGGCTTGACTTTTATTAGTGAGCCTGGTTACCCCCTCTCGTAACCACAGACTTAGAAATCGCCAGCTCATATACAGTGCATAAAATATATTTATATATATACCCTTATACATCATTTTAATAAAAAATATCACAAAATTCTTCTAAGTCCCTCGGGAAGAGTGAAAGACGCGCACGTTCATTTTCAGAGCTCCTAGACCTTCCTATAAGAAGTTAGCCAAAAAGTAGCTTCGAAAAACGCTTAGGTTAAGTTTCAGAGTTGCTTCTAATGTACCAAAGCTGGACTTAGACATAATTTCACTCTCACAACATTATGGCTGGTTGGAGACAGTCCGAACCACAAATACCGGGTCCATGGTTCTGGGCGTATACTGGGGGGACGGGGACGACTCCCATTAACCCCTGACTATACCGGGGATACGCTTATCACAATGCCTTACTGGTCTGTGCTGAAGCAGGGCATTCTGGCATCAAAGTAGCTTGACCTTTATTAGTGAGCCTGGTTACCCCCTCTCGGAACCACAGACTTAGAAATCGCCAGCTCATATACAGTGCATAAAATATATTTATATATATACCCTTATACACCATTTTAATAAAAAATATCACAAAATTCTTCTAAGTCCCTCGGGAAGAGTGAAAGACGCGCACGTTCATTTTCAGAGCTCCTAGACCTTCCTATAAGAAGTTAGCCAAAAAGTAGCTTCGAAAAACGCTTAGGTTAAGTTTCAGAGGTACTTCTAATGTACCAAAGCTGGACTTAGACATAATTTCACTCTCACAACATTATGGCTGGTTGGAGACAGTCCGAACCACAAGTACCGGGTCCATGGTTCTGGGCGTATAATGGGGGGACGGGGACGACTCCCATTAACCCCTGACTATACCGGGGATACGCTTATCACAATGCCTTACTGGTCTGTGCTGAAGCAGGGCATTCTGGCATCCAAGTGGCTTGACCTTTATTAGTGAGCCTGGTTACCCCCTCTCGGAACCACAGACTTAGAAATCGCCAGCTCATATACATGCATAAAATAGATTTATATACTGTATATACCCTTATACACCATTTTAATAAAAAATATCACAAAATTCTTCTAAGTCCCTCGGGAAGAGTGAAAGACGTGCACGTTCATTTTCAGAGCTCCTAGACCTTCCTATAAGAAGTTAGCCAAAAAGTAGCTTCGAAAAACGCTTAGGTTAAGTTTCAGAGTTGCTTCTAATGTACCAAAGCTGGACTTAGACATAATTTCACTCTCACAACATTATGGCTGGTTGGAGACAGTCCGAACCACAAATACCGGGTCCATGGTTCTGGCCATATACTGGGGGGACGGGGACGACTCCCATTAACCTCTGACTATACCGGGGATACGCTTATCACAATGCCTTTCTGGTCTGTGCTGAAGCAGGGCATTCTGGCAGCCAATTGGCTTGACTTTTATTAGTGAGCCTGGTTACCCCCTCTCGGAACCACAGACTTAGAAATCGCCAGCTCATATACATGCATAAAATATATTTATATATATACACTTATACACCATTTTAATAAAAAATATCACAAAATTCTTCTAAGTCCCTCGGGAAGAGTGAAAGACGCGCACGTTCATTTTCAGAGCTCCTAGACCTTCCTATAAGAAGTTAGCCAAAAAGTAGCTTCGAAAAACGCTTAGGTTAAGTTTCAGAGTTGCTTCTAATGTACCAAAGCTGGACTTAGACATAATTTCACTCTCACAACATTATGGCTGGTTGGAGACAGTCCGAACCACAAATACCGGGTCCATGGTTCTGGCCATATACTGGGGGGACGGGAACGACTCCCATTAACCCCTGTCTATACCGGGGATACGCTTATCACAATGCCTTTCTGGTCTGTGCTGAAGCAGGGCAATCTGGCAGCCAATTGGCTTGACTTTTATTAGTGAGCCTGGTTACCCCCTCTCGTAACCACAGACTTAGAAATCGCCAGCTCATATACAGTGCATAAAATATATTTATATATATACCCTTATACATCATTTTAATAAAAAATATCACAAAATTCTTCTAAGTCCCTCAGGAAGAGTGAAAGACGCGCACGTTCATTTTCAGAGCTCCTAGACATTCCTATAAGAAGTTAGCCAAAAAGTACCTTCGAAAAACGCTTAGGTTAAGTTTCAGAGTTGCTTCTAATGTACCGAAGCTGGACTTAGACATAATTTCACTCTCACAACATTATGGCTGGTTGGAGACAGTCCGAACCACAAATACCGGGTCCATGGTTCTGGCCATATACTGGGGGGACGGGGACGACTCCCATTAACCTCTGACTATACCGGGGATACGCTTATCACAATGCCTTTCTGGTCTGTGCTGAAGCAGGGCATTCTGGCAGCCAATTGGCTTGACTTTTATTAGTGAGCCTGGTTACCCCCTCTCGGAACCACAGACTTAGAAATCGCCAGCTCATATACATGCATAACATATATTTATATATATACCCTTATACACCATTTTAATAAAAAATATCACAAAATTCTTCTATGTCCCTCGGGAAGAGTGAAAGACGCGCACGTTCATTTTCAGAGCTCCTAGACATTCCTATAAGAAGTTAGCCAAAAAGTACCTTCGAAAAACGCTTAGGTTAAGTTTCAGAGTTGCTTCTAATGTACCGAAGCTGGACTTAGACATAATTTCACTCTCACAACATTATGGCTGGTTGGAGACAGTCCGAACCACAAATACCGGGTCCATGGTTCTGGCCATATACTGGGGGGACGGGGACGACTCCCATTAACCTCTGACTATACCGGGGATACGCTTATCACAATGCCTTTCTGGTCTGTGCTGAAGCAGGGCATTCTGGCAGCCAATTGGCTTGACTTTTATTAGTGAGCCTGGTTACCCCCTCTCGGAACCACAGACTAAGAAATCGCCAGCTCATATACATGCATAAAATATATTTATATATATACCCTTATACACCATTTTAATAAAAAATATCACAAAATTCTTCTAAGTCCCTCGGGAAGAGTGAAAGACGCGCACGTTCATTTTTAGATCTCCTAGACCTTCCTATAAGAATTTAGCCAAAAAGTAGCTTCGAAAAACGCTTAGGTTAAGTTTCAGAGTTGCATCTAATGTACCGAAGTTGGACTTAGACATAATTTCACTCTCACAACATTATGGCTGGTTGGAGACAGTCCGAACCACAAATACCGGGTCCATGGTTCTGGCCATATACTGGGGGGACGGGGACGACTCCCATTAACCCCTGACTATACCGGGGATACGCTTATCACAATGCCTTTCTGGTCTGTGCTGAAGCAGGGCATTCTGGCAGCCAATTGGCTTGACTTTTATTAGTGAGCCTGGTTACCCCCTCTCGTAACCACAGACTTAGAAATCGCCAGCTCATATACAGTGCATAAAATATATATATATATATACCCTTATACATCATTTTAATAAAAAATATCACAAAATTCTTCTAAGTCCCTCAGGAAGAGTGAAAGACGCGCACGTTCATTTTCAGTGCTCCTAGAAATTCCTATAAGAAGTTAGCCAAAAAGTAGCTTCGAAAAACGCTTACAGTAGGTTAAGTTTCAGAGTTGCTTCTAATGTACCAAAGCTGGACTTAGACATAATTTCACTCTCACAACATTATGGCTGGTTGGAGACAGTCCGAACCACAAGTACCGGGTCCATGGTTCTGGGCGTATACTGGGGGGACGGGGACGACTCCCATTAACCCCTGACTATACCGGGGATACGCTTATCACAATGCCTTACTGGTCTGTGCTGAAGCAGGGCATTCTGGCATCAAAGTAGCTTGACCTTTATTAGTGAGCCTGGTTACCCCCTCTCGGAACCACAGACTTAGAATTCGGCAGCTCATATACAGTGCATAAAATATATTTATATATATACCCTTATACACCATTTTAATAAAAAATATCACAAAATTCTTCTAAGTCCCTCTGGAAGAGTGAAAGACGCGCACGTTCATTTTCAGAGCTCCTAGACCTTCCTATAAGAAGTTAGCCAAAAAGTAGCTTCGAAAAACGCTTAGGTTAAGTTTCAGAGGTACTTCTAATGTACCAAAGCTGGACTTAGACATAATTTCACTCTCACAACATTATGGCTGGTTGGAGACAGTCCGAACCACAAGTACCGGGTCCATGGTTCTGGGCGTATACTGGGGGGACGGGGACGACTCCCATTAACCCCTGACTATACCGGGGATACGCTTATCACAATGCCTTTCTGGTCTGTGCTGAAGCAGGGCATTCTGGCATCCAAGTGGCTTGACCTTTATTAGTGAGCCTGGTTACCCCCTCTCGGAACCACAGACTTAGAAATCGCCAGCTCATATACATGCATAAAATATATTTATATATATACCCTTATACACCATTTTAATAAAAAATATCACAAAATTCTTCTAAGTCCCTCGGGAAGAGTGAAAGACGCGCACGTTCATTTTCAGAGCTCCTAGACCTTCCTATAAGAAGTTAGCCAAAAAGTACCTTCGAAAAACGCTTAGGTTAAGTTTCAGAGTTGCTTCTAATGTACCGAAGCTGGACTTAGACATAATTTCACTCTCACAACATTATGGCTGGTTGGAGACAGTCCGAACCACAAATACCGGGTCCATGGTTCTGGCCATATACTGGGGGGACGGGGACGACTCCCATTAACCCCTGACTATACCGGGGATACGCTTATCACAATGCCTTTCTGGTCTGTGCTGAAGCAGGGCATTCTGGCAGCCAATTGGCTTGACTTTTATTAGTGAGCCTGGTTACCCCCTCTCGTAACCACAGACTTAGAAATCGCCAGCTCATATACAGTGCATAAAATATATTTATATATATACCCTTATACATCATTTTAATAAAAAATATCACAAAATTCTTCTAAGTCCCTCAGGAAGAGTGAAAGACGCGCACGTTCATTTTCAGTGCTCCTAGACATTCCTATAAGAAGTTAGCCAAAAAGTAGCTTCGAAAAACGCTTAGGTTAAGTTTCAGAGTTGCTTCTAATGTACCAAAGCTGGACTTAGACATAATTTCACTCTCACAACATTATGGCTGGTTGGAGACAGTCCGAACCACAAGTACCGGGTCCATGGTTCTGGGCGTGTACTGGGGGGACGGGGACGACTCCCATTAACCCCTGACTATACCGGGGATACGCTTATCACAATGCCTTACTGGTCTGTGCTGAAGCAGGGCATTCTGGCATCAAAGTAGCTTGACCTTTATTAGTGAGCCTGGTTACCCCCTCTCGTAACCACAGACTTAGAAATCGCCAGCTCATATACAGTGCATAAAATATATTTATATATATACCCTTATACATCATTTTAATAAAAAATATCACAAAATTCTTCTAAGTCCCTCAGGAAGAGTGAAAGACGCGCACGTTCATTTTCAGTGCTCCTAGACATTCCTATAAGAAGTTAGCCAAAAAGTAGCTTCGAAAAACGCTTAGGTTAAGTTTCAGAGTTGCTTCTAATGTACCAAAGCTGGACTTAGACATAATTTCACTCTCACAACATTATGGCTGGTTGGAGACAGTCCGAACCACAAGTACCGGGTCCATGGTTCTGGGCGTATACTGGGGGGACGGGGACGACTCCCATTAACCCCTGACTATACCGGGGATACGCTTATCACAATGCCTTTCTGGTCTGTGCTGAAGCAGGGCATTCTGGCAGCCAATTGGCTTGACTTTTATTAGTGAGCCTGGTTACCCCCTCTCGGAACCACCGACTTAGAAATCGCCAGCTCATATACATGCATAACATATATTTATATATATACCCTTATACACCATTTTAATAAAAAATATCACAAAATTCTTCTAAGTCCCTCGGGAAGAGTGAAAGACGCGCACGTTCATTTTCAGAGCTCCTAGACATTCCTATAAGAAGTTAGCCAAAAAGTACCTTCGAAAAACGCTTAGGTTAAGTTTCAGAGTTGCTTCTAATGTACCAAAGCTGGACTTAGACATAATTTCACTCTCACAACATTATGGCTGGTTGGAGACAGTCCGAACCACAAATACCGGGTCCATGGTTCTGGCCATATACTGGGGGGACGGGGACGACTCCCATTAACCCCTGACTATACCGGGGATACGCTTATCACAATGCCTTTCTGGTCTGTGCTGAAGCAGGGCATTCTGGCAGCCAATTGGCTTGACTTTTATTAGTGAGCCTGGTTACCCCCTCTCGTAACCACAGACTTAGAAATCGCCAGCTCATATACAGTGCATAAAATATATTTATATATATACCCTTATACATCATTTTAATAAAAAATATCACAAAATTCTTCTAAGTCCCTCAGGAAGAGTGAAAGACGCGCACGTTCATTTTCAGTGCTCCTAGACATTCCTATAAGAAGTTAGCCAAAAAGTAGCTTCGAAAAACGCTTAGGTTAAGTTTCAGAGTTGCTTCTAATGTACCAAAGCTGGACTTAGACATAATTTCACTCTCACAACATTATGGCTGGTTGGAGACAGTCCGAACCACAAGTACCGGGTCCATGGTTCTGGGCGTGTACTGGGGGGACGGGGACGACTCCCATTAACCCCTGACTATACCGGGGATACGCTTATCACAATGCCTTACTGGTCTGTGCTGAAGCAGGGCATTCTGGCATCAAAGTAGCTTGACCTTTATTAGTGAGCCTGGTTACCCCCTCTCGTAACCACAGACTTAGAAATCGCCAGCTCATATACAGTGCATAAAATATATTTATATATATACCCTTATACATCATTTTAATAAAAAATATCACAAAATTCTTCTAAGTCCCTCGGGAAGAGTGAAAGACGCGCACGTTCATTTTCAGAGCTCCTAGACATTCCTATAAGAAGTTAGCCAAAAAGTACCTTCGAAAAACGCTTAGGTTAAGTTTCAGAGTTGCTTCTAATGTACCGAAGCTGGACTTAGACATAATTTCACTCTCACAACATTATGGCTGGTTGGAGACAGTCCGAACCACAAATACCGGGTCCATGGTTCTGGCCATATACTGGGGGGACGGGGACGACTCCCATTAACCTCTGACTATACCGGGGATACGCTTATCACAATGCCTTTCTGGTCTGTGCTGAAGCAGGGCATTCTGGCAGCCAATTGGCTTGACTTTTATTAGTGAGCCTGGTTACCCCCTCTCGGAACCACAGACTTAGAAATCGCCAGCTCATATACATGCATAAAATATATTTATATATATACCCTTATACACCAATTTAATAAAAAATATCACAAAATTCTTCTATGTCCCTCGGGAAGAGTGAAAGACGCGCACATTCATTTTTAGAGCTCCTAGACCTTCCTATAAGAAGTTAGCCAAAAAGTAGCTTCGAAAAACGCTTAGGTTAAGTTTCAGAGTTGCATCTAATGTACCGAAGCTGGACTTAGACATAATTTCACTCTAACAACATTATGGCTGGTTGGAGACAGTCCGAACCACAAATACCGGGTCCATGGTTCTGGCCATATACTGTGGGGACGGGGACGACTCCCATTAACCCCTGACTATACCGGGGATACGCTTATCACAATGCCTTTCTGGTCTGTGCTGAAGCAGGGCATTCTGGCAGCCAATTGGCTTGACTTTTATTAGTGAGCCTGGTTACCCCCTCTCGTAACCACAGACTTAGAAATCGCCAGCTCATATACAATGCATAAAATATATTTATATATATACCCTTATACATCATTTTAATAAAAAATATCACAAAATTCTTCTAAGTCCCTCAGGAAGAGTGAAAGACGCGCACGTTTATTTTCAGAGCTCCTAGACATTCCTATAAGAAGTTAGCCAAAAAGTAGCTTCGAAAAACGCTTAGGTTAAGTTTCAGAGTTGCTTCTAATGTACCAAAGCTGGACTTAGACATAATTTCACTCTCACAACATTATGGCTGGTTGGAGACAGTCCGAACCACAAGTACCGGGTCCATGGTTCTGGGCGTATACTGGGGGGACGGGGACGACTCCCATTAACCCCTGACTATACCGGGGATACGCTTATCACAATGCCTTACTGGTCTGTGCTGAAGCAGGGCATTCTGGCATCCAAGTGGCTTGACCTTTATTAGTGAGCCTGGTTACCCCCTCTCGGAACCACAGACTTAGAAATCGCCAGCTCATATACAGTGCATAAAATATATTTATATATATACCCTTATACACCATTTTAATAAAAAATATCACAAAATTCTTCTAAGTCCCTCGGGAAGAGTGAAAGACGCGCACGTTAATTTTTAGAGCTCCTAGACCTTCCTATAAGAAGTTAGCCAAAAAGTAGCTTCGAAAAACGCTTAGGTTAAGTTTCAGAGGTACTTCTAATGTACCAAAGCTGGACTTAGACATAATTTCACTCTCACAACATTATGGCTGTTTGGAGACAGTCCGAACCACAAGTACCGGGTCCATGGTTCTGGGCGTATACTGGGGGGACGGGGACGACTCCCATTAACCCCTGACTATATCGGGGATACGCTTATCACAATGCCTTACTGGTCTGTGCTGAAGCAGGGCATTCTGGCATCCAAGTGGCTTGACCTTTATTAGTGAGCCTGGTTACCCCCTCTCGGAACCACAGACTTAGAAATCGCCAGCTCATATACAGTGCATAAAATATATTTATATATATACCCTTATACACCATTTTAATAAAAAATATCACAAAATTCTTCTAAGTCCCTCGGGAAGAGTGAAAGACGCGCACGTTCATTTTCAGAGCTCCTAGACCTTCCTATAAGAAGTTAGCCAAAAAGTAGCTTCGAAAAACGCTTAGGTTAAGTTTCAGAGTTGCTTCTAATGTACCAAAGCTTTACTTAGACATAATTTCACTCTCACAACATTATGGCTGGTTGGAGACAGTCCAAACCATAATTACCGGGTCCATGGTTCTGGGCGTATACTGGGGGGACGGGGACGACTCCCATTAACCCCTGACTGTACCGGGGATACGCTTATCACAATGCCTTTCTGGTCTGTGCTGAAGCAGGGCATTCTGGCAGCCAATTGGCTTGACTTTTATTAGTGAGCCTGGTTACCCCCTCTCGGAACCACAGACTTAGAAATCGCCAGCTCATATACATGCATAAAATATATTTATATATATACCCTTATACACCATTTTAATAAAAAATATCACAAAATTCTTCTAAGTACCTCAGGAAGAGTGAAAGACGCGCACGTTTATTTTCAGAGCTCCTAGACATTCCTATAAGAAGTTAGCCAAAAAGTACCTTCGAAAAACGCTTAGGTTAAGTTTCAGAGTTGCTTCTAATGTACCGAAGCTGGACTTAGACATAATTTCACTCTCACAACATTTTGGCTGGTTGGAGACAGTCCGAACCACAAATACCGGGTCCATGGTTCTGGCCATATACTGGGGGGACGGGGACGACTCCCATTAACCTCTGACTATACCGGGGATACGCTTATCACAATGCCTTACTGGTCTGTGCTGAAGCAGGGCATTCTGGCAGACAATTGGCTTGACTTTTATTAGTGAGCCTGGTTACCCCTCTCGGAACCACAGACTTAGAAATCGCCAGCTCATATACATGCATAAAATATATTTATATATATACCCTTATACACCATTTTAATAAAAAATATCACAAAATTCTTCTAAGTCCCTCGGGAAGAGTGAAAGACGCGCACGTTCATTTTCAGAGCTCCTAGACCTTCCTATAAGAAGTTAGCCAAAAAGTAGCTTCGAAAAACGCTTAGGTTAAGTTTCAGAGTTGCTTCTAATGTACCGAAGCTAGACTTAGACATACTGTAATTTCACTCTCACGACATTATGGCTGGTTGGAGACAGTCCGAACCACAAATACCGAGTCCATGGTTCTGGCCATATACTGGGGGGACGGGGACGACTCCCATTAACCCCTGACTATACCGGGGATACGCGTATCACACTGCCTTACTGGTCTGTGCAGAAGCAGGGCATTCTGGCAGCCAAGTGGCTTGACCTTTATTAGTGAGCCTGGTTACCCCCTCTCGGAACCACAGACTTAGAAATCGCCAGCTCATATACAGTGCATAAAATATATTTATATATATACCCTTATACATCATTTTAATAAAAAATATCACAAAATTCTTCTAAGTCTCTTAAGAAGAGTGAAAGACGCGCACGTTCATTTTCAGAGCTCCTAGACCTTCCTATAAGAAGTTAGCCAAAAAGTAGCTTCGAAAAACGCTTAGGTTAAGTTTCAGAGTTGCTTCTAATGTACCGAAGCTGGACTTAGACATACTGTAATTTCACTCTCACAACATTATGGCTGGTTGGAGACAGTCCGAACCACAAATTCCGGGTCCATGGTTCTGGCCATATACTGGGGGGACGGGGACGACTCCCATTAACCCCTGACTATACCGGGGATACGCGTATCACACTGCCTTACTGGTCTGTGCTGAAGCAGGGCATTCTGGCAGCCAAGTGGCTTGACCTTTATTAGTGAGCCTGGTTACTCCCTCTCGGAAACACAGACTTAGAAATCGCCAGCTCATATACAGTGCATAAAATATATTTATATATATACCCTTATACACAATTTTAATAACAAATATCACAAAATTCTTCTAAGTCCCTCGGGAAGAGTGACAGACGCGCACGTTCATTTTCAGAGCTCCTAGACCTTCCTATAAGAAGTTAGCCAAAAAGTAGCTTCGAAAAACGCTTAGGTTAAGTTTCAGAGTTGCATCTAATGTACTTAAGCTGGACTTAGACATAATTTCACTCTCACAACATTATGGCTGGTTGGAGACAGTCCGAACCACAAATACCGGGTCCATGGTTCTGGCCATATACTGGGGGGACGGGGACGACTCCCATTAACCCCTGACTATACCGGGGATACGCTTATCACAATGCCTTTCTGGTCTGTGCTGAAGCAGGGCATTCTGGCAGCCAATTGGCTTGACTTTTATTAGTGAGCCTGGTTACCCCCTCTCGGAACCACAGACTTAGAAATCGCCAGCTCATATAGAGTGCATAAAATATATTTATATATATACCCTTATACATCATTTTAATAAAAAATATCACAAAATTCTTCTAAGTCCCTCAGGAATTTTGAAAGACGCGCACGTTCATTTTCAGAGCTCCTAGACATTCCTATAAGAAGTTAGCCAAAAAGTACCTTCGAAAAACGCTTAGGTTAAGTTTCAGAGTTGCTTCTAATGTACCGAAGCTGGACTTAGACATAATTTCACTCTCACAACATTATGGCTGGTTGGAGACACTCCGAACCACAAATACCGGGTCCATGGTTCTGGCCATATACTGGGGGAACGGGGACGACTCCCATTAACCCCTGACTATACCGGGGATACGCTTATCACAATGCCTTACTGGTCTGTGCTGAAGCAGGGCATTGTGGCAGCCAAGTGGCTTGACCTTTATTAGTGAGCCTGGTTACCCCCTCTCGGAACCACAGACTTAAAAATCGCCAGCTCATATACAGTGCATAAAATATATTTGTATATATACCCTTATACATCATTTTAATAAAAAATATCACAAAATTCTTCTAAGTCCCTCAGGAAGAGTGAAAGACGCGCACGTTCATTTTCAGAGCTCCTAGACCTTCCTATAAGAAGTTAGCCAAAAAGTAGCTTCGAAAAACGCTTAGGTTAAGTTTCAGAGTTGCTTCTAATGTACCGAAGCTAGACTTAGACATACTGTAATTTCACTCTCACGACATTATGGCTGGTTGGAGACAGTCCGAACCACAAATACCGAGTCCATGGTTCTGGCCATATACTGGGGGGACGGGGACGACTCCCATTAACCCCTGACTATACCGGGGATACGCGTATCACACTGCCTTACTGGTCTGTGCAGAAGCAGGGCATTCTGGCAGCCAAGTGGCTTGACCTTTATTAGTGAGCCTGGTTACCCCCTCTCGGAACCACAGACTTAGAAATCGCCAGCTCATATACAGTGCAAAAAATATATTTATATATATACCCTTTTTTACCATTTTAATAAAAAATATCACAAAATTCTTCTAAGTCCCTCGGGAAGAGTGAAAGACGCGCACGTTCATTTTCAGAGCTCCTAGACCTTCCTATAAGAAGTTAGCCAAAAAGTAGCTTCGAAAAACGCTTAGGTTAAGTTTCAGAGTTGCTTCTAATGTACCAAAGCTGGACTTAGACATAATTTCACTCTCACAACATTATGGCTGGTTGGAGACAGTCCGAACCACAAGTACCGGGTCCATGGTTCTGGCCGTATACTGGGGGGACGGGGACGACTCCCATTAACCCCTGACTATACCGGGGATACGCTTATCACAATGCCTTTCTGGTCTGTGCTGAAGCAGGGCATTCTGGCAGCCAAGTGGCTTGACCTTTATTAGTGAGCCTGGTTACCCCCTCTCGGAACCACAGACTTAGAAATCGCCAGCTCATATACAGTGCATAAAATATATTTATATATATACCCTTATACACCATTTTAATAAAAAATATCACAAAATTCTTCTAAGTCCCTCGGGAAGAGTGAAAGACGCGCACGTTCATTTTCAGAGCTCCTAGACCTTCCTATAAGAAGTTAGCCAAAAAGTAGCTTCGAAAAACGCTTAGGTTAAGTTTCAGAGTTGCTTCTAATGTACCAAAGCTGGACTTAGACATAATTTCACTCTCACAACATTATGGCTGGTTGGAGACAGTCCGAACCACAAGTACCGGGTCCATGGTTCTGGCCGTATACTGGGGGGACGGGGACGACTCCCATTAACCCCTGACTATACCGGGGATACGCTTATCACAATGCCTTTCTGGTCTGTGCTGAAGCAGGGCATTCTGGCAGCCAAGTGGCTTGACCTTTATTAGTGAGCCTGGTTACCCCCTCTCGGAACCACAGACTTAGAAATCGCCAGCTCATATACAGTGCATAAAATATATTTATACTGTATATATACCCTTATACACCATTTTAATAAAAAATATCACAAAATTCTTCTAAGTCCCTCGGGAAGAGTAAAAGACGCGCACGTTCATTTTCAGAGTTCCTAGACCTTCCTATAAGAAGTTAGCCAAAAAGTAGCTTCGAAAAACGCTTAGGTTAAGTTTCAGAGTTGCTTCTAATGTACCAAAGCTGGACTTAGACATAATTTCACTCTCACAACATTATGGCTGGTTGGAGACAGTCCGAACCACAAGTACTGGGTCCATGGTTCTGGCCGTATACTGGGGGGACGGGGACGACTCCCATTAACCCCTGACTATACCGGGGATACGCTTATCACAATGCCTTTCTGGTCTGTGCTGAAGCAGGGCATTCTGGCAGCCAAGTGGCTTGACCTTTATTAGTGAGCCTGGTTACCCCCTCTCGGAACCACAGACTTAGAAATCGCCAGCTCATATACAGTGCATAAAATATATTTATATATATACCCTTATACACCATTTTAATAAAAAATATCACAAAATTCTTCTAAGTCCCTCGGGAAGAGTGAAAGACGCGCATGTTCATTTTCAGAGCTCCTAGACCTTCCTATAAGAAGTTAGCCAAAAAGTAGCTTCGAAAAACGCTTAGGTTAAGTTTCAGAGTTGCTTCTAATGTACCAAAGCTGGACTTAGACATAATTTCACTCTCACAACATTATGGCTGGTTGGAGACAGTCCGAACCACAAATACAGGGTCCATGGTTCTGGCCATATACTGGGGGGACGGGAACGACTCCCATTAACCCCTGACTATACCGGGGATACGCTTATCACAATGCCTTTCTGGTCTGTGCTGAAGCAGGGCATTCTGGCAGCCAATTGGCTTGACTTTTATTAGTGAGCCTGGTTACCCCCTCTCGGAACCACAGACTTAGAAATCGCCAGCTCATATACATGCATAAAATAGATTTATATATATACCCTTATACACCATTTTAATAAAAAATATCACAAAATTCTTCTAAGTCCCTCGGGAAGAGTGAAAGACGCGCACGTTCATTTTCAGAGCTCCTAGACCTTCCTATAAGAAGTTAGCCAAAAAGTAGCTTCGAAAAACGCTTAGGTTAAGTTTCAGAGTTGCATCTAATGTACCGAAGCTGGACTTAGACATAATTTCACTCTCACAACATTATGGCTGGTTGGAGACAGTCCGAACCACAAATACCGGGTCCATGGTTCTGGCCATATACTGGGGGGACGGGAACGACTCCCATTAACCCCTGACTATACCGGGGATACGCTTATCACAATGCCTTTCTGGTCTGTGCTGAAGCAGGGCATTCTGGCAGCCAATTGGCTTGACTTTTATTAGTGAGCCTGGTTACCCCCTCTCGTAACCACAGACTTAGAAATCGCCAGCTCATATACAGTGCATAAAATATATTTATATATATACCCTTATACATCATTTTAATAAAAAATATCACAAAATTCTTCTAAGTCCCTCGGGAAGAGTGAAAGACGCGCACGTTCATTTTCAGAGCTCCTAGACCTTCCTATAAGAAGTTAGCCAAAAAGTAGCTTCGAAAAACGCTTAGGTTAAGTTTCAGAGTTGCTTCTAATGTACCAAAGCTGGACTTAGACATAATTTCACTCTCACAACATTATGGCTGGTTGGAGACAGTCCGAACCACAAATACCGGGTCCATGGTTCTGGGCGTATACTGGGGGGACGGGGACGACTCCCATTAACCCCTGACTATACCGGGGATACGCTTATCACAATGCCTTACTGGTCTGTGCTGAAGCAGGGCATTCTGGCATCAAAGTAGCTTGACCTTTATTAGTGAGCCTGGTTACCCCCTCTCGGAACCACAGACTTAGAAATCGCCAGCTCATATACAGTGCATAAAATATATTTATATATATACCCTTATACACCATTTTAATAAAAAATATCACAAAATTCTTCTAAGTCCCTCGGGAAGAGTGAAAGACGCGCACGTTCATTTTCAGAGCTCCTAGACCTTCCTATAAGAAGTTAGCCAAAAAGTAGCTTCGAAAAACGCTTAGGTTAAGTTTCAGAGGTACTTCTAATGTACCAAAGCTGGACTTAGACATAATTTCACTCTCACAACATTATGGCTGGTTGGAGACAGTCCGAACCACAAGTACCGGGTCCATGGTTCTGGGCGTATAATGGGGGGACGGGGACGACTCCCATTAACCCCTGACTATACCGGGGATACGCTTATCACAATGCCTTACTGGTCTGTGCTGAAGCAGGGCATTCTGGCATCCAAGTGGCTTGACCTTTATTAGTGAGCCTGGTTACCCCCTCTCGGAACCACAGACTTAGAAATCGCCAGCTCATATACATGCATAAAATATATTTATATATATACCCTTATACACCATTTTAATAAAAAATATCACAAAATTCTTCTAAGTCCCTCGGGAAGAGTGAAAGACGCGCACGTTCATTTTCAGAGCTCCTAGACCTTCCTATAAATAGTTAGCCAAAAAGTAGCTTCGAAAAACGCTTAGGTTAAGTTCCAGAGTTGCATCTAATGTACCGAAGCTGGACTTAGACATAATTTCACTCTCACAACATTATGGCTGGTTGGAGACAGTCCGAACCACAAATACAGGGTCCATGGTTCTGGCCATATACTGGGGGGACGGGAACGACTCCCATTAACCCCTGACTATACCGGGGATACGCTTATCACAATGCCTTTCTGGTCTGTGCTGAAGCAGGGCATTCTGGCATCAAAGTAGCTTGACCTTTATTAGTGAGCCTGGTTACCCCCTCTCGGAACCACAGACTTAGAAATCGCCAGCTCATATACAGTGCATAAAATAGATTTATATATATACCCTTATACACCATTTTAATAAAAAATATCACAAAATTCTTCTAAGTCCCTCGGGAAGAGTGAAAGACGCGCACGTTCATTTTCAGAGCTCCTAGACCTTCCTATAAGAAGTTAGCCAAAAAGTAGCTTCGAAAAACGCGTAGGTTAAGTTTCAGAGTTGCTTCTAATGTACCAAAGCTGGACTTAGACATAATTTCACTCTCACAACATTATGGCTGGTTGGAGACAGTCCGAACCACAAATACCGGGTCCATGGTTCTGGCCATATACTGGGGGGACGGGGACGACTCCCATTAACCTCTGACTATACCGGGGATACGCTTATCACAATGCCTTTCTGGTCTGTGCTGAAGCAGGGCATTCTGGCAGCCAATTGGCTTGACTTTTATTAGTGAGCCTGGTTACCCCCTCTCGGAACCACAGACTTAGAAATCGCCAGCTCATATACATGCATAAAATAGATTTATATATATACCCTTATACACCATTTTAATAAAAAATATCACAAAATTCTTCTAAGTCCCTCGGGAAGAGTGAAAGACGCGCACGTTCATTTTCAGAGCTCCTAGACCTTCCTATAAGAAGTTAGCCAAAAAGTAGCTTCGAAAAACGCTTAGGTTAAGTTTCAGAGTTGCATCTAATGTACCGAAGCTGGACTTAGACATAATTTCACTCTCACAACATTATGGCTGGTTGGAGACAGTCCGAACCACAAATACCGGGTCCATGGTTCTGGCCATATACTGGGGGGACGGGAACGACTCCCATTAACCCCTGACTATACCGGGGATACGCTTATCACAATGCCTTTCTGGTCTGTGCTGAAGCAGGGCATTCTGGCAGCCAATTGGCTTGACTTTTATTAGTGAGCCTGGTTACCCCCTCTCGTAACCACAGACTTAGAAATCGCCAGCTCATATACAGTGCATAAAATATATTTATATATATACCCTTATACATCATTTTAATAAAAAATATCACAAAATTCTTCTAAGTCCCTCGGGAAGAGTGAAAGACGCGCACGTTTATTTTCAGAGCTCCTAGACATTCCTATAAGAAGTTAGCCAAAAAGTACCTTCGAAAAACGCTTAGGTTAAGTTTCAGAGTTGCTTCTAATGTACCGAAGCTGGACTTAGACATAATTTCACTCTCACAACATTATGGCTGGTTGGAGACAGTCCGAACCACAAATACCGGGTCCATGGTTCTGGCCATATACTGGGGGGACGGGGACGACTCCCATTAACCTCTGACTATACCGGGGATACGCTTATCACAATGCCTTACTGGTCTGTGCTGAAGCAGGGCATTCTGGCAGACAATTGGCTTGACTTTTATTAGTGAGCCTGGTTACCCCTCTCGGAACCACAGACTTAGAAATCGCCAGCTCATATACATGCATAAAATATATTTATATATATACCCTTATACACCATTTTAATAAAAAATATCACAAAATTCTTCTAAGTCCCTCGGGAAGAGTGAAAGACGCGCACCTTCATTTTCAGAGCTCCTAGACCTTCCTATAAGAAGTTTGCCAAAAAGTAGCTTCGAAAAACGCTTAGGTTAAGTTTCAGAGTTGCTTCTAATGTACCAAAGCTGGACTTAGACATAATTTCACTCTCACAACATTATGGCTGGTTGGAGACAGTCCGAACCACAAGTACCGGGTCCATGGTTCTGGCCGTATACTGGGGGGACGGGGACGACTCCCATTAACCCCTGACTATACCGGAGATACGCTTATCACAATGCCTTTCTGGTCTGTGCTGAAGCAGGGCATTCTGGCAGCCAAGTGGCTTGACCTTTATTAGTGAGCCTGGTTACCCCCTCTCGGAACCACAGACTTAGAAATCGCCAGCTCATATACAGTGCATAAAATATATTTATATATATACCCTTATACACCATTTTAATAAAAAATATCACAAAATTCTTCTAAGTCCCTCGGGAAGAGTGAAAGACGCGCACGTTCATTTTCAGAGCTCCTAGACATTCCTATAAGAAGTTAGCCAAAAAGTACCTTCGAAAAACGCTTAGGTTAAGTTTCAGAGTTGCTTCTAATGTACCGAAGCTGGACTTAGACATAATTTCACTCTCACAACATTATGGCTGTTTGGAGACAGTCCGAACCACAAGTACCGGGTCCATGGTTCTGGGCGTATACTGGGGGGACGGGGACGACTCCCATTAACCCCTGACTATATCGGGGATACGCTTATCACAATGCCTTACTGGTCTGTGCTGAAGCAGGGCATTCTGGCATCCAAGTGGCTTGACCTTTATTAGTGAGCCTGGTTACCCCCTCTCGGAACCACAGACTTAGAAATCGCCAGCTCATATACAGTGCATAAAATATATTTATATATATACCCTTATACACCATTTTAATAAAAAATATCACAAAATTCTTCTAAGTCCCTCGGGAAGAGTGAAAGACGCGCACGTTCATTTTCAGAGCTCCTAGACCTTCCTATAAGAAGTTAGCCAAAAAGTAGCTTCGAAAAACGCTTAGGTTAAGTTTCAGAGTTGCTTCTAATGTACCAAAGCTTTACTAAGACATAATTTCACTCTCACAACATTATGGCTGGTTGGAGACAGTCCAAACCATAATTACCGGGTCCATGGTTCTGGGCGTATACTGGGGGGACGGGGACGACTCCCATTAACCCCTGACTGTACCGGGGATACGCTTATCACAATGCCTTTCTGGTCTGTGCTGAAGCAGGGCATTCTGGCAGCCAATTGGCTTGACTTTTATTAGTGAGCCTGGTTACCCCCTCTCGGAACCACAGACTTAGAAATCGCCAGCTCATATACATGCATAAAATATATTTATATATATACCCTTATACACCATTTTAATAAAAAATATCACAAAATTCTTCTAAGTACCTCAGGAAGAGTGAAAGACGCGCACGTTTATTTTCAGAGCTCCTAGACATTCCTATAAGAAGTTAGCCAAAAAGTACCTTCGAAAAACGCTTAGGTTAAGTTTCAGAGTTGCTTCTAATGTACCGAAGCTGGACTTAGACATAATTTCACTCTCACAACATTATGGCTGGTTGGAGACAGTCCGAACCACAAATACCGGGTCCATGGTTCTGGCCATATACTGGGGGGACGGGGACGACTCCCATTAACCTCTGACTATACCGGGGATACGCTTATCACAATGCCTTACTGGTCTGTGCTGAAGCAGGGCATTCTGGCAGACAATTGGCTTGACTTTTATTAGTGAGCCTGGTTACCCCTCTCGGAACCACAGACTTAGAAATCGCCAGCTCATATACATGCATAAAATATATTTATATATATACCCTTATACACCATTTTAATAAAAAATATCACAAAATTCTTCTAAGTCCCTCGGGAAGAGTGAAAGACGCGCACCTTCATTTTCAGAGCTCCTAGACCTTCCTATAAGAAGTTTGCCAAAAAGTAGCTTCGAAAAACGCTTAGGTTAAGTTTCAGAGTTGCTTCTAATGTACCAAAGCTGGACTTAGACATAATTTCACTCTCACAACATTATGGCTGGTTGGAGACAGTCCGAACCACAAGTACCGGGTCCATGGTTCTGGCCGTATACTGGGGGGACGGGGACGACTCCCATTAACCCCTGACTATACCGGAGATACGCTTATCACAATGCCTTTCTGGTCTGTGCTGAAGCAGGGCATTCTGGCAGCCAAGTGGCTTGACCTTTATTAGTGAGCCTGGTTACCCCCTCTCGGAACCACAGACTTAGAAATCGCCAGCTCATATACAGTGCATAAAATATATTTATATATATACCCTTATACACCATTTTAATAAAAAATATCACAAAATTCTTCTAAGTCCCTCGGGAAGAGTGAAAGACGCGCACGTTCATTTTCAGAGCTCCTAGACATTCCTATAAGAAGTTAGCCAAAAAGTACCTTCGAAAAACGCTTAGGTTAAGTTTCAGAGTTGCTTCTAATGTACCGAAGCTGGACTTAGACATAATTTCACTCTCACAACATTATGGCTGGTTGGAGACAGTCCGAACCACAAATACCGGGTCCATGGTTCTGGCCATATACTGGGGGGACGGGGACGACTCCCATTAACCTCTGACTATACCGGGGATACGCTTATCACAATGCCTTTCTGGTCTGTGCTGAAGCAGGGCATTCTGGCAGCCAATTGGCTTGACTTTTATTAGTGAGCCTGGTTACCCCCTCTCGGAACCACAGACTTAGAAATCGCCAGCTCATATACATGCATAAAATATATTTATATATATACCCTTATACACCAATTTAATAAAAAATATCACAAAATTCTTCTATGTCCCTCGGTAAGAGTGAAAGACGCGCACATTCATTTTTAGAGCTCCTAGACCTTCCTATAAGAAGTTAGCCAAAAAGTAGCTTCGAAAAACGCTTAGGTTAAGTTTCAGAGTTGCTTCTAATGTACCGAAGCTGGAATTAGACATAATTTCACTCTCACAACATTATGGCTGGTTGGAGACAGTCCGAACCACAAATACCGGGTCCATGGTTCTGGCCATATACTGGGGGGACGGGGACGACTCCCATTAACCCCTGACTATACCGGGGATACGCTTATCACAATGCCTTACTGGTCTGTGCTGAAGCAGGGCATTCTGGCAGCCAAGTTGCTTGACCTTTATTAGTGAGCCTGGTTACCCCCTCTCGGAACCACAGACTTAGAAATCGCCAGCTCATATACAGTGCATAAAATATATTTATATATATACCCTTATACACCATTTTAATAAAAAATATCACAAAATTCTTCTAAGTCCCTCGGAAAGAGTGAAAGACGCGCACGTTCATTTTCAGAGCTCCTAGACCTTCCTATAAGAAGTTAGCCAAAAAGTAGCTTCGAAAAACGCTTAGGTTAAGTCTCAGAGTTGCATCTAATGTACTGAAGCTGGACTTAGACATAATTTCACTCTCACAACATTATGGCTGGTTGGAGACAGTCCGAACCACAAATACCGGGTCCATGGTTCTGGCCATATACTGGGGGGACGGGGACGACTCCCATTAACCCCTGACTATACCGGGGATACGCTTATCACAATGCCTTACTGGTCTGTGCTGAAGCAGGGCATTCTGGCAGCCAAGTTGCTTGACCTTTATTAGTGAGCCTGGTTACCCCCTCTCGGAACAACAGACTTAGAAATCGCCAGCTCATATACAGTGCATAAAATATATTTATATATATACCCTTATACACCATTTTAATAAAAAATATCACAAAATTCTTCTAAGTCCCTCGGGAAGAGTGAAAGACGCGCACGTTCATTTTCAGAGCTCCTAGACCTTCCTATAAGAAGTTAGCCAAAAAGTAGCTTCGAAAAACGCTTAGGTTAAGTTTCAGAGTTGCTTCTAATGTACCGAAGCTGGAATTAGACATAATTTCACTCTCACAACATTATGGCTGGTTGGAGACAGTCCGAACCACAAATACCGGGTCCATGGTTCTGGCCATATACTGGGGGGACGGGGACGACTCCCATTAACCCCTGACTATACCGGGGATACGCTTATCACAATGCCTTACTGGTCTGTGCTGAAGCAGGGCATTCTGGCAGCCAAGTTGCTTGACCTTTATTAGTGAGCCTGGTTACCCCCTCTCGGAACCACAGACTTAGAAATCGCCAGCTCATATACAGTGCATAAAATATATTTATATATATACCCTTATACACCATTTTAATAAAAAATATCACAAAATTCTTCTAAGTCCCTCGGGAAGAGTAAAAGACGCGCACGGTCATTTTCAGAGCTCCTAGACCTTCCTATAAGAAGTTAGCCAAAAAGTAGCTTCAAAAAACGCTTAGGTTAAGTTTCAGAGTTGCTTCTAATGTACCGAAGCTGGAATTAGACATAATTTCACTCTCACAACATTATGGCTGGTTGGAGACAGTCCGAACAACAAGTACTGGGTCCATGGTTCTGGGCGTATACTGGGGGGACGGGGACGACTCCCATTAACCCCTGACTATACCGGGGATACGCTTATCACAATGCCTTACTGGTCTGTGCTGAAGCAGGGCATTCTGGCAGCCAAGTTGCTTGACCTTTATTAGTTAGCCTGGTTACCCCCTCTCGGAACCACAGACTTAGAAATCGCCAGCTCATATACAGTGCATAAAATATATTTATATATATACCCTTATACACCATTTTAATAAAAAATATCACAAAATTCTTCTAAGTCCCTCGGAAAGAGTGAAAGACGCGCACGTTCATTTTCAGAGCTCCTAGACCTTCCTATAAGAAGTTAGCCAAAAAGTAGCTTCGAAAAACGCTTAGGTTAAGTCTCAGAGTTGCATCTAATGTACTGAAGCTGGACTTAGACATAATTTCACTCTCACAACATTATGGCTGGTTGGAGACAGTCCGAACCACAAATACCGGGTCCATGGTTCTGGCCATATACTGGGGGGACGGGGACGACTCCCATTAACCCCTGACTATACCGGGGATACGCTTATCACAATGCCTTACTGGTCTGTGCTGAAGCAGGGCATTCTGGCAGCCAAGTTGCTTGACCTTTATTAGTGAGCCTGGTTACCCCCTCTCGGAACAACAGACTTAGAAATCGCCAGCTCATATACAGTGCATAAAATATATTTATATATATACCCTTATACACCATTTTAATAAAAAATATCACAAAATTCTTCTAAGTCCCTCGGGAAGAGTGAAAGACGCGCACGTTCATTTTCAGAGCTCCTAGACCTTCCTATAAGAAGTTAGCCAAAAAGTAGCTTCGAAAAACGCTTAGGTTAAGTTTCAGAGTTGCTTCTAATGTACCGAAGCTGGAATTAGACATAATTTCACTCTCACAACATTATGGCTGGTTGGAGACAGTCCGAACCACAAATACCGGGTCCATGGTTCTGGCCATATACTGGGGGGACGGGGACGACTCCCATTAACCCCTGACTATACCGGGGATACGCTTATCACAATGCCTTTCTGGTCTGTGCTGAAGCAGGGCATTCTGGCAGCCAATTGGCTTGACTTTTATTAGTGAGCCTGGTTACCCCCTCTCGTAACCACAGACTTAGAAATCGCCAGCTCATATACAGTGCATAAAATATATTTATATATATACCCTTATACATCATTTTAATAAAAAATATCACAAAATTCTTCTAAGTCCCTCAGGAAGAGTGAAAGACGCGCACGTTCATTTTCAGAGCTCCTAGATATTCCTATAAGAAGTTAGCCAAAAAGTAGCTTCGAAAAACGCTTAGGTTAAGTTTCAGAGTTGCTTCTAATGTACTGTACCAAAGCTGGACTTAGACATAATTTCACTCTCACAACATTATGGCTGGTTGGAGACAGTCCGAACCACAAGTACCGGGTCCATGGTTCTGGGTGTATACTGGGGGGACGGGGACGACTCCCATTAACCCCTGACTATACCGGGGATACGCTTATCACAATGCCTTACTGGTCTGTGCTGAAGCAGGGCATTCTGGCATCCAAGTGGCTTGACCTTTATTAGTGAGCCTGGTTACCCCCTCTCGGAACCACAGACTTAGAAATCGCCAGCTCATATACAGTGCATAAAATATATTTATATATATACCCTTATACACCATTTTAATAAAAAATATCACAAAATTCTTCTAAGTCCCTCGGGAAGAGTGAAAGACGCGCACGTTCATTTTTAGAGCTCCTAGACCTTCCTATAAGAAGTTAGCCAAAAAGTAGCTTCGAAAAACGCTTAGGTTAAGTTTCAGAGGTACTTCTTATGTACCAAAGCTGGACTTAGACATAATTTCACTCTCACAACATTATGGCTGTTTGGAGACAGTCCAAACCATAATTACCGGGTCCATGGTTCTGGGCGTATACTGGGGGGACGGGGACGACTCCCATTAACCCCTGACTGTACCGGGGATACGCTTATCACAATGCCTTTCTGGTCTGTGCTGAAGCAGGGCATTCTGGCAGCCAATTGGCTTGACTTTTATTAGTGAGCCTGGTTACCCCCTCTCGGATCCACAGACTTAGAAATCGCCAGCTCATATACATGCATAAAATATATTTATATATATACCCTTATACACCATTTTAATAAAAAATATCACAAAATTCTTCTAAGTCCCTCGGGAAGAGTGAAAGACGCGCACGTTCATTTTCAGAGCTCCTAGACCTTCCTATAAGAAGTTAGCCAAAAAGTAGCTTCGAAAAACGCTTAGGTTAAGTTTCAGAGTTGCATCTAATGTACCGAAGCTGGACTTAGACATAATTTCACTCTCACAACATTATGGCTGGTTGGAGACAGTCCGAACCACAAATACCGGGTCCATGGTTCTGGCCATATACTGGGGGGACGGGGACGACTCCCATTAAACCCTGACTATACCGGGGATACGCTTATCACAATGCCTTTCTGGTCTGTGCTGAAGCAGGGCATTCTGGCAGCCAATTGGCTTGACTTTTATTAGTGAGCCTGGTTACCCCCTCTCGTAACCACAGACTTAGAAATCGCCAGCTCATATACAGTGCATAAAATATATTTATATATATACCCTTATACAGTACATCATTTTAATAAAAAATATCACAAAATTCTTCTAAGTCCCTCAGGAAGAGCGAAAGACGCGCACGTTCATTTTCAGAGCTCCTAGACATTCCTATAAGAAGTTAGCCAAAAAGTACCTTCGAAAAACGCTTAGGTTAAGTGTCAGAGTTGCTTCTAATGTACCGAAGCTGGACTTAGACATAATTTCACTCTCACAACATTATGGCGGGTTGGAGACAGTCCGAACCACAAATACCGGGTCCATGGTTCTGGCCATATACTGGGGGGACGGGGACGACTCCCATTAACCTCTGACTATACCGGGGATACGCTTATCACAATGCCTTTCTGGTCTGTGCTGAAGCAGGGCATTCTGGCAGCCAATTGGCTTGACTTTTATTAGTGAGCCTGGTTACCCCCTCTCGTAACCACAGACTTAGAAATCGCCAGCTCATATACAGTGCATAAAATATATTTATATATATACCCTTATACAGTACATCATTTTAATAAAAAATATCACAAAATTCTTCTAAGTCCCTCAGGAAGAGTGAAAGACGCGCACGTTCATTTTCAGAGCTCCTAGACATTCCTATAAGAAGTTAGCCAAAAAGTAGCTTCGAAAAACGCTTAGGTTAAGTTTCAGAGGTACTTCTAATGTACCAAAGCTGGACTTAGACATAATTTCACTCTCACAACATTATGGCTGGTTGGAGACAGTCCAAACCATAATTACCGGGTCCATGGTTCTGGGCGTATACTGGGGGGACGGGGACGACTCCCATTAACCCCTGACTGTACCGGGGATACGCTTATCACAATGCCTTTCTGGTCTGTGCTGAAGCAGGGCATTCTGGCAGCCAATTGGCTTGACTTTTATTAGTGAGCCTGGTTACCCCCTCTCGGATCCACAGACTTAGGAATCGCCAGCTCATATACATGCATAAAATATATTTATATATATACCCTTATACACCATTTTAATAAAAAATATCACAAAATTCTTCTAAGTCCCTCGGGAAGAGTGAAAGACGCGCACGTTCATTTTCAGAGCTCCTAGACCTTCCTATAAGAAGTTAGCCAAAAAGTAGCTTCGAAAAACGCTTAGGTTAAGTTTCAGAGTTGCATCTAATGTACCGAAGCTGGACTTAGACATAATTTCACTCTCACAACATTATGGCTGGTTGGAGACAGTCCGAACCACAAATACCGGGTCCATGGTTCTGGCCATATACTGGGGGGACGGGGACGACTCCCATTAAACCCTGACTATACCGGGGATACGCTTATCACAATGCCTTACTGGTCTGTGCTGAAGCAGGGCATTCTGGCAGCCAATTGGCTTGACTTTTATTAGTGAGCCTGGTTACACCCTCTCGTAACCACAGACTTAGAAATCGCCAGCTCATATACAGTGCATAAAATATATTTATATATATACCCTTATACAGTACATCATTTTAATAAAAAATATCACAAAATTCTTCTAAGTCCCTCAGGAAGAGCGAAAGACGCGCACGTTCATTTTCAGAGCTCCTAGACATTCCTATAAGAAGTTAGCCAAAAAGTACCTTCGAAAAACGCTTAGGTTAAGTGTCAGAGTTGCTTCTAATGTACCGAAGCTGGACTTAGACATAATTTCACTCTCACAACATTATGGCTGGTTGGAGACAGTCCGAACCACAAATACCGGGTCCATGGTTCTGGCCATATACTGGGGGGACGGGGACGACTCCCATTAACCTCTGACTATACCGGGGATACGCTTATCACAATGCCTTACTGGTCTGTGCTGAAGCAGGGCATTCTGGCAGCCAATTGTCTTGACTTTTATTAGTGAGCCTGGTTACCCCCTCTCGGAACCACAGACTTAGAAATCGCCAGCTCATATACATGCATAAAATATATTTATATATATACCCTTATACAGTACATCATTTTAATAAAAAATATCACAAAATTCTTCTAAGTCCCTCAGGAAGAGTGAAAGACGCGCACGTTCATTTTCAGAGCTCCTAGACCTTCCTATAAGAAGTTAGCCAAAAAGTAGCTTCGAAAAACGCTTACTGTAGGTTAAGTTTCAGAGTTGCTTCTAATGTACCAAAGCTGGACTTAGAAATAATTTCACTCTCACAACATTATGGCTGGTTGGAGACAGTCCGAACCACAAATACCGGGTCCATGGTTCTGGCCATATACTGGGGGGACGGGGACGACTCCCATTAACCCCTGACTATACCGGGGATACGCTTATCACAATGCCTTTCTGGTCTGTGCTGAAGCAGGGCATTCTGGCAGCCAATTGGCTTGACTTTTATTAGTGAGCCTGGTTACCCCCTCTCGGAACCACAGACTTAGAAATCGCCAGCTCATATAGAGTGCATAAAATATATTTATATATATACCCTTATACATCATTTTAATAAAAAATATCACAAAATTCTTCTAAGTCCCTCAGGAAGAGTGAAAGACGCGCACGTTCATTTTCAGAGCTCCTAGACATTCCTATAAGAAGTTAGCCAAAAAGTACCTTCGAAAAACGCTTAGGTTAAGTTTCAGAGTTGCTTCTAATGTACCGAAGCTGGACTTAGACATAATTTCACTCTCACAACATTATGGCTGGTTGGAGACACTCCGAACCACAAATACCGGGTCCATGGTTCTGGCCATATACTGGGGGGACGGGGACGACTCCCATTAACCCCTGACTATACCGGGGATACGCTTATCACAATGCCTTTCTGGTCTGTGCTGAAGCAGGGCATTCTGGCAGCCAATTGGCTTGACTTTTATTAGTGAGCCTGGTTACCCCCTCTCGTAACCACAGACTTAGAAATCGCCAGCTCATATACAGTGCATAAAATATATTTATATATATACCCTTATACATCATTTTAATAAAAAATATCACAAAATTCTTCTAAGTCCCTCAGGAAGAGTGAAAGACGCGCACGTTTATTTTCAGAGCTCCTAGACATTCCTATAAGAAGTTAGCCAAAAAGTAGCTTCGAAAAACGCTTAGGTTAAGTTTCAGAGTTGCTTCTAATGTACCAAAGCTGGACTTAGACATAATTTCACTCTCACAACATTATGGCTGGTTGGAGACAGTCCGAACCACAAGTACCGGGTCCATGGTTCTGGGCGTATACTGGGGGGACGGGGACGACTCCCATTAACCCCTGACTATACCGGGGATACGCTTATCACAATGCCTTACTGGTCTGTGCTGAAGCAGGGCATTCTGGCATCCAAGTGGCTTGACCTTTATTAGTGAGCCTGGTTACCCCCTCTCGGAACCACAGACTTAGAAATCGCCAGCTCATATACAGTGCATAAAATATATTTATATATATACCCTTATACACCATTTTAATAAAAAATATCACAAAATTCTTCTAAGTCCCTCGGGAAGAGTGAAAGACGCGCACGTTAATTTTTAGAGCTCCTAGACCTTCCTATAAGAAGTTAGCCAAAAAGTAGCTTCGAAAAACGCTTAGGTTAAGTTTCAGAGGTACTTCTAATGTACCAAAGCTGGACTTAGACATAATTTCACTCTCACAACATTATGGCTGTTTGGAGACAGTCCGAACCACAAGTACCGGGTCCATGGTTCTGGGCGTATACTGGGGGGACGGGGACGACTCCCATTAACCCCTGACTATATCGGGGATACGCTTATCACAATGCCTTACTGGTCTGTGCTGAAGCAGGGCATTCTGGCATCCAAGTGGCTTGACCTTTATTAGTGAGCCTGGTTACCCCCTCTCGGAACCACAGACTTAGAAATCGCCAGCTCATATACAGTGCATAAAATATATTTATATATATACCCTTATACATCATTTTAATAAAAAATATCACAAAATTCTTCTAAGTCCCTCAGGAAGAGTGAAAGACGCGCACGTTTATTTTCAGAGCTCCTAGACATTCCTATAAGAAGTTAGCCAAAAAGTAGCTTCGAAAAACGCTTAGGTTAAGTTTCAGAGTTGCTTCTAATGTACCAAAGCTGGACTTAGACATAATTTCACTCTCACAACATTATGGCTGGTTGGAGACAGTCCGAACCACAAGTACCGGGTCCATGGTTCTGGGCGTATACTGGGGGGACGGGGACGACTCCCATTAACCCCTGACTATACCGGGGATACGCTTATCACAATGCCTTACTGGTCTGTGCTGAAGCAGGGCATTCTGGCATCCAAGTGGCTTGACCTTTATTAGTGAGCCTGGTTACCCCCTCTCGGAACTACAGACTTAGAAATCGCCAGCTCATATACAGTGCATAAAATATATTTATATGTATACCCTTATACACCATTTTAATAAAAAATATCACAAAATTCTTCTAAGTCCCTCGGGAAGAGTGAAAGACGCGCACGTTAATTTTTAGAGCTCCTAGACCTTCCTATAAGAAGTTAGCCAAAAAGTAGCTTCGAAAAACGCTTAGGTTAAGTTTCAGAGGTACTTCTAATGTACCAAAGCTGGACTTAGACATAATTTCACTCTCACAACATTATGGCTGTTTGGAGACAGTCCGAACCACAAGTACCGGGTCCATGGTTCTGGGCGTATACTGGGGGGACGGGGACGACTCCCATTAACCCCTGACTATATCGGGGATACGCTTATCACAATGCCTTACTGGTCTGTGCTGAAGCAGGGCATTCTGGCATCCAAGTGGCTTGACCTTTATTAGTGAGCCTGGTTACCCCCTCTCGGAACCACAGACTTAGAAATCGCCAGCTCATATACAGTGCATAAAATATATTTATATATATACCCTTATACACCATTTTAATAAAAAATATCACAAAATTCTTCTAAGTCCCTCGGGAAGAGTGAAAGACGCGCACGTTCATTTTCAGAGCTCCTAGACCTTCCTATAAGAAGTTAGCCAAAAAGTAGCTTCGAAAAACGCTTAGGTTAAGTTTCAGAGTTGCTTCTAATGTACCAAAGCTTTACTTAGACATAATTTCACTCTCACAACATTATGGCTGGTTGGAGACAGTCCAAACCATAATTACCGGGTCCATGGTTCTGGGCGTATACTGGGGGGACGGGGACGACTCCCATTAACCCCTGACTGTACCGGGGATACGCTTATCACAATGCCTTTCTGGTCTGTGCTGAAGCAGGGCATTCTGGCAGCCAATTGGCTTGACTTTTATTAGTGAGCCTGGTTACCCCCTCTCGGAACCACAGACTTAGAAATCGCCAGCTCATATACATGCATAAAATATATTTATATATATACCCTTATACACCATTTTAATAAAAAATATCACAAAATTCTTCTAAGTACCTCAGGAAGAGTGAAAGACGCGCACGTTTATTTTCAGAGCTCCTAGACATTCCTATAAGAAGTTAGCCAAAAAGTACCTTCGAAAAACGCTTAGGTTAAGTTTCAGAGTTGCTTCTAATGTACCGAAGCTGGACTTAGACATAATTTCACTCTCACAACATTATGGCTGGTTGGAGACAGTCCGAACCACAAATACCGGGTCCATGGTTCTGGCCATATACTGGGGGGACGGGGACGACTCCCATTAACCTCTGACTATACCGGGGATACGCTTATCACAATGCCTTACTGGTCTGTGCTGAAGCAGGGCATTCTGGCAGACAATTGGCTTGACTTTTATTAGTGAGCCTGGTTACCCCTCTCGGAACCACAGACTTAGAAATCGCCAGCTCATATACATGCATAAAATATATTTATATATATACCCTTATACACCATTTTAATAAAAAATATCACAAAATTCTTCTAAGTCCCTCGGGAAGAGTGAAAGACGCGCACGTTCATTTTCAGAGCTCCTAGACCTTTCTATAAGAAGTTAGCCAAAAAGTAGCTTCGAAAAACGCTTAGGTTAAGTTTCAGAGTTGCATCTAATGTACCGAAGCTGGACTAAGACATAATTTCACTCACAACATTATGGCTGGTTGGAGACAGTCCGAACCACAAATACCGGGTCCATGGTTCTGGCCATATACTGGGGGGACGGGGACGACTCCCATTAACCCCTGACTATACGGGGGATACGCTTATCACAATGCCTTACTGGTCTGTGCTGAAGCAGGGCATTCTGGCAGCCAAGTGGCTTGACCTTTATTAGTGAGCCTGGTTACCCCCTCTCGGAACCACAGACTTAGAAATCGCCAGCTCATATACAGTGCATAAAATATATTTATATATATACCCTTATACATCATTTTAATAAAAAATATCACAAAATTCTTCTAAGTCTCTCAAGAAGAGTGAAAGACGCGCACGTTCATTTTCAGAGCTCCTAGACCTTCCTATAAGAAGTTAGCCAAAAAGTAGCTTCGAAAAACGCTTAGGTTAAGTTTCAGAGTTGCATCTAATGTACTTAAGCTGGACTTAGACATAATTTCACTCTCACAACATTATGGCTGGTTGGAGACAGTCCGAACCACAAATACCGGGTCCATGGTTCTGGCCATATACTGGGGGGACGGGGACGACTCCCATTAACCCCTGACTATACCGGGGATACGCTTATCACAATGCCTTTCTGGTCTGTGCTGAAGCAGGGCATTCTGGCAGCCAATTGGCTTGACTTTTATTAGTGAGCCTGGTTACCCCCTCTCGGAACCACAGACTTAGAAATCGCCAGCTCATATAGAGTGCATAAAATATATTTATATATATACCCTTATACATCATTTTAATAAAAAATATCACAAAATTCTTCTAAGTCCCTCAGGAATTTTGAAAGACGCGCACGTTCATTTTCAGAGCTCCTAGACATTCCTATAAGAAGTTAACCAAAAAGTACCTTCGAAAAACGCTTAGGTTAAGTTTCAGAGTTGCTTCTAATGTACCGAAGCTGGACTTAGACATAATTTCACTCTCACAACATTATGGCTGGTTGGAGACACGCCGAACCACAAATACCGGGTCCATGGTTCTGGCCATATACTGGGGGAACGGGGACGACTCCCATTAACCCCTGACTATACCGGGGATACGCTTATCACAATGCCTTACTGGTCTGTGCTGAAGCAGGGCATTGTGGCAGCCAAGTGGCTTGACCTTTATTAGTGAGCCTGGTTACCCCCTCTTGGAACCACAGACTTAAAAATCGCCAGCTCATATACAGTGCATAAAATATATTTATATATATACCCTTATACATCATTTTAATAAAAAATTTCACAAAATTCTTCTAAGTCCCTCAGGAAGAGTGAAAGACGCGCACGTTCATTTTCAGAGCTCCTAGACCTTCCTATAAGAAGTTAGCCAAAAAGTAGCTTCGAAAAACGCTTAGGTTAAGTTTCAGAGTTGCTTCTAATGTACCGAAGCTAGACTTAGACATACTGTAATTTCACTCTCACGACATTATGGCTGGTTGGAGACAGTCCGAACCACAAATACCGAGTCCATGGTTCTGGCCATATACTGGGGGGACGGGGACGACTCCCATTAACCCCTGACTATACCGGGGATACGCGTATCACACTGCCTTACTGGTCTGTGCAGAAGCAGGGCATTCTGGCAGCCAAGTGGCTTGACCTTTATTAGTGAGCCTGGTTACCCCCTCTCGGAACCACAGACTTAGAAATCGCCAGCTCATATACAGTGCAACAAATATATTTATATATATACCCTTTTTTACCATTTTAATAAAAAATATCACAAAATTCTTCTAAGTCCCTCGGGAAGAGTGAAAGACGCGCACGTTCATTTTCAGAGCTCCTAGACCTTCCTATAAGAAGTTAGCCAAAAAGTAGCTTCGAAAAACGCTTAGGTTAAGTTTCAGAGTTGCTTCTAATGTACCAAAGCTGGACTTAGACATAATTTCACTCTCACAACATTATGGCTGGTTGGAGACAGTCCGAACCACAAGTACCGGGTCCATGGTTCTGGCCGTATACTGGGGGGACGGGGACGACTCCCATTAACCCCTGACTATACCGGGGATACGCTTATCACAATGCCTTTCTGGTCTGTGCTGAAGCAGGGCATTCTGGCAGCCAAGTGGCTTGACCTTTATTAGTGAGCCTGGTTACCCCCTCTCGGAACCACAGACTTAGAAATCGCCAGCTCATATACAGTGCATAAAATATATTTATATATATACCCTTATACACCATTTTAATAAAAAATATCACAAAATTCTTCTAAGTCCCTCGGGAAGAGTGAAAGACGCGCACGTTCATTTTCAGAGCTCCTAGACCTTCCTATAAGAAGTTAGCCAAAAAGTCGCTTCGAAAAACGCTTAGGTTAAGTTCCAGAGTTGCATCTAATGTACCGAAGCTGGACTTAGACATAATTTCACTCTCACAACATTATGGCTGGTTGGAGACAGTCCGAACCACAAATACAGGGTCCATGGTTCTGGCCATATACTGGGGGGACGGGAACGACTCCCATTAACCCCTGACTATACCGGGGATACGCTTATCACAATGCCTTTCTGGTCTGTGCTGAAGCAGGGCATTCTGGCAGCCAATTGGCTTGACTTTTATTAGTGAGCCTGGTTACCCCCTCTCGGAACCACAGACTTAGAAATCGCCAGCTCATATTCATGCATAAAATATATTTATATATATACCCTTATACACCATTTTAATAAAAAATATCACAAAATTCTTCTAAGTCCCTCGGGAAGAGTGAAAGACGCGCACGTTCATTTTCAGAGCTCCTAGACCTTCCTATAAGAAGTTAGCCAAAAAGTAGCTTCGAAAAACGCGTAGGTTAAGTTTCAGAGTTGCATCTAATGTACCGAAGCTGGACTTAGACATAATTTCACTCTCACAACATTATGGCTGGTTGGAGACAGTCCGAACCACAAATACCGGGTCCATGGTTCTGGCCATATACTGGGGGGACGGGAACGACTCCCATTAACCCCTGACTATACCGGGGATACGCTTATCACAATGCCTTTCTGGTCTGTGCTGAAGCAGGGCATTCTGGCAGCCAATTGGCTTGACTTTTATTAGTGAGCCTGGTTACCCCCTCTCGTAACCACAGACTTAGAAATCGCCAGCTCATATACAGTGCATAAAATATATTTATATATATACCCTTATACATCATTTTAATAAAAAATATCACAAAATTCTTCTAAGTCCCTCGGGAAGAGTGAAAGACGCGCACGTTCATTTTCAGAGCTCCTAGACCTTCCTATAAGAAGTTAGCCAAAAAGTAGCTTCGAAAAACGCTTAGGTTAAGTTTCAGAGTTGCTTCTAATGTACCAAAGCTGGACTTAGACATAATTTCACTCTCACAACATTATGGCTGGTTGGAGACAGTCCGAACCACAAATACCGGGTCCATGGTTCTGGGCGTATACTGGGGGGACGGGGACGACTCCCATTAACCCCTGACTATACCGGGGATACGCTTATCACAATGCCTTACTGGTCTGTGCTGAAGCAGGGCATTCTGGCATCAAAGTAGCTTGACCTTTATTAGTGAGCCTGGTTACCCCCTCTCGGAACCACAGACTTAGAAATCGCCAGCTCATATACAGTGCATAAAATATATTTATATATATACCCTTATACATCATTTTAATAAAAAATATCACAAAATTCTTCTAAGTCCCTCGGGAAGAGTGAAAGACGCGCACGTTCATTTTCAGAGCTCCTAGACCTTCCTATAAGAAGTTAGCCAAAAAGTAGCTTCGAAAAACGCTTAGGTTAAGTTTCAGAGGTACTTCTAATGTACCAAAGCTGGACTTAGACATAATTTCACTCTCACAACATTATGGCTGGTTGGAGACAGTCCGAACCACAAGTACCGGGTCCATGGTTCTGGGCGTATAATGGGGGGACGGGGACGACTCCCATTAACCCCTGACTATACCGGGGATACGCTTATCACAATGCCTTACTGGTCTGTGCTGAAGCAGGGCATTCTGGCATCCAAGTGGCTTGACCTTTATTAGTGAGCCTGGTTACCCCCTCTCGGAACCACAGACTTAGAAATCGCCAGCTCATATACATGCATAAAATAGATTTATATATATACCCTTATACACCATTTTAATAAAAAATATCACAAAATTCTTCTAAGTCCCTCGGGAAGAGTGAAAGACGTGCACGTTCATTTTCAGAGCTCCTAGACCTTCCTATAAGAAGTTAGCCAAAAAGTAGCTTCGAAAAACGCTTAGGTTAAGTTTCAGAGTTGCTTCTAATGTACCAAAGCTGGACTTAGACATAATTTCACTCTCACAACATTATGGCTGGTTGGAGACAGTCCGAACCACAAATACCGGGTCCATGGTTCTGGCCATATACTGGGGGGACGGGGACGACTCCCATTAACCTCTGACTATACCGGGGATACGCTTATCACAATGCCTTTCTGGTCTGTGCTGAAGCAGGGCATTCTGGCAGCCAATTGGCTTGACTTTTATTAGTGAGCCTGGTTACCCCCTCTCGGAACCACAGACTTAGAAATCGCCAGCTCATATACATGCATAAAATATATTTATATATATACACTTATACACCATTTTAATAAAAAATATCACAAAATTCTTCTAAGTCCCTCGGGAAGAGTGAAAGACGCGCACGTTCATTTTCAGAGCTCCTAGACCTTCCTATAAGAAGTTAGCCAAAAAGTAGCTTCGAAAAACGCTTAGGTTAAGTTTCAGAGTTGCTTCTAATGTACCAAAGCTGGACTTAGACATAATTTCACTCTCACAACATTATGGCTGGTTGGAGACAGTCCGAACCACAAATACCGGGTCCATGGTTCTGGCCATATACTGGGGGGACGGGAACGACTCCCATTAACCCCTGATTATACCGGGGATACGCTTATCACAATGCCTTTCTGGTCTGTGCTGAAGCAGGGCAATCTGGCAGCCAATTGGCTTGACTTTTATTAGTGAGCCTGGTTACCCCCTCTCGTAACCACAGACTTAGAAATCGCCAGCTCATATACAGTGCATAAAATATATTTATATATATACCCTTATACATCATTTTAATAAAAAATATCACAAAATTCTTCTAAGTCCCTCAGGAAGAGTGAAAGACGCGCACGTTCATTTTCAGAGCTCCTAGACATTCCTATAAGAAGTTAGCCAAAAAGTACCTTCGAAAAACGCTTAGGTTAAGTTTCAGAGTTGCTTCTAATGTACCGAAGCTGGACTTAGACATAATTTCACTCTCACAACATTATGGCTGGTTGGAGACAGTCCGAACCACAAGTACCGGGTCCATGGTTCTGGGCGTATAATGGGGGGACGGGGACGACTCCCATTAACCCCTGACTATACCGGGGATACGCTTATCACAATGCCTTACTGGTCTGTGCTGAAGCAGGGCATTCTGGCATCCAAGTGGCTTGACCTTTATTAGTGAGCCTGGTTACCCCCTCTCGGAACCACAGACTTAGAAATCGCCAGCTCATATACATGCATAAAATAGATTTATATATATACCCTTATACACCATTTTAATAAAAAATATCACAAAATTCTTCTAAGTCCCTCGGGAAGAGTGAAAGACGTGCACGTTCATTTTCAGAGCTCCTAGACCTTCCTATAAGAAGTTAGCCAAAAAGTAGCTTCGAAAAACGCTTAGGTTAAGTTTCAGAGTTGCTTCTAATGTACCAAAGCTGGACTTAGACATAATTTCACTCTCACAACATTATGGCTGGTTGGAGACAGTCCGAACCACAAATACCGGGTCCATGGTTCTGGCCATATACTGGGGGGACGGGGACGACTCCCATTAACCTCTGACTATACCGGGGATACGCTTATCACAATGCCTTTCTGGTCTGTGCTGAAGCAGGGCATTCTGGCAGCCAATTGGCTTGACTTTTATTAGTGAGCCTGGTTACCCCCTCTCGGAACCACAGACTTAGAAATCGCCAGCTCATATACATGTATAAAATATATTTATATATATACACTTATACACCATTTTAATAAAAAATATCACAAAATTCTTCTAAGTCCCTCGGGAAGAGTGAAAGACGCGCACGTTCATTTTCAGAGCTCCTAGACCTTCCTATAAGAAGTTAGCCAAAAAGTAGCTTCGAAAAACGCTTAGGTTAAGTTTCAGAGTTGCTTCTAATGTACCAAAGCTGGACTTAGACATAATTTCACTCTCACAACATTATGGCTGGTTGGAGACAGTCCGAACCACAAATACCGGGTCCATGGTTCTGGCCATATACTGGGGGGACGGGGACGACTCCCATTAACCCCTGACTATACCGGGGATACGCTTATCACAATGCCTTTCTGGTCTGTGCTGAAGCAGGGCATTCTGGCAGCCAATTGGCTTGACTTTTATTAGTGAGCCTGGTTACCCCCTCTCGTAACCACAGACTTAGAAATCGCCAGCTCATATACAGTGCATAAAATATATATATATATATACCCTTATACATCATTTTAATAAAAAATATCACAAAATTCTTCTAAGTCCCTCAGGAAGAGTGAAAGACGCGCACGTTCATTTTCAGTGCTCCTAGAAATTCCTATAAGAAGTTAGCCAAAAAGTAGCTTCGAAAAACGCTTAGGTTAAGTTTCAGAGTTGCTTCTAATGTACCAAAGCTGGACTTAGACATAATTTCACTCTCACAACATTATGGCTGGTTGGAGACAGTCCGAACCACAAATACCGGGTCCATGGTTCTGGCCATATACTGGGGGGACGGGGACGACTCCATTAACCTCTGACTATACCGGGGATACGCTTATCACAATGCCTTTCTGGTCTGTGCTGAAGCAGGGCATTCTGGCAGCCAATTGGCTTGACTTTTATTAGTGAGCCTGGTTACCCCCTCTCGGAACCACAGACTTAGAAATCGCCAGCTCATATACATGTATAAAATATATTTATATATATACACTTATACACCATTTTAATAAAAAATATCACAAAATTCTTCTAAGTCCCTCGGGAAGAGTGAAAGACGCGCACGTTCATTTTCAGAGCTCCTAGACCTTCCTATAAGAAGTTAGCCAAAAAGTAGCTTCGAAAAACGCTTAGGTTAAGTTTCAGAGTTGCTTCTAATGTACCAAAGCTGGACTTAGACATAATTTCACTCTCACAACATTATGGCTGGTTGGAGACAGTCCGAACCACAAGTACCGGGTCCATGGTTCTGGGCGTATAATGGGGGGACGGGGACGACTCCCATTAACCCCTGACTATACCGGGGATACGCTTATCACAATGCCTTACTGGTCTGTGCTGAAGCAGGGCATTCTGGCATCCAAGTGGCTTGACCTTTATTAGTGAGCCTGGTTACCCCCTCTCGGAACCACAGACTTAGAAATCGCCAGCTCATATACATGCATAAAATAGATTTATATATATACCCTTATACACCATTTTAATAAAAAATATCACAAAATTCTTCTAAGTCCCTCGGGAAGAGTGAAAGACGTGCACGTTCATTTTCAGAGCTCCTAGACCTTCCTATAAGAAGTTAGCCAAAAAGTAGCTTCGAAAAACGCTTAGGTTAAGTTTCAGAGTTGCTTCTAATGTACCAAAGCTGGACTTAGACATAATTTCACTCTCACAACATTATGGCTGGTTGGAGACAGTCCGAACCACAAATACCGGGTCCATGGTTCTGGCCATATACTGGGGGGACGGGGACGACTCCCATTAACCTCTGACTATACCGGGGATACGCTTATCACAATGCCTTTCTGGTCTGTGCTGAAGCAGGGCATTCTGGCAGCCAATTGGCTTGACTTTTATTAGTGAGCCTGGTTACCCCCTCTCGGAACCACAGACTTAGAAATCGCCAGCTCATATACATGTATAAAATATATTTATATATATACACTTATACACCATTTTAATAAAAAATATCACAAAATTCTTCTAAGTCCCTCGGGAAGAGTGAAAGACGCGCACGTTCATTTTCAGAGCTCCTAGACCTTCCTATAAGAAGTTAGCCAAAAAGTAGCTTCGAAAAACGCTTAGGTTAAGTTTCAGAGTTGCTTCTAATGTACCAAAGCTGGACTTAGACATAATTTCACTCTCACAACATTATGGCTGGTTGGAGACAGTCCGAACCACAAATACCGGGTCCATGGTTCTGGCCATATACTGGGGGGACGGGAACGACTCCCATTAACCCCTGACTATACCGGGGATACGCTTATCACAATGCCTTTCTGGTCTGTGCTGAAGCAGGGCAATCTGGCAGCCAATTGGCTTGACTTTTATTAGTGAGCCTGGTTACCCCCTCTCGTAACCACAGACTTAGAAATCGCCAGCTCATATACAGTGCATAAAATATATTTATATATATACCCTTATACATCATTTTAATAAAAAATATCACAAAATTCTTCTACTGTAAGTCCCTCAGGAAGAGTGAAAGACGCGCACGTTCATTTTCAGAGCTCCTAGACATTCCTATAAGAAGTTAGCCAAAAAGTACCTTCGAAAAACGCTTAGGTTAAGTTTCAGAGTTGCTTCTAATGTACCGAAGCTGGACTTAGACATAATTTCACTCTCACAACATTATGGCTGGTTGGAGACAGTCCGAACCACAAATACCGGGTCCATGGTTCTGGCCATATACTGGGGGGACGGGGACGACTCCCATTAACCTCTGACTATACCGGGGATACGCTTATCACAATGCCTTTCTGGTCTGTGCTGAAGCAGGGCATTCTGGCAGCCAATTGGCTTGACTTTTATTAGTGAGCCTGGTTACCCCCTCTCGGAACCACAGACTTAGAAATCGCCAGCTCATATACATGCATAACATATATTTATATATATACCCTTATACACCATTTTAATAAAAAATATCACAAAATTCTTCTATGTCCCTCGGGAAGAGTGAAAGACGCGCACGTTCATTTTCAGAGCTCCTAGACATTCCTATAAGAAGTTAGCCAAAAAGTACCTTCGAAAAACGCTTAGGTTAAGTTTCAGAGTTGCTTCTAATGTACCGAAGCTGGACTTAGACATAATTTCACTCTCACAACATTATGGCTGGTTGGAGACAGTCCGAACCACAAATACCGGGTCCATGGTTCTGGCCATATACTGGGGGGACGGGGACGACTCCCATTAACCTCTGACTATACCGGGGATACGCTTATCACAATGCCTTTCTGGTCTGTGCTGAAGCAGGGCATTCTGGCAGCCAATTGGCTTGACTTTTATTAGTGAGCCTGGTTACCCCCTCTCGGAACCACAGACTAAGAAATCGCCAGCTCATATACATGCATAAAATATATTTATATATATACCCTTATACACCATTTTAATAAAAAATATCACAAAATTCTTCTAAGTCCCTCGGGAAGAGTGAAAGACGCGCACGTTCATTTTTAGATCTCCTAGACCTTCCTATAAGAATTTAGCCAAAAAGTAGCTTCGAAAAACGCTTAGGTTAAGTTTCAGAGTTGCATCTAATGTACCGAAGTTGGACTTAGACATAATTTCACTCTCACAACATTATGGCTGGTTGGAGACAGTCCGAACCACAAATACCGGGTCCATGGTTCTGGCCATATACTGGGGGGACGGGGACGACTCCCATTAACCCCTGACTATACCGGGGATACGCTTATCACAATGCCTTTCTGGTCTGTGCTGAAGCAGGGCATTCTGGCAGCCAATTGGCTTGACTTTTATTAGTGAGCCTGGTTACCCCCTCTCGTAACCACAGACTTAGAAATCGCCAGCTCATATACAGTGCATAAAATATATATATATATATACCCTTATACATCATTTTAATAAAAAATATCACAAAATTCTTCTAAGTCCCTCAGGAAGAGTGAAAGACGCGCACGTTCATTTTCAGTGCTCCTAGAAATTCCTATAAGAAGTTAGCCAAAAAGTAGCTTCGAAAAACGCTTAGGTTAAGTTTCAGAGTTGCTTCTAATGTACCAAAGCTGGACTTAGACATAATTTCACTCTCACAACATTATGGCTGGTTGGAGACAGTCCGAACCACAAATACCGGGTCCATGGTTCTGGCCATATACTGGGGGGACGGGGACGACTCCATTAACCTCTGACTATACCGGAGATACGCTTATCACAATGCCTTTCTGGTCTGTGCTGAAGCAGGGCATTCTGGCAGCCAATTGGCTTGACTTTTATTAGTGAGCCTGGTTACCCCCTCTCGGAACCACAGACTTAGAAATCGCCAGCTCATATACATGTATAAAATATATTTATATATATACACTTATACACCATTTTAATAAAAAATATCACAAAATTCTTCTAAGTCCCTCGGGAAGAGTGAAAGACGCGCACGTTCATTTTCAGAGCTCCTAGACCTTCCTATAAGAAGTTAGCCAAAAAGTAGCTTCGAAAAACGCTTAGGTTAAGTTTCAGAGTTGCTTCTAATGTACCAAAGCTGGACTTAGACATAATTTCACTCTCACAACATTATGGCTGGTTGGAGACAGTCCGAACCACAAATACCGGGTCCATGGTTCTGGCCATATACTGGGGGGACGGGAACGACTCCCATTAACCCCTGACTATACCGGGGATACGCTTATCACAATGCCTTTCTGGTCTGTGCTGAAGCAGGGCAATCTGGCAGCCAATTGGCTTGACTTTTATTAGTGAGCCTGGTTACCCCCTCTCGTAACCACAGACTTAGAAATCGCCAGCTCATATACAGTGCATAAAATATATTTATATATATACCCTTATACATCATTTTAATAAAAAATATCACAAAATTCTTCTACTGTAAGTCGCTCAGGAAGAGTGAAAGACGCGCACGTTCATTTTCAGAGCTCCTAGACATTCCTATAAGAAGTTAGCCAAAAAGTACCTTCGAAAAACGCTTAGGTTAAGTTTCAGAGTTGCTTCTAATGTACCGAAGCTGGACTTAGACATAATTTCACTCTCACAACATTATGGCTGGTTGGAGACAGTCCGAACCACAAATACCGGGTCCATGGTTCTGGCCATATACTGGGGGGACGGGGACGACTCCCATTAACCTCTGACTATACCGGGGATACGCTTATCACAATGCCTTTCTGGTCTGTGCTGAAGCAGGGCATTCTGGCAGCCAATTGGCTTGACTTTTATTAGTGAGCCTGGTTACCCCCTCTCGGAACCACAGACTTAGAAATCGCCAGCTCATATACATGCATAACATATATTTATATATATACCCTTATACACCATTTTAATAAAAAATATCACAAAATTCTTCTATGTCCCTCGGGAAGAGTGAAAGACGCGCACGTTCATTTTCAGAGCTCCTAGACATTCCTATAAGAAGTTAGCCAAAAAGTACCTTCGAAAAACGCTTAGGTTAAGTTTCAGAGTTGCTTCTAATGTACCGAAGCTGGACTTAGACATAATTTCACTCTCACAACATTATGGCTGGTTGGAGACAGTCCGAACCACAAATACCGGGTCCATGGTTCTGGCCATATACTGGGGGGACGGGGACGACTCCCATTAACCTCTGACTATACCGGGGATACGCTTATCACAATGCCTTTCTGGTCTGTGCTGAAGCAGGGCATTCTGGCAGCCAATTGGCTTGACTTTTATTAGTGAGCCTGGTTACCCCCTCTCGGAACCACAGACTAAGAAATCGCCAGCTCATATACATGCATAAAATATATTTATATATATACCCTTATACACCATTTTAATAAAAAATATCACAAAATTCTTCTAAGTCCCTCGGGAAGAGTGAAAGACGCGCACGTTCATTTTTAGATCTCCTAGACCTTCCTATAAGAATTTAGCCAAAAAGTAGCTTCGAAAAACGCTTAGGTTAAGTTTCAGAGTTGCATCTAATGTACCGAAGTTGGACTTAGACATAATTTCACTCTCACAACATTATGGCTGGTTGGAGACAGTCCGAACCACAAATACCGGGTCCATGCTTCTGGCCATATACTGGGGGGACGGGGACGACTCCCATTAACCCCTGACTATACCGGGGATACGCTTATCACAATGCCTTTCTGGTCTGTGCTGAAGCAGGGCATTCTGGCAGCCAATTGGCTTGACTTTTATTAGTGAGCCTGGTTACCCCCTCTCGTAACCACAGACTTAGAAATCGCCAGCTCATATACAGTGCATAAAATATATATATATATATACCCTTATACATCATTTTAATAAAAAATATCACAAAATTCTTCTAAGTCCCTCAGGAAGAGTGAAAGACGCGCACGTTCATTTTCAGTGCTCCTAGAAATTCCTATAAGAAGTTAGCCAAAAAGTAGCTTCGAAAAATGCTTAGGTTAAGTTTCAGAGTTGCTTCTAATGTACCAAAGCTGGACTTAGACATAATTTCACTCTCACAACATTATGGCTGGTTGGAGACAGTCCGAACCACAAGTACCGGGTCCATGGTTCTGGGCGTATACTGGGGGGACGGGGACGACTCCCATTAACCCCTGACTATACCGGGGATACGCTTATCACAATGCCTTACTGGTCTGTGCTGAAGCAGGGCATTCTGGCATCAAAGTAGCTTGACCTTTATTAGTGAGCCTGGTTACCCCCTCTCGGAACCACAGACTTAGAAATCGGCAGCTCATATACAGTGCATAAAATATATTTATATATATACCCTTATACACCATTTTAATAAAAAATATCACAAAATTCTTCTAAGTCCCTCTGGAAGAGTGAAAGACGCGCACGTTCATTTTCAGAGCTCCTAGACCTTCCTATAAGAAGTTAGCCAAAAAGTAGCTTCGAAAAACGCTTAGGTTAAGTTTCAGAGGTACTTCTAATGTACCAAAGCTGGACTTAGACATAATTTCACTCTCACAACATTATGGCTGGTTGGAGACAGTCCGAACCACAAGTACCGGGTCCATGGTTCTGGGCGTATACTGGGGGGACGGGGACGACTCCCATTAACCCCTGACTATACCGGGGATACGCTTATCACAATGCCTTTCTGGTCTGTGCTGAAGCAGGGCATTCTGGCATCCAAGTGGCTTGACCTTTATTAGTGAGCCTGGTTACCCCCTCTCGGAACCACAGACTTAGAAATCGCCAGCTCATATACATGCATAAAATATATTTATATATATACCCTTATACACCATTTTAATAAAAAATATCACAAAATTCTTCTAAGTCCCTCGGGAAGAGTGAAAGACGCGCACGTTCATTTTCAGAGCTCCTAGACCTTCCTATAAGAAGTTAGCCAAAAAGTACCTTCGAAAAACGCTTCGGTTAAGTTTCAGAGTTGCTTCTAATGTACCGAAGCTGGACTTAGACATAATTTCACTCTCACAACATTATGGCTGGTTGGAGACAGTCCGAACCACAAGTACCGGGTCCATGGTTCTGGGCGTATACTGGGGGGACGGGGACGACTCCCATTAACCCCTGACTATACCGGGGATACGCTTATCACAATGCCTTTCTGGTCTGTGCTGAAGCAGGGCATTCTGGCATCCAAGTGGCTTGACCTTTATTAGTGAGCCTGGTTACCCCCTCTCGGAACCACAGACTTAGAAATCGCCAGCTCATATACATGCATAAAATATATTTATATATATACCCTTATACACCATTTTAATAAAAAATATCACAAAATTCTTCTAAGTCCCTCGGGAAGAGTGAAAGATGCGCACGTTCATTTTTAGAGCTCCTAGACCTTCCTATAAGAAGTTAGCCAAAAAGTAGCTTCGAAAAACGCTTAGGTTAAGTTTCAGAGTTGCATCTAATGTACCGAAGCTGGACTTAGACATAATTTCACTCTCACAACATTATGGCTGGTTGGAGACAGTCCGAACCACAAATACCGGGTCCATGGTTCTGGCCATATACTGGGGGGACGGGGACGACTCCCATTAACCCCTGACTATACCGGGGATACGCTTATCACAATGCCTTTCTGGTCTGTGCTGAAGCAGGGCATTCTGGCAGCCAATTGGCTTGACTTTTATTAGTGAGCCTGGTTACCCCCTCTCGTAACCACAGACTTAGAAATCGCCAGCTCATATACAGTGCATAAAATATATTTATATATATACCCTTATACATCATTTTAATAAAAAATATCACAAAATTCTTCTAAGTCCCTCAGGAAGAGTGAAAGACGCGCACGTTCATTTTCAGTGCTCCTAGACATTCCTATAAGAAGTTAGCCAAAAAGTAGCTTCGAAAAACGCTTAGGTTAAGTTTCAGAGTTGCTTCTAATGTACCAAAGCTGGACTTAGACATAATTTCACTCTCACAACATTATGGCTGGTTGGAGACAGTCCGAACCACAAGTACCGGGTCCATGGTTCTGGGCGTGTACTGGGGGGACGGGGACGACTCCCATTAACCCCTGACTATACCGGGGATACGCTTATCACAATGCCTTACTGGTCTGTGCTGAAGCAGGGCATTCTGGCATCAAAGTAGCTTGACCTTTATTAGTGAGCCTGGTTACCCCCTCTCGTAACCACAGACTTAGAAATCGCCAGCTCATATACAGTGCATAAAATATATTTATATATATACCCTTATACATCATTTTAATAAAAAATATCACAAAATTCTTCTAAGTCCCTCAGGAAGAGTGAAAGACGCGCACGTTCATTTTCAGTGCTCCTAGACATTCCTATAAGAAGTTAGCCAAAAAGTAGCTTCGAAAAACGCTTAGGTTAAGTTTCAGAGTTGCTTCTAATGTACCAAAGCTGGACTTAGACATAATTTCACTCTCACAACATTATGGCTGGTTGGAGACAGTCCGAACCACAAGTACCGGGTCCATGGTTCTGGGCGTATACTGGGGGGACGGGGACGACTCCCATTAACCCCTGACTATACCGGGGATACGCTTATCACAATGCCTTTCTGGTCTGTGCTGAAGCAGGGCATTCTGGCAGCCAATTGGCTTGACTTTTATTAGTGAGCCTGGTTACCCCCTCTCGGAACCACCGACTTAGAAATCGCCAGCTCATATACATGCATAACATATATTTATATATATACCCTTATACACCATTTTAATAAAAAATATCACAAAATTCTTCTAAGTCCCTCGGGAAGAGTGAAAGACGCGCACGTTCATTTTCAGAGCTCCTAGACATTCCTATAAGAAGTTAGTCAAAAAGTACCTTCGAAAAACGCTTAGGTTAAGTTTCAGAGTTGCTTCTAATGTACCGAAGCTGGACTTAGACATAATTTCACTCTCACAACATTATGGCTGGTTGGAGACAGTCCGAACCACAAGTACCGGGTCCATGGTTCTGGGCGTGTACTGGGGGGACGGGGACGACTCCCATTAACCCCTGACTATACCGGGGATACGCTTATCACAATGCCTTACTGGTCTGTGCTGAAGCAGGGCATTCTGGCATCAAAGTAGCTTGACCTTTATTAGTGAGCCTGGTTACCCCCTCTCGTAACCACAGACTTAGAAATCGCCAGCTCATATACAGTGCATAAAATATATTTATATATATACCCTTATACATCATTTTAATAAAAAATATCACAAAATTCTTCTAAGTCCCTCAGGAAGAGTGAAAGACGCGCACGTTCATTTTCAGTGCTCCTAGACATTCCTATAAGAAGTTAGCCAAAAAGTAGCTTCGAAAAACGCTTAGGTTAAGTTTCAGAGTTGCTTCTAATGTACCAAAGCTGGACTTAGACATAATTTCACTCTCACAACATTATGGCTGGTTGGAGACAGTCCGAACCACAAGTACCGGGTCCATGGTTCTGGGCGTATACTGGGGGGACGGGGACGACTCCCATTAACCCCTGACTATACCGGGGATACGCTTATCACAATGCCTTTCTGGTCTGTGCTGAAGCAGGGCATTCTGGCAGCCAATTGGCTTGACTTTTATTAGTGAGCCTGGTTACCCCCTCTCGGAACCACCGACTTAGAAATCGCCAGCTCATATACATGCATAACATATATTTATATATATACCCTTATACACCATTTTAATAAAAAATATCACAAAATTCTTCTAAGTCCCTCGGGAAGAGTGAAAGACGCGCACATTCATTTTCAGAGCTCCTAGACATTCCTATAAGAAGTTAGCCAAAAAGTACCTTCGAAAAACGCTTAGGTTAAGTTTCAGAGTTGCTTCTAATGTACCGAAGCTGGACTTAGACATAATTTCACTCTCACAACATTATGGCTGGTTGGAGACAGTCCGAACCACAAATACCGGGTCCATGGTTCTGGCCATATACTGGGGGGACGGGGACGACTCCCATTAACCTCTGACTATACCGGGGATACGCTTATCACAATGCCTTTCTGGTCTGTGCTGAAGCAGGGCATTCTGGCAGCCAATTGGCTTGACTTTTATTAGTGAGCCTGGTTACCCCCTCTCGGAACCACAGACTTAGAAATCGCCAGCTCATATACATGCATAAAATATATTTATATATATACCCTTATACACCAATTTAATAAAAAATATCACAAAATTCTTCTATGTCCCTCGGGAAGAGTGAAAGACGCGCACATTCATTTTTAGAGCTCCTAGACCTTCCTATAAGAAGTTAGCCAAAAAGTAGCTTCGAAAAACGCTTAGGTTAAGTTTCAGAGTTGCATCTAATGTACCGAAGCTGGACTTAGACATAATTTCACTCTAACAACATTATGGCTGGTTGGAGACAGTCCGAACCACAAATACCGGGTCCATGGTTCTGGCCATATACTGTGGGGACGGGGACGACTCCCATTAACCCCTGACTATACCGGGGATACGCTTATCACAATGCCTTTCTGGTCTGTGCTGAAGCAGGGCATTCTGGCAGCCAATTGGCTTGACTTTTATTAGTGAGCCTGGTTACCCCCTCTCGTAACCACAGACTTAGAAATCGCCAGCTCATATACAGTGCATAAAATATATTTATATATATACCCTTATACATCATTTTAATAAAAAATATCACAAAATTCTTCTAAGTCCCTCAGGAAGAGTGAAAGACGCGCACGTTTATTTTCAGAGCTCCTAGACATTCCTATAAGAAGTTAGCCAAAAAGTAGCTTCGAAAAACGCTTAGGTTAAGTTTCAGAGTTGCTTCTAATGTACCAAAGCTGGACTTAGACATAATTTCACTCTCACAACATTATGGCTGGTTGGAGACAGTCCGAACCACAAGTACCGGGTCCATGGTTCTGGGCGTATACTGGGGGGACGGGGACGACTCCCATTAACCCCTGACTATATCGGGGATACGCTTATCACAATGCCTTACTGGTCTGTGCTGAAGCAGGGCATTCTGGCATCCAAGTGGCTTGACCTTTATTAGTGAGCCTGGTTACCCCCTCTCGGAACCACAGACTTAGAAATCGCCAGCTCATATACAGTGCATAAAATATATTTATATATATACCCTTATACACCATTTATTAAAAAATATCACAAAATTCTTCTAAGTCCCTCGGGAAGAGTGAAAGACGCGCACGTTCATTTTCAGAGCTCCTAGACCTTCCTATAAGAAGTTAGCCAAAAAGTAGCTTCGAAAAACGCTTAGGTTAAGTTTCAGTGTTGCTTCTAATGTACCAAAGCTTTACTTAGACATAATTTCACTCTCACAACATTATGGCTGGTTGGAGACAGTCCAAACCATAATTACCGGGTCCATGGTTCTGGGCGTATACTGGGGGGACGGGGACGACTCCCATTAACCCCTGACTGTACCGGGGATACGCTTATCACAATGCCTTTCTGGTCTGTGCTGAAGCAGGGCATTCTGGCAGCCAATTGGCTTGACTTTTATTAGTGAGCCTGGTTACCCCCTCTCGGAACCACAGACTTAGAAATCGCCAGCTCATATACATGCATAAAATATATTTATATATATACCCTTATACACCATTTTAATAAAAAATATCACAAAATTCTTCTAAGTACCTCAGGAAGAGTGAAAGACGCGCACGTTTATTTTCAGAGCTTCTAGACATTCCTATAAGAAGTTAGCCAAAAAGTACCTTCGAAAAACGCTTAGGTTAAGTTTCAGAGTTGCTTCTAATGTACCGAAGCTGGACTTAGACATAATTTCACTCTCACAACATTATGGCTGGTTGGAGACAGTCCGAACCACAAATACCGGGTCCATGGTTCTGGCCATATACTGGGGGGACGGGGACGACTCCCATTAACCTCTGACTATACCGGGGATACGCTTATCACAATACCTTACTGGTCTGTGCTGAAGCAGGGCATTCTGGCAGACAATTGGCTTGACTTTTATTAGTGAGCCTGGTTACCCCTCTCGGAACCACAGACTTAGAAATCGCCAGCTCATATACATGCATAAAATATATTTATATATATACCCTTATACACCATTTTAATAAAAAATATCACAAAATTCTTCTAAGTCCCTCGGGAAGAGTGAAAGACGCGCACGTTCATTTTCAGAGCTCCTAGACCTTTCTATAAGAAGTTAGCCAAAAAGTAGCTTCGAAAAACGCTTAGGTTAAGTTTCAGAGTTGCATCTAATGTACCGAAGCTGGACTAAGACATAATTTCACTCACAACATTATGGCTGGTTGGAGACAGTCCGAACCACAAATACCGGGTCCATGGTTCTGGCCATATACTGGGGGGACGGGGACGACTCCCATTAACCCCTGACTATACCGGGGATACGCTTATCACAATGCCTTACTGGTCTGTGCTGAAGCAGGGCATTCTGGCAGCCAAGTGGCTTGACCTTTATTAGTGAGCCTGGTTACCCCCTCTCGGAACCACAGACTTAGAAATCGCCAGCTCATATACAGTGCATAAAATATATTTATATATATACCCTTATACATCATTTTAATAAAAAATATCACAAAATTCTTCTAAGTCTCTCAAGAAGAGTGAAAGACGCGCACGTTCATTTTCAGAGCTCCTAGACCTTCCTATAAGAAGTTAGCCAAAAAGTAGCTTCGAAAAACGCTTAGGTTAAGTTTCAGAGTTGCTTCTAATGTACCGAAGCTGGACTTAGACATACTGTAATTTCACTCTCACAACATTATGGCTGGTTGGAGACAGTCCGAACCACAAATTCCGGGTCCATGGTTCTGGCCATATACTGGGGGGACGGGGACGACTCCCATTAACCCCTGACTATACCGGGGATACGCGTATCACACTGCCTTACTGGTCTGTGCTGAAGCAGGGCATTCTGGCAGCCAAGTGGCTTGACCTTTATTAGTGAGCCTGGTTACTCCCTCTCGGAACCACAGACTTAGAAATCGCCAGCTCATATACAGTGCATAAAATATATTTATATATATACCCTTATACACAATTTTAATAACAAATATCACAAAATTCTACTAAGTCCCTCGGGAAGAGTGACAGACGCGCACGTTCATTTTCAGAGCTCCTAGACCTTCCTATAAGAAGTTAGCCAAAAAGTAGCTTCGAAAAACGCTTAGGTTAAGTTTCAGAGTTGCATCTAATGTACTTAAGCTGGACTTAGACATAATTTCACTCTCACAACATTATGGCTGGTTGGAGACAGTCCGAACCACAAATACCGGGTCCATGGTTCTGGCCATATACTGGGGGGACGGGGACGACTCCCATTAACCCCTGACTATACCGGGGATACGCTTATCACAATGCCTTTCTGGTCTGTGCTGAAGCAGGGCATTCTGGCAGCCAATTGGCTTGACTTTTATTAGTGAGCCTGGTTACCCCCTCTCGGAACCACAGACTTAGAAATCGCCAGCTCATATAGAGTGCATAAAATATATTTATATATATACCCTTATACATCATTTTAATAAAAAATATCACAAAATTCTTCTAAGTCCCTCAGGAATTTTGAAAGACGCGCACGTTCATTTTCAGAGCTCCTAGACATTCCTATAAGAAGTTAGCCAAAAAGTACCTTCGAAAAACGCTTAGGTTAAGTTTCAGAGTTGCTTCTAATGTACCGAAGCTGGACTTAGACATAATTTCACTCTCACAACATTATGGCTGGTTGGAGACACTCCGAACCACAAATACCGGGTCCATGGTTCTGGCCATATACTGGGGGAACGGGGACGACTCCCATTAACCCCTGACTATACCGGGGATACGCTTATCACAATGCCTTACTGGTCTGTGCTGAAGCAGGGCATTGTGGCAGCCAAGTGGCTTGACCTTTATTAGTGAGCCTGGTTACCCCCTCTCGGAACCACAGACTTAAAAATCGCCAGCTCATATACAGTGCATAAAATATATTTATATATATACCCTTATACATCATTTTAATAAAAAATATCACAAAATTCTTCTAAGTCCCTCAGGAAGAGTGAAAGACGCGCACGTTCATTTTCAGAGCTCCTAGACCTTCCTATAAGAAGTTAGCCAAAAAGTAGCTTCGAAAAACGCTTAGGTTAAGTTTCAGAGTTGCTTCTAATGTACCGAAGCTAGACTTAGACATACTGTAATTTCACTCTCACGACATTATGGCTGGTTGGAGACAGTCCGAACCACAAATACCGAGTCCATGGTTCTGGCCATATACTGGGGGGACAGGGACGACTCCCATTAACCCCTGACTATACCGGGGATACGCGTATCACACTGCCTTACTGGTCTGTGCAGAAGCAGGGCATTCTGGCAGCCAAGTGGCTTGACCTTTATTAGTGAGCCTGGTTACCCCCTCTCGGAACCACAGACTTAGAAATCGCCAGCTCATATACAGTGCAAAAAATATATTTATATATATACCCTTTTTTACCATTTTAATAAAAAATATCACAAAATTCTTCTAAGTCCCTCGGGAAGAGTGAAAGACGCGCACGTTCATTTTCAGAGCTCCTAGACCTTCCTATAAGAAGTTAGCCAAAAAGTAGCTTCGAAAAACGCTTAGGTTAAGTTTCAGAGTTGCTTCTAATGTACCAAAGCTGGACTTAGACATAATTTCACTCTCACAACATTATGGCTGGTTGGAGACAGTCCGAACCACAAGTACCGGGTCCATGGTTCTGGCCGTATACTGGGGGGACGGGGACGACTCCCATTAACCCCTGACTATACCGGGGATACGCTTATCACAATGCCTTTCTGGTCTGTGCTGAAGCAGGGCATTCTGGCAGCCAAGTGGCTTGACCTTTATTAGTGAGCCTGGTTACCCCCTCTCGGAACCACAGACTTGGAAATCGCCAGCTCATATACAGTGCATAAAATATATTTATACTGTATATATACCCTTATACACCATTTTAATAAAAAATATCACAAAATTCTTCTAAGTCCCTCGGGAAGAGTGAAAGACGCGCACGTTCATTTTCAGAGCTCCTAGACCTTCCTATAAGAAGTTAGCCAAAAAGTAGCTTCGAAAAACGCTTAGGTTAAGTTTCAGAGTTGCTTCTAATGTACCAAAGCTGGACTTAGACATAATTTCACTCTCACAACATTATGGCTGGTTGGAGACAGTCCGAACCACAAGTACCGGGTCCATGGTTCTGGCCGTATACTGGGGGGACGGGGACGACTCCCATTAACCCCTGACTATACCGGGGATACGCTTATCACAATGCCTTTCTGGTCTGTGCTGAAGCAGGGCATTCTGGCAGCCAAGTGGCTTGACCTTTATTAGTGAGCCTGGTTACCCCCTCTCGGAACCACAGACTTAGAAATCGCCAGCTCATATACAGTGCATAAAATATATTTATATATATACCCTTATACACCATTTTAATAAAAAATATCACAAAATTCTTCTAAGTCCCTCGGGAAGAGTGAAAGACGCGCATGTTCATTTTCAGAGCTCCTAGACCTTCCTATAAGAAGTTAGCCAAAAAGTAGCTTCGAAAAACGTTTAGGTTAAGTTTCAGAGTTGCTTCTAATGTACCAAAGCTGGACTTAGACATAATTTCACTCTCACAACATTATGGCTGGTTGGAGACAGTCCGAACCACAAATACCGGGTCCATGGTTCTGGCCATATACTGGGGGGACGGGGACGACTCCCATTAACCTCTTACTATACCGGGGATACGCTTATCACAATGCCTTTCTGGTCTGTGCTGAAGCAGGGCATTCTGGCAGCTAATTGGCTTGACTTTTATTAGTGAGCCTGGTTACCCCCTCTCGGAACCACAGACTTAGAAATCGCCAGCTCATATACATGCATAAAATATATTTATATATATACCCTTATACACCATTTTAATAAAAAATATCACAAAATTCTTCTAAGTCCCTCAGGAATTTTGAAAGACGCGCACGTTCATTTTCAGAGCTCCTAGACATTCCTATAAGAAGTTAGCCAAAAAGTACCTTCGAAAAACGCTTAGGTTAAGTTTCAGAGTTGCTTCTAATGTACCGAAGCTGGACTTAGACATAATTTCACTCTCACAACATTATGGCTGGTTGGAGACACTCCGAACCACAAATACCGGGTCCATGGTTCTGGCCATATACTGGGGGAACGGGGACGACTCCCATTAACCCCTGACTATACCGGGGATACGCTTATCACAATGCCTTACTGGTCTGTGCTGAAGCAGGGCATTGTGGCAGCCAAGTGGCTTGACCTTTATTAGTGAGCCTGGTTACCCCCTCTCGGAACCACAGACTTAAAAATCGCCAGCTCATATACAGTGCATAAAATATATTTATATATATACCCTTATACATCATTTTAATAAAAAATATCACAAAATTCTTCTAAGTCCCTCAGGAAGAGTGAAAGACGCGCACGTTCATTTTCAGAGCTCCTAGACCTTCCTATAAGAAGTTAGCCAAAAAGTAGCTTCGAAAAACGCTTAGGTTAAGTTTCAGAGTTGCTTCTAATGTACCGAAGCTAGACTTAGACATACTGTAATTTCACTCTCACGACATTATGGCTGGTTGGAGACAGTCCGAACCACAAATACCGAGTCCATGGTTCTGGCCATATACTGGGGGGACAGGGACGACTCCCATTAACCCCTGACTATACCGGGGATACGCGTATCACACTGCCTTACTGGTCTGTGCAGAAGCAGGGCATTCTGGCAGCCAAGTGGCTTGACCTTTATTAGTGAGCCTGGTTACCCCCTCTCGGAACCACAGACTTAGAAATCGCCAGCTCATATACAGTGCAAAAAATATATTTATATATATACCCTTTTTTACCATTTTAATAAAAAATATCACAAAATTCTTCTAAGTCCCTCGGGAAGAGTGAAAGACGCGCACGTTCATTTTCAGAGCTCCTAGACCTTCCTATAAGAAGTTAGCCAAAAAGTAGCTTCGAAAAACGCTTAGGTTAAGTTTCAGAGTTGCTTCTAATGTACCAAAGCTGGACTTAGACATAATTTCACTCTCACAACATTATGGCTGGTTGGAGACAGTCCGAACCACAAGTACCGGGTCCATGGTTCTGGCCGTATACTGGGGGGACGGGGACGACTCCCATTAACCCCTGACTATACCGGGGATACGCTTATCACAATGCCTTTCTGGTCTGTGCTGAAGCAGGGCATTCTGGCAGCCAAGTGGCTTGACCTTTATTAGTGAGCCTGGTTACCCCCTCTCGGAACCACAGACTTGGAAATCGCCAGCTCATATACAGTGCATAAAATATATTTATACTGTATATATACCCTTATACACCATTTTAATAAAAAATATCACAAAATTCTTCTAAGTCCCTCGGGAAGAGTGAAAGACGCGCACGTTCATTTTCAGAGCTCCTAGACCTTCCTATAAGAAGTTAGCCAAAAAGTAGCTTCGAAAAACGCTTAGGTTAAGTTTCAGAGTTGCTTCTAATGTACCAAAGCTGGACTTAGACATAATTTCACTCTCACAACATTATGGCTGGTTGGAGACAGTCCGAACCACAAGTACCGGGTCCATGGTTCTGGCCGTATACTGGGGGGACGGGGACGACTCCCATTAACCCCTGACTATACCGGGGATACGCTTATCACAATGCCTTTCTGGTCTGTGCTGAAGCAGGGCATTCTGGCAGCCAAGTGGCTTGACCTTTATTAGTGAGCCTGGTTACCCCCTCTCGGAACCACAGACTTAGAAATCGCCAGCTCATATACAGTGCATAAAATATATTTATATATATACCCTTATACACCATTTTAATAAAAAATATCACAAAATTCTTCTAAGTCCCTCGGGAAGAGTGAAAGACGCGCATGTTCATTTTCAGAGCTCCTAGACCTTCCTATAAGAAGTTAGCCAAAAAGTAGCTTCGAAAAACGTTTAGGTTAAGTTTCAGAGTTGCTTCTAATGTACCAAAGCTGGACTTAGACATAATTTCACTCTCACAACATTATGGCTGGTTGGAGACAGTCCGAACCACAAATACCGGGTCCATGGTTCTGGCCATATACTGGGGGGACGGGGACGACTCCCATTAACCTCTTACTATACCGGGGATACGCTTATCACAATGCCTTTCTGGTCTGTGCTGAAGCAGGGCATTCTGGCAGCTAATTGGCTTGACTTTTATTAGTGAGCCTGGTTACCCCCTCTCGGAACCACAGACTTAGAAATCGCCAGCTCATATACATGCATAAAATATATTTATATATATACCCTTATACACCATTTTAATAAAAAATATCACAAAATTCTTCTAAGTCCCTCGGGAAGAGTGAAAGACGCGCACGTTCATTTTCAGAGCTCCTAGACCTTCCTATAAGAAGTTAGCCAAAAAGTAGCTTCGAAAAACGCTTAGGTTAAGTTCCAGAGTTGCATCTAATGTACCGAAGCTGGACTTAGACATAATTTCACTCTCACAACATTATGGCTGGTTGGAGACAGTCCGAACCACAAATACAGGGTCCATGGTTCTGGCCATATACTGGGGGGACGGGAACGACTCCCATTAACCCCTGACTATACCGGGGATACGCTTATCACAATGCCTTTCTGGTCTGTGCTGAAGCAGGGCATTCTGGCAGCTAATTGGCTTGACTTTTATTAGTGAGCCTGGTTACCCCCTCTCGGAACCACAGACTTAGAAATCGCCAGCTCATATACATGCATAAAATATATTTATATATATACCCTTATACACCATTTTAATAAAAAATATCACAAAATTCTTCTAAGTCCCTAGGGAAGAGTGAAAGACGCGCACGTTCATTTTCAGAGCTCCTAGACCTTCCTATAAGAAGTTAGCCAAAAAGTAGCTTCGAAAAACGCTTAGGTTAAGTTTCAGAGTTGCTTCTAATGTACCAAAGCTGGACTTAGACATAATTTCACTCTCACAACATTATGGCTGGTTGGAGACAGTCCGAACCACAAATACCGGGTCCATGGTTCTGGGCGTATACTGGGGGGACGGGGACGACTCCCATTAACCCCTGACTATACCGGGGATACGCTTATCACAATGCCTTACTGGTCTGTGCTGAAGCAGGGCATTCTGGCATCAAAGTAGCTTGACCTTTATTAGTGAGCCTGGTTACCCCCTCTCGGAACCACAGACTTAGAAATCGCCAGCTCATATACAGTGCATAAAATATATTTATATATATACCCTTATACACCATTTTAATAAAAAATATCACAAAATTCTTCTAAGTCCCTCGGGAAGAGTGAAAGACGCGCACGTTCATTTTCAGAGCTCCTAGACCTTCCTATAAGAAGTTAGCCAAAAAGTAGCTTCGAAAAACGCTTAGGTTAAGTTTCAGAGGTACTTCTAATGTACCAAAGCTGGACTTAGACATAATTTCACTCTCACAACATTATGGCTGGTTGGAGACAGTCCGAACCACAAGTACCGGGTCCATGGTTCTGGGCGTATAATGGGGGGACGGGGACGACTCCCATTAACCCCTGACTATACCGGGGATACGCTTATCACAATGCCTTACTGGTCTGTGCTGAAGCAGGGCATTCTGGCATCCAAGTGGCTTGACCTTTATTAGTGAGCCTGGTTACCCCCTCTCGGAACCACAGACTTAGAAATCGCCAGCTCATATACATGCATAAAATAGATTTATATATATACCCTTATACACCATTTTAATAAAAAATATCACAAAATTCTTCTAAGTCCCTCGGGAAGAGTGAAAGACGTGCACGTTCATTTTCAGAGCTCCTAGACCTTCCTATAAGAAGTTAGCCAAAAAGTAGCTTCGAAAAACGCTTAGGTTAAGTTTCAGAGTTGCTTCTAATGTACCAAAGCTGGACTTAGACATAATTTCACTCTCACAACATTATGGCTGGTTGGAGACAGTCCGAACCACAAATACCGGGTCCATGGTTCTGGCCATATACTGGGGGGACGGGGACGACTCCCATTAACCCCTGACTATACCGGGGATATGCTTATCACAATGCCTTTCTGGTCTGTGCTGAAGCAGGGCAATCTGGCAGCCAATTGGCTTGACTTTTATTAGTGAGCCTGGTTACCCCCTCTCGTAACCACAGACTTAGAAATCGCCAGCTCATATACAGTGCATAAAATATATTTATATATATACCCTTATACATCATTTTAATAAAAAATATCACAAAATTCTTCTAAGTCCCTCAGGAAGAGTGAAAGACGCGCACGTTCATTTTCAGAGCTCCTAGACATTCCTATAAGAAGTTAGCCAAAAAGTACCTTCGAAAAACGCTTAGGTTAAGTTTCAGAGTTGCTTCTAATGTACCGAAGCTGGACTTAGACATAATTTCACTCTCACAACATTATGGCTGGTTGGAGACAGTCCGAACCACAAATACCGGGTCCATGGTTCTGGCCATATACTGGGGGGACGGGGACGACTCCCATTAACCTCTGACTATACCGGGGATACGCTTATCACAATGCCTTTCTGGTCTGTGCTGAAGCAGGGCATTCTGGCAGCCAATTGGCTTGACTTTTATTAGTGAGCCTGGTTACCCCCTCTCGGAACCACAGACTTAGAAATCGCCAGCTCATATACATGCATAACATATATTTATATATATACCCTTATACACCATTTTAATAAAAAATATCACAAAATTCTTCTATGTCCCTCGGGAAGAGTGAAAGACGCGCACGTTCATTTTTAGATCTCCTAGACCTTCCTATAAGAATTTAGCCAAAAAGTAGCTTCGAAAAACGCTTAGGTTAAGTTTCAGAGTTGCTTCTAATGTACCGAAGCTGGACTTAGACATAATTTCACTCTCACAACATTATGGCTGGTTGGAGACAGTCCGAACCACAAATACCGGGTCCATGGTTCTGGCCATATACTGGGGGGACGGGGACGACTCCCATTAACCCCTGACTATACCGGGGATACGCTTATCACAATGCCTTTCTGGTCTGTGCTGAAGCAGGGCATTCTGGCAGCCAATTGGCTTGACTTTTATTAGTGAGCCTGGTTACCCCCTCTCGTAACCACAGACTTAGAAATCGCCAGCTCATATACAGTGCATAAAATATATATATATATATATACCCTTATACATCATTTTAATAAAAAATATCACAAAATTCTTCTAAGTCCCTCAGGAAGAGTGAAAGACGCGCACGTTCATTTTCAGTGCTCCTAGAAATTCCTATAAGAAGTTAGCCAAAAAGTAGCTTCGAAAAACGCTTAGGTTAAGTTTCAGAGTTGCTTCTAATGTACCAAAGCTGGACTTAGACATAATTTCACTCTCACAACATTATGGCTGGTTGGAGACAGTCCGAACCACAAGTACCGGGTCCATGGTTCTGGGCGTATACTGGGGGGACGGGGACGACTCCCATTAACCCCTGACTATACCGGGGATACGCTTATCACAATGCCTTACTGGTCTGTGCTGAAGCAGGGCATTCTGGCATCAAAGTAGCTTGACCTTTATTAGTGAGCCTGGTTACCCCCTCTCGGAACCACAGACTTAGAAATCGGCAGCTCATATACAGTGCATAAAATATATTTATATATATACCCTTATACACCATTTTAATAAAAAATATCACAAAATTCTTCTAAGTCCCTCTGGAAGAGTGAAAGACGCGCACGTTCATTTTCAGAGCTCCTAGACCTTCCTATAAGAAGTTAGCCAAAAAGTAGCTTCGAAAAACGCTTAGGTTAAGTTTCAGAGGTACTTCTAATGTACCAAAGCTGGACTTAGACATAATTTCACTCTCACAACATTATGGCTGGTTGGAGACAGTCCGAACCACAAGTACCGGGTCCATGGTTCTGGGCGTATACTGGGGGGACGGGGACGACTCCCATTAACCCCTGACTATACCGGGGATACGCTTATCACAATGCCTTTCTGGTCTGTGCTGAAGCAGGGCATTCTGGCATCCAAGTGGCTTGACCTTTATTAGTGAGCCTGGTTACCCCCTCTCGGAACCACAGACTTAGAAATCGCCAGCTCATATACATGCATAAAATATATTTATATATATACCCTTATACACCATTTTAATAAAAAATATCACAAAATTCTTCTAAGTCCCTCGGGAAGAGTGAAAGACGCGCACGTTCATTTTCAGAGCTCCTAGACCTTCCTATAAGAAGTTAGCCAAAAAGTATCTTCGAAAAACGCTTAGGTTAAGTTTCAGAGTTGCTTCTAATGTACCGAAGCTGGACTTAGACATAATTTCACTCTCACAACATTATGGCTGGTTGGAGACAGTCCGAACCACAAATACCGGGTCCATGGTTCTGGCCATATACTGGGGGGACGGGGACGACTCCCATTAACCTCTGACTATACCGGGGATACGCTTATCACAATGCCTTTCTGGTCTGTGCTGAAGCAGGGCATTCTGGCAGCCAATTGGCTTGACTTTTATTAGTGAGCCTGGTTACCCCCTCTCGGAACCACCGACTTAGAAATCGCCAGCTCATATACATGCATAACATATATTTATATATATACCCTTATACACCATTTTAATAAAAAATATCACAAAATTCTTCTAAGTCCCTCGGGAAGAGTGAAAGATGCGCACGTTCATTTTTAGAGCTCCTAGACCTTCCTATAAGAAGTTAGCCAAAAAGTAGCTTCGAAAAACGCTTAGGTTAAGTTTCAGAGTTGCATCTAATGTACCGAAGCTGGACTTAGACATAATTTCACTCTCACAACATTATGGCTGGTTGGAGACAGTCCGAACCACAAATACCGGGTCCATGGTTCTGGCCATATACTGGGGGGACGGGGACGACTCCCATTAACCCCTGACTATACCGGGGATACGCTTATCACAATGCCTTTCTGGTCTGTGCTGAAGCAGGGCATTCTGGCAGCCAATTGGCTTGACTTTTATTAGTGAGCCTGGTTACCCCCTCTCGTAACCACAGACTTAGAAATCGCCAGCTCATATACAGTGCATAAAATATATTTATATATATACCCTTATACATCATTTTAATAAAAAATATCACAAAATTCTTCTAAGTCCCTCAGGAAGAGTGAAAGACGCGCACGTTCATTTTCAGTGCTCCTAGACATTCCTATAAGAAGTTAGCCAAAAAGTAGCTTCGAAAAACGCTTAGGTTAAGTTTCAGAGTTGCTTCTAATGTACCAAAGCTGGACTTAGACATAATTTCACTCTCACAACATTATGGCTGGTTGGAGACAGTCCGAACCACAAGTACCGGGTCCATGGTTCTGGGCGTGTACTGGGGGGACGGGGACGACTCCCATTAACCCCTGACTATACCGGGGATACGCTTATCACAATGCCTTACTGGTCTGTGCTGAAGCAGGGCATTCTGGCATCAAAGTAGCTTGACCTTTATTAGTGAGCCTGGTTACCCCCTCTCGTAACCACAGACTTAGAAATCGCCAGCTCATATACAGTGCATAAAATATATTTATATATATACCCTTATACATCATTTTAATAAAAAATATCACAAAATTCTTCTAAGTCCCTCAGGAAGAGTGAAAGACGCGCACGTTCATTTTCAGTGCTCCTAGACATTCCTATAAGAAGTTAGCCAAAAAGTAGCTTCGAAAAACGCTTAGGTTAAGTTTCAGAGTTGCTTCTAATGTACCAAAGCTGGACTTAGACATAATTTCACTCTCACAACATTATGGCTGGTTGGAGACAGTCCGAACCACAAGTACCGGGTCCATGGTTCTGGGCGTATACTGGGGGGACGGGGACGACTCCCATTAACCCCTGACTATACCGGGGATACGCTTATCACAATGCCTTTCTGGTCTGTGCTGAAGCAGGGCATTCTGGCAGCCAATTGGCTTGACTTTTATTAGTGAGCCTGGTTACCCCCTCTCGGAACCACCGACTTAGAAATCGCCAGCTCATATACATGCATAACATATATTTATATATATACCCTTATACACCATTTTAATAAAAAATATCACAAAATTCTTCTAAGTCCCTCGGGAAGAGTGAAAGATGCGCACGTTCATTTTTAGAGCTCCTAGACCTTCCTATAAGAAGTTAGCCAAAAAGTAGCTTCGAAAAACGCTTAGGTTAAGTTTCAGAGTTGCATCTAATGTACCGAAGCTGGACTTAGACATAATTTCACTCTCACAACATTATGGCTGGTTGGAGACAGTCCGAACCACAAATACCGGGTCCATGGTTCTGGCCATATACTGGGGGGACGGGGACGACTCCCATTAACCCCTGACTATACCGGAGATACGCTTATCACAATGCCTTACTGGTCTGTGCTGAAGCAGGGCATTCTGGCATCAAAGTAGCTTGACCTTTATTAGTGAGCCTGGTTACCCCCTCTCGTAACCACAGACTTAGAAATCGCCAGCTCATATACAGTGCATAAAATATATTTATATATATACCCTTATACATCATTTTAATAAAAAATATCACAAAATTCTTCTAAGTCCCTCAGGAAGAGTGAAAGACGCGCACGTTCATTTTCAGTGCTCCTAGACATTCCTATAAGAAGTTAGCCAAAAAGTAGCTTCGAAAAACGCTTAGGTTAAGTTTCAGAGTTGCTTCTAATGTACCAAAGCTGGACTTAGACATAATTTCACTCTCACAACATTATGGCTGGTTGGAGACAGTCCGAACCACAAGTACCGGGTCCATGGTTCTGGGCGTATACTGGGGGGACGGGGACGACTCCCATTAACCCCTGACTATACCGGGGATACGCTTATCACAATGCCTTACTGGTCTGTGCTGAAGCAGGGCATTCTGGCATCAAAGTAGCTTGACCTTTATTAGTGAGCCTGGTTACCCCCTCTCGGAACCACAGACTTAGAAATCGCCAGCTCATATACAGTACAGTGCATAAAATATATTTATATATATACCCTTATACACCATTTAAATAAAAAATATCACAAAATTCTTCTAAGTCCCTCGGGAAGAGTAAAAGACGCGCACGTTCATTTTCAGAGCTCCTAGACCTTCCTATAAGAAGTTAGCCAAAAAGTAGCTTCGAAAAACGCTTAGGTTAAGTTTCAGAGGTACTTCTAATGTACCAAAGCTGGACTTAGACATAATTTCACTCTCACAACATTATGGCTGGTTGGAGACAGTCCGAACCACAAATACCGGGTCCATGGTTCTGGCCATATACTGGGGGGACGGGGACGACTCCCATTAACCTCTGACTATACCGGGGATACGCTTATCACAATGCCTTTCTGGTCTGTGCTGAAGCAGGGCATTCTGGCAGCCAATTGGCTTGACTTTTATTAGTGAGCCTGGTTACCCCCTCTCGGAACCACAGACTTAGAAATCGCCAGCTCATATACATGCATAACATATATTTATATATATACCCTTATACACCATTTTAATAAAAAATATCACAAAATTCTTCTAAGTCCCTCGGGAAAAGTGAAAGACGCGCACGTTCATTTTCAGAGCTCCTAGACATTCCTATAAGAAGTTAGCCAAAAAGTACCTTCGAAAAACGCTTAGGTTAAGTTTCAGAGTTGCTTCTAATGTACCGAAGCTGGACTTAGACATAATTTCACTCTCACAACATTATGGCTGGTTGGAGACAGTCCGAACCACAAATACCGGGTCCATGGTTCTGGCCATATACTGGGGGGACGGGGACGACTCCCATTAACCTCTGACTATACCGGGGATACGCTTATCACAATGCCTTTCTGGTCTGTGCTGAAGCAGGGCATTCTGGCAGCCAATTGGCTTGACTTTTATTAGTGAGCCTGGTTACCCCCTCTCGTAACCACAGACTTAGAAATCGCCAGCTCATATACAGTGCATAAAATATATTTATATATATACCCTTATACATCATTTTAATAAAAAATATCACAAAATTCTTCTAAGTCCCTCAGGAAGAGTGAAAGACGCGCACGTTCATTTTCAGTGCTCCTAGACATTCCTATAAGAAGTTAGCCAAAAAGTAGCTTCGAAAAACGCTTAGGTTAAGTTTCAGAGTTGCTTCTAATGTACCAAAGCTGGACTTAGACATAATTTCACTCTCACAACATTATGGCTGGTTGGAGACAGTCCGAACCACAAGTATTGGGTCCATGGTTCTGGGCGTATACTGGGGGGACGGGGACGACTCCCATTAACCCCTGACTATACCGGGGATACGCTTATCACAATGCCTTACTGGTCTGTGCTGAAGCAGGGCATTCTGGCATCAAAGTAGCTTGACCTTTATTAGTGAGCCTGGTTACCCCCTCTCGGAACCACAGACTTAGAAATCGCCAGCTCATATACAGTGCATAAAATATATTTATATATATACCCTTATACACCATTTAAATAAAAAATATCACAAAATTCTTCTAAGTCCCTCGGGAAGAGTGAAAGACGCGCACGTTCATTTTCAGAGCTCCTAGACCTTCCTATAAGAAGTTAGCCAAAAAGTAGCTTCGAAAAACGCTTAGGTTAAGTTTCAGAGGAACTTCTAATGTACCAAAGCTGGACTTAGACATAATTTCACTCTCACAACATTATGGCTGGTTGGAGACAGTCCGAACCACAAGTACCGGGTCCATGGTTCTGGGCGTATAATGGGGGGACGGGGACGACTCCCATTAACCCCTGACTATACCGGGGATACGCTTATCACAATGCCTTACTGGTCTGTGCTGAAGCAGGGCATTCTGGCATCCAAGTGGCTTGACCTTTATTAGTGAGTCTGGTTACCCCCTCTCGGAACCACAGACTTAGAAATCGCCAGCTCATATACATGCATAAAATAGATTTATATATAAACCCTTATACACCATTTTAATAAAAAATATCACAAAATTCTTCTAAGTCCCTCGGGAAGAGTGAAAGACGCGCACGTTCATTTTCAGAGCTCCTAGACATTCCTATAAGAAGTTAGCCAAAAAGTACCTTCGAAAAACGCTTAGGTTAAGTTTCAGAGTTGCTTCTAATGTACCGAAGCTGGACTTAGACATAATTTCACTCTCACAACATTATGGCTGGTTGGAGACAGTCCGAACCACAAATACCGGGTCCATGGTTCTGGCCATATACTGGGGGGACGGGGACGACTCCCATTAACCTCTGACTATACCGGGGATACGCTTATCACAATGCCTTTCTGGTCTGTGCTGAAGCAGGGCATTCTGGCAGCCAATTGGCTTGACTTTTATTAGTGAGCCTGGTTACCCCCTCTCGTAACCACAGACTTAGAAATCGCCAGCTCATATACAGTGCATAAAATATATTTATATATATATACCCTTATACATCATTTTAATAAAAAATATCACAAAATTCTTCTAAGTCCCTCAGGAAGAGTGAAAGACGCGCACGTTCATTTTCAGTGCTCCTAGACATTCCTATAAGAAGTTAGCCAAAAAGTAGCTTCGAAAAACGCTTAGGTTAAGTTTCAGAGTTGCTTCTAATGTACCAAAGCTGGACTTAGACATAATTTCACTCTCACAACATTATGGCTGGTTGGAGACAGTCCGAACCACAAGTACCGGGTCCATGGTTCTGGGCGTATACTGGGGGGACGGGGACGACTCCCATTAACCCCTGACTATACCGGGGATACGCTTATCACAATGCCTTACTGGTCTGTGCTGAAGCAGGGCATTCTGGCATCAAAGTAGCTTGACCTTTATTAGTGAGCCTGGTTACCCCCTCTCGGAACCACAGACTTAGAAATCGCCAGCTCATATACAGTGCATAAAATATATTTATATATATACCCTTATACACCATTTAAATAAAAAATATCACAAAATTCTTCTAAGTCCCTCGGGAAGAGTGAAAGACGCGCACGTTCATTTTCAGAGCTCCTAGACCTTCCTATAAGAAGTTAGCCAAAAAGTAGCTTCGAAAAACGCTTAGGTTAAGTTTCAGAGGAACTTCTAATGTACCAAAGCTGGACTTAGACATAATTTCACTCTCACAACATTATGGCTGGTTGGAGACAGTCCGAACCACAAGTACCGGGTCCATGGTTCTGGGCGTATAATGGGGGGACGGGGACGACTCCCATTAACCCCTGACTATACCGGGGATACGCTTATCACAATGCCTTACTGGTCTGTGCTGAAGCAGGGCATTCTGGCATCCAAGTGGCTTGACCTTTATTAGTGAGTCTGGTTACCCCCTCTCGGAACCACAGACTTAGAAATCGCCAGCTCATATACATGCATAAAATAGATTTATATATAAACCCTTATACACCATTTTAATAAAAAATATCACAAAATTCTTCTAAGTCCCTCGGGAAGAGTAAAAGACGCGCACGTTCATTTTCAGAGCTCCTAGACCTTCCTATAAGAAGTTAGCCAAAAAGTAGCTTCGAAAAACGCTTAGGTTAAGTTTCAGAGTTGCATCTAATGTACCGAAGCTGGACTTAGACATAATTTCACTCTCACAACATTATGGCTGGTTGGAGACAGTCCGAACCACAAATACCGGGTCCATGGTTCTGGCCATATACTGGGGGGACGGGAACGACTCCCATTAACCCCTGACTATACCGGGGATACGCTTATCACAATGCCTTTCTGGTCTGTGCTGAAGCAGGGCATTCTGGCAGCCAATTGGCTTGACTTTTATTAGTGAGCCTGGTTACCCCCTCTCGTAACCACAGACTTAGAAATCGCCAGCTCATATACAGTGCATAAAATATATTTATATATATACCCTTATACATCATTTTAATAAAAAATATCACAAAATTCTTCTAAGTCCCTCAGGAAGAGTGAAAGACGCGCACGTTCATTTTCAGAGCTCCTAGACATTCCTATAAGAAGTTAGCCAAAAAGTACCTTCGAAAAACGCTTAGGTTAAGTTTCAGAGTTGCTTCTAATGTACCGAAGCTGGACTTAGACATAATTTCACTCTCACAACATTATGGCTGGTTGGAGACAGTCCGAACCACAAATACCGGGTCCATGGTTCTGGCCATATACTGGGGGGACGGGGACGACTCCCATTAACCTCTGACTATACCGGGGATACGCTTATCACAATGCCTTTCTGGTCTGTGCTGAAGCAGGGCATTCTGGCAGCCAATTGGCTTGACTTTTATTAGTGAGCCTGGTTACCCCCTCTCGGAACCACAGACTTTGAAATCGCCAGCTCATATACATGCATAACATATATTTATATATATATACCCTTATACACCATTTTAATAAAAAATATCACAAAATTCTTCTAAGTCCCTCGGGAAGAGTGAAAGACGCGCACGTTCATTTTCAGACCTCCTAGACCTTCCTATAAGAAGTTAGCCAAAAAGTAGCTTCGAAAAACGCTTAGGTTAAGTTTCAGAGGTACTTCTAATGTACCAAAGCTGGACTTAGACATAATTTTACTCTCACAACATTATGGCTGGTTGGAGACAGTCCGAACCACAAGTACCGGGTCCATGGTTCTGGGCGTATAATGGGGGGACGGGGACGACTCCCATTAACCCCTGACTATACCGGGGATACGCTTATCACAATGCCTTACTGGTCTGTGCTGAAGCAGGGCATTCTGGCATCCAAGTGGCTTGACCTTTATTAGTGAGCCTGGTTACCCCCTCTCGGAACCACAGACTTAGAAATCGCCAGCTCATATACATGCATAAAATATATTTATATATATACCCTTATACATCATTTTAATAAAAAATATCACAAAATTCTTCTAAGTCCCTCAGGAAGAGTGAAAGACGCGCACGTTCATTTTCAGAGCTCCTAGACATTCCTATAAGAAGTTAGCCAAAAAGTACCTTCGAAAAACGCTTAGGTTAAGTTTCAGAGTTGCTTCTAATGTACCGAAGCTGGACTTAGACATAATTTCACTCTCACAACATTATGGCTGGTTGGAGACAGTCCGAACCACAAATACCGGGTCCATGGTTCTGGCCATATACTGGGGGGACGGGGACGACTCCCATTAACCTCTGACTATACCGGGGATACGCTTATCACAATGCCTTTCTGGTCTGTGCTGAAGCAGGGCATTCTGGCAGCCAATTGGCTTGACTTTTATTAGTGAGCCTGGTTACCCCCTCTCGGAACCACAGACTTTGAAATCGCCAGCTCATATACATGCATAACATATATTTATATATATACCCTTATACACCATTTTAATAAAAAATATCACAAAATTCTTCTAAGTCCCTCGGGAAGAGTGAAAGACGCGCACGTTCATTTTCAGAGCTCCTAGACCTTCCTATAAGAAGTTAGCCAAAAAGTAGCTTCGAAAAACGCTTAGGTTAAGTTTCAGAGGTACTTCTAATGTACCAAAGCTGGACTTAGACATAATTTCACTCTCACAACATTATGGCTGGTTGGAGACAGTCCGAACCACAAATACCGGGTCCATGGTTCTGGCCATATACTGGGGGGACGGGAACGACTCCCATTAACCCCTGACTATACCGGGGATACGCTTATCACAATGCCTTTCTGGTCTGTGCTGAAGCAGGGCATTCTGGCAGCCAATTGGCTTGACTTTTATTAGTGAGCCTGGTTACCCCCTCTCGTAACCACAGACTTAGAAATCGCCAGCTCATATACAGTGCATAAAATATATTTATATATATACCCTTATACATCATTTTAATAAAAAATATCACAAAATTCTTCTAAGTCCCTCAGGAAGAGTGAAAGACGCGCACGTTCATTTTCAGGGCTCCTAGACATTCCTATAAGAAGTTAGCCAAAAAGTACCTTCGAAAAACGCTTAGGTTAAGTTTCAGAGTTGCTTCTAATGTACCGAAGCTGGACTTAGACATAATTTCACTCTCACAACATTATGGCTGGTTGGAGACAGTCCGAACCACAAATACCGGGTCCATGGTTCTGGCCATATACTTTGGGGACGGGGACGACTCCCATTAACCTCTGACTATACCGGGGATACGCTTATCACAATGCCTTTCTGGTCTGTGCTGAAGCAGGGCATTCTGGCAGCCAATTGGCTTGACTTTTATTAGTGAGCCTGGTTACCCCCTCTCGGAACCACAGACTTAGAAATCGCCAGCTCATATACATGCATAAAATATATTTATATATATACCCTTATACACCATTTTAATAAAAAATATCACAAAATTCTTCTAAGTCCCTCGGGAAGAGTGAAAGACGCGCACGTTCATTTTCAGAGCTCCTAGACCTTCCTATAAGAAGTTAGCCAAAAAGTAGCTTCGAAAAACGCTTAGGTTAAGTTTCAGAGTTGCTTCTAATGTACCAAAGCTGGACTTAGACATAATTTCACTCTCACAACATTATGGCTGGTTGGAGACAGTCCGAACCACAAATACCGGGTCCATGGTTCTGGCCATATACTGGGGGGACGGGGACGACTCCCATTAACTTCTGACTATACCGGGGATACGCTTATCACAATGCCTTTCTGGTCTGTGCTGAAGCAGGGCATTCTGGCAGCCAATTGGCTTGACTTTTATTAGTGAGCCTGGTTACCCCCTCTCGGAACCACAGACTTAGAAATCGCCAGCTCATATACATGCATAAAATATATTTATATATATACCCTTATACACCATTTTAATAAAAAATATCACAAAATTCTTCTAAGTCCCTCGGGAAGAGTGAAAGACGCGCACGTTCATTTTCAGAGCTCCTAGACATTCCTATAAGAAGTTAGCCAAAAAGTACCTTCGAAAAACGCTTAGGTTAAGTTTCAGAGTTGCTTCTAATGTACCGAAGCTGGACTTAGACATAATTTCACTCTCACAACATTATGGCTGGTTGGAGACAGTCCGAACCACAAATACCGGGTCCATGGTTCTGGCCATATACTGGGGGGACGGGAACGACTCCCATTAACCCCTGACTATACCGGGGATACGCTTATCACAATGCCTTTCTGGTCTGTGCTTAAGCAGGGCATTCTGGCAGCCAATTGGCTTGACTTTTATTAGTGAGCCTGGTTACCCCCTCTCGGAACCACAGACTTAGAAATCGCCAGCTCATATACATGCATAACATATATTTATTTATATACCCTTATACACCATTTTAATAAAAAATATCACAAAATTCTTCTAAGTCCCTCGGGAAGAGTGAAAGACGCGCACGTTCATTTTCAGAGCTCCTAGACATTCCTATAAGAAGTTAGCCAAAAAGTACCTTCGAAAAACGCTTAGGTTAAGTTTCAGAGTTGCTTCTAATGTACCGAAGCTGGACTTAGACATAATTTCACTCTCACAACATTATGGCTGGTTGGAGACAGTCCGAACCACAAATACCGGGTCCATGGTTCTGGCCATATACTGGGGGGACGGGGACGACTCCCATTAACCTCTGATTATACCGGGGATACGCTTATCACAATGCCTTTCTGGTCTGTGCTGAAGCAGGGCATTCTGGCAGCCAATTGGCTTGACTTTTATTAGTGAGCCTGGTTACCCCCTCTCGGAACCACAGACTTAGAAATCGCCAGCTCATATTCATGCATAAAATATATTTATATATATACCCTTATACACCATTTTAATAAAAAATATCACAAAATTCTTCTAAGTCCCTCGGGAAGAGTGAAAGACGCGCACGTTCATTTTCAGAGCTCCTAGACCTTCCTATAAGAAGTTAGCCAAAAAGTAGCTTCGAAAAACGCTTAGGTTAAGTTTCAGAGTTGCATCTAATGTACCGAAGCTGGACTTAGACATAATTTCACTCTCACAACATTATGGCTGGTTGGAGACAGTCCGAACCACAAATACCGGGTCCATGGTTCTGGCCATATACTGGGGGGACGGGAACGACTCCCATTAACCCCTGACTATACCGGGGATACGCTTATCACAATGCCTTTCTGGTCTGTGCTGAAGCAGGGCATTCTGGCAGCCAATTGGCTTGACTTTTATTAGTGAGCCTGGTTACCCCCTCTCGTAACCACAGACTTAGAAATCGCCAGCTCATATACAGTGCATAAAATATATTTATATATATACCCTTATACATCATTTTAATAAAAAATATCACAAAATTCTTCTAAGTCCCTCAGGAAGAGTGAAAGACGCGCACGTTCATTTTCAGAGCTCCTAGACATTCCTATAAGAAGTTAGCCAAAAAGTACCTTCGAAAAACGCTTAGGTTAAGTTTCAGAGTTGCTTCTAATGTACCGAAGCTGGACTTAGACATAATTTCACTCTCACAACATTATGGCTGGTTGGAGACAGTCCGAACCACAAATACCGGGTCCATGGTTCTGGCCATATACTTTGGGGACGGGGACGACTCCCATTAACCTCTGACTATACCGGGGATACGCTTATCACAATGCCTTTCTGGTCTGTGCTGAAGCAGGGCATTCTGGCAGCCAATTGGCTTGACTTTTATTAGTGAGCCTGGTTACCCCCTCTCGGAACCACAGACTTAGAAATCGCCAGCTCATATACATGCATAAAATATATTTATATATATACCCTTATACACCATTTTAATAAAAAATATCACAAAATTCTTCTAAGTCCCTCGGGAAGAGTGAAAGACGCGCACGTTCATTTTCAGAGCTCCTAGACCTTCCTATAAGAAGTTAGCCAAAAAGTAGCTTCGAAAAACGCTTAGGTTAAGTTTCAGAGTTGCATCTAATGTACCGAAGCTGGACTTAGACATAATTTCACTCTCACAACATTATGGCTGGTTGGAGACAGTCCGAACCACAAATACCGGGTCCATGGTTCTGGCCATATACTGGGGGGACGGGGACGACTCCCATTAACTTCTGACTATACCGGGGATACGCTTATCACAATGCCTTTCTGGTCTGTGCTGAAGCAGGGCATTCTGGCAGCCAATTGGCTTGACTTTTATTAGTGAGCCTGGTTACCCCCTCTCGGAACCACTGACTTAGAAATCGCCAGCTCATATACATGCATAAAATATATTTATATATATACCCTTATACACCATTTTAATAAAAAATATCACAAAATTCTTCTAAGTCCCTCGGGAAGAGTGAAAGACGCGCACGTTCATTTTCAGAGCTCCTAGACCTTCCTATAAGAAGTTAGCCAAAAAGTAGCTTCGAAAAACGCTTAGGTTAAGTTTCAGAGTTGCATCTAATGTACCGAAGCTGGACTTAGACATAATTTCACTCTCACAACATTATGGCTGGTTGGAGACAGTCCGAACCACAAATACCGGGTCCATGGTTCTGGCCATATACTGGGGGGACGGGAACGACTCCCATTAACCCCTGACTATACCGGGGATACGCTTATCACAATGCCTTTCTGGTCTGTGCTTAAGCAGGGCATTCTGGCAGCCAATTGGCTTGACTTTTATTAGTGAGCCTGGTTACCCCCTCTCGGAACCACAGACTTAGAAATCGCCAGCTCATATACATGCATAACATATATTTATTTATATACCCTTATACACCATTTTAATAAAAAATATCACAAAATTCTTCTAAGTCCCTCGGGAAGAGTGAAAGACGCGCACGTTCATTTTCAGAGCTCCTAGACATTCCTATAAGAAGTTAGCCAAAAAGTACCTTCGAAAAACGCTTAGGTTAAGTTTCAGAGTTGCTTCTAATGTACCGAAGCTGGACTTAGACATAATTTCACTCTCACAACATTATGGCTGGTTGGAGACAGTCCGAACCACAAATACCGGGTCCATGGTTCTGGCCATATACTGGGGGGACGGGGACGACTCCCATTAACCTCTGATTATACCGGGGATACGCTTATCACAATGCCTTTCTGGTCTGTGCTGAAGCAGGGCATTCTGGCAGCCAATTGGCTTGACTTTTATTAGTGAGCCTGGTTACCCCCTCTCGGAACCACAGACTTAGAAATCGCCAGCTCATATTCATGCATAAAATATATTTATATATATACCCTTATACACCATTTTAATAAAAAATATCACAAAATTCTTCTAAGTCCCTCGGGAAGAGTGAAAGACGCGCACGTTCATTTTTAGAGCTCCTAGACCTTCCTATAAGAAGTTAGCCAAAAAGTAGCTTCGAAAAACGCTTAGGTTAAGTTCCAGAGTTGCATCTAATGTACCGAAGCTGGACTTAGACATAATTTCACTCTCACAACATTATGGCTGGTTGGAGACAGTCCGAACCACAAATACCGGGTCCATGGTTCTGGCCATATACTGGGGGGACGGGAACGACTCCCATTAACCCCTGACTATACCGGGGATACGCTTATCACAATGCCTTTCTGGTCTGTGCTGAAGCAGGGCATTCTGGCAGCCAATTGGCTTGACTTTTATTAGTGAGCCTGGTTACCCCCTCTCGGAACCACAGACTTAGAAATCGCCAGCTCATATACATGCATAACATATATTTATATATATACCCTTATACACCATTTTAATAAAAAATATCACAAAATTCTTCTAAGTCCCTCGGGAAGAGTGAAAGACGCGCACGTTCATTTTCAGAGCTCCTAGACATTCCTATAAGAAGTTAGCCAAAAAGTACCTTCGAAAAACGCTTAGGTTAAGTTTCAGAGTTGCTTCTAATGTACCGAAGCTGGACTTAGACATAATTTCACTCTCACAACATTATGGCTGGTTGGAGACAGTCCGAACCACAAATACCGGGTCCATGGTTCTGGCCATATACTGGGGGGACGGGGACGACTCCCATTAACCTCTGACTATACCGGGGATACGCTTATCACAATGCCTTTCTGGTCTGTGCTGAAGCAGGGCATTCTGGCAGCTAATTGGCTTGACTTTTATTAGTGAGCCTGGTTACCCCCTCTCGGAACCACAGACTTAGAAATCGCCAGCTCATATACATGCATAAAATATATTTATATATATACCCTTATACACCATTTTAATAAAAAATATCACAAAATTCTTCTAAGTCCCTCGGGAAGAGTGAAAGACGCGCACGTTCATTTTCAGAGCTCCTAGACCTTCCTATAAGAAGTTAGCCAAAAAGTAGCTTCGAAAAACGCTTAGGTTAAGTTCCAGAGTTGCATCTAATGTACCGTAGCTGGACTTAGACATAATTTCACTCTCACAACATTATGGCTGGTTGGAGACAGTCCGAACCACAAATACCGGGTCCATGGTTCTGGCCATATACTGGGGGGACAGAACGACTCCCATTAACCCCTGACTATACCGGGGATACGCTTATCACAATGCCTTTCTGGTCTGTGCTGAAGCAGGGCATTCTGGCAGCCAATTGGCTTGACTTTTATTAGTGAGCCTGGTTACCTCCTCTCGGAACCACAGACTTAGAAATCGCCAGCTCATATACATGCATAACATATATTTATATATATACCCTTATACACCATTTTAATAAAAAATATCACAAAATTCTTCTAAGTCCCTCGGGAAGAGTGAAAGACGCGCACGTTCATTTTCAGAGCTCCTAGACATTCCTATAAGAAGTTAGCCAAAAAGTACCTTCGAAAAACGCTTAGGTTAAGTTTCAGAGTTGCTTCTAATGTACCGAAGCTGGACTTAGACATAATTTCACTCTCACAACATTATGGCTGGTTGGAGACAGTCCGAACCACAAATACCGGGTCCATGGTTCTGGCCATATACTGGGGGGACGGGGGGGACTCCCATTAACCTCTGACTATACCGGGGATACGCTTATCACAATGCCTTTCTGGTCTGTGCTGAAGCAGGGCATTCTGGCAGCCAATTGGCTTGACTTTTATTAGTGAGCCTGGTTACCCCCTCTCGGAACCACAGACTTAGAAATCGCCAGCTCATATACATGCATAAAATATATTTATATATATACCCTTATACACCATTTTAATAAAAAATATCACAAAATTCTTCTAAGTCCCTCGGGAAGAGTGAAAGACGCGCACGTTCATTTTTAGAGCTCCTAGACCTTCCTATAAGAAGTTAGCCAAAAAGTAGCTTCGAAAAACGCTTAGGTTAAGTTTCAGAGTTGCATCTAATGTACCGAAGCTGGACTTAGACATAATTTCACTCTCACAACATTATGGCTGGTTGGAGACAGTCCGAACCACAAGTACCGGGTCCATGGTTCTGGGCGTATACTGGGGGGACGGGGACGACTCCCATTAACCCCTGACTATACCGGGGATACGCTTATCACAATGCCTTACTGGTCTGTGCTGAAGCAGGGCATTCTGGCATCCAAGTGGCTTGACCTTTATTAGTGAGCCTGGTTACCCCCTCTCGGAACCACAGACTTAGAAATCGCCAGCTCATATACATGCATAAAATAGATTTATATATATACCCTTATACACCATTTTAATAAAAAATATCACAAAATTCTTCTAAGTCCCTCGGGAAGAGTGAAAGACGCGCACGTTCATTTTCAGAGCTCCTATAACTTCCTATAAGAAGTTAGCCAAAAAGTAGCTTCGAAAAACGCTTAGGTTAAGTTCCAGAGTTGCTTCTAATGTACCGAAGCTGGACTTAGACATAATTTCACTCTCACAACATTATGGCTGGTTGGAGACAGTCCGAACCACAAATACCGGGTCCATGGTTCTGGCCATATACTGGGGGGACGGGAACGACTCCCATTAACCCCTGACTATACCGGGGATACGCTTATCACAATGCCTTTCTGGTCTGTGCTGAAGCAGGGCATTCTGGCAGCCAATTGGCTTGACTTTTATTAGTGAGCCTGGTTACCCCCTCTCGGAACCACAGACTTAGAAATCGCCAGCTCATATACATGCATAACATATATTTATATATATACCCTTATACACCATTTTAATAAAAAATATCACAAAATTCTTCTAAGTCCCTCGGGAAGAGTGAAAGACGCGCACGTTCATTTTCAGAGCTCCTAGACATTCCTATAAGAAGTTAGCCAAAAAGTACCTTCGAAAAACGCTTAGGTTAAGTTTCAGAGTTGCTTCTAATGTACCGAAGCTGGACTTAGACATAATTTCACTCTCACAACATTATGGCTGGTTGGAGACAGTCCGAACCACAAATACCGGGTCCATGGTTCTGGCCATATACTGGGGGGATGGGGACGACTCCCATTAACCTCTGACTATACCGGGGATACGCTTATCACAATGCCTTTCTGGTCTGTGCTGAAGCAGGGCATTCTGGCAGCCAATTGGCTTGACTTTTATTAGTGAGCCTGGTTACCCCCTCTCGGAACCACAGACTTAGAAATCGCCAGCTCATATACATGCATAAAATATATTTATATATATACCCTTATACACCATTTTAATAAAAAATATCACAAAATTCTTCTAAGTCCCTCGGGAAGAGTGAAAGACGCGCACGTTCATTTTTAGAGCTCCTAGACCTTCCTATAAGAAGTTAGCCAAAAAGTAGCTTCGAAAAACGCTTAGGTTAAGTTTCAGAGTTGCTTCTAATGTACCAAAGCTGGACTTAGACATAATTTCACTCTCACAACATTATGGCTGGTTGGAGACAGTCCGAACCACAAGTACCGGGTCCATGGTTCTGGGCGTATAATGGGGGGACGGGGACGACTCCCATTAACCCCTGACTATACCGGGGATACGCTTATCACAATGCCTTACTGGTCTGTGCTGAAGCAGGGCATTCTGGCATCCAAGTGGCTTGACCTTTATTAGTGAGCCTGGTTACCCCCTCTCGGAACCACAGACTTAGAAATCGCCAGCTCATATACATGCATAAAATAGATTTATATATATACCCTTATACACCATTTTAATAAAAAATATCACAAAATTCTTCTAAGTCCCTCGGGAAGAGTGAAAGACGCGCACGTTCATTTTCAGAGCTCCTAGACCTTCCTATAAGAAGTTAGCCAAAAAGTACCTTCGAAAAACGCTTAGGTTAAGTTTCAGAGTTGCTTCTAATGTACCAAAGCTGGACTTAGACATAATTTCACTCTCACAACATTATGGCTGGTTGGAGACAGTCCGAACCACAAATACCGGGTCCATGGTTCTGGCCATATACTGGGGGGACGGGGACGACTCCCATTAACCTCTGACTATACCGGGGATACGCTTATCACAATGCCTTTCTGGTCTGTGCTGAAGCAGGGCATTCTGGCAGCTAATTGGCTTGACTTTTATTAGTGAGCCTGGTTACCCCCTCTCGGAACCACAGACTTAGAAATCGCCAGCTCATATACATGCATAAAATATATTTATATATATACCCTTATACACCATTTTAATAAAAAATATAACAAAATTCTTCTAAGTCCCTCGGGAAGAGTGAAAGACGCGCACGTTCATTTTCAGAGCTCCTAGACCTTCCTATAAGAAGTTAGCCAAAAAGTAGCTTCGAAAAACGCTTAGGTTAAGTTCCAGAGTTGCATCTAATGTACCGAAGCTGGACTTAGACATAATTTCACTCTCACAACATTATGGCTGGTTGGAGACAGTCCGAACCACAAATACCGGGTCCATGGTTCTGGCCATATACTGGGGGGACGGGGACGACTCCCATTAACTTCTGACTATACCGGGGATACGCTTATCACAATGCCTTTCTGGTCTGTGCTGAAGCAGGGCATTCTGGCAGCCAATTGGCTTGACTTTTATTAGTGAGCCTGGTTACCCCCTCTCGGAACCACAGACTTAGAAATCGCCAGCTCATATACATGCATAAAATATATTTATATATATACCCTTATACACCATTTTAATAAAAAATATCACAAAATTCTTCTAAGTCCCTCGGGAAGAGTGAAAGACGCGCACGTTCATTTTCAGAGCTCCTAGACCTTCCTATAAGAAGTTAGCCAAAAAGTAGCTTCGAAAAACGCTTAGGTTAAGTTTCAGAGTTGCATCTAATGTACCGAAGCTGGACTTAGACATAATTTCACTCTCACAACATTATGGCTGGTTGGAGACAGTCCGAACCACAAATACCGGGTCCATGGTTCTGGCCATATACTGGGGGGACGGGAACGACTCCCATTAACCCCTGACTATACCGGGGATACGCTTATCACAATGCCTTTCTGGTCTGTGCTTAAGCAGGGCATTCTGGCAGCCAATTGGCTTGACTTTTATTAGTGAGCCTGGTTACCCCCTCTCGGAACCACAGACTTAGAAATCGCCAGCTCATATACATGCATAACATATATTTATTTATATACCCTTATACACCATTTTAATAAAAAATATCACAAAATTCTTCTAAGTCCCTCGGGAAGAGTGAAAGACGCGCACGTTCATTTTCAGAGCTCCTAGACATTCCTATAAGAAGTTAGCCAAAAAGTACCTTCGAAAAACGCTTAGGTTAAGTTTCAGAGTTGCTTCTAATGTACCGAAGCTGGACTTAGACATAATTTCACTCTCACAACATTATGGCTGGTTGGAGACAGTCCGAACCACAATTACCGGGTCCATGGTTCTGGCCATATACTGGGGGGACGGGGACGACTCCCATTAACCTCTGATTATACCGGGGATACGCTTATCACAATGCCTTTCTGGTCTGTGCTGAAGCAGGGCATTCTGGCAGCCAATTGGCTTGACTTTTATTAGTGAGCCTGGTTACCCCCTCTCGGAACCACAGACTTAGAAATCGCCAGCTCATATTCATGCATAAAATATATTTATATATATACCCTTATACACCATTTTAATAAAAAATATCACAAAATTCTTCTAAGTCCCTCGGGAAGAGTGAAAGACGCGCACGTTCATTTTTAGAGCTCCTAGACCTTCCTATAAGAAGTTAGCCAAAAAGTAGCTTCGAAAAACGCTTAGGTTAAGTTCCAGAGTTGCATCTAATGTACCGAAGCTGGACTTAGACATAATTTCACTCTCACAACATTATGGCTGGTTGGAGACAGTCCGAACCACAAATACCGGGTCCATGGTTCTGGCCATATACTGGGGGGACGGGAACGACTCCCATTAACCCCTGACTATACCGGGGATACGCTTATCACAATGCCTTTCTGGTCTGTGCTGAAGCAGGGCATTCTGGCAGCCAATTGGCTTGACTTTTATTAGTGAGCCTGGTTACCCCCTCTCGGAACCACAGACTTAGAAATCGCCAGCTCATATACATGCATAACATATATTTATATATATACCCTTATACACCATTTTAATAAAAAATATCACAAAATTCTTCTAAGTCCCTCGGGAAGAGTGACAGACGCGCACGTTCATTTTCAGAGCTCCTAGACATTCCTATAAGAAGTTAGCCAAAAAGTACCTTCGAAAAACGCTTAGGTTAAGTTTCAGAGTTGCTTCTAATGTACCGAAGCTGGACTTAGACATAATTTCACTCTCACAACATTATGGCTGGTTGGAGACAGTCCGAACCACAAATACCGGGTCCATGGTTCTGGCCATATACTGGGGGGACGGGGACGACTCCCATTAACCTCTGACTATACCGGCGATACGCTTATCACAATGCCTTTCTGGTCTGTGCTGAAGCAGGGCATTCTGGCAGCTAATTGGCTTGACTTTTATTAGTGAGCCTGGTTACCCCCTCTCGGAACCACAGACTTAGAAATCGCCAGCTCATATACATGCATAAAATATATTTATATATATACCCTTATACACCATTTTAATAAAAAATATCACAAAATTCTTCTAAGTCCCTCGGGAAGAGTGAAAGACGCGCACGTTCATTTTCAGAGCTCCTAGACCTTCCTATAAGAAGTTAGCCAAAAAGTAGCTTCGAAAAACGCTTAGGTTAAGTTCCAGAGTTGCATCTAATGTACCGTAGCTGGACTTAGACATAATTTCACTCTCACAACATTATGGCTGGTTGGAGACAGTCCGAACCACAAATACCGGGTCCATGGTTCTGGCCATATACTGGGGGGACAGAACGACTCCCATTAACCCCTGACTATACCGGGGATACGCTTATCACAATGCCTTTCTGGTCTGTGCTGAAGCAGGGCATTCTGGCAGCCAATTGGCTTGACTTTTATTAGTGAGCCTGGTTACCCCCTCTCGGAACCACAGACTTAGAAATCGCCAGCTCATATACATGCATAACATATATTTATATATATACCCTTATACACCATTTTAATAAAAAATATCACAAAATTCTTCTAAGTCCCTCGGGAAGAGTGAAAGACGCGCACGTTCATTTTCAGAGCTCCTAGACATTCCTATAAGAAGTTAGCCAAAAAGTACCTTCGAAAAACGCTTAGGTTAAGTTTCAGAGTTGCTTCTAATGTACCGAAGCTGGACTTAGACATAATTTCACTCTCACAACATTATGGCTGGTTGGAGACAGTCCGAACCACAAATACCGGGTCCATGGTTCTGGCCATATACTGGGGGGACGGGGGGGACTCCCATTAACCTCTGACTATACCGGGGATACGCTTATCACAATGCCTTTCTGGTCTGTGCTGAAGCAGGGCATTCTGGCAGCCAATTGGCTTGACTTTTATTAGTGAGCCTGGTTACCCCCTCTCGGAACCACAGACTTAGAAATCGCCAGCTCATATACATGCATAAAATATATTTATATATATACCCTTATACACCATTTTAATAAAAAATATCACAAAATTCTTCTAAGTCCCTCGGGAAGAGTGAAAGACGCGCACGTTCATTTTTAGAGCTCCTAGACCTTCCTATAAGAAGTTAGCCAAAAAGTAGCTTCGAAAAACGCTTAGGTTAAGTTTCAGAGTTGCATCTAATGTACCGAAGCTGGACTTAGACATAATTTCACTCTCACAACATTATGGCTGGTTGGAGACAGTCCGAACCACAAGTACCGGGTCCATGGTTCTGGGCGTATACTGGGGGGACGGGGACGACTCCCATTAACCCCTGACTATACCGGGGATACGCTTATCACAATGCCTTACTGGTCTGTGCTGAAGCAGGGCATTCTGGCATCCAAGTGGCTTGACCTTTATTAGTGAGCCTGGTTACCCCCTCTCGGAACCACAGACTTAGAAATCGCCAGCTCATATACATGCATAAAATAGATTTATATATATACCCTTATACACCATTTTAATAAAAAATATCACAAAATTCTTCTAAGTCCCTCGGGAAGAGTGAAAGACGCGCACGTTCATTTTCAGAGCTCCTAGACCTTCCTATAAGAAGTTAGCCAAAAAGTAGCTTCGAAAAACGCTTAGGTTAAGTTCCAGAGTTGCTTCTAATGTACCGAAGCTGGACTTAGACATAATTTCACTCTCACAACATTATGGCTGGTTGGAGACAGTCCGAACCACAAATACCGGGTCCATGGTTCTGGCCATATACTGGGGGGACGGGAACGACTGCCATTAACCCCTGACTATACCGGGGATACGCTTATCACAATGCCTTTCTGGTCTGTGCTGAAGCAGGGCATTCTGGCAGCCAATTGGCTTGACTTTTATTAGTGAGCCTGGTTACCCCCTCTCGGAACCACAGACTTAGAAATCGCCAGCTCATATACATGCATAACATATATTTATATATATACCCTTATACACCATTTTAATAAAAAATATCACAAAATTCTTCTAAGTCCCTCGGGAAGAGTGAAAGACGCGCACGTTCATTTTCAGAGCTCCTAGACATTCCTATAAGAAGTTAGCCAAAAAGTACCTTCGAAAAACGCTTAGGTTAAGTTTCAGAGTTGCTTCTAATGTACCGAAGCTGGACTTAGACATAATTTCACTCTCACAACATTATGGCTGGTTGGAGACAGTCCGAACCACAAATACCGGGTCCATGGTTCTGGCCATATACTGGGGGGATGGGGACGACTCCCATTAACCTCTGACTATACCGGGGATACGCTTATCACAATGCCTTTCTGGTCTGTGCTGAAGCAGGGCATTCTGGCAGCCAATTGGCTTGACTTTTATTAGTGAGCCTGGTTACCCCCTCTCGGAACCACAGACTTAGAAATCGCCAGCTCATATACATGCATAAAATATATTTATATATATACCCTTATACACCATTTTAATAAAAAATATCACAAAATTCTTCTAAGTCCCTCGGGAAGAGTGAAAGACGCGCACGTTCATTTTTAGAGCTCCTAGACCTTCCTATAAGTAGTTAGCCAAAAAGTAGCTTCGAAAAACGCTTAGGTTAAGTTTCAGAGTTGCTTCTAATGTACCAAAGCTGGACTTAGACATAATTTCACTCTCACAACATTATGGCTGGTTGGAGACAGTCCGAACCACAAGTACCGGGTCCATGGTTCTGGGCGTATAATGGGGGGACGGGGACGACTCCCATTAACCCCTGACTATACCGGGGATACGCTTATCACAATGCCTTACTGGTCTGTGCTGAAGCAGGGCATTCTGGCATCCAAGTGGCTTGACCTTTATTAGTGAGCCTGGTTACCCCCTCTCGGAACCACAGACTTAGAAATCGCCAGCTCATATACATGCATAAAATAGATTTATATATATACCCTTATACACCATTTTAATAAAAAATATCACAAAATTCTTCTAAGTCCCTCGGGAAGAGTGAAAGACGCGCACGTTCATTTTCAGAGCTCCTAGACCTTCCTATAAGAAGTTAGCCAAAAAGTAGCTTCGAAAAACGCTTAGGTTAAGTTCCAGAGTTGCATCTAATGTACCGAAGCTGGACTTAGACATAATTTCACTCTCACAACATTATGGCTGGTTGGAGACAGTCCGAACCACAAATACCGGGTCCATGGTTCTGGCCATATACTGGGGGGACGGGGACGACTCCCATTAACCTCTGACTATACCGGGGATACGCTTATCACAATGCCTTTCTGGTCTGTGCTGAAGCAGGGCATTCTGGCAGCTAATTGGCTTGACTTTTATTAGTGAGCCTGGTTACCCCCTCTCGGAACCACAGACTTAGAAATCGCCAGCTCATATACATGCATAAAATATATTTATATATATACCCTTATACACCATTTTAATAAAAAATATCACAAAATTCTTCTAAGTCCCTCGGGAAGAGTGAAAGACGCGCACGTTCATTTTCAGAGCTCCTAGACCTTCCTATAAGAAGTTAGCCAAAAAGTAGCTTCGAAAAACGCTTAGGTTAAGTTCCAGAGTTGCATCTAATGTACCGAAGCTGGACTTAGACATAATTTCACTCTCACAACATTATGGCTGGTTGGAGACAGTCCGAACCACAAATACCGGGTCCATGGTTCTGGCCATATACTGGGGGGACGGGAACGACTCCCATTAACCCCTGACTATACCGGGGATACGCTTATCACAATGCCTTTCTGGTCTGTGCTGAAGCAGGGCATTCTGGCAGCCAATTGGCTTGACTTTTATTAGTGAGCCTGGTTACCCCCTCTCGGAACCACAGACTTAGAAATCGCCAGCTCATATACATGCATAACATATATTTATATATATACCCTTATACACCATTTTAATAAAAAATATCACAAAATTCTTCTAAGTCCCTCGGGAAGAGTGAAAGACGCGCACGTTCATTTTCAGAGCTCCTAGACATTCCTATAAGAAGTTAGCCAAAAAGTACCTTCGAAAAACGCTTAGGTTAAGTTTCAGAGTTGCTTCTAATGTACCGAAGCTGGACTTAGACATAATTTCACTCTCACAACATTATGGCTGGTTGGAGACAGTCCGAACCACAAATACCGGGTCCATGGTTCTGGCCATATACTGGGGGGACGGGGACGACTCCCATTAACCTCTGACTATACCGGGGATACGCTTATCACAATGCCTTTCTGGTCTGTGCTGAAGCAGGGCATTCTGGCAGCCAATTGGCTTGACTTTTATTAGTGAGCCTGGTTACCCCCTCTCGGAACCACAGACTTAGAAATCGCCAGCTCATATTCATGCATAAAATATATTTATATATATACCCTTATACACCATTTTAATAAAAAATATCACAAAATTCTTCTAAGTCCCTCGGGAAGAGTGAAAGACGCGCACGTTCATTTTTAGAGCTCCTAGACCTTCCTATAAGAAGTTAGCCAAAAAGTAGCTTCGAAAAACGCTTAGGTTAAGTTTCAGAGTTGCTTCTAATGTACCAAAGCTGGACTTAGACATAATTTCACTCTCACAACATTATGGCTGGTTGGAGACAGTCCGAACCACAAGTACCGGGTCCATGGTTCTGGGCATATAATGGGGGGACGGGGACGACTCCCATTAACCCCTGACTATACCGGGGATACGCTTATCACAATGCCTTACTGGTCTGTGCTGAAGCAGGGCATTCTGGCATCCAAGTGGCTTGACCTTTATTAGTGAGCCTGGTTACCCCCTCTCGGAACCACAGACTTAGAAATCGCCAGCTCATATACATGCATAAAATAGATTTATATATATACCCTTATACACCATTTTAATAAAAAATATCACAAAATTCTTCTAAGTCCCTCGGGAAGAGTGAAAGACGCGCACGTTCATTTTCAGAGCTACTAGACCTTCCTATAAGAAGTTAGCCAAAAAGTACCTTCGAAAAACGCTTAGGTTAAGTTTCAGAGTTGCTTCTAATGTACCAAAGCTGGACTTAGACATAATTTCACTCTCACAACATTATGGCTGGTTGGAGACAGTCCGAACCACAAATACCGGGTCCATGGTTCTGGCCATATACTGGGGGGACGGGGACGACTCCCATTAACCTCTGACTATACCGGGGATACGCTTATCACAATGCCTTTCTGGTCTGTGCTGAAGCAGGGCATTCTGGCAGCTAATTGGCTTGACTTTTATTAGTGAGCCTGGTTACCCCCTCTCGGAACCACAGACTTAGAAATCGCCAGCTCATATACATGCATAAAATATATTTATATATATACCCTTATACACCATTTTAATAAAAAATATCACAAAATTCTTCTAAGTCCCTCGGGAAGAGTGAAAGACGCGCACGTTAATTTTCAGAGCTCCTAGACCTTCCTATAAGAAGTTAGCCAAAAAGTAGCTTCGAAAAACGCTTAGGTTAAGTTCCAGAGTTGCATCTAATGTACCGAAGCTGGACTTAGACATAATTTCACTCTCACAACATTATGGCTGGTTGGAGACAGTCCGAACCACAAATACCGGGTCCATGGTTCTGGCCATATACTGGGGGGACGGGAACGACTCCCATTAACCCCTGACTATACCGGGGATACGCTTATCACAATGCCTTTCTGGTCTGTGCTGAAGCAGGGCATTCTGGCAGCCAATTGGCTTGACTTTTATTAGTGAGCCTGGTTACCCCCTCTCGGAACCACAGACTTAGAAATCGCCAGCTCATATACATGCATAACATATATTTATATATATACCCTTATACACCATTTTAATAAAAAATATCACAAAATTCTTCTAAGTCCCTCGGGAAGAGTGAAAGACGCGCACGTTCATTTTTAGAGCTCCTAGACCTTCCTATAAGAAGTTAGCCAAAAAGTAGCTTCGAAAAACGCTTAGGTTAAGTTTCAGAGTTGCTTCTAATGTACCGAAGCTGGACTTAGACATAATTTCACTCTCACAACATTATGGCTGGTTGGAGACAGTCCGAACCACAAATACCGGGTCCATGGTTCTGGCCATATACTGGGGGGACGGGGGGGACTCCCATTAACCTCTGACTATACCGGGGATACGCTTATCACAATGCCTTTCATGTCTGTGCTGAAGCAGGGCATTCTGGCAGCCAATTGGCTTGACTTTTATTAGTGAGCCTGGTTACCCCCTCTCGGAACCACAGACTTAGAAATCGCCAGCTCATATTCATGCATAAAATATATTTATATATATACCCTTATACACCATTTTAATAAAAAATATCACAAAATTCTTCTAAGTCCCTCGGGAAGAGTGAAAGACGCGCACGTTCATTTTTAGAGCTCCTAGACCTTCCTATAAGAAGTTAGCCAAAAAGTAGCTTCGAAAAACGCTTAGGTTAAGTTTCAGAGTTGCTTCTAATGTACCGAAGCTGGACTTAGACATAATTTCACTCTCACAACATTATGGCTGGTTGGAGACAGTCCGAACCACAAATACCGGGTCCATGGTTCTGGCCATATACTGGGGGGACGGGGACGACTCCCATTAACCTCTGACTATACCGGGGATACGCTTATCACAATGCCTTTCTGGTCTGTGCTGAAGCAGGGCATTCTGGCAGCTAATTGGCTTGACTTTTATTAGTGAGCCTGGTTACCCCCTCTCGGAACCACAGACTTAGAAATCGCCAGCTCATATACATGCATAAAATATATTTATATATATACCCTTATACACCATTTTAATAAAAAATATCACAAAATCCTTCTAAGTCCCTCGGGAAGAGTGAAAGACGCGCACGTTCATTTTTAGAGCTCCTAGACCTTCCTATAAGAAGTTAGCCAAAAAGTAGCTTCGAAAAACGCTTAGGTTAAGTTTCAGAGTTGCTTCTAATGTACCGAAGCTGGACTTAGACATAATTTCACTCTCACAACATTATGGCTGGTTGGAGACAGTCCGAACCACAAATACCGGGTCCATGGTTCTGGCCATATACTGGGGGGACGGGAACGACTCCCATTAACCCCTGACTATACCGGGGATACGCTTATCACAATGCCTTTCTGGTCTGTGCTGAAGCAGGGCATTCTGGCAGCCAATTGGCTTGACTTTTATTAGTGAGCCTGGTTACCCCCTCTCGGAACCACAGACTTAGAAATCGCCAGCTCATATACAGGCATAACATATATTTATATATATACCCTTATACACCATTTTAATAAAAAATATCACAAAATTCTTCTAAGTCCCTCGGGAAGAGTGAAAGACGCGCACGTTCATTTTCAGAGCTCCTAGACATTCCTATAAGAAGTTAGCCAAAAAGTACCTTCGAAAAACGCTTAGGTTAAGTTTCAGAGTTGCTTCTAATGTACCGAAGCTGGACTTAGACATAATTTCACTCTCACAACATTATGGCTGGTTGGAGACAGTCCGAACCACAAATACCGGGTCCATGGTTCTGGCCATATACTGGGGGGACGGGGACGACTCCCATTAACCTCTGACTATACCGGGGATACGCTTATCACAATGCCTTTCTGGTCTGTGCTGAAGCAGGGCATTCTGGCAGCCAATTGGCTTGACTTTTATTAGTGAGCCTGGTTACCCCCTCTCGGAACCACAGACTTAGAAATCGCCAGCTCATATTCATGCATAAAATATATTTATATATATACCCTTATACACCATTTTAATAAAAAATATCACAAAATTCTTCTAAGTCCCTCGGGAAGAGTGAAAGACGCGCACGTTCATTTTTAGAGCTCCTATACCTTCCTATAAGAAGTTAGCCAAAAAGTAGCTTCGAAAAACGCTTAGGTTAAGTTTCAGAGTTGCTTCTAATGTACCGAAGCTGGACTTAGACATAATTTCACTCTCACAACATTATGGCTGGTTGGAGACAGTCCGAACCACAAATACCGGGTCCATGGTTCTGGCCATATACTGGGGGGACGGGGACGACTCCCATTAACCTCTGACTATACCGGGGATACGCTTATCACAATGCCTTTCTGGTCTGTGCTGAAGCAGGGCATTCTGGCAGCTAATTGGCTTGACTTTTATTAGTGAGCCTGGTTACCCCCTCTCGGAACCACAGACTTAGAAATCGCCAGCTCATATACATGCATAAAATATATTTATATATATACCCTTATACACCATTTTAATAAAAAATATCACAAAATTCTTCAAAGTCCCTCGGGAAGAGTGAAAGACGCGCACGTTCATTTTCAGAGCTCCTAGACCTTCCTATAAGAAGTTAGCCAAAAAGTAGCTTCGAAAAACGCTTAGGTTAAGTTCCAGAGTTGCATCTAATGTACCGAAGCTGGACTTAGACATAATTTCACTCTCACAACATTATGGCTGGTTGGAGACAGTCCGAACCACAAATACCGGGTCCATGGTTCTGGCCATATACTGGGGGGACGGGAACGACTCCCATTAACCCCTGACTATACCGGGGATACGCTTATCACAATGCCTTTCTGGTCTGTGCTGAAGCAGGGCATTCTGGCAGCCAATTGGCTTGACTTTTATTAGTGAGCCTGGTTACCCCCTCTCGGAACCACAGACTTAGAAATCGCCAGCTCATATACATGCATAACATATATTTATATATATACCCTTATACACCATTTTAATAAAAAATATCACAAAATTCTTCTAAGTCCCTCGGGAAGAGTGAAAGACGCGCACGTTCATTTTCAGAGCTCCTAGACATTCCTATAAGAAGTTAGCCAAAAAGTACCTTCGAAAAACGCTTAGGTTAAGTTTCAGAGTTGCTTCTAATGTACCGAAGCTGGACTTAGACATAATTTCACTCTCACAACATTATGGCTGGTTGGAGACAGTCCGAACCACAAATACCGGGTCCATGGTTCTGGCCATATACTGGGGGGACGGGGACGACTCCCATTAACCTCTGACTATACCGGGGATACGCTTATCACAATGCCTTTCTGGTCTGTGCTGAAGCAGGGCATTCTGGCAGCCAATTGGCTTGACTTTTATTAGTGAGCCTGGTTACCCCCTCTCGGAACCACAGACTTAGAAATCGCCAGCTCATATTCATGCATAAAATATATTTATATATATACCCTTATACACCATTTTAATAAAAAATATCACAAAATTCTTCTAAGTCCCTCGGGAAGAGTGAAAGACGCGCACGTTCATTTTTAGAGCTCCTATACCTTCCTATAAGAAGTTAGCCAAAAAGTAGCTTCGAAAAACGCTTAGGTTAAGTTTCAGAGTTGCTTCTAATGTACCAAAGCTGGACTTAGACATAATTTCACTCTCACAACATTATGGCTGGTTGGAGACAGTCCGAACCACAAGTACCGGGTCCATGGTTCTGGGCATATAATGGGGGGACGGGGACGACTCCCATTAACCCCTGACTATACCGGGGATACGCTTATCACAATGCCTTACTGGTCTGTGCTGAAGCAGGGCATTCTGGCATCCAAGTGGCTTGACCTTTATTAGTGAGCCTGGTTACCCCCTCTCGGAACCACAGACTTAGAAATCGCCAGCTCATATACATGCATAAAATAGATTTATATATATACCCTTATACACCATTTTAATAAAAAATATCACAAAATTCTTCTAAGTCCCTCGGGAAGAGTGAAAGACGCGCACGTTCATTTTCAGAGCTACTAGACCTTCCTATAAGAAGTTAGCCAAAAAGTACCTTCGAAAAACGCTTAGGTTAAGTTTCAGAGTTGCTTCTAATGTACCAAAGCTGGACTTAGACATAATTTCACTCTCACAACATTATGGCTGGTTGGAGACAGTCCGAACCACAAATACCGGGTCCATGGTTCTGGCCATATACTGGGGGGACGGGGACGACTCCCATTAACCTCTGACTATACCGGGGATACGCTTATCACAATGCCTTTCTGGTCTGTGCTGAAGCAGGGCATTCTGGCAGCTAATTGGCTTGACTTTTATTAGTGAGCCTGGTTACCCCCTCTCGGAACCACAGACTTAGAAATCGCCAGCTCATATACATGCATAAAATATATTTATATATATACCCTTATACACCATTTTAATAAAAAATATCACAAAATTCTTCTAAGTCCCTCGGGAAGAGTGAAAGACGCGCACGTTCATTTTCAGAGCTCCTAGACCTTCCTATAAGAAGTTAGCCAAAAAGTAGCTTCGAAAAACGCTTAGGTTAAGTTCCAGAGTTGCATCTAATGTACCGAAGCTGGACTTAGACATAATTTCACTCTCACAACATTATGGCTGGTTGGAGACAGTCCGAACCACAAATACCGGGTCCATGGTTCTGGCCATATACTGGGGGGACGGGGACGACTCCCATTAACCTCTGACTATACCGGGGATACGCTTATCACAATGCCTTTCTGGTCTGTGCTGAAGCAGGGCATTCTGGCAGCCAATTGGCTTGACTTTTATTAGTGAGCCTGGTTACCCCCTCTCGGAACCACAGACTTAGAAATCGCCAGCTCATATTCATGCATAAAATATATTTATATATATACCCTTATACACCATTTTAATAAAAAATATCACAAAATTCTTCTAAGTCCCTCGGGAAGAGTGAAAGACGCGCACGTTCATTTTTAGAGCTCCTAGACCTTCCTATAAGAAGTTAGCCAAAAAGTAGCTTCGAAAAACGCTTAGGTTAAGTTTCAGAGTTGCTTCTAATGTACCGAAGCTGGACTTAGACATAATTTCACTCTCACAACATTATGGCTGGTTGGAGACAGTCCGAACCACAAATACCGGGTCCATGGTTCTGGCCATATACTGGGGGGACGGGGACGACTCCCATTAACCTCTGACTATACCGGGGATACGCTTATCACAATGCCTTTCTGGTCTGTGCTGAAGCAGGGCATTCTGGCAGCTAATTGGCTTGACTTTTATTAGTGAGCCTGGTTACCCCCTCTCGGAACCACAGACTTAGAAATCGCCAGCTCATATACATGCATAAAATATATTTATATATATACCCTTATACACCATTTTAATAAAAAATATCACAAAATCCTTCTAAGTCCCTCGGGAAGAGTGAAAGACGCGCACGTTCATTTTTAGAGCTCCTAGACCTTCCTATAAGAAGTTAGCCAAAAAGTAGCTTCGAAAAACGCTTAGGTTAAGTTTCAGAGTTGCTTCTAATGTACCGAAGCTGGACTTAGACATAATTTCACTCTCACAACATTATGGCTGGTTGGAGACAGTCCGAACCACAAATACCGGGTCCATGGTTCTGGCCATATACTGGGGGGACGGGAACGACTCCCATTAACCCCTGACTATACCGGGGATACGCTTATCACAATGCCTTTCTGGTCTGTGCTGAAGCAGGGCATTCTGGCAGCCAATTGGCTTGACTTTTATTAGTGAGCCTGGTTACCCCCTCTCGGAACCACAGACTTAGAAATCGCCAGCTCATATACAGGCATAACATATATTTATATATATACCCTTATACACCATTTTAATAAAAAATATCACAAAATTCTTCTAAGTCCCTCGGGAAGAGTGAAAGACGCGCACGTTCATTTTCAGAGCTCCTAGACATTCCTATAAGAAGTTAGCCAAAAAGTACCTTCGAAAAACGCTTAGGTTAAGTTTCAGAGTTGCTTCTAATGTACCGAAGCTGGACTTAGACATAATTTCACTCTCACAACATTATGGCTGGTTGGAGACAGTCCGAACCACAAATACCGGGTCCATGGTTCTGGCCATATACTGGGGGGACGGGGACGACTCCCATTAACCTCTGACTATACCGGGGATACGCTTATCACAATGCCTTTCTGGTCTGTGCTGAAGCAGGGCATTCTGGCAGCCAATTGGCTTGACTTTTATTAGTGAGCCTGGTTACCCCCTCTCGGAACCACAGACTTAGAAATCGCCAGCTCATATTCATGCATAAAATATATTTATATATATACCCTTATACACCATTTTAATAAAAAATATCACAAAATTCTTCTAAGTCCCTCGGGAAGAGTGAAAGACGCGCACGTTCATTTTTAGAGCTCCTATACCTTCCTATAAGAAGTTAGCCAAAAAGTAGCTTCGAAAAACGCTTAGGTTAAGTTTCAGAGTTGCTTCTAATGTACCAAAGCTGGACTTAGACATAATTTCACTCTCACAACATTATGGCTGGTTGGAGACAGTCCGAACCACAAATACCGGGTCCATGGTTCTGGCCATATACTGGGGGGACGGGGACGACTCCCATTAACCTCTGACTATACCGGGGATACGCTTATCACAATGCCTTTCTGGTCTGTGCTGAAGCAGGGCATTCTGGCAGCTAATTGGCTTGACTTTTATTAGTGAGCCTGGTTACCCCCTCTCGGAACCACAGACTTAGAAATCGCCAGCTCATATACATGCATAAAATATATTTATATATATACCCTTATACACCATTTTAATAAAAAATATCACAAAATTCTTCTAAGTCCCTCGGGAAGAGTGAAAGACGCGCACGTTCATTTTCAGAGCTCCTAGACCTTCCTATAAGAAGTTAGCCAAAAAGTAGCTTCGAAAAACGCTTAGGTTAAGTTCCAGAGTTGCATCTAATGTACCGAAGCTGGACTTAGACATAATTTCACTCTCACAACATTATGGCTGGTTGGAGACAGTCCGAACCACAAATACCGGGTCCATGGTTCTGGCCATATACTGGGGGGACGGGGACGACTCCCATTAACCTCTGACTATACCGGGGATACGCTTATCACAATGCCTTTCTGGTCTGTGCTGAAGCAGGGCATTCTGGCAGCCAATTGGCTTGACTTTTATTAGTGAACCTGGTTACCCCCTCTCGGAACCACAGACTTAGAAATCGCCAGCTCATATTCATGCATAAAATATATTTATATATATACCCTTATACACCATTTTAATAAAAAATATCACAAAATTCTTCTAAGTCCCTCGGGAAGAGTGAAAGACGCGCACGTTCATTTTTAGAGCTCCTAGACCTTCCTATAAGAAGTTAGCCAAAAAGTAGCTTCGAAAAACGCTTAGGTTAAGTTTCAGAGTTGCTTCTAATGTACCGAAGCTGGACTTAGACATAATTTCACTCTCACAACATTATGGCTGGTTGGAGACAGTCCGAACCACAAATACCGGGTCCATGGTTCTGGCCATATACTGGGGGGACGGGGACGACTCCCATTAACCTCTGACTATACCGGGGATACGCTTATCACAATGCCTTTCTGGTCTGTGCTGAAGCAGGGCATTCTGGCAGCTAATTGGCTTGACTTTTATTAGTGAGCCTGGTTACCCCCTCTCGGAACCACAGACTTAGAAATCGCCAGCTCATATACATGCATAAAATATATTTATATATATACCCTTATACACCATTTTAATAAAAAATATCACAAAATTCTTCTAAGTCCCTCGGGAAGAGTGAAAGACGCGCACGTTCATTTTCAGAGCTCCTAGACCTTCCTATAAGAAGTTAGCCAAAAAGTAGCTTCGAAAAACGCTTAGGTTAAGTTCCAGAGTTGCATCTAATGTACCGAAGCTGGACTTAGACATAATTTCACTCTCACAACATTATGGCTGGTTGGAGACAGTCCGAACCACAAATACCGGGTCCATGGTTCTGGCCATATACTGGGGGGACGGGAACGACTCCCATTAACCCCTGACTATACCGGGGATACGCTTATCACAATGCCTTTCTGGTCTGTGCTGAAGCAGGGCATTCTGGCAGCCAATTGGCTTGACTTTTATTAGTGAGCCTGGTTACCCCCTCTCGGAACCACAGACTTAGAAATCGCCAGCTCATATACATGCATAACATATATTTATATATATACCCTTATACACCATTTTAATAAAAAATATCACAAAATTCTTCTAAGTCCCTCGGGAAGAGTGAAAGACGCGCACGTTCATTTTCAGAGCTCCTAGACATTCCTATAAGAAGTTAGCCAAAAAGTACCTTCGAAAAACGCTTAGGTTAAGTTTCAGAGTTGCTTCTAATGTACCGAAGCTGGACTTAGACATAATTTCACTCTCACAACATTATGGCTGGTTGGAGACAGTCCGAACCACAAATACCGGGTCCATGGTTCTGGCCATATACTGGGGGGACGGGGACGACTCCCATTAACCTCTGACTATACCGGGGATACGCTTATCACAATGCCTTTCTGGTCTGTGCTGAAGCAGGGCATTCTGGCAGCCAATTGGCTTGACTTTTATTAGTGAGCCTGGTTACCCCCTCTCGGAACCACAGACTTAGAAATCGCCAGCTCATATTCATGCATAAAATATATTTATATATATACCCTTATACACCATTTTAATAAAAAATATCACAAAATTCTTCTAAGTCCCTCGGGAAGAGTGAAAGACGCGCACGTTCATTTTTAGAGCTCCTAGACCTTCCTATAAGAAGTTAGCCAAAAAGTAGCTTCGAAAAACGCTTAGGTTAAGTTTCAGAGTTGCTTCTAATGTACCAAAGCTGGACTTAGACATAATTTCACTCTCACAACATTATGGCTGGTTGGAGACAGTCCGAACCACAAGTACCGGGTCCATGGTTCTGGGCGTATAATGGGGGGACGGGGACGACTCCCATTAACCCCTGACTATACCGGGGATACGCTTATCACAATGCCTTACTGGTCTGTGCTGAAGCAGGGCATTCTGGCATCCAAGTGGCTTGACCTTTATTAGTGAGCCTGGTTACCCCCTCTCGGAACCACAGACTTAGAAATCGCCAGCTCATATACATGCATAAAATAGATTTATATATATACCCTTATACACCATTTTAATAAAAAATATCACAAAATTCTTCTAAGTCCCTCGGGAAGAGTGAAAGACGCGCACGTTCATTTTCAGAGCACCTAGACCTTCCTATAAGAAGTTAGCCAAAAAGTAGCTTCGAAAAACGCTTAGGTTAAGTTTCAGAGTTGCTTCTAATGTACCAAAGCTGGACTTAGACATAATTTCACTCTCACAACATTATGGCTGGTTGGAGACAGTCCGAACCACAAATACCGGGTCCATGGTTCTGGCCATATACTGGGGGGACGGGGACGACTCCCATTAACCTCTGACTATACCGGGGATACGCTTATCACAATGCCTTTCTGGTCTGTGCTGAAGCAGGGCATTCTGGCAGCTAATTGGCTTGACTTTTATTAGTGAGCCTGGTTACCCCCTCTCGGAACCACAGACTTAGAAATCGCCAGCTCATATACATGCATAAAATATATTTATATATATACCCTTATACACCATTTTAATAAAAAATATCACAAAATTCTTCTAAGTCCCTCGGGAAGAGTGAAAGACGCGCACGTTCATTTTCAGAGCTCCTAGACCTTCCTATAAGAAGTTAGCCAAAAAGTAGCTTCGAAAAACGCTTAGGTTAAGTTCCAGAGTTGCATCTAATGTACCGAAGCTGGACTTAGACATAATTTCACTCTCACAACATTATGGCTGGTTGGAGACAGTCCGAACCACAAATACCGGGTCCATGGTTCTGGCCATATACTGGGGGGACGGGAACGACTCCCATTAACCCCTGACTATACCGGGGATACGCTTATCACAATGCCTTTCTGGTCTGTGCTGAAGCAGGGCATTCTGGCAGCCAATTGGCTTGACTTTTATTAGTGAGCCTGGTTACCCCCTCTCGGAACCACAGACTTAGAAATCGCCAGCTCATATACATGCATAACATATATTTATATATATACCCTTATACACCATTTTAATAAAAAATATCACAAAATTCTTCTAAGTCCCTCGAGAAGAGTGAAAGACGCGCACGTTCATTTTCAGAGCTCCTAGACATTCCTATAAGAAGTTAGCCAAAAAGTACCTTCGAAAAACGCTTAGGTTAAGTTTCAGAGTTGCTTCTAATGTACCGAAGCTGGACTTAGACATAATTTCACTCTCACAACATTATGGCTGGTTGGAGACAGTCCGAACCACAAATACCGGGTCCATGGTTCTGGCCATATACTGGGGGGACGGGGACGACTCCCATTAACCTCTGACTATACCGGGGATACGCTTATCACAATGCCTTTCTGGTCTGTGCTGAAGCAGGGCATTCTGGCAGCTAATTGGCTTGACTTTTATTAGTGAGCCTGGTTACCCCCTCTCGGAACCACAGACTTAGAAATCGCCAGCTCATATACATGCATAAAATATATTTATATATATACCCTTATACACCATTTTAATAAAAAATATCACAAAATCCTTCTAAGTCCCTCGGGAAGAGTGAAAGACGCGCACGTTCATTTTTAGAGCTCCTAGACCTTCCTATAAGAAGTTAGCCAAAAAGTAGCTTCGAAAAACGCTTAGGTTAAGTTTCAGAGTTGCTTCTAATGTACCGAAGCTGGACTTAGACATAATTTCACTCTCACAACATTATGGCTGGTTGGAGACAGTCCGAACCACAAATACCGGGTCCATGGTTCTGGCCATATACTGGGGGGACGGGAACGACTCCCATTAACCCCTGACTATACCGGGGATACGCTTATCACAATGCCTTTCTGGTCTGTGCTGAAGCAGGGCATTCTGGCAGCCAATTGGCTTGACTTTTATTAGTGAGCCTGGTTACCCCCTCTCGGAACCACAGACTTAGAAATCGCCAGCTCATATACAGGCATAACATATATTTATATATATACCCTTATACACCATTTTAATAAAAAATATCACAAAATTCTTCTAAGTCCCTCGGGAAGAGTGAAAGACGCGCACGTTCATTTTCAGAGCTCCTAGACATTCCTATAAGAAGTTAGCCAAAAAGTACCTTCGAAAAACGCTTAGGTTAAGTTTCAGAGTTGCTTCTAATGTACCGAAGCTGGACTTAGACATAATTTCACTCTCACAACATTATGGCTGGTTGGAGACAGTCCGAACCACAAATACCGGGTCCATGGTTCTGGCCATATACTGGGGGGACGGGGACGACTCCCATTAACCTCTGACTATACCGGGGATACGCTTATCACAATGCCTTTCTGGTCTGTGCTGAAGCAGGGCATTCTGGCAGCCAATTGGCTTGACTTTTATTAGTGAGCCTGGTTACCCCCTCTCGGAACCACAGACTTAGAAATCGCCAGCTCATATTCATGCATAAAATATATTTATATATATACCCTTATACACCATTTTAATAAAAAATATCACAAAATTCTTCTAAGTACCTCGGGAAGAGTGAAAGACGCGCACGTTCATTTTTAGAGCTCCTATACCTTCCTATAAGAAGTTAGCCAAAAAGTAGCTTCGAAAAACGCTTAGGTTAAGTTTCAGAGTTGCTTCTAATGTACCAAAGCTGGACTTAGACATAATTTCACTCTCACAACATTATGGCTGGTTGGAGACAGTCCGAACCACAAATACCGGGTCCATGGTTCTGGCCATATACTGGGGGGACGGGGACGACTCCCATTAACCTCTGACTATACCGGGGATACGCTTATCACAATGCCTTTCTGGTCTGTGCTGAAGCAGGGCATTCTGGCAGCTAATTGGCTTGACTTTTATTAGTGAGCCTGGTTACCCCCTCTCGGAACCACAGACTTAGAAATCGCCAGCTCATATACATGCATAAAATATATTTATATATATACCCTTATACACCATTTTAATAAAAAATATCACAAAATTCTTCTAAGTCCCTCGGGAAGAGTGAAAGACGCGCACGTTCATTTTCAGAGCTCCTAGACCTTCCTATAAGAAGTTAGCCAAAAAGTAGCTTCGAAAAACGCTTAGGTTAAGTTCCAGAGTTGCATCTAATGTACCGAAGCTGGACTTAGACATAATTTCACTCTCACAACATTATGGCTGGTTGGAGACAGTCCGAACCACAAATACCGGGTCCATGGTTCTGGCCATATACTGGGGGGACGGGGACGACTCCCATTAACCTCTGACTATACCGGGGATACGCTTATCACAATGCCTTTCTGGTCTGTGCTGAAGCAGGGCATTCTGGCAGCCAATTGGCTTGACTTTTATTAGTGAACCTGGTTACCCCCTCTCGGAACCACAGACTTAGAAATCGCCAGCTCATATTCATGCATAAAATATATTTATATATATACCCTTATACACCATTTTAATAAAAAATATCACAAAATTCTTCTAAGTCCCTCGGGAAGAGTGAAAGACGCGCACGTTCATTTTTAGAGCTCCTAGACCTTCCTATAAGAAGTTAGCCAAAAAGTAGCTTCGAAAAACGCTTAGGTTAAGTTTCAGAGTTGCTTCTAATGTACCGAAGCTGGACTTAGACATAATTTCACTCTCACAACATTATGGCTGGTTGGAGACAGTCCGAACCACAAATACCGGGTCCATGGTTCTGGCCATATACTGGGGGGACGGGGACGACTCCCATTAACCTCTGACTATACCGGGGATACGCTTATCACAATGCCTTTCTGGTCTGTGCTGAAGCAGGGCATTCTGGCAGCTAATTGGCTTGACTTTTATTAGTGAGCCTGGTTACCCCCTCTCGGAACCACAGACTTAGAAATCGCCAGCTCATATACATGCATAAAATATATTTATATATATACCCTTATACACCATTTTAATAAAAAATATCACAAAATTCTTCTAAGTCCCTCGGGAAGAGTGAAAGACGCGCACGTTCATTTTCAGAGCTCCTAGACCTTCCTATAAGAAGTTAGCCAAAAAGTAGCTTCGAAAAACGCTTAGGTTAAGTTCCAGAGTTGCATCTAATGTACCGAAGCTGGACTTAGACATAATTTCACTCTCACAACATTATGGCTGGTTGGAGACAGTCCGAACCACAAATACCGGGTCCATGGTTCTGGCCATATACTGGGGGGACGGGAACGACTCCCATTAACCCCTGACTATACCGGGGATACGCTTATCACAATGCCTTTCTGGTCTGTGCTGAAGCAGGGCATTCTGGCAGCCAATTGGCTTGACTTTTATTAGTGAGCCTGGTTACCCCCTCTCGGAACCACAGACTTAGAAATCGCCAGCTCATATACATGCATAACATATATTTATATATATACCCTTATACACCATTTTAATAAAAAATATCACAAAATTCTTCTAAGTCCCTCGGGAAGAGTGAAAGACGCGCACGTTCATTTTCAGAGCTCCTAGACATTCCTATAAGAAGTTAGCCAAAAAGTACCTTCGAAAAACGCTTAGGTTAAGTTTCAGAGTTGCTTCTAATGTACCGAAGCTGGACTTAGACATAATTTCACTCTCACAACATTATGGCTGGTTGGAGACAGTCCGAACCACAAATACCGGGTCCATGGTTCTGGCCATATACTGGGGGGACGGGGACGACTCCCATTAACCTCTGACTATACCGGGGATACGCTTATCACAATGCCTTTCTGGTCTGTGCTGAAGCAGGGCATTCTGGCAGCCAATTGGCTTGACTTTTATTAGTGAGCCTGGTTACCCCCTCTCGGAACCACAGACTTAGAAATCGCCAGCTCATATTCATGCATAAAATATATTTATATATATACCCTTATACACCATTTTAATAAAAAATATCACAAAATTCTTCTAAGTCCCTCGGGAAGAGTGAAAGACGCGCACGTTCATTTTTAGAGCTCCTAGACCTTCCTATAAGAAGTTAGCCAAAAAGTAGCTTCGAAAAACGCTTAGGTTAAGTTTCAGAGTTGCTTCTAATGTACCAAAGCTGGACTTAGACATAATTTCACTCTCACAACATTATGGCTGGTTGGAGACAGTCCGAACCACAAGTACCGGGTCCATGGTTCTGGGCGTATAATGGGGGGACGGGGACGACTCCCATTAACCCCTGACTATACCGGGGATACGCTTATCACAATGCCTTACTGGTCTGTGCTGAAGCAGGGCATTCTGGCATCCAAGTGGCTTGACCTTTATTAGTGAGCCTGGTTACCCCCTCTCGGAACCACAGACTTAGAAATCGCCAGCTCATATACATGCATAAAATAGATTTATATATATACCCTTATACACCATTTTAATAAAAAATATCACAAAATTCTTCTAAGTCCCTCGGGAAGAGTGAAAGACGCGCACGTTCATTTTCAGAGCACCTAGACCTTCCTATAAGAAGTTAGCCAAAAAGTAGCTTCGAAAAACGCTTAGGTTAAGTTTCAGAGTTGCTTCTAATGTACCAAAGCTGGACTTAGACATAATTTCACTCTCACAACATTATGGCTGGTTGGAGACAGTCCGAACCACAAATACCGGGTCCATGGTTCTGGCCATATACTGGGGGGACGGGGACGACTCCCATTAACCTCTGACTATACCGGGGATACGCTTATCACAATGCCTTTCTGGTCTGTGCTGAAGCAGGGCATTCTGGCAGCTAATTGGCTTGACTTTTATTAGTGAGCCTGGTTACCCCCTCTCGGAACCACAGACTTAGAAATCGCCAGCTCATATACATGCATAAAATATATTTATATATATACCCTTATACACCATTTTAATAAAAAATATCACAAAATTCTTCTAAGTCCCTCGGGAAGAGTGAAAGACGCGCACGTTCATTTTCAGAGCTCCTAGACCTTCCTATAAGAAGTTAGCCAAAAAGTAGCTTCGAAAAACGCTTAGGTTAAGTTCCAGAGTTGCATCTAATGTACCGAAGCTGGACTTAGACATAATTTCACTCTCACAACATTATGGCTGGTTGGAGACAGTCCGAACCACAAATACCGGGTCCATGGTTCTGGCCATATACTGGGGGGACGGGAACGACTCCCATTAACCCCTGACTATACCGGGGATACGCTTATCACAATGCCTTTCTGGTCTGTGCTGAAGCAGGGCATTCTGGCAGCCAATTGGCTTGACTTTTATTAGTGAGCCTGGTTACCCCCTCTCGGAACCACAGACTTAGAAATCGCCAGCTCATATACATGCATAACATATATTTATATATATACCCTTATACACCATTTTAATAAAAAATATCACAAAATTCTTCTAAGTCCCTCGAGAAGAGTGAAAGACGCGCACGTTCATTTTCAGAGCTCCTAGACATTCCTATAAGAAGTTAGCCAAAAAGTACCTTCGAAAAACGCTTAGGTTAAGTTTCAGAGTTGCTTCTAATGTACCGAAGCTGGACTTAGACATAATTTCACTCTCACAACATTATGGCTGGTTGGAGACAGTCCGAACCACAAATACCGGGTCCATGGTTCTGGCCATATACTGGGGGGACGGGGACGACTCCCATTAACCTCTGACTATACCGGGGATACGCTTATCACAATGCCTTTCTGGTCTGTGCTGAAGCAGGGCATTCTGGCAGCCAATTGGCTTGACTTTTATTAGTGAGCCTGGTTACCCCCTCTCGGAACCACAGACTTAGAAATCGCCAGCTCATATTCATGCATAAAATATATTTATATATATACCCTTATACACCATTTTAATAAAAAATATCACAAAATTCTTCTAAGTCCCTCGGGAAGAGTGAAAGACGCGCACGTTCATTTTTAGAGCTCCTAGACCTTCCTATAAGAAGTTAGCCAAAAAGTAGCTTCGAAAAACGCTTAGGTTAAGTTTCAGAGTTGCTTCTAATGTACCGAAGCTGGACTTAGACATAATTTCACTCTCACAACATTATGGCTGGTTGGAGACAGTCCGAACCACAAATACCGGGTCCATGGTTCTGGCCATATACTGGGGGGACGGGGACGACTCCCATTAACCTCTGACTATACCGGGGATACGCTTATCACAATGCCTTTCTGGTCTGTGCTGAAGCAGGGCATTCTGGCAGCTAATTGGCTTGACTTTTATTAGTGAGCCTGGTTACCCCCTCTCGGAACCACAGACTTAGAAATCGCCAGCTCATATACATGCATAAAATATATTTATATATATACCCTTATACACCATTTTAATAAAAAATATCACAAAATTCTTCTAAGTCCCTCGGGAAGAGTGAAAGACGCGCACGTTCATTTTCAGAGCTCCTAGACCTTCCTATAAGAAGTTAGCCAAAAAGTAGCTTCGAAAAACGCTTAGGTTAAGTTCCAGAGTTGCATCTAATGTACCGAAGCTGGACTTAGACATAATTTCACTCTCACAACATTATGGCTGGTTGGAGACAGTCCGAACCACAAATACCGGGTCCATGGTTCTGGCCATATACTGGGGGGACGGGAACGACTCCCATTAACCCCTGACTATACCGGGGATACGCTTATCACAATGCCTTTCTGGTCTGTGCTGAAGCAGGGCATTCTGGCAGCCAATTGGCTTGACTTTTATTAGTGAGCCTGGTTACCCCCTCTCGGAACCACAGACTTAGAAATCGCCAGCTCATATACATGCATAACATATATTTATATATATACCCTTATACACCATTTTAATAAAAAATATCACAAAATTCTTCTAAGTCCCTCGAGAAGAGTGAAAGACGCGCACGTTCATTTTCAGAGCTCCTAGACATTCCTATAAGAAGTTAGCCAAAAAGTAGCTTCGAAAAACGCTTAGGTTAAGTTTCAGAGTTGCTTCTAATGTACCAAAGCTGGACTTAGACATAATTTCACTCTCACAACATTATGGCTGGTTGGAGACAGTCCGAACCACAAGTACCGGGTCCATGGTTCTGGGCGTATAATGGGGGGACGGGGACGACTCCCATTAACCCCTGACTATACCGGGGATACGCTTATCACAATGCCTTACTGGTCTGTGCTGAAGCAGGGCATTCTGGCATCCAAGTGGCTTGACCTTTATTAGTGAGCCTGGTTACCCCCTCTCGGAACCACAGACTTAGAAATCGCCAGCTCATATACATGCATAAAATAGATTTATATATATACCCTTATACACCATTTTAATAAAAAATATCACAAAATTCTTCTAAGTCCCTCGGGAAGAGTGAAAGACGCGCACGTTCATTTTCAGAGCTCCTAGACCTTCCTATAAGAAGTTAGCCAAAAAGTAGCTTCGAAAAACGCTTAGGTTAAGTTTCAGAGTTGCTTCTAATGTACCAAAGCTGGACTTAGACATAATTTCACTCTCACAACATTATGGCTGGTTGGAGACAGTCCGAACCACAAATACCGGGTCCATGGTTCTGGCCATATACTGGGGGGACGGGGACGACTCCCATTAACCTCTGACTATACCGGGGATACGCTTATCACAATGCCTTTCTGGTCTGTGCTGAAGCAGGGCATTCTGGCAGCTAATTGGCTTGACTTTTATTAGTGAGCCTGGTTACCCCCTCTCGGAACCACAGACTTAGAAATCGCCAGCTCATATACATGCATAAAATATATTTATATATATACCCTTATACACCATTTTAATAAAAAATATCACAAAATTCTTCTAAGTCCCTCGGGAAGAGTGAAAGACGCGCACGTTCATTTTCAGAGCTCCTAGACCTTCCTATAAGAAGTTAGCCAAAAAGTAGCTTCGAAAAACGCTTAGGTTAAGTTCCAGAGTTGCATCTAATGTACCGAAGCTGGACTTAGACATAATTTCACTCTCACAACATTATGGCTGGTTGGAGACAGTCCGAACCACAAATACCGGGTCCATGGTTCTGGCCATATACTGGGGGGACGGGAACGACTCCCATTAACCCCTGACTATACCGGGGATACGCTTATCACAATGCCTTTCTGGTCTGTGCTGAAGCAGGGCATTCTGGCAGCCAATTGGCTTGACTTTTATTAGTGAGCCTGGTTACCCCCTCTCGGAACCACAGACTTAGAAATCGCCAGCTCATATACATGCATAACATATATTTATATATATACCCTTATACACCATTTTAATAAAAAATATCACAAAATTCTTCTAAGTCCCTCGAGAAGAGTGAAAGACGCGCACGTTCATTTTCAGAGCTCCTAGACATTCCTATAAGAAGTTAGCCAAAAAGTACCTTCGAAAAACGCTTAGGTTAAGTTTCAGAGTTGCTTCTAATGTACCGAAGCTGGACTTAGACATAATTTCACTCTCACAACATTATGGCTGGTTGGAGACAGTCCGAACCACAAATACCGGGTCCATGGTTCTGGCCATATACTGGGGGGACGGGGACGACTCCCATTAACCTCTGACTATACCGGGGATACGCTTATCACAATGCCTTTCTGGTCTGTGCTGAAGCAGGGCATTCTGGCAGCCAATTGGCTTGACTTTTATTAGTGAGCCTGGTTACCCCCTCTCGGAACCACAGACTTAGAAATCGCCAGCTCATATTCATGCATAAAATATATTTATATATATACCCTTATACACCATTTTAATAAAAAATATCACAAAATTCTTCTAAGTCCCTCGGGAAGAGTGAAAGACGCGCACGTTCATTTTTAGAGCTCCTAGACCTTCCTATAAGAAGTTAGCCAAAAAGTAGCTTCGAAAAACGCTTAGGTTAAGTTTCAGAGTTGCTTCTAATGTACCGAAGCTGGACTTAGACATAATTTCACTCTCACAACATTATGGCTGGTTGGAGACAGTCCGAACCACAAATACCGGGTCCATGGTTCTGGCCATATACTGGGGGGACGGGGACGACTCCCATTAACCTCTGACTATACCGGGGATACGCTTATCACAATGCCTTTCTGGTCTGTGCTGAAGCAGGGCATTCTGGCAGCTAATTGGCTTGACTTTTATTAGTGAGCCTGGTTACCCCCTCTCGGAACCACAGACTTAGAAATCGCCAGCTCATATACATGCATAAAATATATTTATATATATACCCTTATACACCATTTTAATAAAAAATATCACAAAATTCTTCTAAGTCCCTCGGGAAGAGTGAAAGACGCGCACGTTCATTTTCAGAGCTCCTAGACCTTCCTATAAGAAGTTAGCCAAAAAGTAGCTTCGAAAAACGCTTAGGTTAAGTTCCAGAGTTGCATCTAATGTACCGAAGCTGGACTTAGACATAATTTCACTCTCACAACATTATGGCTGGTTGGAGACAGTCCGAACCACAAATACCGGGTCCATGGTTCTGGCCATATACTGGGGGGACGGGAACGACTCCCATTAACCCCTGACTATACCGGGGATACGCTTATCACAATGCCTTTCTGGTCTGTGCTGAAGCAGGGCATTCTGGCAGCCAATTGGCTTGACTTTTATTAGTGAGCCTGGTTACCCCCTCTCGGAACCACAGACTTAGAAATCGCCAGCTCATATACATGCATAACATATATTTATATATATACCCTTATACACCATTTTAATAAAAAATATCACAAAATTCTTCTAAGTCCCTCGAGAAGAGTGAAAGACGCGCACGTTCATTTTCAGAGCTCCTAGACATTCCTATAAGAAGTTAGCCAAAAAGTACCTTCGAAAAACGCTTAGGTTAAGTTTCAGAGTTGCTTCTAATGTACCGAAGCTGGACTTAGACATAATTTCACTCTCACAACATTATGGCTGGTTGGAGACAGTCCGAACCACAAGTACCGGGTCCATGGTTCTGGGCGTATAATGGGGGGACGGGGACGACTCCCATTAACCCCTGACTATACCGGGGATACGCTTATCACAATGCCTTACTGGTCTGTGCTGAAGCAGGGCATTCTGGCATCCAAGTGGCTTGACCTTTATTAGTGAGCCTGGTTACCCCCTCTCGGAACCACAGACTTAGAAATCGCCAGCTCATATACATGCATAAAATAGATTTATATATATACCCTTATACACCATTTTAATAAAAAATATCACAAAATTCTTCTAAGTCCCTCGGGAAGAGTGAAAGACGCGCACGTTCATTTTCAGAGCTCCTAGACCTTCCTATAAGAAGTTAGCCAAAAAGTAGCTTCGAAAAACGCTTAGGTTAAGTTTCAGAGTTGCTTCTAATGTACCAAAGCTGGACTTAGACATAATTTCACTCTCACAACATTATGGCTGGTTGGAGACAGTCCGAACCACAAATACCGGGTCCATGGTTCTGGCCATATACTGGGGGGACGGGGACGACTCCCATTAACCTCTGACTATACCGGGGATACGCTTATCACAATGCCTTTCTGGTCTGTGCTGAAGCAGGGCATTCTGGCAGCTAATTGGCTTGACTTTTATTAGTGAGCCTGGTTACCCCCTCTCGGAACCACAGACTTAGAAATCCCCAGCTCATATACATGCATAAAATATATTTATATACAGTATATACCCTTATACACCATTTTAATAAAAAATATCACAAAATTCTTCTAAGTCCCTCGGGAAGAGTGAAAGACGCGCACGTTCATTTTCAGAGCTCCTAGACCTTCCTATAAGAAGTTAGCCAAAAAGTAGCTTCGAAAAACGCTTAGGTTAAGTTCCAGAGTTGCATCTAATGTACCGAAGCTGGACTTAGACATAATTTCACTCTCACAACATTATGGCTGGTTGGAGACAGTCCGAACCACAAATACCGGGTCCATGGTTCTGGCCATATACTGGGGGGACGGGAACGACTCCCATTAACCCCTGACTATACCGGGGATACGCTTATCACAATGCCTTTCTGGTCTGTGCTGAAGCAGGGCATTCTGGCAGCCAATTGGCTTGACTTTTATTAGTGAGCCTGGTTACCCCCTCTCGGAACCACAGACTTAGAAATCGCCAGCTCATATACATGCATAACATATATTTATATATATACCCTTATACACCATTTTAATAAAAAATATCACAAAATTCTTCTAAGTCCCTCGAGAAGAGTGAAAGACGCGCACGTTCATTTTCAGAGCTCCTAGACATTCCTATAAGAAGTTAGCCAAAAAGTACCTTCGAAAAACGCTTAGGTTAAGTTTCAGAGTTGCTTCTAATGTACCGAAGCTGGACTTAGACATAATTTCACTCTCACAACATTATGGCTGGTTGGAGACAGTCCGAACCACAAATACCGGGTCCATGGTTCTGGCCATATACTGGGGGGACGGGGACGACTCCCATTAACCTCTGACTATACCGGGGATACGCTTATCACAATGCCTTTCTGGTCTGTGCTGAAGCAGGGCATTCTGGCAGCCAATTGGCTTGACTTTTATTAGTGAGCCTGGTTACCCCCTCTCGGAACCACAGACTTAGAAATCGCCAGCTCATATTCATGCATAAAATATATTTATATATATACCCTTATACACCATTTTAATAAAAAATATCACAAAATTCTTCTAAGTCCCTCGGGAAGAGTGAAAGACGCGCACGTTCATTTTTAGAGCTCCTAGACCTTCCTATAAGAAGTTAGCCAAAAAGTAGCTTCGAAAAACGCTTAGGTTAAGTTTCAGAGTTGCTTCTAATGTACCGAAGCTGGACTTAGACATAATTTCACTCTCACAACATTATGGCTGGTTGGAGACAGTCCGAACCACAAATACCGGGTCCATGGTTCTGGCCATATACTGGGGGGACGGGGACGACTCCCATTAACCTCTGACTATACCGGGGATACGCTTATCACAATGCCTTTCTGGTCTGTGCTGAAGCAGGGCATTCTGGCAGCTAATTGGCTTGACTTTTATTAGTGAGCCTGGTTACCCCCTCTCGGAACCACAGACTTAGAAATCGCCAGCTCATATACATGCATAAAATATATTTATATATATACCCTTATACACCATTTTAATAAAAAATATCACAAAATTCTTCTAAGTCCCTCGGGAAGAGTGAAAGACGCGCACGTTCATTTTCAGAGCTCCTAGACCTTCCTATAAGAAGTTAGCCAAAAAGTAGCTTCGAAAAACGCTTAGGTTAAGTTCCAGAGTTGCATCTAATGTACCGAAGCTGGACTTAGACATAATTTCACTCTCACAACATTATGGCTGGTTGGAGACAGTCCGAACCACAAATACCGGGTCCATGGTTCTGGCCATATACTGGGGGGACGGGAACGACTCCCATTAACCCCTGACTATACCGGGGATACGCTTATCACAATGCCTTTCTGGTCTGTGCTGAAGCAGGGCATTCTGGCAGCCAATTGGCTTGACTTTTATTAGTGAGCCTGGTTACCCCCTCTCGGAACCACAGACTTAGAAATCGCCAGCTCATATACATGCATAACATATATTTATATATATACCCTTATACACCATTTTAATAAAAAATATCACAAAATTCTTCTAAGTCCCTCGAGAAGAGTGAAAGACGCGCACGTTCATTTTCAGAGCTCCTAGACATTCCTATAAGAAGTTAGCCAAAAAGTACCTTCGAAAAACGCTTAGGCTAAGTTTCAGAGTTGCTTCTAATGTACCGAAGCTGGACTTAGACATAATTTCACTCTCACAACATTATGGCTGGTTGGAGACAGTCCGAACCACAAATACCGGGTCCATGGTTCTGGCCATATACTGGGGGGACGGGGACGACTCCCATTAACCTCTGACTATACCGGGGATACGCTTATCACAATGCCTTTCTGGTCTGTGCTGAAGCAGGGCATTCTGGCAGCCAATTGGCTTGACTTTTATTAGTGAGCCTGGTTACCCCCTCTCGGAACCACAGACTTAGAAATCGCCAGCTCATATTCATGCATAAAATATATTTATATATATACCCTTATACACCATTTTAATAAAAAATATCACAAAATTCTTCTAAGTCCCTCGGGAAGAGTGAAAGACGCGCACGTTCATTTTTAGAGCTCCTAGACCTTCCTATAAGAAGTTAGCCAAAAAGTAGCTTCGAAAAACGCTTAGGTTAAGTTTCAGAGTTGCTTCTAATGTACCGAAGCTGGACTTAGACATAATTTCACTCTCACAACATTATGGCTGGTTGGAGACAGTCCGAACCACAAATACCGGGTCCATGGTTCTGGCCATATACTGGGGGGACGGGGACGACTCCCATTAACCTCTGACTATACCGGGGATACGCTTATCACAATGCCTTTCTGGTCTGTGCTGAAGCAGGGCATTCTGGCAGCTAATTGGCTTGACTTTTATTAGTGAGCCTGGTTACCCCCTCTCGGAACCACAGACTTAGAAATCGCCAGCTCATATACATGCATAAAATATATTTATATATATACCCTTATACACCATTTTAATAAAAAATATCACAAAATTCTTCTAAGTCCCTCGGGAAGAGTGAAAGACGCGCACGTTCATTTTCAGAGCCCCTATACCTTCCTATAAGAAGTTAGCCAAAAAGTAGCTTCGAAAAACGCTTAGGTTAAGTTCCAGAGTTGCATCTAATGTACCGAAGCTGGACTTAGACATAATTTCACTCTCACAACATTATGGCTGGTTGGAGACAGTCCGAACCACAAATACCGGGTCCATGGTTCTGGCCATATACTGGGGGGACGGGAACGACTCCCATTAACCCCTGACTATACCGGGGATACGCTTATCACAATGCCTTTCTGGTCTGTGCTGAAGCAGGGCATTCTGGCAGCCAATTGGCTTGACTTTTATTAGTGAGCCTGGTTACCCCCTCTCGGAACCACAGACTTAGAAATCGCCAGCTCATATTCATGCATAAAATATATTTATATATATACCCTTATACACCATTTTAATAAAAAATATCACAAAATTCTTCTAAGTCCCTCGGGAAGAGTGAAAGACGCGCACGTTCATTTTTAGAGCTCCTAGACCTTCCTATAAGAAGTTAGCCAAAAAGTAGCTTCGAAAAACGCTTAGGTTAAGTTTCAGAGTTGCTTCTAATGTACCAAAGCTGGACTTAGACATAATTTCACTCTCACAACATTATGGCTGGTTGGAGACAGTCCGAACCACAAGTACCGGGTCCATGGTTCTGGGCGTATAATGGGGGGACGGGGACGACTCCCATTAACCCCTGACTATACCGGGGATACGCTTATCACAATGCCTTACTGGTCTGTGCTGAAGCAGGGCATTCTGGCATCCAAGTGGCTTGACCTTTATTAGTGAGCCTGGTTACCCCCTCTCGGAACCACAGACTTAGAAATCGCCAGCTCATATACATGCATAAAATAGATTTATATATATACCCTTATACACCATTTTAATAAAAAATATCACAAAATTCTTCTAAGTCCCTCGGGAAGAGTGAAAGACGCGCACGTTCATTTTCAGAGCTCCTAGACCTTCCTATAAGAAGTTAGCCAAAAAGTAGCTTCGAAAAACGCTTAGGTTAAGTTTCAGAGTTGCTTCTAATGTACCAAAGCTGGACTTAGACATAATTTCACTCTCACAACATTATGGCTGGTTGGAGACAGTCCGAACCACAAATACCGGGTCCATGGTTCTGGCCATATACTGGGGGGACGGGGACGACTCCCATTAACCTCTGACTATACCGGTGATACGCTTATCACAATGCCTTTCTGGTCTGTGCTGAAGCAGGGCATTCTGGCAGCTAATTGGCTTGACTTTTATTAGTGAGCCTGGTTACCCCCTCTCGGAACCACAGACTTAGAAATCGCCAGCTCATATACATGCATAAAATATATTTATATATATACCCTTATACACCATTTTAATAAAAAATATCACAAAATTCTTCTAAGTCCCTCGGGAAGAGTGAAAGACGCGCACGTTCATTTTCAGAGCTCCTAGACCTTCCTATAAGAAGTTAGCCAAAAAGTAGCTTCGAAAAACGCTTAGGTTAAGTTCCAGAGTTGCATCTAATGTACCGAAGCTGGACTTAGACATAATTTCACTCTCACAACATTATGGCTGGTTGGAGACAGTCCGAACCACAAATACCGGGTCCATGGTTCTGGCCATATACTGGGGGGACGGGAACGACTCCCATTAACCCCTGACTATACCGGGGATACGCTTATCACAATGCCTTTCTGGTCTGTGCTGAAGCAGGGCATTCTGGCAGCCAATTGGCTTGACTTTTATTAGTGAGCCTGGTTACCCCCTCTCGGAACCACAGACTTAGAAATCGCCAGCTCATATACATGCATAACATATATTTATATATATACCCTTATACACCATTTTAATAAAAAATATCACAAAATTCTTCTAAGTCCCTCGGGAAGAGTGAAAGACGCGCACGTTCATTTTCAGAGCTCCTAGACATTCCTATAAGAAGTTAGCCAAAAAGTACCTTCGAAAAACGCTTAGGTTAAGTTTCAGAGTTGCTTCTAATGTACCGAAGCTGGACTTAGACATAATTTCACTCTCACAACATTATGGCTGGTTGGAGACAGTCCGAACCACAAATACCGGGTCCATGGTTCTGGCCATATACTGGGGGGACGGGGACGACTCCCATTAACCTCTGACTATACCGGGGATACGCTTATCACAATGCCTTTCTGGTCTGTGCTGAAGCAGGGCATTCTGGCAGCCAATTGGCTTGACTTTTATTAGTGAGCCTGGTTACCCCCTCTCGGAACCACAGACTTAGAAATCGCCAGCTCATATTCATGCATAAAATATATTTATATATATACCCTTATACACCATTTTAATAAAAAATATCACAAAATTCTTCTAAGTCCCTCGGGAAGAGTGAAAGACGCGCACGTTCATTTTTAGAGCTCCTAGACCTTCCTATAAGAAGTTAGCCAAAAAGTAGCTTCGAAAAACGCTTAGGTTAAGTTTCAGAGTTGCTTCTAATGTACCGAAGCTGGACTTAGACATAATTTCACTCTCACAACATTATGGCTGGTTGGAGACAGTCCGAACCACAAATACCGGGTCCATGGTTCTGGCCATATACTGGGGGGACGGGGACGACTCCCATTAACCTCTGACTATACCGGGGATACGCTTATCACAATGCCTTTCTGGTCTGTTCTGAAGCAGGGCATTCTGGCAGCTAATTGGCTTGACTTTTATTAGTGAGCCTGGTTACCCCCTCTCGGAACCACAGACTTAGAAATCGCCAGCTCATATACATGCATAAAATATATTTATATATATACCCTTATACACCATTTTAATAAAAAATATCACAAAATTCTTCTAAGTCCCTCGGGAAGAGTGAAAGACGCGCACGTTCATTTTCAGAGCTCCTAGACCTTCCTATAAGAAGTTAGCCAAAAAGTAGCTTCGAAAAACGCTTAGGTTAAGTTCCAGAGTTGCATCTAATGTACCGAAGCTGGACTTAGACATAATTTCACTCTCACAACATTATGGCTGGTTGGAGACAGTCCGAACCACAAATACCGGGTCCTTGGTTCTGGCCATATACTGGGGGGACGGGAACGACTCCCATTAACCCCTGACTATACCGGGGATACGCTTATCACAATGCCTTTCTGGTCTGTGCTGAAGCAGGGCATTCTGGCAGCCAATTGGCTTGACTTTTATTAGTGAGCCTGGTTACCCCCTCTCGGAACCACAGACTTAGAAATCGCCAGCTCATATACATGCATAACATATATTTATATATATACCCTTATACACCATTTTAATAAAAAATATCACAAAATTCTTCTAAGTCCCTCGGGAAGAGTGAAAGACGCGCACGTTCATTTTCAGAGCTCCTAGACATTCCTATAAGAAGTTAGCCAAAAAGTACCTTCGAAAAACGCTTAGGTTAAGTTTCAGAGTTGCTTCTAATGTACCGAAGCTGGACTTAGACATAATTTCACTCTCACAACATTATGGCTGGTTGGAGACAGTCCGAACCACAAATACCGGGTCCATGGTTCTGGCCATATACTGGGGGGACGGGGACGACTCCCATTAACCTCTGACTATACCGGGGATACGCTTATCACAATGCCTTTCTGGTCTGTGCTGAAGCAGGGCATTCTGGCAGCCAATTGGCTTGACTTTTATTAGTGAGCCTGGTTACCCCCTCTCGGAACCACAGACTTAGAAATCGCCAGCTCATATTCATGCATAAAATATATTTATATATACCCTTATACACCATTTTAATAAAAAATATCACAAAATTCTTCTAAGTCCCTCGGGAAGAGTGAAAGACGCGCACGTTCATTTTTAGAGCTCCTAGACCTTCCTATAAGAAGTTAGCCAAAAAGTAGCTTCGAAAAACGCTTAGGTTAAGTTTCAGAGTTGCTTCTAATGTACCAAAGCTGGACTTAGACATAATTTCACTCTCACAACATTATGGCTGGTTGGAGACAGTCCGAACCACAAGTACCGGGTCCATGGTTCTGGGCGTATAATGGGGGGACGGGGACGACTCCCATTAACCCCTGACTATACCGGGGATACGCTTATCACAATGCATACTGGTCTGTGCTGAAGCAGGGCATTCTGGCATCCAAGTGGCTTGACCTTTATTAGTGAGCCTGGTTACCCCCTCTCGGAACCACAGACTTAGAAATCGCTAGCTCATATACATGCATAAAATAGATTTATATATATACCCTTATACACCATTTTAATAAAAAATATCACAAAATTCTTCTAAGTCCCTCGGGAAGAGTGAAAGACGCGCACGTTCATTTTCAGAGCTCCTAGACCTTCCTATAAGAAGTTAGCCAAAAAGTAGCTTCGAAAAACGCTTAGGTTAAGTTTCAGAGTTGCTTCTAATGTACCAAAGCTGGACTTAGACATAATTTCACTCTCACAACATTATGGCTGGTTGGAGACAGTCCGAACCACAAATACCGGGTCCATGGTTCTGGCCATATACTGGGGGGACGGGGACGACTCCCATTAACCTCTGACTATACCGGGGATACGCTTATCACAATGCCTTTCTGGTCTGTGCTGAAGCAGGGCATTCTGGCAGCTAATTGGCTTGACTTTTATTAGTGAGCCTGGTTACCCCCTCTCGGAACCACAGACTTAGAAATCGCCAGCTCATATACATGCATAAAATATATTTATATATATACCCTTATACACCATTTTAATAAAAAATATCACAAAATTCTTCTAAGTCCCTCGGGAAGAGTGAAAGACGCGCACGTTCATTTTCAGAGCTCCTAGACCTTCCTATAAGAAGTTAGCCAAAAAGTAGCTTCGAAAAACGCTTAGGTTAAGTTCCAGAGTTGCATCTAATGTACCGAAGCTGGACTTAGACATAATTTCACTCTCACAACATTATGGCTGGTTGGAGACAGTCCGAACCACAAATACCGGGTCCATGGTTCTGGCCATATACTGGGGGGACGGGAACGACTCCCATTAACCCCTGACTATACCGGGGATACGCTTATCACAATGCCTTTCTGGTCTGTGCTGAAGCAGGGCATTCTGGCAGCCAATTGGCTTGACTTTTATTAGTGAGCCTGGTTACCCCCTCTCGGAACCACAGACTTAGAAATCGCCAGCTCATATACATGCATAACATATATTTATATATATATACCCTTATACACCATTTTAATAAAAAATATCACAAAATTCTTCTAAGTCCCTCGGGAAGAGTGAAAGACGCGCACGTTCATTTTCAGAGCTCCTAGACATTCCTATAAGAAGTTAGCCAAAAAGTACCTTCGAAAAACGCTTAGGTTAAGTTTCAGAGTTGCTTCTAATGTACCAAAGCTGGACTTAGACATAATTTCACTCTCACAACATTATGGCTGGTTGGAGACAGTCCGAACCACAAATACCGGGTCCATGGTTCTGGCCATATACTGGGGGGACGGGGACGACTCCCATTAACCTCTGACTATACCGGGGATACGCTTATCACAATGCCTTTCTGGTCTGTGCTGAAGCAGGGCATTCTGGCAGCTAATTGGCTTGACTTTTATTAGTGAGCCTGGTTACCCCCTCTCGGAACCACAGACTTAGAAATCGCCAGCTCATATACATGCATAAAATATATTTATATATATACCCTTATACACCATTTTAATAAAAAATATCACAAAATTCTTCTAAGTCCCTCGGGAAGAGTGAAAGACGCGCACGTTCATTTTCAGAGCTCCTAGACCTTCCTATAAGAAGTTAGCCAAAAAGTAGCTTCGAAAAACGCTTAGGTTAAGTTCCAGAGTTGCATCTAATGTACCGAAGCTGGACTTAGACATAATTTCACTCTCACAACATTATGGCTGGTTGGAGACAGTCCGAACCACAAATACCGGGTCCATGGTTCTGGCCATATACTGGGGGGACGGGAACGACTCCCATTAACCCCTGACTATACCGGGGATACGCTTATCACAATGCCTTTCTGGTCTGTGCTGAAGCAGGGCATTCTGGCAGCTAATTGGCTTGACTTTTATTAGTGAGCCTGGTTACCCCCTCTCGGAACCACAGACTTAGAAATCGCCAGCTCATATACATGCATAACATATATTTATATATATACCCTTATACACCATTTTAATAAAAAATATCACAAAATTCTTCTAAGTCCCTCGGGAAGAGTGAAAGACGCGCACGTTCATTTTCAGAGCTCCTAGACATTCCTATAAGAAGTTAGCCAAAAAGTACCTTCGAAAAACGCTTAGGTTAAGTTTCAGAGTTGCTTCTAATGTACCAAAGCTGGACTTAGACATAATTTCACTCTCACAACATTATGGCTGGTTGGAGACAGTCCGAACCACAAATACCGGGTCCATGGTTCTGGCCATATACTGGGGGGACGGGAACGACTCCCATTAACCCCTGACTATAACGGGGATACGCTTATCACAATGCCTTTCTGGTCTGTGCTGAAGCAGGGCATTCTGGCAGCCAATTGGCTTGACTTTTATTAGTGAGCCTGGTTACCCCCTCTCGGAACCACAGACTTAGAAATCGCCAGCTCATATACATGCATAACATATATTTATATATATACCCTTATACACCATTTTAATAAAAAATATCACAAAATTCTTCTAAGTCCCTCGGGAAGAGTGAAAGACGCGCACGTTCATTTTCAGAGCTCCTAGACATTCCTATAAGAAGTTAGCCAAAAAGTACCTTCGAAAAACGCTTAGGTTAAGTTTCAGAGTTGCTTCTAATGTACCGAAGCTGGACTTAGACATAATTTCACTCTCACAACATTATGGCTGGTTGGAGACAGTCCGAACCACAAATACCGGGTCCATGGTTCTGGCCATATACTGGGGGGACGGGGGGGACTCCCATTAACCTCTGACTATACCGGGGATACGCTTATCACAATGCCTTTCTGGTCTGTGCTGAAGCAGGGCATTCTGGCAGCCAATTGGCTTGACTTTTATTAGTGAGCCTGGTTACCCCCTCTCGGAACCACAGACTTAGAAATCGCCAGCTCATATACATGCATAAAATATATTTATATATATACCCTTATACACCATTTTAATAAAAAATATCACAAAATTCTTCTAAGTCCCTCGGGAAGAGTGAAAGACGCGCACGTTCATTTTTAGAGCTCCTAGACCTTCCTATAAGAAGTTAGCCAAAAAGTAGCTTCGAAAAACGCTTAGGTTAAGTTTCAGAGTTGCATCTAATGTACCGAAGCTGGACTTAGACATAATTTCACTCTCACAACATTATGGCTGGTTGGAGACAGTCCGAACCACAAGTACCGGGTCCATGGTTCTGGGCGTATACTGGGGGGACGGGGACGACTCCCATTAACCCCTGACTATACCGGGGATACGCTTATCACAATGCCTTACTGGTCTGTGCTGAAGCAGGGCATTCTGGCATCCAAGTGGCTTGACCTTTATTAGTGAGCCTGGTTACCCCCTCTCGGAACCACAGACTTAGAAATCGCCAGCTCATATACATGCATAAAATATATTTATATATATACCCTTATACACCATTTTAATAAAAAATATCACAAAATTCTTCTAAGTCCCTCGGGAAGAGTGAAAGACGCGCACGTTCATTTTCAGAGCTCCTAGACCTTCCTATAAGAAGTTAGCCAAAAAGTAGCTTCGAAAAACGCTTAGGTTAAGTTCCAGAGTTGCATCTAATGTACCGTAGCTGGACTTAGACATAATTTCACTCTCACAACATTATGGCTGGTTGGAGACAGTCCGAACCACAAATACCGGGTCCATGGTTCTGGCCATATACTGGGGGGACGGGAACGACTCCCATTAACCCCTGACTATAACGGGGATACGCTTATCACAATGCCTTTCTGGTCTGTGCTGAAGCAGGGCATTCTGGCAGCCAATTGGCTTGACTTTTATTAGTGAGCCTGGTTACCCCCTCTCGGAACCACAGACTTAGAAATCGCCAGCTCATATACATGCATAACATATATTTATATATATACCCTTATACACCATTTTAATAAAAAATATCACAAAATTCTTCTAAGTCCCTCGGGAAGAGTGAAAGACGCGCACGTTCATTTTCAGAGCTCCTAGACATTCCTATAAGAAGTTAGCCAAAAAGTACCTTCGAAAAACGCTTAGGTTAAGTTTCAGAGTTGCTTCTAATGTACCGAAGCTGGACTTAGACATAATTTCACTCTCACAACATTATGGCTGGTTGGAGACAGTCCGAACCACAAATACCGGGTCCATGGTTCTGGCCATATACTGGGGGGACGGGGGGGACTCCCATTAACCTCTGACTATACCGGGGATACGCTTATCACAATGCCTTTCTGGTCTGTGCTGAAGCAGGGCATTCTGGCAGCCAATTGGCTTGACTTTTATTAGTGAGCCTGGTTACCCCCTCTCGGAACCACAGACTTAGAAATCGCCAGCTCATATACATGCATAAAATATATTTATATATATACCCTTATACACCATTTTAATAAAAAATATCACAAAATTCTTCTAAGTCCCTCGGGAAGAGTGAAAGACGCGCACGTTCATTTTTAGAGCTCCTAGACCTTCCTATAAGAAGTTAGCCAAAAAGTAGCTTCGAAAAACGCTTAGGTTAAGTTTCAGAGTTGCATCTAATGTACCGAAGCTGGACTTAGACATAATTTCACTCTCACAACATTATGGCTGGTTGGAGACAGTCCGAACCACAAGTACCGGGTCCATGGTTCTGGGCGTATACTGGGGGGACGGGGACGACTCCCATTAACCCCTGACTATACCGGGGATACGCTTATCACAATGCCTTACTGGTCTGTGCTGAAGCAGGGCATTCTGGCATCCAAGTGGCTTGACCTTTATTAGTGAGCCTGGTTACCCCCTCTCGGAACCACAGACTTAGAAATCGCCAGCTCATATACATGCATAAAATAGATTTATATATATACCCTTATACACCATTTTAATAAAAAATATCACAAAATTCTTCTAAGTCCCTCGGGAAGAGTGAAAGACGCGCACGTTCATTTTCAGAGCTCCTAGACCTTCCTATAAGAAGTTAGCCAAAAAGTAGCTTCGAAAAACGCTTAGGTTAAGTTCCAGAGTTGCATCTAATGTACCGAAGCTGGACTTAGACATAATTTCACTCTCACAACATTATGGCTGGTTGGAGACAGTCCGAACCACAAATACCGGGTCCATGGTTCTGGCCATATACTGGGGGGACGGGAATGACTCCCATTAACCCCTGACTATACCGGGGATACGCTTATCACAATGCCTTTCTGGTCTGTGCTGAAGCAGGGCATTCTGGCAGCCAATTGGCTTGACTTTTATTAGTGAGCCTGGTTACCCCCTCTCGGAACCACAGACTTAGAAATCGCCAGCTCATATACATGCATAACATATATTTATATATATACCCTTATACACCATTTTAATAAAAAATATCACAAAATTCTTCTAAGTCCCTCGGGAAGAGTGAAAGACGCGCACGTTCATTTTCAGAGCTCCTAGACATTCCTATAAGAAGTTAGCCAAAAAGTACCTTCGAAAAACGCTTAGGTTAAGTTTCAGAGTTGCTTCTAATGTACCGAAGCTGGACTTAGACATAATTTCACTCTCACAACATTATGGCTGGTTGGAGACAGTCCGAACCACAAATACCGGGTCCATGGTTCTGGCCATATACTGGGGGGACGGGGACGACTCCCATTAACCTCTGACTATACCGGGGATACGCTTATCACAATGCCTTTCTGGTCTGTGCTGAAGCAGGGCATTCTGGCAGCCAATTGGCTTGACTTTTATTAGTGAGCCTGGTTACCCCCTCTCGGAACCACAGACTTAGAAATCGCCAGCTCATATACATGCATAAAATATATTTATATATATACCCTTATACACCATTTTAATAAAAAATATCACAAAATTCTTCTAAGTCCCTCGGGAAGAGTGAAAGACGCGCACGTTCATTTTTAGAGCTCCTAGACCTTCCTATAAGAAGTTAGCCAAAAAGTAGCTTCGAAAAACGCTTAGGTTAAGTTTCAGAGTTGCTTCTAATGTACCAAAGCTGGACTTAGACATAATTTCACTCTCACAACATTATGGCTGGTTGGAGACAGTCCGAACCACAAGTACCGGGTCCATGGTTCTGGGCGTATAATGGGGGGACGGGGACGACTCCCATTAACCCCTGACTATACCGGGGATACGCTTATCACAATGCCTTACTGGTCTGTGCTGAAGCAGGGCATTCTGGCATCCAAGTGGCTTGACCTTTATTAGTGAGCCTGGTTACCCCCTCTCGGAACCACAGACTTAGAAATCGCCAGCTCATATACATGCATAAAATAGATTTATATATATACCCTTATACACCATTTTAATAAAAAATATCACAAAATTCTTCTAAGTCCCTCGGGAAGAGTGAAAGACGCGCACGTTCATTTTCAGAGCTCCTAGACCTTCCTATAAGAAGTTAGCCAAAAAGTAGCTTCGAAAAACGCTTAGGTTAAGTTTCAGAGTTGCTTCTAATGTACCAAAGCTGGACTTAGACATAATTTCACTCTCACAACATTATGGCTGGTTGGAGACAGTCCGAACCACAAATACCGGGTCCATGGTTCTGGCCATATACTGGGGGGACGGGGACGACTCCCATTAACCTCTGACTATACCGGGGATACGCTTATCACAATGCCTTTCTGGTCTGTGCTGAAGCAGGGCATTCTGGCAGCTAATTGGCTTGACTTTTATTAGTGAGCCTGGTTACCCCCTCTCGGAACCACAGACTTAGAAATCGCCAGCTCATATACATGCATAAAATATATTTATATATATACCCTTATACACCATTTTAATAAAAAATATCACAAAATTCTTCTAAGTCCCTCAGGAAGAGTGAAAGACGCGCACGTTCATTTTCAGAGCTCCTAGACCTTCCTATAAGAAGTTAGCCAAAAAGTAGCTTCGAAAAACGCTTAGGTTAAGTTCCAGAGTTGCATCTAATGTACCGAAGCTGGACTTAGACATAATTTCACTCTCACAACATTATGGCTGGTTGGAGACAGTCCGAACCACAAATACCGGGTCCATGGTTCTGGCCATATACTGGGGGGACGGGAACGACTCCCATTAACCCCTGACTATACCGGGGATACGCTTATCACAATGCCTTTCTGGTCTGTGCTGAAGCAGGGCATTCTGGCAGCCAATTGGCTTGACTTTTATTAGTGAGCCTGGTTACCCCCTCTCGGAACCACAGACTTAGAAATCGCCAGCTCATATACATGCATAACATATATTTATATATATATACCCTTATACACCATTTTAATAAAAAATATCACAAAATTCTTCTAAGTCCCTCGGGAAGAGTGAAAGACGCGCACGTTCATTTTCAGAGCTCCTAGACATTCCTATAAGAAGTTACCCAAAAAGTACCTTCGAAAAACGCTTAGGTTAAGTTTCAGAGTTGCTTCTAATGTACCAAAGCTGGACTTAGACATAATTTCACTCTCACAACATTATGGCTGGTTGGAGACAGTCCGAACCACAAATACCGGGTCCATGGTTCTGGCCATATACTGGGGGGACGGGGACGACTCCCATTAACCTCTGACTATACCGGGGATACGCTTATCACAATGCCTTTCTGGTCTGTGCTGAAGCAGGGCATTCTGGCAGCTAATTGGCTTGACTTTTATTAGTGAGCCTGGTTACCCCCTCTCGGAACCACAGACTTAGAAATCGCCAGCTCATATACATGCATAACATATATTTATATATATATACCCTTATACACCATTTTAATAAAAAATATCACAAAATTCTTCTAAGTCCCTCGGGAAGAGTGAAAGACGCGCACGTTCATTTTCAGAGCTCCTAGACATTCCTATATTAGAAGTTTGCCAAAAAGTACCTTCGAAAAACGCTTAGGTTAAGTTTCAGAGTTGCTTCTAATGTACCAAAGCTGGACTTAGACATAATTTCACTCTCACAACATTATGGCTGGTTGGAGACAGTCCGAACCACAAGTACCGGGTCCATGGTTCTGGGCGTATACTGGGGGGACGGGGACGACTCCCATTAACCCCTGACTATACCGGGGATACGCTTATCACAATGCCTTACTGGTCTGTGCTGAAGCAGGGCATTCTGGCATCCAAGTGGCTTGACCTTTATTAGTGAGCCTGGTTACCCCCTCTCGGAACCACAGACTTAGAAATCGCCAGCTCATATACATGCATAAAATATATTTATATATATACCCTTATACACCATTTTAATAAAAAATATCACAAAATTCTTCTAAGTCCCTCGGGAAGAGTGAAAGACGCGCACGTTCATTTTCAGAGCTCCTAGACCTTCCTATAAGAAGTTAGCCAAAAAGTAGCTTCGAAAAACGCTTAGGTTAAGTTCCAGAGTTGCATCTAATGTACCGTAGCTGGACTTAGACATCATTTCACTCTCACAACATTATGGCTGGTTGGAGACAGTCCGAACCACAAATACCGGGTCCATGGTTCTGGCCATATACTGGGGGGACGGGAACGACTCCCATTAACCCCTGACTATAACGGGGATACGCTTATCACAATGCCTTTCTGGTCTGTGCTGAAGCAGGGCATTCTGGCAGCCAATTGGCTTGACTTTTATTAGTGAGCCTGGTTACCCCCTCTCGGAACCACAGACTTAGAAATCGCCAGCTCATATACATGCATAACATATATTTATATATATACCCTTATACACCATTTTAATAAAAAATATCACAAAATTCTTCTAAGTCCCTCGGGAAGAGTGAAAGACGCGCACGTTCATTTTCAGAGCTCCTAGACATTCCTATAAGAAGTTAGCCAAAAAGTACCTTCGAAAAACGCTTAGGTTAAGTTTCAGAGTTGCTTCTAATGTACCGAAGCTGGACTTAGACATAATTTCACTCTCACAACATTATGGCTGGTTGGAGACAGTCCGAACCACAAATACCGGGTCCATGGTTCTGGCCATATACTGGGGGGACGGGGGGGACTCCCATTAACCTCTGACTATACCGGGGATACGCTTATCACAATGCCTTTCTGGTCTGTGCTGAAGCAGGGCATTCTGGCAGCCAATTGGCTTGACTTTTATTAGTGAGCCTGGTTACCCCCTCTCGGAACCACAGACTTAGAAATCGCCAGCTCATATACATGCATAAAATATATTTATATATATACCCTTATACACCATTTTAATAAAAAATATCACAAAATTCTTCTAAGTCCCTCGGGAAGAGTGAAAGACGCGCACGTTCATTTTTAGAGCTCCTAGACCTTCCTATAAGAAGTTAGCCAAAAAGTAGCTTCGAAAAACGCTTAGGTTAAGTTTCAGAGTTGCATCTAATGTACCGAAGCTGGACTTAGACATAATTTCACTCTCACAACATTATGGCTGGTTGGAGACAGTCCGAACCACAAGTACCGGGTCCATGGTTCTGGGCGTATACTGGGGGGACGGGGACGACTCCCATTAACCCCTGACTATACCGGGGATACGCTTATCACAATGCCTTACTGGTCTGTGCTGAAGCAGGGCATTCTGGCATCCAAGTGGCTTGACCTTTATTAGTGAGCCTGGTTACCCCCTCTCGGAACCACAGACTTAGAAATCGCCAGCTCATATACATGCATAAAATAGATTTATATATATACCCTTATACACCATTTTAATAAAAAATATCACAAAATTCTTCTAAGTCCCTCGGGAAGAGTGAAAGACGCGCACGTTCATTTTCAGAGCTCCTAGACCTTCCTATAAGAAGTTAGCCAAAAAGTAGCTTCGAAAAACGCTTAGGTTAAGTTCCAGAGTTGCATCTAATGTACCGAAGCTGGACTTAGACATAATTTCACTCTCACAACATTATGGCTGGTTGGAGACAGTCCGAACCACAAATACCGGGTCCATGGTTCTGGCCATATACTGGGGGGACGGGAATGACTCCCATTAACCCCTGACTATACCGGGGATACGCTTATCACAATGCCTTTCTGGTCTGTGCTGAAGCAGGGCATTCTGGCAGCCAATTGGCTTGACTTTTATTAGTGAGCCTGGTTACCCCCTCTCGGAACCACAGACTTAGAAATCGCCAGCTCATATACATGCATAACATATATTTATATATATACCCTTATACACCATTTTAATAAAAAATATCACAAAATTCTTCTAAGTCCCTCGGGAAGAGTGAAAGACGCGCACGTTCATTTTCAGAGCTCCTAGACATTCCTATAAGAAGTTAGCCAAAAAGTACCTTCGAAAAACGCTTAGGTTAAGTTTCAGAGTTGCTTCTAATGTACCGAAGCTGGACTTAGACATAATTTCACTCTCACAACATTATGGCTGGTTGGAGACAGTCCGAACCACAAATACCGGGTCCATGGTTCTGGCCATATACTGGGGGGACGGGGACGACTCCCATTAACCTCTGACTATACCGGGGATACGCTTATCACAATGCCTTTCTGGTCTGTGCTGAAGCAGGGCATTCTGGCAGCCAATTGGCTTGACTTTTATTAGTGAGCCTGGTTACCCCCTCTCGGAACCACAGACTTAGAAATCGCCAGCTCATATACATGCATAAAATATATTTATATATATACCCTTATACACCATTTTAATAAAAAATATCACAAAATTCTTCTAAGTCCCTCGGGAAGAGTGAAAGACGCGCACGTTCATTTTTAGAGCTCCTAGACCTTCCTATAAGAAGTTAGCCAAAAAGTAGCTTCGAAAAACGCTTAGGTTAAGTTTCAGAGTTGCTTCTAATGTACCAAAGCTGGACTTAGACATAATTTCACTCTCACAACATTATGGCTGGTTGGAGACAGTCCGAACCACAAGTACCGGGTCCATGGTTCTGGGCGTATAATGGGGGGACGGGGACGACTCCCATTAACCCCTGACTATACCGGGGATACGCTTATCACAATGCCTTACTGGTCTGTGCTGAAGCAGGGCATTCTGGCATCCAAGTGGCTTGACCTTTATTAGTGAGCCTGGTTACCCCCTCTCGGAACCACAGACTTAGAAATCGCCAGCTCATATACATGCATAAAATAGATTTATATATATACCCTTATACACCATTTTAATAAAAAATATCACAAAATTCTTCTAAGTCCCTCGGGAAGAGTGAAAGACGCGCACGTTCATTTTCAGAGCTCCTAGACCTTCCTATAAGAAGTTAGCCAAAAAGTAGCTTCGAAAAACGCTTAGGTTAAGTTTCAGAGTTGCTTCTAATGTACCAAAGCTGGACTTAGACATAATTTCACTCTCACAACATTATGGCTGGTTGGAGACAGTCCGAACCACAAATACCGGGTCCATGGTTCTGGCCATATACTGGGGGGACGGGGACGACTCCCATTAACCTCTGACTATACCGGGGATACGCTTATCACAATGCCTTTCTGGTCTGTGCTGAAGCAGGGCATTCTGGCAGCTAATTGGCTTGACTTTTATTAGTGAGCCTGGTTACCCCCTCTCGGAACCACAGACTTAGAAATCGCCAGCTCATATACATGCATAAAATATATTTATATATATACCCTTATACACCATTTTAATAAAAAATATCACAAAATTCTTCTAAGTCCCTCAGGAAGAGTGAAAGACGCGCACGTTCATTTTCAGAGCTCCTAGACCTTCCTATAAGAAGTTAGCCAAAAAGTAGCTTCGAAAAACGCTTAGGTTAAGTTCCAGAGTTGCATCTAATGTACCGAAGCTGGACTTAGACATAATTTCACTCTCACAACATTATGGCTGGTTGGAGACAGTCCGAACCACAAATACCGGGTCCATGGTTCTGGCCATATACTGGGGGGACGGGAACGACTCCCATTAACCCCTGACTATACCGGGGATACGCTTATCACAATGCCTTTCTGGTCTGTGCTGAAGCAGGGCATTCTGGCAGCCAATTGGCTTGACTTTTATTAGTGAGCCTGGTTACCCCCTCTCGGAACCACAGACTTAGAAATCGCCAGCTCATATACATGCATAACATATATTTATATATATATACCCTTATACACCATTTTAATAAAAAATATCACAAAATTCTTCTAAGTCCCTCGGGAAGAGTGAAAGACGCGCACGTTCATTTTCAGAGCTCCTAGACATTCCTATAAGAAGTTACCCAAAAAGTACCTTCGAAAAACGCTTAGGTTAAGTTTCAGAGTTGCTTCTAATGTACCAAAGCTGGACTTAGACATAATTTCACTCTCACAACATTATGGCTGGTTGGAGACAGTCCGAACCACAAATACCGGGTCCATGGTTCTGGCCATATACTGGGGGGACGGGGACGACTCCCATTAACCTCTGACTATACCGGGGATACGCTTATCACAATGCCTTTCTGGTCTGTGCTGAAGCAGGGCATTCTGGCAGCTAATTGGCTTGACTTTTATTAGTGAGCCTGGTTACCCCCTCTCGGAACCACAGACTTAGAAATCGCCAGCTCATATACATGCATAACATATATTTATATATATATACCCTTATACACCATTTTAATAAAAAATATCACAAAATTCTTCTAAGTCCCTCGGGAAGAGTGAAAGACGCGCACGTTCATTTTCAGAGCTCCTAGACATTCCTATATTAGAAGTTTGCCAAAAAGTACCTTCGAAAAACGCTTAGGTTAAGTTTCAGAGTTGCTTCTAATGTACCAAAGCTGGACTTAGACATAATTTCACTCTCACAACATTATGGCTGGTTGGAGACAGTCCGAACCACAAATACCGGGTCCATGGTTCTGGCCATATACTGGGGGGACGGGGACGACTCCCATTAACCTCTGACTATACCGGGGATACGCTTATCACAATGCCTTTCTGGTCTGTGCTGAAGCAGGGCATTCTGGCAGCTAATTGGCTTGACTTTTATTAGTGAGCCTGGTTACCCCCTCTCGGAACCACAGACTTAGAAATCGCCAGCTCATATACATGCATAAAATATATTTATATATATACCCTTATACACCATTTTAATAAAAAATATCACAAAATTCTTCTAAGTCCCTCGGGAAGAGTGAAAGACGCGCACGTTCATTTTCAGAGCTCCTAGACCTTCCTATAAGAAGTTAGCCAAAAAGTAGCTTCGAAAAACGCTTAGGTTAAGTTCCAGAGTTGCATCTAATGTACCGTAGCTGGACTTAGACATCATTTCACTCTCACAACATTATGGCTGGTTGGAGACAGTCCGAACCACAAATACCGGGTCCATGGTTCTGGCCATATACTGGGGGGACGGGAACGACTCCCATTAACCCCTGACTATAACGGGGATACGCTTATCACAATGCCTTTCTGGTCTGTGCTGAAGCAGGGCATTCTGGCAGCCAATTGGCTTGACTTTTATTAGTGAGCCTGGTTACCCCCTCTCGGAACCACAGACTTAGAAATCGCCAGCTCATATACATGCATAACATATATTTATATATATACCCTTATACACCATTTTAATAAAAAATATCACAAAATTCTTCTAAGTCCCTCGGGAAGAGTGAAAGACGCGCACGTTCATTTTCAGAGCTCCTAGACATTCCTATAAGAAGTTAGCCAAAAAGTACCTTCGAAAAACGCTTAGGTTAAGTTTCAGAGTTGCTTCTAATGTACCGAAGCTGGACTTAGACATAATTTCACTCTCACAACATTATGGCTGGTTGGAGACAGTCCGAACCACAAATACCGGGTCCATGGTTCTGGCCATATACTGGGGGGACGGGGGGGACTCCCATTAACCTCTGACTATACCGGGGATACGCTTATCACAATGCCTTTCTGGTCTGTGCTGAAGCAGGGCATTCTGGCAGCCAATTGGCTTGACTTTTATTAGTGAGCCTGGTTACCCCCTCTCGGAACCACAGACTTAGAAATCGCCAGCTCATATACATGCATAAAATATATTTATATATATACCCTTATACACCATTTTAATAAAAAATATCACAAAATTCTTCTAAGTCCCTCGGGAAGAGTGAAAGACGCGCACGTTCATTTTCAGAGCTCCTAGACATTCCTATAAGAAGTTAGCCAAAAAGTACCTTCGAAAAACGCTTAGGTTAAGTTTCAGAGTTGCTTCTAATGTACCGAAGCTGGACTTAGACATAATTTCACTCTCACAACATTATGGCTGGTTGGAGACAGTCCGAACCACAAATACCGGGTCCATGGTTCTGGGCGTATACTGGGGGGACGGGGACGACTCCCATTAACCCCTGACTATACCGGGGATACGCTTATCACAATGCCTTACTGGTCTGTGCTGAAGCAGGGCATTCTGGCATCCAAGTGGCTTGACCTTTATTAGTGAGCCTGGTTACCCCCTCTCGGAACCACAGACTTAGAAATCGCCAGCTCATATACATGCATAAAATAGATTTATATATATACCCTTATACACCATTTTAATAAAAAATATCACAAAATTCTTCTAAGTCCCTCGGGAAGAGTGAAAGACGCGCACGTTCATTTTCAGAGCTCCTAGACCTTCCTATAAGAAGTTAGCCAAAAAGTAGCTTCGAAAAACGCTTAGGTTAAGTTCCAGAGTTGCATCTAATGTACCGAAGCTGGACTTAGACATAATTTCACTCTCACAACATTATGGCTGGTTGGAGACAGTCCGAACCACAAATACCGGGTCCATGGTTCTGGCCATATACTGGGGGGACGGGAATGACTCCCATTAACCCCTGACTATACCGGGGATACGCTTATCACAATGCCTTTCTGGTCTGTGCTGAAGCAGGGCATTCTGGCAGCCAATTGGCTTGACTTTTATTAGTGAGCCTGGTTACCCCCTCTCGGAACCACAGACTTAGAAATCGCCAGCTCATATACATGCATAACATATATTTATATATATACCCTTATACACCATTTTAATAAAAAATATCACAAAATTCTTCTAAGTCCCTCGGGAAGAGTGAAAGACGCGCACGTTCATTTTCAGAGCTCCTAGACATTCCTATAAGAAGTTAGCCAAAAAGTACCTTCGAAAAACGCTTAGGTTAAGTTTCAGAGTTGCTTCTAATGTACCGAAGCTGGACTTAGACATAATTTCACTCTCACAACATTATGGCTGGTTGGAGACAGTCCGAACCACAAATACCGGGTCCATGGTTCTGGCCATATACTGGGGGGACGGGGACGACTCCCATTAACCTCTGACTATACCGGGGATACGCTTATCACAATGCCTTTCTGGTCTGTGCTGAAGCAGGGCATTCTGGCAGCCAATTGGCTTGACTTTTATTAGTGAGCCTGGTTACCCCCTCTCGGAACCACAGACTTAGAAATCGCCAGCTCATATACATGCATAAAATATATTTATATATATACCCTTATACACCATTTTAATAAAAAATATCACAAAATTCTTCTAAGTCCCTCGGGAAGAGTGAAAGACGCGCACGTTCATTTTTAGAGCTCCTAGACCTTCCTATAAGAAGTTAGCCAAAAAGTAGCTTCGAAAAACGCTTAGGTTAAGTTTCAGAGTTGCTTCTAATGTACCAAAGCTGGACTTAGACATAATTTCACTCTCACAACATTATGGCTGGTTGGAGACAGTCCGAACCACAAGTACCGGGTCCATGGTTCTGGGCGTATAATGGGGGGACGGGGACGACTCCCATTAACCCCTGACTATACCGGGGATACGCTTATCACAATGCCTTACTGGTCTGTGCTGAAGCAGGGCATTCTGGCATCCAAGTGGCTTGACCTTTATTAGTGAGCCTGGTTACCCCCTCTCGGAACCACAGACTTAGAAATCGCCAGCTCATATACATGCATAAAATAGATTTATATATATACCCTTATACACCATTTTAATAAAAAATATCACAAAATTCTTCTAAGTCCCTCGGGAAGAGTGAAAGACGCGCACGTTCATTTTCAGAGCTCCTAGACCTTCCTATAAGAAGTTAGCCAAAAAGTAGCTTCGAAAAACGCTTAGGTTAAGTTTCAGAGTTGCTTCTAATGTACCAAAGCTGGACTTAGACATAATTTCACTCTCACAACATTATGGCTGGTTGGAGACAGTCCGAACCACAAATACCGGGTCCATGGTTCTGGCCATATACTGGGGGGACGGGGACGACTCCCATTAACCTCTGACTATACCGGGGATACGCTTATCACAATGCCTTTCTGGTCTGTGCTGAAGCAGGGCATTCTGGCAGCTAATTGGCTTGACTTTTATTAGTGAGCCTGGTTACCCCCTCTCGGAACCACAGACTTAGAAATCGCCAGCTCATATACATGCATAAAATATATTTATATATATACCCTTATACACCATTTTAATAAAAAATATCACAAAATTCTTCTAAGTCCCTCGGGAAGAGTGAAAGACGCGCACGTTCATTTTCAGAGCTCCTAGACCTTCCTATAAGAAGTTAGCCAAAAAGTAGCTTCGAAAAACGCTTAGGTTAAGTTCCAGAGTTGCATCTAATGTACCGAAGCTGGACTTAGACATAATTTCACTCTCACAACATTATGGCTGGTTGGAGACAGTCCGAACCACAAATACCGGGTCCATGGTTCTGGCCATATACTGGGGGGACGGGAACGACTCCCATTAACCCCTGACTATACCGGGGATACGCTTATCACAATGCCTTTCTGGTCTGTGCTGAAGCAGGGCATTCTGGCAGCCAATTGGCTTGACTTTTATTAGTGAGCCTGGTTACCCCCTCTCGGAACCACAGACTTAGAAATCGCCAGCTCATATACATGCATAACATATATTTATATATATATACCCTTATACACCATTTTAATAAAAAATATCACAAAATTCTTCTAAGTCCCTCGGGAAGAGTGAAAGACGCGCACGTTCATTTTCAGAGCTCCTAGACATTCCTATAAGAAGTTAGCCAAAAAGTACCTTCGAAAAACGCTTAGGTTAAGTTTCAGAGTTGCTTCTAATGTACCAAAGCTGGACTTAGACATAATTTCACTCTCACAACATTATGGCTGGTTGGAGACAGTCCGAACCACAAATACCGGGTCCATGGTTCTGGCCATATACTGGGGGGACGGGGACGACTCCCATTAACCTCTGACTATACCGGGGATACGCTTATCACAATGCCTTTCTGGTCTGTGCTGAAGCAGGGCATTCTGGCAGCTAATTGGCTTGACTTTTATTAGTGAGCCTGGTTACCCCCTCTCGGAACCACAGACTTAGAAATCGCCAGCTCATATACATGCATAACATATATTTATATATATACCCTTATACACCATTTTAATAAAAAATATCACAAAATTCTTCTAAGTCCCTCGGGAAGAGTGAAAGACGCGCACGTTCATTTTCAGAGCTCCTAGACATTCCTATAAGAAGTTAGCCAAAAAGTACCTTCGAAAAACGCTTAGGTTAAGTTTCAGAGTTGCTTCTAATGTACCAAAGCTGGACTTAGACATAATTTCACTCTCACAACATTATGGCTGGTTGGAGACAGTCCGAACCACAAATACCGGGTCCATGGTTCTGGCCATATACTGGGGGGACGGGGACGACTCCCATTAACCTCTGACTATACCGGGGATACGCTTATCACAATGCCTTTCTGGTCTGTGCTGAAGCAGGGCATTCTGGCAGCTAATTGGCTTGACTTTTATTAGTGAGCCTGGTTACCCCCTCTCGGAACCACAGACTTAGAAATCGCCAGCTCATATACATGCATAAAATATATTTATATATATACCCTTATACACCATTTTAATAAAAAATATCACAAAATTCTTCTAAGTCCCTCGGGAAGAGTGAAAGACGCGCACGTTCATTTTCAGAGCTCCTAGACCTTCCTATAAGAAGTTAGCCAAAAAGTAGCTTCGAAAAACGCTTAGGTTAAGTTCCAGAGTTGCATCTAATGTACCGTAGCTGGACTTAGACATAATTTCACTCTCACAACATTATGGCTGGTTGGAGACAGTCCGAACCACAAATACCGGGTCCATGGTTCTGGCCATATACTGGGGGGACGGGAACGACTCCCATTAACCCCTGACTATAACGGGGATACGCTTATCACAATGCCTTTCTGGTCTGTGCTGAAGCAGGGCATTCTGGCAGCCAATTGGCTTGACTTTTATTAGTGAGCCTGGTTACCCCCTCTCGGAACCACAGACTTAGAAATCGCCAGCTCATATACATGCATAACATATATTTATATATATACCCTTATACACCATTTTAATAAAAAATATCACAAAATTCTTCTAAGTCCCTCGGGAAGAGTGAAAGACGCGCACGTTCATTTTCAGAGCTCCTAGACATTCCTATAAGAAGTTAGCCAAAAAGTACCTTCGAAAAACGCTTAGGTTAAGTTTCAGAGTTGCTTCTAATGTACCGAAGCTGGACTTAGACATAATTTCACTCTCACAACATTATGGCTGGTTGGAGACAGTCCGAACCACAAATACCGGGTCCATGGTTCTGGCCATATACTGGGGGGACGGGGGGGACTCCCATTAACCTCTGACTATACCGGGGATACGCTTATCACAATGCCTTTCTGGTCTGTGCTGAAGCAGGGCATTCTGGCAGCCAATTGGCTTGACTTTTATTAGTGAGCCTGGTTACCCCCTCTCGGAACCACAGACTTAGAAATCGCCAGCTCATATACATGCATAAAATATATTTATATATATACCCTTATACACCATTTTAATAAAAAATATCACAAAATTCTTCTAAGTCCCTCGGGAAGAGTGAAAGACGCGCACGTTCATTTTTAGAGCTCCTAGACCTTCCTATAAGAAGTTAGCCAAAAAGTAGCTTCGAAAAACGCTTAGGTTAAGTTTCAGAGTTGCATCTAATGTACCGAAGCTGGACTTAGACATAATTTCACTCTCACAACATTATGGCTGGTTGGAGACAGTCCGAACCACAAGTACCGGGTCCATGGTTCTGGGCGTATACTGGGGGGACGGGGACGACTCCCATTAACCCCTGACTATACCGGGGATACGCTTATCACAATGCCTTACTGGTCTGTGCTGAAGCAGGGCATTCTGGCATCCAAGTGGCTTGACCTTTATTAGTGAGCCTGGTTACCCCCTCTCGGAACCACAGACTTAGAAATCGCCAGCTCATATACATGCATAAAATAGATTTATATATATACCCTTATACACCATTTTAATAAAAAATATCACAAAATTCTTCTAAGTCCCTCGGGAAGAGTGAAAGACGCGCACGTTCATTTTCAGAGCTCCTAGACCTTCCTATAAGAAGTTAGCCAAAAAGTAGCTTCGAAAAACGCTTAGGTTAAGTTCCAGAGTTGCATCTAATGTACCGAAGCTGGACTTAGACATAATTTCACTCTCACAACATTATGGCTGTTTGGAGACAGTCCGAACCACAAGTACCGGGTCCATGGTTCTGGGCGTATACTGGGGGGACGGGGACGACTCCCATTAACCCCTGACTATATCGGGGATACGCTTATCACAATGCCTTACTGGTCTGTGCTGAAGCAGGGCATTCTGGCATCCAAGTGGCTTGACCTTTATTAGTGAGCCTGGTTACCCCCTCTCGGAACCACAGACTTAGAAATCGCCAGCTCATATACAGTGCATAAAATATATTTATATATATACCCTTATACACCATTTTAATAAAAAATATCACAAAATTCTTCTAAGTCCCTCGGGAAGAGTGAAAGACGCGCACGTTCATTTTCAGAGCTCCTAGACCTTCCTATAAGAAGTTAGCCAAAAAGTAGCTTCGAAAAACGCTTAGGTTAAGTTTCAGAGTTGCTTCTAATGTACCAAAGCTTTACTTAGACATAATTTCACTCTCACAACATTATGGCTGGTTGGAGACAGTCCAAACCATAATTACCGGGTCCATGGTTCTGGGCGTATACTGGGGGGACGGGGACGACTCCCATTAACCCCTGACTGTACCGGGGATACGCTTATCACAATGCCTTTCTGGTCTGTGCTGAAGCAGGGCATTCTGGCAGCCAATTGGCTTGACTTTTATTAGTGAGCCTGGTTACCCCCTCTCGGAACCACAGACTTAGAAATCGCCAGCTCATATACATGCATAAAATATATTTATATATATACCCTTATACACCATTTTAATAAAAAATATCACAAAATTCTTCTAAGTCCCTCAGGAAGAGTGAAAGACGCGCACGTTCATTTTCAGAGCTCCTAGACATTCCTATAAGAAGTTAGCCAAAAAGTACCTTCGAAAAACGCTTAGGTTAAGTTTCAGAGTTGCTTCTAATGTACCGAAGCTGGACTTAGACATACTGTAATTTCACTCTCACAACATTATGGCTGGTTGGAGACAGTCCGAACCACAAATTCCGGGTCCATGGTTCTGGCCATATACTGGGGGGACGGGGACGACTCCCATTAACCCCTGACTATACCGGGGATACGCTTATCACAATGCCTTTCTGGTCTGTGCTGAAGCAGGGCATTCTGGCAGCCAATTGGCTTGACTTTTATTAGTGAGCCTGGTTACCCCCTCTCGGAACCACAGACTTAGAAATCGCCAGCTCATATAGAGTGCATAAAATATATTTATATATATACCCTTATACATCATTTTAATAAAAAATATCACAAAATTCTTCTAAGTCCCTCAGGAAGAGTGAAAAACGCGCACGTTCATTTTCAGAGCTCCTAGACCTTCCTATAAGAAGTTAGCCAAAAAGTAGCTTCGAAAAACGCTTAGGTTAAGTTCCAGAGTTGCATCTAATGTACCGAAGCTGGACTTAGACATAATTTCACTCTCACAACATTATGGCTGTTTGGAGACAGTCCGAACCACAAGTACCGGGTCCATGGTTCTGGGCGTATACTGGGGGGACGGGGACGACTCCCATTAACCCCTGACTATATCGGGGATACGCTTATCACAATGCCTTACTGGTCTGTGCTGAAGCAGGGCATTCTGGCATCCAAGTGGCTTGACCTTTATTAGTGAGCCTGGTTACCCCCTCTCGGAACCACAGACTTAGAAATCGCCAGCTCATATACAGTGCATAAAATATATTTATATATATACCCTTATACACCATTTTAATAAAAAATATCACAAAATTCTTCTAAGTCCCTCGGGAAGAGTGAAAGACGCGCACGTTCATTTTCAGAGCTCCTAGACCTTCCTATAAGAAGTTAGCCAAAAAGTAGCTTCGAAAAACGCTTAGGTTAAGTTTCAGAGTTGCTTCTAATGTACCAAAGCTTTACTTAGACATAATTTCACTCTCACAACATTATGGCTGGTTGGAGACAGTCCAAACCATAATTACCGGGTCCATGGTTCTGGGCGTATACTGGGGGGACGGGGACGACTCCCATTAACCCCTGACTATATCGGGGATACGCTTATCACAATGCCTTACTGGTCTGTGCTGAAGCAGGGCATTCTGGCATCCAAGTGGCTTGACCTTTATTAGTGAGCCTGGTTACCCCCTCTCGGAACCACAGACTTAAAAATCGCCAGCTCATATACAGTGCATAAAATATATTTATATATATACCCTTATACACCATTTTAATAAAAAATATCACAAAATTCTTCTAAGTCCCTCGGGAAGAGTGAAAGACGCGCACGTTCATTTTCAGAGCTCCTAGACCTTCCTATAAGAAGTTAGCCAAAAAGTAGCTTCGAAAAACGCTTAGGTTAAGTTTCAGAGTTGCTTCTAATGTACCAAAGCTTTACTTAGATATAATTTCACTCTCACAACATTATGGCTGGTTGGAGACAGTCCAAACCATAATTACCGGGTCCATGGTTCTGGGCGTATACTGGGGGGACGGGGACGACTCCCATTAACCCCTGACTGTACCGGGGATACGCTTATCACAATGCCTTTCTGGTCTGTGCTGAAGCAGGGCATTCTGGCAGCCAATTGGCTTGACTTTTATTAGTGAGCCTGGTTACCCCCTCTCGGAACCACAGACTTAGAAATCGCCAGCTCATATACATGCATAAAATATATTTATATATATACCCTTATACACCATTTTAATAAAAAATATCACAAAATTCTTCTAAGTCCCTCAGGAAGAGTGAAAGACGCGCACGTTCATTTTCAGAGCTCCTAGACATTCCTATAAGAAGTTAGCCAAAAAGTACCTTCGAAAAACGCTTAGGTTAAGTTTCAGAGTTGCTTCTAATGTACCGAAGCTGGACTTAGACATACTGTAATTTCACTCTCACAACATTATGGCTGGTTGGAGACAGTCCGAACCACAAATTCCGGGTCCATGGTTCTGGCCATATACTGGGGGGACGGGGACGACTCCCATTAACCCCTGACTATACCGGGGATACGCTTATCACAATGCCTTTCTGGTCTGTGCTGAAGCAGGGCATTCTGGCAGCCAATTGGCTTGACTTTTATTAGTGAGCCTGGTTACCCCCTCTCGGAACCACAGACTTAGAAATCGCCAGCTCATATAGAGTGCATAAAATATATTTATATATATACCCTTATACATCATTTTAATAAAAAATATCACAAAATTCTTCTAAGTCCCTCAGGAAGAGTGAAAAACGCGCACGTTCATTTTCAGAGCTCCTAGACATTCCTATAAGAAGTTAGCCAAAAAGTACCTTCGAAAAACGCTTAGGTTAAGTTTCAGAGTTGCTTCTAATGTACCGAAGCTGGACTTAGACATAATTTCACTCTCACAACATTATGGCTGGTTGGAGACAGTCCGAACCACAAATACCGGGTCCATGGTTCTGGCCATATACTGGGGGGACGGGGACGACTCCCATTAACCCCTGACTATACCGGGGATACGCTTATCACAATGCCTTTCTGGTCTGTGCTGAAGCAGGGCATTCTGGCAGCCAATTGGCTTGACTTTTATTAGTGAGCCTGGTTACCCCCTCTCGGAACCACAGACTTAGAAATCGCCAGCTCATATAGAGTGCATAAAATATATTTATATATATACCCTTATACATCATTTTAATAAAAAATATCACAAAATTCTTCTAAGTCCCTCAGGAAGAGTGAAAGACGCGCACGTTCATTTTCAGAGCTCCTAGACATTCCTATAAGAAGTTAGCCAAAAAGTACCTTCGAAAAACGCTTAGGTTAAGTTTCAGAGTTGCTTCTAATGTACCGAAGCTGGACTTAGACATAATTTCACTCTCACAACATTATGGATGGTTGGAGACACTCCGAACCACAAATACCGGGTCCATGGTTCTGGCCATATACTGGGGGGACGGGGACGACTCCCATTAACCCCTGACTATACCGGGGATACGCTTATCACAATGCCTTTCTGGTCTGTGCTGAAGCAGGGTATTCTGGCAGCCAATTGGCTTGACTTTTATTAGTGAGCCTGGTTACCCCCTCTCGGAACCACAGACTTAGAAATCGCCAGCTCATATAGAGTGCATAAAATATATTTATATATATACACTTATACATCATTTTAATAAAAAATATCACAAAATTCTTCTAAGTCCCTCAGGAATTTTGAAAGACGCGCACGTTCATTTTCAGAGCTCCTAGACATTCCTATAAGTAGTTAGCCAAAAAGTACCTTCGAAAAACGCTTAGGTTAAGTTTCAGAGTTGCTTCTAATGTACCGAAGCTGGACTTAGACATAATTTCACTCTCACAACATTATGGCTGGTTGGAGACACTCCGAACCACAAATACCGGGTCCATGGTTCTGGCCATATACTGGGGGAACGGGGACGACTCCCATTAACCCCTGACTATACCGGGGATACGCTTATCACAATGCCTTACTGGTCTGTGCTGAAGCAGGGCATTCTGGCATCCAAGTGGCTTGACCTTTATTAGTGAGCCTGGTTACCCCCTCTCGGAACCACAGACTTAGAAATCGCCAGCTCATATACAGTGCATAAAATATATTTATATATATACCCTTATACACCATTTTAATAAAAAATATCACAAAATTCTTCTAAGTCCCTCGGGAAGAGTGAAAGACGCGCACGTTCATTTTCAGAGCTCCTAGACCTTCCTATAAGAAGTTAGCCAAAAAGTAGCTTCGAAAAACGCTTAGGTTAAGTTTCAGAGTTGCTTCTAATGTACCAAAGCTTTACTTAGACATAATTTCACTCTCACAACATTATGGCTGGTTGGAGACAGTCCAAACCATAATTACCGGGTCCATGGTTCTGGGCGTATACTGGGGGGACGGGGACGACTCCCATTAACCCCTGACTGTACCGGGGATACGCTTATCACAATGCCTTTCTGGTCTGTGCTGAAGCAGGGCATTCTGGCAGCCAATTGGCTTGACTTTTATTAGTGAGCCTGGTTACCCCCTCTCGGAACCACAGACTTAGAAATCGCCAGCTCATATACATGCATAAAATATATTTATATATATACCCTTATACATCATTTTAATAAAAAATATCACAAAATTCTTCTAAGTCCCTCAGGAAGAGTGAAAGACGCGCACGTTCATTTTCAGAGCTCCTAGACATTCCTATAAGAAGTTAGCCAAAAAGTACCTTCGAAAAACGCTTAGGTTAAGTTTCAGAGTTGCTTCTAATGTACCGAAGCTGGACTTAGACATACTGTAATTTCACTCTCACAACATTATGGCTGGTTGGAGACAGTCCGAACCACAAATTCCGGGTCCATGGTTCTGGCCATATACTGGGGGGACGGGGACGACTCCCATTAACCCCTGACTATACCGGGGATACGCTTATCACAATGCCTTTCTGGTCTGTGCTGAAGCAGGGCATTCTGGCAGCCAATTGGCTTGACTTTTATTAGTGAGCCTGGTTACCCCCTCTCGGAACCACAGACTTAGAAATCGCCAGCTCATATAGAGTGCATAAAATATATTTATATATATACCCTTATACATCATTTTAATAAAAAATATCACAAAATTCTTCTAAGTCCCTCAGGAAGAGTGAAAAACGCGCACGTTCATTTTCAGAGCTCCTAGACATTCCTATAAGAAGTTAGCCAAAAAGTACCTTCGAAAAACGCTTAGGTTAAGTTTCAGAGTTGCTTCTAATGTACCGAAGCTGGACTTAGACATAATTTCACTCTCACAACATTATGGCTGGTTGGAGACAGTCCGAACCACAAATACCGGGTCCATGGTTCTGGCCATATACTGGGGGGACGGGGACGACTCCCATTAACCCCTGACTATACCGGGGATACGCTTATCACAATGCCTTTCTGGTCTGTGCTGAAGCAGGGCATTCTGGCAGCCAATTGGCTTGACTTTTATTAGTGAGCCTGGTTACCCCCTCTCGGAACCACAGACTTAGAAATCGCCAGCTCATATAGAGTGCATAAAATATATTTATATATATACCCTTATACATCATTTTAATAAAAAATATCACAAAATTCTTCTAAGTCCCTCAGGAAGAGTGAAAAACGCGCACGTTCATTTTCAGAGCTCCTAGACATTCCTATAAGAAGTTAGCCAAAAAGTACCTTCGAAAAACGCTTAGGTTAAGTTTCAGAGTTGCTTCTAATGTACCGAAGCTGGACTTAGACATAATTTCACTCTCACAACATTATGGCTGGTTGGAGACAGTCCGAACCACAAATACCGGGTCCATGGTTCTGGCCATATACTGGGGGGACGGGGACGACTCCCATTAACCCCTGACTATACCGGGGATACGCTTATCACAATGCCTTTCTGGTCTGTGCTGAAGCAGGGCATTCTGGCAGCCAATTGGCTTGACTTTTATTAGTGAGCCTGGTTACCCCCTCTCGGAACCACAGACTTAGAAATCGCCAGCTCATATAGAGTGCATAAAATATATTTATATATATACCCTTATACATCATTTTAATAAAAAATATCACAAAATTCTTCTAAGTCCCTCAGGAAGAGTGAAAGACGCGCACGTTCATTTTCAGAGCTCCTAGACATTCCTATAAGAAGTTAGCCAAAAAGTACCTTCGAAAAACGCTTAGGTTAAGTTTCAGAGTTGCTTCTAATGTACCGAAGCTGGACTTAGACATAATTTCACTCTCACAACATTATGGCTGGTTGGAGACACTCCGAACCACAAATACCGGGTCCATGGTTCTGGCCATATACTGGGGGGACGGGGACGACTCCCATTAACCCCTGACTATACCGGGGATACGCTTATCACAATGCCTTTCTGGTCTGTGCTGAAGCAGGGTATTCTGGCAGCCAATTGGCTTGACTTTTATTAGTGAGCCTGGTTACCCCCTCTCGGAACCACAGACTTAGAAATCGCCAGCTCATATAGAGTGCATAAAATATATTTATATATATACACTTATACATCATTTTAATAAAAAATATCACAAAATTCTTCTAAGTCCCTCAGGAATTTTGAAAGACGCGCACGTTCATTTTCAGAGCTCCTAGAAATTCCTATAAGTAGTTAGCCAAAAAGTACCTTCGAAAAACGCTTAGGTTAAGTTTCAGAGTTGCTTCTAATGTACCGAAGCTGGACTTAGACATAATTTCACTCTCACAACATTATGGCTGGTTGGAGACACTCCGAACCACAAATACCGGGTCCATGGTTCTGGCCATATACTGGGGGAACGGGGACGACTCCCATTAACCCCTGACTATACCGGGGATACGCTTATCACAATGCCTTACTGGTCTGTGCTGAAGCAGGGCATTCTGGCATCCAAGTGGCTTGACCTTTATTAGTGAGCCTGGTTACCCCCTCTCGGAACCACAGACTTAGAAATCGCCAGCTCATATACAGTGCATAAAATATATTTATATATATACCCTTATACACCATTTTAATAAAAAATATCACAAAATTCTTCTAAGTCCCTCGGGAAGAGTGAAAGACGCGCACGTTCATTTTCAGAGCTCCTAGACCTTCCTATAAGAAGTTAGCCAAAAAGTAGCTTCGAAAAACGCTTAGGTTAAGTTTCAGAGTTGCTTCTAATGTACCAAAGCTTTACTTAGACATAATTTCACTCTCACAAAATTATGGCTGGTTGGAGACAGTCCAAACCATAATTACCGGGTCCATGGTTCTGGGCGTATACTGGGGGGACGGGGACGACTCCCATTAACCCCTGACTGTACCGGGGATACGCTTATCACAATGCCTTTCTGGTCTGTGCTGAAGCAGGGCATTCTGGCAGCCAATTGGCTTGACTTTTATTAGTGAGCCTGGTTACCCCCTCTCGGAACCACAGACTTAGAAATCGCCAGCTCATATACATGCATAAAATATATTTATATATATACCCTTATACATCATTTTAATAAAAAATATCACAAAATTCTTCTAAGTCCCTCAGGAAGAGTGAAAGACGCGCACGTTCATTTTCAGAGCTCCTAGACATTCCTATAAGAAGTTAGCCAAAAAGTACCTTCGAAAAACGCTTAGGTTAAGTTTCAGAGTTGCTTCTAATGTACCGAAGCTGGACTTAGACATACTGTAATTTCACTCTCACAACATTATGGCTGGTTGGAGACAGTCCGAACCACAAATTCCGGGTCCATGGTTCTGGCCATATACTGGGGGGACGGGGACGACTCCCATTAACCCCTGACTATACCGGGGATACGCTTATCACAATGCCTTTCTGGTCTGTGCTGAAGCAGGGCATTCTGGCAGCCAATTGGCTTGACTTTTATTAGTGAGCCTGGTTACCCCCTCTCGGAACCACAGACTTAGAAATCGCCAGCTCATATAGAGTGCATAAAATATATTTATATATATACCCTTATACATCATTTTAATAAAAAATATCACAAAATTCTTCTAAGTCCCTCAGGAAGAGTGAAAAACGCGCACGTTCATTTTCAGAGCTCCTAGACATTCCTATAAGAAGTTAGCCAAAAAGTACCTTCGAAAAACGCTTAGGTTAAGTTTCAGAGTTGCTTCTAATGTACCGAAGCTGGACTTAGACATAATTTCACTCTCACAACATTATGGCTGGTTGGAGACAGTCCGAACCACAAATACCGGGTCCATGGTTCTGGCCATATACTGGGGGGACGGGGACGACTCCCATTAACCCCTGACTATACCGGGGATACGCTTATCACAATGCCTTTCTGGTCTGTGCTGAAGCAGGGCATTCTGGCAGCCAATTGGCTTGACTTTTATTAGTGAGCCTGGTTACCCCCTCTCGGAACCACAGACTTAGAAATCGCCAGCTCATATAGAGTGCATAAAATATATTTATATATATACCCTTATACATCATTTTAATAAAAAATATCACAAAATTCTTCTAAGTCCCTCAGGAAGAGTGAAAGACGCGCACGTTCATTTTCAGAGCTCCTAGACATTCCTATAAGAAGTTAGCCAAAAAGTACCTTCGAAAAACGCTTAGGTTAAGTTTCAGAGTTGCTTCTAATGTACCGAAGCTGGACTTAGACATAATTTCACTCTCACAACATTATGGCTGGTTGGAGACACTCCGAACCACAAATACCGGGTCCATGGTTCTGGCCATATACTGGGGGAACGGGGACGACTCCCATTAACCCCTGACTATACCGGGGATACGCTTATCACAATGCCTTACTGGTCTGTGCTGAAGCAGGGCATTCTGGCATCCAAGTGGCTTGACCTTTATTAGTGAGCCTGGTTACCCCCTCTCGGAACCACAGACTTAGAAATCGCCAGCTCATATACAGTGCATAAAATATATTTATATATATACCCTTATACACCATTTTAATAAAAAATATCACAAAATTCTTCTAAGTCCCTCGGGAAGAGTGAAAGACGCGCACGTTCATTTTCAGAGCTCCTAGACCTTCCTATAAGAAGTTAGCCAAAAAGTAGCTTCGAAAAACGCTTAGGTTAAGTTTCAGAGTTGCTTCTAATGTACCAAAGCTTTACTTAGACATAATTTCACTCTCACAACATTATGGCTGGTTGGAGACAGTCCAAACCATAATTACCGGGTCCATGGTTCTGGGCGTATACTGGGGGGACGGGGACGACTCCCATTAACCCCTGACTGTACCGGGGATACGCTTATCACAATGCCTTTCTGGTCTGTGCTGAAGCAGGGCATTCTGGCAGCCAATTGGCTTGACTTTTATTAGTGAGCCTGGTTACCCCCTCTCGGAACCACAGACTTAGAAATCGCCAGCTCATATACATGCATAAAATATATTTATATATATACCCTTATACATCATTTTAATAAAAAATATCACAAAATTCTTCTAAGTCCCTCAGGAAGAGTGAAAGACGCGCACGTTCATTTTCAGAGCTCCTAGACATTCCTATAAGAAGTTAGCCAAAAAGTACCTTCGAAAAACGCTTAGGTTAAGTTTCAGAGTTGCTTCTAATGTACCGAAGCTGGACTTAGACATACTGTAATTTCACTCTCACAACATTATGGCTGGTTGGAGACAGTCCGAACCACAAATTCCGGGTCCATGGTTCTGGCCATATACTGGGGGGACGGGGGGGACTCCCATTAACCCCTGACTATACCGGGGATACGCTTATCACAATGCCTTTCTGGTCTGTGCTGAAGCAGGGCATTCTGGCAGCCAATTGGCTTGACTTTTATTAGTGAGCCTGGTTACCCCCTCTCGGAACCACAGACTTAGAAATCGCCAGCTCATATAGAGTGCATAAAATATATTTATATATATACCCTTATACATCATTTTAATAAAAAATATCACAAAATTCTTCTAAGTCCCTCAGGAAGAGTGAAAGACGCGCACGTTCATTTTCAGAGCTCCTAGACATTCCTATAAGAAGTTAGCCAAAAAGTACCTTCGAAAAACGCTTAGGTTAAGTTTCAGAGTTGCTTCTAATGTACCGAAGCTGGACTTAGACATAATTTCACTCTCACAACATTATGGCTGGTTGGAGACAGTCCGAACCACAAATACCGGGTCCATGGTTCTGGCCATATACTGGGGGGACGGGGACGACTCCCATTAACCCCTGACTATACCGGGGATACGCTTATCACAATGCCTTTCTGGTCTGTGCTGAAGCAGGGCATTCTGGCAGCCAATTGGCTTGACTTTTATTAGTGAGCCTGGTTACCCCCTCTCGGAACCACAGACTTAGAAATCGCCAGCTCATATAGAGTGCATAAAATATATTTATATATATACCCTTATACATCATTTTAATAAAAAATATCACAAAATTCTTCTAAGTCCCTCAGGAAGAGTGAAAGACGCGCACGTTCATTTTCAGAGCTCCTAGACATTCCTATAAGAAGTTAGCCAAAAAGTACCTTCGAAAAACGCTTAGGTTAAGTTTCAGAGTTGCTTCTAATGTACCGAAGCTGGACTTAGACATAATTTCACTCTCACAACATTATGGCTGGTTGGAGACACTCCGAACCACAAATACCGGGTCCATGGTTCTGGCCATATACTGGGGGGACGGGGACGACTCCCATTAACCCCTGACTATACCGGGGATACGCTTATCACAATGCCTTTCTGGTCTGTGCTGAAGCAGGGTATTCTGGCAGCCAATTGGCTTGACTTTTATTAGTGAGCCTGGTTACCCCCTCTCGGAACCACAGACTTAGAAATCGCCAGCTCATATAGAGTGCATAAAATATATTTATATATATACACTTATACATCATTTTAATAAAAAATATCACAAAATTCTTCTAAGTCCCTCAGGAATTTTGAAAGACGCGCACGTTCATTTTCAGAGCTCCTAGACATTCCTATAAGTAGTTAGCCAAAAAGTACCTTCGAAAAACGCTTAGGTTAAGTTTCAGAGTTGCTTCTAATGTACCGAAGCTGGACTTAGACATAATTTCACTCTCACAACATTATGGCTGGTTGGAGACACTCCGAACCACAAATACCGGGTCCATGGTTCTGGCCATATACTGGGGGAACGGGGACGACTCCCATTAACCCCTGACTATACCGGGGATACGCTTATCACAATGCCTTACTGGTCTGTGCTGAAGCAGGGCATTCTGGCATCCAAGTGGCTTGACCTTTATTAGTGAGCCTGGTTACCCCCTCTCGGAACCACAGACTTAGAAATCGCCAGCTCATATACAGTGCATAAAATATATTTATATATATACCCTTATACACCATTTTAATAAAAAATATCACAAAATTCTTCTAAGTCCCTCGGGAAGAGTGAAAGACGCGCACGTTCATTTTCAGAGCTCCTAGACCTTCCTATAAGAAGTTAGCCAAAAAGTAGCTTCGAAAAACGCTTAGGTTAAGTTTCAGAGTTGCTTCTAATGTACCAAAGCTTTACTTAGACATAATTTCACTCTCACAACATTATGGCTGGTTGGAGACAGTCCAAACCATAATTACCGGGTCCATGGTTCTGGGCGTATACTGGGGGGACGGGGACGACTCCCATTAACCCCTGACTGTACCGGGGATACGCTTATCACAATGCCTTTCTGGTCTGTGCTGAAGCAGGGCATTCTGGCAGCCAATTGGCTTGACTTTTATTAGTGAGCCTGGTTACCCCCTCTCGGAACCACAGACTTAGAAATCGCCAGCTCATATACATGCATAAAATATATTTATATATATACCCTTATACATCATTTTAATAAAAAATATCACAAAATTCTTCTAAGTCCCTCAGGAAGAGTGAAAGACGCGCACGTTCATTTTCAGAGCTCCTAGACATTCCTATAAGAAGTTAGCCAAAAAGTACCTTCGAAAAACGCTTAGGTTAAGTTTCAGAGTTGCTTCTAATGTACCGAAGCTGGACTTAGACATACTGTAATTTCACTCTCACAACATTATGGCTGGTTGGAGACAGTCCGAACCACAAATTCCGGGTCCATGGTTCTGGCCATATACTGGGGGGACGGGGACGACTCCCATTAACCCCTGACTATACCGGGGATACGCTTATCACAATGCCTTTCTGGTCTGTGCTGAAGCAGGGCATTCTGGCAGCCAATTGGCTTGACTTTTATTAGTGAGCCTGGTTACCCCCTCTCGGAACCACAGACTTAGAAATCGCCAGCTCATATAGAGTGCATAAAATATATTTATATATATACCCTTATACATCATTTTAATAAAAAATATCACAAAATTCTTCTAAGTCCCTCAGGAAGAGTGAAAAACGCGCACGTTCATTTTCAGAGCTCCTAGACATTCCTATAAGAAGTTAGCCAAAAAGTACCTTCGAAAAACGCTTAGGTTAAGTTTCAGAGTTGCTTCTAATGTACCGAAGCTGGACTTAGACATAATTTCACTCTCACAACATTATGGCTGGTTGGAGACAGTCCGAACCACAAATACCGGGTCCATGGTTCTGGCCATATACTGGGGGGACGGGGACGACTCCCATTAACCCCTGACTATACCGGGGATACGCTTATCACAATGCCTTTCTGGTCTGTGCTGAAGCAGGGCATTCTGGCAGCCAATTGGCTTGACTTTTATTAGTGAGCCTGGTTACCCCCTCTCGGAACCACAGACTTAGAAATCGCCAGCTCATATAGAGTGCATAAAATATATTTATATATATACCCTTATACATCATTTTAATAAAAAATATCACAAAATTCTTCTAAGTCCCTCAGGAAGAGTGAAAGACGCGCACGTTCATTTTCAGAGCTCCTAGACATTCCTATAAGAAGTTAGCCAAAAAGTACCTTCGAAAAACGCTTAGGTTAAGTTTCAGAGTTGCTTCTAATGTACCGAAGCTGGACTTAGACATAATTTCACTCTCACAACATTATGGCTGTTTGGAGACAGTCCGAACCACAAGTACCGGGTCCATGGTTCTGGGCGTATACTGGGGGGACGGGGACGACTCCCATTAACCCCTGACTATATCGGGGATACGCTTATCACAATGCCTTACTGGTCTGTGCTGAAGCAGGGCATTCTGGCATCCAAGTGGCTTGACCTTTATTAGTGAGCCTGGTTACCCCCTCTCGGAACCACAGACTTAGAAATCGCCAGCTCATATACAGTGCATAAAATATATTTATATATATACCCTTATACACCATTTTAATAAAAAATATCACAAAATTCTTCTAAGTCCCTCGGGAAGAGTGAAAGACGCGCACGTTCATTTTCAGAGCTGCTAGACCTTCCTATAAGAAGTTAGCCAAAAAGTAGCTTCGAAAAACGCTTAGGTTAAGTTTCAGAGTTGCTTCTAATGTACCAAAGCTTTACTTAGACATAATTTCACTCTCACAACATTATGGCTGGTTGGAGACAGTCCAAACCATAATTACCGGGTCCATGGTTCTGGGCGTATACTGGGGGGACGGGGACGACTCCCATTAACCCCTGACTATATCGGGGATACGCTTATCACAATGCCTTACTGGTCTGTGCTGAAGCAGGGCATTCTGGCATCCAAGTGGCTTGACCTTTATTAGTGAGCCTGGTTACCCCCTCTCGGAACCACAGACTTAAAAATCGCCAGCTCATATACAGTGCATAAAATATATTTATATATATACCCTTATACACCATTTAATAAAAAATATCACAAAATTCTTCTAAGTCCCTCGGGAAGAGTGAAAGACGCGCACGTTCATTTTCAGAGCTCCTAGACCTTCCTATAAGAAGTTAGCCAAAAAGTAGCTTCGAAAAACGCTTAGGTTAAGTTTCAGAGTTGCTTCTAATGTACCAAAGCTTTACTAAGACATAATTTCACTCTCACAACATTATGGCTGGTTGGAGACAGTCCAAACCATAATTACCGGGTCCATGGTTCTGGGCGTATACTGGGGGGACGGGGACGACTCCCATTAACCCCTGACTGTACCGGGGATACGCTTATCACAATGCCTTTCTGGTCTGTGCTGAAGCAGGGCATTCTGGCAGCCAATTGGCTTGACTTTTATTAGTGAGCCTGGTTACCCCCTCTCGGAACCACAGACTTAGAAATCGCCAGCTCATATACATGCATAAAATATATTTATATATATACCCTTATACACCATTTTAATAAAAAATATCACAAAATTCTTCTAAGTCCCTCAGGAAGAGTGAAAGACGCGCACGTTCATTTTCAGAGCTCCTAGACATTCCTATAAGAAGTTAGCCAAAAAGTACCTTCGAAAAACGCTTAGGTTAAGTTTCAGAGTTGCTTCTAATGTACCGAAGCTGGACTTAGACATACTGTAATTTCACTCTCACAACATTATGGCTGGTTGGAGACAGTCCGAACCACAAATTCCGGGTCCATGGTTCTGGCCATATACTGGGGGGACGGGGACGACTCCCATTAACCCCTGACTATACCGGGGATACGCTTATCACAATGCCTTTCTGGTCTGTGCTGAAGCAGGGCATTCTGGCAGCCAATTGGCTTGACTTTTATTAGTGAGCCTGGTTACCCCCTCTCGGAACCACAGACTTAGAAATCGCCAGCTCATATAGAGTGCATAAAATATATTTATATATATACCCTTATACATCATTTTAATAAAAAATATCACAAAATTCTTCTAAGTCCCTCAGGAAGAGTGAAAAACGCGCACGTTCATTTTCAGAGCTCCTAGACATTCCTATAAGAAGTTAGCCAAAAAGTACCTTCGAAAAACGCTTAGGTTAAGTTTCAGAGTTGCTTCTAATGTACCGAAGCTGGACTTAGACATAATTTCACTCTCACAACATTATGGCTGGTTGGAGACAGTCCGAACCACAAATACCGGGTCCATGGTTCTGGCCATATACTGGGGGGACGGGGACGACTCCCATTAACCCCTGACTATACCGGGGATACGCTTATCACAATGCCTTTCTGGTCTGTGCTGAAGCAGGGCATTCTGGCAGCCAATTGGCTTGACTTTTATTAGTGAGCCTGGTTACCCCCTCTCGGAACCACAGACTTAGAAATCGCCAGCTCATATACATGCATAAAATATATTTATATATATACCCTTATACATCATTTTAATAAAAAATATCACAAAATTCTTCTAAGTCCCTCAGGAAGAGTGAAAGACGCGCACGTTCATTTTCAGAGCTCCTAGACATTCCTATAAGAAGTTAGCCAAAAAGTACCTTCGAAAAACGCTTAGGTTAAGTTTCAGAGTTGCTTCTAATGTACCGAAGCTGGACTTAGACATACTGTAATTTCACTCTCACAACATTATGGCTGGTTGGAGACAGTCCGAACCACAAATTCCGGGTCCATGGTTCTGGCCATATACTGGGGGGACGGGGACGACTCCCATTAACCCCTGACTATACCGGGGATACGCTTATCACAATGCCTTTCTGGTCTGTGCTGAAGCAGGGCATTCTGGCAGCCAATTGGCTTGACTTTTATTAGTGAGCCTGGTTACCCCCTCTCGGAACCACAGACTTAGAAATCGCCAGCTCATATAGAGTGCATAAAATATATTTATATATATACCCTTATACATCATTTTAATAAAAAATATCACAAAATTCTTCTAAGTCCCTCAGGAAGAGTGAAAAACGCGCACGTTCATTTTCAGAGCTCCTAGACATTCCTATAAGAAGTTAGCCAAAAAGTACCTTCGAAAAACGCTTAGGTTAAGTTTCAGAGTTGCTTCTAATGTACCGAAGCTGGACTTAGACATAATTTCACTCTCACAACATTATGGCTGGTTGGAGACAGTCCGAACCACAAATACCGGGTCCATGGTTCTGGCCATATACTGGGGGGACGGGGACGACTCCCATTAACCCCTGACTATACCGGGGATACGCTTATCACAATGCCTTTCTGGTCTGTGCTGAAGCAGGGCATTCTGGCAGCCAATTGGCTTGACTTTTATTAGTGAGCCTGGTTACCCCCTCTCGGAACCACAGACTTAGAAATCGCCAGCTCATATAGAGTGCATAAAATATATTTATATATATACCCTTATACATCATTTTAATAAAAAATATCACAAAATTCTTCTAAGTCCCTCAGGAAGAGTGAAAGACGCGCACGTTCATTTTCAGAGCTCCTAGACATTCCTATAAGAAGTTAGCCAAAAAGTACCTTCGAAAAACGCTTAGGTTAAGTTTCAGAGTTGCTTCTAATGTACCGAAGCTGGACTTAGACATAATTTCACTCTCACAACATTATGGCTGGTTGGAGACACTCCGAACCACAAATACCGGGTCCATGGTTCTGGCCATATACTGGGGGGACGGGGACGACTCCCATTAACCCCTGACTGTACCGGGGATACGCTTATCACAATGCCTTTCTGGTCTGTGCTGAAGCAGGGCATTCTGGCAGCCAATTGGCTTGACTTTTATTAGTGAGCCTGGTTACCCCCTCTCGGAACCACAGACTTAGAAATCGCCAGCTCATATACATGCATAAAATATATTTATATATATACCCTTATACACCATTTTAATAAAAAATATCACAAAATTCTTCTAAGTCCCTCAGGAAGAGTGAAAGACGCGCACGTTCATTTTCAGAGCTCCTAGACATTCCTATAAGAAGTTAGCCAAAAAGTACCTTCGAAAAACGCTTAGGTTAAGTTTCAGAGTTGCTTCTAATGTACCGAAGCTGGACTTAGACATACTGTAATTTCACTCTCACAACATTATGGCTGGTTGGAGACAGTCCGAACCACAAATTCCGGGTCCATGGTTCTGGCCATATACTGGGGGGACGGGGACGACTCCCATTAACCCCTGACTATACCGGGGATACGCTTATCACAATACCTTTCTGGTCTGTGCTGAAGCAGGGCATTCTGGCAGCCAATTGGCTTGACTTTTATTAGTGAGCCTGGTTACCCCCTCTCGGAACCACAGACTTAGAAATCGCCAGCTCATATAGAGTGCATAAAATATATTTATATATATACCCTTATACATCATTTTAATAAAAAATATCACAAAATTCTTCTAAGTCCCTCAGGAATTTTGAAAGACGCGCACGTTCATTTTCAGAGCTCCTAGACATTCCTATAAGTAGTTAGCCAAAAAGTACCTTCGAAAAACGCTTAGGTTAAGTTTCAGAGTTGCTTCTAATGTACCGAAGCTGGACTTAGACATAATTTCACTCTCACAACATTATGGCTGGTTGGAGACACTCCGAACCACAAATACCGGGTCCATGGTTCTGGCCATATACTGGGGGAACGGGGACGACTCCCATTAACCCCTGACTATACCGGGGATACGCTTATCACAATGCCTTACTGGTCTGTGCTGAAGCAGGGCATTGTGGCAGCCAAGTGGCTTGACCTTTATTAGTGAGCCTGGTTACCCCCTCTCGGAACCACAGACTTAGAAATCGCCAGCTCATATACAGTGCATAAAATATATTTATATATATACCCTTATACACCATTTTAATAAAAAATATCACAAAATTCTTCTAAGTCCCTCGGGAAGAGTGAAAGACGCGCACGTTAATTTTTAGAGCTCCTAGACCTTCCTATAAGAAGTTAGCCAAAAAGTAGCTTCGAAAAACGCTTAGGTTAAGTTTCAGAGGTACTTCTAATGTACCAAAGCTGGACTTAGACATAATTTCACTCTCACAACATTATGGCTGTTTGGAGACAGTCCGAACCACAAGTACCGGGTCCATGGTTCTGGGCGTATACTGGGGGGACGGGGACGACTCCCATTAACCCCTGACTATATCGGGGATACGCTTATCACAATGCCTTACTGGTCTGTGCTGAAGCAGGGCATTCTGGCATCCAAGTGGCTTGACCTTTATTAGTGAGCCTGGTTACCCCCTCTCGGAACCACAGACTTAGAAATCGCCAGCTCATATACAGTGCATAAAATATATTTATATATATACCCTTATACACCATTTTAATAAAAAATATCACAAAATTCTTCTAAGTCCCTCGGGAAGAGTGAAAGACGCGCACGTTCATTTTCAGAGCTCCTAGACCTTCCTATAAGAAGTTAGCCAAAAAGTAGCTTCGAAAAACGCTTAGGTTAAGTTTCAGAGTTGCTTCTAATGTACCAAAGCTTTACTTAGACATAATTTCACTCTCACAACATTATGGCTGGTTGGAGACAGTCCAAACCATAATTACCGGGTCCATGGTTCTGGGCGTATACTGGGGGGACGGGGACGACTCCCATTAACCCCTGACTGTACCGGGGATACGCTTATCACAATGCCTTTCTGGTCTGTGCTGAAGCAGGGCATTCTGGCAGCCAATTGGCTTGACTTTTATTAGTGAGCCTGGTTACCCCCTCTCGGAACCACAGACTTAGAAATCGCCAGCTCATATACATGCATAAAATATATTTATATATATACCCTTATACACCATTTTAATAAAAAATATCACAAAATTCTTCTAAGTCCCTCAGGAAGAGTGAAAGACGCGCACGTTCATTTTCAGAGCTCCTAGACATTCCTATAAGAAGTTAGCCAAAAAGTACCTTCGAAAAACGCTTAGGTTAAGTTTCAGAGTTGCTTCTAATGTACCGAAGCTGGACTTAGACATACTGTAATTTCACTCTCACAACATTATGGCTGGTTGGAGACAGTCCGAACCACAAATTCCGGGTCCATGGTTCTGGCCATATACTGGGGGGACGGGGACGACTCCCATTAACCCCTGACTATACCGGGGATACGCTTATCACAATGCCTTTCTGGTCTGTGCTGAAGCAGGGCATTCTGGCAGCCAATTGGCTTGACTTTTATTAGTGAGCCTGGTTACCCCCTCTCGGAACCACAGACTTAGAAATCGCCAGCTCATATAGAGTGCATAAAATATATTTATATATATACCCTTATACATCATTTTAATAAAAAATATCACAAAATTCTTCTAAGTCCCTCAGGAAGAGTGAAAAACGCGCACGTTCATTTTCAGAGCTCCTAGACATTCCTATAAGAAGTTAGCCAAAAAGTACCTTCGAAAAACGCTTAGGTTAAGTTTCAGAGTTGCTTCTAATGTACCGAAGCTGGACTTAGACATAATTTCACTCTCACAACATTATGGCTGGTTGGAGACAGTCCGAACCACAAATACCGGGTCCATGGTTCTGGCCATATACTGGGGGGACGGGGACGACTCCCATTAACCCCTGACTATACCGGGGATACGCTTATCACAATGCCTTTCTGGTCTGTGCTGAAGCAGGGCATTCTGGCAGCCAATTGGCTTGACTTTTATTAGTGAGCCTGGTTACCCCCTCTCGGAACCACAGACTTAGAAATCGCCAGCTCATATAGAGTGCATAAAATATATTTATATATATACCCTTATACATCATTTTAATAAAAAATATCACAAAATTCTTCTAAGTCCCTCAGGAAGAGTGAAAGACGCGCACGTTCATTTTCAGAGCTCCTAGACATTCCTATAAGAAGTTAGCCAAAAAGTACCTTCGAAAAACGCTTAGGTTAAGTTTCAGAGTTGCTTCTAATGTACCGAAGCTGGACTTAGACATAATTTCACTCTCACAACATTATGGCTGGTTGGAGACACTCCGAACCACAAATACCGGGTCCATGGTTCTGGCCATATACTGGGGGGACGGGGACGACTCCCATTAACCCCTGACTATACCGGGGATACGCTTATCACAATGCCTTTCTGGTCTGTGCTGAAGCAGGGTATTCTGGCAGCCAATTGGCTTGACTTTTATTAGTGAGCCTGGTTACCCCCTCTCGGAACCACAGACTTAGAAATCGCCAGCTCATATAGAGTGCATAAAATATATTTATATATATACACTTATACATCATTTTAATAAAAAATATCACAAAATTCTTCTAAGTCCCTCAGGAATTTTGAAAGACGCGCACGTTCATTTTCAGAGCTCCTAGACATTCCTATAAGTAGTTAGCCAAAAAGTACCTTCGAAAAACGCTTAGGTTAAGTTTCAGAGTTGCTTCTAATGTACCGAAGCTGGACTTAGACATAATTTCACTCTCACAACATTATGGCTGGTTGGAGACACTCCGAACCACAAATACCGGGTCCATGGTTCTGGCCATATACTGGGGGAACGGGGACGACTCCCATTAACCCCTGACTATACCGGGGATACGCTTATCACAATGCCTTACTGGTCTGTGCTGAAGCAGGGCATTCTGGCATCCAAGTGGCTTGACCTTTATTAGTGAGCCTGGTTACCCCCTCTCGGAACCACAGACTTAGAAATCGCCAGCTCATATACAGTGCATAAAATATATTTATATATATACCCTTATACACCATTTTAATAAAAAATATCACAAAATTCTTCTAAGTCCCTCGGGAAGAGTGAAAGACGCGCACGTTCATTTTCAGAGCTCCTAGACCTTCCTATAAGAAGTTAGCCAAAAAGTAGCTTCGAAAAACGCTTAGGTTAAGTTTCAGAGTTGCTTCTAATGTACCAAAGCTTTACTTAGACATAATTTCACTCTCACAACATTATGGCTGGTTGGAGACAGTCCAAACCATAATTACCGGGTCCATGGTTCTGGGCGTATACTGGGGGGACGGGGACGACTCCCATTAACCCCTGACTGTACCGGGGATACGCTTATCACAATGCCTTTCTGGTCTGTGCTGAAGCAGGGCATTCTGGCAGCCAATTGGCTTGACTTTTATTAGTGAGCCTGGTTACCCCCTCTCGGAACCACAGACTTAGAAATCGCCAGCTCATATACATGCATAAAATATATTTATATATATACCCTTATACATCATTTTAATAAAAAATATCACAAAATTCTTCTAAGTCCCTCAGGAAGAGTGAAAGACGCGCACGTTCATTTTCAGAGCTCCTAGACATTCCTATAAGAAGTTAGCCAAAAAGTACCTTCGAAAAACGCTTAGGTTAAGTTTCAGAGTTGCTTCTAATGTACCGAAGCTGGACTTAGACATACTGTAATTTCACTCTCACAACATTATGGCTGGTTGGAGACAGTCCGAACCACAAATTCCGGGTCCATGGTTCTGGCCATATACTGGGGGGACGGGGACGACTCCCATTAACCCCTGACTATACCGGGGATACGCTTATCACAATGCCTTTCTGGTCTGTGCTGAAGCAGGGCATTCTGGCAGCCAATTGGCTTGACTTTTATTAGTGAGCCTGGTTACCCCCTCTCGGAACCACAGACTTAGAAATCGCCAGCTCATATAGAGTGCATAAAATATATTTATATATATACCCTTATACATCATTTTAATAAAAAATATCACAAAATTCTTCTAAGTCCCTCAGGAAGAGTGAAAAACGCGCACGTTCATTTTCAGAGCTCCTAGACATTCCTATAAGAAGTTAGCCAAAAAGTACCTTCGAAAAACGCTTAGGTTAAGTTTCAGAGTTGCTTCTAATGTACCGAAGCTGGACTTAGACATAATTTCACTCTCACAACATTATGGCTGGTTGGAGACAGTCCGAACCACAAATACCGGGTCCATGGTTCTGGCCATATACTGGGGGGACGGGGACGACTCCCATTAACCCCTGACTATACCGGGGATACGCTTATCACAATGCCTTTCTGGTCTGTGCTGAAGCAGGGCATTCTGGCAGCCAATTGGCTTGACTTTTATTAGTGAGCCTGGTTACCCCCTCTCGGAACCACAGACTTAGAAATCGCCAGCTCATATAGAGTGCATAAAATATATTTATATATATACCCTTATACATCATTTTAATAAAAAATATCACAAAATTCTTCTAAGTCCCTCAGGAAGAGTGAAAGACGCGCACGTTCATTTTCAGAGCTCCTAGACATTCCTATAAGAAGTTAGCCAAAAAGTACCTTCGAAAAACGCTTAGGTTAAGTTTCAGAGTTGCTTCTAATGTACCGAAGCTGGACTTAGACATAATTTCACTCTCACAACATTATGGCTGGTTGGAGACACTCCGAACCACAAATACCGGGTCCATGGTTCTGGCCATATACTGGGGGGACGGGGACGACTCCCATTAACCCCTGACTGTACCGGGGATACGCTTATCACAATGCCTTTCTGGTCTGTGCTGAAGCAGGGCATTCTGGCAGCCAATTGGCTTGACTTTTATTAGTGAGCCTGGTTACCCCCTCTCGGAACCACAGACTTAGAAATCGCCAGCTCATATACATGCATAAAATATATTTATATATATACCCTTATACACCATTTTAATAAAAAATATCACAAAATTCTTCTAAGTCCCTCAGGAAGAGTGAAAGACGCGCACGTTCATTTTCAGAGCTCCTAGACATTCCTATAAGAAGTTAGCCAAAAAGTACCTTCGAAAAACGCTTAGGTTAAGTTTCAGAGTTGCTTCTAATGTACCGAAGCTGGACTTAGACATACTGTAATTTCACTCTCACAACATTATGGCTGGTTGGAGACAGTCCGAACCACAAATTCCGGGTCCATGGTTCTGGCCATATACTGGGGGGACGGGGACGACTCCCATTAACCCCTGACTATACCGGGGATACGCTTATCACAATACCTTTCTGGTCTGTGCTGAAGCAGGGCATTCTGGCAGCCAATTGGCTTGACTTTTATTAGTGAGCCTGGTTACCCCCTCTCGGAACCACAGACTTAGAAATCGCCAGCTCATATAGAGTGCATAAAATATATTTATATATATACCCTTATACATCATTTTAATAAAAAATATCACAAAATTCTTCTAAGTCCCTCAGGAATTTTGAAAGACGCGCACGTTCATTTTCAGAGCTCCTAGACATTCCTATAAGTAGTTAGCCAAAAAGTACCTTCGAAAAACGCTTAGGTTAAGTTTCAGAGTTGCTTCTAATGTACCGAAGCTGGACTTAGACATAATTTCACTCTCACAACATTATGGCTGGTTGGAGACACTCCGAACCACAAATACCGGGTCCATGGTTCTGGCCATATACTGGGGGAACGGGGACGACTCCCATTAACCCCTGACTATACCGGGGATACGCTTATCACAATGCCTTACTGGTCTGTGCTGAAGCAGGGCATTGTGGCAGCCAAGTGGCTTGACCTTTATTAGTGAGCCTGGTTACCCCCTCTCGGAACCACAGACTTAGAAATCGCCAGCTCATATACAGTGCATAAAATATATTTATATATATACCCTTATACACCATTTTAATAAAAAATATCACAAAATTCTTCTAAGTCCCTCGGGAAGAGTGAAAGACGCGCACGTTAATTTTTAGAGCTCCTAGACCTTCCTATAAGAAGTTAGCCAAAAAGTAGCTTCGAAAAACGCTTAGGTTAAGTTTCAGAGGTACTTCTAATGTACCAAAGCTGGACTTAGACATAATTTCACTCTCACAACATTATGGCTGTTTGGAGACAGTCCGAACCACAAGTACCGGGTCCATGGTTCTGGGCGTATACTGGGGGGACGGGGACGACTCCCATTAACCCCTGACTATATCGGGGATACGCTTATCACAATGCCTTACTGGTCTGTGCTGAAGCAGGGCATTCTGGCATCCAAGTGGCTTGACCTTTATTAGTGAGCCTGGTTACCCCCTCTCGGAACCACAGACTTAGAAATCGCCAGCTCATATACAGTGCATAAAATATATTTATATATATACCCTTATACACCATTTTAATAAAAAATATCACAAAATTCTTCTAAGTCCCTCGGGAAGAGTGAAAGACGCGCACGTTCATTTTCAGAGCTCCTAGACCTTCCTATAAGAAGTTAGCCAAAAAGTAGCTTCGAAAAACGCTTAGGTTAAGTTTCAGAATTGCTTCTAATGTACCAAAGCTTTACTTAGACATAATTTCACTCTCACAACATTATGGCTGGTTGGAGACAGTCCAAACTATAATTACCGGGTCCATGGTTCTGGGCGTATACTGGGGGGACGGGGACGACTCCCATTAACCCCTGACTGTACCGGGGATACGCTTATCACAATGCCTTTCTGGTCTGTGCTGAAGCAGGGCATTCTGGCAGCCAATTGGCTTGACTTTTATTAGTGAGCCTGGTTACCCCCTCTCGGAACCACAGACTTAGAAATCGCCAGCTCATATACATGCATAAAATATATTTATATATATACCCTTATACACCATTTTAATAAAAAATATCACAAAATTCTTCTAAGTCCCTCAGGAAGAGTGAAAGACGCGCACGTTCATTTTCAGAGCTCCTAGACATTCCTATAAGAAGTTAGCCAAAAAGTACCTTCGAAAAACGCTTAGGTTAAGTTTCAGAGTTGCTTCTAATGTACCGAAGCTGGACTTAGACATACTGTAATTTCACTCTCACAACATTATGGCTGGTTGGAGACAGTCCGAACCACAAATTCCGGGTCCATGGTTCTGGCCATATACTGGGGGGACGGGGACGACTCCCATTAACCCCTGACTATACCGGGGATACGCTTATCCCAATGCCTTTCTGGTCTGTGCTGAAGCAGGGCATTCTGGCAGCCAATTGGCTTGACTTTTATTAGTGAGCCTGGTTACCCCCTCTCGGAACCACAGACTTAGAAATCGCCAGCTCATATAGAGTGCATAAAATATATTTATATATACAGTATACCCTTATACATCATTTTAATAAAAAATATCACAAAATTCTTCTAAGTCCCTCAGGAAGAGTGAAAGACGCGCACGTTCATTTTCAGAGCTCCTAGACATTCCTATAAGAAGTTAGCCAAAAAGTACCTTCGAAAAACGCTTAGGTTAAGTTTCAGAGTTGCTTCTAATGTACCGAAGCTGGACTTAGACATAATTTCACTCTCACAACATTATGGCTGGTTGGAGACAGTCCGAACCACAAATACCGGGTCCATGGTTCTGGCCATATACTGGGGGGACGGGGACGACTCCCATTAACCCCTGACTATACCGGGGATACGCTTATCACAATGCCTTTCTGGTCTGTGCTGAAGCAGGGCATTCTGGCAGCCAATTGGCTTGACTTTTATTAGTGAGCCTGGTTACCCCCTCTCGGAACCACAGACTTAGAAATCGCCAGCTCATATAGAGTGCATAAAATATATTTATATATATACCCTTATACATCATTTTAATAAAAAATATCACAAAATTCTTCTAAGTCCCTCAGGAAGAGTGAAAGACGCGCACGTTCATTTTCAGAGCTCCTAGACATTCCTATAAGAAGTTAGCCAAAAAGTACCTTCGAAAAACGCTTAGGTTAAGTTTCAGAGTTGCTTCTAATGTACCGAAGCTGGACTTAGACATACTGTAATTTCACTCTCACAACATTATGGCTGGTTGGAGACAGTCCGAACCACAAATTCCGGGTCCATGGTTCTGGCCATATACTGGGGGGACGGGGACGACTCCCATTAACCCCTGACTATACCGGGGATACGCTTATCACAATGCCTTTCTGGTCTGTGCTGAAGCAGGGCATTCTGGCAGCCAATTGGCTTGACTTTTATTAGTGAGCCTGGTTACCCCCTCTCGGAACCACAGACTTAGAAATCGCCAGCTCATATAGAGTGCATAAAATATATTTATATATATACCCTTATACATCATTTTAATAAAAAATATCACAAAATTCTTCTAAGTCCCTCAGGAATTTTGAAAGACGCGCACGTTCATTTTCAGAGCTCCTAGACATTCCTATAAGTAGTTAGCCAAAAAGTACCTTCGAAAAACGCTTAGGTTAAGTTTCAGAGTTGCTTCTTATGTACCGAAGCTGGACTTAGACATAATTTCACTCTCACAACATTATGGCTGGTTGGAGACACTCCGAACCACAAATACCGGGTCCATGGTTCTGGCCATATACTGGGGGAACGGGGACGACTCCCATTAACCCCTGACTATACCGGGGATACGCTTATCACAATGCCTTTCTGGTCTGTGCTGAAGCAGGGCATTCTGGCAGCCAATTGGCTTGACTTTTATTAGTGAGCCTGGTTACCCCCTCTCGGAACCACAGACTTAGAAATCGCCAGCTCATATAGAGTGCATAAAATATATTTATATATATACCCTTATACATCATTTTAATAAAAAATATCACAAAATTCTTCTAAGTCCCTCAGGAAGAGTGAAAGACGCGCACGTTCATTTTCAGAGCTCCTAGACATTCCTATAAGAAGTTAGCCAAAAAGTACCTTCGAAAAACGCTTAGGTTAAGTTTCAGAGTTGCTTCTAATGTACCGAAGCTGGACTTAGACATACTGTAATTTCACTCTCACAACATTATGGCTGGTTGGAGACAGTCCGAACCACAAATTCCGGGTCCATGGTTCTGGCCATATACTGGGGGGACGGGGACGACTCCCATTAACCCCTGACTATACCGGGGATACGCTTATCACAATGCCTTTCTGGTCTGTGCTGAAGCAGGGCATTCTGGCAGCCAATTGGCTTGACTTTTATTAGTGAGCCTGGTTACCCCCTCTCGGAACCACAGACTTAGAAATCGCCAGCTCATATAGAGTGCATAAAATATATTTATATATATACCCTTATACATCATTTTAATAAAAAATATCACAAAATTCTTCTAAGTCCCTCAGGAATTTTGAAAGACGCGCACGTTCATTTTCAGAGCTCCTAGACATTCCTATAAGTAGTTAGCCAAAAAGTACCTTCGAAAAACGCTTAGGTTAAGTTTCAGAGTTGCTTCTTATGTACCGAAGCTGGACTTAGACATAATTTCACTCTCACAACATTATGGCTGGTTGGAGACACTCCGAACCACAAATACCGGGTCCATGGTTCTGGCCATATACTGGGGGAACGGGGACGACTCCCATTAACCCCTGACTATACCGGGGATACGCTTATCACAATGCCTTACTGGTCTGTGCTGAAGCAGGGCATTGTGGCAGCCAAGTGGCTTGACCTTTATTAGTGAGCCTGGTTACCCCCTCTCGGAACCACAGACTTAGAAATCGCCAGCTCATATACAGTGCATAAAATATATTTATATATATACCCTTATACACCATTTTAATAAAAAATATCACAAAATTCTTCTAAGTCCCTCGGGAAGAGTGAAAGACGCGCACGTTAATTTTTAGAGCTCCTAGACCTTCCTATAAGAAGTTAGCCAAAAAGTAGCTTCGAAAAACGCTTAGGTTAAGTTTCAGAGGTACTTCTAATGTACCAAAGCTGGACTTAGACATAATTTCACTCTCACAACATTATGGCTGTTTGGAGACAGTCCGAACCACAAGTACCGGGTCCATGGTTCTGGGCGTATACTGGGGGGACGGGGACGACTCCCATTAACCCCTGACTATATCGGGGATACGCTTATCACAATGCCTTACTGGTCTGTGCTGAAGCAGGGCATTCTGGCATCCAAGTGGCTTGACCTTTATTAGTGAGCCTGGTTACCCCCTCTCGGAACCACAGACTTAGAAATCGCCAGCTCATATACAGTGCATAAAATATATTTATATATATACCCTTATACACCATTTTAATAAAAAATATCACAAAATTCTTCTAAGTCCCTCGGGAAGAGTGAAAGACGCGCACGTTCATTTTCAGAGCTCCTAGACCTTCCTATAAGAAGTTAGCCAAAAAGTAGCTTCGAAAAACGCTTAGGTTAAGTTTCAGAATTGCTTCTAATGTACCAAAGCTTTACTTAGACATAATTTCACTCTCACAACATTATGGCTGGTTGGAGACAGTCCAAACTATAATTACCGGGTCCATGGTTCTGGGCGTATACTGGGGGGACGGGGACGACTCCCATTAACCCCTGACTGTACCGGGGATACGCTTATCACAATGCCTTTCTGGTCTGTGCTGAAGCAGGGCATTCTGGCAGCCAATTGGCTTGACTTTTATTAGTGAGCCTGGTTACCCCCTCTCGGAACCACAGACTTAGAAATCGCCAGCTCATATACATGCATAAAATATATTTATATATATACCCTTATACACCATTTTAATAAAAAATATCACAAAATTCTTCTAAGTCCCTCAGGAAGAGTGAAAGACGCGCACGTTCATTTTCAGAGCTCCTAGACATTCCTATAAGAAGTTAGCCAAAAAGTACCTTCGAAAAACGCTTAGGTTAAGTTTCAGAGTTGCTTCTAATGTACCGAAGCTGGACTTAGACATACTGTAATTTCACTCTCACAACATTATGGCTGGTTGGAGACAGTCCGAACCACAAATTCCGGGTCCATGGTTCTGGCCATATACTGGGGGGACGGGGACGACTCCCATTAACCCCTGACTATACCGGGGATACGCTTATCACAATGCCTTTCTGGTCTGTGCTGAAGCAGGGCATTCTGGCAGCCAATTGGCTTGACTTTTATTAGTGAGCCTGGTTACCCCCTCTCGGAACCACAGACTTAGAAATCGCCAGCTCATATAGAGTGCATAAAATATATTTATATATATATACCCTTATACATCATTTTAATAAAAAATATCACAAAATTCTTCTAAGTCCCTCAGGAAGAGTGAAAGACGCGCACGTTCATTTTCAGAGCTCCTAGACCTTCCTATAAGAAGTTAGCCAAAAAGTAGCTTCGAAAAACGCTTAGGTTAAGTTTCAGAGTTGCTTCTAATGTACCGAAGCTAGACTTAGACATACTGTAATTTCACTCTCACGACATTATGGCTGGTTGGAGACAGTCCGAACCACAAATACCGGGTCCATGGTTCTGGCCATATACTGGGGGGACGGGGACGACTCCCATTAACCCCTGACTATACCGGGGATACGCGTATCACACTGCCTTACTGGTCTGTGCTGAAGCAGGGCATTCTGGCAGCCAAGTGGCTTGACCTTTATTAGTGAGCCTGGTTACCCCCTCTCGGAACCACAGACTTAGAAATCGCCAGCTCATATACAGTGCATAAAATATATTTATATATATACCCTTTTTCACCATTTTAATAAAAAATATCACAAAATTCTTCTAAGTCCCTCGGGAAGAGTGAAAGACGCGCACGTTCATTTTCAGAGCTCCTAGACCTTCCTATAAGAAGTTAGCCAAAAAGTAGCTTCGAAAAACGCTTAGGTTAAGTTTCAGAGTTGCTTCTAATGTACCAGAGCTGGACTTAGACATAATTTCACTCTCACAACATTATGGCTGGTTGGAGACAGTCCGAACCACAAGTACTGGGTCCATGGTTCTGGGCGTATACTGGGGGGACGGGGACGACTCCCATTAACCCCTGACTATACCGGGGATACGCTTATCACAATGCCTTTCTGGTCTGTGCTGAAGCAGGGCATTCTGGCAGCCAATTGGCTTGACTTTTATTAGTGAGCCTGGTTACCCCCTCTCGGAACCACAGACTTAGAAATCGCAAGCTCATATACAGTGCATAAAATATATTTATATATATACCCTTATACAGTACATCATTTTAATAAAAAATATCACAAAATTCTTCTAAGTCCCTCAGGAAGAGTGAAAGACGCGCACGTTCATTTTAAGAGCTCCTAGACCTTCCTATAAGAAGTTAGCCAAAAAGTAGCTTCGAAAAACGCTTAGGTTAAGTTTCAGAGTTGCATCTAATGTACTTAAGCTGGACTTAGACATAATTTCACTCTCACAACATTATGGCTGGTTGGAGACAGTCCGAACCACAAATACCGGGTCCATGGTTCTGGCCATATACTGGGGGGACGGGGACGACTCCCATTAACCCCTGACTATACCGGGGATACGCTTATCACAATGCCTTTCTGGTCTGTGCTGAAGCAGGGCATTCTGGCAGCCAATTGGCTTGACTTTTATTAGTGAGCCTGGTTACCCCCTCTCGGAACCACAGACTTAGAAATCGCCAGCTCATATAGAGTGCATAAAATATATTTATATATATACCCTTATACATCATTTTAATAAAAAATATCACAAAATTCTTCTAAGTCCCTCAGGAAGAGTGAAAGACGCGCACGTTCATTTTCAGAGCTCCTAGACATTCCTATAAGAAGTTAGCCAAAAAGTACCTTCGAAAAACGCTTAGGTTAAGTTTCAGAGTTGCTTCTAATGTACCGAAGCTGGACTTAGACATAATTTCACTCTCACAACATTATGGCTGGTTGGAGACAGTCCGAACCACAAATACCGGGTCCATGGTTCTGGCCATATACTGGGGGGACGGGGACGACTCCCATTAACCTCTGACTATACCGGGGATACGCTTATCACAATGCCTTTCTGGTCTGTGCTGAAGCAGGGCATTCTGGCAGCCAATTGGCTTGACTTTTATTAGTGAGCCTGGTTACCCCCTCTCGGAACCACAGACTTAGAAATCGCCAGCTCATATACATGCATAAAATATATTTATATATATACCCTTATACACCATTTTAATAAAAAATATCACAAAATTCTTCTAAGTCCCTCGGGAAGAGTGAAAGACGCGCACGTTCATTTTCAGAGCTCCTAGACCTTCCTATAAGAAGTTAGCCAAAAAGTAGCTTCAAAAAACGCTTAGGTTAAGTTTCAGAGTTGCATCTAATGTACCGAAGCTGGACTAAGACATAATTTCACTCTCACAACATTATGGCTGGTTGGAGACAGTCAGAACCACAAATACCGGGTCCATGGTTCTGGCCATATACTGGGGGGACGGGGACGACTCCCATTAACCCCTGACTATACCGGGGATACGCTTATCACAATGCCTTACTGGTCTGTGCTGAAGCAGGGCATTCTGGCAGCCAAGTGGCTTGACCTTTATTAGTGAGCCTGGTTACCCCCTCTCGGAACCACAGACTTAGAAATCGCCAGCTCATATACAGTGCATAAAATATATTTATATATATACCCTTATACATCATTTTAATAAAAAATATCACAAAATTCTTCTAAGTCTCTCAAGAAGAGTGAAAGACGCGCACGTTCATTTTCAGAGCTCCTAGACCTTCCTATAAGAAGTTAGCCAAAAAGTAGCTTCGAAAAACGCTTAGGTTAAGTTTCAGAGTTGCTTCTAATGTACCGAAGCTGGACTTAGACATACTGTAATTTCACTCTCACAACATTATGGCTGGTTGGAGACAGTCCGAACCACAAATTCCGGGTCCATGGTTCTGGCCATATACTGGGGGGACGGGGACGACTCCCATTAACACCTGACTATACCGGGGATACGCGTATCACACTGCCTTACTGGTCTGTGCTGAAGCAGGGCATTCTGGCAGCCAAGTGGCTTGACCTTTATTAGTGAGCCTGGTTACTCCCTCTCGGAACCACAGACTTAGAAATCGCCAGCTCATATACAGTGCATAAAATATATTTATATATATACCCTTATACACAATTTTAATAACAAATATCACAAAATTCTTCTAAGTCCCTCAGGAAGAGTGAAAGACGCGCACGTTCATTTTCAGAGCTCCTAGACATTCCTATAAGAAGTTAGCCAAAAAGTACCTTCGAAAAACGCTTAGGTTAAGTTTCAGAGTTGCTTCTAATGTACCGAAGCTGGACTTAGACATAATTTCACTCTCACAACATTATGGCTGGTTGGAGACACTCCGAACCACAAATACCGGGTCCATGGTTCTGGCCATATACTGGGGGAACGGGGACGACTCCCATTAACCCCTGACTATACCGGGGATACGCTTATCACAATGCCTTACTGGTCTGTGCTGAAGCAGGGCATTGTGGCAGCCAAGTGGCTTGACCTTTATTAGTGAGCCTGGTTACCCCCTCTCGGAACCACAGACTTAAAAATCGCCAGCTCATATACAGTGCATAAAATATATTTATATATATACCCTTATACATCATTTTAATAAAAAATATCACAAAATTCTTCTAAGTCCCTCAGGAAGAGTGAAAGACGCGCACGTTCATTTTCAGAGCTCCTAGACCTTCCTATAAGAAGTTAGCCAAAAAGTAGCTTCGAAAAACGCTTAGGTTAAGTTTCAGAGTTGCTTCTAATGTACCGAAGCTAGACTTAGACATACTGTAATTTCACTCTCACGACATTATGGCTGGTTGGAGACAGTCCGAACCACAAATACCGGGTCCATGGTTCTGGCCATATACTGGGGGGACGGGGACGACTCCCATTAACCCCTGACTATACCGGGGATACGCGTATCACACTGCCTTACTGGTCTGTGCTGAAGCAGGGCATTCTGGCAGCCAAGTGGCTTGACCTTTATTAGTGAGCCTGGTTACCCCCTCTCGGAACCACAGACTTAGAAATCGCCAGCTCATATACAGTGCATAAAATATATTTATATATATACCCTTTTTCACCATTTTAATAAAAAATATCACAAAATTCTTCTAAGTCCCTCGGGAAGAGTGAAAGACGCGCACGTTCATTTTCAGAGCTCCTAGACCTTCCTATAAGAAGTTAGCCAAAAAGTAGCTTCGAAAAACGCTTAGGTTAAGTTTCAGAGTTGCTTCTAATGTACCAGAGCTGGACTTAGACATAATTTCACTCTCACAACATTATGGCTGGTTGGAGACAGTCCGAACCACAAGTACTGGGTCCATGGTTCTGGGCGTATACTGGGGGGACGGGGACGACTCCCATTAACCCCTGACTATACCGGGGATACGCTTATCACAATGCCTTTCTGGTCTGTGCTGAAGCAGGGCATTCTGGCAGCCAATTGGCTTGACTTTTATTAGTGAGCCTGGTTACCCCCTCTCGGAACCACAGACTTAGAAATCGCAAGCTCATATACAGTGCATAAAATATATTTATATATATACCCTTATACAGTACATCATTTTAATAAAAAATATCACAAAATTCTTCTAAGTCCCTCAGGAAGAGTGAAAGACGCGCACGTTCATTTTAAGAGCTCCTAGACCTTCCTATAAGAAGTTAGCCAAAAAGTAGCTTCGAAAAACGCTTAGGTTAAGTTTCAGAGTTGCATCTAATGTACTTAAGCTGGACTTAGACATAATTTCACTCTCACAACATTATGGCTGGTTGGAGACAGTCCGAACCACAAATACCGGGTCCATGGTTCTGGCCATATACTGGGGGGACGGGGACGACTCCCATTAACCCCTGACTATACCGGGGATACGCTTATCACAATGCCTTTCTGGTCTGTGCTGAAGCAGGGCATTCTGGCAGCCAATTGGCTTGACTTTTATTAGTGAGCCTGGTTACCCCCTCTCGGAACCACAGACTTAGAAATCGCCAGCTCATATAGAGTGCATAAAATATATTTATATATATACCCTTATACATCATTTTAATAAAAAATATCACAAAATTCTTCTAAGTCCCTCAGGAAGAGTGAAAGACGCGCACGTTCATTTTCAGAGCTCCTAGACATTCCTATAAGAAGTTAGCCAAAAAGTACCTTCGAAAAACGCTTAGGTTAAGTTTCAGAGTTGCTTCTAATGTACCGAAGCTGGACTTAGACATAATTTCACTCTCACAACATTATGGCTGGTTGGAGACACTCCGAACCACAAATACCGGGTCCATGGTTCTGGCCATATACTGGGGGGACGGGGACGACTCCCATTAACCCCTGACTATACCGGGGATACGCTTATCACAATGCCTTTCTGGTCTGTGCTGAAGCAGGGTATTCTGGCAGCCAATTGGCTTGACTTTTATTAGTGAGCCTGGTTACCCCCTCTCGGAACCACAGACTTAGAAATCGCCAGCTCATATAGAGTGTATAACATATATCTATATATATACCCTTATACATCATTTTAATAAAAAATATCACAAAATTCTTCTACAGTAAGTCCCTCAGGAATTTTGAAAGACGCGCACGTTCATTTTCAGAGCTCCTAGACATTCCTATAAGAAGTTAGCCAAAAAGTACCTTCGAAAAACGCTTAGGTTAAGTTTCAGAGTTGCTTCTAATGTACCGAAGCTGGACTTAGACATAATTTCACTCTCACAACATTATGGCTGGTTGGAGACACTCCGAACCACAAATACCGGGTCCATGGTTCTGGCCATATACTGGGGGAACGGGGACGACTCCCATTAACCCCTGACTATACCGGGGATACGCTTATCACAATGCTTTTCTGGTCTGTGCTGAAGCAGGGCATTCTGGCAGCCAAGTGGCTTGACCTTTATTAGTGAGCCTGGTTACCCCCTCTCGGAACCACAGACTTAGAAATCGCCAGCTCATATACAGTGCATTAAAATATATTTATATATATACCCTTATACACCATTTTAATAAAAAATATCACAAAATTCTTCTAAGTCCCTCGGGAAGAGTGAAAGACGCGCACGTTCATTTTCAGAGCTCCTAGACCTTCCTATAAGAAGTTAGCCAAAAAGTAGCTTCGAAAAACGCTTAGGTTAAGTTTCAGAGTTGCTTCTAATGTACCGAAGCTAGACTTAGACATACTGTAATTTCACTCTCACGACATTATGGCTGGTTGGAGACAGTCCGAACCACAAATACCGGGTCCATGGTTCTGGCCATATACTGGGGGGACGGGGACGACTCCCATTAACCCCTGACTATACCGGGGATACGCGTATCACACTGCCTTACTGGTCTGTGCTGAAGCAGGGCATTCTGGCAGCCAAGTGGCTTGACCTTTATTAGTGAGCCTGGTTACCCCCTCTCGGAACCACAGACTTAGAAATCGCCAGCTCATATACAGTGCATAAAATATATTTATATATATACCCTTTTTCACCATTTTAATAAAAAATATCACAAAATTCTTCTAAGTCCCTCGGGAAGAGTGAAAGACGCGCACGTTCATTTTCAGAGCTCCTAGACCTTCCTATAAGAAGTTAGCCAAAAAGTAGCTTCGAAAAACGCTTAGGTTAAGTTTCAGAGTTGCTTCTAATGTACCAGAGCTGGACTTAGACATAATTTCACTCTCACAACATTATGGCTGGTTGGAGACAGTCCGAACCACAAGTACTGGGTCCATGGTTCTGGGCGTATACTGGGGGGACGGGGACGACTCCCATTAACCCCTGACTATACCGGGGATACGCTTATCACAATGCCTTTCTGGTCTGTGCTGAAGCAGGGCATTCTGGCAGCCAATTGGCTTGACTTTTATTAGTGAGCCTGGTTACCCCCTCTCGGAACCACAGACTTAGAAATCGCAAGCTCATATACAGTGCATAAAATATATTTATATATATACCCTTATACAGTACATCATTTTAATAAAAAATATCACAAAATTCTTCTAAGTCCCTCAGGAAGAGTGAAAGACGCGCACGTTCATTTTCAGAGCTCCTAGACCTTCCTATAAGAGGTTAGCCAAAAAGTAGCTTCGAAAAACGCTTAGGTTAAGTTTCAGAGTTGCTTCTAATGTACCGAAGCTAGACTTAGACATACTGTAATTTCACTCTCACAACATTATGGCTGGTTGGAGACAGTCCGAACCACAAATTCCGGGTCCATGGTTCTGGCCATATACTGGGGGGACGGGGACGACTCCCATTAACCCCTGACTATACCGGGGATACGCGTATCACACTGCCTTACTGGTCTGTGCTGAAGCAGGGCATTCTGGCAGCCAAGTGGCTTGACCTTTATTAGTGAGCCTGGTTACCCCCTCTCGGAACCACAGACTTAGAAATCGCCAGCTCATATACAGTGCATAAAATATATTTATATATATACCCTTTTTCACCATTTTAATAAAAAATATCACAAAATTCTTCTAAGTCCCTCGGGAAGAGTGAAAGACGCGCACGTACATTTTCAGAGCTCCTAGACCTTCCTATAAGAAGTTAGCCAAAAAGTATCTTCGAAAAACGCTTAGGTTAAGTTTCAGAGTTGCTTCTAATGTACCAAAGCTGGACTTAGACATAATTTCACTCTCACAACATTATGGCTGGTTGGAGACAGTCCGAACCACAATTACCGGGTCCATGGTTCTGGGCGTATACTGGGGGGACGGGGACGACTCCCATTAACCCCTGACTATACCGGGGATACGCTTATCACAATGCCTTTCTGGTCTGTGCTGAAGCAGGGCATTATGGCAGCCAATTGGCTTGACTTTTATTAGTGAGCCTGGTTACCCCCTCTCGGAACCACAGATTTAGAAATCGCAAGCTCATATACAGTGCATAAAATATATTTATATATATACCCTTATACAGTACATCATTTTAATAAAAAATATCACAAAATTCTTCTAAGTTCCTCAGGAATTTTGAAAGACGCGCACGTTCATTTTCAGAGCTCCTAGACATTCCTATAAGAAGTTAGCCAAAAAGTAGCTTCGAAAAACGCTTAGGTTAAGTTTCAGAGTTGCTTCTAATGTACCGAAGCTGGACTTAGACATAATTTCACTCTCACAACATTATGGCTGGTTGGAGAAAGTCCGAACCACAAATACCGGGTCCATGGTTCTGGCCATATACTAGGGGGACGGGGACGACTCCCATTAACCCCTGACTAAACCGGGGATACGCTTATCACAATGCCTTTCTGGTCTGTGCTGAAGCAGGGCATTCTGGCAGCCAATTGGCTTGACTTTTATTAGTGAGCCTGGTTACCCCCTCTCGGAACCACAGACTTAGAAATCGCCAGCTCATATACATGCATAAAATATATTTATATATATACCCTTATACACCATTTTTATAAAAAATATCACAAAATTCTTCTAAGTCCCTCGGGAAGAGTGAAAGACGCGCACGTTCATTTTCAGAGCTCCTAGACCTTCCTATAAGAAATTAGCCAAAAAGTAGCTTCGAAAAACGCTTAGGTTAAGTTTCAGAGTTGCTTCTAATGTACCAAAGCTGGACTTAGACATAATTTCACTCTCACAACATTATGGCTGGTTGGAGACAGTCCGAACCACAATTACCGGGTCCATGGTTCTGGGCGTATACTGGGGGGACGGGGATGACTCCCATTAACCCCTGACTATACCGGGGATACGCTTATCACAATGCCTTTCTGGTCTGTGCTGAAGCATGGCATTCTGGCAGCCAATTGGCTTGACTTTTATTAGTGAGCCTGGTTACCCCCTCTCGGAACCACAGACTTAGAAATCGCCAGCTCATATACAGTGCATAAAATATATTTATATATATACCCTTATACATCATTTTAATAAAAAATATCACAAAATTCTTCTAAGTCCCTCAGGAAGAGTGAAAGACGCGCACGTTCTTTTTCAGAGCTCCTAGACCTTCCTATAAGAAGTTAGCCAAAAAGTAGCTTCGAAAAACGCTTAGGTTAATTTTCAGAGTTGCTTCTAATGTACCGGAGCTGGACTTAGACAAACTGTAATTTCACTCTCACGACATTATGGCTGGTTGGAGACAGTCCGAACCACAAATACCGGGTCCATGGTTCTGGCCATATACTGGGGGGACGGGGACGACTCCCATTAACCTCTGACTATACCGGGGATACGCTTATCACAATGCCTTACTGGTCTGTGCTGAAGCAGGGCATTCTGGCAGCCAAGTGGCTTGACCTTTATTAGTGAGCCTGGTTACCCCCTCTCGGAACCACAGACTTAGAAATCGCCAGCTCATATACAGTGCATAAAATATATTTATATATATACCCTTTTTCACCATTTTAATAAAAAATATCACAAAATTCTTCTAAGTCCCTCGGGAAGAGTGAAAGACGCGCACGTTCATTTTCAGAGCTCCTAGACCTTCCTATAAGAAGTTAGCCAAAAAGTAGCTTCGAAAAACGCTTAGGTTAAGTTTCAGAGTTGCTTCTAATGTACCAGAGCTGGACTTAGACATAATTTCACTCTCACAACATTATGGCTGGTTGGAGACAGTTCGAACCACAAGTACTGGGTCCATGGTTCTGGGCGTATACTGGGGGGACGGGGACGACTCCCATTAACCCCTGACTATACCGGGGATACGCTTATCACAATGCCTTTCTGGTCTGTGCTGAAGCAGGGCATTCTGGCAGCCAATTGGCTTGACTTTTATTAGTGAGCCTGGTTACCCCCTCTCGGAACCACAGACTTAGAAATCGCAAGCTCATATACAGTGCATAAAATATATTTATATATATACCCTTATACAGTACATCATTTTAATAAAAAATATTACAAAATTCTTCTAAGTCCCTCAGGAAGAGTGAAAGACGCGCACGTTCATTTTCAGAGCTCCTAGACCTTCCTATAAGAAGTTAGCCAAAAAGTAGCTTCGAAAAACGCTTAGGTTAAGTTTCAGAGTTGCTTCTAATGTACCGAAGCTAGACTTAGACATACTGTAATTTCACTCTCACAACATTATGGCTGGTTGGAGACAGTCCGAACCACAAGTACCGGGTCCATGGTTCTGGGCGTATACTGGGGGGACGGGGAAGACTCCCATTAACCCCTGACTATACCGGGGATACGCTTATCACAATGCCTTTCTGGTCTGTGCTGAAGCAGGGCATTCTGGCAGCCAATTGGCTTGACTTTTATTAGTGAGCCTGGTTACCCCCTCTCGGAGCCACAGACTTAGAAATCGCCAGCTCATATACAGTGCATAAAATAAATTTATATATATATACCCTTATACACCATTTTAATAAAAAATATCACAAAATTCTTCTAAGTCCCTCGGGAAGAGTGAAAGACACGCACGTTCATTTTCAGAGCTCCTAGACCTTCCTATAAGAAGTTAGCTAAAAAGTAGCTTCGAAAAACGCTTAGGTTAAGTTTCAGAGTTGCATCTAATGTACCGAAGCTGGACTTAGACATAATTTCACTCTCACAACATTATGGCTGGTTGGAGACAGTCCGAACCACAAATACCGGGTCCATGGTTCTGGCCATATACTGGGGGGACGGGGACGACTCCCATTAACCCCTGACTATACCGGGGATACGCTTATCACAATGCCTTTCTGGTCTGTGCTGAAGCAGGGCATTCTGGCAGCCAATTGACTTGACTTTTATTATTGAGCCTGGTTACCCCCTCTCGGAACCACAGACTTAGAAATCGCCAGCTCATATACAGTGCATAAAATATATTTATATATATATACCCTTATACACCATTTTAATAAAAAATATCACAAAATTCTTCAAAGTCCCTCTGGAAGAGTGAAAGACGCGCACGTTCATTTTCAGAGCTCCTAGACCTTCCTATAAGAAGTTAGCCAAAAAATAGCTTCGAAAAACGCTTAGGTTAAGTTTCAGAGTTGCATCTAATGTACCGAAGCTGGACTTAGACATAATTTCACTCTCACAACATTATGGCTGGTTGGAGACAGTCCGAACCACAAGTACTGGGTCCATGGTTCTGGGCGTATACTGGGGGGACGGGGACGACTCCCATTAACCCCTGACTATACCGGGGATACGCTTATCACAATGCCTTACTGGTCTGTGCTGAAGCAGGGCATTCTGGCAGCCAAGTGGCTTGACCTTTATTATTGAGCCTGGTTACCCCCTCTCGGAACCACAGACTTAGAAATCGCCAGCTCATATACAGTGCATAAAATATATTTATATATATACCCTTATACACCATTTTAATAAAAAAATATCACAAAATTCTTCTAAGTCCCTCGGGAAGAGTGAAAGACGCGCACGTTAATTTTCAGAGCTCTTAGACCTTCCTATAAGAAGTTAGCCAAAAAGTAGCTTCGAAAAACGCTTAGGTTAAGTTTCAGAGTTGCTTCTAATGTACCGAAGCTGGACTTAGACATAATTTCACTCTCACAACATTATGGCTGGTTGGAGACAGTCCGAACCACAAATACCGGGTCCATGGTTCTGGCCATATACTGGGGGGACGGGGACGACTCCCATTAACCCCTGACTATACCGGGGATACGCTTATCACAATGCCTTTCTGGTCTGTGCTGAAGCAGTGCATTCTGGCAGCCAATTGGCTTGACTTTTATTATTGAGCCTGGTTACCCCCTCTCGGAACCACAGACTTAGAAATCGCCAGCTCATATACAGTGCATAAAATATATTTATATATATATATACCCTTATACACCATTTTAATAAAAAATATCACAAAATTCTTCTAAGTCCCTCGGGAAGAGTGAAAGACGCGCACGTTCATTTTCAGAGCTCCTAGACCTTCCTATAAGAAGTTAGCCAAAAAATAGCTTCGAAAAACGCTTAGGTTAAGTTTCAGAGTTGCATCTAATGTACCGAAGCTGGACTTAGACATAATTTCACTCTCACAACATTATGGCTGGTTGGAGACAGTCCGAACCACAAGTACTGGGTCCATGGTTCTGGGCGTATACTGGGGGGACGGGGACGACTCCCATTAACCCCTGACTATACCGGGGATACGCTTATCACAATGCCTTTCTGGTCTGTGCTGAAGCAGGGCATTCTGGCAACCAATTGGCTTGACTTTTATTAGTGAGCCTGGTTACCCCCTCTCGGAACCACAGACTTAGAAATCGCCAGCTCATATACAGTGCATAAAATATATTTATATATATACCCTTATACACCATTTTAATAAAAAATATCACAAAATTCTTCTAAGTCCCTCGGGAAGAGTGAAAGACGCGCACGTTCATTTTCAGAGCTCCTAGACCTTCCTATAAGAAGTTAGCAAAAAGTAGCTTCGAAAAACGCTTAGGTTAAGTTTCAGAGTTGCATCTAATGTAAAGAAGCTGGACTTAGACATAATTTCACTCTCACAACATTATGGCTGGTTGGAGACAGTCCGAACCACAAATACCGGGTCCATGGTTCTGGCCATATACTGGGGGGACGGGGACAACTCCCATTAACCCCTGATTATACCGGGGATACGCGTATCACACTGCCTTACTGGTCTGTGCTGAAGCAGGGCATTCTGGCAGCCAAGTGGCTTGACCTTTATTAGTGAGCCTGGTTACCCCCTCTCGGAACCACAGACTTAGAAATCGCCAGCTCATATACAGTGCATAAAATATATTTATATATATACCCTTATACACCATTTTAATAAAAAATATCACAAAATTCTTCTAAGTCCCTTGGGAAGAGTGAAAGACGCGCACGTTCATTTTCAGAACTCCTAGACCTTCCTATAAGAAGTTAGCCAAAAAGTAGCTTCGAAAAACGCTTAGGTTAAGTTTCAGAGTTGCTTCTAATGTACCAAAGCTGGACTTAGACATAATTTCACTCTCACAACATTAGGGCTGGTTGGAGACAGTCCGAACCACAAGTACTGGGTCCATGGTTCTGGGCGTATACTGGGGGGACGGGGACGACTCCCATTAACCCCTGACTATACCGGGGATACGCTTATCACAATGCCTTTCTGGTCTGTGCTGAAGCAGGGCATTCTGGCAACCAATTGGCTTGACTTTTATTAGTGAGCCTGGTTACCCCCTCTCGGAACCACAGACTTAGAAATCGCCAGCTCATATACAGTGCATAAAATATATTTATATATATACCCTTATACACCATTTTAATAAAAAATATCACAAAATTCTTCCAAGTCCCTCGGGAAGAGTGAAAGACGCGCACGTTCATTTTCAGAGCTCCTAGACCTTCCTATAAGAAGTTAGCCAAAAAGTAGCTTCGAAAAACGCTTAGGTTAAGTTTCAGAGTTGCATCTAATGTAAAGAAGCTGGACTTAGACATAATTCCACTCTCACCACATTATGGCTGGTTGGAGACAGTCCGAACCACAAGTACCGGGTCCATGGTTCTGGGCGTATACTGGGGGGACGGGGACGACTCCCATTAACCCCTGACTATACCGGGGATACGCTTATCACAATGCCTTTCTGGTCTGTGCTGAAGCAGGGCATTCTGGCAGCCAATTGGCTTGACTTTTATTAGTGAGCCTGGTTACCCCCTCTCGGAACCACAGACTTAGAAATCGCCAGCTCATATACAGTGCATAAAATAAATTTATATATATATACCCTTATACACCATTTTAATAAAAAATATCACAAAATTCTTCTAAGTCCCTCGGGAAGAGTGAAAGACGCGCACGTTCATTTTCAGAGCTCCTAGACCTTCCTATAAGAAGTTAGCTAAAAAGTAGCTTCGAAAAACGCTTAGGTTAAGTTTCAGAGTTGCATCTAATGTTCCGAAGCTGGACTTAGACATAATTTCACTCTCACAACATTATGGCTGGTTGGAGACAGTCCGAACCACAAATACCGGGTCCATGGTTCTGGCCATATACTGGGGGGACGGGGACGACTCCCATTAACCCCTGACTATACCGGGGATACGTTTATCACAATGCCTTACTGGTCTGTGCTGAAGCAGGGCATTCTGGCAGCCAAGTGGCTTGACCTTTATTAGTGAGCCTGGTTACCCCCTCTCGGAACCACAGACTTAGAAATCGCCAGCTCATATACAGTGCATAAAATATATTTATATATATACCCTTATACACCATTTTAATAAAAAAATATCACAAAATTCTTCTAAGTCCCTCGGGAAGAGTGAAAGACGCGCACGTTAATTTTCAGAGCTCCTAGACCTTCCTATAAGAAGTTAGCCAAAAAATAGCTTCGAAAAACGCTTAGGTTAAGTTTCAGAGTTGCTTCTAATGTACCGAAGCTGGACTTAGACATAATTTCACTTTCACAACATTATGGCTGGTTGGAGACAGTCCGAACCACAAATACCGGGTCCATGGTTCTGGCCATATACTGGGGGGACGGGGACAACTCCCATTAACCCCTGATTATACTGGGGATACGCGTATCACACTGCCTTACTGGTATGTGCTGAAGCAGGGCATTCTGGCAGCCAAGTGGCTTGACCTTTATTAGTGAGCCTGGTTACCCCCTCTCGGAACCACAGACTTAGAAATCGCCAGCTCATATACAGTGCATAAAATATATTTATATATATACCCTTATACACCATTTTAATAAAAAATATCACAAAATTCTTCTAAGTCCCTCGGGAAGAGTGAAAGACGCGCACGTTAATTTTCAGAGCTCCTAGACCTTCCTATAAGAAGTTAGCCAAAAAGTAGCTTCGAAAAACGCTTAGGTTAAGTTTCAGAGTTGCTTCTAATGTACCAAAGCTGGACTTAGACATAATTTCACTCTCACAACATTATGGCTGGTTGGAGACAGTCCGAACCACAAGTACTGGGTCCATGGTTCTGGGCGTATACTGGGGGGAATGGGACGACTCCCATTACCCCTGACTATACCGGCGATATGCTTATTACAATGCCTTACTGGTCTGTGCTGAAGCAGGGCATTCTGGCAGCCAAGTGGCTTGACCTTTATTAGTGAGCCTGGTTACCCCCTCTCGGAACCACAGATTAGAAATCGCCAGCTCATATACAGTGCATAAAATATATTTATATATATACCCTTATACACCATTTTAATAAAAAATATCACAAAATTCTTCTAAGTCCCTCGGGAAGAGTGAAAGACGCGCACGTACATTTTCAGCGCTCCTAGACCTTCCTATAAGAAGTTAGCCAAAATGTATCTTCGAAAAACGCTTAGGTTAAGTTTCAGAGTTGCTTATAATGTACCAAAGCTGGACTTAGACATAATTTCACTCTCACAACATTATGGCTGGTTGGAGACAGTCCGAACCACAATTACCGGGTCCATGGTTCTGGGCGTATACTGGGGGGACGGGGACGACTCCCATTAACCCCTGACTATACCGGGGATACGCTTATCACAATGCCTTTCTGGTCTGTGCTGAAGCAGGGCATTCTGGCAGCCAATTGGCTTGACTTTTATTAGTGAGCCTGGTTACCCCCTCTCGGAACCACAGACTTAGAAATCGCCAGCTCATATACAGTGCATAAAATATATTTATATATATACCCTTATACACCATTTTAATAAAAAATATCACAAAATTCTTCTAAGTCCCTCGGGAAGAGTGAAAGACGCGCACGTACATTTTCAGAGCTCCTAGACCTTCCTATAAGAAGTTAGCCAAAAAGTATCTTCGAAAAACGCTTAGGTTAAGTTTCAGAGTTGCTTCTAATGTACCAAAGCTGGACTTAGACATAATTTCACTCTCACAACATTATGGCTGGTTGGAGACAGTCCGAACCACAATTACCGGGTCCATGGTTCTGGGCGTATACTGGGGGGACGGGGACGACTCCCATTAACCCCTGACTATACCGGGGATACGCTTATCACAATGCCTTTCTGGTCTGTGCTGAAGCAGGGCATTCTGGCAGCCAATTGGCTTGATTTTTATTATTGAGCCTGGTTACCCCCTCTCGGAACCACAGACTTAGAAATCGCCAGCTCATATACAGTGCATAAAATATATTTATATATATATACCCTTATACACCATTTTAATAAAAAATATCACAAAATTCTTCTAAGTCCCTCGGGAAGAGTGAAAGAAGCGCACGTTCATTTTCAGAGCTCCTAGACCTTCCTATAAGAAGTTAGCCAAAAAGTAGCTTCGAAAAACGCTTAGGTTAAGTTTCAGAGTTGCATCTAATGTACCGAAGCTGGACTTAGACATAATTTCACTCTCACAACATTATGGCTGGTTGGAGACATTCCGAACCACAAATACCGGGTCCATGGTTCTGGCCATATACTGGGGGGACGGGGACGACTCCCATTAACCCCTGACTATACCGGCGATATGCTTATCACAATGCCTTACTGGTCTGTGCTGAAGCAGGGCATTCTGGCAGCCAAGTGGCTTGACCTTTATTAGTGAGCCTGGTTACCCCCTCTCGGAACCACAGATTAGAAATCGCCAGCTCATATACAGTGCATAAAATATATTTATATATATACCCTTATACACCATTTTAATAAAAAATATCACAAAATTCTTCTAAGTCCCTCGGGAAGAGTGAAAGACGCGCACGTACATTTTCAGCGCTCCTAGACCTTCCTATAAGAAGTTAGCCAAAATGTATCTTCGAAAAACGCTTAGGTTAAGTTTCAGAGTTGCTTACTGTATAATGTACCAAAGCTGGACTTAGACATAATTTCACTCTCACAACATTATGGCTGGTTGGAGACAGTCCGAACCACAATTACCGGGTCCATGGTTCTGGGCGTATACTGGGGGGACGGGGACGACTCCCATTAACCCCTGACTATACCGGGGATACGCTTATCACAATGCCTTTCTGGTCTGTGCTGAAGCAGGGCATTCTGGCAGCCAATTGGCTTGACTTTTATTAGTGAGCCTGGTTACCCCCTCTCGGAACCACAGACTTAGAAATCGCCAGCTCATATACAGTGCATAAAATATATTTATATATATACCCTTATACACCATTTTAATAAAAAATATCACAAAATTCTTCTAAGTCCCTCGGGAACGTACATTTTCAGAGCTCCTAGACCTTCCTATAAGAAGTTAGCCAAAAAGTATCTTCGAAAAACGCTTAGGTTAAGTTTCAGAGTTGCTTCTAATGTACCAAAGCTGGACTTAGACATAATTTCACTCTCACAACATTATGGCTGGTTGGAGACAGTCCGAACCACAAGTACTGGGTCCATGGTTCTGGGCGTATAATGGGGGGAAGGGGACGACTCCCATTAACCCCTGACTATACCGGCGATATGCTTATCACAATGCCTTACTGGTCTGTGCTGAAGCAGGGCATTCTGGCAGCCAAGTGGCTTGACCTTTATTAGTGAGCCTGGTTACCCCCTCTCGGAACCACAGATTAGAAATCGCCAGCTCATATACAGTGCATAAAATATATTTATATATATACCCTTATACACCATTTTAATAAAAAATATCACAAAATTCTTCTAAGTCCCTCGGGAAGAGTGAAAGACGCGCACGTTCATTTTCAGAGCTCCTAGACCTTCCTATAAGAAGTTAGCCAAAAAATAGCTTCGAAAAACGCTTAGGTTAAGTTTCAGAGTTGCATCTAATGTACCGAAGCTGGACTTAGACATAATTTCACTCTCACAACATTATGGCTGGTTGGAGACAGTCCGAACCACAAGTACTGGGTCCATGGTTCTGGGCGTATACTGGGGGGACGGGGACGACTCCCATTAACCCCTGACTATACCGGGGATACGCGTATCACACTGCCTTACTGGTCTGTGCTGAAGCAGGGCATTCTGGCAGCGAAGTGGCTTGACCTTTATTAGTGAGCCTGGTTACCCCCTCTCGGAACCACAGACTTAGAAATCGCCAGCTCATATACAGTGCATAAAATATATTTATATATATACCCTTATACACCATTTTAATAAAAAATATCACAAAATTCTTCTAAGTCCCTCGGGAAGAGTGAAAGACGCGCACGTTCATTTTCAGAGCTCCTAGACCTTCCTATAAGAAGTTAGCAAAAAGAATCTTCGAAAAACGCTTAGGTTAAGTTTCAGAGTTGCATCTAATGTAAAGAAGCTGGACTTAGACATAATTTCACTCTCACAACATTATGGCTGGTTGGAGACAGTCCGAACCACAAATACCGGGTCCATGGTTCTGGCCATATACTGGGGGGACGGGGACAACTCCCATTAACCCCTGATTATACCGGGGATACGCGTATCACACTGCCTTACTGGTCTGTGCTGAAGCAGGGCATTCTGGCAGCCAAGTGGCTTGACCTTTATTAGTGAGCCTGGTTACCCCCTCTCGGAACCACAGACTTAGAAATCGCCAGCTCATATACAGTGCATAAAATATATTTATATATATACCCTTATACACCATTTTAATAAAAAATATCACAAAATTCTTCTAAGTCCCTCGGGAAGAGTGAAAGACGCGCACGTTCATTTTCAGAGCTCCTAGACCTTCCTATAAGAAGTTAGCAAAAAGTAGCTTCGAAAAACGCTTAGGTTAAGTTTCAGAGTTGCATCTAATGTAAAGAAGCTGGACTTAGACATAATTTCACTCTCACAACATTATGGCTGGTTGGGGACAGTCCGAACCACAAATACCGGGTCCATGGTTCTGGCCATATACTGGGGGGACGGGGACAACTCCCATTAACCCCTGATTATACCGGGGATACGCGTATCACACTGCCTTACTGGTCTGTGCTGAAGCAGGGCATTCTGGCAGCCAAGTGGCTTGACCTTTATTAGTGAGCCTGGTTACCCCCTCTCGGAACCACAGACTTAGAAATCGCCAGCTCATATACAGTGCATAAAATATATTTATATATATACCCTTATACACCATTTTAATAAAAAATATCACAAAATTCTTCTAAGTCCCTCGGGAAGAGTGAAAGACGCGCACGTTAATTTTCAGAGCTCCTAGACCTTCCTATAAGAAGTTAGCCAAAAAATAGCTTCGAAAAACGCTTAGGTTAAGTTTCAGAGTTGCATCTAATGTACCGAAGCTGGACTTAGACATAATTTCACTCTCACAACATTATGGCTGGTTGGAGACAGTCCGAACCACAAGTACTGGGTCCATGGTTCTGGGCGTATACTGGGGGGACGGGGACGACTCCCATTAACCCCTGACTATACCGGGGATACGCGTATCACACTGCCTTACTGGTCTGTGCTGAAGCAGGGCATTCTGGCAGCCAAGTGGCTTGACCTTTATTAGTGAGCCTGGTTACCCCCTCTCGGAACCACAGACTTAGAAATCGCCAGCTCATATACAGTGCATAAAATATATTTATATATATACCCTTATACACCATTTTAATAAAAAATATCACAAAATTCTTCTAAGTCCCTCGGGAAGAGTGAAAGACGCGCACGTTCATTTTCAGAACTCCTAGACCTTCCTATAAGAAGTTAGCCAAAAAGTAGCTTCGAAAAACGCTTAGGTTAAGTTTCAGAGTTGCTTCTAATGTACCAAAGCTGGACTTAGACATAATTTCACTCTCACAACATTATGGCTGGTTGGAGACAGTCCGAACCACAAGTACTGGGTCCATGGTTCTGGGCGTATACTGGGGGGACGGGGACGACTCCCATTAACCCCTGACTATACCGGGGATACGCTTATCACAATGCCTTTCTGGTCTGTGCTGAAGCAGGGCATTCTGGCAACCAATTGGCTTGACTTTTATTAGTGAGCCTGGTTACCCCCTCTCGGAACCACAGACTTAGAAATCGCCAGCTCATATACAGTGCATAAAATATATTTATATATATACCCTTATACACCATTTTAATAAAAAATATCACAAAATTCTTCCAAGTCCCTCGGGAAGAGTGAAAGACGCGCACGTTCATTTTCAGAGCTCCTAGACCTTCCTATAAGAAGTTAGCCAAAAAGTAGCTTCGAAAAACGCTTAGGTTAAGTTTCAGAGTTGCATCTAATGTAAAGAAGCTGGACTTAGACATAATTTCACTCTCACAACATTATGGCTGGTTGGAGACAGTCCGAACCACAAGTACTGGGTCCATGGTTCTGGGCGTATACTGGGGGGACGGGGACGACTCCCATTAACCCCTGACTATACCGGGGATACGCGTATCACACTGCCTTACTGGTCTGTGCTGAAGCAGGGCATACTGGCAGCGATGTGGCTTGACCTTTATTAGTGAGCCTGGTTACCCCCTCTCGGAACCACAGACTTAGAAATCGCCAGCTCATATACAGTGCATAAAATATATTTATATATATACCCTTATACACCATTTTAATAAAAAATATCACAAAATTCTTCTAAGTCCCTCGGGAAGAGTGAAAGACGCGCACGTTCATTTTCAGAACTCCTAGACCTTCCTATAAGAAGTTAGCCAAAAAGTAGCTTCGAAAAACGCTTAGGTTAAGTTTCAGAGTTGCTTCTAATGTACCAAAGCTGGACTTAGACATAATTTCACTCTCACAACATTATGGCTGGTTGGAGACAGTCCGAACCACAAGTACTGGGTCCATGGTTCTGGGCGTATACTGGGGGGACGGGGACGACTCCCATTAACCCCTGACTATACCGGGGATACGCTTATCACAATGCCTTTCTGGTCTGTGCTGAAGCAGGGCATTCTGGCAACCAATTGGCTTGACTTTTATTAGTGAGCCTGGTTACCCCCTCTCGGAACCACAGACTTAGAAATCGCCAGCTCATATACAGTGCATAAAATATATTTATATATATACCCTTATACACCATTTTAATAAAAAATATCACAAAATTCTTCTAAGTCCCTCGGGAAGAGTGAAAGACGCGCACGTTCATTTTCAGAGCTCCTAGACCTTCCTATAAGAAGTTAGCAAAAAGTAGCTTCGAAAAACGCTTAGGTTAAGTTTCAGAGTTGCATCTAATGTAAAGAAGCTGGACTTAGACATAATTTCACTCTCACAACATTATGGCTGGTTGGAGACAGTCCGAACCACAAATACCGGGTCCATGGTTCTGGCCATATACTGGGGGGACGGGGACAACTCCCATTAACCCCTGATTATACCGGGGATACGCGTATCACACTGCCTTACTGGTCTGTGCTGAAGCAGGGCATTCTGGCAGCCAAGTGGCTTGACCTTTATTAGTGAGCCTGGTTACCCCCTCTCGGAACCACAGACTTAGAAATCGCCAGCTCATATACAGTGCATAAAATATATTTATATATATACCCTTATACACCATTTTAATAAAAAATATCACAAAATTCTTCTAAGTCCCTCGGGAAGAGTGAAAGACGCGCACGTTCATTTTCAGAGCTCCTAGACCTTCCTATAAGAAGTTAGCAAAAAGTAGCTTCGAAAAACGCTTAGGTTAAGTTTCAGAGTTGCATCTAATGTAAAGAAGCTGGACTTAGACATAATTTCACTCTCACAACATTATGGCTGGTTGGGGACAGTCCGAACCACAAATACCGGGTCCATGGTTCTGGCCATATACTGGGGGGACGGGGACAACTCCCATTAACCCCTGATTATACCGGGGATACGCGTATCACACTGCCTTACTGGTCTGTGCTGAAGCAGGGCATTCTGGCAGCCAAGTGGCTTGACCTTTATTAGTGAGCCTGGTTACCCCCTCTCGGAACCACAGACTTAGAAATCGCCAGCTCATATACAGTGCATAAAATATATTTATATATATACCCTTATACACCATTTTAATAAAAAATATCACAAAATTCTTCTAAGTCCCTCGGGAAGAGTGAAAGACGCGCACGTTAATTTTCAGAGCTCCTAGACCTTCCTATAAGAAGTTAGCCAAAAAATAGCTTCGAAAAACGCTTAGGTTAAGTTTCAGAGTTGCATCTAATGTACCGAAGCTGGACTTAGACATAATTTCACTCTCACAACATTATGGCTGGTTGGAGACAGTCCGAACCACAAGTACTGGGTCCATGGTTCTGGGCGTATACTGGGGGGACGGGGACGACTCCCATTAACCCCTGACTATACCGGGGATACGCGTATCACACTGCCTTACTGGTCTGTGCTGAAGCAGGGCATTCTGGCAGCCAAGTGGCTTGACCTTTATTAGTGAGCCTGGTTACCCCCTCTCGGAACCACAGACTTAGAAATCGCCAGCTCATATACAGTGCATAAAATATATTTATATATATACCCTTATACACCATTTTAATAAAAAATATCACAAAATTCTTCTAAGTCCCTCGGGAAGAGTGAAAGACGCGCACGTTCATTTTCAGAACTCCTAGACCTTCCTATAAGAAGTTAGCCAAAAAGTAGCTTCGAAAAACGCTTAGGTTAAGTTTCAGAGTTGCTTCTAATGTACCAAAGCTGGACTTAGACATAATTTCACTCTCACAACATTATGGCTGGTTGGAGACAGTCCGAACCACAAGTACTGGGTCCATGGTTCTGGGCGTATACTGGGGGGACGGGGACGACTCCCATTAACCCCTGACTATACCGGGGATACGCTTATCACAATGCCTTTCTGGTCTGTGCTGAAGCAGGGCATTCTGGCAACCAATTGGCTTGACTTTTATTAGTGAGCCTGGTTACCCCCTCTCGGAACCACAGACTTAGAAATCGCCAGCTCATATACAGTGCATAAAATATATTTATATATATACCCTTATACACCATTTTAATAAAAAATATCACAAAATTCTTCCAAGTCCCTCGGGAAGAGTGAAAGACGCGCACGTTCATTTTCAGAGCTCCTAGACCTTCCTATAAGAAGTTAGCCAAAAAGTAGCTTCGAAAAACGCTTAGGTTAAGTTTCAGAGTTGCATCTAATGTAAAGAAGCTGGACTTAGACATAATTTCACTCTCACAACATTATGGCTGGTTGGAGACAGTCCGAACCACAAGTACCGGGTCCATGGTTCTGGGCGTATACTGGGGGGACGGGGACGACTCCCATTAACCCCTGACTATACCGGGGATACGCTTACAACAAAGCCTTTCTGGTCTGTGCTGAAGCAGGGCATTCTGGCAGCCAATTGGCTTGACTTTTATTAGTGAGCCTGGTTACCCCCTCTCGGCACCACAGACTTAGAAATCGCCAGCTCATATACAGTGCATAAAATAAATTTATATATATATACCCTTATACACCATTTTAATAAAAAATATCACAAAATTCTTCTAAGTCCCTCGGGAAGAGTGAAAGACGCGCACGTTCATTTTCAGAGCTCCTAGACCTTCCTATAAGAAGTTAGCTAAAAAGTAGCTTCGAAAAACGCTTAGGTTAAGTTTCAGAGTTGCATCTAATGTACCGAAGCTGGACTTAGACATAATTTCACTCTCACAACATTATGGCTGGTTGGAGACAGTCCGAACCACAAATACCGGGTCCATGGTTCTGGCCATATACTGGGGGGACGGGGACGACTCCCATTAACCCCTGACTATACCGGGGATACGTTTATCACAATGCCTTACTGGTCTGTGCTGAAGCAGGGCATTCTGGCAGCCAAGTGGCTTGACCTTTATTAGTGAGCCTGGTTACCCCCTCTCGGAACCACAGACTTAGAAATCGCCAGCTCATATACAGTGCATAAAATATATTTATATATATACCCTTATACACCATTTTAATAAAAAAATATCACAAAATTCTTCTAAGTCCCTCGGGAAGAGTGAAAGACGCGCACGTTAATTTTCAGAGCTCCTAGACCTTCCTATAAGAAGTTAGCCAAAAAGTAGCTTCGAAAAACGCTTAGGTTAAGTTTCAGAGTTGCTTCTAATGTACCGAAGCTGGACTTAGACATAATTTCACTTTCACAACATTATGGCTGGTTGGAGACAGTCCGAACCACAAATACCGGGTCCATGGTTCTGGCCATATACTGGGGGGACGGGGACAACTCCCATTAACCCCTGATTATACCGGGGATACGCGTATCACACTGCCTTACTGGTCTGTGCTGAAGCAGGGCATTCTGGCAGCCAAGTGGCTTGACCTTTATTAGTGAGCCTGGTTACCCCCTCTCGGAACCACAGACTTAGAAATCGCCAGCTCATATACAGTGCATAAAATATATTTATATATATACCCTTATACACCATTTTAATAAAAAAATATCACAAAATTCTTCTAAGTCCCTCGGGAAGAGTGAAAGACGCGCACGTTAATTTTCAGAGCTCTTAGACCTTCCTATAAGAAGTTAGCCAAAAAGTAGCTTCGAAAAACGCTTAGGTTAAGTTTCAGAGTTGCTTCTAATGTACCGAAGCTGGACTTAGACATAATTTCACTCTCACAACATTATGGCTGGTTGGAGACAGTCCGAACCACAAATACCGGGTCCATGGTTCTGGCCATATACTGGGGGGACGGGGACGACTCCCATTAACCCCTGACTATACCGGGGATACGCTTATCACAATGCCTTTCTGGTCTGTGCTGAAGCAGGGCATTCTGGCAGCCAATTGGCTTGACTTTTATTATTGAGCCTGGTTACCCCCTCTCGGAACCACAGACTTAGAAATCGCCAGCTCATATACAGTGCATAAAATATATTTATATATATATACCCTTATACACCATTTTAATAAAAAATATCACAAAATTCTTCTAAGTCCCTCGGGAAGAGTGAAAGACGCGCACGTTCATTTTCAGAGCTCCTAGACCTTCCTATAAGAAGTTAGCCAAAAAATAGCTTCGAAAAACGCTTAGGTTAAGTTTCAGAGTTGCATCTAATGTACCGAAGCTGGACTTAGACATAATTTCACTCTCACAACATTATGGCTGGTTGGAGACAGTCCGAACCACAAGTACTGGGTCCATGGTTCTGGGCGTATACTGGGGGGACGGGGACGACTCCCATTAACCCCTGACTATACCGGGGATACGCTTATCACAATGCCTTACTGGTCTGTGCTGAAGCAGGGCATTCTGGCAGCCAAGTGGCTTGACCTTTATTATTGAGCCTGGTTACCCCCTCTCGGAACCACAGACTTAGAAATCGCCAGCTCATATACAGTGCATAAAATATATTTATATATATACCCTTATACACCATTTTAATAAAAAAATATCACAAAATTCTTCTAAGTCCCTCGGGAAGAGTGAAAGACGCGCACGTTAATTTTCAGAGCTCCTAGACCTTCCTATAAGAAGTTAGCCAAAAAGTAGCTTCGAAAAACGCTTAGGTTAAGTTTCAGAGTTGCTTCTAATGTACCGAAGCTGGACTTAGACATAATTTCACTCTCACAACATTATGGCTGGTTGGAGACAGTCCGAACCACAAATACCGGGTCCAAGGTTCTGGCCATATACTGGGGGGACGGGGACGACTCCCATTAACCCCTGACTATACCGGGGATACGCTTATCACAATGCCTTTCTGGTCTGTGCTGAAGCAGGGCATTCTGGCAGCCAATTGGCTTGACTTTTATTATTGAGCCTGGTTACCCCCTCTCGGAACCACAGACTTAGAAATCGCCAGCTCATATACAGTGCATAAAATATATTTATATATATATACCCTTATACACCATTTTAATAAAAAATATCACAAAATTCTTCTAAGTCCCTCGGGAAGAGTGAAAGACGCGCACGTTCATTTTCAGAGCTCCTAGACCTTCCTATAAGAAGTTAGCCAAAAAATAGCTTCGAAAAACGCTTAGGTTAAGTTTCAGAGTTGCATCTAATGTACCGAAGCTGGACTTAGACATAATTTCACTCTCACAACATTATGGCTGGTTGGAGACAGTCCGAACCACAAGTACTGGGTCCATGGTTCTGGGCGTATACTGGGGGGACGGGGACGACTCCCATTAACCCCTGACTATACCGGGGATACGCTTATCACAATGCCTTTCTGGTCTGTGCTGAAGCAGGGCATTCTGGCAACCAATTGGCTTGACTTTTATTAGTGAGCCTGGTTACCCCCTCTCGGAACCACAGACTTAGAAATCGCCAGCTCATATACAGTGCATAAAATATATTTATATATATACCCTTATAGACCATTTTAATAAAAAATATCACAAAATTCTTCTAAGTCCCTCGGGAAGAGTGAAAGACGCGCACGTTCATTTTCAGAGCTCCTAGACCTTCCTATAAGAAGTTAGCAAAAAGTAGCTTCGAAAAACGCTTAGGTTAAGTTTCAGAGTTGCATCTAATGTAAAGAAGCTGGACTTAGACATAATTTCACTCTCACAACATTATGGCTGGTTGGAGACAGTCCGAACCACAAATACCGGGTCCATGGTTCTGGCCATATACTGGGGGGACGGGGACAACTCCCATTAACCCCTGATTATACCGGGGATACGCGTATCACACTGCCTTACTGGTCTGTGCTGAAGCAGGGCATTCTGGCAGCCAAGTGGCTTGACCTTTATTAGTGAGCCTGGTTACCCCCTCTCGGAACCACAGACTTAGAAATCGCCAGCTCATATACAGTGCATAAAATATATTTATATATATACCCTTATACACCATTTTAATAAAAAATATCACAAAATTCTTCTAAGTCCCTCGGGAAGAGTGAAAGACGCGCACGTTCATTTTCAGAACTCCTAGACCTTCCTATAAGAAGTTAGCCAAAAAGTAGCTTCGAAAAACGCTTAGGTTAAGTTTCAGAGTTGCTTCTAATGTACCAAAGCTGGACTTAGACATAATTTCACTCTCACAACATTAGGGCTGGTTGGAGACAGTCCGAACCACAAGTACTGGGTCCATGGTTCTGGGCGTATACTGGGGGGACGGGGACGACTCCCATTAACCCCTGACTATACCGGGGATACGCTTATCACAATGCCTTTCTGGTCTGTGCTGAAGCAGGGCATTCTGGCAACCAATTGGCTTGACTTTTATTAGTGAGCCTGGTTACCCCCTCTCGGAACCACAGACTTAGAAATCGCCAGCTCATATACAGTGCATAAAATATATTTATATTTATACCCTTATACACCATTTTAATAAAAAATATCACAAAATTCTTCCAAGTCCCTCGGGAAGAGTGAAAGACGCGCACGTTCATTTTCAGAGCTCCTAGACCTTCCTATAAGAAGTTAGCCAAAAAGTAGCTTCGAAAAACGCTTAGGTTAAGTTTCAGAGTTGCATCTAATGTAAAGAAGCTGGACTTAGACATAATTTCACTCTCACAACATTATGGCTGGTTGGAGACAGTCCGAACCACAAGTACCGGGTCCATGGTTCTGGGCGTATACTGGGGGGACGGGGACGACTCCCATTAACCCCTGACTATACCGGGGATACGCTTATCACAATGCCTTTCTGGTCTGTGCTGAAGCAGGGCATTCTGGCAGCCAATTGGCTTGACTTTTATTAGTGAGCCTGGTTACCCCCTCTCGGAACCACAGACTTAGAAATCGCCAGCTCATATACAGTGCATAAAATAAATTTATATATATATACCCTTATACACCATTTTAATAAAAAATATCACAAAATTCTTCTAAGTCCCTCGGGAAGAGTGAAAGACGCGCACGTTCATTTTCAGAGCTCCTAGACCTTCCTATAAGAAGTTAGCTAAAAAGTAGCTTCGAAAAACGCTTAGGTTAAGTTTCAGAGTTGCATCTAATGTACCGAAGCTGGACTTAGACATAATTTCACTCTCACAACATTATGGCTGGTTGGAGACAGTCCGAACCACAAATACCGGGTCCATGGTTCTGGCCATATACTGGGGGGACGGGGACGACTCCCATTAACCCCTGACTATACCGGGGATACGTTTATCACAATGCCTTACTGGTCTGTGCTGAAGCAGGGCATTCTGGCAGCCAAGTGGCTTGACCTTTATTAGTGAGCCTGGTTACCCCCTCTCGGAACCACAGACTTAGAAATCGCCAGCTCATATACAGTGCATAAAATATATTTATATATATACCCTTATACACCATTTTAATAAAAAAATATCACAAAATTCTTCTAAGTCCCTCGGGAAGAGTGAAAGACGCGCACGTTAATTTTCAGAGCTCCTAGACCTTCCTATAAGAAGTTAGCCAAAAAGTAGCTTCGAAAAACGCTTAGGTTAAGTTTCAGAGTTGCTTCTAATGTACCGAAGCTGGACTTAGACATAATTTCACTTTCACAACATTATGGCTGGTTGGAGACAGTCCGAACCACAAATACCGGGTCCATGGTTCTGGCCATATACTGGGGGGACGGGGACAACTCCCATTAACCCCTGATTATACCGGGGATACGCGTATCACACTGCCTTACTGGTCTGTGCTGAAGCAGGGCATTCTGGCAGCCAAGTGGCTTGACCTTTATTAGTGAGCCTGGTTACCCCCTCTCGGAACCACAGACTTAGAAATCGCCAGCTCATATACAGTGCATAAAATATATTTATATATATACCCTTATACACCATTTTAATAAAAAATATCACAAAATTCTTCTAAGTCCCTCGGGAAGAGTGAAAGACGCGCACGTTAATTTTCAGAGCTCCTAGACCTTCCTATAAGAAGTTAGCCAAAAAGTAGCTTCGAAAAACGCTTAGGTTAAGTTTCAGAGTTGCTTCTAATGTACCAAAGCTGGACTTAGACATAATTTCACTCTCACAACATTATGGCTGGTTGGAGACAGTCCGAACCACAAGTACTGGGTCCATGGTTCTGGGCGTATACTGGGGGGAAGGGGACGACTCCCATTAACCCCTGACTATACCGGCGATATGCTTATTACAATGCCTTACTGGTCTGTGCTGAAGCAGGGCATTCTGGCAGCCAAGTGGCTTGACCTTTATTAGTGAGCCTGGTTACCCCCTCTCGGAACCACAGATTAGAAATCGCCAGCTCATATACAGTGCATAAAATATATTTATATATATACCCTTATACACCATTTTAATAAAAAATATCACAAAATTCTTCTAAGTCCCTCGGGAAGAGTGAAAGACGCGCACGTACATTTTCAGCGCTCCTAGACCTTCCTATAAGAAGTTAGCCAAAATGTATCTTCGAAAAACGCTTAGGTTAAGTTTCAGAGTTGCTTATAATGTACCAAAGCTGGACTTAGACATAATTTCACTCTCACAACATTATGGCTGGTTGGAGACAGTCCGAACCACAATTACCGGGTCCATGGTTCTGGGCGTATACTGGGGGGACGGGGACGACTCCCATTAACCCCTGACTATACCGGGGATACGCTTATCACAATGCCTTTCTGGTCTGTGCTGAAGCAGGGCATTCTGGCAGCCAATTGGCTTGACTTTTATTAGTGAGCCTGGTTACCCCCTCTCGGAACCACAGACTTAGAAATCGCCAGCTCATATACAGTGCATAAAATATATTTATATATATACCCTTATACACCATTTTAATAAAAAATATCACAAAATTCTTCTAAGTCCCTCGGGAAGAGTGAAAGACGCGCACGTACATTTTCAGAGCTCCTAGACCTTCCTATAAGAAGTTAGCCAAAAAGTATCTTCGAAAAACGCTTAGGTTAAGTTTCAGAGTTGCTTCTAATGTACCAAAGCTGGACTTAGACATAATTTCACTCTCACAACATTATGGCTGGTTGGAGACAGTCCGAACCACAATTACCGGGTCCATGGTTCTGGGCGTATACTGGGGGGACGGGGACGACTCCCATTAACCCCTGACTATACCGGGGATACGCTTATCACAATGCCTTTCTGGTCTGTGCTGAAGCAGGGCATTCTGGCAGCCAATTGGCTTGATTTTTATTATTGAGCCTGGTTACCCCCTCTCGGAACCACAGACTTAGAAATCGCCAGCTCATATACAGTGCATAAAATATATTTATATATATATACCCTTATACACCATTTTAATAAAAAATATCACAAAATTCTTCTAAGTCCCTCGGGAAGAGTGAAAGAAGCGCACGTTCATTTTCAGAGCTCCTAGACCTTCCTATAAGAAGTTAGCCAAAAAGTAGCTTCGAAAAACGCTTAGGTTAAGTTTCAGAGTTGCATCTAATGTACCGAAGCTGGACTTAGACATAATTTCACTCTCACAACATTATGGCTGGTTGGAGACATTCCGAACCACAAATACCGGGTCCATGGTTCTGGCCATATACTGGGGGGACGGGGACGACTCCCATTAACCCCTGACTATACCGGCGATATGCTTATCACAATGCCTTACTGGTCTGTGCTGAAGCAGGGCATTCTGGCAGCCAAGTGGCTTGACCTTTATTAGTGAGCCTGGTTACCCCCTCTCGGAACCACAGATTAGAAATCGCCAGCTCATATACAGTGCATAAAATATATTTATATATATACCCTTATACACCATTTTAATAAAAAATATCACAAAATTCTTCTAAGTCCCTCGGGAAGAGTGAAAGACGCGCACGTACATTTTCAGCGCTCCTAGACCTTCCTATAAGAAGTTAGCCAAAATGTATCTTCGAAAAACGCTTAGGTTAAGTTTCAGAGTTGCTTACTGTATAATGTACCAAAGCTGGACTTAGACATAATTTCACTCTCACAACATTATGGCTGGTTGGAGACAGTCCGAACCACAATTACCGGGTCCATGGTTCTGGGCGTATACTGGGGGGACGGGGACGACTCCCATTAACCCCTGACTATACCGGGGATACGCTTATCACAATGCCTTTCTGGTCTGTGCTGAAGCAGGGCATTCTGGCAGCCAATTGGCTTGACTTTTATTAGTGAGCCTGGTTACCCCCTCTCGGAACCACAGACTTAGAAATCGCCAGCTCATATACAGTGCATAAAATATATTTATATATATACCCTTATACACCATTTTAATAAAAAATATCACAAAATTCTTCTAAGTCCCTCGGGAACGTACATTTTCAGAGCTCCTAGACCTTCCTATAAGAAGTTAGCCAAAAAGTATCTTCGAAAAACGCTTAGGTTAAGTTTCAGAGTTGCTTCTAATGTACCAAAGCTGGACTTAGACATAATTTCACTCTCACAACATTATGGCTGGTTGGAGACAGTCCGAACCACAAGTACTGGGTCCATGGTTCTGGGCGTATAATGGGGGGAAGGGGCCGACTCCCATTAACCCCTGACTATACCGGCGATATGCTTATCACAATGCCTTACTGGTCTGTGCTGAAGCAGGGCATTCTGGCAGCCAAGTGGCTTGACCTTTATTAGTGAGCCTGGTTACCCCCTCTCGGAACCACAGATTAGAAATCGCCAGCTCATATACAGTGCATAAAATATATTTATATATATACCCTTATACACCATTTTAATAAAAAATATCACAAAATTCTTCTAAGTCCCTCGGGAAGAGTGAAAGACGCGCACGTTCATTTTCAGAGCTCCTAGACCTTCCTATAAGAAGTTAGCCAAAAAATAGCTTCGAAAAACGCTTAGGTTAAGTTTCAGAGTTGCATCTAATGTACCGAAGCTGGACTTAGACATAATTTCACTCTCACAACATTATGGCTGGTTGGAGACAGTCCGAACCACAAGTACTGGGTCCATGGTTCTGGGCGTATACTGGGGGGACGGGGACGACTCCCATTAACCCCTGACTATACCGGGGATACGCGTATCACACTGCCTTACTGGTCTGTGCTGAAGCAGGGCATTCTGGCAGCGAAGTGGCTTGACCTTTATTAGTGAGCCTGGTTACCCCCTCTCGGAACCACAGACTTAGAAATCGCCAGCTCATATACAGTGCATAAAATATATTTATATATATACCCTTATACACCATTTTAATAAAAAATATCACAAAATTCTTCTAAGTCCCTCGGGAAGAGTGAAAGACGCGCACGTTCATTTTCAGAACTCCTAGACCTTCCTATAAGAAGTTAGCCAAAAAGTAGCTTCGAAAAACGCTTAGGTTAAGTTTCAGAGTTGCTTCTAATGTACCAAAGCTGGACTTAGACATAATTTCACTCTCACAACATTATGGCTGGTTGGAGACAGTCCGAACCACAAGTACTGGGTCCATGGTTCTGGGCGTATACTGGGGGGACGGGGACGACTCCCATTAACCCCTGACTATACCGGGGATACGCTTATCACAATGCCTTTCTGGTCTGTGCTGAAGCAGGGCATTCTGGCAACCAATTGGCTTGACTTTTATTAGTGAGCCTGGTTACCCCCTCTCGGAACCACAGACTTAGAAATCGCCAGCTCATATACAGTGCATAAAATATATTTATATATATACCCTTATACACCATTTTAATAAAAAATATCACAAAATTCTTCTAAGTCCCTCGGGAAGAGTGAAAGACGCGCACGTTCATTTTCAGAGCTCCTAGACCTTCCTATAAGAAGTTAGCAAAAAGTAGCTTCGAAAAACGCTTAGGTTAAGTTTCAGAGTTGCATCTAATGTAAAGAAGCTGGACTTAGACATAATTTCACTCTCACAACATTATGGCTGGTTGGAGACAGTCCGAACCACAAATACCGGGTCCATGGTTCTGGCCATATACTGGGGGGACGGGGACAACTCCCATTAACCCCTGATTATACCGGGGATACGCGTATCACACTGCCTTACTGGTCTGTGCTGAAGCAGGGCATTCTGGCAGCCAAGTGGCTTGACCTTTATTAGTGAGCCTGGTTACCCCCTCTCGGAACCACAGACTTAGAAATCGCCAGCTCATATACAGTGCATAAAATATATTTATATATATACCCTTATACACCATTTTAATAAAAAATATCACAAAATTCTTCTAAGTCCCTCGGGAAGAGTGAAAGACGCGCACGTTCATTTTCAGAGCTCCTAGACCTTCCTATAAGAAGTTAGCAAAAAGTAGCTTCGAAAAACGCTTAGGTTAAGTTTCAGAGTTGCATCTAATGTAAAGAAGCTGGACTTAGACATAATTTCACTCTCACAACATTATGGCTGGTTGGAGACAGTCCGAACCACAAATACCGGGTCCATGGTTCTGGCCATATACTGGGGGGACGGGGACAACTCCCATTAACCCCTGATTATACCGGGGATACGCGTATCACACTGCCTTACTGGTCTGTGCTGAAGCAGGGCATTCTGGCAGCCAAGTGGCTTGACCTTTATTAGTGAGCCTGGTTACCCCCTCTCGGAACCACAGACTTAGAAATCGCCAGCTCATATACAGTGCATAAAATATATTTATATATATACCCTTATACACCATTTTAATAAAAAATATCACAAAATTCTTCTAAGTCCCTCGGGAAGAGTGAAAGACGCGCACGTTAATTTTCAGAGCTCCTAGACCTTCCTATAAGAAGTTAGCCAAAAAATAGCTTCGAAAAACGCTTAGGTTAAGTTTCAGAGTTGCATCTAATGTACCGAAGCTGGACTTAGACATAATTTCACTCTCACAACATTATGGCTGGTTGGAGACAGTCCGAACCACAAGTACTGGGTCCATGGTTCTGGGCGTATACTGGGGGGACGGGGACGACTCCCATTAACCCCTGACTATACCGGGGATACGCGTATCACACTGCCTTACTGGTCTGTGCTGAAGCAGGGCATTCTGGCAGCCAAGTGGCTTGACCTTTATTAGTGAGCCTGGTTACCCCCTCTCGGAACCACAGACTTAGAAATCGCCAGCTCATATACAGTGCATAAAATATATTTATATATATACCCTTATACACCATTTTAATAAAAAATATCACAAAATTCTTCTAAGTCCCTCGGGAAGAGTGAAAGACGCGCACGTTCATTTTCAGAACTCCTAGACCTTCCTATAAGAAGTTAGCCAAAAAGTAGCTTCGAAAAACGCTTAGGTTAAGTTTCAGAGTTGCTTCTAATGTACCAAAGCTGGACTTAGACATAATTTCACTCTCACAACATTATGGCTGGTTGGAGACAGTCCGAACCACAAGTACTGGGTCCATGGTTCTGGGCGTATACTGGGGGGACGGGGACGACTCCCATTAACCCCTGACTATACCGGGGATACGCTTATCACAATGCCTTTCTGGTCTGTGCTGAAGCAGGGCATTCTGGCAACCAATTGGCTTGACTTTTATTAGTGAGCCTGGTTACCCCCTCTCGGAACCACAGACTTAGAAATCGCCAGCTCATATACAGTGCATAAAATATATTTATATATATACCCTTATACACCATTTTAATAAAAAATATCACAAAATTCTTCCAAGTCCCTCGGGAAGAGTGAAAGACGCGCACGTTCATTTTCAGAGCTCCTAGACCTTCCTATAAGAAGTTAGCCAAAAAGTAGCTTCGAAAAACGCTTAGGTTAAGTTTCAGAGTTGCATCTAATGTAAAGAAGCTGGACTTAGACATAATTTCACTCTCACAACATTATGGCTGGTTGGAGACAGTCCGAACCACAAGTACCGGGTCCATGGTTCTGGGCGTATACTGGGGGGACGGGGACGACTCCCATTAACCCCTGACTATACCGGGGATACGCTTATCACAATGCCTTTCTGGTCTGTGCTGAAGCAGGGCATTCTGGCAGCCAATTGGCTTGACTTTTATTAGTGAGCCTGGTTACCCCCTCTCGGCACCACAGACTTAGAAATCGCCAGCTCATAAACAGTGCATAAAATAAATTTATATATATATACCCTTATACACCATTTTAATAAAAAATATCACAAAATTCTTCTAAGTCCCTCGGGAAGAGTGAAAGACGCGCACGTTCATTTTCAGAGCTCCTAGACCTTCCTACTGTATAAGAAGTTAGCTAAAAAGTAGCTTCGAAAAACGCTTAGGTTAAGTTTCAGAGTTGCATCTAATGTACCGAAGCTGGACTTAGACATAATTTCACTCTCACAACATTATGGCTGGTTGGAGACTGTCCGAACCACAAATACCGGGTCCATGGTTCTGGCCATATACTGGGGGGACGGGGACGACTCCCATTAACCCCTGACTATACCGGGGATACGTTTATCACAATGCCTTACTGGTCTGTGCTGAAGCAGGGCATTCTGGCAGCCAAGTGGCTTGACCTTTATTAGTGAGCCTGGTTACCCCCTCTCGGAACCACAGACTTAGAAATCGCCAGCTCATATACAGTGCATAAAATATATTTATATATATACCCTTATACACCATTTTAATAAAAAAATATCACAAAATTCTTCTAAGTCCCTCGGGAAGAGTGAAAGACGCGCACGTTAATTTTCAGAGCTCCTAGACCTTCCTATAAGAAGTTAGCCAAAAAGTAGCTTCGAAAAACGCTTAGGTTAAGTTTCAGAGTTGCTTCTAATGTACCGAAGCTGGACTTAGACATAATTTCACTTTCACAACATTATGGCTGGTTGGAGACAGTCCGAACCACAAATACCGGGTCCATGGTTCTGGCCATATACTGGGGGGACGGGGACAACTCCCATTAACCCCTGATTATACCGGGGATACGCGTATCACACTGCCTTACTGGTCTGTGCTGAAGCAGGGCATTCTGGCAGCCAAGTGGCTTGACCTTTATTAGTGAGCCTGGTTACCCCCTCTCGGAACCACAGACTTAGAAATCGCCAGCTCATATACAGTGCATAAAATATATTTATATATATACCCTTATACACCATTTTAATAAAAAAATATCACAAAATTCTTCTAAGTCCCTCGGGAAGAGTGAAAGACGCGCACGTTAATTTTCAGAGCTCCTAGACCTTCCTATAAGAAGTTAGCCAAAAAGTAGCTTCGAAAAACGCTTAGGTTAAGTTTCAGAGTTGCTTCTAATGTACCGAAGCTGGACTTAGACATAATTTCACTTTCACAACATTATGGCTGGTTGGAGACAGTCCGAACCACAAATACCGGGTCCATGGTTCTGGCCATATACTGGGGGGACGGGGACAACTCCCATTAACCCCTGATTATACCGGGGATACGCGTATCACACTGCCTTACTGGTCTGTGCTGAAGCAGGGCATTCTGGCAGCCAAGTGGCTTGACCTTTATTAGTGAGCCTGGTTACCCCCTCTCGGAACCACAGACTTAGAAATCGCCAGCTCATATACAGTGCATAAAATATATTTATATATATACCCTTATACACCATTTTAATAAAAAATATCACAAAATTCTTCTAAGTCCCTCGGGAAGAGTGAAAGACGCGCACGTTAATTTTCAGAGCTCCTAGACCTTCCTATAAGAAGTTAGCCAAAAAGTAGCTTCGAAAAACGCTTAGGTTAAGTTTCAGAGTTGCTTCTAATGTACCAAAGCTGGACTTAGACATAATTTCACTCTCACAACATTATGGCTGGTTGGAGACAGTCCGAACCACAAGTACTGGGTCCATGGTTCTGGGCGTATACTGGGGGGAAGGGGACGACTCCCATTAACCCCTGACTATACCGGCGATATGCTTATTACAATGCCTTACTGGTCTGTGCTGAAGCAGGGCATTCTGGCAGCCAAGTGGCTTGACCTTTATTAGTGAGCCTGGTTACCCCCTCTCGGAACCACAGATTAGAAATCGCCAGCTCATATACAGTGCATAAAATATATTTATATATATACCCTTATACACCATTTTAATAAAAAATATCACAAAATTCTTCTAAGTCCCTCGGGAAGAGTGAAAGACGCGCACGTACATTTTCAGCGCTCCTAGACCTTCCTATAAGAAGTTAGCCAAAATGTATCTTCGAAAAACGCTTAGGTTAAGTTTCAGAGTTGCTTATAATGTACCAAAGCTGGACTTAGACATAATTTCACTCTCACAACATTATGGCTGGTTGGAGACAGTCCGAACCACAATTACCGGGTCCATGGTTCTGGGCGTATACTGGGGGGACGGGGACGACTCCCATTAACCCCTGACTATACCGGGGATACGCTTATCACAATGCCTTTCTGGTCTGTGCTGAAGCAGGGCATTCTGGCAGCCAATTGGCTTGACTTTTATTAGTGAGCCTGGTTACCCCCTCTCGGAACCACAGACTTAGAAATCGCCAGCTCATATACAGTGCATAAAATATATTTATATATATACCCTTATACACCATTTTAATAAAAAATATCACAAAATTCTTCTAAGTCCCTCGGGAAGAGTGAAAGACGCGCACGTACATTTTCAGAGCTCCTAGACCTTCCTATAAGAAGTTAGCCAAAAAGTATCTTCGAAAAACGCTTAGGTTAAGTTTCAGAGTTGCTTCTAATGTACCAAAGCTGGACTTAGACATAATTTCACTCTCACAACATTATGGCTGGTTGGAGACAGTCCGAACCACAATTACCGGGTCCATGGTTCTGGGCGTATACTGGGGGGACGGGGACGACTCCCATTAACCCCTGACTATACCGGGGATACGCTTATCACAATGCCTTTCTGGTCTGTGCTGAAGCAGGGCATTCTGGCAGCCAATTGGCTTGATTTTTATTATTGAGCCTGGTTACCCCCTCTCGGAACCACAGACTTAGAAATCGCCAGCTCATATTCATGCATAAAATATATTTATATATATATACCCTTATACACCATTTTAATAAAAAATATCACAAAATTCTTCTAAGTCCCTCGGGAAGAGTGAAAGAAGCGCACGTTCATTTTCAGAGCTCCTAGACCTTCCTATAAGAAGTTAGCCAAAAAGTAGCTTCGAAAAACGCTTAGGTTAAGTTTCAGAGTTGCATCTAATGTATCGAAGCTGGACTTAGACATAATTTCACTCTCACAACATTATGGCTGGTTGGAGACATTCCGAACCACAAATACCGGGTCCATGGTTCTGGCCATATACTGGGGGGACGGGGACGACTCCCATTAACCCCTGACTATACCGGCGATATGCTTATCACAATGCCTTACTGGTCTGTGCTGAAGCAGGGCATTCTGGCAGCCAAGTGGCTTGACCTTTATTAGTGAGCCTGGTTACCCCCTCTCGGAACCACAGATTAGAAATCGCCAGCTCATATACAGTGCATAAAATATATTTATATATATACCCTTATACACCATTTTAATAAAAAATATCACAAAATTCTTCTAAGTCCCTCGGGAAGAGTGAAAGACGCGCACGTACATTTTCAGCGCTCCTAGACCTTCCTATAAGAAGTTAGCCAAAATGTATCTTCGAAAAACGCTTAGGTTAAGTTTCAGAGTTGCTTACTGTATAATGTACCAAAGCTGGACTTAGACATAATTTCACTCTCACAACATTATGGCTGGTTGGAGACAGTCCGAACCACAATTACCGGGTCCATGGTTCTGGGCGTATACTGGGGGGACGGGGACGACTCCCATTAACCCCTGACTATACCGGGGATACGCTTATCACAATGCCTTTCTGGTCTGTGCTGAAGCAGGGCATTCTGGCAGCCAATTGGCTTGACTTTTATTAGTGAGCCTGGTTACCCCCTCTCGGAACCACAGACTTAGAAATCGCCAGCTCATATACAGTGCATAAAATATATTTATATATATACCCTTATACACCATTTTAATAAAAAATATCACAAAATTCTTCTAAGTCCCTCGGGAACGTACATTTTCAGAGCTCCTAGACCTTCCTATAAGAAGTTAGCCAAAAAGTATCTTCGAAAAACGCTTAGGTTAAGTTTCAGAGTTGCTTCTAATGTACCAAAGCTGGACTTAGACATAATTTCACTCTCACAACATTATGGCTGGTTGGAGACAGTCCGAACCACAAGTACTGGGTCCATGGTTCTGGGCGTATAATGGGGGGAAGGGGACGACTCCCATTAACCCCTGACTATACCGGCGATATGCTTATCACAATGCCTTACTGGTCTGTGCTGAAGCAGGGCATTCTGGCAGCCAAGTGGCTTGACCTTTATTAGTGAGCCTGGTTACCCCCTCTCGGAACCACAGATTAGATATCGCCAGCTCATATACAGTGCATAAAATATATTTATATATATACCCTTATACACCATTTTAATAAAAAATATCACAAAATTCTTCTAAGTCCCTCGGGAAGAGTGAAAGACGCGCACGTTCATTTTCAGAGCTCCTAGACCTTCCTATAAGAAGTTAGCCAAAAAATAGCTTCGAAAAACGCTTAGGTTAAGTTTCAGAGTTGCATCTAATGTACCGAAGCTGGACTTAGACATAATTTCACTCTCACAACATTATGGCTGGTTGGAGACAGTCCGAACCACAAGTACTGGGTCCATGGTTCTGGGCGTATACTGGGGGGACGGGGACGACTCCCATTAACCCCTGACTATACCGGGGATACGCGTATCACACTGCCTTACTGGTCTGTGCTGAAGCAGGGCATTCTGGCAGCGACGTGGCTTGACCTTTATTAGTGAGCCTGGTTACCCCCTCTCGGAACCACAGACTTAGAAATCGCCAGCTCATATACAGTGCATAAAATATATTTATATATATACCCTTATACACCATTTTAATAAAAAATATCACAAAATTCTTCTAAGTCCCTCGGGAAGAGTGAAAGACGCGCACGTTCATTTTCAGAACTCCTAGACCTTCCTATAAGAAGTTAGCCAAAAAGTAGCTTCGAAAAACGCTTAGGTTAAGTTTCAGAGTTGCTTCTAATGTACCAAAGCTGGACTTAGACATAATTTCACTCTCACAACATTATGGCTGGTTGGAGACAGTCCGAACCACAAGTACTGGGTCCATGGTTCTGGGCGTATACTGGGGGGACGGGGACGACTCCCATTAACCCCTGACTATACCGGGGATACGCTTATCACAATGCCTTTCTGGTCTGTGCTGAAGCAGGGCATTCTGGCAACCAATTGGCTTGACTTTTATTAGTGAGCCTGGTTACCCCCTCTCGGAACCACAGACTTAGAAATCGCCAGCTCATATACAGTGCATAAAATATATTTATATATATACCCTTATACACCATTTTAATAAAAAATATCACAAAATTCTTCTAAGTCCCTCGGGAAGAGTGAAAGACGCGCACGTTCATTTTCAGATCTCCTAGACCTTCCTATAAGAAGTTAGCAAAAAGTAGCTTCGAAAAACGCTTAGGTTAAGTTTCAGAGTTGCATCTAATGTAAAGAAGCTGGACTTAGACATAATTTCACTCTCACAACATTATGGCTGGTTGGAGACAGTCCGAACCACAAATACCGGGTCCATGGTTCTGGCCATATACTGGGGGGACGGGGACAACTCCCATTAACCCCTGATTATACCGGGGATACGCGTATCACACTGCCTTACTGGTCTGTGCTGAAGCAGGGCATTCTGGCAGCCAAGTGGCTTGACCTTTATTAGTGAGCCTGGTTACCCCCTCTCGGAACCACAGACTTAGAAATCGCCAGCTCATATACAGTGCATAAAATATATTTATATATATACCCTTATACACCATTTTAATAAAAAATATCACAAAATTCTTCTAAGTCCCTCGGGAAGAGTGAAAGACGCGCACGTTAATTTTCAGAGCTCCTAGACCTTCCTATAAGAAGTTAGCCAAAAAATAGCTTCGAAAAACGCTTAGGTTAAGTTTCAGAGTTGCATCTAATGTACCGAAGCTGGACTTAGACATAATTTCACTCTCACAACATTATGGCTGGTTGGAGACAGTCCGAACCACAAGTACTGGGTCCATGGTTCTGGGCGTATACTGGGGGGACGGGGACGACTCCCATTAACCCCTGACTATACCGGGGATACGCGTATCACACTGCCTTACTGGTCTGTGCTGAAACAGGGCATTCTGGCAGCCAAGTGGCTTGACCTTTATTAGTGAGCCTGGTTACCCCCTCTCGGAACCACAGACTTAGAAATCGCCAGCTCATATACAGTGCATAAAATATATTTATATATATACCCTTATACACCATTTTAATAAAAAATATCACAAAATTCTTCTAAGTCCCTCGGGAAGAGTGAAAGACGCGCACGTTCATTTTCAGAACTCCTAGACCTTCCTATAAGAAGTTAGCCAAAAAGTAGCTTCGAAAAACGCTTAGGTTAAGTTTCAGAGTTGCTTCTAATGTACCAAAGCTGGACTTAGACATAATTTCACTCTCACAACATTATGGCTGGTTGGAGACAGTCCGAACCATAAGTACTGGGTCCATGGTTCTGGGCGTATACTGGGGGGACGGGGACGACTCCCATTAACCCCTGACTATACCGGGGATACGCTTATCACAATGCCTTTCTGGTCTGTGCTGAAGCAGGGCATTCTGGCAACCAATTGGCTTGACTTTTATTAGTGAGCCTGGTTACCCCCTCTCGGAACGACAGATTTAGAAATCGCCAGCTCATATACAGTGCATAAAATATATTTATATATATACCCTTATACACCATTTTAATAAAAAATATCACAAAATTCTTCTAAGTCCCTCGGGAAGAGTGAAAGACGCGCACGTTCATTTTCAGAGCTCCTAGACCTTCCTATAAGAAGTTAGCCAAAAAGTAGCTTCGAAAAACGCTTAGGTTAAGTTTCAGAGTTGCATCTAATGTAAAGAAGCTGGACTTAGACATAATTTCACTCTCACAACATTATGGCTGGTTGGAGACAGTCCGAACCACAAGTACCGGGTCCATGGTTCTGGGCGTATACTGGGGGGACGGGGACGACTCCCATTAACCCCTGACTATACCGGGGATACGCTTATCACAATGCCTTTCTGGTCTGTGCTGAAGCAGGGCATTCTGGCAGCCAATTGGCTTGACTTTTATTAGTGAGCCTGGTTACCCCCTCTCGGAACCACAGACTTAGAAATCGCCAGCTCATATACAGTGCATAAAATAAATTTATATATATATACCCTTATACACCATTTTAATAAAAAATATCACAAAATTCTTCTAAGTCCCTCGGGAAGAGTGAAAGACGCGCACGTTCATTTTCAGAGCTCCTAGACCTTCCTATAAGAAGTTAGCTAAAAAGTAGCTTCGAAAAACGCTTAGGTTAAGTTTCAGAGTTGCTTCTAATGTACCAAAGCTGGACTTAGACATAATTTCACTCTCACAACATTATGGCTGGTTGGAGACAGTCCGAACCACAAGTACTGGGTCCATGGTTCTGGGCGTATACTGGGGGGAAGGGGACGACTCCCATTAACCCCTGACTATACCGGCGATATGCTTATTACAATGCCTTACTGGTCTGTGCTGAAGCAGGGCATTCTGGCAGCCAAGTGGCTTGACCTTTATTAGTGAGCCTGGTTACCCCCTCTCGGAACCACAGATTAGAAATCGCCAGCTCATATACAGTGCATAAAATATATTTATATATATACCCTTATACACCATTTTAATAAAAAATATCACAAAATTCTTCTAAGTCCCTCGGGAAGAGTGAAAGAAGCCACGTACATTTTCAGCGCTCCTAGACCTTCCTATAAGAAGTTAGCCAAAATGTATCTTCGAAAAACTCTTAGGTTAAGTTTCAGAGTTGCTTATAATGTACCAAAGCTGGACTTAGACATAATTTCACTCTCACAACATTATGGCTGGTTGGAGACAGTCCGAACCACAATTACCGGGTCCATGGTTCTGGGCGTATACTGGGGGGACGGGGACGACTCCCATTAACCTCTGACTATACCGGGGATACGCTTATCACAATGCCTTTCTGGTCTGTGCTGAAGCAGGGCATTCTGGCAGCCAATTGGCTTGACTTTTATTAGTGAGCCTGGTTACCCCCTCTCGGAACCACAGACTTAGAAATCGCCAGCTCATATACAGTGCATAAAATATATTTATATATATACCCTTATACACCATTTTAATAAAAAATATCACAAAATTCTTCTAAGTCCCTCGGGAAGAGTGAAAGACGCGCACGTACATTTTCAGAGCTCCTAGACCTTCCTATAAGAAGTTAGCCAAAAAGTATCTTCGAAAAACGCTTAGGTTAAGTTTCAGAGTTGCTTCTAATGTACCAAAGCTGGACTTAGACATAATTTCACTCTCACAACATTATGGCTGGTTGGAGACAGTCCGAACCACAATTACCGGGTCCATGGTTCTGGGCGTATACTGGGGGGACGGGGACGACTCCCATTAACCCCTGACTATACCGGGGATACGCTTATCACAATGCCTTTCTGGTCTGTGCTGAAGCAGGGCATTCTGGCAGCCAATTGGCTTGATTTTTATTATTGAGCCTGGTTACCCCCTCTCGGAACCACAGACTTAGAAATCGCCAGCTCATATACAGTGCATAAAATATATTTATATATATATACCCTTATACACCATTTTAATAAAAAATATCACAAAATTCTTCTAAGTCCCTCGGGAAGAGTGAAAGAAGCGCATGTTCATTTTCAGAGCTCCTAGACCTTCCTATAAGAAGTTAGCCAAAAAGTAGCTTCGAAAAACGCTTAGGTTAAGTTTCAGAGTTGCATCTAATGTACCGAAGTTGGACTTAGACATAATTTCACTCTCACAACATTATGGCTGGTTGGAGACATTCCGAACCACAAATACCGGGTCCATGGTTCTGGCCATATACTGGGGGGACGGGGACGACTCCCATTAACCCCTGACTATACCGGCGATATGCTTATCACAATGCCTTACTGGTCTGTGCTGAAGCAGGGCATTCTGGCAGCCAAGTGGCTTGACCTTTATTAGTGAGCCTGGTTACCCCCTCTCGGAACCACAGATTAGAAATCGCCAGCTCATATACAGTGCATAAAATATATTTATATATATACCCTTATACACCATTTTAATAAAAAATATCACAAAATTCTTCTAAGTCCCTGGGGAAGAGTGAAAGACGCGCACGTTAATTTTCAGAGCTCCTAGACCTTCCTATAAGAAGTTAGCCAAAAAGTAGCTTCGAAAAACGCTTAGGTTAAGTTTCAGAGTTGCTTCTAATGTACCAAAGCTGGACTTAGACATAATTTCACTCTCACAACATTATGGCTGGTTGGAGACAGTCCGAACCACAAGTACTGGGTCCATGGTTCTGGGCGTATACTGGGGGGAAGGGGACGACTCCCATTAACCCCTGACTATACCGGCGATATGCTTATTACAATGCCTTACTGGTCTGTGCTGAAGCAGGGCATTCTGGCAGCCAAGTGGCTTGACCTTTATTAGTGAGCCTGGTTACCCCCTCTCGGAACCACAGATTAGAAATCGCCAGCTCATATACAGTGCATAAAATATATTTATATATATACCCTTATACACCATTTTAATAAAAAATATCACAAAATTCTTCTAAGTCCCTCGGGAAGAGTGAAAGACGCGCACGTACATTTTCAGCGCTCCTAGACCTTCCTATAAGAAGTTAGCCAAAATGTATCTTCGAAAAACGCTTAGGTTAAGTTTCAGAGTTGCTTATAATGTACCAAAGCTGGACTTAGACATAATTTCACTCTCACAACATTATGGCTGGTTGGAGACAGTCCGAACCACAATTACCGGGTCCATGGTTCTGGGCGTATACTGGGGGGACGGGGACGACTCCCATTAACCCCTGACTATACCGGGGATACGCTTATCACAATGCCTTTCTGGTCTGTGCTGAAGCAGGGCATTCTGGCAGCCAATTGGCTTGACTTTTATTAGTGAGCCTGGTTACCCCCTCTCGGAACCACAGACTTAGAAATCGCCAGCTCATATACAGTGCATAAAATATATTTATATATATACCCTTATACACCATTTTAATAAAAAATATCACAAAATTCTTCTAAGTCCCTCGGGAAGAGTGAAAGACGCGCACGTACATTTTCAGAGCTCCTAGACCTTCCTATAAGAAGTTAGCCAAAAAGTATCTTCGAAAAACGCTTAGGTTAAGTTTCAGAGTTGCTTCTAATGTACCAAAGCTGGACTTAGACATAATTTCACTCTCACAACATTATGGCTGGTTGGAGACAGTCCGAACCACAATTACCGGGTCCATGGTTCTGGGCGTATACTGGGGGGACGGGGACGACTCCCATTAACCCCTGACTATACCGGGGATACGCTTATCACAATGCCTTTCTGGTCTGTGCTGAAGCAGGGCATTCTGGCAGCCAATTGGCTTGATTTTTATTATTGAGCCTGGTTACCCCCTCTCGGAACCACAGACTTAGAAATCGCCAGCTCATATACAGTGCATAAAATATATTTATATATATATACCCTTATACACCATTTTAATAAAAAATATCACAAAATTCTTCTAAGTCCCTCGGGAAGAGTGAAAGAAGCGCACGTTCATTTTCAGAGCTCCTAGACCTTCCTATAAGAAGTTAGCCAAAAAGTAGCTTCGAAAAACGCTTAGGTTAAGTTTCAGAGTTGCATCTAATGTACCGAAGCTGGACTTAGACATAATTTCACTCTCACAACATTATGGCTGGTTGGAGACATTCCGAACCACAAATACCGGGTCCATGGTTCTGGCCATATACTGGGGGGACGGGGACGACTCCCATTAACCCCTGACTATACCGGCGATATGCTTATCACAATGCCTTACTGGTCTGTGCTGAAGCAGGGCATTCTGGCAGCCAAGTGGCTTGACCTTTATTAGTGAGCCTGGTTACCCCCTCTCGGAACCACAGATTAGAAATCGCCAGCTCATATACAGTGCATAAAATATATTTATATATATACCCTTATACACCATTTTAATAAAAAATATCACAAAATTCTTCTAAGTCCCTCGGGAAGAGTGAAAGACGCGCACGTACATTTTCAGCGCTCCTAAACCTTCCTATAAGAAGTTAGCCAAAATGTATCTTCGAAAAACGCTTAGGTTAAGTTTCAGAGTTGCTTATAATGTACCAAAGCTGGACTTAGACATAATTTCACTCTCACAACATTATGGCTGGTTGGAGACAGTCCGAACCACAATTACCGGGTCCATGGTTCTGGGCGTATACTGGGGGGACGGGGACGACTCCCATTAACCCCTGACTATACCGGGGATACGCTTATCACAATGCCTTTCTGGTCTGTGCTGAAGCAGGGCATTCTGGCAGCCAATTGGCTTGACTTTTATTAGTGAGCCTGGTTACCCCCTCTCGGAACCACAGACTTAGAAATCGCCAGCTCATATACAGTGCATAAAATATATTTATATATATACCCTTATACACCATTTTAATAAAAAATATCACAAAATTCTTCTAAGTCCCTCGGGAACGTACATTTTCAGAGCTCCTAGACCTTCCTATAAGAAGTTAGCCAAAAAGTATCTTCGAAAAACGCTTAGGTTAAGTTTCAGAGTTGCTTCTAATGTACCAAAGCTGGACTTAGACATAATTTCACTCTCACAACATTATGGCTGGTTGGAGACAGTCCGAACCACAAGTACTGGGTCCATGGTTCTGGGCGTATAATGGGGGGAAGGGGACGACTCCCATTAACCCCTGACTATACCGGCGATATGCTTATCACAATGCCTTACTGGTCTGTGCTGAAGCAGGGCATTCTGGCAGCCAAGTGGCTTGACCTTTATTAGTGAGCCTGGTTACCCCCTCTCGGAACCACAGATTAGAAATCGCCAGCTCATATACAGTGCATAAAATATATTTATATATATACCCTTATACACCATTTTAATAAAAAATATCACAAAATTCTTCTAAGTCCCTCGGGAAGAGTGAAAGACGCGCACGTACATTTTCAGCGCTCCTAGACCTTCCTATAAGAAGTTAGCCAAAATGTATCTTCGAAAAACGCTTAGGTTAAGTTTCAGAGTTGCTTATAATGTACCAAAGCTGGACTTAGACATAATTTCACTCTCACAACATTATGGCTGGTTGGAGACAGTCCGAACCACAATTACCGGGTCCATGGTTCTGGGCGTATACTGGGGGGACGGGGACGACTCCCATTAACCCCTGACTATACCGGGGATACGCTTATCACAATGCCTTACTGGTCTGTGCTGAAGCAGGGCATTCTGGCATCAAAGTAGCTTGACCTTTATTAGTGAGCCTGGTTACCCCCTCTCGGAACCACAGACTTAGAAATCGCCAGCTCATATACAGTGCATAAAATATATTTATATATATACCCTTATACACCATTTAAATTAAAAATATCACAAAATTCTTCTAAGTCCCTCGGGAAGAGTGAAAGACGCGCACGTTCATTTTCAGAGCTCCTAGACCTTCCTATAAGAAGTTAGCCAAAAAGTAGCTTCGAAAAACGCTTAGGTTAAGTTTCAGAGGTACTTCTAATGTACCAAAGCTGGACTTAGACATAATTTCACTCTCACAACATTATGGCTGGTTGGAGACAGTCCGAACCACAAGTACCGGGTCCATGGTTCTGGGCGTATAATGGGGGGACGGGGACGACTCCCATTAACCCCTGACTATACCGGGGATACGCTTATCACAATGCCTTACTGGTCTGTGCTGAAGCAGGGCATTCTGGCATCCAAGTGGCTTGACCTTTATTAGTGAGCCTGGTTACCCCCTCTCGGAACCACAGACTTAGAAATCGCCAGCTCATATACATGCATAAAATAGATTTATATATATACCCTTATACATCATTTTAATAAAAAATATCACAAAATTCTTCTAAGTCCCTCGGGAAGAGTGAAAGACGCGCACGTTCATTTTCAGAGCTCCTAGACCTTCCTATAAGAAGTTAGCCAAAAAGTAGCTTCGAAAAACGCTTAGGTTAAGTTTCAGAGTTGCTTCTAATGTACCAAAGCTGGACTTAGACATAATTTCACTCTCACAACATTATGGCTGGTTGGAGACAGTCCGAACCACAAATACCGGGTCCATGGTTCTGGCCATATACTGGGGGGACGGGGACGACTCCCATTAACCTCTGACTATACCGGGGATACGCTTATCACAATGCCTTTCTGGTCTGTGCTGAAGCAGGGCATTCTGGCAGCCAATTGGCTTGAATTTTATTAGTGAGCCTGGTTACCCCCTCTCGGAACCACAGACTTAGAAATCGCCAGCTCATATACATGCATAAAATAGATTTATTTTTATACCCTTATACACCATTTTAATAAAAAATATCACAAAATTCTTCTAAGTCCCTCGGGAAGAGTGAAAGACGCGCACGTTCATTTTCAGAGCTCCTAGACCTTCCTATAAGAAGTTAGCCAAAAAGTAGCTTCGAAAAACGCTTAGGTTAAGTTTCAGAGTTGCATCTAATGTACCGAAGCTGGACTTAGACATAATTTCACTCTCACAACATTATGGCTGGTTGGAGACAGTCCGAACCACAAATACCGGGTCCATGGTTCTGGCCATATACTGGGGGGACGGGAACGACTCCCATTAACCCCTGACTATACCGGGGATACGCTTATCACAATGCCTTTCTGGTCTGTGCTGAAGCAGGGCATTCTGGCAGCCAATTGGCTTGACTTTTATTAGTGAGCCTGGTTACCCCCTCTCGGAACCACAGACTTAGAAATCGCCAGCTCATATACAGTGCATAAAATATATTTATATATATACCCTTATACACCATTTTAATAAAAAATATCACAAAATTCTTCTAAGTCCCTCGGGAACGTACATTTTCAGAGCTCCTAGACCTTCCTATAAGAAGTTAGCCAAAAAGTATCTTCGAAAAACGCTTAGGTTAAGTTTCAGAGTTGCTTCTAATGTACCAAAGCTGGACTTAGACATAATTTCACTCTCACAACATTATGGCTGGTTGGAGACAGTCCGAACCACAAGTACTGGGTCCATGGTTCTGGGCGTATAATGGGGGGAAGGGGACGACTCCCATTAACCCCTGACTATACCGGCGATATGCTTATCACAATGCCTTACTGGTCTGTGCTGAAGCAGGGCATTCTGGCAGCCAAGTGGCTTGACCTTTATTAGTGAGCCTGGTTACCCCCTCTCGGAACCACAGATTAGAAATCGCCAGCTCATATACAGTGCATAAAATATATTTATATATATACCCTTATACACCATTTTAATAAAAAATATCACAAAATTCTTCTAAGTCCCTCGGGAAGAGTGAAAGACGCGCACGTACATTTTCAGCGCTCCTAGACCTTCCTATAAGAAGTTAGCCAAAATGTATCTTCGAAAAACGCTTAGGTTAAGTTTCAGAGTTGCTTATAATGTACCAAAGCTGGACTTAGACATAATTTCACTCTCACAACATTATGGCTGGTTGGAGACAGTCCGAACCACAATTACCGGGTCCATGGTTCTGGGCGTATACTGGGGGGACGGGGACGACTCCCATTAACCCCTGACTATACCGGGGATACGCTTATCACAATGCCTTACTGGTCTGTGCTGAAGCAGGGCATTCTGGCATCAAAGTAGCTTGACCTTTATTAGTGAGCCTGGTTACCCCCTCTCGGAACCACAGACTTAGAAATCGCCAGCTCATATACAGTGCATAAAATATATTTATATATATACCCTTATACACCATTTAAATTAAAAATATCACAAAATTCTTCTAAGTCCCTCGGGAAGAGTGAAAGACGCGCACGTTCATTTTCAGAGCTCCTAGACCTTCCTATAAGAAGTTAGCCAAAAAGTAGCTTCGAAAAACGCTTAGGTTAAGTTTCAGAGGTACTTCTAATGTACCAAAGCTGGACTTAGACATAATTTCACTCTCACAACATTATGGCTGGTTGGAGACAGTCCGAACCACAAGTACCGGGTCCATGGTTCTGGGCGTATAATGGGGGGACGGGGACGACTCCCATTAACCCCTGACTATACCGGGGATACGCTTATCACAATGCCTTACTGGTCTGTGCTGAAGCAGGGCATTCTGGCATCCAAGTGGCTTGACCTTTATTAGTGAGCCTGGTTACCCCCTCTCGGAACCACAGACTTAGAAATCGCCAGCTCATATACATGCATAAAATAGATTTATATATATACCCTTATACATCATTTTAATAAAAAATATCACAAAATTCTTCTAAGTCCCTCGGGAAGAGTGAAAGACGCGCACGTTCATTTTCAGAGCTCCTAGACCTTCCTATAAGAAGTTAGCCAAAAAGTAGCTTCGAAAAACGCTTAGGTTAAGTTTCAGAGTTGCTTCTAATGTACCAAAGCTGGACTTAGACATAATTTCACTCTCACAACATTATGGCTGGTTGGAGACAGTCCGAACCACAAATACCGGGTCCATGGTTCTGGCCATATACTGGGGGGACGGGGACGACTCCCATTAACCTCTGACTATACCGGGGATACGCTTATCACAATGCCTTTCTGGTCTGTGCTGAAGCAGGGCATTCTGGCAGCCAATTGGCTTGAATTTTATTAGTGAGCCTGGTTACCCCCTCTCGGAACCACAGACTTAGAAATCGCCAGCTCATATACATGCATAAAATAGATTTATTTTTATACCCTTATACACCATTTTAATAAAAAATATCACAAAATTCTTCTAAGTCCCTCGGGAAGAGTGAAAGACGCGCACGTTCATTTTCAGAGCTCCTAGACCTTCCTATAAGAAGTTAGCCAAAAAGTAGCTTCGAAAAACGCTTAGGTTAAGTTTCAGAGTTGCATCTAATGTACCGAAGCTGGACTTAGACATAATTTCACTCTCACAACATTATGGCTGGTTGGAGACAGTCCGAACCACAAATACCGGGTCCATGGTTCTGGCCATATACTGGGGGGACGGGAACGACTCCCATTAACCCCTGACTATACCGGGGATACGCTTATCACAATGCCTTTCTGGTCTGTGCTGAAGCAGGGCATTCTGGCAGCCAATTGGCTTGACTTTTATTAGTGAGCCTGGTTACCCCCTCTCGTAACCACAGACTTAGAAATCGCCAGCTCATATACAGTGCATAAAATATATTTATATATATACCCTTATACAACATTTTAATAAAAAATATCACAAAATTCTTCTAAGTCCCTCGGGAAGAGTGAAAGACGCGCACGTTCATTTTCAGAGCTCCTAGACCTTCCTATAAGAAGTTAGCCAAAAAGTAGCTTCGAAAAACGCTTAGGTTAAGTTTCAGAGTTGCTTCTAATGTACCAAAGCTGGACTTAGACATAATTTCACTCTCACAACATTATGGCTGGTTGGAGACAGTCCGAACCACAAATACCGGGTCCATGGTTCTGGCCATATACTGGGGGGACGGGGACGACTCCCATTAACCTCTGACTATACCGGGGATACGCTTATCACAATGCCTTTCTGGTCTGTGCTGAAGCAGGGCATTCTGGCAGCCAATTGGCTTGACTTTTATTAGTGAGCCTGGTTACCCCCTCTCGGAACCACAGACTTAGAAATCGCCAGCTCATATACATGCATAACATATATTTATATATATACCCTTATACACCATTTTAATAAAAAATATCACAAAATTCTTCTAAGTCCCTCGGGAAGAGTGAAAGACGCGCACGTTCATTTTCAGAGCTCCTAGACATTCCTATAAGAAGTTAGCCAAAAAGTACCTTCGAAAAACGCTTAGGTTAAGTTTCAGAGTTGCTTCTAATGTACCGAAGCTGGACTTAGACATAATTTCACTCTCACAACATTATGGCTGGTTGGAGACAGTCCGAACCACAAATACCGGGTCCATGGTTCTGGCCATATACTGGGGGGACGGGGACGACTCCCATTAACCTCTGACTATACCGGGGATACGCTTATCACAATGCCTTTCTGGTCTGTGCTGAAGCAGGGCATTCTGGCAGCTAATTGGCTTGACTTTTATTAGTGAGCCTGGTTACCCCCTCTCGGAACCACAGACTTAGAAATCGCCAGCTCATATACATGCATAAAATATATTTATATATATACCCTTATACACCATTTTAATAAAAAATATCACAAAATTCTTCTAAGTCCCTCGGGAAGAGTGAAAGACGCGCACGTTCATTTTCAGAGATCCTAGACCTTCCTATAAGAAGTTAGCCAAAAAGTAGCTTCGAAAAACGCTTAGGTTAAGTTCCAGAGTTGCATCTAATGTACCGAAGCTGGACTTAGACATAATTTCACTCTCACAACATTATGGCTGGTTGGAGACAGTCCGAACCACAAATACCGGGTCCATGGTTCTGGCCATATACTGGGGGGACGGGAACGACTCCCATTAACCTCTGACTATACCGGGGATACGCTTATCACAATGCCTTACTGGTCTGTGCTGAAGCAGGGCATTCTGGCATCAAAGTAGCTTGAGTTTTATTAGTGAGCCTGGTTACCCCCTCTCGGAACCACAGACTTAGAAATCGCAAGCTCATATACAGTGCATAAAATATATTTATATATATACCCTTATACACCATTTAAATTAAAAATATCACAAAATTCTTCTAAGTCCCTCGGGAAGAGTGAAAGACGCGCACGTTCATTTTCAGAGCTCCTAGACCTTCCTATAAGAAGTTAGCCAAAAAGTAGCTTCGAAAAACGCTTAGGTTAAGTTTCAGAGGTACTTCTAATGTACCAAAGCTGGACTTAGACATAATTTCACTCTCACAACATTATGGCTGGTTGGAGACAGTCCGAACCACAAGTACCGGGTCCATGGTTCTGGGCGTATAATGGGGGGACGGGGACGACTCCCATTAACCCCTGACTATACCGGGGATACGCTTATCACAATGCCTTACTGGTCTGTGCTGAAGCAGGGCATTCTGGCATCCAAGTGGCTTGACCTTTATTAGTGAGCCTGGTTACCCCCTCTCGGAACCACAGACTTAGAAATCGCCAGCTCATATACATGCATAAAATAGATTTATATATATACCCTTATACATCATTTTAATAAAAAATATCACAAAATTCTTCTAAGTCCCTCGGGAAGAGTGAAAGACGCGCACGTTCATTTTCAGAGCTCCTAGACCTTCCTATAAGAAGTTAGCCAAAAAGTAGCTTCGAAAAACGCTTAGGTTAAGTTTCAGAGTTGCTTCTAATGTACCAAAGCTGGACTTAGACATAATTTCACTCTCACAACATTATGGCTGGTTGGAGACAGTCCGAACCACAAATACCGGGTCCATGGTTCTGGCCATATACTGGGGGGACGGGGACGACTCCCATTAACCTCTGACTATACCGGGGATACGCTTATCACAATGCCTTTCTGGTCTGTGCTGAAGCAGGGCATTCTGGCAGCCAATTGGCTTGAATTTTATTAGTGAGCCTGGTTACCCCCTCTCGGAACCACAGACTTAGAAATCGCCAGCTCATATACATGCATAAAATAGATTTATATATATACCCTTATACACCATTTTAATAAAAAATATCACAAAATTCTTCTAAGTCCCTCGGGAAGAGTGAAAGACGCGCACGTTCATTTTCAGAGCTCCTAGACCTTCCTATAAGAAGTTAGCCAAAAAGTAGCTTCGAAAAACGCTTAGGTTAAGTTTCAGAGTTGCATCTAATGTACCGAAGCTGGACTTAGACATAATTTCACTCTCACAACATTATGGCTGGTTGGAGACAGTCCGAACCACAAGTACCGGGTCCATGGTTCTGGGCGTATACTGGGGGGACGGGGACGACTCCCATTAACCTCTGACTATACCGGGGATACGCTTATCACAATGCCTTTCTGGTCTGTGCTGAAGCAGGGCATTCTGGCAGCCAATTGGCTTGACTTTTATTAGTGAGCCTGGTTACCCCCTCTAGGAACCACAGACTTAGAAATCGCCAGCTCATATACATGCATAACATATATTTATATATATACCCTTATACACCATTTTAATAAAAAATATCACAAAATTCTTCTAAGTCCCTCGGGAAGAGTGAAAGACGCGCACGTTCATTTTCAGAGCTCCTAGACATTCCTATAAGAAGTTAGCCAAAAAGTACCTTCGAAAAACGCTTAGGTTAAGTTTCAGAGTTGCTTCTAATGTACCGAAGCTGGACTTAGACATAATTTCACTCTCACAACATTATGGCTGGTTGGAGACAGTCCGAACCACAAATACCGGGTCCATGGTTCTGGCCATATACTGGGGGGACGGGGACGACTCCCATTAACCTCTGACTATACCGGGGATACGCTTATCACAATGCCTTTCTGGTCTGTGCTGAAGCAGGGCATTCTGGCAGCCAATTGGCTTGACTTTTATTAGTGAGCCTGGTTACCCCCTCTCGGAACCACAGACTTAGAAATCGCCAGCTCATATACATGCATAAAATATATTTATATATATACCCTTATACACCAATTTAATAAAAAATATCACAAAATTCTTCTAAGTCCCTCGGGAAGAGTGAAAGACGCGCACGTTCATTTTCAGAGCTCCTAGACCTTCCTATAAGAAGTTAGCCAAAAAGTAGCTTCGAAAAACGCTTAGGTTAAGTTTCAGAGTTGCTTCTAATGTACCAAAGCTGGACTTAGACATAATTTAACTCTCACAACATTATGGCTGGTTGGAGACAGTCCGAACCACAAATACCGGGTCCATGGTTCTGGCCATATACTGGGGGGACGGGGACGACTCCCATTAACCTCTGACTATACCGGGGATACGCTTATCACAATGCCTTTCTGGTCTGTGCTGAAGCAGGGCATTCTGGCAGCTAATTGGCTTGACTTTTATTAGTGAGCCTGGTTACCCCCTCTCGGAACCACAGACTTAGAAATCGCCAGCTCATATACATGCATAAAATATATTTATATATATACCCTTATACACCATTTTAATAAAAAATATCACAAAATTCTTCTAAGTCCCTCGGGAACGTACATTTTCAGAGCTCCTAGACCTTCCTATAAGAAGTTAGCCAAAAAGTATCTTCGAAAAACGCTTAGGTTAAGTTTCAGAGTTGCTTCTAATGTACCAAAGCTGGACTTAGACATAATTTCACTCTCACAACATTATGGCTGGTTGGAGACAGTCCGAACCACAATTACCGGGTCCATGGTTCTGGGCGTATACTGGGGGGACGGGGACGACTCCCATTAACCCCTGACTATACCGGGGATACGCTTATCACAATGCCTTTCTGGTCTGTGCTGAAGCAGGGCATTCTGGCAGCCAATTGGCTTGATTTTTATTATTGAGCCTGGTTACCCCCTCTCGGAACCACAGACTTAGAAATCGCCAGCTCATATACAGTGCATAAAATATATTTATATATATATACCCTTATACACCATTTTAATAAAAAATATCACAAAATTCTTCTAAGTCCCTCGGGAAGAGTGAAAGAAGCGCACGTTCATTTTCAGAGCTCCTAGACCTTCCTATAAGAAGTTAGCCAAAAAGTAGCTTCGAAAAACGCTTAGGTTAAGTTTCAGAGTTGCATCTAATGTACCGAAGCTGGACTTAGACATAATTTCACTCTCACAACATTATGGCTGGTTGGAGACATTCCGAACCACAAATACCGGGTCCATGGTTCTGGCCATATACTGGGGGGACGGGGACGACTCCCATTAACCCCTGACTATACCGGCGATATGCTTATCACAATGCCTTACTGGTCTGTGCTGAAGCAGGGCATTCTGGCAGCCAAGTGGCTTGACCTTTATTAGTGAGCCTGGTTACCCCCTCTCGGAACCACAGATTAGAAATCGCCAGCTCATATACAGTGCATAAAATATATTTATATATATACCCTTATACACCATTTTAATAAAAAATATCACAAAATTCTTCTAAGTCCCTCGGGAAGAGTGAAAGACGCGCACGTACATTTTCAGCGCTCCTAGACCTTCCTATAAGAAGTTAGCCAAAATGTATCTTCGAAAAACGCTTAGGTTAAGTTTCAGAGTTGCTTATAATGTACCAAAGCTGGACTTAGACATAATTTCACTCTCACAACATTATGGCTGGTTGGAGACAGTCCGAACCACAATTACCGGGTCCATGGTTCTGGGCGTATACTGGGGGGACGGGGACGACTCCCATTAACCCCTGACTATACCGGGGAAACGCTTATCACAATGCCTTTCTGGTCTGTGCTGAAGCAGGGCATTCTGGCAGCCAATTGGCTTGACTTTTATTAGTGAGCCTGGTTACCCCCTCTCGGAACCACAGACTTAGAAATCGCCAGCTCATATACAGTGCATAAAATATATTTATATATATACCCTTATACACCATTTTAATAAAAAATATCACAAAATTCTTCTAAGTCCCTCGGGAACGTACATTTTCAGAGCTCCTAGACCTTCCTATAAGAAGTTAGCCAAAAAGTATCTTCGAAAAACGCTTAGGTTAAGTTTCAGAGTTGCTTCTAATGTACCAAAGCTGGACTTAGACATAATTTCACTCTCACAACATTATGGCTGGTTGGAGACAGTCCGAACCACAAGTACTGGGTCCATGGTTCTGGGCGTATAATGGGGGGAAGGGGACGACTCCCATTAACCCCTGACTATACCGGCGATATGCTTATCACAATGCCTTACTGGTCTGTGCTGAAGCAGGGCATTCTGGCAGCCAAGTGGCTTGACCTTTATTAGTGAGCCTGGTTACCCCCTCTCGGAACCACAGATTAGAAATCGCCAGCTCATATACAGTGCATAAAATATATTTATATATATACCCTTATACACCATTTTAATAAAAAATATCACAAAATTCTTCTAAGTCCCTCGGGAAGAGTGAAAGACGCGCACGTACATTTTCAGCGCTCCTAGACCTTCCTATAAGAAGTTAGCCAAAATGTATCTTCGAAAAACGCTTAGGTTAAGTTTCAGAGTTGCTTATAATGTACCAAAGCTGGACTTAGACATAATTTCACTCTCACAACATTATGGCTGGTTGGAGACAGTCCGAACCACAATTACCGGGTCCATGGTTCTGGGCGTATACTGGGGGGACGGGGACGACTCCCATTAACCCCTGACTATACCGGGGATACGCTTATCACAATGCCTTACTGGTCTGTGCTGAAGCAGGGCATTCTGGCATCAAAGTAGCTTGACCTTTATTAGTGAGCCTGGTTACCCCCTCTCGGAACCACAGACTTAGAAATCGCCAGCTCATATACAGTGCATAAAATATATTTATATATATACCCTTATACACCATTTAAATTAAAAATATCACAAAATTCTTCTAAGTCCCTCGGGAAGAGTGAAAGACGCGCACGTTCATTTTCAGAGCTCCTAGACCTTCCTATAAGAAGTTAGCCAAAAAGTAGCTTCGAAAAACGCTTAGGTTAAGTTTCAGAGGTACTTCTAATGTACCAAAGCTGGACTTAGACATAATTTCACTCTCACAACATTATGGCTGGTTGGAGACAGTCCGAACCACAAGTACCGGGTCCATGGTTCTGGGCGTATAATGGGGGGACGGGGACGACTCCCATTAACCCCTGACTATACCGGGGATACGCTTATCACAATGCCTTACTGGTCTGTGCTGAAGCAGGGCATTCTGGCATCCAAGTGGCTTGACCTTTATTAGTGAGCCTGGTTACCCCCTCTCGGAACCACAGACTTAGAAATCGCCAGCTCATATACATGCATAAAATAGATTTATATATATACCCTTATACATCATTTTAATAAAAAATATCACAAAATTCTTCTAAGTCCCTCGGGAAGAGTGAAAGACGCGCACGTTCATTTTCAGAGCTCCTAGACCTTCCTATAAGAAGTTAGCCAAAAAGTAGCTTCGAAAAACGCTTAGGTTAAGTTTCAGAGTTGCTTCTAATGTACCAAAGCTGGACTTAGACATAATTTCACTCTCACAACATTATGGCTGGTTGGAGACAGTCCGAACCACAAATACCGGGTCCATGGTTCTGGCCATATACTGGGGGGACGGGGACGACTCCCATTAACCTCTGACTATACCGGGGATACGCTTATCACAATGCCTTTCTGGTCTGTGCTGAAGCAGGGCATTCTGGCAGCCAATTGGCTTGAATTTTATTAGTGAGCCTGGTTACCCCCTCTCGGAACCACAGACTTAGAAATCGCCAGCTCATATACATGCATAAAATAGATTTATTTTTATACCCTTATACACCATTTTAATAAAAAATATCACAAAATTCTTCTAAGTCCCTCGGGAAGAGTGAAAGACGCGCACGTTCATTTTCAGAGCTCCTAGACCTTCCTATAAGAAGTTAGCCAAAAAGTAGCTTCGAAAAACGCTTAGGTTAAGTTTCAGAGTTGCATCTAATGTACCGAAGCTGGACTTAGACATAATTTCACTCTCACAACATTATGGCTGGTTGGAGACAGTCCGAACCACAAATACCGGGTCCATGGTTCTGGCCATATACTGGGGGGACGGGAACGACTCCCATTAACCCCTGACTATACCGGGGATACGCTTATCACAATGCCTTTCTGGTCTGTGCTGAAGCAGGGCATTCTGGCAGCCAATTGGCTTGACTTTTATTAGTGAGCCTGGTTACCCCCTCTCGTAACCACAGACTTAGAAATCGCCAGCTCATATACAGTGCATAAAATATATTTATATATATACCCTTATACAACATTTTAATAAAAAATATCACAAAATTCTTCTAAGTCCCTCGGGAAGAGTGAAAGACGCGCACGTTCATTTTCAGAGCTCCTAGACCTTCCTATAAGAAGTTAGCCAAAAAGTAGCTTCGAAAAACGCTTAGGTTAAGTTTCAGAGTTGCTTCTAATGTACCAAAGCTGGACTTAGACATAATTTCACTCTCACAACATTATGGCTGGTTGGAGACAGTCCGAACCACAAATACCGGGTCCATGGTTCTGGCCATATACTGGGGGGACGGGGACGACTCCCATTAACCTCTGACTATACCGGGGATACGCTTATCACAATGCCTTTCTGGTCTGTGCTGAAGCAGGGCATTCTGGCAGCCAATTGGCTTGACTTTTATTAGTGAGCCTGGTTACCCCCTCTCGGAACCACAGACTTAGAAATCGCCAGCTCATATACATGCATAACATATATTTATATATATACCCTTATACACCATTTTAATAAAAAATATCACAAAATTCTTCTAAGTCCCTCGGGAAGAGTGAAAGACGCGCACGTTCATTTTCAGAGCTCCTAGACATTCCTATAAGAAGTTAGCCAAAAAGTACCTTCGAAAAACGCTTAGGTTAAGTTTCAGAGTTGCTTCTAATGTACCGAAGCTGGACTTAGACATAATTTCACTCTCACAACATTATGGCTGGTTGGAGACAGTCCGAACCACAAATACCGGGTCCATGGTTCTGGCCATATACTGGGGGGACGGGGACGACTCCCATTAACCTCTGACTATACCGGGGATACGCTTATCACAATGCCTTTCTGGTCTGTGCTGAAGCAGGGCATTCTGGCAGCTAATTGGCTTGACTTTTATTAGTGAGCCTGGTTACCCCCTCTCGGAACCACAGACTTAGAAATCGCCAGCTCATATACATGCATAAAATATATTTATATATATACCCTTATACACCATTTTAATAAAAAATATCACAAAATTCTTCTAAGTCCCTCGGGAAGAGTGAAAGACGCGCACGTTCATTTTCAGAGATCCTAGACCTTCCTATAAGAAGTTAGCCAAAAAGTAGCTTCGAAAAACGCTTAGGTTAAGTTCCAGAGTTGCATCTAATGTACCGAAGCTGGACTTAGACATAATTTCACTCTCACAACATTATGGCTGGTTGGAGACAGTCCGAACCACAAATACCGGGTCCATGGTTCTGGCCATATACTGGGGGGACGGGAACGACTCCCATTAACCTCTGACTATACCGGGGATACGCTTATCACAATGCCTTACTGGTCTGTGCTGAAGCAGGGCATTCTGGCATCAAAGTAGCTTGACTTTTATTAGTGAGCCTGGTTACCCCCTCTCGGAACCACAGACTTAGAAATCGCAAGCTCATATACAGTGCATAAAATATATTTATATATATACCCTTATACACCATTTAAATTAAAAATATCACAAAATTCTTCTAAGTCCCTCGGGAAGAGTGAAAGACGCGCACGTTCATTTTCAGAGCTCCTAGACCTTCCTATAAGAAGTTAGCCAAAAAGTAGCTTCGAAAAACGCTTAGGTTAAGTTTCAGAGGTACTTCTAATGTACCAAAGCTGGACTTAGACATAATTTCACTCTCACAACATTATGGCTGGTTGGAGACAGTCCGAACCACAAGTACCGGGTCCATGGTTCTGGGCGTATAATGGGGGGACGGGGACGACTCCCATTAACCCCTGACTATACCGGGGATACGCTTATCACAATGCCTTTCTGGTCTGTGCTGAAGCAGGGCATTCTGGCAGCCAATTGGCTTGAATTTTATTAGTGAGCCTGGTTACCCCCTCTCGGAACCACAGACTTAGAAATCGCCAGCTCATATACATGCATAAAATAGATTTATTTTTATACCCTTATACACCATTTTAATAAAAAATATCACAAAATTCTTCTAAGTCCCTCGGGAAGAGTGAAAGAAGCGCACGTTCATTTTCAGAGCTCCTAGACCTTCCTATAAGAAGTTAGCCAAAAAGTAGCTTCGAAAAACGCTTAGGTTAAGTTTCAGAGTTGCATCTAATGTACCGAAGCTGGACTTAGACATAATTTCACTCTCACAACATTATGGCTGGTTGGAGACATTCCGAACCACAAATACCGGGTCCATGGTTCTGGCCATATACTGGGGGGACGGGGACGACTCCCATTAACCCCTGACTATACCGGCGATATGCTTATCACAATGCCTTACTGGTCTGTGCTGAAGCAGGGCATTCTGGCAGCCAAGTGGCTTGACCTTTATTAGTGAGCCTGGTTACCCCCTCTCGGAACCACAGATTAGAAATCGCCAGCTCATATACAGTGCATAAAATATATTTATATATATACCCTTATACACCATTTTAATAAAAAATATCACAAAATTCTTCTAAGTCCCTCGGGAAGAGTGAAAGACGCGCACGTACATTTTCAGCGCTCCTAGACCTTCCTATAAGAAGTTAGCCAAAATGTATCTTCGAAAAACGCTTAGGTTAAGTTTCAGAGTTGCTTATAATGTACCAAAGCTGGACTTAGACATAATTTCACTCTCACAACATTATGGCTGGTTGGAGACAGTCCGAACCACAATTACCGGGTCCATGGTTCTGGGCGTATACTGGGGGGACGGGGACGACTCCCATTAACCCCTGACTATACCGGGGAAACGCTTATCACAATGCCTTTCTGGTCTGTGCTGAAGCAGGGCATTCTGGCAGCCAATTGGCTTGACTTTTATTAGTGAGCCTGGTTACCCCCTCTCGGAACCACAGACTTAGAAATCGCCAGCTCATATACAGTGCATAAAATATATTTATATATATACCCTTATACACCATTTTAATAAAAAATATCACAAAATTCTTCTAAGTCCCTCGGGAACGTACATTTTCAGAGCTCCTAGACCTTCCTATAAGAAGTTAGCCAAAAAGTATCTTCGAAAAACGCTTAGGTTAAGTTTCAGAGTTGCTTCTAATGTACCAAAGCTGGACTTAGACATAATTTCACTCTCACAACATTATGGCTGGTTGGAGACAGTCCGAACCACAAGTACTGGGTCCATGGTTCTGGGCGTATAATGGGGGGAAGGGGACGACTCCCATTAACCCCTGACTATACCGGCGATATGCTTATCACAATGCCTTACTGGTCTGTGCTGAAGCAGGGCATTCTGGCAGCCAAGTGGCTTGACCTTTATTAGTGAGCCTGGTTACCCCCTCTCGGAACCACAGATTAGAAATCGCCAGCTCATATACAGTGCATAAAATATATTTATATATATACCCTTATACACCATTTTAATAAAAAATATCACAAAATTCTTCTAAGTCCCTCGGGAAGAGTGAAAGACGCGCACGTACATTTTCAGCGCTCCTAGACCTTCCTATAAGAAGTTAGCCAAAATGTATCTTCGAAAAACGCTTAGGTTAAGTTTCAGAGTTGCTTATAATGTACCAAAGCTGGACTTAGACATAATTTCACTCTCACAACATTATGGCTGGTTGGAGACAGTCCGAACCACAATTACCGGGTCCATGGTTCTGGGCGTATACTGGGGGGACGGGGACGACTCCCATTAACCCCTGACTATACCGGGGATACGCTTATCACAATGCCTTACTGGTCTGTGCTGAAGCAGGGCATTCTGGCATCAAAGTAGCTTGACCTTTATTAGTGAGCCTGGTTACCCCCTCTCGGAACCACAGACTTAGAAATCGCCAGCTCATATACAGTGCATAAAATATATTTATATATATACCCTTATACACCATTTAAATTAAAAATATCACAAAATTCTTCTAAGTCCCTCGGGAAGAGTGAAAGACGCGCACGTTCATTTTCAGAGCTCCTAGACCTTCCTATAAGAAGTTAGCCAAAAAGTAGCTTCGAAAAACGCTTAGGTTAAGTTTCAGAGGTACTTCTAATGTACCAAAGCTGGACTTAGACATAATTTCACTCTCACAACATTATGGCTGGTTGGAGACAGTCCGAACCACAAGTACCGGGTCCATGGTTCTGGGCGTATAATGGGGGGACGGGGACGACTCCCATTAACCCCTGACTATACCGGGGATACGCTTATCACAATGCCTTACTGGTCTGTGCTGAAGCAGGGCATTCTGGCATCCAAGTGGCTTGACCTTTATTAGTGAGCCTGGTTACCCCCTCTCGGAACCACAGACTTAGAAATCGCCAGCTCATATACATGCATAAAATAGATTTATATATATACCCTTATACATCATTTTAATAAAAAATATCACAAAATTCTTCTAAGTCCCTCGGGAAGAGTGAAAGACGCGCACGTTCATTTTCAGAGCTCCTAGACCTTCCTATAAGAAGTTAGCCAAAAAGTAGCTTCGAAAAACGCTTAGGTTAAGTTTCAGAGTTGCTTCTAATGTACCAAAGCTGGACTTAGACATAATTTCACTCTCACAACATTATGGCTGGTTGGAGACAGTCCGAACCACAAATACCGGGTCCATGGTTCTGGCCATATACTGGGGGGACGGGGACGACTCCCATTAACCTCTGACTATACCGGGGATACGCTTATCACAATGCCTTTCTGGTCTGTGCTGAAGCAGGGCATTCTGGCAGCCAATTGGCTTGAATTTTATTAGTGAGCCTGGTTACCCCCTCTCGGAACCACAGACTTAGAAATCGCCAGCTCATATACATGCATAAAATAGATTTATTTTTATACCCTTATACACCATTTTAATAAAAAATATCACAAAATTCTTCTAAGTCCCTCGGGAAGAGTGAAAGACGCGCACGTTCATTTTCAGAGCTCCTAGACCTTCCTATAAGAAGTTAGCCAAAAAGTAGCTTCGAAAAACGCTTAGGTTAAGTTTCAGAGTTGCATCTAATGTACCGAAGCTGGACTTAGACATAATTTCACTCTCACAACATTATGGCTGGTTGGAGACAGTCCGAACCACAAATACCGGGTCCATGGTTCTGGCCATATACTGGGGGGACGGGAACGACTCCCATTAACCCCTGACTATACCGGGGATACGCTTATCACAATGCCTTTCTGGTCTGTGCTGAAGCAGGGCATTCTGGCAGCCAATTGGCTTGACTTTTATTAGTGAGCCTGGTTACCCCCTCTCGTAACCACAGACTTAGAAATCGCCAGCTCATATACAGTGCATAAAATATATTTATATATATACCCTTATACAACATTTTAATAAAAAATATCACAAAATTCTTCTAAGTCCCTCGGGAAGAGTGAAAGACGCGCACGTTCATTTTCAGAGCTCCTAGACCTTCCTATAAGAAGTTAGCCAAAAAGTAGCTTCGAAAAACGCTTAGGTTAAGTTTCAGAGTTGCTTCTAATGTACCAAAGCTGGACTTAGACATAATTTCACTCTCACAACATTATGGCTGGTTGGAGACAGTCCGAACCACAAATACCGGGTCCATGGTTCTGGCCATATACTGGGGGGACGGGGACGACTCCCATTAACCTCTGACTATACCGGGGATACGCTTATCACAATGCCTTTCTGGTCTGTGCTGAAGCAGGGCATTCTGGCAGCCAATTGGCTTGACTTTTATTAGTGAGCCTGGTTACCCCCTCTCGGAACCACAGACTTAGAAATCGCCAGCTCATATACATGCATAACATATATTTATATATATACCCTTATACACCATTTTAATAAAAAATATCACAAAATTCTTCTAAGTCCCTCGGGAAGAGTGAAAGACGCGCACGTTCATTTTCAGAGCTCCTAGACATTCCTATAAGAAGTTAGCCAAAAAGTACCTTCGAAAAACGCTTAGGTTAAGTTTCAGAGTTGCTTCTAATGTACCGAAGCTGGACTTAGACATAATTTCACTCTCACAACATTATGGCTGGTTGGAGACAGTCCGAACCACAAATACCGGGTCCATGGTTCTGGCCATATACTGGGGGGACGGGGACGACTCCCATTAACCTCTGACTATACCGGGGATACGCTTATCACAATGCCTTTCTGGTCTGTGCTGAAGCAGGGCATTCTGGCAGCTAATTGGCTTGACTTTTATTAGTGAGCCTGGTTACCCCCTCTCGGAACCACAGACTTAGAAATCGCCAGCTCATATACATGCATAAAATATATTTATATATATACCCTTATACACCATTTTAATAAAAAATATCACAAAATTCTTCTAAGTCCCTCGGGAAGAGTGAAAGACGCGCACGTTCATTTTCAGAGATCCTAGACCTTCCTATAAGAAGTTAGCCAAAAAGTAGCTTCGAAAAACGCTTAGGTTAAGTTCCAGAGTTGCATCTAATGTACCGAAGCTGGACTTAGACATAATTTCACTCTCACAACATTATGGCTGGTTGGAGACAGTCCGAACCACAAATACCGGGTCCATGGTTCTGGCCATATACTGGGGGGACGGGAACGACTCCCATTAACCTCTGACTATACCGGGGATACGCTTATCACAATGCCTTACTGGTCTGTGCTGAAGCAGGGCATTCTGGCATCAAAGTAGCTTGACTTTTATTAGTGAGCCTGGTTACCCCCTCTCGGAACCACAGACTTAGAAATCGCAAGCTCATATACAGTGCATAAAATATATTTATATATATACCCTTATACACCATTTAAATTAAAAATATCACAAAATTCTTCTAAGTCCCTCGGGAAGAGTGAAAGACGCGCACGTTCATTTTCAGAGCTCCTAGACCTTCCTATAAGAAGTTAGCCAAAAAGTAGCTTCGAAAAACGCTTAGGTTAAGTTTCAGAGGTACTTCTAATGTACCAAAGCTGGACTTAGACATAATTTCACTCTCACAACATTATGGCTGGTTGGAGACAGTCCGAACCACAAGTACCGGGTCCATGGTTCTGGGCGTATAATGGGGGGACGGGGACGACTCCCATTAACCCCTGACTATACCGGGGATACGCTTATCACAATGCCTTACTGGTCTGTGCTGAAGCAGGGCATTCTGGCATCCAAGTGGCTTGACCTTTATTAGTGAGCCTGGTTACCCCCTCTCGGAACCACAGACTTAGAAATCGCCAGCTCATATACATGCATAAAATAGATTTATATATATACCCTTATACATCATTTTAATAAAAAATATCACAAAATTCTTCTAAGTCCCTCGGGAAGAGTGAAAGACGCGCACGTTCATTTTCAGAGCTCCTAGACCTTCCTATAAGAAGTTAGCCAAAAAGTAGCTTCGAAAAACGCTTAGGTTAAGTTTCAGAGTTGCTTCTAATGTACCAAAGCTGGACTTAGACATAATTTCACTCTCACAACATTATGGCTGGTTGGAGACAGTCCGAACCACAAATACCGGGTCCATGGTTCTGGCCATATACTGGGGGGACGGGGACGACTCCCATTAACCTCTGACTATACCGGGGATACGCTTATCACAATGCCTTTCTGGTCTGTGCTGAAGCAGGGCATTCTGGCAGCCAATTGGCTTGAATTTTATTAGTGAGCCTGGTTACCCCCTCTCGGAACCACAGACTTAGAAATCGCCAGCTCATATACATGCATAAAATAGATTTATATATATACCCTTATACACCATTTTAATAAAAAATATCACAAAATTCTTCTAAGTCCCTCGGGAAGAGTGAAAGACGCGCACGTTCATTTTCAGAGCTCCTAGACCTTCCTATAAGAAGTTAGCCAAAAAGTAGCTTCGAAAAACGCTTAGGTTAAGTTTCAGAGTTGCATCTAATGTACCGAAGCTGGACTTAGACATAATTTCACTCTCACAACATTATGGCTGGTTGGAGACAGTCCGAACCACAAGTACCGGGTCCATGGTTCTGGGCGTATACTGGGGGGACGGGGACGACTCCCATTAACCTCTGACTATACCGGGGATACGCTTATCACAATGCCTTTCTGGTCTGTGCTGAAGCAGGGCATTCTGGCAGCCAATTGGCTTGACTTTTATTAGTGAGCCTGGTTACCCCCTCTAGGAACCACAGACTTAGAAATCGCCAGCTCATATACATGCATAACATATATTTATATATATACCCTTATACACCATTTTAATAAAAAATATCACAAAATTCTTCTAAGTCCCTCGGGAAGAGTGAAAGACGCGCACGTTCATTTTCAGAGCTCCTAGACATTCCTATAAGAAGTTAGCCAAAAAGTACCTTCGAAAAACGCTTAGGTTAAGTTTCAGAGTTGCTTCTAATGTACCGAAGCTGGACTTAGACATAATTTCACTCTCACAACATTATGGCTGGTTGGAGACAGTCCGAACCACAAATACCGGGTCCATGGTTCTGGCCATATACTGGGGGGACGGGGACGACTCCCATTAACCTCTGACTATACCGGGGATACGCTTATCACAATGCCTTTCTGGTCTGTGCTGAAGCAGGGCATTCTGGCAGCCAATTGGCTTGACTTTTATTAGTGAGCCTGGTTACCCCCTCTCGGAACCACAGACTTAGAAATCGCCAGCTCATATACATGCATAAAATATATTTATATATATACCCTTATACACCAATTTAATAAAAAATATCACAAAATTCTTCTATGTCCCTCGGGAAGAGTGAAAGACGCGCACATTCATTTTTAGAGCTCCTAGACCTTCCTATAAGAAGTTAGCCAAAAAGTAGCTTCGAAAAACGCTTAGGTTAAGTTTCAGAGTTGCATCTAATGTACCGAAGCTGGACTTAGACATAATTTCACTCTAACAACATTATGGCTGGTTGGAGACAGTCCGAACCACAAATACCGGGTCCATGGTTCTGGCCATATACTGGGGGGACGGGGACGACTCCCATTAACCTCTGACTATACCGGGGTTACGCTTATCACAATGCCTTTCTGGTCTGTGCTGAAGCAGGGCATTCTGGCAGCCAATTGGCTTGACTTTTATTAGTGAGCCTGGTTACCCCCTCTCGGAACCACAGACTTAGAAATCGCCAGCTCATATACATGCATAAAATATATTTATATATATACCCTTATACACCAATTTAATAAAAAATATCACAAAATTCTTCTATGTCCCTCGGGAAGAGTGAAAGACGCGCACATTCATTTTTAGAGCTCCTAGACCTTCCTATAAGAAGTTAGCCAAAAAGTAGCTTCGAAAAACGCTTAGGTTAAGTTTCAGAGTTGCTTCTAATGTACCAAAGCTGGACTTAGACATAATTTCACTCTCACAACATTATGGCTGGTTGGAGACAGTCCGAACCACAAATACCGGGTCCATGGTTCTGGCCATATACTGGGGGGACGGGGACGACTCCCATTAACCTCTGACTATACCGGGGATACGCTTATCACAATGCCTTTCTGGTCTGTGCTGAAGCAGGGCATTCTGGCAGCTAATTGGCTTGACTTTTATTAGTGAGCCTGGTTACCCCCTCTCGGAACCACAGACTTAGAAATCGCCAGCTCATATACATGCATAAAATATATTTATATATATACCCTTATACACCATTTTAATAAAAAATATCACAAAATTCTTCTAAGTCCCTCGGGAACGTACATTTTCAGAGCTCCTAGACCTTCCTATAAGAAGTTAGCCAAAAAGTATCTTCGAAAAACGCTTAGGTTAAGTTTCAGAGTTGCTTCTAATGTACCAAAGCTGGACTTAGACATAATTTCACTCTCACAACATTATGGCTGGTTGGAGACAGTCCGAACCACAATTACCGGGTCCATGGTTCTGGGCGTATACTGGGGGGACGGGGACGACTCCCATTAACCCCTGACTATACCGGGGATACGCTTATCACAATGCCTTTCTGGTCTGTGCTGAAGCAGGGCATTCTGGCAGCCAATTGGCTTGATTTTTATTATTGAGCCTGGTTACCCCCTCTCGGAACCACAGACTTAGAAATCGCCAGCTCATATACAGTGCATAAAATATATTTATATATATATACCCTTATACACCATTTTAATAAAAAATATCACAAAATTCTTCTAAGTCCCTCGGGAAGAGTGAAAGAAGCGCACGTTCATTTTCAGAGCTCCTAGACCTTCCTATAAGAAGTTAGCCAAAAAGTAGCTTCGAAAAACGCTTAGGTTAAGTTTCAGAGTTGCATCTAATGTACCGAAGCTGGACTTAGACATAATTTCACTCTCACAACATTATGGCTGGTTGGAGACATTCCGAACCACAAATACCGGGTCCATGGTTCTGGCCATATACTGGGGGGACGGGGACGACTCCCATTAACCCCTGACTATACCGGCGATATGCTTATCACAATGCCTTACTGGTCTGTGCTGAAGCAGGGCATTCTGGCAGCCAAGTGGCTTGACCTTTATTAGTGAGCCTGGTTACCCCCTCTCGGAACCACAGATTAGAAATCGCCAGCTCATATACAGTGCATAAAATATATTTATATATATACCCTTATACACCATTTTAATAAAAAATATCACAAAATTCTTCTAAGTCCCTCGGGAAGAGTGAAAGACGCGCACGTACATTTTCAGCGCTCCAAGACCTTCCTATAAGAAGTTAGCCAAAATGTATCTTCGAAAAACGCTTAGGTTAAGTTTCAGAGTTGCTTATAATGTACCAAAGCTGGACTTAGACATAATTTCACTCTCACAACATTATGGCTGGTTGGAGACAGTCCGAACCACAATTACCGGGTCCATGGTTCTGGGCGTATACTGGGGGGACGGGGACGACTCCCATTAACCCCTGACTATACCGGGGAAACGCTTATCACAATGCCTTTCTGGTCTGTGCTGAAGCAGGGCATTCTGGCAGCCAATTGGCTTGACTTTTATTAGTGAGCCTGGTTACCCCCTCTCGGAACCACAGACTTAGAAATCGCCAGCTCATATACAGTGCATAAAATATATTTATATATATACCCTTATACACCATTTTAATAAAAAATATCACAAAATTCTTCTAAGTCCCTCGGGAACGTACATTTTCAGAGCTCCTAGACCTTCCTATAAGAAGTTAGCCAAAAAGTATCTTCGAAAAACGCTTAGGTTAAGTTTCAGAGTTGCTTCTAATGTACCAAAGCTGGACTTAGACATAATTTCACTCTCACAACATTATGGCTGGTTGGAGACAGTCCGAACCACAAGTACTGGGTCCATGGTTCTGGGCGTATAATGGGGGGAAGGGGACGACTCCCATTAACCCCTGACTATACCGGCGATATGCTTATCACAATGCCTTACTGGTCTGTGCTGAAGCAGGGCATTCTGGCAGCCAAGTGGCTTGACCTTTATTAGTGAGCCTGGTTACCCCCTCTCGGAACCACAGATTAGAAATCGCCAGCTCATATACAGTGCATAAAATATATTTATATATATACCCTTATACACCATTTTAATAAAAAATATCACAAAATTCTTCTAAGTCCCTCGGGAAGAGTGAAAGACGCGCACGTACATTTTCAGCGCTCCTAGACCTTCCTATAAGAAGTTAGCCAAAATGTATCTTCGAAAAACGCTTAGGTTAAGTTTCAGAGTTGCTTATAATGTACCAAAGCTGGACTTAGACATAATTTCACTCTCACAACATTATGGCTGGTTGGAGACAGTCCGAACCACAATTACCGGGTCCATGGTTCTGGGCGTATACTGGGGGGACGGGGACGACTCCCATTAACCCCTGACTATACCGGGGATACGCTTATCACAATGCCTTACTGGTCTGTGCTGAAGCAGGGCATTCTGGCATCAAAGTAGCTTGACCTTTATTAGTGAGCCTGGTTACCCCCTCTCGGAACCACAGACTTAGAAATCGCCAGCTCATATACAGTGCATAAAATATATTTATATATATACCCTTATACACCATTTAAATTAAAAATATCACAAAATTCTTCTAAGTCCCTCGGGAAGAGTGAAAGACGCGCACGTTCATTTTCAGAGCTCCTAGACCTTCCTATAAGAAGTTAGCCAAAAAGTAGCTTCGAAAAACGCTTAGGTTAAGTTTCAGAGGTACTTCTAATGTACCAAAGCTGGACTTAGACATAATTTCACTCTCACAACATTATGGCTGGTTGGAGACAGTCCGAACCACAAGTACCGGGTCCATGGTTCTGGGCGTATAATGGGGGGACGGGGACGACTCCCATTAACCCCTGACTATACCGGGGATACGCTTATCACAATGCCTTACTGGTCTGTGCTGAAGCAGGGCATTCTGGCATCCAAGTGGCTTGACCTTTATTAGTGAGCCTGGTTACCCCCTCTCGGAACCACAGACTTAGAAATCGCCAGCTCATATACATGCATAAAATAGATTTATATATATACCCTTATACATCATTTTAATAAAAAATATCACAAAATTCTTCTAAGTCCCTCGGGAAGAGTGAAAGACGCGCACGTTCATTTTCAGAGCTCCTAGACCTTCCTATAAGAAGTTAGCCAAAAAGTAGCTTCGAAAAACGCTTAGGTTAAGTTTCAGAGTTGCTTCTAATGTACCAAAGCTGGACTTAGACATAATTTCACTCTCACAACATTATGGCTGGTTGGAGACAGTCCGAACCACAAATACCGGGTCCATGGTTCTGGCCATATACTGGGGGGACGGGGACGACTCCCATTAACCCCTGACTATACCGGGGATACGCTTATCACAATGCCTTTCTGGTCTGTGCTGAAGCAGGGCATTCTGGCAGCCAATTGGCTTGACTTTTATTAGTGAGCCTGGTTACCCCCTCTCGGAACCACAGACTTAGAAATCGCCAGCTCATATACAGTGCATAAAATATATTTATATATATACCCTTATACACCATTTTAATAAAAAATATCACAAAATTCTTCTAAGTCCCTCGGGAACATACATTTTCAGAGCTCCTAGACCTTCCTATAAGAAGTTAGCCAAAAAGTATCTTCGAAAAACGCTTAGGTTAAGTTTCAGAGTTGCTTCTAATGTACCAAAGCTGGACTTAGACATAATTTCACTCTCACAACATTATGGCTGGTTGGAGACAGTCCGAACCACAAGTACTGGGTCCATGGTTCTGGGCGTATAATGGGGGGAAGGGGACGACTCCCATTAACCCCTGACTATACCGGCGATATGCTTATCACAATGCCTTACTGGTCTGTGCTGAAGCAGGGCATTCTGGCAGCCAAGTGGCTTGACCTTTATTAGTGAGCCTGGTTACCCCCTCTCGGAACCACAGATTAGAAATCGCCAGCTCATATACAGTGCATAAAATATATTTATATATATACCCTTATACACCATTTTAATAAAAAATATCACAAAATTCTTCTAAGTCCCTCGGGAAGAGTGAAAGACGCGCACGTACATTTTCAGCGCTCCTAGACCTTCCTATAAGAAGTTAGCCAAAATGTATCTTCGAAAAACGCTTAGGTTAAGTTTCAGAGTTGCTTCTAATGTACCAAAGCTGGACTTAGACATAATTTCACTCTCACAACATTATGGCTGGTTGGAGACAGTCCGAACCACAAGTACTGGGTCCATGGTTCTGGGCGTATAATGGGGGGAAGGGGACGACTCCCATTAACCCCTGACTATACCGGCGATATGCTTATCACAATGCCTTTCTGGTCTGTGCTGAAGCAGGGCATTCTGGCAGCCAATTGGCTTGACTTTTATTAGTGAGCCTGGTTACCCCCTCTCGGAACCACAGACTTAGAAATCGCCAGCTCATATACAGTGCATAAAATATATTTATATATATACCCTTATACACCATTTTAATAAAAAATATCACAAAATTCTTCTAAGTCCCTCGGGAACATACATTTTCAGAGCTCCTAGACCTTCCTATAAGAAGTTAGCCAAAAAGTATCTTCGAAAAACGCTTAGGTTAAGTTTCAGAGTTGCTTCTAATGTACCAAAGCTGGACTTAGACATAATTTCACTCTCACAACATTATGGCTGGTTGGAGACAGTCCGAACCACAATTACCGGGTCCATGGTTCTGGGCGTATACTGGGGGGACGGGGACGACTCCCATTAACCCCTGACTATACCGGGGATACGCTTATCACAATGCCTTACTGGTCTGTGCTGAAGCAGGGCATTCTGGCATCAAAGTAGCTTGACCTTTATTAGTGAGCCTGGTTACCCCCTCTCGGAACCACAGACTTAGAAATCGCCAGCTCATATACAGTGCATAAAATATATTTATATATATACCCTTATACAACATTTTAATAAAAAATATCACAAAATTCTTCTAAGTCCCTCGGGAAGAGTGAAAGACGCGCACGTTCATTTTCAGAGCTCCTAGACCTTCCTATAAGAAGTTAGCCAAAAAGTAGCTTCGAAAAACGCTTAGGTTAAGTTTCAGAGTTGCTTCTAATGTACCAAAGCTGGACTTAGACATAATTTCACTCTCACAACATTATGGCTGGTTGGAGACAGTCCGAACCACAAATACCGGGTCCATGGTTCTGGCCATATACTGGGGGGACGGGGACGACTCCCATTAACCTCTGACTATACCGGGGATACGCTTATCACAATGCCTTTCTGGTCTGTGCTGAAGCAGGGCATTCTGGCAGCCAATTGGCTTGACTTTTATTAGTGAGCCTGGTTACCCCCTCTCGGAACCACAGACTTAGAAATCGCCAGCTCATATACATGCATAACATATATTTATATATATACCCTTATACACCATTTTAATAAAAAATATCACAAAATTCTTCTAAGTCCCTCGGGAAGAGTGAAAGACGCGCACGTTCATTTTCAGAGCTCCTAGACATTCCTATAAGAAGTTAGCCAAAAAGTACCTTCGAAAAACGCTTAGGTTAAGTTTCAGAGTTGCTTCTAATGTACCGAAGCTGGACTTAGACATAATTTCACTCTCACAACATTATGGCTGGTTGGAGACAGTCCGAACCACAAGTACTGGGTCCATGGTTCTGGGCGTATAATGGGGGGAAGGGGACGACTCCCATTAACCCCTGACTATACCGGCGATATGCTTATCACAATGCCTTACTGGTCTGTGCTGAAGCAGGGCATTCTGGCAGCCAAGTGGCTTGACCTTTATTAGTGAGCCTGGTTACCCCCTCTCGGAACCACAGATTAGAAATCGCCAGCTCATATACAGTGCATAAAATATATTTATATATATACCCTTATACACCATTTTAATAAAAAATATCACAAAATTCTTCTAAGTCCCTCGGGAAGAGTGAAAGACGCGCACGTACATTTTCAGCGCTCCTAGACCTTCCTATAAGAAGTTAGCCAAAATGTATCTTCGAAAAACGCTTAGGTTAAGTTTCAGAGTTGCTTATAATGTACCAAAGCTGGACTTAGACATAATTTCACTCTCACAACATTATGGCTGGTTGGAGACAGTCCGAACCACAATTACCGGGTCCATGGTTCTGGGCGTATACTGGGGGGACGGGGACGACTCCCATTAACCCCTGACTATACCGGGGATACGCTTATCACAATGCCTTACTGGTCTGTGCTGAAGCAGGGCATTCTGGCATCAAAGTAGCTTGACCTTTATTAGTGAGCCTGGTTACCCCCTCTCGGAACCACAGACTTAGAAATCGCCAGCTCATATACAGTGCATAAAATATATTTATATATATACCCTTATACAACATTTTAATAAAAAATATCACAAAATTCTTCTAAGTCACTCGGGAAGAGTGAAAGACGCGCACGTTCATTTTCAGAGCTCCTAGACATTCCTATAAGAAGTTAGCCAAAAAGTAGCTTCGAAAAACGCTTAGGTTAAGTTTCAGAGTTGCTTCTAATGTACCAAAGCTGGACTTAGACATAATTTCACTCTCACAACATTATGGCTGGTTGGAGACAGTCCGAACCACAAATACCGGGTCCATGGTTCTGGCCATATACTGGGGGGACGGGGACGACTCCCATTAACCTCTGACTATACCGGGGATACGCTTATCACAATGCCTTTCTGGTCTGTGCTGAAGCAGGGCATTCTGGCAGCCAATTGGCTTGACTTTTATTAGTGAGCCTGGTTACCCCCTCTCGGAACCACAGACTTAGAAATCGCCAGCTCATATACATGCATAACATATATTTATATATATACCCTTATACACCATTTTAATAAAAAATATCACAAAATTCTTCTAAGTCCCTCGGGAAGAGTGAAAGACGCGCACGTTCATTTTCAGAGCTCCTAGACATTCCTATAAGAAGTTAGCCAAAAAGTACCTTCGAAAAACGCTTAGGTTAAGTTTCAGAGTTGCTTCTAATGTACCGAAGCTGGACTTAGACATAATTTCACTCTCACAACATTATGGCTGGTTGGAGACAGTCCGAACCACAAGTACTGGGTCCATGGTTCTGGGCGTATAATGGGGGGAAGGGGACGACTCCCATTAACCCCTGACTATACCGGCGATATGCTTATCACAATGCCTTACTGGTCTGTGCTGAAGCAGGGCATTCTGGCAGCCAAGTGGCTTGACCTTTATTAGTGAGCCTGGTTACCCCCTCTCGGAACCACAGATTAGAAATCGCCAGCTCATATACAGTGCATAAAATATATTTATATATATACCCTTATACACCATTTTAATAAAAAATATCACAAAATTCTTCTAAGTCCCTCGGGAAGAGTGAAAGACGCGCACGTACATTTTCAGCGCTCCTAGACCTTCCTATAAGAAGTTAGCCAAAATGTATCTTCGAAAAACGCTTAGGTTAAGTTTCAGAGTTGCTTATAATGTACCAAAGCTGGACTTAGACATAATTTCACTCTCACAACATTATGGCTGGTTGGAGACAGTCCGAACCACAATTACCGGGTCCATGGTTCTGGGCGTATACTGGGGGGACGGGGACGACTCCCATTAACCCCTGACTATACCGGGGATACGCTTATCACAATGCCTTACTGGTCTGTGCTGAAGCAGGGCATTCTGGCATCAAAGTAGCTTGACCTTTATTAGTGAGCCTGGTTACCCCCTCTCGGAACCACAGACTTAGAAATCGCCAGCTCATATACAGTGCATAAAATATATTTATATATATACCCTTATACAACATTTTAATAAAAAATATCACAAAATTCTTCTAAGTCACTCGGGAAGAGTGAAAGACGCGCACGTTCATTTTCAGAGCTCCTAGACATTCCTATAAGAAGTTAGCCAAAAAGTAGCTTCGAAAAACGCTTAGGTTAAGTTTCAGAGTTGCTTCTAATGTACCAAAGCTGGACTTAGACATAATTTCACTCTCACAACATTATGGCTGGTTGGAGACAGTCCGAACCACAAATACCGGGTCCATGGTTCTGGCCATATACTGGGGGGACGGGGACGACTCCCATTAACCTCTGACTATACCGGGGATACGCTTATCACAATGCCTTTCTGGTCTGTGCTGAAGCAGGGCATTCTGGCAGCCAATTGGCTTGACTTTTATTAGTGAGCCTGGTTACCCCCTCTCGGAACCACAGACTTAGAAATCGCCAGCTCATATACATGCATAACATATATTTATATATATACCCTTATACACCATTTTAATAAAAAATATCACAAAATTCTTCTAAGTCCCTCGGGAAGAGTGAAAGACGCGCACGTTCATTTTCAGAGCTCCTAGACATTCCTATAAGAAGTTAGCCAAAAAGTACCTTCGAAAAACGCTTAGGTTAAGTTTCAGAGTTGCTTCTAATGTACCGAAGCTGGACTTAGACATAATTTCACTCTCACAACATTATGGCTGGTTGGAGACAGTCCGAACCACAAATACCGGGTCCATGGTTCTGGCCATATACTGGGGGGACGGGGACGACTCCCATTAACCTCTGACTATACCGGGGATACGCTTATCACAATGCCTTTCTGGTCTGTGCTGAAGCAGGGCATTCTGGCAGCCAATTGGCTTGACTTTTATTAGTGAGCCTGGTTACCCCCTCTCGGAACCACAGACTTAGAAATCGCCAGCTCATATACATGCATAAAATATATTTATATATATACCCTTATACACCAATTTAATAAAAAATATCACAAAATTCTTCTATGTCCCTCGGGAAGAGTGAAAGACGCGCACATTCATTTTTAGAGCTCCTAGACCTTCCTATAAGAAGTTAGCCAAAAAGTAGCTTCGAAAAACGCTTAGGTTAAGTTTCAGAGTTGCATCTAATGTACCGAAGCTGGACTTAGACATAATTTCACTCTAACAACATTATGGCTGGTTGGAGACAGTCCGAACCACAAATACCGGGTCCATGGTTCTGGCCATATACTGGGGGGACGGGGACGACTCCCATTAACCTCTGACTATACCGGGGTTACGCTTATCACAATGCCTTTCTGGTCTGTGCTGAAGCAGGGCATTCTGGCAGCCAATTGGCTTGACTTTTATTAGTGAGCCTGGTTACCCCCTCTCGGAACCACAGACTTAGAAATCGCCAGCTCATATTCATGCATAAAATATATTTATATATATACCCTTATACACCATTTTAATAAAAAATATCAAAAAATTCTTCTAAGTCCCTCGGGAAGAGTGAAAGACGCGCACGTTCATTTTTAGAGCTCCTAGACCTTCCTATAAGAAGTTAGCCAAAAAGTAGCTTCGAAAAACGCTTAGGTTAAGTTTCAGAGTTGCTTCTAATGTACCAAAGCTGGACTTAGACATAATTTCACTCTCACAACATTATGGCTGGTTGGAGACAGTCCGAACCACAAGTACTGGGTCCATGGTTCTGGGCGTATAATGGGGGGAAGGGGACGACTCCCATTAACCCCTGACTATACCGGCGATATGCTTATCACAATGCCTTACTGGTCTGTGCTGAAGCAGGGCATTCTGGCAGCCAAGTGGCTTGACCTTTATTAGTGAGCCTGGTTACCCCCTCTCGGAACCACAGATTAGAAATCGCCAGCTCATATACAGTGCATAAAATATATTTATATATATACCCTTATACACCATTTTAATAAAAAATATCACAAAATTCTTCTAAGTCCCTCGGGAAGAGTGAAAGACGCGCACGTACATTTTCAGCGCTCCTAGACCTTCCTATAAGAAGTTAGCCAAAATGTATCTTCGAAAAACGCTTAGGTTAAGTTTCAGAGTTGCTTATAATGTACCAAAGCTGGACTTAGACATAATTTCACTCTCACAACATTATGGCTGGTTGGAGACAGTCCGAACCACAATTACCGGGTCCATGGTTCTGGGCGTATACTGGGGGGACGGGGACGACTCCCATTAACCCCTGACTATACCGGGGATACGCTTATCACAATGCCTTACTGGTCTGTGCTGAAGCAGGGCATTCTGGCATCAAAGTAGCTTGACCTTTATTAGTGAGCCTGGTTACCCCCTCTCGGAACCACAGACTTAGAAATCGCCAGCTCATATACAGTGCATAAAATATATTTATATATATACCCTTATACAACATTTTAATAAAAAATATCACAAAATTCTTCTAAGTCACTCGGGAAGAGTGAAAGACGCGCACGTTCATTTTCAGAGCTCCTAGACCTTCCTATAAGAAGTTAGCCAAAAAGTAGCTTCGAAAAACGCTTAGGTTAAGTTTCAGAGTTGCTTCTAATGTACCAAAGCTGGACTTAGACATAATTTCACTCTCACAACATTATGGCTGGTTGGAGACAGTCCGAACCACAAATACCGGGTCCATGGTTCTGGCCATATACTGGGGGGACGGGGACGACTCCCATTAACCTCTGACTATACCGGGGATACGCTTATCACAATGCCTTTCTGGTCTGTGCTGAAGCAGGGCATTCTGGCAGCCAATTGGCTTGACTTTTATTAGTGAGCCTGGTTACCCCCTCTCGGAACCACAGACTTAGAAATCGCCAGCTCATATACATGCATAACATATATTTATATATATACCCTTATACACCATTTTAATAAAAAATATCACAAAATTCTTCTAAGTCCCTCGGGAAGAGTGAAAGACGCGCACGTTCATTTTCAGAGCTCCTAGACATTCCTATAAGAAGTTAGCCAAAAAGTACCTTCGAAAAACGCTTAGGTTAAGTTTCAGAGTTGCTTCTAATGTACCGAAGCTGGACTTAGACATAATTTCACTCTCACAACATTATGGCTGGTTGGAGACAGTCCGAACCACAAATACCGGGTCCATGGTTCTGGCCATATACTGGGGGGACGGGGACGACTCCCATTAACCTCTGACTATACCGGGGATACGCTTATCACAATGCCTTTCTGGTCTGTGCTGAAGCAGGGCATTCTGGCAGCCAATTGGCTTGACTTTTATTAGTGAGCCTGGTTACCCCCTCTCGGAACCACAGACTTAGAAATCGCCAGCTCATATACATGCATAAAATATATTTAAATATATACCCTTATACACCAATTTAATAAAAAATATCACAAAATTCTTCTATGTCCCTCGGGAAGAGTGAAAGACGCGCACATTCATTTTTAGAGCTCCTAAACCTTCCTATAAGAAGTTAGCCAAAAAGTAGCTTCGAAAAACGCTTAGGTTAAGTTTCAGAGTTGCATCTAATGTACCGAAGCTGGACTTAGACATAATTTCACTCTAACAACATTATGGCTGGTTGGAGACAGTCCGAACCACAAATACCGGGTCCATGGTTCTGGCCATATACTGGGGGGACGGGGACGACTCCCATTAACCTCTGACTATACCGGGGTTACGCTTATCACAATGCCTTTCTGGTCTGTGCTGAAGCAGGGCATTCTGGCAGCCAATTGGCTTGACTTTTATTAGTGAGCCTGGTTACCCCCTCTCGGAACCACAGACTTAGAAATCGCCAGCTCATATTCATGCATAAAATATATTTATATATATACCCTTATACACCATTTTAATAAAAAATATCAAAAAATTCTTCTAAGTCCCTCGGGAAGAGTGAAAGACGCGCACGTTCATTTTTAGAGCTCCTAGACCTTCCTATAAGAAGTTAGCCAAAAAGTAGCTTCGAAAAACGCTTAGGTTAAGTTTCAGAGTTGCTTCTAATGTACCAAAGCTGGACTTAGACATAATTTCACTCTCACAACATTATGGCTGGTTGGAGACAGTCCGAACCACAAGTACCGGGTCCATGGTTCTGGGCGTATAATGGGGGGACGGGGACGACTCCCATTAACCCCTGACTATACCGGGGATACGCTTATCACAATGCCTTACTGGTCTGTGCTGAAGCAGGGCATTCTGGCATCCAAGTGGCTTGACCTTTATTAGTGAGCCTGGTTACCCCCTCTCGGAACCACAGACTTAGAAATCGCCAGCTCATATACATGCATAAAATAGATTTATATATATACCCTTATACACCATTTTAATAAAAAATATCACAAAATTCTTCTAAGTCCCTCGGGAAGAGTGAAAGACGCGCACGTTCATTTTCAGAGCTCCTAGACCTTCCTATAAGAAGTTAGCCAAAAAGTACCTTCGAAAAACGCTTAGGTTAAGTTTCAGAGTTGCTTCTAATGTACCAAAGCTGGACTTAGACATAATTTCACTCTCACAACATTATGGCTGGTTGGAGACAGTCCGAACCACAAATACCGGGTCCATGGTTCTGGCCATATACTGGGGGGACGGGGACGACTCCCATTAACCTCTGACTATACCGGGGATACGCTTATCACAATGCCTTTCTGGTCTGTGCTGAAGCAGGGCATTCTGGCAGCTAATTGGCTTGACTTTTATTAGTGAGCCTGGTTACCCCCTCTCGGAACCACAGACTTAGAAATCGCCAGCTCATATACATGCATAAAATATATTTATATATATACCCTTATACACCATTTTAATAAAAAATATCACAAAATTCTTCTAAGTCCCTCGGGAAGAGTGAAAGACGCGCACGTTCATTTTCAGAGCTCCTAGACCTTCCTATAAGAAGTTAGCCAAAAAGTAGCTTCGAAAAACGCTTAGGTTAAGTTCCAGAGTTGCATCTAATGTACCGAAGCTGGACTTAGACATAATTTCACTCTCACAACATTATGGCTGGTTGGAGACAGTCCGAACCACAAATACCGGGTCCATGGTTCTGGCCATATACTGGGGGGACGGGAACGACTCCCATTAACCCCTGACTATACCGGGGATACGCTTATCACAATGCCTTTCTGGTCTGTGCTGAAGCAGGGCATTCTGGCAGCCAATTGGCTTGACATTTATTAGTGAGCCTGGTTACCCCCTCTCGGAACCACAGACTTAGAAATCGCCAGCTCATATACATGCATAACATATATTTATATATATACCCTTATACACCATTTTAATAACAAATATCACAAAATTCTTCTAAGTCCCTCGGGAAGAGTGAAAGACGCGCACGTTCATTTTCAGAGCTCCTAGACATTCCTATAAGAAGTTAGCCAAAAAGTACCTTCGAAAAACGCTTAGGTTAAGTTTCAGAGTTGCTTCTAATGTACCGAAGCTGGACTTGACATAATTTCACTCTCACAACATTATGGCTGGTTGGAGACAGTCCGAACCACAAATACCGGGTCCATGGTTCTGGCCATATACTGGGGGGACGGGGACGACTCCCATTAACCTCTGACTATACCGGGGATACGCTTATCACAATGCCTTTCTGGTCTGTGCTGAAGCAGGGCATTCTGGCAGCCAATTGGCTTGACTTTTATTAGTGAGCCTGGTTACCCCCTCTCGGAACCACAGACTTAGAAATCGCCAGCTCATATTCATGCATAAAATATATTTATATATATACCCTTATACACCATTTTAATAAAAAATATCACAAAATTCTTCTAAGTCCCTCGGGAAGAGTGAAAGACGCGCACGTTCATTTTCAGAGCTCCTAGACATTCCTATAAGAAGTTAGCCAAAAAGTACCTTCGAAAAACGCTTAGGTTAAGTTTCAGAGTTGCTTCTAATGTACCGAAGCTGGACTTAGACATAATTTCACTCTCACAACATTATGGCTGGTTGGAGACAGTCCGAACCACAAATACCGGGTCCATGGTTCTGGCCATATACTGGGGGGACGGGGACGACTCCCATTAACCTCTGACTATACCGGGGATACGCTTATCACAATGCCTTTCTGGTCTGTGCTGAAGCAGGGCATTCTGGCAGCCAATTGGCTTGACTTTTATTAGTGAGCCTGGTTACCCCCTCTCGGAACCACAGACTTAGAAATCGCCAGCTCATATACATGCATAACATATATTTATATATACCCTTATACACCATTTTAATAAAAAATATCACAAAATTCTTCTAAGTCCCTCGGGAAGAGTGAAAGACGCGCACGTTCATTTTCAGAGCTCCTAGACATTCCTATAAGAAGTTAGCCAAAAAGTACCTTCGAAAAACGCTTAGGTTAAGTTTCAGAGTTGCTTCTAATGTACCGAAGCTGGACTTGACATAATTTCACTCTCACAACATTATGGCTGGTTGGAGACAGTCCGAACCACAAATACCGGGTCCATGGTTCTGGCCATATACTGGGGGGACGGGGACGACTCCCATTAACCTCTGACTATACCGGGGATACGCTTATCACAATGCCTTTCTGGTCTGTGCTGAAGCAGGGCATTCTGGCAGCCAATTGGCTTGACTTTTATTAGTGAGCCTGGTTACCCCCTCTCGGAACCACAGACTTAGAAATCGCCAGCTCATATACATGCATAAAATATATTTATATATATACCCTTATACACCATTTTAATAAAAAATATCACAAAATTCTTCTAAGTCCCTCGGGAAGAGTGAAAGACGCGCACGTTCATTTTCAGAGCTCCTAGACCTTCCTATAAGAAGTTAGCCAAAAAGTAGCTTCGAAAAACGCTTAGGTTAAGTTCCAGAGTTGTATCTAATGTACCGAAGCTGGACTTAGACATAATTTCACTCTCACAACATTATGGCTGGTTGGAGACAGTCCGAACCACAAATACCGGGTCCATGGTTCTGGCCATATACTGGGGGGACGGGAACGACTCCCATTAACCCCTGACTATACCGGGGATACGCTTATCACAATGCCTTTCTGGTCTGTGCTGAAGCAGGGCATTCTGGCAGCCAATTGGCTTGACTTTTATTAGTGAGCCTGGTTACCCCCTCTCGGAACCACAGACTTAGAAATCGCCAGCTCATATACATGCATAACATATATTTATATATATACCCTTATACACCATTTTAATAACAAATATCACAAAATTCTTCTAAGTCCCTCGGGAAGAGTGAAAGACGCGCACGTTCATTTTCAGAGCTCCTAGACATTCCTATAAGAAGTTAGCCAAAAAGTACCTTCGAAAAACGCTTAGGTTAAGTTTCAGAGTTGCTTCTAATGTACCGAAGCTGGACTTGACATAATTTCACTCTCACAACATTATGGCTGGTTGGAGACAGTCCGAACCACAAATACCGGGTCCATGGTTCTGGCCATATACTGGGGGGACGGGGACGACTCCCATTAACCTCTGACTATACCGGGGATACGCTTATCACAATGCCTTTCTGGTCTGTGCTGAAGCAGGGCATTCTGGCAGCCAATTGGCTTGACTTTTATTAGTGAGCCTGGTTACCCCCTCTCGGAACCACAGACTTAGAAATCGCCAGCTCATATTCATGCATAAAATATATTTATATATATACCCTTATACACCATTTTAATAAAAAATATCACAAAATTCTTCTAAGTCCCTCGGGAAGAGTGAAAGACGCGCACGTTCATTTTCAGAGCTCCTAGACATTCCTATAAGAAGTTAGCCAAAAAGTACCTTCGAAAAACGCTTAGGTTAAGTTTCAGAGTTGCTTCTAATGTACCGAAGCTGGACTTAGACATAATTTCACTCTCACAACATTATGGCTGGTTGGAGACAGTCCGAACCACAAATACCGGGTCCATGGTTCTGGCCATATACTGGGGGGACGGGGACGACTCCCATTAACCTCTGACTATACCGGGGATACGCTTATCACAATGCCTTTCTGGTCTGTGCTGAAGCAGGGCATTCTGGCAGCCAATTGGCTTGACTTTTATTAGTGAGCCTGGTTACCCCCTCTCGGAACCACAGACTTAGAAATCGCCAGCTCATATACATGCATAACATATATTTATATATACCCTTATACACCATTTTAATAAAAAATATCACAAAATTCTTCTAAGTCCCTCGGGAAGAGTGAAAGACGCGCACGTTCTTTTTCAGAGCTCCTAGACATTCCTATAAGAAGTTAGCCAAAAAGTACCTTCGAAAAACGCTTAGGTTAAGTTTCAGAGTTGCTTCTAATGTACCGAAGCTGGACTTGACATAATTTCACTCTCACAACATTATGGCTGGTTGGAGACAGTCCGAACCACAAATACCGGGTCCATGGTTCTGGCCATATACTGGGGGGACGGGGACGACTCCCATTAACCTCTGACTATACCGGGGATACGCTTATCACAATGCCTTTCTGGTCTGTGCTGAAGCAGGGCATTCTGGCAGCCAATTGGCTTGACTTTTATTAGTGAGCCTGGTTACCCCCTCTCGGAACCACAGACTTAGAAATCGCCAGCTCATATACATGCATAAAATATATTTATATATATACCCTTATACACCAATTTAATAAAAAATATCACAAAATTCTTCTATGTCCCTCGGGAAGAGTGAAAGACGCGCACATTCATTTTTAGAGCTCCTAGACCTTCCTATAAGAAGTTAGCCAAAAAGTAGCTTCGAAAAACGCTTAGGTTAAGTTTCAGAGTTGCATCTAATGTACCGAAGCTGGACTTAGACATAATTTCACTCTAACAACATTATGGCTGGTTGGAGACAGTCCGAACCACAAATACCGGGTCCATGGTTCTGGCCATATACTGGGGGGACGGGGACGACTCCCATTAACCTCTGACTATACCGGGGTTACGCTTATCACAATGCCTTTCTGGTCTGTGCTGAAGCAGGGCATTCTGGCAGCCAATTGGCTTGACTTTTATTAGTGAGCCTGGTTACCCCCTCTCGGAACCACAGACTTAGAAATCGCCAGCTCATATTCATGCATAAAATATATTTATATATATACCCTTATACACCATTTTAATAAAAAATATCACAAAATTCTTCTAAGTCCCTCGGGAAGAGTGAAAGACGCGCACGTTCATTTTTAGAGCTCCTAGACCTTCCTATAAGAAGTTAGCCAAAAAGTAGCTTCGAAAAACGCTTAGGTTAAGTTTCAGAGTTGCTTCTAATGTACCAAAGCTGGACTTAGACATAATTTCACTCTCACAACATTATGGCTGGTTGGAGACAGTCCGAACCACAAGTACCGGGTCCATGGTTCTGGGCGTATAATGGGGGGACGGGGACGACTCCCATTAACCCCTGACTATACCGGGGATACGCTTATCACAATGCCTTACTGGTCTGTGCTGAAGCAGGGCATTCTGGCATCCAAGTGGCTTGACCTTTATTAGTGAGCCTGGTTACCCCCTCTCGGAACCACAGACTTAGAAATCGCCAGCTCATATACATGCATAAAATAGATTTATATATATACCCTTATACACCATTTTAATAAAAAATATCACAAAATTCTTCTAAGTCCCTCGGGAAGAGTGAAAGACGCGCACGTTCATTTTCAGAGCTCCTAGACCTTCCTATAAGAAGTTAGCCAAAAAGTACTTTCGAAAAACGCTTAGGTTAAGTTTCAGAGTTGCTTCTAATGTACCAAAGCTGGACTTAGACATAATTTCACTCTCACAACATTATGGCTGGTTGGAGACAGTCCGAACCACAAATACCGGGTCCATGGTTCTGGCCATATACTGGGGGGACGGGGACGACTCCCATTAACCTCTGACTATACCGGGGATACGCTTATCACAATGCCTTTCTGGTCTGTGCTGAAGCAGGGCATTCTGGCAGCTAATTGGCTTGACTTTTATTAGTGAGCCTGGTTACCCCCTCTCGGAACCACAGACTTAGAAATCGCCAGCTCATATACATGCATAAAATATATTTATATATATACCCTTATACACCATTTTAATAAAAAATATCACAAAATTCTTCTAAGTCCCTCGGGAAGAGTGAAAGACGCGCACGTACATTTTCAGCGCTCCTAGACCTTCCTATAAGAAGTTAGCCAAAATGTATCTTCGAAAAACGCTTAGGTTAAGTTTCAGAGTTGCTTATAATTTACCAAAGCTGGACTTAGACATAATTTCACTCTCACAACATTATGGCTGGTTGGAGACAGTCCGAACCACAATTACCGGGTCCATGGTTCTGGGCGTATACTGGGGGGACGGGGACGACTCCCATTAACCCCTGACTATACCGGGGATACGCTTATCACAATGCCTTTCTGGTCTGTGCTGAAGCAGGGCATTCTGGCAGCCAAGTGGCTTGACCTTTATTAGTGAGCCTGGTTACCCCCTCTCGGAACCACAGACTTAGAAATCGCCAGCTCATATACAGTGCATAAAATAAATTTATATATATACCCTTATACACCATTTTAATAAAAAATATCACAAAATTCTTCTAAGTCCCTCGGGAAGAGTGAAAGACGCGCACGTTCATTTTCAGAGCTCCTAGACCTTCCTATAAGAAGTTAGCCAAAAAGTAGCTTCGAAAAACGCTTAGGTTAAGTTCCAGAGTTGCATCTAATGTACCGAAGCTGGACTTAGACATAATTTCACTCTCACAACATTATGGCTGGTTGGAGACAGTCCGAACCACAAATACCGGGTCCATGGTTCTGGCCATATACTGGGGGGACGGGGACGACTCCCATTAACCTCTGACTATACCGGGGATACGCTTATCACAATGCCTTTCTGGTCTGTGCTGAAGCAGGGCATTCTGGCAGCCAATTGGCTTGACTTTTATTAGTGAGCCTGGTTACCCCCTCTCGGAACCACAGACTTAGAAATCGCCAGCTCATATACATGCATAACATATATTTATATATACCCTTATACACCATTTTAATAAAAAATATCACAAAATTCTTCTAAGTCCCTCGGGAAGAGTGAAAGACGCGCACGTTCTTTTTCAGAGCTCCTAGACATTCCTATAAGAAGTTAGCCAAAAAGTACCTTCGAAAAACGCTTAGGTTAAGTTTCAGAGTTGCTTCTAATGTACCGAAGCTGGACTTGACATAATTTCACTCTCACAACATTATGGCTGGTTGGAGACAGTCCGAACCACAAATACCGGGTCCATGGTTCTGGCCATATACTGGGGGGACGGGGACGACTCCCATTAACCTCTGACTATACCGGGGATACGCTTATCACAATGCCTTTCTGGTCTGTGCTGAAGCAGGGCATTCTGGCAGCCAATTGGCTTGACTTTTATTAGTGAGCCTGGTTACCCCCTCTCGGAACCACAGACTTAGAAATCGCCAGCTCATATACATGCATAAAATATATTTATATATATACCCTTATACACCAATTTAATAAAAAATATCACAAAATTCTTCTATGTCCCTCGGGAAGAGTGAAAGACGCGCACATTCATTTTTAGAGCTCCTAGACCTTCCTATAAGAAGTTAGCCAAAAAGTAGCTTCGAAAAACGCTTAGGTTAAGTTTCAGAGTTGCATCTAATGTACCGAAGCTGGACTTAGACATAATTTCACTCTAACAACATTATGGCTGGTTGGAGACAGTCCGAACCACAAATACCGGGTCCATGGTTCTGGCCATATACTGGGGGGACGGGGACGACTCCCATTAACCTCTGACTATACCGGGGTTACGCTTATCACAATGCCTTTCTGGTCTGTGCTGAAGCAGGGCATTCTGGCAGCCAATTGGCTTGACTTTTATTAGTGAGCCTGGTTACCCCCTCTCGGAACCACAGACTTAGAAATCGCCAGCTCATATTCATGCATAAAATATATTTATATATATACCCTTATACACCATTTTAATAAAAAATATCACAAAATTCTTCTAAGTCCCTCGGGAAGAGTGAAAGACGCGCACGTTCATTTTTAGAGCTCCTAGACCTTCCTATAAGAAGTTAGCCAAAAAGTAGCTTCGAAAAACGCTTAGGTTAAGTTTCAGAGTTGCTTCTAATGTACCAAAGCTGGACTTAGACATAATTTCACTCTCACAACATTATGGCTGGTTGGAGACAGTCCGAACCACAAGTACCGGGTCCATGGTTCTGGGCGTATAATGGGGGGACGGGGACGACTCCCATTAACCCCTGACTATACCGGGGATACGCTTATCACAATGCCTTACTGGTCTGTGCTGAAGCAGGGCATTCTGGCATCCAAGTGGCTTGACCTTTATTAGTGAGCCTGGTTACCCCCTCTCGGAACCACAGACTTAGAAATCGCCAGCTCATATACATGCATAAAATAGATTTATATATATACCCTTATACACCATTTTAATAAAAAATATCACAAAATTCTTCTAAGTCCCTCGGGAAGAGTGAAAGACGCGCACGTTCATTTTCAGAGCTCCTAGACCTTCCTATAAGAAGTTAGCCAAAAAGTACTTTCGAAAAACGCTTAGGTTAAGTTTCAGAGTTGCTTCTAATGTACCAAAGCTGGACTTAGACATAATTTCACTCTCACAACATTATGGCTGGTTGGAGACAGTCCGAACCACAAATACCGGGTCCATGGTTCTGGCCATATACTGGGGGGACGGGGACGACTCCCATTAACCTCTGACTATACCGGGGATACGCTTATCACAATGCCTTTCTGGTCTGTGCTGAAGCAGGGCATTCTGGCAGCTAATTGGCTTGACTTTTATTAGTGAGCCTGGTTACCCCCTCTCGGAACCACAGACTTAGAAATCGCCAGCTCATATACATGCATAAAATATATTTATATATATACCCTTATACACCATTTTAATAAAAAATATCACAAAATTCTTCTAAGTCCCTCGGGAAGAGTGAAAGACGCGCACGTACATTTTCAGCGCTCCTAGACCTTCCTATAAGAAGTTAGCCAAAATGTATCTTCGAAAAACGCTTAGGTTAAGTTTCAGAGTTGCTTATAATTTACCAAAGCTGGACTTAGACATAATTTCACTCTCACAACATTATGGCTGGTTGGAGACAGTCCGAACCACAATTACCGGGTCCATGGTTCTGGGCGTATACTGGGGGGACGGGGACGACTCCCATTAACCCCTGACTATACCGGGGATACGCTTATCACAATGCCTTTCTGGTCTGTGCTGAAGCAGGGCATTCTGGCAGCCAAGTGGCTTGACCTTTATTAGTGAGCCTGGTTACCCCCTCTCGGAACCACAGACTTAGAAATCGCCAGCTCATATACAGTGCATAAAATAAATTTATATATATACCCTTATACACCATTTTAATAAAAAATATCACAAAATTCTTCTAAGTCCCTCGGGAAGAGTGAAAGACGCGCACGTTCATTTTCAGAGCTCCTAGACCTTCCTATAAGAAGTTAGCCAAAAAGTAGCTTCGAAAAACGCTTAGGTTAAGTTCCAGAGTTGCATCTAATGTACCGAAGCTGGACTTAGACATAATTTCACTCTCACAACATTATGGCTGGTTGGAGACAGTCCGAACCACAAATACCGGGTCCATGTTTCTGGCCATATACTGGGGGGACGGGAACGACTCCCATTAACCCCTGACTATACCGGGGATACGCTTATCACAATGCCTTTCTGGTCTGTGCTGAAGCAGGGCATTCTGGCAGCCAATTGGCTTGACTTTTATTAGTGAGCCTGGTTACCCCCTCTCGGAACCACAGACTTAGAAATCGCCAGCTCATATTCATGCATAAAATATATTTATATATATACCCTTATACACCATTTTAATAAAAAATATCACAAAATTCTTCTAAGTCCCTCGGGAAGAGTGAAAGACGCGCACGTTCATTTTCAGAGCTCCTAGACATTCCTATAAGAAGTTAGCCAAAAAGTACCTTCGAAAAACGCTTAGGTTAAGTTTCAGAGTTGCTTCTAATGTACCGAAGCTGGACTTAGACATAATTTCACTCTCACAACATTATGGCTGGTTGGAGACAGTCCGAACCACAAATACCGGGTCCATGGTTCTGGCCATATACTGGGGGGACGGGGACGACTCCCATTAACCTCTGACTATACTGGGGATACGCTTATCACAATGCCTTTCTGGTCTGTGCTGAAGCAGGGCATTCTGGCAGCCAATTGGCTTGACTTTTATTAGTGAGCCTGGTTACCCCCTCTCGGAACCACAGACTTAGAAATCGCCAGCTCATATACATGCATAACATATATTTATATATACCCTTATACACCATTTTAATAAAAAATATCACAAAATTCTTCTAAGTCCCTCGGGAAGAGTGAAAGACGCGCACGTTCATTTTCAGAGCTCCTAGACATTCCTATAAGAAGTTAGCCAAAAAGTACCTTCGAAAAACGCTTAGGTTAAGTTTCAGAGTTGCTTCTAATGTACCGAAGCTGGACTTAGACATAATTTCACTCTCACAACATTATGGCTGGTTGGAGACAGTCCGAACCACAAATACCGGGTCCATGGTTCTGGCCATATACTGGGGGGACGGGGACGACTCCCATTAACCTCTGACTATACCGGGGATACGCTTATCACAATGCCTTTCTGGTCTGTGCTGAAGCAGGGCATTCTGGCAGCCAATTGGCTTGACTTTTATTAGTGAGCCTGGTTACCCCCTCTCGGAACCACAGACTTAGAAATCGCCAGCTCATATACATGCATAAAATATATTTATATATATACCCTTATACACCAATTTAATAAAAAATATCACAAAATTCTTCTATGTCCCTCGGGAAGAGTGAAAGACGCGCACATTCATTTTTAGAGCTCCTAGACCTTCCTATAAGAAGTTAGCCAAAAAGTAGCTTCGAAAAACGCTTAGGTTAAGTTTCAGAGTTGCATCTAATGTACCGAAGCTGGACTTAGACATAATTTCACTCTAACAACATTATGGCTTGTTGGAGACAGTCCGAACCACAAATACCGGGTCCATGGTTCTGGCCATATACTGGGGGGACGGGGACGACTCCCATTAACCTCTGACTATACCGGGGTTACGCTTATCACAATGCCTTTCTGGTCTGTGCTGAAGCAGGGCATTCTGGCAGCCAATTGGCTTGACTTTTATTAGTTAGCCTGGTTACCCCCTCTCGGAACCACAGACTTAGAAATCGCCAGCTCATATTCATGCATAAAATATATTTATATATATACCCTTATACACCATTTTAATAAAAAATATCACAAAATTCTTCTAAGTCCCTCGGGAAGAGTGAAAGACGCGAACGTTCATTTTCAGAGCTCCTAGACCTTCCTATAAGAAGTTAGCCAAAAAGTAGCTTCGAAAAACGCTTAGGTTAAGTTCCAGAGTTGCATCTAATGTACCGAAGCTGGACTTAGACATAATTTCACTCTCACAACATTATGGCTGGTTGGAGACAGTCCGAACCACAAATACCGGGTCCATGTTTCTGGCCATATACTGGGGGGACGGGAACGACTCCCATTAACCCCTGACTATACCGGGGATACGCTTATCACAATGCCTTTCTGGTCTGTGCTGAAGCAGGGCATTCTGGCAGCCAATTGGCTTGACTTTTATTAGTGAGCCTGGTTACCCCCTCTCGGAACCACAGACTTAGAAATCGCCAGCTCATATTCATGCATAAAATATATTTATATATATACCCTTATACACCATTTTAATAAAAAATATCACAAAATTCTTCTAAGTCCCTCGGGAAGAGTGAAAGACGCGCACGTTCATTTTCAGAGCTCCTAGACATTCCTATAAGAAGTTAGCCAAAAAGTACCTTCGAAAAACGCTTAGGTTAAGTTTCAGAGTTGCTTCTAATGTACCGAAGCTGGACTTAGACATAATTTCACTCTCACAACATTATGGCTGGTTGGAGACAGTCCGAACCACAAATACCGGGTCCATGGTTCTGGCCATATACTGGGGGGACGGGGACGACTCCCATTAACCTCTGACTATACTGGGGATACGCTTATCACAATGCCTTTCTGGTCTGTGCTGAAGCAGGGCATTCTGGCAGCCAATTGGCTTGACTTTTATTAGTGAGCCTGGTTACCCCCTCTCGGAACCACAGACTTAGAAATCGCCAGCTCATATACATGCATAACATATATTTATATATACCCTTATACACCATTTTAATAAAAAATATCACAAAATTCTTCTAAGTCCCTCGGGAAGAGTGAAAGACGCGCACGTTCATTTTCAGAGCTCCTAGACATTCCTATAAGAAGTTAGCCAAAAAGTACCTTCGAAAAACGCTTAGGTTAAGTTTCAGAGTTGCTTCTAATGTACCGAAGCTGGACTTAGACATAATTTCACTCTCACAACATTATGGCTGGTTGGAGACAGTCCGAACCACAAATACCGGGTCCATGGTTCTGGCCATATACTGGGGGGACGGGGACGACTCCCATTAACCTCTGACTATACCGGGGATACGCTTATCACAATGCCTTTCTGGTCTGTGCTGAAGCAGGGCATTCTGGCAGCCAATTGGCTTGACTTTTATTAGTGAGCCTGGTTACCCCCTCTCGGAACCACAGACTTAGAAATCGCCAGCTCATATACATGCATAAAATATATTTATATATATACCCTTATACACCAATTTAATAAAAAATATCACAAAATTCTTCTATGTCCCTCGGGAAGAGTGAAAGACGCGCACATTCATTTTTAGAGCTCCTAGACCTTCCTATAAGAAGTTAGCCAAAAAGTAGCTTCGAAAAACGCTTAGGTTAAGTTTCAGAGTTGCATCTAATGTACCGAAGCTGGACTTAGACATAATTTCACTCTAACAACATTATGGCTTGTTGGAGACAGTCCGAACCACAAATACCGGGTCCATGGTTCTGGCCATATACTGGGGGGACGGGGACGACTCCCATTAACCTCTGACTATACCGGGGTTACGCTTATCACAATGCCTTTCTGGTCTGTGCTGAAGCAGGGCATTCTGGCAGCCAATTGGCTTGACTTTTATTAGTTAGCCTGGTTACCCCCTCTCGGAACCACAGACTTAGAAATCGCCAGCTCATATTCATGCATAAAATATATTTATATATATACCCTTATACACCATTTTAATAAAAAATATCACAAAATTCTTCTAAGTCCCTCGGGAAGAGTGAAAGACGCGCACGTTCATTTTTAGAGCTCCTTGACCTTCCTATAAGAAGTTAGCCAAAAAGTAGCTTCGAAAAACGCTTAGGTTAAGTTTCAGAGTTGCTTCTAATGTACCAAAGCTGGACTTAGACATAATTTCACTCTCACAACATTATGGCTGGTTGGAGACAGTCCGAACCACAAGTACCGGGTCCATGGTTCTGGGCGTATAATGGGGGGACGGGGACGACTCCCATTAACCCCTGACTATACCGGGGATACGCTTATCACAATGCCTTACTGGTCTGTGCTGAAGCAGGGCATTCTGGCATCCAAGTGGCTTGACCTTTATTAGTGAGCCTGGTTACCCCCTCTCGGAACCACAGACTTAGAAATCGCCAGCTCATATACATGCATAAAATAGATTTATATATATACCCTTATACACCATTTTAATAAAAAATATCACAAAATTCTTCTAAGTCCCTCGGGAAGAGTGAAAGACGCGCACGTACATTTTCAGCGCTCCTAGACCTTCCTATAAGAAGTTAGCCAAAATGTATCTTCGAAAAACGCTTAGGTTAAGTTTCAGAGTTGCTTATAATTTACCAAAGCTGGACTTAGACATAATTTCACTCTCACAACATTATGGCTGGTTGGAGACAGTCCGAACCACAATTACCGGGTCCATGGTTCTGGGCGTATACTGGGGGGACGGGGACGACTCCCATTAACCCCTGACTATACCGGGGATACGCTTATCACAATGCCTTTCTGGTCTGTGCTGAAGCAGGGCATTCTGGCAGCCAAGTGGCTTGACCTTTATTAGTGAGCCTGGTTACCCCCTCTCGGAACCACAGACTTAGAAATCGCCAGCTCATATACAGTGCATAAAATAAATTTATATATATACCCTTATACACCATTTTAATAAAAAATATCACAAAATTCTTCTAAGTCCCTCGGGAAGAGTGAAAGACGCGCACGTTCATTTTCAGAGCTCCTAGACCTTCCTATAAGAAGTTAGCCAAAAAGTAGCTTCGAAAAACGCTTAGGTTAAGTTCCAGAGTTGCATCTAATGTACCGAAGCTGGACTTAGACATAATTTCACTCTCACAACATTATGGCTGGTTGGAGACAGTCCGAACCACAAATACCGGGTCCATGTTTCTGGCCATATACTGGGGGGACGGGAACGACTCCCATTAACCCCTGACTATACCGGGGATACGCTTATCACAATGCCTTTCTGGTCTGTGCTGAAGCAGGGCATTCTGGCAGCCAATTGGCTTGACTTTTATTAGTGAGCCTGGTTACCCCCTCTCGGAACCACAGACTTAGAAATCGCCAGCTCATATTCATGCATAAAATATATTTATATATATACCCTTATACACCATTTTAATAAAAAATATCACAAAATTCTTCTAAGTCCCTCGGGAAGAGTGAAAGACGCGCACGTTCATTTTCAGAGCTCCTAGACATTCCTATAAGAAGTTAGCCAAAAAGTACCTTCGAAAAACGCTTAGGTTAAGTTTCAGAGTTGCTTCTAATGTACCGAAGCTGGACTTAGACATAATTTCACTCTCACAACATTATGGCTGGTTGGAGACAGTCCGAACCACAAATACCGGGTCCATGGTTCTGGCCATATACTGGGGGGACGGGGACGACTCCCATTAACCTCTGACTATACTGGGGATACGCTTATCACAATGCCTTTCTGGTCTGTGCTGAAGCAGGGCATTCTGGCAGCCAATTGGCTTGACTTTTATTAGTGAGCCTGGTTACCCCCTCTCGGAACCACAGACTTAGAAATCGCCAGCTCATATACATGCATAACATATATTTATATATACCCTTATACACCATTTTAATAAAAAATATCACAAAATTCTTCTAAGTCCCTCGGGAAGAGTGAAAGACGCGCACGTTCATTTTCAGAGCTCCTAGACATTCCTATAAGAAGTTAGCCAAAAAGTACCTTCGAAAAACGCTTAGGTTAAGTTTCAGAGTTGCTTCTAATGTACCGAAGCTGGACTTAGACATAATTTCACTCTCACAACATTATGGCTGGTTGGAGACAGTCCGAACCACAAATACCGGGTCCATGGTTCTGGCCATATACTGGGGGGACGGGGACGACTCCCATTAACCTCTGACTATACCGGGGATACGCTTATCACAATGCCTTTCTGGTCTGTGCTGAAGCAGGGCATTCTGGCAGCCAATTGGCTTGACTTTTATTAGTGAGCCTGGTTACCCCCTCTCGGAACCACAGACTTAGAAATCGCCAGCTCATATACATGCATAAAATATATTTATATATATACCCTTATACACCAATTTAATAAAAAATATCACAAAATTCTTCTATGTCCCTCGGGAAGAGTGAAAGACGCGCACATTCATTTTTAGAGCTCCTAGACCTTCCTATAAGAAGTTAGCCAAAAAGTAGCTTCGAAAAACGCTTAGGTTAAGTTTCAGAGTTGCATCTAATGTACCGAAGCTGGACTTAGACATAATTTCACTCTAACAACATTATGGCTTGTTGGAGACAGTCCGAACCACAAATACCGGGTCCATGGTTCTGGCCATATACTGGGGGGACGGGGACGACTCCCATTAACCTCTGACTATACCGGGGTTACGCTTATCACAATGCCTTTCTGGTCTGTGCTGAAGCAGGGCATTCTGGCAGCCAATTGGCTTGACTTTTATTAGTTAGCCTGGTTACCCCCTCTCGGAACCACAGACTTAGAAATCGCCAGCTCATATTCATGCATAAAATATATTTATATATATACCCTTATACACCATTTTAATAAAAAATATCACAAAATTCTTCTAAGTCCCTCGGGAAGAGTGAAAGACGCGAACGTTCATTTTCAGAGCTCCTAGACCTTCCTATAAGAAGTTAGCCAAAAAGTAGCTTCGAAAAACGCTTAGGTTAAGTTCCAGAGTTGCATCTAATGTACCGAAGCTGGACTTAGACATAATTTCACTCTCACAACATTATGGCTGGTTGGAGACAGTCCGAACCACAAATACCGGGTCCATGTTTCTGGCCATATACTGGGGGGACGGGAACGACTCCCATTAACCCCTGACTATACCGGGGATACGCTTATCACAATGCCTTTCTGGTCTGTGCTGAAGCAGGGCATTCTGGCAGCCAATTGGCTTGACTTTTATTAGTGAGCCTGGTTACCCCCTCTCGGAACCACAGACTTAGAAATCGCCAGCTCATATTCATGCATAAAATATATTTATATATATACCCTTATACACCATTTTAATAAAAAATATCACAAAATTCTTCTAAGTCCCTCGGGAAGAGTGAAAGACGCGCACGTTCATTTTCAGAGCTCCTAGACATTCCTATAAGAAGTTAGCCAAAAAGTACCTTCGAAAAACGCTTAGGTTAAGTTTCAGAGTTGCTTCTAATGTACCGAAGCTGGACTTAGACATAATTTCACTCTCACAACATTATGGCTGGTTGGAGACAGTCCGAACCACAAATACCGGGTCCATGGTTCTGGCCATATACTGGGGGGACGGGGACGACTCCCATTAACCTCTGACTATACTGGGGATACGCTTATCACAATGCCTTTCTGGTCTGTGCTGAAGCAGGGCATTCTGGCAGCCAATTGGCTTGACTTTTATTAGTGAGCCTGGTTACCCCCTCTCGGAACCACAGACTTAGAAATCGCCAGCTCATATACATGCATAACATATATTTATATATACCCTTATACACCATTTTAATAAAAAATATCACAAAATTCTTCTAAGTCCCTCGGGAAGAGTGAAAGACGCGCACGTTCATTTTCAGAGCTCCTAGACATTCCTATAAGAAGTTAGCCAAAAAGTACCTTCGAAAAACGCTTAGGTTAAGTTTCAGAGTTGCTTCTAATGTACCGAAGCTGGACTTAGACATAATTTCACTCTCACAACATTATGGCTGGTTGGAGACAGTCCGAACCACAAATACCGGGTCCATGGTTCTGGCCATATACTGGGGGGACGGGGACGACTCCCATTAACCTCTGACTATACCGGGGATACGCTTATCACAATGCCTTTCTGGTCTGTGCTGAAGCAGGGCATTCTGGCAGCCAATTGGCTTGACTTTTATTAGTGAGCCTGGTTACCCCCTCTCGGAACCACAGACTTAGAAATCGCCAGCTCATATACATGCATAAAATATATTTATATATATACCCTTATACACCAATTTAATAAAAAATATCACAAAATTCTTCTATGTCCCTCGGGAAGAGTGAAAGACGCGCACATTCATTTTTAGAGCTCCTAGACCTTCCTATAAGAAGTTAGCCAAAAAGTAGCTTCGAAAAACGCTTAGGTTAAGTTTCAGAGTTGCATCTAATGTACCGAAGCTGGACTTAGACATAATTTCACTCTAACAACATTATGGCTTGTTGGAGACAGTCCGAACCACAAATACCGGGTCCATGGTTCTGGCCATATACTGGGGGGACGGGGACGACTCCCATTAACCTCTGACTATACCGGGGTTACGCTTATCACAATGCCTTTCTGGTCTGTGCTGAAGCAGGGCATTCTGGCAGCCAATTGGCTTGACTTTTATTAGTTAGCCTGGTTACCCCCTCTCGGAACCACAGACTTAGAAATCGCCAGCTCATATTCATGCATAAAATATATTTATATATATACCCTTATACACCATTTTAATAAAAAATATCACAAAATTCTTCTAAGTCCCTCGGGAAGAGTGAAAGACGCGCACGTTCATTTTTAGAGCTCCTTGACCTTCCTATAAGAAGTTAGCCAAAAAGTAGCTTCGAAAAACGCTTAGGTTAAGTTTCAGAGTTGCTTCTAATGTACCAAAGCTGGACTTAGACATAATTTCACTCTCACAACATTATGGCTGGTTGGAGACAGTCCGAACCACAAGTACCGGGTCCATGGTTCTGGGCGTATAATGGGGGGACGGGGACGACTCCCATTAACCCCTGACTATACCGGGGATACGCTTATCACAATGCCTTACTGGTCTGTGCTGAAGCAGGGCATTCTGGCATCCAAGTGGCTTGACCTTTATTAGTGAGCCTGGTTACCCCCTCTCGGAACCACAGACTTAGAAATCGCCAGCTCATATACATGCATAAAATAGATTTATATATATACCCTTATACACCATTTTAATAAAAAATATCACAAAATTCTTCTAAGTCCCTCGGGAAGAGTGAAAGACGCGCACGTTCATTTTCAGAGCTCCTAGACCTTCCTATAAGAAGTTAGCCAAAAAGTACCTTCGAAAAACGCTTAGGTTAAGTTTCAGAGTTGCTTCTAATGTACCAAAGCTGGACTTAGACATAATTTCACTCTCACAACATTATGGCTGGTTGGAGACAGTCCGAACCACAAATACCGGGTCCATGGTTCTGGCCATATACTGGGGGGACGGGGACGACTCCCATTAACCTCTGACTATACCGGGGATACGCTTATCACAATGCCTTTCTGGTCTGTGCTGAAGCAGGGCATTCTGGCAGCTAATTGGCTTGACTTTTATTAGTGAGCCTGGTTACCCCCTCTCGGAACCACAGACTTAGAAATCGCCAGCTCATATACATGCATAAAATAGATTTATATATATACCCTTATACACCATTTTAATAAAAAATATCACAAAATTCTTCTAAGTCCCTCGGGAAGAGTGAAAGACGCGCACGTACATTTTCAGCGCTCCTAGACCTTCCTATAAGAAGTTAGCCAAAATGTATCTTCGAAAAACGCTTAGGTTAAGTTTCAGAGTTGCTTCTAATGTACCGAAGCTGGACTTAGACATAATTTCACTCTCACAACATTATGGCTGGTTGGAGACAGTCCGAACCACAATTACCGGGTCCATGGTTCTGGGCGTATACTGGGGGGACGGGGACGACTCCCATTAACCCCTGACTATACCGGGGATACGCTTATCACAATGCTTTTCTGGTCTGTGCTGAAGCAGGGCATTCTGGCAGCCAATTGGCTTGACTTTTATTAGTGAGCCTGGTTACCCCCTCTCGGAACCACAGACTTAGAAATCGCCAGCTCATATACAGTGCATAAAATATATTTATATATATACCCTTATACACCATTTTAATAAAAAATATCACAAAATTCTTCTAAGTCCCTCGGGAACGTACATTTTCAGAGCTCCTAGACCTTCCTATAAGAAGTTAGCCAAAAAGTATCTTCGAAAAACGCTTAGGTTAAGTTTCAGAGTTGCTTCTAATGTACCAAAGCTGGACTTAGACATAATTTCACTCTCACAACATTATGGCTGGTTGGAGACAGTCCGAACCACAAGTACTGGGTCCATGGTTCTGGGCGTATAATGGGGGGAAGGGGACGACTCCCATTAACCCCTGACTATACCGGCGATATGCTTATCACAATGCCTTACTGGTCTGTGCTGAAGCAGGGCATTCTGGCAGCCAAGTGGCTTGACCTTTATTAGTGAGCCTGGTTACCCCCTCTCGGAACCACAGATTAGAAATCGCCAGCTCATATACAGTGCATAAAATATATTTATATATATACCCTTATACACCATTTTAATTAAAAATATCACAAAATTCTTCTAAGTCCCTCGGGAAGAGTGAAAGACGCGCACGTACATTTTCAGCGCTCCTAGACCTTCCTATAAGAAGTTAGCCAAAATGTATCTTCGAAAAACGCTTAGGTTAAGTTTCAGAGTTGCTTATAATGTACCAAAGCTGGACTTAGACATAATTTCACTCTCACAACATTATGGCTGGTTGGAGACAGTCCGAACCACAATTACCGGGTCCATGGTTCTGGGCGTATACTGGGGGGACGGGGACGACTCCCATTAACCCCTGACTATACCGGGGATACGCTTATCACAATGCCTTACTGGTCTGTGCTGAAGCAGGGCATTCTGGCATCAAAGTAGCTTGACCTTTATTAGTGAGCCTGGTTACCCCCTCTCGGAACCACAGACTTAGAAATCGCCAGCTCATATACAGTGCATAAAATATATTTATATATATACCCTTATACACCATTTAAATTAAAAATATCACAAAATTCTTCTAATACCCCCGGGAAGAGTGAAAGACGCGCACGTTCATTTTCAGATCTCCTAGACCTTCCTATAAGAAGTTAGCCAAAAAGTAGCTTCGAAAAACGCTTAGGTTAAGTTTCAGAGGTACTTCTAATGTACCAAAGCTGGACTTAGACATAATTTCACTCTCACAACATTATGGCTGGTTGGAGACAGTCCGAACCACAAGTACCGGGTCCATGGTTCTGGGCGTATAATGGGGGGACGGGGACGACTCCCATTAACCCCTGACTATACCGGGGATACGCTTATCACAATGCCTTACTGGTCTGTGCTGAAGCAGGGCATTCTGGCATCCAAGTGGCTTGACCTTTATTAGTGAGCCTGGTTACCCCCTCTCGGAACCACAGACTTAGAAATCGCCAGCTCATATACATGCATAAAATAGATTTATATATATACCCTTATACATCATTTTAATAAAAAATATCACAAAATTCTTCTAAGTCCCTCGGGAAGAGTGAAAGACGCGCACGTTCATTTTCAGAGCTCCTAGACCTTCCTATAAGAAGTTAGCCAAAAAGTAGCTTCGAAAAACGCTTAGGTTAAGTTTCAGAGTTGCTTCTAATGTACCAAAGCTGGACTTAGACATAATTTCACTCTCACAACATTATGGCTGGTTGGAGACAGTCCGAACCACAATTACCGGGTCCATGGTTCTGGGCGTATACTGGGGGGACGGGGACGACTCCCATTAACCCCTGACTATACCGGGGATACGCTTATCACAATGCCTTTCTGGTCTGTGCTGAAGCAGGGCATTCTGGCAGCCAATTGGCTTGATTTTTATTATTGAGCCTGGTTACCCCCTCTCGGAACCACAGACTTAGAAATCGCCAGCTCATATACAGTGCATAAAATATATTTATATATATATATACCCTTATACACCATTTTAATAAAAAATATCACAAAATTCTTCTAAGTCCCTCGGGAAGAGTGAAAGAAGCGCACGTTCATTTTTAGAGCTCCTAGACCTTCCTATAAGAAGTTAGCCAAAAAGTAGCTTCGAAAAACGCTTAGGTTAAGTTTCAGAGTTTCATCTAATGTACCGAAGCTGGACTTAGACATAATTTCACTCTCACAACATTATGGCTGGTTGGAGACATTCCGAACCACAAATACCGGGTCCATTGTTCTGGCCATATACTGGGGGGACGGGGACGACTCCCATTAACCCCTGACTATACCGGCGATATGCTTATCACAATGCCTTACTGGTCTGTGCTGAAGCAGGGAATTCTGGCAGCCAAGTGGCTTGACCTTTATTAGTGAGCCTGGTTACCCCCTCTCGGAACCACAGATTAGAAATCGCCAGCTCATATACAGTGCATAAAATATATTTATATATATACCCTTATACACCATTTTAATAAAAAATATCACAAAATTCTTCTAAGTCCCTCGGGAAGAGTGAAAGACGCGCACGTACATTTTCAGCGCTCCTAGACCTTCCTATAAGAAGTTAGCCAAAATGTATCTTCGAAAAACGCTTAGGTTAAGTTTCAGAGTTGCTTATAATGTACCAAAGCTGGACTTAGACATAATTTCACTCTCACAACATTATGGCTGGTTGGAGACAGTCCGAACCACAATTACCGGGTCCATGGTTCTGGGCGTATACTGGGGGGACGGGGACGACTCCCATTAACCCCTGACTATACCGGGGATACGCTTATCACAATGACTTTCTGGTCTGTGCATAAGCAGGGCATTCTGGCAGCCAATTGGCTTGACTTTTATTAGTGAGCCTGGTTACCCCCTCTCGGAACCACAGACTTAGAAATCGCCAGCTCATATACAGTGCATAAAATATATTTATATATATACCCTTATACACCATTTTAATAAAAAATATCACAAAATTCTTCTAAGTACCTCGGGAAGAGTGAAAGACGCGCACGTACATTTTCAGAGCTCCTAGACCTTCCTATAAGAAGTTAGCCAAAAAGTATCTTCGAAAAACGCTTAGGTTAAGTTTCAGAGTTGCTTCTAATGTACCAAAGCTGGACTTAGACATAATTTCACTCTCACAACATTATGGCTGGTTGGAGACAGTCCGAACCACAATTACCGGGTCCATGGTTCTGGGCGTATACTGGGGGGACGGGGACGACTCCCATTCACCCCTGACTATACTGGGGATACGCTTATCACAATGCCTTTCTGGTCTGTGCTGAAGCAGGGCATTCTGGCAGCCAATTGGCTTGACTTTTATTAGTGAGCCTGGTTACCCCCTCTCGGAACCACAGACTTAGAAATCGCCAGCTCATATACAGTGCATAAAATATATTTATATATATACCCTTATACACCATTTTAATAAAAAATATCACAAAATTCTTCTAAGTCCCTCGGGAAGAGTGAAAGACGCGCACGTACATTTTCAGCGCTCCTAGACCTTCCTATAAGAAGTTAGCCAAAATGTATCTTCGAAAAACGCTTAGGTTAAGTTTCAGAGTTGCTTATAATGTACCAAAGCTGGACTTAGACATAATTTCACTCTCACAACATTATGGCTGGTTGGAGACAGTCCGAACCACAATTACCGGGTCCATGGTTCTGGGCGTATACTGGGGGGACGGGGACGACTCCCATTAACCCCTGACTATACCGGGGATACGCTTATCACAATGCCTTTCTGGTCTGTGCTGAAGCAGGGCATTCTGGCAGCCAATTGGCTTGACTTTTATTAGTGAGCCTGGTTACCCCCTCTCGGAACCACAGACTTAGAAATCGCCAGCTCATATACAGTGCATAAAATATATTTATATATATACCCTTATACACCATTTTAATAAAAAATATCACAAAATTCTTCTAAGTCCCTCGGGAAGAGTGAAAGACGCGCACGTACATTTTCAGAGCTCCTAGACCTTCCTATAAGAAGTTAGCCAAAAAGTAGCTTCGAAAAACGCTTAGGTTAAGTTTCAGAGTTGCTTCTAATGTACCGAAGCTGGACTTAGACATAATTTCACTCTCACAACATTATGGCTGGTTGGAGACAGTCAGAACCACAAATACCGGGTCCATGGTTCTGGCCATATACTGGGGGGACGGGGACGACTCCCATTAACCCCTGACTATACCGGGGATACGCTTATCACAATGCCTTACTGGTCTGTGCTGAAGCAGGGCATTCTGGCAGCCAAGTTGCTTGACCTTTATTAGTGAGCCTGGTTACCCCCTCTCGGAACCACAGACTTAGAAATCGCCAGCTCATATACAGTGCATAAAATAAATTTATATATATATACCCTTATACACCATTTTAATAAAAAAGATCACAAAATTCTTCTAAGTCCCTCGGGAAGAGAGAAAGACGCGCACGTTCATTTTCAGAGCTCCTAGACCTTCCTATAAGAAGTTAGCCAAAAAGTAGCTTCGAAAAACGCTTAGGTTAAGTTTCAGAGTTGCTTCTAATGTACCGAAGCTGGAATTAGACATCATTTCACTCTCACAACATTATGGCTGGTTGGAGACAGTCCGAACCACAAGTACTGGGTCCATGGTTCTGGGCGTATACTGGGGGGACGGGGACGACTCCCATTAACCCCTGACTATACCGGGGATACGCTTATCACAATGCCTTACTGGTCTGTGCTGAAGCAGGGCATTCTGGCAGCCAAGTGGCTTGACCTTTATTAGTGAGCCTGGTTACCCCCTCTCGGAACCACAGACTTAGAAATCGCCAGCTCATATACAGTGCATAAAATAAATTTATATATATATACCCTTATACACCATTTTAATAAAAAATATCAGAGAATTCTTCTAAGTCCCTCGGGTAGAGTGAAAGACGCGCACGTTCATTTTCAGAGCTCCTAGACCTTCCTATAAGAAGTTAGCCAAAAAGTAGCTTCGAAAAACGCTTAGGTTAAGTTTCAGAGTTGCTTCTAATGTACCGAAGCTGGAATTAGACATAATTTCACTCTCACAACATTATGGCTGGTTGGAGACAGTCCGAACCACAAGTACTGGGTCCATGGTTCTGGGCGTATACTGGGGGGACGGGGACGACTCCCATTAACCCCTGACTATAACGGGGATACGCTTATCACAATGCCTTACTGGTCTGTGCTGAAGCAGGGCATTCTGGCAGCCAAGTTGCTTGACCTTTATTAGTGAGCCTGGTTACCCCCTCTCGGAACCACAGACTTAGAAATCGCCAGCTCATATACAGTGCATAAAATATATTTATATATAAACCCTTATACACCATTTTAATAAAAAATATCACAAAATTCTTCTAAGTCCCTCGGGAAGAGTGAAAGACGCGCACGTTCATTTTCAGAGCTCCTAGACCTTCCTATAAGAAGTTAGCCAAAAAGTAGCTTCGAAAAACGCTTAGGTTAAGTCTCAGAGTTGAATCTAATTTACCGAAGCTGGACTTAGACATAATTTCACTCTCACAACATTATGGCTGGTTGGAGACAGTCCGAACCACAAATACCGGGTCCATGGTTCTGGCCATATACTGGGGGGACGGGGACGACTCCCATTAACCCCTGACTATACCGGGGATACGCTTATCACAATGCCTTACTGGTCTGTGCTGAAGCAGGGCATTCTGGCAGCCAAGTGGCTTGACCTTTATTAGTGAGCCTGGTTACCCACTCTCGGAACCACAGACTTAGAAATCGCCAGCTCATATACAGTGCATAAAATAAATTTATATATATATACCCTTATACACCATTTTAATAAAAAATATCACAAAATTCTTCTAAGTCCCTCGGGAAGAGTGAAAGACGCGCACGTTAATTTTCAGAGCTCCTAGACCTTCCTATAAGAAGTTAGCCAAAAAGTAGCTTCGAAAAACGCTTAGGTTAAGTTTCAGAGTTGCTTCTAATGTACCGAAGCTAGAATTAGACATCATTTCACTCTCACAACATTATGGCTGGTTGGAGACAGTCCGAACCACAAGTACTGGGTCCATGGTTCTGGGCGTATACTGGGGGGACGGGGACGACTCCCATTAACCCCTGACTATACCGGGGATACGCTTATCACAATGCCTTACTGGTCTGTGCTGAAGCAGGGCATTCTGGCAGCCAAGTGGCTTGACCTTTATTAGTGAGCCTGGTTACCCCCTCTCGGAACCACAGACTTAGAAATCGCCAGCTCATATACAGTGCATAAAATAAATTTATATATATATACCCTTATACACCATTTTAATAAAAAATTTCACAAAATTCTTCTAAGTCCCTCGGGAAGAGTGAAAGACGCGCACGTTCATTTTCAGAGCTCCTAGACCTTCCTATAAGAAGTTAGCCAAAACGTAGCTTCGAAAAACGCTTAGGTTAAGTTTCAGAGTTGCTTCTAATGTACCGAAGCTGGAATTAGACATAATTTCACTCTCACAACATTATGGCTGGTTGGAGACAGTCCGAACCACAAGTACTGGGTCCATGGTTCTGGGCGTATACTGGGGGGACGGGGACGACTCCCATTAACCCCTGACTATACCGGGGATACGCTTATCACAATGCCTTACTGGTCTGTGCTGAAGCAGGGCATTCTGGCAGCCAAGTTGCTTGACCTTTATTAGTGAGCCTGGTTACACCCTCTCGGAACCACAGACTTAGAAATCGCCAGCTCATATACAGTGCATAAAATAAATTTATATATCTATACCCTTATACACCATTTTAATAAAAAATATCACAAAATTCTTCTAAGTCCCTCGGGAAGAGTAAAAGACGCGCACGTTCATTTTCAGAGCTCCTAGACCTTCCTATAAGAAGTTAGCCAAAACGTAGCTTCGAAAAACGCTTAGGTTAAGTTTCAGAGTTGCTTCTAATGTACCGAAGCTGGAATTAGACATAATTTCACTCTCACAACATTATGGCTGGTTGGAGACAGTCCGAACCACAAGTACTGGGTCCATGGTTCTGGGCGTATACTGGGGGGACGGGGACGACTCCCATTAACCCCTGACTATACCGGGGATACGCTTATCACAATGCCTTACTGGTCTGTGCTGAAGCAGGGCATTCTGGCAGCCAAGTTGCTTGACCTTTATTAGTGAGCCTGGTTACCCCCTCTCGGAACCACAGACTTAGAAATCGCCAGCTCATATACAGTGCATAAAATATATTTATATATATACCCTTATACACCATTTTAATAAAAAATATCACAAAATTCTTCTAAGTCCCTCGGGAAGAGTGAAAGACGCGCACGTTCATTTTCAGAGCTCCTAGACCTTCCTATAAGAAGTTAGCCAAAAAGTAGCTTCGAAAAACGCTTAGGTTAAGTCTCAGAGTTGCATCTAATGTACCGAAGCTGGACTTAGACATAATTTCACTCTCACAACATAATGGCTGGTTGGAGACAGTCCGAACCACAAATACCGGGTCCATGGTTCTGGCCATATACTGGGGGGACGGGGACGACTCCCATTAACCCCTGACTATACCGGGGATACGCTTATCACAATGCCTTACTGATCTGTGCTGAAGCAGGGCATTCTGGCAGCCAAGTTGCTTGACCTTTATTAGTGAGCCTGGTTACCCCCTCTCGGAACCACAGACTTAGAAATCGCCAGCTCATATACAGTGCATAAAATATATTTATATATATACCCTTATACACCATTTTAATAAAAAATATCACAAAATTCTTCTAAGTCCCTCGGGAAGAGTGAAAGACGCGCACGTTCATTTTCAGAGCTCCTAGACCTTCCTATAAGAAGTTAGCCAAAAAGTAGCTTCGAAAAACGCTTAGGTTAAGTTTCAGAGTTGCTTCTAATGTACCGAAGCTGGACTTAGACATAATTTCACTCTCACAACATTATGGCTGGTTGGAGACAGTCAGAACCACAAATACCGGGTCCATGGTTCTGGCCATATACTGGGGGGACGGGGACGACTCCCATTAACCCCTGACTATACCGGGGATACGCTTATCACAATGCCTTACTGGTCTGTGCTGAAGCAGGGCATTCTGGCAGCCAAGTGGCTTGACCTTTATTAGTGAGCCTGGTTACCCCCTCTCGGAACCACAGACTTAGAAATCGCCAGCTCATATACAGTGCATAAAATATATTTATATATATATACCCTTATACACTATTTTAATAAAAAATATCACAAAATTCTTCTAAGTCCCTCGGGAAGAGTAAAAGACGCGCACGTTCATTTTCAGAGCTCCTAGACCTTCCTATAAGAAGTTAGCCAAAAAGTAGCTTCGAAAAACGCTTAGGTTAAGTTTCAGAGTTGCTTCTAATGTACCGAAGCTGGAATTAGACATCATTTCACTCTCACAACATTATGGCTGGTTGGAGACAGTCCGAACCACAAGTACTGGGTCCATGGTTCTGGGCGTATACTGGGGGGACGGGGACGACTCCCATTAACCCCTGACTATACCGGGGATACGCTTATCACAATGCCTTACAGGTCTGTGCTGAAGCAGGGCATTCTGGCAGCCAAGTGGCTTGACCTTTATTAGTGAGCCTGGTTACCCCCTCTCGGAACCACAGACTTAGAAATCGCCAGCTCATATACAGTGCATAAAATAAATTTATATATATATACCCTTATACACCATTTTAATAAAAAATATCACAAAATTCTTCTAAGTCCCTCGGGAAGAGTGAAAGACGCGCACGTTCATTTTCAGAGCTCCTAGACCTTCCTATAAGAAGTTAGCCAAAAAGTAGCTTCGAAAAACGCTTAGGTTAAGTTTCAGAGTTGCTTCTAATGTACCGAAGCTGGAATTAGACATAATTTCACTCTCACAACATTATGGCTGGTTGGTGACAGTCCGAACCACAAGTACTGGGTCCATGGTTCTGGGCGTATACTGGGGGGACGGGGACGACTCCCATTAACCCCTGACTATACCGGGGATACGCTTATCACAATGCCTTACTGGTCTGTGCTGAAGCAGGGCATTCTGGCAGCCAAGTTGCTTGACCTTTATTAGTGAGCCTGGTTACCCCTTCTCGGAACCACAGACTTAGAAATCGCCAGCTCATATACAGTGCATAAAATATATTTATATATATACCCTTATACACCATTTTAATAAAAAATATCACAAAATTCTTCTAAGTCCCTCGGGAAGAGTGAAAGACGCGCACGTTCATTTTCAGAGCTCCTAGACCTTCCTATAAGAAATTAGCCAAAAAGTAGCTTCGAAAAACGCTTAGGTTAAGTTTCAGAGTTGCTTCTAATGTACCGAAGCTGGAATTAGACATAATTTCACTCTCACAACATTATGGCTGGTTGGAGACAGTCCGAACCACAAGTACTGGGTCCATGGTTCTGGGCGTATACTGGGGGGACGGGGACGACTCCCATTAACCCCTGACTATACCGGGGATACGCTTATCACAATGCCTTACTGGTCTGTGCTGAAGCAGGGCATTCTGGCAGCCAAGTTGCTTGACCTTTATTAGTGAGCCTGGTTACCCCCTCTCGGAACCACAGACTTAGAAATCGCCAGCTCATATACAGTGCATAAAATATATTTATATATATACCCTTATACACCATTTTAATAAAAAATATCACAAAATTCTTCTAAGTCCCTCGGGAAGAGTGAAAGACGCGCACGTTCATTTTCAGAGCTCCTAGACCTTCCTATAAGAAGTTAGCCAAAAAGTAGCTTCGAAAAACGCTTAGGTTAAGTTTCAGAGTTGCTTCTAATGTACCGAAGCTGGAATTAGACATAATTTCACTCTCACAACATTATGGCTGGTTGGAGACAGTCCGAACCACAAGTACTGGGTCCATGGTTCTGGGCGTATACTGGGGGGACGGGGACGACTCCCATTAACCCCTGACTATACCGGGGATACGCTTATCACAATGCCTTACTGGTCTGTGCTGAAGCAGGGCATTCTGGCAGCCAAGTTGCTTGACCTTTATTAGTGAGCCTGGTTACCCCCTCTCGGAACCACAGACTTAGAAATCGCCAGCTCATATACAGTGCATAAAATATATTTATATATATACCCTTATACACCATTTTAATAAAAAATATCACAAAATTCTTCTAAGTCCCTCGGGAAGAGTGAAAGACGCGCACGTTCATTTTCAGAGCTCCTAGACCTTCCTATAAGAAGTTAGCCAAAAAGTAGCTTCGAAAAACGCTTAGGTTAAGTTTCAGAGTTGCTTCTAATGTACCGAAGCTGGAATTAGACATAATTTCACTCTCACAACATTATGGCTGGTTGGAGACAGTCCGAACCACAAGTACTGGGTCCATGGTTCTGGGCGTATACTGGGGGGACGGGGACGACTCCCATTAACCCCTGACTATACCGGGGATACGCTTATCACAATGCCTTACAGGTCTGTGCTGAAGCAGGGCATTCTGGCAGCCAAGTGGCTTGACCTTTATTAGTGAGCCTGGTTACCCCCTCTCGGAACCACAGACTTAGAAATCGCCAGCTCATATACAGTGCATAAAATAAATTTATATATATATACCCTTATACACCATTTTAATAAAAAATATCACAAAATTCTTCTAAGTCCCTCGGGAAGAGTGAAAGACGCGCACGTTCATTTTCAGAGCTCCTAGACCTTCCTATAAGAAGTTAGCCAAAAAGTAGCTTCGAAAAACGCTTAGGTTAAGTTTCAGAGTTGCTTCTAATGTACCGAAGCTGGAATTAGACATAATTTCACTCTCACAACATTATGGCTGGTTGGTGACAGTCCGAACCACAAGTACTGGGTCCATGGTTCTGGGCGTATACTGGGGGGACGGGGACGACTCCCATTAACCCCTGACTATACCGGGGATACGCTTATCACAATGCCTTACTGGTCTGTGCTGAAGCAGGGCATTCTGGCAGCCAAGTTGCTTGACCTTTATTAGTGAGCCTGGTTACCCCCTCTCGGAACCACAGACTTAGAAATCGCCAGCTCATATACAGTGCATAAAATATATTTATATATATACCCTTATACACCATTTTAATAAAAAATATCACAAAATTCTTCTAAGTCCCTCGGGAAGAGTGAAAGACGCGCACGTTCATTTTCAGAGCTCCTAGACCTTCCTATAAGAAGTTAGCCAAAAAGTAGCTTCGAAAAACGCTTAGGTTAAGTTTCAGAGTTGCTTCTAATGTACCGAAGCTGGAATTAGACATAATTTCACTCTCACAACATTATGGCTGGTTGGAGACAGTCCGAACCACAAGTACTGGGTCCATGGTTCTGGGCGTATACTGGGGGGACGGGGACGACTCCCATTAACCCCTGACTATACCGGGGATACGCTTATCACAATGCCTTACTGGTCTGTGCTGAAGCAGGGCATTCTGGCAGCCAAGTTGCTTGACCTTTATTAGTGAGCCTGGTTACCCCCTCTCGGAACCACAGACTTAGAAATCGCCAGCTCATATACAGTGCATAAAATATATTTATATATATACCCTTATACACCATTTTAATAAAAAATATCACAAAATTCTTCTAAGTCCCTCGGGAAGAGTGAAAGACGCGCACGTTCATTTTCAGAGCTCCTAGACCTTCCTATAAGAAGTTAGCCAAAAAGTAGCTTCGAAAAACGCTTAGGTTAAGTTTCAGAGTTGCTTCTAATGTACCGAAGCTGGAATTAGACATAATTTCACTCTCACAACATTATGGCTGGTTGGAGACAGTCCGAACCACAAGTACTGGGTCCATGGTTCTGGGCGTATACTGGGGGGACGGGGACGACTCCCATTAACCCCTGACTATACCGGGGATACGCTTATCAAAATGCCTTACTGGTCTGTGCTGAAGCAGGGCATTCTGGCAGCCAAGTTGCTTGACCTTTATTAGTGAGCCTGGTTACCCCCTCTCGGAACCACAGACTTAGAAATCGCCAGCTCATATACAGTGCATAAAATATATTTATATATATACCCTTATACACCATTTTAATAAAAAATATCACAAAATTCTTCTAAGTCCCTCGGGAAGAGTGAAAGACGCGCACGTTCATTTTCAGAGCTCCTAGACCTTCCTATAAGAAGTTAGCCAAAAAGTAGCTTCGAAAAACGCTTAGGTTAAGTTTCAGAGTTGCTTCTAATGTACCGAAGCTGGAATTAGACATAATTTCACTCTCACAACATTATGGCTGGTTGGAGACAGTCCGAACCACAAGTACTGGGTCCATGGTTCTGGGCGTATACTGGGGGGACGGGGACGACTCCCATTAACCCCTGACTATACCGGGGATACGCTTATCACAATGCCTTACAGGTCTGTGCTGAAGCAGGGCATTCTGGCAGCCAAGTGGCTTGACCTTTATTAGTGAGCCTGGTTACCCCCTCTCGGAACCACAGACTTAGAAATCGCCAGCTCATATACAGTGCATAAAATAAATTTATATATATATACCCTTATACACCATTTTAATAAAAAATATCACAAAATTCTTCTACGTCCCTCGGGAAGAGTGAAAGACGAGCACGTTCATTTTCAGAGCTCCTAGACCTTCCTATAAGAAGTTAGCCAAAAAGTAGCTTCGAAAAACGCTTAGGTTAAGTTTCAGAGTTGCTTCTAATGTACCGAAGCTGGAATTAGACATAATTTCACTCTCACAACATTATGGCTGGTTGGAGACAGTCCGAACCACAAGTACTGGGTCCATGGTTCTGGGCGTATACTGGGGGGACGGGGACGACTCCCATTAACCCCTGACTATACCGGGGATACGCTTATCACAATGCCTTACTGGTCTGTGCTGAAGCAGGGCATTCTGGCAGCCAAGTTGCTTGACCTTTATTAGTGAGCCTGGTTACCCCCTCTCGGAACCACAGACTTAGAAATCGCCAGCTCATATACAGTGCATAAAATATATTTATATATATACCCTTATACACCATTTTAATAAAAAATATCACAAAATTCTTCTAAGTCCCTCGGGAAGAGTGAAAGACGCGCACGTTCATTTTCAGAGCTCCTAGACCTTCCTATAAGAAGTTAGCCAAAAAGTAGCTTCGAAAAACGCTTAGGTTAAGTTTCAGAGTTGCTTCTAATGTACCGAAGCTGGAATTAGACATAATTTCACTCTCACAACATTATGGCTGGTTGGAGACAGTCCGAACCACAAGTACTGGGTCCATGGTTCTGGGCGTATACTGGGGGGACGGGGACGACTCCCATCAACCCCTGACTATACCGGGGATACGCTTATCACAATGCCTTACTGGTCTGTGCTGAAGCAGGGCATTCTGGCAGCCAAGTTGCTTGACCTTTATTAGTGAGCCTGGTTACCCCCTCTCGGAACCACAGACTTAGAAATCGCCAGCTCATATACAGTGCATAAAATATATTTATATATATACCCTTATACACCATTTTAATAAAAAATATCACAAAATTCTTCTAAGTCCCTCGGGAAGAGTGAAAGACGCGCACGTTCATTTTCAGAGCTCCTAGACCTTCCTATAAGAAGTTAGCCAAAAAGTAGCTTCGAAAAACGCTTAGGTTAAGTTTCAGAGTTGCTTCTAATGTACCGAAGCTGGAATTAGACATAATTTCACTCTCACAACATTATGGCTGGTTGGAGACAGTCCGAACCACAAGTACTGGGTCCATGGTTCTGGGCGTATACTGGGGGGACGGGGACGACTCCCATTAACCCCTGACTATACCGGGGATACGCTTATCACAATGCCTTACTGGTCTGTGCTGAAGCAGGGCATTCTGGCAGCCAAGTTGCTTGACCTTTATTAGTGAGCCTGGTTACCCCCTCTCGGAACCACAGACTTAGAAATCGCCAGCTCATATACAGTGCATAAAATATATTTATATATATACCCTTATACACCATTTTAATAAAAAATATCACAAAATTCTTCTAAGTCCCTCGGGAAGAGTGAAAGACGCGCACGTTCATTTTCAGAGCTCCTAGACCTTCCTATAAGAAGTTAGCCAAAAAGTAGCTTCGAAAAACGCTTAGGTTAAGTTTCAGAGTTGCTTCTAATGTACCGAAGCTGGAATTAGACATAATTTCACTCTCACAACATTATGGCTGGTTGGAGACAGTCCGAACCACAAGTACTGGGTCCATGGTTCTGGGCGTATACTGGGGGGACGGGGACGACTCCCATTAACCCCTGACTATACCGGGGATACGCTTATCACAATGCCTTACTGGTCTGTGCTGAAGCAGGGCATTCTGGCAGCCAAGTTGCTTGACCTTTATTAGTGAGCCTGGTTACCCCCTCTCGGAACCACAGACTTAGAAATCGCCAGCTCATATACAGTGCATAAAATATATTTATATATATACCCTTATACACCATTTTAATAAAAAATATCACAAAATTCTTCTAAGTCCCTCGGGAAGAGTGAAAGACGCGCACGTTCATTTTCAGAGCTCCTAGACCTTCCTATAAGAAGTTAGCCAAAAAGTAGCTTCGAAAAACGCTTAGGTTAAGTCTCAGAGTTGCATCTAATGTACCGAAGCTGGACTTAGACATAATTTCACTCTCACAACATTATGGCTGGTTGGAGACAATCCGAACCACAAATACCGGGTCCATGGTTCTGGCCATATACTGGGGGGACGGGGACGACTCCCATTAACCCCTGACTATACCGGGGATACGCTTATCACAATGCCTTACTGGTCTGTGCTGAAGCAGGGCATTCTGGCAGCCAAGTGGCTTGACCTTTATTAGTGAGCCTGGTTACCCACTCTCGGAACCACAGACTTAGAAATCGCCAGCTCATATACAGTGCATAAAATAAATTTATATATATATACCCTTATACACCATTTTAATAAAAAATATCACAAAATTCTTCTAAGTCCCTCGGGAAGAGTGAAAGACGCGCACGTTCATTTTCAGAGCTCCTAGACCTTCCTATAAGAAGTTAGCCAAAAAGTAGCTTCGAAAAACGCTTAGGTTAAGTCTCAGAGTTGCATCTAATGTACCGAAGCTGGACTTAGACATAATTTCACTCTCACAACATTATGGCTGGTTGGAGACAGTCCGAACCACAAATACCGGGTCCATGGTTCTGGCCATATACTGGGGGGACGGGGACGACTCCCATTAACCCCTGACTATACCGGGGATACGCTTATCACAATGCCTTACTGGTCTGTGCTGAAGCAGGGCATTCTGGCAGCCAAGTGGCTTGACCTTTATTAGTGAGCCTGGTTACCCACTCTCGGAACCACAGACTTAGAAATCGCCAGCTCATATACAGTGCATAAAATAAATTTATATATATATACCCTTATACACCATTTTAATAAAAAATATCACAAAATTCTTCTAAGTCCCTCGGGAAAGGTGAAAGACGCGCACGTTCATTTTCAGAGCTCCTAGACCTTCCTACAGTATAAGAAGTTAGCCAAAAAGTAGCTTCGAAAAACGCTTAGGTTAAGTTTCAGAGTTGCTTCTAATGTACCGAAGCTGGAATTAGACATCATTTCACTCTCACAACATTATGGCTGGTTGGAGACAGTCCGAACCACAAGTACTGGGTCCATGGTTCTGGGCGTATACTGGGGGGACGGGGACGACTCCCATTAACCCCTGACTATACCGGGGATACGCTTATCACAATGCCTTACTGGTCTGTGCTGAAGCAGGGCATTCTGGCAGCCAAGTGGCTTGACCTTTATTAGTGAGCCTGGTTACCCCCTCTCGGAACCACAGACTTAGAAATCGCCAGCTCATATACAGTGCATAAAATAAATTTATATATATATACCCTTATACACCATTTTAATAAAAAATATCACAAAATTCTTCTAAGTCCCTCGGGAAGAGTGAAAGACGCGCACGTTCATTTTCAGAGCTCCTAGACCTTCCTATAAGAAGTTAGCCAAAACGTAGCTTCGAAAAACGCTTAGGTTAAGTTTCAGAGTTGCTTCTAATGTACCGAAGCTGGAATTAGACATAATTTCACTCTCACAACATTATGGCTGGTTGGAGACAGTCCGAACCACAAGTACTGGGTCCATGGTTCTGGGCGTATACTGGGGGGACGGGGACGACTCCCATTAACCCCTGACTATACCGGGGATACGCTTATCACAATGCCTTACTGGTCTGTGCTGAAGCAGGGCATTCTGGCAGCCAAGTGGCTTGACCTTTATTAGTGAGCCTGGTTACCCCCTCTCGGAACCACAGACTTAGAAATCGCCAGCTCATATACAGTGCATAAAATAAATTTATATATATATACCCTTATACACCATTTTAATAAAAAATATCACAAAATTCTTCTAAGTCCCTCGGGAAGAGTGAAAGACGCGCACGTTCATTTTCAGAGCTCCTAGACCTTCCTATAAGAAGTTAGCCAAAAAGTAGCTTCGAAAAACGCTTAGGTTAAGTTTCAGAGTTGCTTCTAATGTAAAGAAGCTGGAATTAGACATAATTTCACTCTCACAACATTATGGCTGGTTGGAGACAGTCCGAACCACAAGTACTGGGTCCATGGTTCTGGGCGTATACTGGGGGGACGGGGACGACTCCCATTAACCCCTGACTATACCGGGGATACGCTTATCACAATGCCTTACTGGTCTGTGCTGAAGCAGGGCATTCTGGCAGCCAAGTTGCTTGACCTTTATTAGTGAGCCTGGTTACCCCCTCTCGGAACCACAGACTTAGAAATCGCCAGCTCATATACAGTGCATAAAATATATTTATATATATACCCTTATACACCATTTTAATAAAAAATATCACAAAATTCTTCTAAGTCCCTCGGGAAGAGTGAAAGACGCGCACGTTCATTTTCAGAGCTCCTAGACCTTCCTATAAGAAGTTAGCCAAAAAGTAGCTTCGAAAAACGCTTAGGTTAAGTCTCAGAGTTGCATCTAATGTACCGAAGCTGGACTTAGACATAATTTCACTCTCACAACATTATGGCTGGTTGGAGACAGTCCGAACCACAAATACCGGGTCCATGGTTCTGGCCATATACTGGGGGGACGGGGACGACTCCCATTAACCCCTGACTATACCGGGGATACGCTTATCACAATGCCTTACTGGTCTGTGCTGAAGCAGGGCATTCTGGCAGCCAAGTTGCTTGACCTTTATTAGTGAGCCTGGTTACCCCCTCTCGGAACAACAGACTTAGAAATCGCCAGCTCATATACAGTGCATAAAATATATTTATATATATACCCTTATACACCATTTTATTAAAAAATATCACAAAATTCTTCTAAGTCCCTCGGGAAGAGTGAAAGACGCGCACGTTCATTTTCAGAGCTCCTAGACCTTCCTATAAGAAGTTAGCCAAAAAGTAGCTTCGAAAAACGCTTAGGTTAAGTCTCAGAGTTGCATCTAATGTACCGAAGCTGGACTTAGACATAATTTCACTCTCACAACATTATGGCTGGTTGGAGACAGTCCGAACCACAAATACCGGGTCCATGGTTCTGGCCATATACTGGGGGGACGGGGACGACTCCCATTAACCCCTGACTATACCGGGGATACGCTTATCACAATGCCTTACTGGTCTGTGCTGAAGCAGGGCATTCTGGCAGCCAAGTGGCTTGACCTTTATTAGTGAGCCTGGTTACCCACTCTCGGAACCACAGACTTAGAAATCGCCAGCTCATATACAGTGCATAAAATAAATTTATATATATATACCCTTATACACCATTTTAATAAAAAATATCACAAAATTCTTCTAAGTCCCTCGGGAAAGGTGAAAGACGCGCACGTTCATTTTCAGAGCTCCTAGACCTTCCTACAGTATAAGAAGTTAGCCAAAAAGTAGCTTCGAAAAACGCTTAGGTTAAGTTTCAGAGTTGCTTCTAATGTACCGAAGCTGGAATTAGACATCATTTCACTCTCACAACATTATGGCTGGTTGGAGACAGTCCGAACCACAAGTACTGGGTCCATGGTTCTGGGCGTATACTGGGGGGACGGGGACGACTCCCATTAACCCCTGACTATACCGGGGATACGCTTATCACAATGCCTTACTGGTCTGTGCTGAAGCAGGGCATTCTGGCAGCCAAGTGGCTTGACCTTTATTAGTGAGCCTGGTTACCCCCTCTCGGAACCACAGACTTAGAAATCGCCAGCTCATATACAGTGCATAAAATAAATTTATATATATATACCCTTATACACCATTTTAATAAAAAATATCACAAAATTCTTCTAAGTCCCTCGGGAAGAGTGAAAGACGCGCACGTTCATTTTCAGAGCTCCTAGACCTTCCTATAAGAAGTTAGCCAAAACGTAGCTTCGAAAAACGCTTAGGTTAAGTTTCAGAGTTGCTTCTAATGTACCGAAGCTGGAATTAGACATAATTTCACTCTCACAACATTATGGCTGGTTGGAGACAGTCCGAACCACAAGTACTGGGTCCATGGTTCTGGGCGTATACTGGGGGGACGGGGACGACTCCCATTAACCCCTGACTATACCGGGGATACGCTTATCACAATGCCTTACTGGTCTGTGCTGAAGCAGGGCATTCTGGCAGCCAAGTGGCTTGACCTTTATTAGTGAGCCTGGTTACCCCCTCTCGGAACCACAGACTTAGAAATCGCCAGCTCATATACAGTGCATAAAATAAATTTATATATATATACCCTTATACACCATTTTAATAAAAAATATCACAAAATTCTTCTAAGTCCCTCGGGAAGAGTGAAAGACGCGCACGTTCATTTTCAGAGCTCCTAGACCTTCCTATAAGAAGTTAGCCAAAAAGTAGCTTCGAAAAACGCTTAGGTTAAGTTTCAGAGTTGCTTCTAATGTAAAGAAGCTGGAATTAGACATAATTTCACTCTCACAACATTATGGCTGGTTGGAGACAGTCCGAACCACAAGTACTGGGTCCATGGTTCTGGGCGTATACTGGGGGGACGGGGACGACTCCCATTAACCCCTGACTATACCGGGGATACGCTTATCACAATGCCTTACTGGTCTGTGCTGAAGCAGGGCATTCTGGCAGCCAAGTTGCTTGACCTTTATTAGTGAGCCTGGTTACCCCCTCTCGGAACCACAGACTTAGAAATCGCCAGCTCATATACAGTGCATAAAATATATTTATATATATACCCTTATACACCATTTTAATAAAAAATATCACAAAATTCTTCTAAGTCCCTCGGGAAGAGTGAAAGACGCGCACGTTCATTTTCAGAGCTCCTAGACCTTCCTATAAGAAGTTAGCCAAAAAGTAGCTTCGAAAAACGCTTAGGTTAAGTCTCAGAGTTGCATCTAATGTACCGAAGCTGGACTTAGACATAATTTCACTCTCACAACATTATGGCTGGTTGGAGACAGTCCGAACCACAAATACCGGGTCCATGGTTCTGGCCATATACTGGGGGGACGGGGACGACTCCCATTAACCCCTGACTATACCGGGGATACGCTTATCACAATGCCTTACTGGTCTGTGCTGAAGCAGGGCATTCTGGCAGCCAAGTTGCTTGACCTTTATTAGTGAGCCTGGTTACCCCCTCTCGGAACAACAGACTTAGAAATCGCCAGCTCATATACAGTGCATAAAATATATTTATATATATACCCTTATACACCATTTTATTAAAAAATATCACAAAATTCTTCTAAGTCCCTCGGGAAGAGTGAAAGACGCGCACGTTCATTTTCAGAGCTCCTAGACCTTCCTATAAGAAGTTAGCCAAAAAGTAGCTTCGAAAAACGCTTAGGTTAAGTCTCAGAGTTGCATCTAATGTACCGAAGCTGGACTTAGACATAATTTCACTCTCACAACATTATGGCTGGTTGGAGACAGTCCGAACCACAAATACCGGGTCCATGGTTCTGGCCATATACTGGGGGGACGGGGACGACTCCCATTAACCCCTGACTATACCGGGGATACGCTTATCACAATGCCTTACTGGTCTGTGCTGAAGCAGGGCATTCTGGCAGCCAAGTGGCTTGACCTTTATTAGTGAGCCTGGTTACCCACTCTCGGAACCACAGACTTAGAAATCGCCAGCTCATATACAGTGCATAAAATAAATTTATATATATATACCCTTATACACCATTTTAATAAAAAATATCACAAAATTCTTCTAAGTCCCTCGGGAAAGGTGAAAGACGCGCACGTTCATTTTCAGAGCTCCTAGACCTTCCTACAGTATAAGAAGTTAGCCAAAAAGTAGCTTCGAAAAACGCTTAGGTTAAGTTTCAGAGTTGCTTCTAATGTACCGAAGCTGGAATTAGACATCATTTCACTCTCACAACATTATGGCTGGTTGGAGACAGTCCGAACCACAAGTACTGGGTCCATGGTTCTGGGCGTATACTGGGGGGACGGGGACGACTCCCATTAACCCCTGACTATACCGGGGATACGCTTATCACAATGCCTTACTGGTCTGTGCTGAAGCAGGGCATTCTGGCAGCCAAGTGGCTTGACCTTTATTAGTGAGCCTGGTTACCCCCTCTCGGAACCACAGACTTAGAAATCGCCAGCTCATATACAGTGCATAAAATAAATTTATATATATATACCCTTATACACCATTTTAATAAAAAATATCACAAAATTCTTCTAAGTCCCTCGGGAAGAGTGAAAGACGCGCACGTTCATTTTCAGAGCTCCTAGACCTTCCTATAAGAAGTTAGCCAAAACGTAGCTTCGAAAAACGCTTAGGTTAAGTTTCAGAGTTGCTTCTAATGTACCGAAGCTGGAATTAGACATAATTTCACTCTCACAACATTATGGCTGGTTGGAGACAGTCCGAACCACAAGTACTGGGTCCATGGTTCTGGGCGTATACTGGGGGGACGGGGACGACTCCCATTAACCCCTGACTATACCGGGGATACGCTTATCACAATGCCTTACTGGTCTGTGCTGAAGCAGGGCATTCTGGCAGCCAAGTTGCTTGACCTTTATTAGTGAGCCTGGTTACCCCCTCTCGGAACCACAGACTTAGAAATCGCCAGCTCATATACAGTGCATAAAATATATTTATATATATACCCTTATACACCATTTTAATAAAAAATATCACAAAATTCTTCTAAGTCCCTCGGGAAGAGTGAAAGACGCGCACGTTCATTTTCAGAGCTCCTAGACCTTCCTATAAGAAGTTAGCCAAAAAGTAGCTTCGAAAAACGCTTAGGTTAAGTTTCAGAGTTGCTTCTAATGTACCGAAGCTGGAATTAGACATAATTTCACTCTCACAACATTATGGCTGGTTGGAGACAGTCCGAACCACAAGTACTGGGTCCATGGTTCTGGGCGTATACTGGGGGGACGGGGACGACTCCCATTAACCCCTGACTATACCGGGGATACGCTTATCACAATGCCTTACTGGTCTGTGCTGAAGCAGGGCATTCTGGCAGCCAAGTTGCTTGACCTTTATTAGTGAGCCTGGTTACCCCCTCTCGGAACCACAGACTTAGAAATCGCCAGCTCATATACAGTGCATAAAATATATTTATATATATACCCTTATACACCATTTTAATAAAAAATATCACAAAATTCTTCTAAGTCCCTCGGGAAGAGTGAAAGACGCGCACGTTCATTTTCAGAGCTCCTAGACCTTCCTATAAGAAGTTAGCCAAAAAGTAGCTTCGAAAAACGCTTAAGTTAAGTTTCAGAGTTGCTTCTAATGTACCGAAGCTGGACTTAGACATAATTTCACTCTCACAACATTATGGCTGGTTGGAGACAGTCAGAACCACAAATACCGGGTCCATGGTTCTGGCCATATACTGGGGGGACGGGGACGACTCCCATTAACCCCTGACTATACCGGGGATACGCTTATCACAATGCCTTACTGGTCTGTGCTGAAGCAGGGCATTCTGGCAGCCAAGTGGCTTGACCTTTATTAGTGAGCCTGGTTACCCCCTCTCGGAACCACAGACTTAGAAATCGCCAGCTCATATACAGTGCATAAAATAAATTTATATATATACCCTTATACACCATTTTAATAAAAAATATCACAAAATTCTTCTAAGTCCCTCGGGAAGAGTGAAAGACGCGCACGTTCATTTTCAGAGCTCCTAGACCTTCCTATAAGAAGTTAGCCAAAAAGTAGCTTCGAAAAACGCTTAGGTTAAGTTTCAGAGTTGCTTCTAATGTACAGAAGCTGGAATTAGACATAATTTCACTCTCACAACATTATGGCTGGTTGGAGACAGTCCGAACCACAAGTACTGGGTCCATGGTTCTGGGCGTATACTGGGGGGACGGGGACGACTCCCATTAACCCCTGACTATACCGGGGATACGCTTATCACAATGCCTTACTGGTCTGTGCTGAAGCAGGGCATTCTGGCAGCCAAGTGGCTTGACCTTTATTAGTGAGCCTGGTTACCCCCTCTCGGAACCACAGACTTAGAAATCGCCAGCTCATATACAGTGCATAAAATAAATTTATATATATATACCCTTATACACCATTTTAATAAAAAATATCACAAAATTCTTCTAAGTCCCTCGGGAAGAGTGAAAGACGCGCACGTTCATTTTCAGAGCTCCTAGACCTTCCTATAAGAAGTTAGCCAAAAAGTAGCTTCGAAAAACGCTTAGGTTAAGTTTCAGAGTTGCTTCTAATGTAAAGAAGCTGGAATTAGACATAATTTCACTCTCACAACATTATGGCTGGTTGGAGACAGTCCGAACCACAAGTACTGGGTCCATGGTTCTGGGCGTATACTGGGGGGACGGGGACGACTCCCATTAACCCCTGACTATACCGGGGATACGCTTATCACAATGCCTTACTGGTCTGTGCTGAAGCAGGGCATTCTGGCAGCCAAGTTGCTTGACCTTTATTAGTGAGCCTGGTTACCCCCTCTCGGAACCACAGACTTAGAAATCGCCAGCTCATATACAGTGCATAAAATATATTTATATATATACCCTTATACACCATTTTAATAAAAAATATCACAAAATTCTTCTAAGTCCCTCGGGAAGAGTGAAAGACGCGCACGTTCATTTTCAGAGCTCCTAGACCTTCCTATAAGAAGTTAGCCAAAAAGTAGCTTCGAAAAACGCTTAGGTTAAGTCTCAGAGTTGCATCTAATGTACCGAAGCTGGACTTAGACATAATTTCACTCTCACAACATTATGGCTGGTTGGAGACAGTCCGAACCACAAATACCGGGTCCATGGTTCTGGCCATATACTGGGGGGACGGGGACGACTCCCATTAACCCCTGACTATACCGGGGATACGCTTATCACAATGCCTTACTGGTCTGTGCTGAAGCAGGGCATTCTGGCAGCCAAGTTGCTTGACCTTTATTAGTGAGCCTGGTTACCCCCTCTCGGAACAACAGACTTAGAAATCGCCAGCTCATATACAGTGCATAAAATATATTTATATATATACCCTTATACACCATTTTATTAAAAAATATCACAAAATTCTTCTAAGTCCCTCGGGAAGAGTGAAAGACGCGCACGTTCATTTTCAGAGCTCCTAGACCTTCCTATAAGAAGTTAGCCAAAAAGTAGCTTCGAAAAACGCTTAGGTTAAGTTTCAGAGTTGCTTCTAATGTACCGAAGCTGGAATTAGACATAATTTCACTCTCACAACATTATGGCTGGTTGGAGACAGTCCGAACCACAAATACCGGGTCCATGGTTCTGGCCATATACTGGGGGGACGGGGACGACTCCCATTAACCCCTGACTATACCGGGGATACGCTTATCACAATGCCTTACTGGTCTGTGCTGAAGCAGGGCATTCTGGCAGCCAAGTTGCTTGACCTTTATTAGTGAGCCTGGTTACCCCCTCTCGGAACCACAGACTTAGAAATCGCCAGCTCATATACAGTGCATAAAATATATTTATATATATACCCTTATACACCATTTTAATAAAAAATATCACAAAATTCTTCTAAGTCCCTCGGGAAGAGTAAAAGACGCGCACGGTCATTTTCAGAGCTCCTAGACCTTCCTATAAGAAGTTAGCCAAAAAGTAGCTTCAAAAAACGCTTAGGTTAAGTTTCAGAGTTGCTTATAATGTACCGAAGCTGGAATTAGACATAATTTCACTCTCACAACATTATGGCTGGTTGGAGACAGTCCGAACAACAAGTACTGGGTCCATGGTTCTGGGCGTATACTGGGGGGACGGGGACGACTCCCATTAACCCCTGACTATACCGGGGATACGCTTATCACAATGCCTTACTGGTCTGTGCTGAAGCAGGGCATTCTGGCAGCCAAGTTGCTTGACCTTTATTAGTGAGCCTGGTTACCCCCTCTCGGAACCACAGACTTAGAAATCGCCAGCTCATATACAGTGCATAAAATATATTTATATATATACCCTTATACACCATTTTAATAAAAAATATCACAAAATTCTTCTAAGTCCCTCAGGAAGAGTGAAAGACGCGCACGTTCATTTTCAGAGCTCCTAGACCTTCCTATAAGAAGTTAGCCAAAAAGTAGCTTCGAAAAACGCTTAGGTTAAGTTTCAGAGTTGCTTCTAATGTACCGAAGCTGGACTTAGACATAATTTCACTCTCACAACATTATGGCTGGTTGGAGACAGTCAGAACCACAAATACCGGGTCCATGGTTCTGGCCATATACTGGGGGGACGGGGACGACTCCCATTAACCCCTGACTATACCGGGGATACGCTTATCACAATGCCTTACTGGTCTGTGCTGAAGCAGGGCATTCTGGCAGCCAAGTGGCTTGACCTTTATTAGTGAGCCTGGTTACCCCCTCTCGGAACCACAGACTTAGAAATCGCCAGCTCATATACAGTGCATAAAATAAATTTATATATATATACCCTTATACACCATTTTAATAAAAAATATCACAAAATTCTTCTAAGTCCCTCGGGAAGAGTGAAAGACGCGCACGTTCATTTTCAGAGCACCTAGACCTTCCTATAAGAAGTTAGCCAAAAAGTAGCTTCGAAAAACGCTTAGGTTAAGTCTCAGAGTTGCATCTAATGTACCGAAGCTGGACTTAGACATAATTTCACTCTCACAACATTATGGCTGGTTGGAGACAGTCCGAACCACAAATACCGGGTCCATGGTTCTTGCCATATACTGGGGGGACGGGGACGACTCCCATTAACCCCTGACTATACCGGGGATACGCTTATCACAATGCCTTACTGGTCTGTGCTGAAGCAGGGCATTCTGGCAGCCAAGTTGCTTGACCTTTATTAGTGAGCCTGGTTACCCCCTCTCGGAACAACAGACTTAGAAATCGCCAGCTCATATACAGTGCATAAAATATATTTATATATATACCCTTATACACCATTTTAATAAAAAATATCACAAAATTCTTCTAAGTCCCTCGGGAAGAGTGAAAGACGCGCACGTTCATTTTCAGAGCTCCTAGACCTTCCTATAAGAAGTTAGCCAAAAAGTAGCTTCGAAAAACGCTTAGGTTAAGTTTCAGAGTTGCTTATAATGTACCGAAGCTGGAATTAGACATAATTTCACTCTCACAACATTATGGCTGGTTGGAGACAGTCCGAACAACAAGTACTGGGTCCATGGTTCTGGGCGTATACTGGGGGGACGGGGACGACTCCCATTAACCCCTGACTATACCGGGGATACGCTTATCACAATGCCTTACTGGTCTGTGCTGAAGCAGGGCATTCTGGCAGCCAAGTTGCTTGACCTTTATTAGTGAGCCTGGTTACCCCCTCTCGGAACCACAGACTTAGAAATCGCCAGCTCATATACAGTGCATAAAATAAATTTATATATATATACCCTTATACACCATTTTAATAAAAAATATCACAAAATTCTTCTAAGTCCCTCGGGAAGAGTGAAAGACGCGCACGTTCATTTTCAGAGCTCCTAGACCTTCCTATAAGAAGTTAGCCAAAAAGTAGCTTCGAAAAACGCTTAGGTTAAGTTTCAGAGTTGCTTCTAATGTACAGAAGCTGGAATTAGACATCATTTCACTCTCACAACATTATGGCTGGTTGGAGACAGTCCGAACCACAAATACCGGGTCCATGGTTCTGGCCATATACTGGGGGGACGGGGACGACTCCCATTAACCCCTGACTATACCGGGGATACGCTTATCACAATGCCTTACTGGTCTGTGCTGAAGCAGGGCATTCTGGCAGCCAAGTTGCTTGACCTTTATTAGTGAGCCTGGTTACCCCTACTCGGAACAACAGACTTAGAAATCGCCAGCTCATATACAGTGCATAAAATATATTTATATATATACCCTTATACACCATTTTATTAAAAAATATCACAAAATTCTTCTAAGTCCCTCGGGAAGAGTGAAAGACGCGCACGTTCATTTTCAGAGCTCCTAGACCTTCCTATAAGAAGTTAGCCAAAAAGTAGCTTCGAAAAACGCTTAGGTTAAGTTTCAGAGTTGCTTCTAATGTACCGAAGCTGGAATTAGACATAATTTCACTCTCACAACATTATGGCTGGTTGGAGACAGTCCGAACCACAAATACCGGGTCCATGGTTCTGGCCATATACTGGGGGGACGGGGACGACTCCCATTAACCCCTGACTATACCGGGGATACGCTTATCACAATGCCTTACTGGTCTGTGCTGAAGCAGGGCATTCTGGCAGCCAAGTTGCTTGACCTTTATTAGTGAGCCTGGTTACCCCCTCTCGGAACAACAGACTTAGAAATCGCCAGCTCATATACAGTGCATAAAATATATTTATATATATACCCTTATACACCATTTTAATAAAAAATATCACAAAATTCTTCTAAGTCCCTCGGGAAGAGTGAAAGACGCGCACGTTCATTTTCAGAGCTCCTAGACCTTCCTATAAGAAGTTAGCCAAAAAGTAGCTTCAAAAAACGCTTAGGTTAAGTTTCAGAGTTGCTTATAATGTACCGAAGCTGGAATTAGACATAATTTCACTCTCACAACATTATGGCTGGTTGGAGACAGTCCGAACAACAAGTACTGGGTCCATGGTTCTGGGCGTATACTGGGGGGACGGGGACGACTCCCATTAACCCCTGACTATACCGGGGATACGCTTATCACAATGCCTTACTGGTCTGTGCTGAAGCAGGGCATTCTGGCAGCCAAGTTGCTTGACCTTTATTAGTGAGCCTGGTTACCCCCTCTCGGAACCACAGACTTAGAAATCGCCAGCTCATATACAGTGCATAAAATATATTTATATATATACCCTTATACACCATTTTAATAAAAAATATCACAAAATTCTTCTAAGTCCCTCGGGAAGAGTGAAAGACGCGCACGTTCATTTTCAGAGCTCCTAGACCTTCCTATAAGAAGTTAGCAAAAAGTAGCTTCGAAAAACGCTTAGGTTAAGTTTCAGAGTTGCTTCTAATGTACCGAAGCTGGACTTAGACATAATTTCACTCTCACAACATTATGGCTGGTTGGAGACAGTCCGAACCACAAGTACTGGGTCCATGGTTCTGGGCGTATACTGGGGGGACGGGGACGACTCCCATTAACCCCTGACTATACCGGGGATACGCTTATCACAATGCCTTACTGGTCTGTGCTGAAGCAGGGCATTCTGGCAGCCAAGTGGCTTGACCTTTATTAGTGAGCCTGGTTACCCCCTCTCGGAACCACAGACTTAGAAATCGCCAGCTCATATACAGTGCATAAAATAAATTTATATATATATACCCTTATACACCATTTTAATAAAAAATATCACAAAATTCTTCTAAGTCCCTCGGGAAGAGTGAAAGACGCGCACGTTCATTTTCAGAGCTCCTAGACCTTCCTATAAGAAGTTAGCCAAAAAGTAGCTTCGAAAAACGCTTAGGTTAAGTTTCAGAGTTGCTTCTAATGTACAGAAGCTGGAATTAGACATCATTTCACTCTCACAACATTATGGCTGGTTGGAGACAGTCCGAACCACAAGTACTGGGTCCATGGTTCTGGGCGTATACTGGGGGGACGGGGACGACTCCCATTAACCCCTGACTATACCGGGGATACGCTTATCACAATGCCTTACTGGTCTGTGCTGAAGCAGGGCATTCTGGCAGCCAAGTGGCTTGACCTTTATTAGTGAGCCTGGTTACCCCCTCTCGGAACCACAGACTTAGAAATCGCCAGCTCATATACAGTGCATAAAATAAATTTATATATATATACCCTTATACACCATTTTAATAAAAAATATCACAAAATTCTTCTAAGTCCCTCGGGAAGAGTGAAAGACGCGCACGTTCATTTTCAGAGCTCCTAGACCTTCCTATAAGAAGTTAGCCAAAAAGTAGCTTCGAAAAACGCTTAGGTTAAGTCTCAGAGTTGCATCTAATGTACCGAAGCTGGACTTAGACATAATTTCACTCTCACAACATTATGGCTGGTTGGAGACAGTCCGAACCACAAATACCGGGTCCATGGTTCTGGCCATATACTGGGGGGACGGGGACGACTCCCATTAACCCCTGACTATACCGGGGATACGCTTATCACAATGCCTTACTGGTCTGTGCTGAAGCAGGGCATTCTGGCAGCCAAGTTGCTTGACCTTTATTAGTGAGCCTGGTTACCCCCTCTCGGAACAACAGACTTAGAAATCGCCAGCTCATATACAGTGCATAAAATATATTTATATATATACCCTTATACACCATTTTAATAAAAAATATCACAAAATTCTTCTAAGTCCCTCGGGAAGAGTGAAAGACGCGCACGTTCATTTTTAGAGCTCCTAGACCTTCCTATAAGAAGTTAGCCAAAAAGTAGCTTCGAAAAACGCTTAGGTTAAGTTTCAGAGTTGCTTCTAATGTACCGAAGCTGGAATTAGACATAATTTCACTCTCACAACATTATGGCTGGTTGGAGACAGTCCGAACCACAAATACCGGGTCCATGGTTCTGGCCATATACTGGGGGGACGGGGACGACTCCCATTAACCCCTGACTATACCGGGGATACGCTTATCACAATGCCTTACTGGTCTGTGCTGAAGCAGGGCATTCTGGCAGCCAAGTTGCTTGACCTTTATTAGTGAGCCTGGTTACCCCCTCTCGGAACCACAGACTTAGAAATCGCCAGCTCATATACAGTGCATAAAATATATTTATATATATACCCTTATACACCATTTTAATAAAAAATATCACAAAATTCTTCTAAGTCCCTCGGGAAGAGTAAAAGACGCGCACGGTCATTTTCAGAGCTCCTAGACCTTCCTATAAGAAGTTAGCCAAAAAGTAGCTTCAAAAAACGCTTAGGTTAAGTTTCAGAGTTGCTTCTAATGTACCGAAGCTGGAATTAGACATAATTTCACTCTCACAACATTATGGCTGGTTGGAGACAGTCCGAACAACAAGTACTGGGTCCATGGTTCTGGGCGTATACTGGGGGGACGGGGACGACTCCCATTAACCCCTGACTATACCGGGGATACGCTTATCACAATGCCTTACTGGTCTGTGCTGAAGCAGGGCATTCTGGCAGCCAAGTGGCTTGACCTTTATTAGTGAGCCTGGTTACCCCCTCTCGGAACCACAGACTTAGAAATCGCCAGCTCATATACAGTGCATAAAATAAATTTATATATATATACCCTTATACACCATTTTAATAAAAAATATCACAAAATTCTTCTAAGTCCCTCGGGAAGAGTGAAAGACGCGCACGTTCATTTTCAGAGCTCCTAGACCTTCCTATAAGAAGTTAGCCAAAAAGTAGCTTCGAAAAACGCTTAGGTTAAGTTTCAGAGTTGCTTCTAATGTACAGAAGCTGGAATTAGACATCATTTCACTCTCACAACATTATGGCTGGTTGGAGACAGTCCGAACCACAAGTACTGGGTCCATGGTTCTGGGCGTATACTGGGGGGACGGGGACGACTCCCATTAACCCCTGACTATACCGGGGATACGCTTATCACAATGCCTTACTGGTCTGTGCTGAAGCAGGGCATTCTGGCAGCCAAGTGGCTTGACCTTTATTAGTGAGCCTGGTTACCCCCTCTCGGAACCACAGACTTAGAAATCGCCAGCTCATATACAGTGCATAAAATAAATTTATATATATATACCCTTATACACCATTTTAATAAAAAATATCACAAAATTCTTCTAAGTCCCTCGGGAAGAGTGAAAGACGCGCATGTTCATTTTCAGAGCTCCTAGACCTTCCTATAAGAAGTTAGCCAAAAAGTAGCTTCGAAAAACGCTTAGGTTAAGTCTCAGAGTTGCATCTAATGTACCGAAGCTGGACTTAGACATAATTTCACTCTCACAACATTATGGCTGGTTGGAGACAGTCCGAACCACAAATACCGGGTCCATGGTTCTGGCCATATACTGGGGGGACGGGGACGACTCCCATTAACCCCTGACTATACCGGGGATACGCTTATCACAATGCCTTACTGGTCTGTGCTGAAGCAGGGCATTCTTGCAGCCAAGTTGCTTGACCTTTATTAGTGAGCCTGGTTACCCCCTCTCGGAACAACAGACTTAGAAATCGCCAGCTCATATACAGTGCATAAAATATATTTATATATATACCCTTATACACCATTTTAATAAAAAATATCACAAAATTCTTCTAAGTCCCTCGGGAAGAGTGAAAGACGCGCACGTTCATTTTTAGAGCTCCTAGACCTTCCTATAAGAAGTTAGCCAAAAAGTAGCTTCGAAAAACGCTTAGGTTAAGTTTCAGAGTTGCTTCTAATGTACCGAAGCTGGAATTAGACATAATTTCACTCTCACAACATTATGGCTGGTTGGAGACAGTCCGAACCACAAATACCGGGTCCATGGTTCTGGCCATATACTGGGGGGACGGGGACGACTCCCATTAACCCCTGACTATACCGGGGATACGCTTATCACAATGCCTTACTGGTCTGTGCTGAAGCAGGGCATTCTGGCAGCCAAGTTGCTTGACCTTTATTAGTGAGCCTGGTTACCCCCTCTCGGAACCACAGACTTAGAAATCGCCAGCTCATATACAGTGCATAAAATATATTTATATATATACCCTTATACACCATTTTAATAAAAAATATCACAAAATTCTTCTAAGTCCCTCGGGAAGAGTAAAAGACGCGCACGGTCATTTTCAGAGCTCCTAGACCTTCCTATAAGAAGTTAGCCAAAAAGTAGCTTCAAAAAACGCTTAGGTTAAGTTTCAGAGTTGCTTCTAATGTACCGAAGCTGGAATTAGACATAATTTCACTCTCACAACATTATGGCTGGTTGGAGACAGTCCGAACAACAAGTACTGGGTCCATGGTTCTGGGCGTATACTGGGGGGACGGGGACGACTCCCATTAACCCCTGACTATACCGGGGATACGCTTATCACAATGCCTTACTGGTCTGTGCTGAAGCAGGGCATTCTGGCAGCCAAGTTGCTTGACCTTTATTAGTTAGCCTGGTTACCCCCTCTCGGAACCACAGACTTAGAAATCGCCAGCTCATATACAGTGCATAAAATATATTTATATATATACCCTTATACACCATTTTAATAAAAAATATCACAAAATTCTTCTAAGTCCCTCGGGAAGAGTGAAAGACGCGCACGTTCATTTTCAGAGCTCCTAGACCTTCCTATAAGAAGTTAGCCAAAAAGTAGCTTCGAAAAACGCTTAGGTTAAGTCTCAGAGTTGCATCTAATGTACCGAAGCTGGACTTAGACATAATTTCACTCTCACAACATTATGGCTGGTTGGAGACAGTCCGAACCACAAATACCGGGTCCATGGTTCTGGCCATATACTGGGGGGACGGGGACGACTCCCATTAACCCCTGACTATACCGGGGATACGCTTATCACAATGCCTTACTGGTCTGTGCTGAAGCAGGGCATTCTGGCAGCCAAGTTGCTTGACCTTTATTAGTGAGCCTGGTTACCCCCTCTCGGAACCACAGACTTAGAAATCGCCAGCTCATATACAGTGCATAAAATATATTTATATATATACCCTTATATACCATTTTAATAAAAAATATCACAAAATTCTTCTAAGTCCCTCGGGAAGAGTGAAAGACGCGCACGTTCATTTTCAGAGCTCCTAGACCTTCCTATAAGAAGTTAGCCAAAAAGTAGCTTCGAAAAACGCTTAGGTTAAGTTTCAGAGTTGCTTCTAATGTACCGAAGCTGGAATTAGACATAATTTCACTCTCACAACATTATGGCTGGTTGGAGACAGTCCGAACCACAAATACCGGGTCCATGGTTCTGGCCATATACTGGGGGGACGGGGACGACTCCCATTAACCCCTGACTATACCGGGGATACGCTTATCACAATGCCTTACTGGTCTGTGCTGAAGCAGGGCATTCTGGCAGCCAAGTTGCTTGACCTTTATTAGTGAGCCTGGTTACCCCCTCTCGGAACCACAGACTTAGAAATCGCCAGCTCATATACAGTGCATAAAATATATTTATATATATACCCTTATACACCATTTTAATAAAAAATATCACAAAATTCTTCTAAGTCCCTCGGGAAGAGTGAAAGACGCGCACGTTCATTTTCAGAGCTCCTAGACCTTCCTATAAGAAGTTAGCCAAAAAGTAGCTTCGAAAAACGCTTAGGTTAAGTCTCAGAGTTGCATCTAATGTACCGAAGCTGGACTTAGACATAATTTCACTCTCACAACATTATGGCTGGTTGGAGACAGTCCGAACCACAACTACCGGGTCCATGGTTCTGGCCATATACTGGGGGGACGGGGACGACTACCATTAACCCCTGACTATACCGGGGATACGCGTATCACAATGCCTTACTGGTCTATGCTGAAGCAGGGCATTCTGGCAGCCAAGTGGCTTGACCTTTATTAGTGAGCCTGGTTACCCCCTCTCGGAACCACAGACTTAGAAATCGCCAGCTCATATACAGTGCATAAAATAAATTTATATATATATACCCTTATACACCATTTTAATAAAAAATATCACAAAATTCTTCTAAGTCCCTCGGAAAGAGTGAAAGACGCGCACGTTCATTTTCAGAGCTCCTAGACCTTCCTATAAGAAGTTAGCCAAAAAGTAGCTTCGAAAAACGCTTAGGTTAAGTCTCAGAGTTGCATCTAATGTACTGAAGCTGGACTTAGACATAATTTCACTCTCACAACATTATGGCTGGTTGGAGACAGTCCGAACCACAAATACCGGGTCCATGGTTCTGGCCATATACTGGGGGGACGGGGACGACTCCCATTAACCCCTGACTATACCGGGGATACGCTTATCACAATGCCTTACTGGTCTGTGCTGAAGCAGGGCATTCTGGCAGCCAAGTTGCTTGACCTTTATTAGTGAGCCTGGTTACCCCCTCTCGGAACAACAGACTTAGAAATCGCCAGCTCATATACAGTGCATAAAATATATTTATATATATACCCTTATACACCATTTTAATAAAAAATATCACAAAATTCTTCTAAGTCCCTCGGGAAGAGTGAAAGACGCGCACGTTCATTTTCAGAGCTCCTAGACCTTCCTATAAGAAGTTAGCCAAAACGTAGCTTCGAAAAACGCTTAGGTTAAGTTTCAGAGTTGCTTCTAATGTACCGAAGCTGGAATTAGACATAATTTCACTCTCACAACATTATGGCTGGTTGGAGACAGTCCGAACCACAAATACCGGGTCCATGGTTCTGGCCATATACTGGGGGGACGGGGACGACTCCCATTAACCCCTGACTATACCGGGGATACGCTTATCACAATGCCTTACTGGTCTGTGCTGAAGCAGGGCATTCTGGCAGCCAAGTTGCTTGACCTTTATTAGTGAGCCTGGTTACCCCCTCTCGGAACCACAGACTTAGAAATCGCCAGCTCATATACAGTGCATAAAATATATTTATATATATACCCTTATACACCATTTTAATAAAAAATATCACAAAATTCTTCTAAGTCCCTCGGAAAGAGTGAAAGACGCGCACGTTCATTTTCAGAGCTCCTAGACCTTCCTATAAGAAGTTAGCCAAAAAGTAGCTTCGAAAAACGCTTAGGTTAAGTCTCAGAGTTGCATCTAATGTACTGAAGCTGGACTTAGACATAATTTCACTCTCACAACATTATGGCTGGTTGGAGACAGTCCGAACCACAAATACCGGGTCCATGGTTCTGGCCATATACTGGGGGGACGGGGACGACTCCCATTAACCCCTGACTATACCGGGGATACGCTTATCACAATGCCTTACTGGTCTGTGCTGAAGCAGGGCATTCTGGCAGCCAAGTTGCTTGACCTTTATTAGTGAGCCTGGTTACCCCCTCTCGGAACAACAGACTTAGAAATCGCCAGCTCATATACAGTGCATAAAATATATTTATATATATACCCTTATACACCATTTTAATAAAAAATATCACAAAATTCTTCTAAGTCCCTCGGGAAGAGTGAAAGACGCGCACGTTCATTTTCAGAGCTCCTAGACCTTCCTATAAGAAGTTAGCCAAAAAGTAGCTTCGAAAAACGCTTAGGTTAAGTTTCAGAGTTGCTTCTAATGTACCGAAGCTGGAATTAGACATAATTTCACTCTCACAACATTATGGCTGGTTGGAGACAGTCCGAACCACAAATACCGGGTCCATGGTTCTGGCCATATACTGGGGGGACGGGGACGACTCCCATTAACCCCTGACTATACCGGGGATACGCTTATCACAATGCCTTACTGGTCTGTGCTGAAGCAGGGCATTCTGGCAGCCAAGTTGCTTGACCTTTATTAGTGAGCCTGGTTACCCCCTTTCGGAACCACAGACTTAGAAATCGCCAGCTCATATACAGTGCATAAAATATATTTATATATATACCCTTATACACCATTTTAATAAAAAATATCACAAAATTCTTCTAAGTCCCTCGGGAAGAGTAAAAGACGCGCACGGTCATTTTCAGAGCTCCTAGACCTTCCTATAAGAAGTTAGCCAAAAAGTAGCTTCAAAAAACGCTTAGGTTAAGTTTCAGAGTTGCTTCTAATGTACCGAAGCTGGAATTAGACATAATTTAATTCTCACAACATTATGGCTGGTTGGAGACAGTCCGAACAACAAGTACTGGGTCCATGGTTCTGGGCGTATACTGGGGGGACGGGGACGACTCCCATTAACCCCTGACTATACCGGGGATACGCTTATCACAATGCCTTACTGGTCTGTGCTGAAGCAGGGCATTCTGGCAGCCAAGTTGCTTGACCTTTATTAGTTAGCCTGGTTACCCCCTCTCGGAACCACAGACTTAGAAATCGCCAGCTCATATACAGTGCATAAAATATATTTATATATATACCCTTATACACCATTTTAATAAAAAATATCACAAAATTCTTCTAAGTCCCTCGGAAAGAGTGAAAGACGCGCACGTTCATTTTCAGAGCTCCTAGACCTTCCTATAAGAAGTTAGCCAAAAAGTAGCTTCGAAAAACGCTTAGGTTAAGTCTCAGAGTTGCATCTAATGTACTGAAGCTGGACTTAGACATAATTTCACTCTCACAACATTATGGCTGGTTGGAGACAGTCCGAACCACAAATACCGGGTCCATGGTTCTGGCCATATACTGGGGGGACGGGGATGACTCCCATTAACCCCTGACTATACCGGGGATACGCTTATCACAATGCCTTACTGGTCTGTGCTGAAGCAGGGCATTCTGGCAGCCAAGTTGCTTGACCTTTATTAGTGAGCCTGGTTACCCCCTCTCGGAACAACAGACTTAGAAATCGCCAGCTCATATACAGTGCATAAAATATATTTATATATATACCCTTATACACCATTTTAATAAAAAATATCACAAAATTCTTCTAAGTCCCTCGGGAAGAGTGAAAGACGCGCACGTTCATTTTCAGAGCTCCTAGACCTTCCTATAAGAAGTTAGCCAAAAAGTAGCTTCGAAAAACGCTTAGGTTAAGTTTCAGAGTTGCTTCTAATGTACCGAAGCTGGAATTAGACATAATTTCACTCTCACAACATTATGGCTGGTTGGAGACAGTCCGAACCACAAATACCGGGTCCATGGTTCTGGCCATATACTGGGGGGACGGGGACGACTCCCATTAACCCCTGACTATACCGGGGATACGCTTATCACAATGCCTTTCTGGTCTGTGCTGAAGCAGGGCATTCTGGCAGCCAATTGGCTTGACTTTTATTAGTGAGCCTGGTTACCCCCTCTCGTAACCACAGACTTAGAAATCGCCAGCTCATATACAGTGCATAAAATATATTTATATATATACCCTTATACATCATTTTAATAAAAAATATCACAAAATTCTTCTAAGTCCCTCAGGAAGAGTGAAAGACGCGCACGTTCATTTTCAGAGCTCCTAGACATTCCTATAAGAAGTTAGCCAAAAAGTAGCTTCGAAAAACGCTTAGGTTAAGTTTCAGAGTTGCTTCTAATGTACTGTACCAAAGCTGGACTTAGACATAATTTCACTCTCACAACATTATGGCTGGTTGGAGACAGTCCGAACCACAAGTACCGGGTCCATGGTTCTGGGTGTATACTGGGGGGACGGGGACGACTCCCATTAACCCCTGACTATACCGGGGATACGCTTATCACAATGCCTTACTGGTCTGTGCTGAAGCAGGGCATTCTGGCATCCAAGTGGCTTGACCTTTATTAGTGAGCCTGGTTACCCCCTCTCGGAACCACAGACTTAGAAATCGCCAGCTCATATACAGTGCATAAAATATATTTATATATATACCCTTATACACCATTTTAATAAAAAATATCACAAAATTCTTCTAAGTCCCTCGGGAAGAGTGAAAGACGCGCACGTTCATTTTTAGAGCTCGTAGACCTTCCTATAAGAAGTTAGCCAAAAAGTAGCTTCGAAAAACGCTTAGGTTAAGTTTCAGAGGTACTTCTTATGTACCAAAGCTGGACTTAGACATAATTTCACTCTCACAACATTATGGCTGGTTGGAGACAGTCCAAACCATAATTACCGGGTCCATGGTTCTGGGCGTATACTGGGGGGACGGGGACGACTCCCATTAACCCCTGACTGTACCGGGGATACGCTTATCACAATGCCTTTCTGGTCTGTGCTGAAGCAGGGCATTCTGGCAGCCAATTGGCTTGACTTTTATTAGTGAGCCTGGTTACCCCCTCTCGGATCCACAGACTTAGAAATCGCCAGCTCATATACATGCATAAAATATATTTATATATATACCCTTATACACCATTTTAATAAAAAATATCACAAAATTCTTCTAAGTCCCTCGGGAAGAGTGAAAGACGCGCACGTTCATTTTCAGAGCTCCTAGACCTTCCTATAAGAAGTTAGCCAAAAAGTAGCTTCGAAAAACGCTTAGGTTAAGTTTCAGAGTTGCATCTAATGTACCGAAGCTGGACTTAGACATAATTTCACTCTCACAACATTATGGCTGGTTGGAGACAGTCCGAACCACAAATACCGGGTCCATGGTTCTGGCCATATACTGGGGGGACGGGGACGACTCCCATTAAACCCTGACTATACCGGGGATACGCTTATCACAATGCCTTTCTGGTCTGTGCTGAAGCAGGGCATTCTGGCAGCCAATTGGCTTGACTTTTATTAGTGAGCCTGGTTACCCCCTCTCGTAACCACAGACTTAGAAATCGCCAGCTCATATACAGTGCATAAAATATATTTATATATATACCCTTATACAGTACATCATTTTAATAAAAAATATCACAAAATTCTTCTAAGTCCCTCAGGAAGAGCGAAAGACGCGCACGTTCATTTTCAGAGCTCCTAGACATTCCTATAAGAAGTTAGCCAAAAAGTACCTTCGAAAAACGCTTAGGTTAAGTGTCAGAGTTGCTTCTAATGTACCGAAGCTGGACTTAGACATAATTTCACTCTCACAACATTATGGCGGGTTGGAGACAGTCCGAACCACAAATACCGGGTCCATGGTTCTGGCCATATACTGGGGGGACGGGGACGACTCCCATTAACCTCTGACTATACCGGGGATACGCTTATCACAATGCCTTTCTGGTCTGTGCTGAAGCAGGGCATTCTGGCAGCCAATTGGCTTGACTTTTATTAGTGAGCCTGGTTACCCCCTCTCGTAACCACAGACTTAGAAATCGCCAGCTCATATACAGTGCATAAAATATATTTATATATATACCCTTATACAGTACATCATTTTAATAAAAAATATCACAAAATTCTTCTAAGTCCCTCAGGAAGAGTGAAAGACGCGCACGTTCATTTTCAGAGCTCCTAGACATTCCTATAAGAAGTTAGCCAAAAAGTAGCTTCGAAAAACGCTTAGGTTAAGTTTCAGAGGTACTTCTAATGTACCAAAGCTGGACTTAGACATAATTTCACTCTCACAACATTATGGCTGGTTGGAGACAGTCCAAACCATAATTACCGGGTCCATGGTTCTGGGCGTATACTGGGGGGACGGGGACGACTCCCATTAACCCCTGACTGTACCGGGGATACGCTTATCACAATGCCTTTCTGGTCTGTGCTGAAGCAGGGCATTCTGGCAGCCAATTGGCTTGACTTTTATTAGTGAGCCTGGTTACCCCCTCTCGGATCCACAGACTTAGGAATCGCCAGCTCATATACATGCATAAAATATATTTATATATATACCCTTATACACCATTTTAATAAAAAATATCACAAAATTCTTCTAAGTCCCTCGGGAAGAGTGAAAGACGCGCACGTTCATTTTCAGAGCTCCTAGACCTTCCTATAAGAAGTTAGCCAAAAAGTAGCTTCGAAAAACGCTTAGGTTAAGTTTCAGAGTTGCATCTAATGTACCGAAGCTGGACTTAGACATAATTTCACTCTCACAACATTATGGCTGGTTGGAGACAGTCCGAACCACAAATACCGGGTCCATGGTTCTGGCCATATACTGGGGGGACGGGGACGACTCCCATTAAACCCTGACTATACCGGGGATACGCTTATCACAATGCCTTACTGGTCTGTGCTGAAGCAGGGCATTCTGGCAGCCAATTGGCTTGACTTTTATTAGTGAGCCTGGTTACACCCTCTCGTAACCACAGACTTAGAAATCGCCAGCTCATATACAGTGCATAAAATATATTTATATATATACCCTTATACAGTACATCATTTTAATAAAAAATATCACAAAATTCTTCTAAGTCCCTCAGGAAGAGCGAAAGACGCGCACGTTCATTTTCAGAGCTCCTAGACATTCCTATAAGAAGTTAGCCAAAAAGTACCTTCGAAAAACGCTTAGGTTAAGTGTCAGAGTTGCTTCTAATGTACCGAAGCTGGACTTAGACATAATTTCACTCTCACAACATTATGGCTGGTTGGAGACAGTCCGAACCACAAATACCGGGTCCATGGTTCTGGCCATATACTGGGGGGACGGGGACGACTCCCATTAACCTCTGACTATACCGGGGATACGCTTATCACAATGCCTTACTGGTCTGTGCTGAAGCAGGGCATTCTGGCAGCCAATTGTCTTGACTTTTATTAGTGAGCCTGGTTACCCCCTCTCGGAACCACAGACTTAGAAATCGCCAGCTCATATACATGCATAAAATATATTTATATATATACCCTTATACAGTACATCATTTTAATAAAAAATATCACAAAATTCTTCTAAGTCCCTCAGGAAGAGTGAAAGACGCGCACGTTCATTTTCAGAGCTCCTAGACCTTCCTATAAGAAGTTAGCCAAAAAGTAGCTTCGAAAAACGCTTAGGTTAAGTTTCAGAGTTGCTTCTAATGTACCAAAGCTGGACTTAGAAATAATTTCACTCTCACAACATTATGGCTGGTTGGAGACAGTCCGAACCACAAATACCGGGTCCATGGTTCTGGCCATATACTGGGGGGACGGGGACGACTCCCATTAACCCCTGACTATACCGGGGATACGCTTATCACAATGCCTTTCTGGTCTGTGCTGAAGCAGGGCATTCTGGCAGCCAATTGGCTTGACTTTTATTAGTGAGCCTGGTTACCCCCTCTCGGAACCACAGACTTAGAAATCGCCAGCTCATATAGAGTGCATAAAATATATTTATATATATACCCTTATACATCATTTTAATAAAAAATATCACAAAATTCTTCTAAGTCCCTCAGGAAGAGTGAAAGACGCGCACGTTCATTTTCAGAGCTCCTAGACATTCCTATAAGAAGTTAGCCAAAAAGTACCTTCGAAAAACGCTTAGGTTAAGTTTCAGAGTTGCTTCTAATGTACCGAAGCTGGACTTAGACATAATTTCACTCTCACAACATTATGGCTGGTTGGAGACACTCCGAACCACAAATACCGGGTCCATGGTTCTGGCCATATACTGGGGGGACGGGGACGACTCCCATTAACCCCTGACTATACCGGGGATACGCTTATCACAATGCCTTTCTGGTCTGTGCTGAAGCAGGGCATTCTGGCAGCCAATTGGCTTGACTTTTATTAGTGAGCCTGGTTACCCCCTCTCGGAACCACAGACTTAGAAATCGCCAGCTCATATAGAGTGCATAAAATATATTTATATATATACCCTTATACAGTACATCATTTTAATAAAAAATATCACAAAATTCTTCTAAGTCCCTCAGGAAGAGTGAAAGACGCGCACGTTCATTTTCAGAGCTCCTAGACCTTCCTATAAGAAGTTAGCCAAAAAGTAGCTTCGAAAAACGCTTAGGTTAAGTTTCAGAGTTGCTTCTAATGTACCTAAGCTAGACTTAGACATACTGTAATTTCACTCTCACAACATTATGGCAGGTTGGAGACAGTCCGAACCACAAATACCGGGTCCATGGTTCTGGCCATATACTGGGGGGACGGGGACGACTCCCATTAACCCCTGACTATACCGGGGATACGCGTATCACACTGCCTTACTGGTCTGTGCTGAAGCAGGGCATTCTGGCAGCCAAGTGGCTTGACCTTTATTAGTGAGCCTGGTTATCCCCTCTCGGAACCACAGACTTAGAAATCGCCAGCTCATATACAGTGCATAAAATATATTTATATATATACCCTTTTTCACCATTTTAATAAAAAATATCACAAAATTCTTCTAAGTCCCTCGGGAAGAGTGAAAGACGCGCACATTCATTTTCAGAGCTCCTAGACCTTCCTATAAGAAGTTAGCCAAAAAGTAGCTTCGAAAAACGCTTAGGTTAAGTTTCAGAGTTGCATCTAATGTACCGAAGCTGGACTTTAGACATAATTTCACTCTCACAACATTATGGCTGGTTGGAGACAGTCCGAACCACAAATACCGGGTCCATGGTTCTGGCCATATACTGGGGGGACGGGGACGACTCCCATTAACCCCTGACTATACCGGGGATACGCTTATCACAATGCCTTTCTGGTCTGTGCTGAAGCAGGGCATTCTGGCAGCCAATTGGCTTGACTTTTATTAGTGAGCCTGGTTACCCCCTCTCGTAACCACAGACTTAGAAATCGCCAGCTCATATACAGTGCATAAAATATATTTATATATATACCCTTATACATCATTTTAATAAAAAATATCACAAAATTCTTCTAAGTCCCTCGGGAAGAGTGAAAGACGCGCACGTTCATTTTCAGAGCTCCTAGACCTTCCTATAAGAAGTTAGCCAAAAAGTAGCTTCGAAAAACGCTTAGGTTTAGTTTCAGAGTTGCATCTAATGTACCGAAGCTGGACTTAGACATAATTTCACTCTCACAACATTATGGCTGGTTGGAGACAGTCCGAACCACAAATACCGGGTCCATGGTTCTGGCCATATACTGGGGGGACGGGGACGACTCCCATTAACCCCTGACTATACCGGGGATACGCTTATCACAATGCCTTTCTGGTCTGTGCTGAAGCAGGGCATTCTGGCAGCCAATTGGCTTGACTTTTATTAGTGAGCCTGGTTACCCCCTCTCGTAACCACAGACTTAGAAATCGCCAGCTCATATACAGTGCATAAAATATATTTATATATATACCCTTATACATCATTTTAATAAAAAATATCACAAAATTCTTCTAAGTCCCTCAGGAAGAGTGAAAGACGCGCACGTTCATTTTCAGAGCTCCTAGACATTCCTATAAGAAGTTAGCCAAAAAGTAGCTTCGAAAAACGCTTAGGTTAAGTTTCAGAGTTGCTTCTAATGTACTGTACCAAAGCTGGACTTAGACATAATTTCACTCTCACAACATTATGGCTGGTTGGAGACAGTCCGAACCACAAGTACCGGGTCCATGGTTCTGGGTGTATACTGGGGGGACGGGGACGACTCCCATTAACCCCTGACTATACCGGGGATACGCTTATCACAATGCCTTACTGGTCTGTGCTGAAGCAGGGCATTCTGGCATCCAAGTGGCTTGACCTTTATTAGTGAGCCTGGTTACCCCCTCTCGGAACCACAGATTTAGAAATCGCCAGCTCATATACAGTGCATAAAATATATTTATATATATACCCTTATACACCATTTTAATAAAAAATATCACAAAATTCTTCTAAGTCCCTCGGGAAGAGTGAAAGACGCGCACGTTCATTTTTAGAGCTCCTAGACCTTCCTATAAGAAGTTAGCCAAAAAGTAGCTTCGAAAAACGCTTAGGTGAAGTTTCAGAGTTGCTTCTAATGTACTGTACCAAAGCTGGACTTAGACATAATTTCACTCTCACAACATTATGGCTGGTTGGAGACAGTCCGAACCACAAATACCGGGTCCATGGTTCTGGGTGTATACTGGGGGGACGGGGACGACTCCCATTAACCCCTGACTATACCGGGGATACGCTTATCACAATGCCTTACTGGTCTGTGCTGAAGCAGGGCATTCTGGCATCCAAGTGGCTTGACCTTTATTAGTGAGCCTGGTTACCCCCTCTCGGAACCACAGACTTAGAAATCGCCAGCTCATATACAGTGCATAAAATATATTTATATATATACCCTTATACACCATTTTAATAAAAAATATCACAAAATTCTTCTAAGTCCCTCGGGAAGAGTGAAAGACGCGCACGTTCATTTTTAGAGCTCCTAGACCTTCCTATAAGAAGTTAGCCAAAAAGTAGCTTCGAAAAACGCTTAGGTTAAGTTTCAGAGGTACTTCTAATGTACCAAAGCTGGACTTAGACATAATTTCACTCTCACAACATTATGGCTGGTTGGAGACAGTCCAAACCATAATTACCGGGTCCATGGTTCTGGGCGTATACTGGGGGGACGGGGACGACTCCCATTAACCCCTGACTGTACCGGGGATACGCTTATCACAATGCCTTTCTGGTCTGTGCTGAAGCAGGGCATTCTGGCAGCCAATTGGCTTGACTTTTATTAGTGAGCCTGGTTACCCCCTCTCGGATCCACAGACTTAGAAATCGCCAGCTCATATACATGCATAAAATATATTTATATATATACCCTTATACACCATTTTAATAAAAAATATCACAAAATTCTTCTAAGTCCCTCGGGAAGAGTGAAAGACGCGCACGTTCATTTTCAGAGCTCCTAGACCTTCCTATAAGAAGTTAGCCAAAAAGTAGCTTCGAAAAACGCTTAGGTTAAGTTTCAGAGTTGCATCTAATGTACCGAAGCTGGACTTAGACATAATTTCACTCTCACAACATTATGGCTGGTTGGAGACAGTCCGAACCACAAATACCGGGTCCATGGTTCTGGCCATATACTGGGGGGACGGGGACGACTCCCATTAAACCCTGACTATACCGGGGATACGCTTATCACAATGCCTTTCTGGTCTGTGCTGAAGCAGGGCATTCTGGCAGCCAATTGGCTTGACTTTTATTAGTGAGCCTGGTTACCCCCTCTCGTAACCACAGACTTAGAAATCGCCAGCTCATATACAGTGCATAAAATATATTTATATATATACCCTTATACAGTACATCATTTTAATAAAAAATATCACAAAATTCTTCTAAGTCCCTCAGGAAGAGTGAAAGACGCGCACGTTCATTTTCAGAGCTCCTAGACCTTCCTATAAGAAGTTAGCCAAAAAGTAGCTTCGAAAAACGCTTAGGTTAAGTTTCAGAGTTGCTTCTAATGTACCAAAGCTGGACTTAGACATAATTTCACTCTCACAACATTATGGCTGGTTGGAGACAGTCCGAACCACAAATACCGGGTCCATGGTTCTGGCCATATACTGGGGGGACGGGGACGACTCCCATTAACCCCTGACTATACCGGGGATACGCTTATCACAATGCCTTTCTGGTCTGTGCTGAAGCAGGGCATTCTGGCAGCCAATTGGCTTGACTTTTATTAGTGAGCCTGGTTACCCCCTCTCGGAACCACAGACTTAGAAATCGCCAGCTCATATAGAGTGCATAAAATATATTTATATATATACCCTTATACAGTACATCATTTTAATAAAAAATATCACAAAATTCTTCTAAGTCCCTCAGGAAGAGTGAAAGACGCGCACGTTCATTTTCAGAGCTCCTAGACCTTCCTATAAGAAGTTAGCCAAAAAGTAGCTTCGAAAAACGCTTAGGTTAAGTTTCAGAGTTGCTTCTAATGTACCTAAGCTAGACTTAGACATACTGTAATTTCACTCTCACAACATTATGGCTGGTTGGAGACAGTCCGAACCACAAATACCGGGTCCATGGTTCTGGCCATATACTGGGGGGACGGGGACGACTCCCATTAACCCCTGACTATACCGGGGATACGCGTATCACACTGCCTTACTGGTCTGTGCTGAAGCAGGGCATTCTGGCAGCCAAGTGGCTTGACCTTTATTAGTGAGCCTGGTTATCCCCTCTCGGAACCACAGACTTAGAAATCGCCAGCTCATATACAGTGCATAAAATATATTTATATATATACCCTTTTTCACCATTTTAATAAAAAATATCACAAAATTCTTCTAAGTCCCTCGGGAAGAGTGAAAGACGCGCACATTCATTTTCAGAGCTCCTAGACCTTCCTATAAGAAGTTAGCCAAAAAGTAGCTTCGAAAAACGCTTAGGTTAAGTTTCAGAGTTGCATCTAATGTACCGAAGCTGGACTTTAGACATAATTTCACTCTCACAACATTATGGCTGGTTGGAGACAGTCCGAACCACAAATACCGGGTCCATGGTTCTGGCCATATACTGGGGGGACGGGGACGACTCCCATTAACCCCTGACTATACCGGGGATACGCTTATCACAATGCCTTTCTGGTCTGTGCTGAAGCAGGGCATTCTGGCAGCCAATTGGCTTGACTTTTATTAGTGAGCCTGGTTACCCCCTCTCGTAACCACAGACTTAGAAATCGCCAGCTCATATACAGTGCATAAAATATATTTATATATATACCCTTATACATCATTTTAATAAAAAATATCACAAAATTCTTCTAAGTCCCTCGGGAAGAGTGAAAGACGCGCACGTTCATTTTCAGAGCTCCTAGACCTTCCTATAAGAAGTTAGCCAAAAAGTAGCTTCGAAAAACGCTTAGGTTTAGTTTCAGAGTTGCATCTAATGTACCGAAGCTGGACTTAGACATAATTTCACTCTCACAACATTATGGCTGGTTGGAGACAGTCCGAACCACAAATACCGGGTCCATGGTTCTGGCCATATACTGGGGGGACGGGGACGACTCCCATTAACCCCTGACTATACCGGGGATACGCTTATCACAATGCCTTTCTGGTCTGTGCTGAAGCAGGGCATTCTGGCAGCCAATTGGCTTGACTTTTATTAGTGAGCCTGGTTACCCCCTCTCGTAACCACAGACTTAGAAATCGCAAGCTCATATACAGTGCATAAAATATATTTATATATATACCCTTATACATCATTTTAATAAAAAATATCACAAAATTCTTCTAAGTCCCTCAGGAAGAGTGAAAGACGCGCACGTTCATTTTCAGAGCTCCTAGACATTCCTATAAGAAGTTAGCCAAAAAGTAGCTTCGAAAAACGCTTAGGTTAAGTTTCAGAGTTGCTTCTAATGTACTGTACCAAAGCTGGACTTAGACATAATTTCACTCTCACAACATTATGGCTGGTTGGAGACAGTCCGAACCACAAGTACCGGGTCCATGGTTCTGGGTGTATACTGGGGGGACGGGGACGACTCCCATTAACCCCTGACTATACCGGGGATACGCTTATCACAATGCCTTACTGGTCTGTGCTGAAGCAGGGCATTCTGGCATCCAAGTGGCTTGACCTTTATTAGTGAGCCTGGTTACCCCCTCTCGGAACCACAGATTTAGAAATCGCCAGCTCATATACAGTGCATAAAATATATTTATATATATACCCTTATACACCATTTTAATAAAAAATATCACAAAATTCTTCTAAGTCCCTCGGGAAGAGTGAAAGACGCGCACGTTCATTTTTAGGGCTCCTAGACCTTCCTATAAGAAGTTAGCCAAAAAGTAGCTTCGAAAAACGCTTAGGTGAAGTTTCAGAGTTGCTTCTAATGTACTGTACCAAAGCTGGACTTAGACATAATTTCACTCTCACAACATTATGGCTGGTTGGAGACAGTCCGAACCACAAGTACCGGGTCCATGGTTCTGGGTGTATACTGGGGGGACGGGGACGACTCCCATTAACCCCTGACTATACCGGGGATACGCTTATCACAATGCCTTACTGGTCTGTGCTGAAGCAGGGCATTCTGGCATCCAAGTGGCTTGACCTTTATTAGTGAGCCTGGTTACCCCCTCTCAGAACCACAGACTTAGAAATCGCCAGCTCATATACAGTGCATAAAATATATTTATATATATACCCTTATACACCATTTTAATAAAAAATATCACAAAATTCTTCTAAGTCCCTCGGGAAGAGTGAAAGACGCGCACGTTCATTTTTAGAGCTCCTAGACCTTCCTATAAGAAGTTAGCCAAAAAGTAGCTTCGAAAAACGCTTAGGTTAAGTTTCAGAGGTACTTCTAATGTACAAAAGCTGGACTTAGACATAATTTCACTCTCACAACATTATGGCTGGTTGGAGACAGTCCAAACCATAATTACCGGGTCCATGGTTCTGGGCGTATACTGGGGGACGGGGACGACTCCCATTAACCCCTGACTGTACCGGGGATACGCTTATCACAATGCCTTTCTGGTCTGTGCTGAAGCAGGGCATTCTGGCAGCCAATTGGCTTGACTTTTATTAGTGAGCCTGGTTACCCCCTCTCGGATCCACAGACTTAGAAATCGCCAGCTCATATACATGCATAAAATATATTTATATATATACCCTTATACAGTACATCATTTTAATAAAAAATATCACAAAATTCTTCTAAGTCCCTCAGGAAGAGCGAAAGACGCGCACGTTCATTTTCAGAGCTCCTAGACATTCCTATAAGAAGTTAGCCAAAAAGTACCTTCGAAAAACGCTTAGGTTAAGTGTCAGAGTTGCTTCTAATGTACCGAAGCTGGACTTAGACATAATTTCACTCTCACAACATTATGGCGGGTTGGAGACAGTCCGAACCACAAATACCGGGTCCATGGTTCTGGCCATATACTGGGGGGACGGGGACGACTCCCATTAACCTCTGACTATACCGGGGATACGCTTATCACAATGCCTTTCTGGTCTGTGCTGAAGCAGGGCATTCTGGCAGCCAATTGGCTTGACTTTTATTAGTGAGCCTGGTTACCCCCTCTCGTAACCACAGACTTAGAAATCGCCAGCTCATATACAGTGCATAAAATATATTTATATATATACCCTTATACATCATTTTAATAAAAAATATCACAAAATTCTTCTAAGTCCCTCAGGAAGAGTGAAAGACGCGCACGTTCATTTTCAGAGCTCCTAGACATTCCTATAAGAAGTTAGCCAAAAAGTAGCTTCGAAAAACGCTTAGGTTAAGTTTCAGAGTTGCTTCTAATGTACTGTACCAAAGCTGGACTTAGACATAATTTCACTCTCACAACATTATGGCTGGTTGGAGACAGTCCGAACCACAAGTACCGGGTCCATGGTTCTGGGTGTATACTGGGGGGACGGGGACGACTCCCATTAACCCCTGACTATACCGGGGATACGCTTATCACAATGCCTTACTGGTCTGTGCTGAAGCAGGGCATTCTGGCATCCAAGTGGCTTGACCTTTATTAGTGAGCCTGGTTACCCCCTCTCGGAACCACAGACTTAGAAATCGCCAGCTCATATACAGTGCATAAAATATATTTATATATATACCCTTATACACCATTTTAATAAAAAATATCACAAAATTCTTCTAAGTCCCTCGGGAAGAGTGAAAGACGCGCACGTTCATTTTTAGAGCTCCTAGACCTTCCTATAAGAAGTTAGCCAAAAAGTAGCTTCGAAAAACGCTTAGGTTAAGTTTCAGAGTTGCTTCTAATGTACTGTACCAAAGCTGGACTTAGACATAATTTCACTCTCACAACATTATGGCTGGTTGGAGACAGTCCGAACCACAAGTACCGGGTCCATGGTTCTGGGTGTATACTGGGGGGACGGGGACGACTCCCATTAACCCCTGACTATACCGGGGATACGCTTATCACAATGCCTTACTGGTCTGTGCTGAAGCAGGGCATTCTGGCATCCAAGTGGCTTGACCTTTATTAGTGAGCCTGGTTACCCCCTCTCGGAACCACAGACTTAGAAATCGCCAGCTCATATACAGTGCATAAAATATATTTATATATATACCCTTATACACCATTTTAATAAAAAATATCACAAAATTCTTCTAAGTCCCTCGGGAAGAGTGAAAGACGCGCACGTTCATTTTTAGAGCTCCTAGACCTTCCTATAAGAAGTTAGCCAAAAAGTAGCTTCGAAAAACGCTTAGGTTAAGTTTCAGAGTTGCATCTAATGTACCGAAGCTGGACTTAGACATAATTTCACTCTCACAACATTATGGCTGGTTGGAGACAGTCCGAACCACAAATACCGGGTCCATGGTTCTGGCCATATACTGGGGGGACGGGGACGACTCCCATTAACCTCTGACTATACCGGGGATACGCTTATCACAATGCCTTACTGGTCTGTGCTGAAGCAGGGCATTCTGGCAGCCAATTGGCTTGACTTTTATTAGTGAGCCTGGTTACCCCCTCTCGTAACCACAGACTTAGAAATCGCCAGCTCATATACAGTGCATAAAATATATTTATATATATACCCTTATACAGTACATCATTTTAATAAAAAATATCACAAAATTCTTCTAAGTCCCTCAGGAAGAGTGAAAGACGCGCACGTTCATTTTCAGAGCTCCTAGACATTCCTATAAGAAGTTAGCCAAAAAGTAGCTTCGAAAAACGCTTAGGTTAAGTTTCAGAGGTACTTCTAATGTACCAAAGCTGGACTTAGACATAATTTCACTCTCACAACATTATGGCTGGTTGGAGACAGTCCAAACCATAATTACCGGGTCCATGGTTCTGGGCGTATACTGGGGGGACGGGGACGACTCCCATTAACCCCTGACTGTACCGGGGATACGCTTATCACAATGCCTTTCTGGTCTGTGCTGAAGCAGGGCATTCTGGCAGCCAATTGGCTTGACTTTTATTAGTGAGCCTGGTTACCCCCTCTCGTAACCACAGACTTAGAAATCGCCAGCTCATATACAGTGCATAAAATATATTTATATATATACCCTTATACAGTACATCATTTTAATAAAAAATATCACAAAATTCTTCTAAGTCCCTCAGGAAGAGCGAAAGACGCGCACGTTCATTTTCAGAGCTCCTAGACATTCCTATAAGAAGTTAGCCAAAAAGTACCTTCGAAAAACGCTTAGGTTAAGTATCAGAGTTGCTTCTAATGTACCGAAGCTGGACTTAGACATAATTTCACTCTCACAACATTATGGCTGGTTGGAGACAGTCCGAACCACAAATACCGGGTCCATGGTTCTGGCCATATACTGGGGGGACGGGGACGACTCCCATTAACCTCTGACTATACCGGGGATACGCTTATCACAATGCCTTACTGGTCTGTGCTGAAGCAGGGCATTCTGGCAGCCAATTGGCTTGACTTTTATTAGTGAGCCTGGTTACCCCCTCTCGTAACCACAGACTTAGAAATCGCCAGCTCATATACAGTGCATAAAATATATTTATATATATACCCTTATACAGTACATCATTTTAATAAAAAATATCACAAAATTCTTCTAAGTCCCTCAGGAAGAGTGAAAGACGCGCACGTTCATTTTCAGAGCTCCTAGACATTCCTATAAGAAGTTAGCCAAAAAGTAGCTTCGAAAAACGCTTAGGTTAAGTTTCAGAGGTACTTCTAATGTACCAAAGCTGGACTTAGACATAATTTCACTCTCACAACATTATGGCTGGTTGGAGACAGTCCAAACCATAATTACCGGGTCCATGGTTCTGGGCGTATACTGGGGGGACGGGGACGACTCCCATTAACCCCTGACTGTACCGGGGATACGCTTATCACAATGCCTTTCTGGTCTGTGCTGAAGCAGGGCATTCTGGCAGCCAATTGGCTTGACTTTTATTAGTGAGCCTGGTTACCCCCTCTCGTAACCACAGACTTAGAAATCGCCAGCTCATATACAGTGCATAAAATATATTTATATATATACCCTTATACAGTACATCATTTTAATAAAAAATATCACAAAATTCTTCTAAGTCCCTCAGGAAGAGCGAAAGACGCGCACGTTCATTTTCAGAGCTCCTAGACATTCCTATAAGAAGTTAGCCAAAAAGTACCTTCGAAAAACGCTTAGGTTAAGTGTCAGAGTTGCTTCTAATGTACCGAAGCTGGACTTAGACATAATTTCACTCTCACAACATTATGGCTGGTTGGAGACAGTCCGAACCACAAATACCGGGTCCATGGTTCTGGCCATATACTGGGGGGACGGGGACGACTCCCATTAACCTCTGACTATACCGGGGATACGCTTATCACAATGCCTTACTGGTCTGTGCTGAAGCAGGGCATTCTGGCAGCCAATTGGCTTGACTTTTATTAGTGAGCCTGGTTACCCCCTCTCGGAACCACAGACTTAGAAATCGCCAGCTCATATACATGCATAAAATATATTTATATATATACCCTTATACACCATTTTAATAAAAAATATCACAAAATTCTTCTAAGTCCCTCGGGAAGAGTGAAAGACGCGCACGTTCATTTTCAGAGCTCCTAGACCTTCCTATAAGAAGTTAGCCAAAAAGTAGCTTCGAAAAACGCTTAGGTTTAGTTTCAGAGTTGCATCTAATGTACCGAAGCTGGACTTAGACATAATTTCACTCTCACAACATTATGGCTGGTTGGAGACAGTCCGAACCACAAATACCGGGTCCATGGTTCTGGCCATATACTGGGGGGACGGGGACGACTCCCATTAACCCCTGACTATACCGGGGATACGCTTATCACAATGCCTTACTGGTCTGTGCTGAAGCAGGGCATTCTGGCATCCAAGTGGCTTGACCTTTATTAGTGAGCCTGGTTACCCCCTCTCGGAACCACAGACTTAGAAATCGCCAGCTCATATACAGTGCATAAAATATATTTATATATATACCCTTATACACCATTTTAATAAAAAATATCACAAAATTCTTCTAAGTCCCTCGGGAAGAGTGAAAGACGCGCACGTTCATTTTTAGAGCTCCTAGACCTTCCTATAAGAAGTTAGCCAAAAAGTAGCTTCGAAAAACGCTTAGGTTAAGTTTCAGAGTTGCTTCTAATGTACTGTACCAAAGCTGGACTTAGACATAATTTCACTCTCACAACATTATGGCTGGTTGGAGACAGTCCAAACCATAATTACCGGGTCCATGGTTCTGGGCGTATACTGGGGGGACGGGGACGACTCCCATTAACCCCTGACTGTACCGGGGATACGCTTATCACAATGCCTTTCTGGTCTGTGCTGAAGCAGGGCATTCTGGCAGCCAATTGGCTTGACTTTTATTAGTGAGCCTGGTTACCCCCTCTCGGATCCACAGACTTAGAAATCGCCAGCTCATATACATGCATAAAATATATTTATATATATACCCTTATACACCATTTTAATAAAAAATATCACAAAATTCTTCTAAGTCCCTCAGGAAGAGCGAAAGACGCGCACGTTCATTTTCAGAGCTCCTAGACATTCCTATAAGAAGTTAGCCAAAAAGTACCTTCGAAAAACGCTTAGGTTAAGTGTCAGAGTTGCTTCTAATGTACCGAAGCTGGACTTAGACATAATTTCACTCTCACAACATTATGGCTGGTTGGAGACAGTCCGAACCACAAATACCGGGTCCATGGTTCTGGCCATATACTGGGGGGACGGGGACGACTCCCATTAACCTCTGACTATACCGGGGATACGCTTATCACAATGCCTTACTGGTCTGTGCTGAAGCAGGGCATTCTGGCAGCCAATTGGCTTGACTTTTATTAGTGAGCCTGGTTACCCCCTCTCGTAACCACAGACTTAGAAATCGCCAGCTCATATACAGTGCATAAAATATATTTATATATATACCCTTATACAGTACATCATTTTAATAAAAAATATCACAAAATTCTTCTAAGTCCCTCAGGAAGAGTGAAAGACGCGCACGTTCATTTTCAGAGCTCCTAGACATTCCTATAAGAAGTTAGCCAAAAAGTAGCTTCGAAAAACGCTTAGGTTAAGTTTCAGAGGTACTTCTAATGTACCAAAGCTGGACTTAGACATAATTTCACTCTCACAACATTATGGCTGGTTGGAGACAGTCCAAACCATAATTACCGGGTCCATGGTTCTGGGCGTATACTGGGGGGACGGGGACGACTCCCATTAACCCCTGACTGTACCGGGGATACGCTTATCACAATGCCTTTCTGGTCTGTGCTGAAGCAGGGCATTCTGGCAGCCAATTGGCTTGACTTTTATTAGTGAGCCTGGTTACCCCCTCTCGTAACCACAGACTTAGAAATCGCCAGCTCATATACAGTGCATAAAATATATTTATATATATACCCTTATACAGTACATCATTTTAATAAAAAATATCACAAAATTCTTCTAAGTCCCTTAGGAAGAGCGAAAGACGCGCACGTTCATTTTCAGAGCTCCTAGACATTCCTATAAGAAGTTAGCCAAAAAGTACCTTCGAAAAACGCTTAGGTTAAGTGTCAGAGTTGCTTCTAATGTACCGAAGCTGGACTTAGACATAATTTCACTCTCACAACATTATGGCGGGTTGGAGACAGTCCGAACCACAAATACCGGGTCCATGGTTCTGGCCATATACTGGGGGGACGGGGACGACTCCCATTAACCTCTGACTATACCGGGGATACGCTTATCACAATGCCTTTCTGGTCTGTGCTGAAGCAGGGCATTCTGGCAGCCAATTGGCTTGACTTTTATTAGTGAGCCTGGTTACCCCCTCTCGTAACCACAGACTTAGAAATCGCCAGCTCATATACAGTGCATAAAATATATTTATATATATACCCTTATACAGTACATCATTTTAATAAAAAATATCACAAAATTCTTCTAAGTCCCTCAGGAAGAGTGAAAGACGCGCACGTTCATTTTCAGAGCTCCTAGACATTCCTATAAGAAGTTAGCCAAAAAGTAGCTTCGAAAAACGCTTAGGTTAAGTGTCAGAGGTACTTCTAATGTACCAAAGCTGGACTTAGACATAATTTCACTCTCACAACATTATGGCTGGTTGGAGACAGTCCAAACCATAATTACCGGGTCCATGGTTCTGGGCGTATACTGGGGGGACGGGGACGACTCCCATTAACCCCTGACTGTACCGGGGATACGCTTATCACAATGCCTTTCTGGTCTGTGCTGAAGCAGGGCATTCTGGCAGCCAATTGGCTTGACTTTTATTAGTGAGCCTGGTTACCCCCTCTCGTAACCACAGACTTAGAAATCGCCAGCTCATATACAGTGCATAAAATATATTTATATATATACCCTTATACATCATTTTAATAAAAAATATCACAAAATTCTTCTAAGTACCTCAGGAAGAGTGAAAGACGCGCACGTTCATTTTCAGAGCTCCTAGACATTCCTATAAGAAGTTAGCCAAAAAGTAGCTTCGAAAAACGCTTAGGTTAAGTTTCAGAGTTGCTTCTAATGTACTGTACCAAAGCTGGACTTAGACATAATTTCACTCTCACAACATTATGGCTGGTTGGAGACAGTCCGAACCACAAGTACCGGGTCCATGGTTCTGGGTGTATACTGGGGGGACGGGGACGACTCCCATTAACCCCTGACTATACCGGGGATACGCTTATCACAATGCCTTACTGGTCTGTGCTGAAGCAGGGCATTCTGGCATCCAAGTGGCTTGACCTTTATTAGTGAGCCTGGTTACCCCCTCTCGGAACCACAGACTTAGAAATCGCCAGCTCATATACAGTGCATAAAATATATTTATATATATACCCTTATACACCATTTTAATAAAAAATATCACAAAATTCTTCTAAGTCCCTCGGGAAGAGTGAAAGACGCGCACGTTCATTTTTAGAGCTCCTAGACCTTCCTATAAGAAGTTAGCCAAAAAGTAGCTTCGCAAAACGCTTAGGTTAAGTTTCAGAGTTGCTTCTAATGTACTGTACCAAAGCTGGACTTAGACATAATTTCACTCTCACAACATTATGGCTGGTTGGAGACAGTCCGAACCACAAGTACCGGGTCCATGGTTCTGGGTGTATACTGGGGGCACGGGGACGACTCCCATTAACCCCTGACTATACCGGGGATACGCTTATCACAATGCCTTACTGGTCTGTGCTGAAGCAGGGCATTCTGGCATCCAAGTGGCTTGACCTTTATTAGTGAGCCTGGTTACCCCCTCTCGGAACCACAGACTTAGAAATCGCCAGCTCATATACAGTGCATAAAATATATTTATATATATACCCTTATACACCATTTTAATAAAAAATATCACAAAATTCTTCTAAGTCCCTCGGGAAGAGTGAAAGACGCGCACGTTCATTTTTAGAGCTCCTAGACCTTCCTATAAGAAGTTAGCCAAAAAGTAGCTTCGAAAAACGCTTAGGTTAAGTTTCAGAGGTACTTCTAATGTACCAAAGCTGGACTTAGACATAATTTCACTCTCACAACATTATGGCTGGTTGGAGACAGTCCAAACCATAATTACCGGGTCCATGGTTCTGGGCGTATACTGGGGGGACGGGGACGACTCCCATTAACCCCTGACTGTACCGGGGATACGCTTATCACAATGCCTTTCTGGTCTGTGCTGAAGCAGGGCATTCTGGCAGCCAATTGGCTTGACTTTTATTAGTGAGCCTGGTTACCCCCTCTCGGATCCACAGACTTAGAAATCGCCAGCTCATATACATGCATAAAATATATTTATATATATACCCTTATACACCATTTTAATAAAAAATATCACAAAATTCTTCTAAGTCCCTCAGGAAGAGCGAAAGACGCGCACGTTCATTTTCAGAGCTCCTAGACATTCCTATAAGAAGTTAGCCAAAAAGTACCTTCGAAAAACGCTTAGGTTAAGTGTCAGAGTTGCTTCTAATGTACCGAAGCTGGACTTAGACATAATTTCACTCTCACAACATTATGGCTGGTTGGAGACAGTCCGAACCACAAATACCGGGTCCATGGTTCTGGCCATATACTGGGGGGACGGGGACGACTCCCATTAACCTCTGACTATACCGGGGATACGCTTATCACAATGCCTTTCTGGTCTGTGCTGAAGCAGGGCATTCTGGCAGCCAATTGGCTTGACTTTTATTAGTGAGCCTGGTTACCCCCTCTCGTAACCACAGACTTAGAAATCGCCAGCTCATATACAGTGCATAAAATATATTTATATATATACCCTTATACAGTACATCATTTTAATAAAAAATATCACAAAATTCTTCTAAGTCCCTCAGGAAGAGTGAAAGACGCGCACGTTCATTTTCAGAGCTCCTAGACATTCCTATAAGAAGTTAGCCAAAAAGTAGCTTCGAAAAACGCTTAGGTTAAGTTTCAGAGGTACTTCTAATGTACCAAAGCTGGACTTAGACATAATTTCACTCTCACAACATTATGGCTGGTTGGAGACAGTCCAAACCATAATTACCGGGTCCATGGTTCTGGGCGTATACTGGGGGGACGGGGACGACTCCCATTAACCCCTGACTGTACCGGGGATACGCTTATCACAATGCCTTTCTGGTCTGTGCTGAAGCAGGGCATTCTGGCAGCCAATTGGCTTGACTTTTATTAGTGAGCCTGGTTACCCCCTCTCGTAACCACAGACTTAGAAATCGCCAGCTCATATACAGTGCATAAAATATATTTATATATATACCCTTATACAGTACATCATTTTAATAAAAAATATCACAAAATTCTTCTAAGTCCCTCAGGAAGAGCGAAAGACGCGCACGTTCATTTTCAGAGCTCCTAGACATTCCTATAAGAAGTTAGCCAAAAAGTACCTTCGAAAAACGCTTAGGTTAAGTGTCAGAGTTGCTTCTAATGTACCGAAGCTGGACTTAGACATAATTTCACTCTCACAACATTATGGCTGGTTGGAGACAGTCCGAACCACAAATACCGGGTCCATGGTTCTGGCCATATACTGGGGGGACGGGGACGACTCCCATTAACCTCTGACTATACCGGGGATACGCTTATCACAATGCCTTTCTGGTCTGTGCTGAAGCAGGGCATTCTGGCAGCCAATTGGCTTGACTTTTATTAGTGAGCCTGGTTACCCCCTCTCGTAACCACAGACTTAGAAATCGCCAGCTCATATACAGTGCATAAAATATATTTATATATATACCCTTATACAGTACATCATTTTAATAAAAAATATCACAAAATTCTTCTAAGTCCCTCAGGAAGAGTGAAAGACGCGCACGTTCATTTTCAGAGCTCCTAGACATTCCTATAAGAAGTTAGCCAAAAAGTAGCTTCGAAAAACGCTTAGGTTAAGTTTCAGAGGTACTTCTAATGTACCAAAGCTGGACTTAGACATAATTTCACTCTCACAACATTATGGCTGGTTGGAGACAGTCCAAACCATAATTACCGGGTCCATGGTTCTGGGCGTATACTGGGGGGACGGGGACGACTCCCATTAACCCCTGACTGTACCGGGGATACGCTTATCACAATGCCTTTCTGGTCTGTGCTGAAGCAGGGCATTCTGGCAGCCAATTGGCTTGACTTTTATTAGTGAGCCTGGTTACCCCCTCTCGTAACCACAGACTTAGAAATCGCCAGCTCATATACAGTGCATAAAATATATTTATATATATACCCTTATACAGTACATCATTTTAATAAAAAATATCACAAAATTCTTCTAAGTCCCTCAGGAAGAGCGAAAGACGCGCACGTTCATTTTCAGAGCTCCTAGACATTCCTATAAGAAGTTAGCCAAAAAGTACCTTCGAAAAACGCTTAGGTTAAGTGTCAGAGTTGCTTCTAATGTACCGAAGCTGGACTTAGACAAAATTTCACTCTCACAACATTATGGCTGGTTGGAGACAGTCCGAACCACAAATACCGGGTCCATGGTTCTGGCCATATACTGGGGGGACGGGGACGACTCCCATTAACCTCTGACTATACCGGGGATACGCTTATCACAATGCCTTACTGGTCTGTGCTGAAGCAGGGCATTCTGGCAGCCAATTGGCTTGACTTTTATTAGTGAGCCTGGTTACCCCCTCTCGGAACCACAGACTTAGAAATCGCCAGCTCATATACATGCATAAAATATATTTATATATATACCCTTATACACCATTTTAATAAAAAATATCACAAAATTCTTCTAAGTCCCTCGGGAAGAGTGAAAGACGCGCACGTTCATTTTCAGAGCTCCTAGACATTCCTATAAGAAGTTAGCCAAAAAGTAGCTTCGAAAAACGCTTAGGTTAAGTTTCAGAGGTACTTCTAATGTACCAAAGCTGGACTTAGACATAATTTCACTCTCACAACATTATGGCTGGTTGGAGACAGTCCAAACCATAATTACCGGGTCCATGGTTCTGGGCGTATACTGGGGGGACGGGGACGACTCCCATTAACCCCTGACTGTACCGGGGATACGCTTATCACAATGCCTTTCTGGTCTGTGCTGAAGCAGGGCATTCTGGCAGCCAATTGGCTTGACTTTTATTAGTGAGCCTGGTTACCCCCTCTCGTAACCACAGACTTAGAAATCGCCAGCTCATATACAGTGCATAAAATATATTTATATATATACCCTTATACAGTACATCATTTTAATAAAAAATATCACAAAATTCTTCTAAGTCCCTCAGGAAGAGCGAAAGACGCGCACGTTCATTTTCAGAGCTCCTAGACATTCCTATAAGAAGTTAGCCAAAAAGTACCTTCGAAAAACGCTTAGGTTAAGTGTCAGAGTTGCTTCTAATGTACCGAAGCTGGACTTAGACAAAATATCACTCTCACAACATTATGGCTGGTTGGAGACAGTCCGAACCACAAATACCGGGTCCATGGTTCTGGCCATATACTGGGGGGACGGGGACGACTCCCATTAACCTCTGACTATACCGGGGATACGCTTATCACAATGCCTTACTGGTCTGTGCTGAAGCAGGGCATTCTGGCAGCCAATTGGCTTGACTTTTATTAGTGAGCCTGGTTACCCCCTCTCGGAACCACAGACTTAGAAATCGCCAGCTCATATACATGCATAAAATATATTTATATATATACCCTTATACACCATTTTAATAAAAAATATCACAAAATTCTTCTAAGTCCCTCGGGAAGAGTGAAAGACGCGCACGTTCATTTTCAGAGCTCCTAGACCTTCCTATAAGAAGTTAGCCAAAAAGTAGCTTCGAAAAACGCTTAGGTTTAGTTTCAGAGTTGCATCTAATGTACCGAAGCTGGACTTAGACATAATTTCACTCTCACAACATTATGGCTGGTTGGAGACAGTCCGAACCACAAATACCGGGTCCATGGTTCTGGCCATATACTGGGGGGACGGGGACGACTCCCATTAACCCCTGACTATACCGGGGATACGCTTATCACAATGCCTTTCTGGTCTGTGCTGAAGCAGGGCATTCTGGCAGCCAATTGGCTTGACTTTTATTAGTGAGCCTGGTTACCCCCTCTCGTAACCACAGACTTAGAAATCGCCAGCTCATATACAGTGCATAAAATATATTTATATATATACCCTTATACATAATTTTAATAAAAAATATCACAAAATTCTTCTAAGTCCCTCAGGAAGAGTGAAAGACGCGCACGTTCATTTTCAGAGCTCCTAGACATTCCTATAAGAAGTTAGCCAAAAAGTAGCTTCGAAAAACGCTTAGGTTAAGTTTCAGAGTTGCTTCTAATGTACTGTACCAAAGCTGGACTTAGACATAATTTCACTCTCACAACATTATGGCTGGTTGGAGACAGTCCGAACCACAAGTACCGGGTCCATGGTTCTGGGTGTATACTGGGGGGACGGGGACGACTCCCATTAACCCCTGACTATACCGGGGATACGCTTATCACAATGCCTTACTGGTCTGTGCTGAAGCAGGGCATTCTGGCATCCAAGTGGCTTGACCTTTATTAGTGAGCCTGGTTACCCCCTCTCGGAACCACAGACTTAGAAATCGCCAGCTCATATACAGTGCATAAAATATATTTATATATATACCCTTATACACCATTTTAATAAAAAATATCACAAAATTCTTCTAAGTCCCTCGGGAAGAGTGAAAGACGCGCACGTTCATTTTTAGAGCTCCTAGACCTTCCTATAAGAAGTTAGCCAAAAAGTAGCTTCGAAAAACGCTTAGGTTAAGTTTCAGAGTTGCTTCTAATGTACTGTACCAAAGCTGGACTTAGACATAATTTCACTCTCACAACATTATGGCTGGTTGGAGACAGTCCGAACCACAAGTACCGGGTCCATGGTTCTGGGTGTATACTGGGGGCACGGGGACGACTCCCATTAACCCCTGACTATACCGGGGATACGCTTATCACAATGCCTTACTGGTCTGTGCTGAAGCAGGGCATTCTGGCATCCAAGTGGCTTGACCTTTATTAGTGAGCCTGGTTACCCCCTCTCGGAACCACAGACTTAGAAATCGCCAGCTCATATACAGTGCATAAAATATATTTATATATATACCCTTATACACCATTTTAATAAAAAATATCACAAAATTCTTCTAAGTCCCTCGGGAAGAGTGAAAGACGCGCACGTTCATTTTTAGAGCTCCTAGACCTTCCTATAAGAAGTTAGCCAAAAAGTAGCTTCGAAAAACGCTTAGGTTAAGTTTCAGAGGTACTTCTAATGTACCAAAGCTGGACTTAGACATAATTTCACTCTCACAACATTATGGCTGGTTGGAGACAGTCCAAACCATAATTACCGGGTCCATGGTTCTGGGCGTATACTGGGGGGACGGGGACGACTCCCATTAACCCCTGACTGTACCGGGGATACGCTTATCACAATGCCTTTCTGGTCTGTGCTGAAGCAGGGCATTCTGGCAGCCAATTGGCTTGACTTTTATTAGTGAGCCTGGTTACCCCCTCTCGGATCCACAGACTTAGAAATCGCCAGCTCATATACATGCATAAAATATATTTATATATATACCCTTATACACCATTTTAATAAAAAATATCACAAAATTCTTCTAAGTCCCTCGGGAAGAGTGAAAGACGCGCACGTTCATTTTCAGAGCTCCTAGACCTTCCTATAAGAAGTTAGCCAAAAAGTAGCTTCGAAAAACGCTTAGGTTAAGTTTCAGAGTTGCATCTAATGTACCGAAGCTGGACTTAGACATAATTTCACTCTCACAACATTATGGCTGGTTGGAGACAGTCCGAACCACAAATACCGGGTCCATGGTTCTGGCCATATACTGGGGGGACGGGGACGACTCCCATTAACCTCTGACTATACCGGGGATACGCTTATCACAATGCCTTACTGGTCTGTGCTGAAGCAGGGCATTCTGGCAGCCAATTGGCTTGACTTTTATTAGTGAGCCTGGTTACCCCCTCTCGTAACCACAGACTTAGAAATCGCCAGCTCATATACAGTGCATAAAATATATTTATATATATACCCTTATACAGTACATCATTTTAATAAAAAATATCACAAAATTCTTCTAAGTCCCTCAGGAAGAGTGAAAGACGCGCACGTTCATTTTCAGAGCTCCTAGACATTCCTATAAGAAGTTAGCCAAAAAGTAGCTTCGAAAAACGCTTAGGTTAAGTTTCAGAGGTACTTCTAATGTACCAAAGCTGGACTTAGACATAATTTCACTCTCACAACATTATGGCTGGTTGGAGACAGTCCAAACCATAATTACCGGGTCCATGGTTCTGGGCGTATACTGGGGGGACGGGGACGACTCCCATTAACCCCTGACTGTACCGGGGATACGCTTATCACAATGCCTTTCTGGTCTGTGCTGAAGCAGGGCATTCTGGCAGCCAATTGGCTTGACTTTTATTAGTGAGCCTGGTTACCCCCTCTCGGATCCACAGACTTAGGAATCGCCAGCTCATATACATGCATAAAATATATTTATATATATACCCTTATACACCATTTTAATAAAAAATATCACAAAATTCTTCTAAGTCCCTCGGGAAGAGTGAAAGACGCGCACGTTCATTTTCAGAGCTCCTAGACCTTCCTATAAGAAGTTAGCCAAAAAGTAGCTTCGAAAAACGCTTAGGTTAAGTTTCAGAGTTGCATCTAATGTACCGAAGCTGGACTTAGACATAATTTCACTCTCACAACATTATGGCTGGTTGGAGACAGTCCGAACCACAAATACCGGGTCCATGGTTCTGGCCATATACTGGGGGGACGGGGACGACTCCCATTAAACCCTGACTATACCGGGGATACGCTTATCACAATGCCTTTCTGGTCTGTGCTGAAGCAGGGCATTCTGGCAGCCAATTGGCTTGACTTTTATTAGTGAGCCTGGTTACCCCTTCTCGTAACCACAGACTTAGAAATCGCCAGCTCATATACAGTGCATAAAATATATTTATATATATACCCTTATACAGTACATCATTTTAATAAAAAAATATCACAAAATTCTTCTAAGTCCCTCAGGAAGAGCGAAAGACGCGCACGTTCATTTTCAGAGCTCCTAGACATTCCTATAAGAAGTTAGCCAAAAAGTACCTTCGAAAAACGCTTAGGTTAAGTGTCAGAGTTGCTTCTAATGTACCGAAGCTGGACTTAGACATAATTTCACTCTCACAACATTATGGCTGGTTGGAGACAGTCCGAACCACAAATACCGGGTCCATGGTTCAGGCCATATACTGGGGGGACGGGGACGACTCCCATTAACCTCTGACTATACCGGGGATACGCTTATCACAATGCCTTACTGGTCTGTGCTGAAGCAGGGCATTCTGGCAGCCAATTGGCTTGACTTTTATTAGTGAGCCTGGTTACCCCTTCTCGTAACCACAGACTTAGAAATCGCCAGCTCATGTACAGTGCATAAAATATATTTATATATATACCCTTATACAGTACATCATTTTAATAAAAAATATCACAAAATTCTTCTAAGTCCCTCGGGAAGAGTGAAAGACGCGCACGTTCATTTTCAGAGCTCCTAGACCTTCCTATAAGAAGTAAGCCAAAAAGTAGCTTCGAAAAACGCTTAGGTTAAGTTTCAGAGTTGCATCTAATGTACCGAAGCTGGACTTAGACATAATTTCACTCTCACAACATTATGGCTGGTTGGAGACAGTCCGAACCACAAATACCGGGTCCATGGTTCTGGCCATATACTGGGGGGACGGGGACGACTCCCATTAACCTCTGACTATACCGGGGATACGCTTATCACAATGCCTTTCTGGTCTGTGCTGAAGCAGGGCATTCTGGCAGCCAATTGGCTTGACTTTTATTAGTGAGCCTGGTTACCCCTTCTCGTAACCACAGACTTAGAAATCGCCAGCTCATATACAGTGCATAAAATATATTTATATATATACCCTTATACAGTACATCATTTTAATAAAAAATATCACAAAATTCTTCTAAGTCCCTCAGGAATAGTGAAAGACGCGCACGTTCATTTTCAGAGCTCCTAGACATTCCTATAAGAAGTTAGCCAAAAAGTACCTTCGAAAAACGCTTAGGTTAAGTTTCAGAGTTGCTTCTAATGTACCGAAGCTGGACTTAGACATAATTTCACTCTCACAACATTATGGCTGGTTGGAGACAGTCCGAACCACAAATACCGGGTCCATGGTTCTGGCCATATACTGGGGGGACGGGGACGACTCCCATTAACCTCTGACTATACCGGGGATACGCTTATCACAATGCCTTACTGGCTGTGCTGAAGCAGGGCATTCTGGCAGCCAATTGGCTTGACTTTTATTAGTGAGCCTGGTTACCCCCTCTCGGAACCACAGACTTAGAAATCGCCAGCTCATATACATGCATAAAATATATTTATATATATACCCTTATACACCATTTTAATAAAAAATATCACAAAATTCTTCGAAGTCCCTCGGGAAGAGTGAAAGACGCGCACGTACATTTTCAGAGCTCCTAGACCTTCCTATAAGAAGTTAGCCAAAAAGTAGCTTCGAAAAACGCTTAGGTTAAGTTTCAGAGTTGCATCTAATGTACCGAAGCTGGACTTAGACATATTTTCACTCTCACAACATTATGGCTGGTTGGAGACAGTCCGAACCACAAATACCGGGTCCATGGTTCTGGCCATATACTGGGGGGACGGGACGACTCCCATTAACCCCTGACTATACCGGGGATACGCTTATCACAATGCCTTTCTGGTCTGTGCTGAAGCAGGGCATTCTGGCAGCCAATTGGCTTGACTTTTATTAGTGAGCCTGGCTACCCCCTCTCGAAACCACAGACTTAGAAATCGCCAGCTCATATACAGTGCATAAAATATATTTATATATATACCCTTATACATCATTTTAATAAAAAATATCACAAAATTCTTCTAAGTCCCTCAGCAAGAGTGAAAGACGCGCACGTTCATTTTCAGAGCTCCTAGACATTCCTATAAGAAGTTAGCCAAAAAGTACCTTCGAAAAACGCTTAGGTTAAGTTTCAGAGTTGCTTCTAATGTACCGAAGCTGGACTTAGACATAATTTCACTCTCACAACATTATGGCTGGTTGGAGACAGTTTGAACCACAAATACCGGGTCCATGGTTCTGGCCATATACTGGGGGGACGGGGACGACTCCCATTAACCTCTGACTATACCGGGGATACGCTTATCACAATGCCTTTCTGGTCTGTGCTGAAGCAGGGCATTCTGGCAGCCAATTGGCTTGACTTTTATTAGTGAGCCTGGTTACCCCCTCTCGGAACCACAGACTTATAAATCGCCAGCTCATATACATGCATAAAATATATTTATATATATACCCTTATACACCATTTTAATAAAAAATATCACAAAATTCTTCTAAGTCCCTCGGGAAGAGTGAAAGACGCGCACGTTCATTTTCAGAGCTCCTAGACCTTCCTATAAGAAGTTAGCCAAAAAGTAGCTTCGGAAAACGCTTAGGTTAAGTTTCAGAGTTGCTTCTAATGTACCAAAGCTGGACTTAGACATAATTTCACTCTCACAACATTATGGCTGGTTGGAGACAGTCCGAACCACAAGTACCGGGTCCATGGTTCTGGGCGTATACTGGGGGGACGGGGACGACTCCCATTAACCCCTGACTATACCGGGGACACGCTTATCACAATGCCTTTCTGGTCTGTGCTGAAGCAGGGCATTCTGGCAGCCAATTGGCTTGACTTTTATTAGTGAGCCTGGTTACCCCCTCTCGAAACCACAGACTTAGAAATCGCCAGCTCATAAACAGTGCATAAAATAAATTTATATATATATACCCTTATACACCATTTTAATAAAAAATATCACAAAATTCTTCTACGTCCCTCGGGAAGAGTGAAAGACGCGCACGTTCATTTTCAGAGCTTCTAGACCTTCCTATAAGAAGTTAGCCAAAAAGTAGCTTCGAAAAACGCTTAGGTTAAGTTTCAGAGTTGCATCTAATGTAAAGAAGCTGGACTTAGACATAATTTCACTCTCACAACATTATGCTGGTTGGAGACAGTCCGAACCACAAATACCGGGTCCATGGTTCTGGCCATATACTGGGGGGACGGGGACGACTCCCATTAACCCCTGACTATACCGGGGATACGCTTATCACAATGCCTTACTGGTCTGTGCTGAAGCAGGGCATTCTGGCAGCCAATTGGCTTGACCTTTATTTGTGAGCCTGGTTACCCCCTCTCGGAACCACAGACTTAGAAATCGCCAGCTCATATACAGTGCATAAAATAAATTTATATATATATACCCTTATACACCATTTTAATAAAAAATATCACAAAATTCTTCTAAGTCCCTCGGGAAGAGTGAAAGACGCGCACGTTCATTTTCAGAGCTCCTAGACCTTCCTATAAGAAGTTAGCCAAAAAGTAGCTTCGAAAAACGCTTAGGTTAAGTTTCAGAGTTGCTTCTAATGTACCAAAGCTGGACTTAGACATAATTTCACTCTCACAACATTATGGCTGGTTGGAGACAGTCCGAACCACAAGTACCGGGTCCATGGTTCTGGGCGTATACTGGGGGGACGGTGACGACTCCCATTAACCCCTGACTATACCGGGGATACGCTTATCACAATGCCTTTCTGGTCTGTGCTGAAGCAGGGCATTCTGGCAGCCAATTGGCTTGACTTTTATTAGTGAGCCTGGTTACCCCCTCTCGAAACCACAGACTTAGAAATCGCCAGCTCATAAACAGTGCATAAAATAAATTTATATATATATACCCTTATACACCATTTTAATAAAAAATATCACAAAATTCTTCTACGTCCCTCGGGAAGAGTGAAAGACGCGCACATTCATTTTCAGAGCTTCTAGACCTTCCTATAAGAAGTTAGCCAAAAAGTAGCTTCGAAAAACGCTTAGGTTAAGTTTCAGAGTTGCATCTAATGTAAAGAAGCTGGACTTAGACATAATTTCACTCTCACAACATTATGGCTGGTTGGAGACAGTCCGAACCACAAATACCGGGTCCATGGTTCTGGCCATATACTGGGGGGACGGGGACGACTCCCATTAACCCCTGACTATACCGGGGATACGCTTATCACAATGCCTTACTGGTCTGTGCTGAAGCAGGGCATTCTGGCAGCCAATTGGCTTGACCTTTATTTGTGAGCCTGGTTACCCCCTCTCGGAACCACAGACTTAGAAATCGCCAGCTCATATACAGTGCATAAAATAAATTTATATATATATACCCTTATACACCATTTTAATAAAAAATATCACAAAATTCTTCTAAGTCCCTCGGGAATAGTGAAAGACGCGCACGTTCATTTTCAGAGCTCCTAGACCTTCCTATAAGAAGTTAGCCAAAAAGTAGCTTCGAAAAACGCTTAGGTTAAGTTTCAGAGTTGCTTCTAATGTACCAAAGCTGGACTTAGACATAATTTCACTCTCACAACATTATGGCTGGTTGGAGACAGTCCGAACCACAAGTACCGGGTCCATGGTTCTGGGCGTATACTGGGGGGACGGGGACGACTCCCATTAACCCCTGACTATACCGGGGATACGCTTATCACAATGCCTTTCTGGTCTGTGCTGAAGCAGGGCATTCTGGCAGCCAATTGGCTTGACTTTTATTAGTGAGCCTGGTTACCCCCTCTCGAAACCACAGACTTAGAAATCGCCAGCTCATAAACAGTGCATAAAATAAATTTATATATATATACCCTTATACACCATTTTAATAAAAAATATCACAAAATTCTTCTACGTCCCTCGGGAAGAGTGAAAGACGCGCACGTTCATTTTCAGAGCTTCTAGACCTTCCTATAAGAAGTTAGCCAAAAAGTAGCTTCGAAAAACGCTTAGGTTAAGTTTCAGAGTTGCATCTAATGTAAAGAAGCTGGACTTAGACATAATTTCACTCTCACAACATTATGCTGGTTGGAGACAGTCCGAACCACAAATACCGGGTCCATGGTTCTGGCCATATACTGGGGGGACGGGGACGACTCCCATTAACCCCTGACTATACCGGGGATACGCTTATCACAATGCCTTACTGGTCTGTGCTGAAGCAGGGCATTCTGGCAGCCAATTGGCTTGACCTTTATTTGTGAGCCTGGTTACCCCCTCTCGGAACCACAGACTTAGAAATCGCCAGCTCATATACAGTGCATAAAATAAATTTATATATATATACCCTTATACACCATTTTAATAAAAAATATCACAAAATTCTTCTAAGTCCCTCGGGAAGAGTGAAAGACGCGCACGTTCATTTTCAGAGCTCCTAGACCTTCCTATAAGAAGTTAGCCAAAAAGTAGCTTCGAAAAACGCTTAGGTTAAGTTTCAGAGTTGCTTCTAATGTACCAAAGCTGGACTTAGACATAATTTCACTCTCACAACATTATGGCTGGTTGGAGACAGTCCGAACCACAAGTACCGGGTCCATGGTTCTGGGCGTATACTGGGGGGACGGGGACGACTCCCATTAACCCCTGACTATACCGGGGATACGCTTATCACAATGCCTTTCTGGTCTGTGCTGAAGCAGGGCATTCTGGCAGCCAATTGGCTTGACTTTTATTAGTGAGCCTGGTTACCCCCTCTCGAAACCACAGACTTAGAAATCGCCAGCTCATAAACAGTGCATAAAATAAATTTATATATATATACCCTTATACACCATTTTAATAAAAAATATCACAAAATTCTTCTACGTCCCTCGGGAAGAGTGAAAGACGCGCACATTCATTTTCAGAGCTTCTAGACCTTCCTATAAGAAGTTAGCCAAAAAGTAGCTTCGAAAAACGCTTAGGTTAAGTTTCAGAGTTGCATCTAATGTAAAGAAGCTGGACTTAGACATAATTTCACTCTCACAACATTATGGCTGGTTGGAGACAGTCCGAACCACAAATACCGGGTCCATGGTTCTGGCCATATACTGGGGGGACGGGGACGACTCCCATTAACCCCTGACTATACCGGGGATACGCTTATCACAATGCCTTACTGGTCTGTGCTGAAGCAGGGCATTCTGGCAGCCAATTGGCTTGACCTTTATTTGTGAGCCTGGTTACCCCCTCTCGGAACCACAGACTTAGAAATCGCCAGCTCATATACAGTGCATAAAATAAATTTATATATATATACCCTTATACACCATTTTAATAAAAAATATCACAAAATTCTTCTAAGTCCCTCGGGAATAGTGAAAGACGCGCACGTTCATTTTCAGAGCTCCTAGACCTTCCTATAAGAAGTTAGCCAAAAAGTAGCTTCGAAAAACGCTTAGGTTAAGTTTCAGAGTTGCTTCTAATGTACCAAAGCTGGACTTAGACATAATTTCACTCTCACAACATTATGGCTGGTTGGAGACAGTCCGAACCACAAGTACCGGGTCCATGGTTCTGGGCGTATACTGGGGGGACGGGGACGACTCCCATTAACCCCTGACTATACCGGGGATACGCTTATCACAATGCCTTTCTGGTCTGTGCTGAAGCAGGGCATTCTGGCAGCCAATTGGCTTGACTTTTATTAGTGAGCCTGGTTACCCCCTCTCGAAACCACAGACTTAGAAATCGCCAGCTCATAAACAGTGCATAAAATAAATTTATATATATATACCCTTATACACCATTTTAATAAAAAATATCACAAAATTCTTCTACGTCCCTCGGGAAGAGTGAAAGACGCGCACGTTCATTTTCAGAGCTTCTAGACCTTCCTATAAGAAGTTAGCCAAAAAGTAGCTTCGAAAAACGCTTAGGTTAAGTTTCAGAGTTGCATCTAATGTAAAGAAGCTGGACTTAGACATAATTTCACTCTCACAACATTATGGCTGGTTGGAGACAGTCCGAACCACAAATACCGGGTCCATGGTTCTGGCCATATACTGGGGGGACGGGGACGACTCCCATTAACCCCTGACTATACCGGGGATACGCTTATCACAATGCCTTACTGGTCTGTGCTGAAGCAGGGCATTCTGGCAGCCAATTGGCTTGACCTTTATTTGTGAGCCTGGTTACCCCCTCTCGGAACCACAGACTTAGAAATCGCCAGCTCATATACAGTGCATAAAATAAATTTATATATATATACCCTTATACACCATTTTAATAAAAAATATCACAAAATTCTTCTAAGTTCCTAGGGAAGAGTGAAAGACGCGCACGTTCATTTTCAGAGCTCCTAGACCTTCCTATAAGAAGTTAGCCAAAAAGTAGCTTCGAAAAACGCTTAGGTTAAGTTTCAGAGTTGCTTCTAATGTACCAAAGCTGGACTTAGACATAATTTCACTCTCACAACATTATGGCTGGTTGGAGACAGTCCGAACCACAAGTACCGGGTCCATGGTTCTGGGCGTATACTGGGGGGACGGGGACGACTCCCATTAACCCCTGACTATACCGGGGATACGCTTATCACAATGCCGTTCTGGTATGTGCTGAAGCAGGGCATTCTGGCAGCCAATTGGCTTGACTTTTATTAGTGAGCCTGGTTACCCCCTCTCGAAACCACAGACTTAGAAATCGCCAGCTCATAAACAGTGCATAAAATAAATTTATATATATATACCCTTATACACCATTTTAATAAAAAATATCACAAAATTCTTCTAAGTCCCTCGGGAAGAGTGAAAGACGCGCACGTTCATTTTCAGAGCTCCTAGACCTTCCTATAAGAAGTTAGCTAAAAAGTAGCTTCGAAAAACGCTTAGGTTAAGTTTCAGAGTTGCATCTAATGTACCGAAGCTGGACTTAGACATAATTTCACTCTCACAACATTATGGCTGGTTGGAGACAGTCCGAACCACAAATACCGGGTCCATGGTTCTGGCCATATACTGGGGGGACGGGGACGACTCCCATTAACCCCTGACTATACCGGGGATACGCTTATCACAATGCCTTACTGGTCTGTGCTGAAGCAGGGCATTCTGGCAGCCAAGTGGCTTGACCTTTATTAGTGAGCCTGGTTACCCTCTCTCGGAACCACAGACTTAGAAATCGCCAGCTCATATACAGTGCATAAAATAAATTTATATATATACCCTTATACACCATTTTAATAAAAAATATCACAACATTCTTCTAAGTCCCTCGGGAAGAGTGAAAGACGCGCACGTACATTTTCAGAGCTCCTAGACCTTCCTATAAGAAGTTAGCCATAAAGTATCTTCGAAAAACGCTTAGGTTAAGTTTCAGAGTTGCTTCTAATGTACCAAAGCTGGACTTAGACATAATTTCACTCTCACAACATTATGGCTGGTTGGAGACAGTCCGAACCACAAATACCGGGTCCATGGTTCTGGGCGTATACTGGGGGGACGGGGACGACTCCCATTAACCCCTGACTATACCGGGGATACGCTTATCACAATGCCTTTCTGGTCTGTGCTGAAGCATGGCATTCTGGCAGCCAATTGGCTTGACTTTTATTAGTGAGCCTGGTTACCCCCTCTCGGAACCACAGACTTAGAAATCGCCAGCTCATATACAGTGCATAAAATATATTTATATATATACCCTTATACACCATTTTAATAAAAAATATCACAAAATTCTTCTAAGTCCCTCGGGAAGAGTGAAAGACGCGCACGTTCATTTTCAGAACTCCTAGACCTTCCTATAAGAAGTTAGCCAAAAAGAAGCTTCGAAAAACGCTTAGGTTAAGTTTCAGAGTTGCATCTAATGTACCGAAGCTGTCCTTAGACATAATTTCACTCTCACAACATTATGGCTGGTTGGAGACAGTCCGAACCACAAATACCGGGTCCATGGTTTTGGCCATTTACTGGGGGGACGGGGACGACTCCCATTAACCCCTGACTATACCGGGGATACGCTTATCACAATGCCTTACTGGTCTGTGCTGAAGCAGGGCATTCTGGCAGCCAATTGGCTTGACCTTTATTTGTGAGCCTGGTTACCCCCTCTCGGAACCACAGACTTAGAAATCGCCAGCTCATATACAGTGCATAAAATAAATTTATATATATATACCCTTATACACCATTTTAATAAAAAATATCACAAAATTCTTCTAAGTCCCTCGGAAAGAGTGAAAGACGCGCACGTTCATTTTCAGAGCTCCTAGACCTTCCTATAAGAAGTTAGCCAAAAAGTAGCTTCGAAAAACGCTTAGGTTAAGTTTCAGAGTTGCTTCTAATGTACCAAAGCTGGACTTAGACATAATTTCACTCTCACAACATTATGGCTGGTTGGAGACAGTCCGAACCACAAGTACCGGGTCCATGGTTCTGGGCGTATACTGGGGGGACGGGGACGACTCCCATTAACCCCTGACTATACCGGGGATACGCTTATCACAATGCCGTTCTGGTATGTGCTGAAGCAGGGCATTCTGGCAGCCAATTGGCTTGACTTTTATTAGTGAGCCTGGTTACCCCCTCTCGAAACCACAGACTTAGAAATCGCCAGCTCATAAACAGTGCATAAAATAAATTTATATATATATACCCTTATACACCATTTTAATAAAAAATATCACAAAATTCTTCTAAGTCCCTCGGGAAGAGTGAAAGACGCGCACGTTCATTTTCAGAGCTCCTAGACCTTCCTATAAGAAGTTAGCTAAAAAGTAGCTTCGAAAAACGCTTAGGTTAAGTTTCAGAGTTGCATCTAATGTACCGAAGCTGGACTTAGACATAATTTCACTCTCACAACATTATGGCTGGTTGGAGACAGTCCGAACCACAAATACCAGGTCCATGGTTCTGGCCATATACTGGGGGGACGGGGACGACTCCCATTAACCCCTGACTATACAGGGGATACGCTTATCACAATGCCTTACTGGTCTGTGCTGAAGCAGGTCATTCTGGCAGCCAAGTGGCTTGACCTTTATTAGTGAGCCTGGTTACCCCCTCTCGGAACCACAGACTTAGAAATCGCCAGCTCATATACAGTGCATAAAATAAATTTATATATATACCCTTATACACCATTTTAATAAAAAATATCACAACATTCTTCTAAGTCCCTCGAGAAGAGTGAAAGACGCGCACGTACATTTTCAGAGCTCCTAGACCTTCCTATAAGAAGTTAGCCATAAAGTATCTTCGAAAAACGCTTAGGTTAAGTTTCAGAGTTGCTTCTAATGTACCAAAGCTGGACTTAGACATAATTTCACTCTCACAACATTATGGCTGGTTGGAGACAGTCCGAACCACAATTACCGGGTCCATGGTTCTGGGCGTATACTGGGGGGACGGGGACGACTCCCATTAACCCCTGACTATACCGGGGATACGCTTATCACAATGCCTTTCTGGTCTGTGCTGAAGCATGGCATTCTGGCAGCCAATTGGCTTGACTTTTATTAGTGAGCCTGGTTACCCCCTCTCGGAACCACAGACTTAGAAATCGCCAGCTCATATACAGTGCATAAAATATATTTATATATATACCCTTATACACCATTTTAATAAAAAATATCACAAAATTCTTCTAAGTCCCTCGGGAAGAGTGAAAGACGCGCACGTTCATTTTCAGAACTCCTAGACCTTCCTATAAGAAGTTAGCCAAAAAGAAGCTTCGAAAAACGCTTAGGTTAAGTTTCAGAGTTGCATCTAATGTACCGAAGCTGTCCTTAGACATAATTTCACTCTCACAACATTATGGCTGGTTGGAGACAGTCCGAACCACAAATACCGGGTCCATGGTTTTGGCCATTTACTGGGGGGACGGGGACGACTCCCATTAACCCCTGACTATACCGGGGATACGCTTATCACAATGCCTTTCTGGTCTGTGCTGAAGCAGGGCATTCTGGCAACCAATTGGCTTGACTTTTATTAGTGAGCCTGGTTACCCCCTCTCGGAACCACAGACTTAGAAATCGCCAGCTCATATACAGTGCATAAAATATATTTATATATATACCCTTATACACCATTTTAATAAAAAATATCACAAAATTCTTCTACGTCCCTCGGGAAGAGTGAAAGACGCGCACGTTCATTTTCAGAGCTTCTAGACCTTCCTATAAGAAGTTAGCCAAAAAGTAGCTTCGAAAAACGCTTAGGTTAAGTTTCAGAGTTGCATCTAATGTAAAGAAGCTGGACTTAGACATAATTTCACTCTCACAACATTATGGATGGTTGGAGACAGTCCGAACCACAAATACCGGGTCCATGGTTCTGGCCATATACTGGGGGGACGGGGACGACTCCCATTAACCCCTGACTATACCGGGGATACGCTTATCACAATGCCTTACTGGTCTGTGCTGAAGCAGGGCATTCTGGCAGCCAATTGGCTTGACTTTTATTAGTGAGCCTGGTTACCCCCTCTCGAAACCACAGACTTAGAAATCGCCAGCTCATAAACAGTGCATAAAATAAATGTATATATATATACCCTTATACACCATTTTAATAAAAAATATCACAAAATTCTTCTACGTCCCTCGGGAAGAGTGAAAGACGCGCACGTTCATTTTCAGAGCTTCTAGACCTTCCTATAAGAAGTTAGCCAAAAAGTAGCTTCGAAAAACGCTTAGGTTAAGTTTCAGAGTTGCATCTAATGTAAAGAAGCTGGACTTAGACATAATTTCACTCTCATAACATTATGGCTGGTTGGAGACAGTCCGAACCACAAATACCGGGTCCATGGTTCTGGCCATATACTGGGGGGACGGGGACGACTCCCATTAACCCCTGACTATACCGGGGATACGCTTATCACAATGCCTTACTGGTCTGTGCTGAAGCAGGGCATTCTGGCAGCCAATTGGCTTGACTTTTATTAGTGAGCCTGGTTACCCCCTCTCGAAATCACAGACTTAGAAATCGCCAGCTCATAAACAGTGCATAAAATAAATTTATATATATATACCCTTATACACCATTTTAATAAAAAATATCACAAAATTCTTCTAAGTCCCTCGGGAAGAGTGAAAGACGCGCACGTTCATTTTCAGAGCTCCTAGACCTTCCTATAAGAAGTTAGCTAAAAAGTAGCTTCGAAAAACGCTTAGGTTAAGTTTCAGATTTGCATCTAATGTACCGAAGCTGGACTTAGACATAATTTCACTCTCACAACATTATGGCTGGTTGGAGACAGTCCGAACCACAAATACCGGGTCCATGGTTCTGGCCATATACTGGGGGGACGGGGACGACTCCCATTAACCCCTGACTATACCGGGGATACGCTTATCACAATGCCTTACTGGTCTGTGCTGAAGCAGGGCATTCTGGCAGCCAAGTGGCTTGACCTTTATTAGTGAGCCTGGTTACCCCCTCTCGGAACCACAGACTTAGAAATCGCCAGCTCATATACAGTGCATAAAATATATTTATATATATACCCTTATACACCATTTTAAAAAATATCACAAAATTCTTCTAAGTCCCTCGGGAAGAGTGAAAGACGCGCACGTTCATTTTCAGAGCTCCTAGACCTTCCTATAAGAAGTTAGCTAAAAAGTAGCTTCGAAAAACGCTTAGGTTAAGTTTCAGATTTGCATCTAATGTACCGAAGCTGGACTTAGACATAATTTCACTCTCACAACATTATGGCTGGTTGGAGACAGTCCGAACCACAAATACCGGGTCCATGGTTCTGGCCATATACTGGGGGGACGGGGACGACTCCCATTAACCCCTGACTATACCGGGGATACGCTTATCACAATGCCTTACTGGTCTGTGCTGAAGCAGGGCATTCTGGCAGCCAATTGGCTTGACTTTTATTAGTGAGCCTGGTTACCCCCTCTCGAAACCACAGACTTAGAAATCGCCAGCTCATAAACAGTGCATAAAATAAATGTATATATATATACCCTTATACACCATTTTAATAAAAAATATCACAAAATTCTTCTACGTCCCTCGGGAAGAGTGAAAGACGCGCACGTTCATTTTCAGAGCTTCTAGACCTTCCTATAAGAAGTTAGCCAAAAAGTAGCTTCGAAAAACACTTAGGTTAAGTTTCAGAGTTGCATCTAATGTAAAGAAGCTGGACTTAGACATAATTTCACTCTCACAACATTATGGCTGGTTGGAGACAGTCCGAACCACAAATACCGGGTCCATGGTTCTGGCCATATACTGGGGGGACGGGGACGACTCCCATTAACCCCTGACTATACCGGGGATACGCTTATCACAATGCCTTACTGGTCTGTGCTGAAGCAGGGCATTCTGGCAGCCAATTGGCTTGACCTTTATTTGTGAGCCTGGTTACCCCCTCTCGGAACCACAGACTTAGAAATCGCCAGCTCATATACAGTGCATAAAATAAATTTATATATATATACCCTTATACACCATTTTAATAAAAAATATCACAAAATTCTTCTAAGTCCCTCGGGAAGAGTGAAAGACGCGCACGTTCGATTTCAGAGCTCCTAGACCTTCCTATAAGAAGTTAGCCAAAAAGTAGCTTCGAAAAACGCTTAGGTTAAGTTTCAGAGTTGCTTCTAATGTACCAAAGCTGGACTTAGACATAATTTCACTCTCACAACATTATGGCTGGTTGGAGACAGTCCGAACCACAATTACCGGGTCCATGGTTCTGGGCGTATACTGGGGGGACGGGGACGACTCCCATTAACCCCTGACTATACCGGTGATACGCTTATCACAATGCCTTTCTGGTCTGTGCTGAAGCAGGGCATTCTGGCAGCCAATTGGCTTGACTTTTATTAGTGAGCCTGGTTACCCCCTCTCGGAACCACAGACTTAGAAATCGCCAGCTCATATACAGTGCATAAAATATATTTATATATATACCCTTATACACCATTTTAATAAAAAATATCACAAAATTCTTCTAAGTCCCTCGGGAAGAGTGAAAGACGCGCACGTTCATTTTCAGAGCTCCTAGACCTTCCTATAAGAAGTTAGCTAAAAAGTAGCTTCGAAAAACGCTTAGGTTAAGTTTCAGATTTGCATCTAATGTACCGAAGCTGGACTTAGACATAATTTCACTCTCACAACATTATGGCTGGTTGGAGACAGTCCGAACCACAAATACCGGGTCCATGGTTCTGGCCATATACTGGGGGGACGGGGACGACTCCCATTAACCCCTGACTATACCGGGGATACGCTTATCACAATGCCTTACTGGTCTGTGCTGAAGCAGGGCATTCTGGCAGCCAAGTGGCTTGACCTTTATTAGTGAGCCTGGTTACCCCCTCTCGGAACCACAGACTTAGAAATCGCCAGCTCATATACAGTGCATAAAATATATTTATATATATACCCTTATACACCATTTTAAAAAATATCACAAAATTCTTCTAAGTCCCTCGGGAAGAGTGAAAGACGCGCACGTTCATTTTCAGAGCTCCTAGACCTTCCTATAAGAAGTTAGCTAAAAAGTAGCTTCGAAAAACGCTTAGGTTAAGTTTCAGATTTGCATCTAATGTACCGAAGCTGGACTTAGACATAATTTCACTCTCACAACATTATGGCTGGTTGGAGACAGTCCGAACCACAAATACCGGGTCCATGGTTCTGGCCATATACTGGGGGGACGGGGACGACTCCCATTAACCCCTGACTATACCGGGGATACGCTTATCACAATGCCTTACTGGTCTGTGCTGAAGCAGGGCATTCTGGCAGCCAATTGGCTTGACTTTTATTAGTGAGCCTGGTTACCCCCTCTCGAAACCACAGACTTAGAAATCGCCAGCTCATAAACAGTGCATAAAATAAATGTATATATATATACCCTTATACACCATTTTAATAAAAAATATCACAAAATTCTTCTACGTCCCTCGGGAAGAGTGAAAGACGCGCACGTTCATTTTCAGAGCTTCTAGACCTTCCTATAAGAAGTTAGCCAAAAAGTAGCTTCGAAAAACACTTAGGTTAAGTTTCAGAGTTGCATCTAATGTAAAGAAGCTGGACTTAGACATAATTTCACTCTCACAACATTATGGCTGGTTGGAGACAGTCCGAACCACAAATACCGGGTCCATGGTTCTGGCCATATACTGGGGGGACGGGGACGACTCCCATTAACCCCTGACTATACCGGGGATACGCTTATCACAATGCCTTACTGGTCTGTGCTGAAGCAGGGCATTCTGGCAGCCAATTGGCTTGACCTTTATTTGTGAGCCTGGTTACCCCCTCTCGGAACCACAGACTTAGAAATCGCCAGCTCATATACAGTGCATAAAATAAATTTATATATATATACCCTTATACACCATTTTAATAAAAAATATCACAAAATTCTTCTAAGTCCCTCGGGAAGAGTGAAAGACGCGCACGTTCGATTTCAGAGCTCCTAGACCTTCCTATAAGAAGTTAGCCAAAAAGTAGCTTCGAAAAACGCTTAGGTTAAGTTTCAGAGTTGCTTCTAATGTACCAAAGCTGGACTTAGACATAATTTCACTCTCACAACATTATGGCTGGTTGGAGACAGTCCGAACCACAATTACCGGGTCCATGGTTCTGGGCGTATACTGGGGGGACGGGGACGACTCCCATTAACCCCTGACTATACCGGTGATACGCTTATCACAATGCCTTTCTGGTCTGTGCTGAAGCAGGGCATTCTGGCAGCCAATTGGCTTGACTTTTATTAGTGAGCCTGGTTACCCCCTCTCGGAACCACAGACTTAGAAATCGCCAGCTCATATACAGTGCATAAAATATATTTATATATATACCCTTATACACCATTTTAATAAAAAATATCACAAAATTCTTCTAAGTCCCTCGGGAAGAGTGAAAGACGCGCACGTTCATTTTCAGAGCTCCTAGACCTTCCTATAAGAAGTTAGCTAAAAAGTAGCTTCGAAAAACGCTTAGGTTAAGTTTCAGATTTGCATCTAATGTACCGAAGCTGGACTTAGACATAATTTCACTCTCACAACATTATGGCTGGTTGGAGACAGTCCGAACCACAAATACCGGGTCCATGGTTCTGGCCATATACTGGGGGGACGGGGACGACTCCCATTAACCCCTGACTATACCGGGGATACGCTTATCACAATGCCTTTCTGGTCTGTGCTGAAGCATGGCATTCTGGCAGCCAATTGGCTTGACTTTTATTAGTGAGCCTGGTTACCCCCTCTCGGAAGCACAGACTTAGAAATCGCCAGCTCATATACAGTGCATAAAATATATTTATATATATACCCTAATACATCATTTTAATAAAAAATATCACAAAATTCTTCTAAGTCCCTCAGGAAGAGTGAAAGACGCGCACGTACATTTTCAGAGCTCCTAGACCTTCCTATAAGAAGTTAGCCAAAAAGTAGCTTCGAAAAACGCTTAGGTTAAGTTTCAGAGTTGCTTCTAATGTACCGAAGCTGGACTTAGACATACTGTAATTTCACTCTCACAACATTATGGCTGGTTGGAGACAGTCCGAACCACAAATACCGGGTCCATGGTTCTGGCCATATACTGGGGGGACGGGGGGGACTCCCATTAACCCCTGACTATACCGGGGATACGCGTATAACACTGCCTTACTGGTCTGTGCTGAAGCAGGGCATTCTGGCAGCCAAGTGGCTTGACCTTTATTAGTGAGCCTGGTTACCCCCTCTCGGAACCACAGACTTAGAAATCGCCAGCTCATATACAGTGCATAAAATATATTTATATATATACCCTTATACACCATTTTAATAAAAAATATCACAAAATTCTTCTAAGTCCCTCGGGAAGAGTGAAAGACGCGCACGTGCATTTTCAGAACTCCTAGACCTTCCTATAAGAAGTTAGCCAAAAAGTAGCTTCGAAAAACGCTTAGGTTAAGTTACAGAGTTGCTTCTAATGTACCAAAGCTGGACTTAGACATAATTTCACTCTCACAACATTATGGCTGGTTGGAGACAGTCCGAACCACAAGTACTGGGTCCATGGTTCTGGGCGTATACTGGGGGGACGTGGACGACTCCCATTAACCCATGACTATACCGGGGATACGCTTATCACAATGCCTTTCTGGTCTGTGCTGAAGCAGGGCATTCTGGCAACCAATTGGCTTGACTTTTATTAGTGAGCCTGGTTACCCCCTCTCGGAACCACAGATTTAGAAATCGCCAGCTCATATACAGTGCATAAAATATATTTATATATATACCCTTATACACCATTTTAATAAAAAATATCACAAAATTCTTCTACGTCCCTCGGGAAGAGTGAAAGACGCGCACGTTCATTTTCAGAGCTCCTAGACCTTCCTATAAGAAGTTAGCCAAAAAGTAGCTTCGAAAAACGCTTATGTTAAGTTTCAGAGTTGCATCTAATGTAAAGAAGCTGGACTTAGACATAATTTCACTCTCACAACATTATGGCTGGTTGGAGACAGTCCGAACCACAAATACCGGGTCCATGGTTCTGGCCATATACTGGGGGGACGGGGACGACTCCCATTAACCCCTGACTATACCGGGGATACGCGTATCACACTGCCTTACTGGTCTGTGCTGAAGAAGGGCATTCTGGCAGCCAAGTGGCTTGACCTTTATTAGTGAGCCTGGTTACCCCCTCTCGGAACCACAGACTTAGAAATCGCCAGCTCATATACAGTGCATAAAATATATTTATATATATACCCATATACACCATTTTAATAAAAAATATCACAAAATTCTTCTAAGTCCCTCGGGAAGAGTGAAAGACGCGCACGTTCATTTTCAGAACTCCTAGACCTTCCTATAAGAAGTTAGCCAAAAAGTAGCTTCGAAAAACGCTTAGGTTAAGTTTCAGAGTTGCTTCTAATGTACCAAAGCTGGACTTAGACATAATTTCACTCTCACAACATTATGGCTGGTTGGAGACAGTCCGAACCACAATTACCGGGTCCATGGTTCTGGGCGTATACTGGGGGGACGGGGACGACTCCCATTAACCCCTGACTATACCGGGGATACGCTTATCACAATGCCTTTCTGGTCTGTGCTGAAGCATGGCATTCTGGCAGCCAATTGGCTTGACTTTTATTAGTGAGCCTGGTTACCCCCTCTCGGAACCACAGACTTAGAAATCGCCAGCTCATATACAGTGCATAAAATATATTTATATATATACCCTTATACATCATTTTAATAAAAAATATCACAAAATTCTTCTAAGTCCCTCAGGAAGAGTGAAAGACGCGCACGTTCATTTTCAGAGCTCCTAGACCTTCCTATAAGAAGTTAGCCAAAAAGTAGCTTCGAAAAACGCTTAGGTTAATTTTCAGAGTTGCTTCTAATGTACCGAAGCTGGACTTAGACATAATTTCACTCTCACAACATTATGGCTGGTTGGAGACAGTCCGAACCACAAATAACGGGTCCATGGTTCTGGCCATATACTGGGGGGACGGGGACGACTCCCATTAACCCCTGACTATACCGGGGATACGCGTATCACACTGCCTTACTGGTCTGTGCTGAAGCAGGGCATTCTGGCAGCCAAGTGGCTTGACTTTTATTAGTGAGCCTGGTTACCCCCTCTCGGAACCACAGACTTAGAAATCGCCAGCTCATATACAGTGCATAAAATATATTTATATATATACCCTTATACACCATTTTAATAAAAAATATCACAAAATTCTTCTAAGTACCTCGGGAAGAGTGAAAGACGCGCACGTACATTTTCAGAGCTCCTAGACCTTCCTATAAGAAGTTAGCCATAAAGTATCTTCGAAAAACGCTTAGGTTAAGTTTCAGAGTTGCTTCTAATGTACCAAAGCTGGACTTAGACATAATTTCACTCTCACAACATTATGGCTGGTTGGAGACAGTCCGAACCACAATTACCGGGTCCATGGTTCTGGGCGTATACTGGGGGGACGGGGACGACTCCCATTAACCCCTGACTATACCGGGGATACGCTTATCACAATGCCTTTCTGGTCTGTGCTGAAACATGGCATTCTGGCAGCCAATTGGCTTGACTTTTATTAGTGAGCCTGGTTACCCCCTCTCGGAACCACAGACTTAGAAATCGCCAGCTCATATACAGTGCATAAAATATATTTATATATATACCCTTTTACATCATTTTAATAAAAAATATCACAAAATTCTTCTAAGTCCCTCAGGAAGAGTGAAAGACGCGCACGTTCATTTTCAGAGCTCCTAGACCTTCCTATAAGAAGTTAGCCAAAAAGTAGCTTCGAAAAACGCTTAGGTTAAGTTTCAGGGTTGCTTCTAATGTACCGAAGCTGGACTTAGACATACTGTAATTTCACTCTCACAACATTATGGCTGGTTGGAGACATTCCGAACCACAAATACCGGGTCCATGGTTCTGGCCATATACTGGGGGGACGGGGACGACTCCCATTAACCCCTGACTACACCGGCGATATGCTTATCACAATGCCTTACTGGTCTGTGCTGAAGCAGGGCATTCTGGCAGCCAAGTGGCTTGACCTTTATTAGTGAGCCTGGTTACCCCCTCTCGGAACCACAGACTTAGAAATCGCCAGCTCATATACAGTGCATAAAATATATTTATATATATACCCTTATACACCATTTTAATAAAAAATATCACAAAATTCTTCTAAGTCCCTCGGGAAGAGTAAAAGACGCGCACGTTCATTTTCAGAACTCCTAGACCTTCCTATAAGAAGTTAGCCAAAAAGTAGCTTCGAAAAACGCTTAGGTTAAGTTTCAGAGTTGCTTCTAATGTACCGAAGCTGGACTTAGACATACTGTAATTTCACTCTCACAACATTATGGCTGGTTGGAGACAGTCCGAACCACAAGTACTGGGTCCATGGTTCTGGGCGTATACTGGGGGGACGTGGACGACTCCCATTAACCCATGACTATACCGGGGATACGCTTATCACAATGCCTTTCTGGTCTGTGCTGAAGCAGGGCATTCTGGCAACCAATTGGCTTGACTTTTATTAGTGAGCCTGGTTACCCCCTCTCGGAACCACAGATTTAGAAATCGCCAGCTCATATACAGTGCATAAAATATATTTATATATATACCCTTATACACCATTTTAATAAAAAATATCACAAAATTCTTCTACGTCCCTCGGGAAGAGTGAAAGACGCGCACGTTCATTTTCAGAGCTCCTAGACCTTCCTATAAGAAGTTAGCCAAAAAGTAGCTTCGAAAAACGCTTAGGTTAAGTTTCAGAGTTGCATCTAATGTACCGAAGCTGTCCTTAGACATAATTTCACTCTCACAACATTATGGCTGGTTGGAGACAGTCCGAACCACAAATACCGGGTCCATGGTTCTGGCAATATACTGGGGGGACGGGGACGACTCCCATTAACCCCTGACTATACCGGGGATACGCTTATCACAATGCCTTTCTGGTCTGTGCTGAAGCAGGGCATTCTGGCAACCAATTGGCTTGACTTTTATTAGTGAGCCTGGTTACCCCCTCTCGGAACCACAGACTTAGAAATCGCCAGCTCATATACAGTGCATAAAATATATTTATATATATACCCTTATACACCATTTTAATAAAAAATATCACAAAATTCTTCTAAGTACCTCGGGAAGAGTGAAAGACGCGCACGTACATTTTCAGAGCTCCTAGACCTTCCTATAAGAAGTTAGCCATAAAGTATCTTCGAAAAACGCTTAGGTTAAGTTTCATGTTGCTTCTAATGTACCAAAGCTGGACTTAGACATAATTTCACTCTCACAACATTATGGCTGGTTGGAGACAGTCCGAACCACAATTACCGGGTCCATGGTTCTGGGCGTATACTGGGGGGACGGGGACGACTCCCATTAACCCCTGACTATACCGGGGATACGCTTATCACAATGCCTTTCTGGTCTGTGCTGAAGCATGGCATTCTGGCAGCCAATTGGCTTGACTTTTATTAGTGAGCCTGGTTACCCCCTCTCGGAACCACAGACTTAGAAATCGCCAGCTCATATACAGTGCATAAAATATATTTATATATATACCCTTTTACATCATTTTAATAAAAAATATCACAAAATTCTTCTAAGTCCCTCAGGAAGAGTGAAAGACGCGCACGTTCATTTTCAGAGCTCCTAGACCTTCCTATAAGAAGTTAGCCAAAAGGTAGCTTCGAAAAACGCTTAGGTTAAGTTTCAGAGTTGCTTCTAATGTACCGAAGCTGGACTTAGACATACTGTAATTTCACTCTCACAACATTATGGCTGGTTGGAGACAGTCCGAACCACAAATACCGGGTCCATGGTTCTGGCCATATACTGGGGGGACGGGGACGACTCCCATTAACCCCTGACTATACCGGGGATACGCGTATCACACTGCCTTACTGGTCTGTGCTGAAGCAGGGCATTCTGGCAGCCAAGTGGCTTGACCTTTATTAGTGAGCCTGGTTACCCCCTCTCGGAACCACAGACTTAGAAATCGCCAGCTCATATACAGTGCATAAAATATATTTATATATATACCCTTATACACCATTTTAATAAAAAATATCACAAAATTCTTCTAAGTCCCTCGGGAAGAGTGAAAGACGCGCACGTTCATTTTCAGAACTCCTAGACCTTCCTATAAGAAGTTAGCCAAAAAGTAGCTTCGAAAAACGCTTAGGTTAAGTTTCAGAGTTGCTTCTAATGTACCGAAGCTGGACTTAGACATACTGTAATTTCACTCTCACAACATTATGGCTGGTTGGAGACAGTCCGAACCACAAGTACTGGGTCCATGGTTCTGGGCGTATACTGGGGGGACGTGGACGACTCCCATTAACCCATGACTATACCGGGGATACGCTTATCACAATGCCTTTCTGGTCTGTGCTGAAGCAGGGCATTCTGGCAACCAATTGGCTTGACTTTTATTAGTGAGCCTGGTTACCCCCTCTCGGAACCACAGATTTAGAAATCGCCAGCTCATATACAGTGCATAAAATATATTTATATATATACCCTTATACACCATTTTAATAAAAAATATCACAAAATTCTTCTACGTCCCTCGGGAAGAGTGAAAGACGCGCACGTTCATTTTCAGAGCTCCTAGACCTTCCTATAAGAAGTTAGCCAAAAAGTAGCTTCGAAAAACGCTTAGGTTAAGTTTCAGAGTTGCATCTAATGTACCGAAGCTGTCCTTAGACATAATTTCACTCTCACAACATTATGGCTGGTTGGAGACAGTCCGAACCACAAATACCGGGTCCATGGTTCTGGCAATATACTGGGGGGACGGGGACGACTCCCATTAACCCCTGACTATACCGGGGATACGCTTATCACAATGCCTTTCTGGTCTGTGCTGAAGCAGGGCATTCTGGCAACCAATTGGCTTGACTTTTATTAGTGAGCCTGGTTACCCCCTCTCGGAACCACAGACTTAGAAATCGCCAGCTCATATACAGTGCATAAAATATATTTATATATATACCCTTATACACCATTTTAATAAAAAATATCACAAAATTCTTCTAAGTACCTCGGGAAGAGTGAAAGACGCGCACGTACATTTTCAGAGCTCCTAGACCTTCCTATAAGAAGTTAGCCATAAAGTATCTTCGAAAAACGCTTAGGTTAAGTTTCATGTTGCTTCTAATGTACCAAAGCTGGACTTAGACATAATTTCACTCTCACAACATTATGGCTGGTTGGAGACAGTCCGAACCACAATTACCGGGTCCATGGTTCTGGGCGTATACTGGGGGGACGGGGACGACTCCCATTAACCCCTGACTATACCGGGGATACGCTTATCACAATGCCTTTCTGGTCTGTGCTGAAGCATGGCATTCTGGCAGCCAAGTGGCTTGACCTTTATTAGTGAGCCTGGTTACCCCCTCTCGGAACCACAGACTTAGAAATCGCCAGCTCATATACAGTGCATAAAATATATTTATATATATACCCTTATACACCATTTTAATAAAAAATATCACAAAATTCTTCTAAGTCCCTCGGGAAGAGTGAAAGACGCGCACGTTCATTTTCAGAACTCCTAGACCTTCCTATAAGAAGTTAGCCAAAAAGTAGCTTCGAAAAACGCTTAGGTTAAGTTTCAGAGTTGCTTCTAATGTACCGAAGCTGGACTTAGACATACTGTAATTTCACTCTCACAACATTATGGCTGGTTGGAGACAGTCCGAACCACAAGTACTGGGTCCATGGTTCTGGGCGTATACTGGGGGGACGTGGACGACTCCCATTAACCCATGACTATACCGGGGATACGCTTATCACAATGCCTTTCTGGTCTGTGCTGAAGCAGGGCATTCTGGCAACCAATTGGCTTGACTTTTATTAGTGAGCCTGGTTACCCCCTCTCGGAACCACAGATTTAGAAATCGCCAGCTCATATACAGTGCATAAAATATATTTATATATATACCCTTATACACCATTTTAATAAAAAATATCACAAAATTCTTCTACGTCCCTCGGGAAGAGTGAAAGACGCGCACGTTCATTTTCAGAGCTCCTAGACCTTCCTATAAGAAGTTAGCCAAAAAGTAGCTTCGAAAAACGCTTAGGTTAAGTTTCAGAGTTGCATCTAATGTACCGAAGCTGTCCTTAGACATAATTTCACTCTCACAACATTATGGCTGGTTGGAGACAGTCCGAACCACAAATACCGGGTCCATGGTTCTGGCAATATACTGGGGGGACGGGGACGACTCCCATTAACCCCTGACTATACCGGGGATACGCTTATCACAATGCCTTTCTGGTCTGTGCTGAAGCAGGGCATTCTGGCAACCAATTGGCTTGACTTTTATTAGTGAGCCTGGTTACCCCCTCTCGGAACCACAGACTTAGAAATCGCCAGCTCATATACAGTGCATAAAATATATTTATATATATACCCTTATACACCATTTTAATAAAAAATATCACAAAATTCTTCTAAGTACCTCGGGAAGAGTGAAAGACGCGCACGTACATTTTCAGAGCTCCTAGACCTTCCTATAAGAAGTTAGCCATAAAGTATCTTCGAAAAACGCTTAGGTTAAGTTTCATGTTGCTTCTAATGTACCAAAGCTGGACTTAGACATAATTTCACTCTCACAACATTATGGCTGGTTGGAGACAGTCCGAACCACAATTACCGGGTCCATGGTTCTGGGCGTATACTGGGGGGACGGGGACGACTCCCATTAACCCCTGACTATACCGGGGATACGCTTATCACAATGCCTTTCTGGTCTGTGCTGAAGCATGGCATTCTGGCAGCCAATTGGCTTGACTTTTATTAGTGAGCCTGGTTACCCCCTCTCGGAACCACAGACTTAGAAATCGCCAGCTCATATACAGTGCATAAAATATATTTATATATATACCCTTTTACATCATTTTAATAAAAAATATCACAAAATTCTTCTAAGTCCCTCAGGAAGAGTGAAAGACGCGCACGTTCATTTTCAGAGCTCCTAGACCTTCCTATAAGAAGTTAGCCAAAAGGTAGCTTCGAAAAACGCTTAGGTTAAGTTTCAGAGTTGCTTCTAATGTACCGAAGCTGGACTTAGACATACTGTAATTTCACTCTCACAACATTATGGCTGGTTGGAGACAGTCCGAACCACAAATACCGGGTCCATGGTTCTGGCCATATACTGGGGGGACGGGGACGACTCCCATTAACCCCTGACTATACCGGGGATACGCGTATCACACTGCCTTACTGGTCTGTGCTGAAGCAGGGCATTCTGGCAGCCAAGTGGCTTGACCTTTATTAGTGAGCCTGGTTACCCCCTCTCGGAACCACAGACTTAGAAATCGCCAGCTCATATACAGTGCATAAAATATATTTATATATATATACCCTTATACACCATTTTAATAAAAAATATCACAAAATTCTTCTAAGTCCCTCGGGAAGAGTGAAAGACGCGCACGTTCATTTTCAGAACTCCTAGACCTTCCTATAAGAAGTTAGCGAAAAAGTAGCTTCGAAAAACGCTTAGGTTAAGTTTCAGAGTTGCATCTAATGTAAAGAAGCTGGACTTAGACATACAGTAATTTCACTCTCACAACATTATGGCTGGTTGGAGACAGTCCGAACCACAAATACCGGGTCCATGGTTCTGGCCATATACTGGGGGGACGGGGACGACTCCCATTAACCCCTGACTATACCGGGGATACGCTTATCACAATGCCTTACTGGTCTGTGCTGAAGCAGGGCATTCTGGCAGCCAATTGGCTTGACCTTTATTTGTGAGCCTGGTTACCCCCTCTCGGAACCACAGACTTAGAAATCGCCAGCTCATATACAGTGCATAAAATAAATTTATATATATATACCCTTATACACCATTTTAATAAAAAATATCACAAAATTCTTCTAAGTCCCTCGGGAAGAGTGAAAGACGCGCACGTTCATTTTCAGAGCTCCTAGACCTTCCTATAAGAAGTTAGCCAAAAAGTAGCTTCGAAAAACGCTTAGGTTAAGTTTCAGAGTTGCTTCTAATGTACCAAAGCTGGACTTAGACATAATTTCACTCTCACAACATTATGGCTGGTTGGAGACAGTCCGAACCACAAGTACCGGGTCCATGGTTCTGGGCGTATACTGGGGGGACGGGGACGACTCCCATTAACCCCTGACTATACCGGGGATACGCTTATCACAATGCCTTTCTGGTCTGTGCTGAAGCAGGGCATTCTGGCAGCCAATTGGCTTGACTTTTATTAGTGAGCCTGGTTACCCCCTCTCGAAACCACAGACTTAGAAATCGCCAGCTCATAAACAGTGCATAAAATAAATTTATATATATATACCCTTATACACCATTTTAATAAAAAATATCACAAAATTCTTCTAAGTCCCTCGGGAAGAGTGAAAGACGCGCACGTTCATTTTCAGAGCTCCTAGACCTTCCTATAAGAAGTTAGCTAAAAAGTAGCTTCGAAAAACGCTTAGGTTAAGTTTCAGAGTTGCATATAATGTACCGAAGCTGGACTTAGACATAATTTCACTCTCACAACATTATGGCTGGTTGGAGACAGTCCGAACCACAAATACCGGGTCCATGGTTCTGGCAATATACTGGGGGGACGGGGACGACTCCCATTAACCCCTGACTATACCGGGGATACGCTTATCACAATGCCTTACTGGTCTGTGCTGAAGCAGGGCATTCTGGCAGCCAATTGGCTTGACCTTTATTTGTGAGCCTGGTTACCCCCTCTCGGAACCACAGACTTAGAAATCGCCAGCTCATATACAGTGCATAAAATAAATTTATATATATATACCCTTATACACCATTTTAATAAAAAATATCACAAAATTCTTCTAAGTCCCTCGGGAAGAGTGAAAGACGCGCACGTTCATTTTCAGAGCTCCTAGACCTTCCTATAAGAAGTTAGCCAAAAAGTAGCTTCGAAAAACGCTTAGGTTAAGTTTCAGAGTTGCTTCTAATGTACCAAAGCTGGACTTAGACATAATTTCACTCTCACAACATTATGGCTGGTTGGAGACAGTCCGAACCACAAATACCGGGTCCATGGTTCTGGCCATATACTGGGGGGACGGGGACGACTCCCATTAACCCCTGACTATACCGGGGATACGCTTATCACAATGCCTTACTGGTCTGTGCTGAAGCAGGGCATTCTGGCAGCCAATTGGCTTGACCTTTATTTGTGAGCCTGGTTACCCCCTCTCGGAACCACAGACTTAGAAATCGCCAGCTCATATACAGTGCATAAAATAAATTTATATATATATACCCTTATACACCATTTTAATAAAAAATATCACAAAATTCTTCTAAGTCCCTCGGGAAGAGTGAAAGACGCGCACGTTCATTTTCAGAGCTCCTAGACCTTCCTATAAGAAGTTAGCCAAAAAGTAGCTTCGAAAAACGCTTAGGTTAAGTTTCAGAGTTGCTTCTAATGTACCAAAGCTGGACTTAGACATAATTTCACTCTCACAACATTATGGCTGGTTGGAGACAGTCCGAACCACAAGTACTGGGTCCATGGTTCTGGGCGTATACTGGGGGGACGGGGACGACTCCCATTAACCCCTGACTATACCGGGGATACGCTTATCACAATGCCTTACTGGTCTGTGCTGAAGCAGGGCATTCTGGCAGCCAATTGGCTTGACTTTTATTAGTGAGCCTGGTTACCCCCTCTCGAAACCACAGACTTAGAAATCGCCAGCTCATAAACAGTGCATAAAATAAATTTATATATATATACCCTTATACACCATTTTAATAAAAAATATCACAAAATTCTTCTAAGTACCTCGGGAAGAGTGAAAGACGCGCACGTTCATTTTCAGAGCTCCTAGACCTTCCTATAAGAAGTTAGCTAAAAAGTAGCTTCGAAAAACGCTTAGGTTAAGTTTCAGAGTTGCATCTAATGTACCGAAGCTGGACTTAGACATAATTTCACTCTCACAACATTATGGCTGGTTGGAGACAGTCCGAACCACAAATACCGGGTCCATGGTTCTGGCCATATACTGGGGGGACGGGGACGACTCCCATTAACCCCTGACTATAACGGGGATACGCTTATCACAATGCCTTACTGGTCTGTGCTGAAGCAGGGCATTCTGGCAGCCAAGTGGCTTGACCTTTATTAGTGAGCCTGGTTACCCCCTCTCGGAACCACAGACTTAGAAATCGCCAGCTCATATACAGTGCATAAAATATATTTATATATATACCCTTATACACCATTTTAATAAAAAATATCACAAAATTCTTCTAAGTCCCTCGGGAAGAGTGAAAGACGCGCACGTACATTTTCAGAGCTCCTAGACCTTCCTATAAGAAGTTAGCCATAAAGTATCTTCGAAAAACGCTTAGGTTAAGTTTCAGAGTTGCTTATAATGTACCGAAGCTGGACTTAGACATACTGTAATTTCACTCTCACAACATTATGGCTGGTTGGAGACAGTCCGAACCACAAATACCGGGTCCATGGTTCTGGCCATATACTGGGGGGACGGGGACGACTCCCATTAACCCCTGACTATACCGGGGATACGCGTATCACACTGCCTTACTGGTCTGTGCTGAAGCAGGGCATTCTGGCAGCCAAGTGGCTTGACCTTTATTAGTGAGCCTGGTTACCCCCTCTCGGAACCACAGACTTAGAAATCGCCAGCTCATATACAGTGCATAAAATATATTTATATATATACCCTTATACACCATTTTAATAAAAAATATCACAAAATTCTTCTAAGTCCCTCGGGAAGAGTTAAAGACGCGCACGTTCATTTTTAGAACTCCTAGACCTTCCTATAAGAAGTTAGCCAAAAAGTAGCTTCGAAAAACGCTTAGGTTAAGTTTCAGAGTTGCATCTAATGTAAAGAAGCTGGACTTAGACATAATTTCACTCTCACAACATTATGGCTGGTTGGAGACAGTCCGAACCACAAATACCGGGTCCATGGTTCTGGCCATATACTGGGGGGACGGGGACGACTCCCATTAACCCCTGACTATAACGGGGATACGCTTATCACAATGCCTTACTGGTCTGTGCTGAAGCAGGGCATTCTGGCAGCCAAGTGGCTTGACCTTTATTAGTGAGCCTGGTAACCCCCTCTCGGAACCACAGACTTAGAAATCGCCAGCTCATATACAGTGCATAAAATATATTTATATATATACCCTTATACACCATTTTAATAAAAAATATCACAAAATTCTTCTAAGTCCCTCGGGAAGAGTGAAAGACGCGCACGTACATTTTCAGAGCTCCTAGACCTTCCTATAAGAAGTTAGCCATAAAGTATCTTCGAAAAACGCTTAGGTTAAGTTTCAGAGTTGCTTCTAATGTACCGAAGCTGGACTTAGACATACTGTAATTTCACTCTCACAACATTATGGCTGGTTGGAGACAGTCCGAACCACAAATACCGGGTCCATGGTTCTGGCCATATACTGGGGGGACGGGGACGACTCCCATTAACCCCTGACTATACCGGGGATACGCGTATCACACTGCCTTACTGGTCTGTGCTGAAGCAGGGCATTCTGGCAGCCAAGTGGCTTGACCTTTATTAGTGAGCCTGGTTACCCCCTCTCGGAACCACAGACTTAGAAATCGCCAGCTCATATACAGTGCATAAAATATATTTATATATATACCCTTATACACCATTTTAATAAAAAATATCACAAAATTCTTCTAAGTCCCTCGGGAAGAGTGAAAGACGCGCACGTTCATTTTTAGAACTCCTAGACCTTCCTATAAGAAGTTAGCCAAAAAGTAGCTTCGAAAAACGCTTAGGTTAAGTTTCAGAGTTGCATCTAATGTAAAGAAGCTGGACTTAGACATAATTTCACTCTCACAACATTATGGCTGGTTGGAGACAGTCCGAACCACAAGTACCGGGTCCATGGTTCTGGGCGTATACTGGGGGGACGGGGACGACTCCCATTAACCCCTGACTATACCGGGGATACGCTTATCACAATGCCTTTCTGGTCTGTGCTGAAGCAGGGCATTCTGGCAGCCAATTGGCTTGACTTTTATTAGTGAGCCTGGTTACCCCCTCTCGGAACCACAGACTTAGAAATCGCCAGCTCATATACAGTGCATAAAATAAATTTATATATATATATACCCTTATACACCATTTTAATAAAAAATATCACAAAATTCTTCTAAGTCCCTCGGGAAGAGTGAAAGACGCGCACGTTCATTTTCAGAGCTCCTAGACCTTCCTATAAGTAGTTAGCTAAAAAGTAGCTTCGAAAAACGCTTAGGTTAAGTTTCAGAGTTGCATCTAATGTACCGAAGCAGGACTTAGACATAATTTCACTCTCACAACATTATGGCTGGTTGGAGACAGTCCGAACCACAAGTACCGGGTCCATGGTTCTGGGCGTATACTGGGGGGACGGGGACGACTCCCATTAACCCCTGACTATACCGGGGATACGCTTATCACAATGCCTTTCTGGTCTGTGCTGAAGCAGGGCATTCTGGCAGCCAATTGGCTTGACTTTTATTAGTGAGCCTGGTTACCCCCTCTCGGAACCACAGACTTAGAAATCGCCAGCTCATATACAGTGCATAAAATAAATTTATATATATATACCCTTATACACCATTTTAATAAAAAATATCACAAAATTCTTCTAAGTCCCTCGAGAAGAGTGAAAGACGCGCACGTTCATTTTCAGAGCTCCTAGACCTTCCTATAAGTAGTTAGCTAAAAAGTAGCTTCGAAAAACGCTTAGGTTAAGTTTCAGAGTTGCATCTAATGTACCGAAGCAGGACTTAGACATAATTTCACTCTCACAACATTATGGCTGGTTGGAGACAGTCCGAACCACAAATACCGGGTCCATGGTTCTGGCCATATACTGGGGGGACGGGGACGACTCCCATTAACCCCTGACTATACCGGGGATACGCTTATCACAATGCCTTACTGGTCTGTGCTGAAGCAGGGCATTCTGGCAGCCAAGTAGCTTGACCTTTATTAGTGAGCCTGGTTACCCCCTCTCGGAACCACAGACTTAGAAATCGCCAGCTCATATACAGTGCATAAAATATATTTATATATATACCCTTATACACCATTTTAATAAAAAAATATCACAAAATTCTTCTAAGTCCCTCGGGAAGAGTGAAAGACGCGCACGTTCATTTTCAGAGCTCCTAGACCTTCCTATAAGAAGTTAGCCAAAAAGTAGCTGCGAAAAACGCTTAGGTTAAGTTTCAGAGTTGCTTCTAATGTACCGAAGCTGGACTTAGACATAATTTCACTCTCACAACATTATGGCTGGTTGGAGACAGTCCGAACCACAAATACCGGGTCCATGGTTCTGGCCATATACTGGGGGGACGGGGACATCTCCCATTAACCCCTGACTATACCGGGGATACGCGTATCACACTGCCTTACTGGTCTGTGCTGAAGCAGGGCATTCTGGCAGCCAAGTGGCTTGACCTTTATTAGTGAGCCTGGTTACCCCCTCTCGGAACCACAGACTTAGAAATCGCCAGCTCATATACAGTGCATAAAATATATTTATATATATACCCTTATACACCATTTTAATAAAAAATATCACAAAATTCTTCTAAGTCCCTCGGGAAGAGTGAAAGACGCGCACGTTAATTTTCAGAGCTCCTAGACCTTCCTATAAGAAGTTAGCCAAAAAGTAGCTTCGAAAAACGCTTAGGTTAAGTTTCAGAGTTGCTCCTAATGTACCAAAGCTGGACTTAGACATAATTTCACTCTCACAACATTATGGCTGGTTGGAGACAGTCCGAACCACAAGTACTGGGTCCATGGTTCTGGGCGTATACTGGGGGGACGGGGACGACTCCCATTAACCCCTGACTATACCGGGGATACGCTTATCACAATGCCTTTCTAGTCTGTGCTGAAGCAGGGCATTCTGGCAGCCAATTGGCTTGACATTTATTATTGAGCCTGGTTACCCCCTCTCGGAACCACAGACTTAGAAATCGCCAGCTCATATACAGTGCATAAAATATATTTATATATATATACCCTTATACACCATTTTAATAAAAAATATCACAAAATTCTTCTAAGTCCCTCGGGAAGAGTGAAAGACGCGCACGTACATTTTCAGAGCTCCTAGACCTTCCTATAAGAAGTTAGCCAAAAAGTATCTTCGAAAAACGCTTAGGTTAAGTTTCAGAGTTGCTTATAATGTACCAAAGCTGGACTTAGACATAATTTCACTCTCACAACATTATGGCTGGTTGGAGACAGTCCGAACCACAATTACCGGGTCCATGGTTCTGGGCGTATACTGGGGGGACGGGGACGACTCCCATTAACCCCTGACTATACCGGGGATACGCTTATCACAATGCCTTTCTGGTCTGTGCTGAAGCAGGGCATTCTGGCAGCCAATTGGCTTGACTTTTATTAGTGAGCCTGGTTACCCCCTCTCGGAACCACAGACTTAGAAATCGCCAGCTCATATACAGTGCATAAAATATATTTATATATATACAGTACCCTTATACACCATTTTAATAAAAAATATCACAAAATTCTTCTAAGTCCCTCGGGAAGAGTGAAAGACGCGCACGTTCATTTTCAGAGCTCCTAGACCTTCCTATAAGAAGTTAGCCAAAAAGTAGCTTCGAAAAACGCTTAGGTTAAGTTTCAGAGTTGCATCTAATGTACCGAAGCTGGACTTAGACATAATTTCATTCTCACAACATTATGGCTGGTTGGAGACAGTCCGAACCACAAATACCGGGTCCATGGTTCTGGCCATATACTGGGGGGACGGGGGGGACTCCCATTAACCCCTGACTATACCGGGGATATGCTTATCACAATGCCTTACTGGTCTGTGCTGAAGCAGGGCATTCTGGCAGCCAAGTGGCTTGACCTTTATTAGTGAGCCTGGTTACCCCCTCTCGGAACCACAGACTTAGAAATCGCCAGCTCATATACAGTGCATAAAATATATTTATATATATACCCTTATACACCATTTTAATAAAAAATATCACAAAATTCTTCTAAGTCCCTCGGGAAGAGTGACAGACGCGCACGTTAATTTTCAGAGCTCCTAGACCTTCCTATAAGAAGTTAGCCAAAAAGTAGCTTCGAAAAACGCTTAGGTTAAGTTTCAGAGTTGCTTCTAATGTACCGAAGCTGGACTTAGACATAATTTCACTCTCACAACATTATGGCTGGTTGGAGACATTCCGAACCACAAATACCGGGTCCATGGTTCTGGCCATATACTGGGGGGACGGGGACGACTCCCATTAACCCCTGACTACACCGGCGATATGCTTATCACAATGCCTTACTGGTCTGTGCTGAAGCAGGGCATTCTGGCAGCCAAGTGGCTTGACCTTTATTAGTGAGCCTGGTTACCCCCTCTCGGAACCACAGACTTAGAAATCGCCAGCTCATATACAGTGCATAAAATATATTTATATATATACCCTTATACACCATTTAAATAAAAAATATCACAAAATTCTTCTAAGTCCCTCGGGAAGAGTGAAAGACGCGCACATACATTTTCAGAGCTCCTAGACCTTCCTATAAGAAGTTAGCCAAAAAGTATCTTCGAAAAATGCTTAGGTTAAGTTTCAGAGTTGCTTCTAATGTACCAAAGCTGGACTTAGACATAATTTCACTCTCACAACATTATGGCTGGTTGGAGACAGTCCGAACCACAATTACCGGGTCCATGGTTCTGGGCGTATACTGGGGGGACGGGGACGACTCCCATTAACCCCTGACTATACCGGGGATACGCTTATCACAATGCCTTTCTGGTCTGTGCTGAAGCAGGGCATTCTGGCAGCCAATTGGCTTGACTTTTATTAGTGAGCCTGGTTACCCCCTCTCGGAACCACAGACTTAGAAATGGCCAGCTCATATACAGTGCATAAAATATATTTATATATGTACCCTTATACACCATTTTAATAAAAAATATCACAAAATTCTTCTAAGTCCCTCGGGAAGAGTGAAAGACGCGCATGTTCATTTTCAGAGCTCCTAGACCTTCCTATAAGAAGTTAGCCAAAAAGTAGCTTCGAAAAACGCTTAGGTTAAGTTTGAGAGTTGCTTCTAATGTACCGAAGCTGGACTTAGACATAATTTCACTCTCACAACATTATGGCTGGTTGGAGACAGTCCGAACCACAAATACCGGGTCCATGGTTCTGGCCATATACTGGGGGGACGGGGACGACTCCCATTAACCCCTGACTATACCGGGGATACGCTTATCACAATGCCTTACTGGTCTGTGCTGAAGCAGGGCATTCTGGCAGCCAAGTGGCTTGACCTTTATTAGTGAGCCTGGTTACCCCCTCTCGGAACCACAGACTTAGAAATCGCCAGCTCATATACAGTGCATAAAATATATTTATATATATACCCTTATACACCATTTTAATAAAAAATATCACAAAATTCTTCTAAGTCCCTCGGGAAGAGTGAAAGACGCGCACGTTCATTTTCAGAGCTCCTAGACCTTCCTATAAGAAGTTAGCCAAAAAGTAGCTTCGAAAAACGCTTAGGTTAAGTTTCAGAGTTGCATCTAATGTACCGAAGCTGGACTTAGACATAATTTCACTCTCACAACATTATGGCTGGTTGGAGACAGTCCGAACCACAATTACCGGGTCCATGGTTCTGGGCGTATACTGGGGGGACGGGGACGACTCCCATTAACCCCTGACTATACCGGGGATACGCTTATCACAATGCCTTTCTGGTCTGTGCTGAAGCAGGGCATTCTGGCAGCCAATTGGCTTGACTTTTATTAGTGAGCCTGGTTACCCCCTCTCGGAACCACAGACTTAGAAATCGCCAGCTCATATACAGTGCATAAAATATATTTATATATATACCCTTATACACCATTTTAATAAAAAATATCACAAAATTCTTCTAAGTCCCTCGGGAAGAGTGAAAGACGCGCACGTTCATTTTCAGAGCTTCTAGACCTTCCTATAAGAAGTTAGCCAAAAAGTAGCTTCGAAAAACGCTTAGGTTAAGTTTCAGAGTTGCTTCTAATGTACCAAAGCTGGACTTAGACATAATTTCACTCTCACAACATTACTGTATGGCTGGTTGGAGACAGTCCGATCCACAAATACCGGGTCCATGGTTCTGGCCATATACTGGGGGGACGGGGACGACTCCCATTAACCCCTGACTATACCGGGGATACGCTTATCACAATGCCTTACTGGTCTGTGCTGAAGCAGGGCATTCTGGCAGCCAAGTGGTTTGACCTTTATTAGTGAGCCTGGTTACCCCCTCTCGGAACCACAGACTTAGAAATCGCCAGCTCATATACAGTGCATAAAATAAATTTATATATATATACCCTTATACACCATTTTTTATAAAAAATATCACAAAATTCTTCAAAGTCCCTCGGGAAGAGTGAAAGACGCGCACGTTCATTTTCAGAGCTCCTAGACCTTCCTATAAGAAGTTAGCCAAAAAGTAGCTTCGAAAAACGCTTAGGTTAAGTTTCAGAGTTGCTTCTAATGTACCAAAGCTGGACTTAGACATAATTTCACTCTCACAACATTACTGTATGGCTGGTTGGAGACAGTCCGAACCACAAATACCGGGTCCATGGTTCTGGCCATATGATGGGGGGACGGGGACGACTCCCATTAACCTCTGACTATACCGGGGATACGCTTATCACAATGCCTTACTGGTCTGTGCTGAAGCAGGGCATTCTGGCAGCCAAGTGGTTTGACCTTTATTAGTGAGCCTGGTTACCCCCTCTCGGAACCACAGAATTAGAAATCGCCAGCTCATATACAGTGCATAAAATAAATTTATATATATATACCCTTATACACCATTTTAATAAAAAATATCACAAAATTCTTCTAAGTCCCTCGGGAAGAGTGAAAGACGCGCACGTTCATTTTCAGAGCTCCTAGACCTTCCTATAAGAAGTTAGCCAAAAAGTAGCTTCGAAAAACGCTTAGGTTAAGTTTCAGAGTTGCTTCAAATGTACCAAAGCTGGACTTAGACATAATTTCACTCTCACAACATTATGGCTGGTTGGAGACAGTTCGAACCACAAATACCGGGTCCATGGTTCTGGCCATATACTGGGGGGACGGGGACGACTCCCATTAACCCCTGACTATACCGGGGATACGCTTATCACAATGCCTTACTGGTCTGTGCTGAAGCAGGGCATTCTGGCAGCCAAGTGGCTTGACCTTTATTAGTGAGCCTGGTTACCCCCTCTCGGAACCGCAGACTTAGAAATCGCCAGCTCATATACATGCATAAAATATATTTATATATATACCCTTATACACCATTTTAATAAAAAAAAATCACAAAATTCTTCTAAGTCCCTCGGGAAGAGTGAAAGACGCGCACGTTCATTTTCAGAGCTCCTAGATCTTCCTATAAGAAGTTAGCCAAAAAGTAGCTTCGAAAAACGCTTAGGTTAAGTTTCAGAGTTGCTTCTAATGTACCAAAGCTGGACTTAGACATAATTTCACTCTCACAACATTATGGCTGGTTGGAGACAGTCCGAACCACAAATACCGGGTCCATGGTTCTGGCCATATACTGGGGGGACGGGGACGACTCCCATTAACCCCTGACTATACCGGGGATACGCTTATCACAATGCCTTACTGGTCTGTGCTGAAGCAGGGCATTCTGGCAGCCAAGTGGCTTGACCTTTATTAGTGAGCCTGGTTACCCCCTCTCGGAACCACAGACTTAGAAATCGCCAGCTCATATACATGCATAAAATATATTTATATATATACCCTTATACACCATTTTAATAAAAAAAAATCACAAAATTCTTCTAAGTCCCTCGGGAAGAGTGAAAGACGCGCACGTTCATTTTCAGAGCTCCTAGACCTTCCTATAAGAAGTTAGCCAAAAAGTAGCTTCGAAAAACGCTTAGGTTAAGTTTCAGAGTTGCATCTAATGTACCGAAGCTGGACTTAGACATAATTTCACTCTCACAACATTATGGCTGGATGGAGACAGTCCGAACCACAAATACCGGGTCCATGGTTCTGGCCATACAGTATACTGGGGGGACGGGGACGACTCCCATTAACCCCTGACTATACCGGCGATATGCTTATCACAATGCCTTACTGGTCTGTGCTGAAGCAGGGCATTCTGGCAGCCAAGCGGCTTGACCTTTATTAGTGAGCCTGGTTACCCCCTCTCGGTACCACAGACTTAGAAATCGCCAGCTCATATACAGTGCATAAAATATATTTATATATATACCCTTATACACCATTTTAATAAAAAAATATCACAAAATTCTTCTAAGTCCCTCGGGAAGAGTGAAAGACGCGCACGTACATTTTCAGAGCTCCTAGACCTTCCTATAAGAAGTTAGCCAAAAAGTAGCTTCGAAAAACGCTTAGGTTAAGTTTCAGAGTTGCTTCTAATGTACCAAAGCTGGACTTAGACATAATTTCACTCTCACAACATTATGGCTGGTTGGAGACAGTCCGAACCACAATTACCGGGTCCATGGTTCTGGGCGTATACTGGGGGGACGGGGACGACTCCCATTAACCCCTGACTATACCGGGGATACGCTTATCACAATGCCTTTCTGCTCTGTGCTGAAGCAGGGCATTCTGGCAGCCAATTGGCTTGACTTTTATTAGTGAGCCTGGTTACCCCCTCTCGGAACCACAGACTTAGAAATCGCCAGCTCATATACAGTGCATAAAATATATTTATATATATACCCTTATACACCATTTTAATAAAAAATATCACAAAATTCTTCTAAGTCCCTCGGGAAGAGTGAAAGACGCGCACGTTCATTTTCAGAGCTCCTAGACCTTCCTATAAGAAGTTAGCCAAAAAGTAGCTTCGAAAAACGCTTAGGTTAAGTTTGAGAGTTGCTTCTAATGTACCAAAGCTGGACTTAGACATAATTTCACTCTCACAACTTTACTGTATGGCTGGTTGGAGACAGTCCGAACCACAAATATCGGGTCCATGGTTCTGGCCATATACTGGGGGGACGGGGACGACTCCCATTAACCCCTGACTATACCGGGGATACGCTTATCACAATGCCTTACTGGTCTGTGCTGAAGCAGGGCATTCTGGCAGCCAAGTGGCTTGACCTTTATTAGTGAGCCTGGTTACCCCCTCTCGGAACCACAGACTTAGAAATCGCCAGCTCATATAAAGTGCATAAAATATATTTATATATATACCCTTATACACCATTTTAATAAAAAATATCACAAAATTCTTCTAAGTCCCTCGGGAAGAGTGAAAGACGCGCACGTTCATTTTAAGAGCTCCTAGACCTTCCTATAAGAAGTTAGCCAAAAAGTAGCTTCGAAAAACGCTTAGGTTAAGTTTCAGAGTTGCATCTAATGTACCGAAGCTGGACTTAGACATAATTTCACTCTCACAACATTATGGCTGGTTGGAGACAGTCCGAACCACAAATACCGGGTCCATGGTTCTGGCCATATACTGGGGGGACGGGGACGACTCCCATTAACCCCTGACTATACCGGGGATATGCTTATCACAATGCCTTACTGGTCTGTGCTGAAGCAGGGCATTCTGGCAGCCAAGTGGCTTGACCTTTATTAGTGAGCCTGGTTACCCCCTGTCGGAACCACAGACTTAGAAATCGCCAGCTCATATACAGTGCATAAAATATATTTATATATATACCCTTATACACCATTTTAATAAAAAATATCACAAAATTCTTCTAAGTCCCTCGGGAAGAGTGAAAGACGCGCACGTACATTTTCAGATCTCCTAGACCTTCCTATAAGAAGTTAGCCAAAATGTATCTTCGAAAAACGCGTAGGTTAAGTTTCAGAGTTGCTTCTAATGTACCAAAGCTGGACTTAGACATAATTTCACTCTCACAACATTATGGCTGGTTGGAGACAGTCCGAACCACAATTACCGGGTCCATGGTTCTGGGCGTATACTGGGGGGACGGGGACGACTCCCATTAACCCCTGACTATACCGGGGATACGTGTATCACAATGCCTTACTGGTCTGTGCTGAAGAAGGGCATTCTGGCAGCCAAGTGACTTGACCTTTATTAGTGAGCCTGGTTACCCCCTCTCGGAACCACAGACTTAGAAATCGCCAGCTCATATACATGCATAAAATATATTTATATATATACCCTTATACACCATTTTAATAAAAAAAAATCACAAAATTCTTCTAAGTCCCTCGGGAAGAGTGAAAGACGCGCACGTTCATTTTCAGAGCTCCTAGACCTTCCTATAAGAAGTTAGCCAAAAAGTAGCTTCGAAAAACGCTTAGGTTAAGTTTCAGAGTTGCTTCTAATGTACCGAAGCTGGACTTACAGTAGAGATAATTTCACTCTCACAACATTATGGCTGGTTGGAGACAGTCCGAACCACAAATACCGGGTCCATGGTTCTGGCCATAAACTGGGGGGACGGGGACGACTCCCAATAACCCCTGACTATTCCGGGGATACGCTTATCACAATGCCTTTCTGGTCTGTGCTGAAGCAGGGCATTCTGGCAGCCAAGTGGCTTGACCTTTATTAGTGAGCCTGGTTACCCCCTCTCGGAACCGCAGACTTAGAAATCGCCAGCTCATATACATGCATAAAATATATTTATATATATACCCTTATACACCATTTTAATAAAAAAAAATCACAAAATTCTTCTAAGTCCCTCGGGAAGAGTGAAAGACGCGCACGTTCATTTTCAGAGCTTCTAGATCTTCCTATAAGAAGTTAGCCAAAAAGTAGCTTCGAAAAACGCTTAGGTTAAGTTTCAGAGTTGCTTCTAATGTACCAAAGCTGGACTTAGACATAATTTCACTCTCACAACATTATGGCTGGTTGGAGACAGTCCGAACCACAAATACCGGGTCCATGGTTCTGGCCATATACTGGGGGGACGGGGACGACTCCCATTAACCCCTGACTATACCGGGGATACGCTTATCACAATGCCTTACTGGTCTGTGCTGAAGCAGGGCATTCTGGCAGCCAAGTGGCTTGACCTTTATTAGTGAGCCTGGTTACCCCCTCTCGGAACCACAGACTTAGAAATCGCCAGCTCATATACATGCATAAAATATATTTATATATATACCCTTATACACCATTTTAATAAAAAAAAATCACAAAATTCTTCTAAGTCCCTCGGGAAGAGTGAAAGACGCGCACGTTCATTTTCAGAGCTCCTAGACCTTCCTATAAGAAGTTAGCCAAAAAGTAGCTTCGAAAAACGCTTAGGTTAAGTTTCAGAGTTGCATCTAATGTACCGAAGCTGGACTTAGACATAATTTCACTCTCACAACATTATGGCTGGTTGGAGACAGTCCGAACCACAAATACCGGGTCCATGGTTCTGGCCATACAGTATACTGGGGGGACGGGGACGACTCCCATTAACCCCTGACTATACCGGCGATATGCTTATCACAATGCCTTACTGGTCTGTGCTGAAGCAGGGCATTCTGGCAGCCAAGTGGTTTGACCTTTATTAGTGAGCCTGGTTACCCCCTCTCGGAACCACAGACTTAGAAATCGCCAGCTCATATACAGTGCATAAAATATATTAATATATATACCCTTATACACCATTTTAATAAAAAAATATCACAAAATTCTTCTAAGTCCCTCGGGAAGAGTGAAAGACGCACACGTACATTTTCAGAGCTCCTAGACCTTCCTATAAGAAGTTAGCCAAAAAGTAGCTTCGAAAAACGCTTAGGTTAAGTTTCAGAGTTGCTTCTAATGTACCAAAGCTGGACTTAGACATAATTTCACTCTCACAACATTATGGCTGGTTGGAGACAGTCCGAACCACAATTACCGGGTCCATGGTTCTGGGCGTATACTGGGGGGACGGGGACGACTCCCATTAACCCCTGACTATACCGGGGATACGCTTATCACAATGCCTTTCTGGTCTGTGCTGAAGCAGGGCATTCTGGCAGCCAATTGGCTTGACTTTTATTAGTGAGCCTGGTTACCCCCTCTCGGAACCACAGACTTAGAAATCGCCAGCTCATATACAGTGCATAAAATATATTTATATATATACCCTTATACACCATTTTAATAAAAAATATCACAAAATTCTTCTAAGTCCATCGGGAAGAGTGAAAGACGCGCACGTTCATTTTCAGAGCTCCTAGACCTTCCTATAAGAAGTTAGCCAAAAAGTAGCTTCGAAAAACGCTTAGGTTAAGTTTGAGAGTTGCTTCTAATGTACCAAAGCTGGACTTAGACATAATTTCACTCTCACAACTTTACTGTATGGCTGGTTGGAGACAGTCCGAACCACAATTACCGGGTCCATGGTTCTGGGCGTATACTGGTGGGACGGGGACGACTCCCATTAACCCCTGACTATACCGGGGATACGTGTATCACAATGCCTTACTGGTCTGTGCTGAAGAAGGGCATTCTGGCAGCCAAGTGACTTGACCTTTATTAGTGAGCCTGGTTACCCCCTCTCGGAACCACAGACTTAGAAATCGCCAGCTCATATACAGTGCATAAAATATATTTATATATATACCGTTATACACCATTTTAATAAAAAATATCACAAAATTCTTCTAAGTCCCTCGGGAAGAGTGAAAGACGCGCACGTTCATTTTCAGAGCTCCTAGACCTTCCTATAAGAAGTTAGCCAAAAAGTAGCTTCGAAAAACGCTTAGGTTAAGTTTCAGAGTTGCTTCTAATGTACCGAAGCTGGACTTACAGTAGAGATAATTTCACTCTCACAACATTCTGGCTGGTTGGAGACAGTCCGAACCACAAATACCGGGTCCATGGTTCTGGCCATAAACTGGGGGGACGGGGACGACTCCCAATAACCCCTGACTATTCCGGGGATACGCTTATCACAATGCCTTTCTGGTCTGTGCTGAAGCAGGGCATTCTGGCAGCCAAGTGGCTTGACCTTTATTAGTGAGCCTGGTTACCCCCTCTCGGAACCACAGGCTTAGAAATCGCCAGCTCATATACAGTGCATAAAATATATTTATATATATACCCTTATACACCATTTTAATAAAAAATATCACAAAATTCTTCTAAGTCCCTCGGGAAGAGTGAAAGACGCGCACGTTCATTTTAAGAGCTCCTAGACCTTCCTATAAGAAGTTAGCCAAAAAGTAGCTTCGAAAAACGCTTAGGTTAAGTTTCAGAGTTGCATCTAATGTACCGAAGCTGGACTTAGACATAATTTCACTCTCACAACATTATGGCTGGTTGGAGACAGTCCGAACCACAAATACCGGGTCCATGGTTCTGGCCATATACTGGGGGGACGGGGACGACTCCCATTAACCCCTGACTATACCGGGGATATGCTTATCACAATGCCTTACTGGTCTGTGCTGAAGCAGGGCATTCTGGCAGCCAAGTGGCTTGACCTTTATTAGTGAGCCTGGTTACCCCCTCTCGGAACCACAGACTTAGAAATCGCCAGCTCATATACAGTGCATAAAATATATTTATAAATATACCCTTATACACCATTTTAATAAAAAATATCACAAAATTCTTCTAAGTCCCTCGGGAAGAGTGAAAGACGCGCACGTACATTTTCAGAGCTCCTAGACCTTCCTATAAGAAGTTAGCCAAAATGTATCTTCGAAAAACGCTTAGGTTAAGTTTCAGAGTTGCTTCTAATGTACCAAAGCTGGACTTAGACATAATTTCACTCTCACAACATTATGGCTGGTTGGAGACAGTCCGAACCACAATTACCGGGTCCATGGTTCTGGGCGTATACTGGGGGGACGGGGACGACTCCCATTAACCCCTGACTATACCGGGGATACGTGTATCACAATGCCTTACTGGTCTGTGCTGAAGAAGGGCATTCTGGCAGCCAAGTGACTTGACCTTTATTAGTGAGCCTGGTTACCCCCTCTCGGAACCACAGACTTAGAAATCGCCAGCTCATATACAGTGCATAAAATATATTTATATATATACCGTTATACACCATTTTAATAAAAAATATCACAAAATTCTTCTAAGTCCCTCGGGAAGAGTGAAAGACGCGCACGTTCATTTTAAGAGCTCCTAGACCTTCCTATAAGAAGTTAGCCAAAAAGTAGCTTCGAAAAACGCTTAGGTTAAGTTTCAGAGTTGCATCTAATGTACCGAAGCTGGACTTAGACATAATTTCACTCTCACAACATTATGGCTGGTTGGAGACAGTCCGAACCACAAATACCGGGTCCATGGTTCTGGCCATATACTGGGGGGACGGGGACGACTCCCATTAACCCCTGACTATACCGGGGATATGCTTATCACAATGCCTTACTGGTCTGTGCTGAAGCAGGGCATTCTGGCAGCCAAGTGGCTTGACCTTTATTAGTGAGCCTGGTTACCCCCTCTCGGAACCACAGACTTAGAAATCGCCAGCTCATATACAGTGCATAAAATATATTTATAAATATACCCTTATACACCATTTTAATAAAAAATATCACAAAATTCTTCTAAGTCCCTCGGGAAGAGTGAAAGACGCGCACGTACATTTTCAGAGCTCCTAGACCTTCCTATAAGAAGTTAGCCAAAATGTATCTTCGAAAAACGCTTAGGTTAAGTTTCAGAGTTGCTTCTAATGTACCAAAGCTGGACTTAGACATAATTTCACTCTCACAACATTATGGCTGGTTGGAGACAGTCCGAACCACAATTACCGGGTCCATGGTTCTGGGCGTATACTGGGGGGACGGGGACGACTCCCATTAACCCCTGACTATACCGGGGATACGCTTATCACAATGCCTTACTGGTCTGTGCTGAAGCAGGGCATTCTGGCAGCCAAGTGGCTTGACCTTTATTAGTGAGCCTGGTTACCCCCTCTCGGAACCACAGACTTAGAAATCGCCAGCTCATATACAGTGCATAAAATATATTTATATATATATACCCTTATACACCATTTTAATAAAAAATATCACAAAATTATTCTAAGTCCCTCGGGAAGAGTGAAAGACGCGCACGTTCATTTTCAGAGCTCCTAGACCTTCCTATAAGAAGTTAGCCAAAAAGTAGCTTCGAAAAACGCTTAGGTTAAGTTTCAGAGTTGCTTCTAATGTACCAAAGCTGGACTTAGACATCATTTCACTCTCACAACATTATGGCTGGTTGGAGACAGTCCGAACCACAAGTACCGGGTCCATGGTTCTGGGCGTATACTGGGGGGACGGGGACGACTCCCATTAACCCCTGACTATACCGGGGATACGCTTATCACAATGCCTTTCTGGTCTGTGCTGAAGCAGGGCATTCTGGCTGCCAATTGGCTTGACTTTTATTAGTGAGCCTGGTTACCCCCTCTCGGAACCACAGACTTAGAAATCGCCAGCTCATATACAGTGCATAAAATATATTTATATATATACCCTTATACACCATTTTAATAAAAAATATCACAAAATTCTTCTAAGTCCCTCGGGAAGAGTGAAAGACGCGCACGTTCATTTTCAGAGCTCCTAGACCTTCCTATAAGAAGTTAGCCAAAAAGTAGCTTCGAAAAACGCTTAGGTTAAGTTTCAGAGTTGCTTCTAATGTACCAAAGCTGGACTTAGACATAATTTCACTCTCACAACATTATGGCTGGTTGGAGACAGTCCGAACCACAAATACCGGGTCCATGGTTCTGGCCATATACTGGGGGGACGGGGACGATTCCCATTAACCCCTGACTATACCGGGGATACGCGTATCAATATGCCTTACTGGTCTGTGCTGAAGAAGGGCATTCTGGCAGCCAAGTGACTTGACCTTTATTAGTGAGCCTGGTTACCCCCTCTCGGAACCACAGACTTAGAAATCGCCAGCTCATATACAGTGCATAAAATATATTTATATATATACCCTTATACACCATTTTAATAAAAAATATCACAAAATTCTTCTAAGTCCCTCGGGAAGAGTGAAAGACGCGCACGTTCATTTTCAGAGCTCCTAGACCTTCCTATAAGAAGTTAGCCAAAAAGTAGCTTCGAAAAACGCTTAGGTTAAGTTTCAGAGTTGCTTCTAATGTACCAAAGCTGGACTTAGACATAATTTCACTCTCACAACATTATGGCTGGTTGGAGACAGTCCGAACCACAATTACCGGGTCCATGGTTCTGGGCGTATACTGGGGGGACGGGGACGACTCCCATTAACCCCTGACTGTACCGGGGATACGCTTATCACAATGCCTTTCTGGTCTGTGCTGAAGCAGGGCATTCTGGCAGCCAATTGGCTTGACTTTTATTAGTGAGCCTGGTTACCCCCTCTCGGAACCACAGACTTAGAAATCGCCAGCTCATATACAGTGCATAAAATATATTTATATATATACCCTTATACACCATTTTAATAAAAAATATCACAAAATTCTTCTAAGTCCCTCGGGAAGAGTGAAAGACGCGCACGTTCATTTTCAGAGCTCCTAGACCTTCCTATAAGAAGTTAGCCAAAAAGTAGCTTCGAAAAACGCTTAGGTTAAGTTTCAGAGTTGCTTCTAATGTACCGAAGCTGGACTTTGACATAATTTCACTCTCACAACATTATGGCTGGTTGGAGACAGTCCGAACCACAAATACCGGGTCCATGGTTCTGGCCATAAACTGGGGGGACGGGGACGACTCCCAATAACCCCTGACTATACCGGGGATACACTTATCACAATGCCTTACTGGTCTGTGCTGAAGCAGGGCATTCTGGCAGCCAAGTGGCTTGACCTTTATTAGTGAGCCTGGTTACCCCCTCTCGGAACCACAGACTTAGAAATCGCCAGCTCATATACAGTGCATAAAATATATTTATATATATACCCTTATACACCATTTTAATAAAAAATATCACAAAATTCTTCTAAGTCCCTCGGGAAGAGTGAAAGACGCGCACGTTCATTTTCAGAGCTCCTAGACCTTCCTATAAGAAGTTAGCCAAAAAGTAGCTTCGAAAAACGCTTAGGTTAAGTCTCAGAGTTGCATCTAATGTACCGAAGCTGGACTTAGACATAATTTCACTCTCACAACATTATGGCTGGTTGGAGACAGTCCGAACCACAAATACCGGGTCCATGGTTCTGGCCATATACTGGGGGGACGGGGACGACTCCCATTAACCCCTGACTATACCGGGGATACGCTTATCACAATGACTTACTGGTCTGTGCTGAAGCAGGGCATTCTGGCAGCCAAGTTGCTTGACCTTTATTAGTGAGCCTGGTTACCCCCTCTCGGAACCACAGACTTAGAAATCGCCAGCTCATATACAGTGCAAAAAAAATATATTTATATATATACCCTTATACACCATTTTAATAAAAAATATCACAAAATTCTTCTAAGTCCCTCGGGAAGAGTGAAAGACGCGCACGTTCATTTTCAGAGCTCCTAGACCTTCCTATAAGAAGTTAGCCAAAAAGTAGCTTCGAAAAACGCTTAGGTTAAGTCTCAGAGTTGCATCTAATGTACCGAAGCTGGACTTAGACATAATTTCACTCTCACAACATTATGGCTGGTTGGAGACAGTCCGAACCACAAATACCGGGTCCATGGTTCTGGCCATATACTGGGGGGACGGGGACGACTCCCATTAACCCCTGACTATACCGGGGATACGCTTATCACAATGACTTACTGGTCTGTGCTGAAGCAGGGCATTCTGGCAGCCAAGTTGCTTGACCTTTATTAGTGAGCCTGGTTACCCCCTCTCGGAACCACAGACTTAGAAATCGCCAGCTCATATACAGTACAAAAAAAATATATTTATATATATACCCTTATACACCATTTTAATAAAAAATATCACAAAATTCTTCTAAGTCCCTCGGGAAGAGTGAAAGACGCGCACGTTCATTTTCAGAGCTCCTAGACCTTCCTATAAGAAGTTAGCCAAAAAGTAGCTTCGAAAAACGCTTAGGTTAAATCTCAGAGTTGCATCTAATGTACCGAAGCTGGACTTAGACATAATTTCACTCTCACAACATTATGGCTGGTTGGAAACAGTCCGAACCACAAATACCGGGTCCATGGTTCTGGCCATATACTGGGGGGACGGGGACGACTCCCATTAACCCCTGACTATACCGGGGATACGCTTATCACAATGCCTTACTGGTCTGTGCTGAAGCAGGGCATTCTGGCAGCCAAGTGGCTTGACCTTTATTAGTGAGCCTGGTTACCCCCTCTCGGAACCACAGACTTAGAAATCGCCAGCTCATATACAGTGCATAAAATAAATTTATATATATATACCCTTATACACCATTTTAATAAAAAATATCACAAAATTCTTCTAAGTCCCTCGGGAAGAGTGAAAGACGCGCACGTTCATTTTCAGAGCTCCTAGACCTTCCTATAAGAAGTTAGCCAAAAAGTAGCTTCGAAAAACGCTTAGGTTAAGTTTCAGAGTTGCTTCTAATGTACCGAAGCTGGACTTAGACATAATTTCACTCTCACAACATTATGGCTGGTTGGAGACAGTCCGAACCACAAATACCGGGTCCATGGTTCTGGCCATATACTGGGGGGACAGGGACGACTCCCATTAACCCCTGACTATACCGGGGATACGCTTATCACAATGACTTACTGGTCTGTGCTGAAGCAGGGCATTCTGGCAGCCAAGTTGCTTGACCTTTATTAGTGAGCCTGGTTACCCCCTCTCGGAACCACAGACTTAGAAATCGCCAGCTCATATACAGTGCATAAAATATATTTACAGTATATATATACCCTTATACACCATTTTAATAAAAAATATCACAAAATTCTTCTAAGTCCCTCGGGAAGAGTGAAAGACGCGCACGTTCATTTTCAGAGCTCCTAGACCTTCCTATAAGAAGTTAGCCAAAAAGTAGCTTCGAAAAACGCTTAGGTTAAGTTTCAGAGTTGCATCTAATGTACCGAAGCTGGACTTAGACATAATTTCACTCTCACAACATTATGGCTGGTTGGAGACAGTCCGAACCACAAATACCGGGTCCATGGTTCTGGCCATATACTGGGGGGACGGGGACGACTCCCATTAACCCCTGACTATACCGGGGATACGCTTATCACAATGCTTTACTGGTCTGTGCTGAAGCAGGGCATTCTGGCAGCCAAGTGGCTTGACCTTTATTAGTGAGCCTGGTTACCCCCTCTCGGAACCACAGACTTAGAAATCGCCAGCTCATATACAGTGCATAAAATAAATTTATATATATATACCCTTATACACCATTTTAATAAAAAATATCACAAAATTCTTCTAAGTCCCTCGGGAAGAGTGAAAGACGCGCACGTTCATTTTCAGAGCTCCTAGACCTTCCTATAAGAAGTTAGCCAAAAAGTAGCTTCGAAAAACGCTTAGGTTAAGTTTCAGAGTTGCTTCTAATGTACCGAAGCTGGAATTAGACATAATTTCACTCTCACAACATTATGGCTGGTTGGAGACAGTCCGAACCACAAGTACTGGGTCCATGGTTCTGGGCGTATACTGGGGGGACGGGGACGACTCCCATTAACCCCTGACTATACCGGGGATACGCTTATCACAATGCCTTTCTGGTCTGTGCTGAAGCAGGGCATTCTGGCAGCCAATTGGCTTGACTTTTATTAGTGAGCCTGGTTACCCCCTCTCGGAACCACAGACTTAGAAATCGCCAGCTCATATACAGTGCATAAAATATATTTATATATATACCCTTATACACCATTTTAATAAAAAATATCACAAAATTCTTCTAAGTCCCTCGGGAAGAGTGAAAGACGCGCACGTTCATTTTCAGAGCTCCTAGACCTTCCTATAAGAAGTTAGCCAAAAAGTAGCTTCGAAAAACGCTTAGGTTAAGTTTCAGAGTTGCATCTAATGTACCGAAGCTGTCCTTAGACATAATTTCACTCTCACAACATTATGGCTGGTTGGAGACAGTCCGAACCACAAATACCGGGTCCATGGTTTTGGCCATATACTGGGGGGACGGGGACGACTCCCATTAACCCCTGACTATACCGGGGATACGCTTATCACAATGCCTTACTGGTCTGTGCTGAAGCAGGGCATTCTGGCAGCCAAGTTGCTTGACCTTTATTAGTGAGCCTGGTTACCCCCTCTCGGAACCACAGACTTAGAAATCGCCAGCTCATATACAGTGCATAAAATATATTTATATATATACCCTTATACACCATTTTAATAAAAAATATCACAAAATTCTTCTAAGTCCCTCGGGAAGAGTGAAAGACGCGCACGTTCATTTTCAGAGCTCCTAGACCTTCCTATTAGAAGTTAGCCAAAAAGTAGCTTCGAAAAACGCTTAGGTTAAGTCTCAGAGTTGCATCTAATGTACCGGAGCTGTCCTTAGACATAGGGCCTCATGCAGTAAGCGACGATTATGTGAAATCGGCAAGCTTATCGATTAGTCATGTTATTGGCGTTTTTCCCTCTCCGTATGCAGTAAGTGCCGAATACATTCAAAATCAACCAGAAAACAAATCCGCCCACTCTCACGATGATGAGCCGATCACACACAGGTGTATCGGCGTGCGTGGCGGGGTGCTGTTAGGTTGCACAATCACAAATCTTGCTGAATCAGGCGAAACAAGCATGTTTTTGATTGCGCGCCATATTTAAAGGCAACGTGTACTGCTAATCATTCTCTGTGTTGTTGGGAGTGAGAGAGAGAGAGAGACGCACAGAGCTGGACGATTGAACATTTGCATATTGACTGAGAGACTTGTTGTGTATTGGGTGAGCTTTGTCCTTTGTTGTTTTGTTTACATCTTTGTCTTGTTTTATATGTGGAAGTGGGTCGTGTGATTGCCTGTACATTTCTTGTCTGTTTTTTGTGAGTGCTGGAAGTATGCCCGCAAAGCGTGGGAAGAGTGATGCTGGTGGGAGTGGGAGTGCTACTCGTGGGAGTACGCGTCGGAGTGAACGTTCTGTTCAGGGGAGTGATGTTGCTGGTGCACCGAGTGGTGTTGCTGGGAGTGGGAGTGCTGTTGTTGGGAGTGGGAGTGCTGGTGCTGCGAGTGGTGTTGCTGGGAGTGGGAGTGCTGTTGTTGGGAGTGGGAGTGCTGTTGTTGGGAGTGGGAGTGCTGTTGCTGTGAGTGGGAGTGCTGGTGCTGGGAGTGGGAGTGCTGTTGCTGTGAGTGGGAGTGCTGGTGCTGGGAGTGCTGGTGCTAGGAGTGTGAGTGCTGGTGCTAGGAGTGGGAGTGCTGGTGCTAGGAGTGGGAGTGCTGGTGCTAGGAGTGGGAGTGCTGGTGCTGGGAGTGCTGCTGGTGGCGCAGTTGCTGATGGGGTGGATGGTGGTGGCGTGCTTGCTGGTGGCCAGCTTTTGGAGGCTCTTCCATTGGAAGAAGGAGAGTCCAGTCAGCACCAGCCAAGCTCTGACCCTAAACCTGCTCGGAAAAAACGTGTGGAGAAGCCACGTAATCCTCGCTTCAATGACCAGGAAAATAGGGCTCTTGTCACTGGCATTCTGGAGCACTATGACAGTATATATGGACATTTAGTAGGTAAGTGTAACTTTACATTTATTATTCAAATACATGTGATCCTAGGTCATCTGAGTTTTGTTCATATGCAAATATGGGTACACAATATCTTTCTATGTTCATTAGTGTGGAAACACAGCTTTTTATCATGCCTTACAAGGACAAATAAACACAGGCGGTCAATTTGCCAGAACTGCATACAATATGAATGCAACCTTGCTTACATGTATAGGTTTAGTAGTGAATGCTCATGTGCTGCACATATTACACATAAAACAGCATGTTTGCTATCACTTGGAACAGCTAGCAGTGTAGGAAACTGGTGCTTATATTATTATTCATTTACCTCATATCTTTTATATGTTTTTCAAGGGCGGACAAGTGCAGCAAGCAAAAAAGAAATGTGGGACACAATAGTCATTGGTGTCAATGCCTGTGGGAATAGTGTCAGGGACAAGTATCATTGTCGGAAAAGATTTGATGATATTAGGTCCAAATTGAAAAAGAAAATACAAGACCAACGCGTGCATGCTACTGGCACTGGAGGTGGGCCCACACCACAACGTCTCATATTGACTCCATTGGAGGAGCTGCTTCGGCCAAAATTACTTACCGTCGTCGTGGAAGGCTTGGCTGGTGACCGTGACATTGGAATTTATCCGTCACAATTTCCAGCAGGTGATAAATATTACTGTACTAGGCGTGTCGTTGCTTACAGTTATTTTGCATAGTTACACTGCTTTTTATACTGTCTTCACAATATAAGCATACCTGCATCTATATATGTATATGTCTGATTCTGTATATATATATCTCAAAATAGACATATATGTAGTAGTCCTACTAAAAGCAGTAACTAATATAGCACGTGCCATTGCGTGCTCATTTACATGTGAATTCCCAAAATGCATAGCTGCAGTGGAAGCAATTGATGGTGGGCGAAGATGGGGAACAACAGGGTAGTACACGTGTAACACATGTTCATGAGAAATTATTAGTAGCTACAGGTACAGAACAGAAATATGTATCATGTTATTGTGTATTTTATTGATTTTACTCCGACAAACATGACATTACTGCCTATTTTAAGCATGCATCAAAGAAATTGCATGTAACGGCCTACAAACATCACTGGCACTAACACATCTATAGTTGCTTATGAAAAGGTCCATTTTTGCTTTATGTCATATACAGACAGCATAATGAGGCACACGTAGCATATGTTATGTCATTGTTTTCATAACTTAAACACTGCAGATGACTACTTAGCTCATCTACCATTGTGTTAAAGCAGCTGCAATTAATATCTCATCACAGCATACACTTCAACAGAGGGGGTGGGGTTCAGCACACACACTAATTACAGCCTCATTTCACGGTCAACTTAGTTCACACCATTTGCACCTGTTTCAAGTCATTGAAAGGTGTGGCTGATTAGGCTTTTTGGGGAAGGGAATACCTTTCTTACAACCTGAATAGCACAACTGAAGTTAATCACACTCATTTGAAAGCTTAACTCTAGCTACTAAATGCCCCAACAACTCATTACTTATCAAAGCGTACGTCACACATTAGTTCACTCATATCTATAGTTGAACTACTATCAAAGACACATTATCACACACTGCATGTGTTGTCTTGTTGAGTCACAGCCACATTCAGGTGTGCCACATCTTCGATTAATGTACCACACATATCCTCTACCAAAAACAACACTTTTTGCAATATGACCACCTTCATGATAACCATTGTGAATGGTCATCTCATGATAGTTATGTACATTATGATACTGATATCACTACACAACATATGATTTTTATGTACTCATTTAATCTATTTATCCTCACGCATTACTGCAGCAACATAGTATGTTGTATGTTAGGGAACTCAAAAATTCTAAGTACACAGGCATGTACAGTGTTATTACAACTATTTATGTTCACTTTCACACACATTTTCGGTTAAGGAACTGATGTTGTTAGTTAATCATAAATACAGAACATACAATAAGTGTTTGTTCAATATTTACACATGTAAATGTAAAACTTATGTTATTGTTATATATAGTTGCCCCTGGAGGACATGTGTCACCTGAGATGGAACAAGTGTCTTCACCTGGGTCAGCCAGCTCAACACTACTAGAAGGTGAGTGTATCATTTGCTGGCCATATAATATGTGCTCTTCTATATGTTATGTTGTCATGTGCATTATTTGTTTTGCACATCTTCTTTAAATAGGATTACTTAGTGTCAGTGAAAATTAAGTGTAAGGCAACATGTATTGTGTTAGTGATGTTAATTATCATGTAGGACTTCTGAGTTTAGAGCAACTTTTCATTCATTCATATTTCATACTGAGTCCAAACATTATTCGTAAGTCAAGGTAGTTTTTAATGAGGTTATAAAACGTATGCTAACATGTTAGGTGTTACTTAGGACATAGTACAATTACATAGTAACACAGCATACATTAACATGCCATTTAATAATGTGTACATTTCTTTTTAGAACATCATGGTGATGAGGATGATGAGTATGATGAGGATGACGCCACAGAAGAGACTGAAATACAATCATGTGACCATGAAGAGGTGCCAATAGAAACTGTTGTACCGCCAAATCGTCCATCAACTTCCACATACGATGCAATTGTAGCTTCAGAGGGAAAAATAGTGGACGCAGAAAATCGTCGCCATTCAGACATGATGACAGTGCTGGAAAGGATGATTGGACTGCAGGAAGAAACAGTATCACAATTGGCACATCTCCACAGAGTCTTCATTGAAGTGCCTAAACAGTTGCAAAAAATCAACACCTCATTCGAAGCATTAGTTGTTCAGCAAACACAAGCTAATTACTGGAGAATGACTAATGTACCACAATTCAACACCTCCCAGCCAGGATCTGTTCATGCAGGTCAGTTTTCACCACATTCATCTGATATTCATTCACCAGGCCCAAATGTTACCGGTCAAGTAGCAGAGATTGCTGTGCAGGTTCCTGACGACATACTACCACTGCCATCTGTACAAAATCAGCAGCTGACACCTACAAAGGAGCCCACAAAAACAAAATACAAGCAGTTACTACTGACCAGTTTTTGGTCAAAAACAACAAAAGACACACATGAAACAGACCAACCATCACTTGTGCAGTGTCTACCAACTTGCTCACATGTGTCACTGGGCACAAGCCCTGTCCGTGAACAGTCACTACCCAAAAGCCCTGTAGGTGAATCGCTGCCCAAAAGCCCTGTAGGTGAGTCGCTGCCCAAAAGCCCTGTAGGTGAGTCGCTGCCCAAAAGCCCTGTAGGTGAATCGCTGCCCAAAAGCCCTGTAGGTGAATCACTGCCCAAAAGCCCTGTAGGTGAATCACTGCCCAAAAGCCCTGTAGGTGAGTCACTGGCCACAAGCCCTGTAGGTGAGTCACTGGCCACAAGCCCCGTAGGTGAACAGTCACTGGCCACAAGCCCTGCCCGTGAAGTGCCAGAGGCCACTCAAAGTGGCTCTGTTGTGCCTAAAGTTGGTGGCAAAAGAAAAAGGAAAATTCAAGAGACAACAAGCAGGCCTGTTACTCGCTCGCAAAAGGAACAAAAAAAATAAATGTTATAATTCAGAAAATATGTCTTTGGCCTTGTTTTGTTGACTTCACATTATCTAATTACTATTGTATGTATGCTGAAGACTGTGTTGTTTCCAAACTTTCAACTATGTTCTTGTACACGTGAAGTTTTGGAAATGTTAACACTCATAATTAATTGTGTTATAAATATTTATGTTGTAATCGTCTGTTCAGTAATGGTCCACCAGGAGCCAGTTGCTAAGTTTAGAGAAGCTGCCATTGACTTTGCAGCAAAACATTGCATTTGGGTGTGTTAATTGATGTAAGAATTGCATATGCATATTAGTCACATGCAATTATTAAAACACCTAAGTAAGTGCAAACATCTTTCTTGTACGTGTACAGCAGGATTATGTGTAAATTATTACTTACCTTTGCCTTGCTTGGCCATTGTAATTTTGTCCTTTAATCAGTTGTGTGTTCGTTTCTATAACATCTCAGAATGTATAATAATATATATACACACACACACACACACACACACACACACACACTGAGTGAGTGTGAGTGTGAGTGTGTGTATATATATATATATATATGTATATATGTGTATATATATGTATATATGTGTATATATATATGTATATATGTGTATATATATATGTATATATGTGTATATATATATGTATATATGTGTATATATATATATATATATATATATATATATATATGTATATATGTGTGTGTATATATATATATATATATATATATATATATATATATATATATATATATATAGTACTATATAAACTGGTATACACAAACTAATACACTTCATGCTTCCTTGTGAAAGCACACTATTTTAATAATACAGGCCTAATGTTTGAGAAATATCCTAAGTATGAGACTCTAACAGTATTGTGCTTAAACAAATGTTTATTACTTAATTCAATCATGTTTCTCACCATTTAAATAGGTTTCATACAAGGTATACTTAATGCCATCAATGTTGTGTGTACTCCTGCAATATAAAAAAAAAAAAAATATTATATATAAATATATATATATTTTTATAAGAGATATATTTATATATATATATATATATATATATATATATATATATATATATACACACACGTATTTAAACTCATGCAGACAGGGAGTTAACCAGACTTTCACATACACACAGAAATGTAAGCGGGGAAAAAACATTTCTTTTTGCAGGTGTGTTTTTACTGATATGCCTGGCTAAGAAATATTTTCACACACTGGTCTTTGTTAGTTTTCAAAAAAACACTATGTGAACGCATTCACAGTCTAGGGATGTTTTTCACAAACGAGATAAAAGAAGGAGAAATGTTTCTCCCACAGTCCCATATCACGAACCACAACTGTTAACCCAATTAGACAAACAAATCCAATTGGCGTTTGAAATAAGGAGTCAAAGTAGTTACTTTTGTTGACCTTGACAAGGAAAAACAGGAGTTTGTTAGCCATTCAGCACATTCATTTTGATGAGCAAATAACACAGACCTGCACACAGCTTTTGTGCTACTCAGACATGGCTGATGAATTCGTTAACAATATTAATCCCCTTTTAGGGTATAAGTACATGATCTGTGAAGCCATCTTGAACAGTCGCGGACAGAAAGCAAGCACACGCCAAATCGATGATTTCATTCGAGCAAAATATCCTTATTACCAAGACCGTAAGCATGCACGGAATTTTAATTCCTCAATAAGATTCACTTTATCAAGTAATGACTTTTTTGAACGTGACCAGGATAAGCTACAACACACCTATGGTTTCTGGAAGATTGCCCCGGAAAAACAATTTATCCTGAAAGACGGCACTTATATTGTCGTGAAAGGCATATTTATTCCTAATGGCAATAGCAATGTATCCGCTACTACTGATCCGTTTGAATCGATACGTGCTGCAATATCTGCAGCCTCCATTCCTGAAACCCACATTGTACAAGAACAAAAGTACTATGATTATGTACCAAGCCTTTCAGCTGAAATTGCATTGGAATGGGAACCGGAAGAAATGAACCTACCTCCCGACCAATTATTTGAAGAAAGCAGTGGCGATTCCTATGAGCGCATCCTGGAGGAGATATGTGCCATACTGGATTCAGCGGTTGGGTTAAGCGTGGATGAAAATGGCTTGCATTTCTGGAGCGACCAGTTGCAGCCAGGCGAAGAGTTAATTCTAGAAGAATGGTAAATATAACAATCGTTATGCGTTGACTCTGCGTTTAAATTTTTTTTTTTTTTGTAACCACCATTTTCACTTTCAATGCGTGGATACAGCGTAACATTGCAGACTGCATAACATGTAGCGATCACAAACAAATTGTTTCCTAATACAATATAGTAGGACCTGAAAGAGTAGTACACATTGCTGACGGAATAAATATACGTACTTTCCTATCCCTTTAAACATATTAGCAACATTTTACCATTACTCTAACACATACCTGTTTTGTTATCATGCAACATCTACAACATTGAAAACCGGGTCCACCACGTATGACGTGGGACCCTTGTCATGGGCCAAGGCGTCCTTAAAAAGGATTAGTGATGTAAGTCCCGCCCCCAAGCGACGTGCGCGCCTCAAAGCCTATTGGCTGTCATGTTTTGTTATAGTAACGGTAACTGCAGTGTGTGATGCGTGCGGCTCAGTGTTTGTAGGCGTACCCTGGGCGTTAGCCGAATGTTAATTGAGTGGGAGGAGTGTTAGCGTGCGTTTCACGCTGGCTTAACATGACGTCACACGTATTGCATTTGCGCATTGTGTTATCGGCCGTGCTTTCTGTTCAAACACGTCTGTTTAAAAAGAATACAGATGTACTCGTTTAGAACGAATGTAGTTTCGTCTTCATTGTATTTGAAATAAAGATGTTATGTTTACTGGTATTTTCAACATGTATTGAACGCACAACGTACGCTTTGTTTTGCGCATGCGCTAACAGTTAGTGGAGCCAAGCGTGAAGTGCGTGCGCACACAAAGATGTGCGCGCACATCTTTCAGTATACAGGCAACGTTCACTTCTTATACATAGTTATGCCTGCTACAAATTTAAAGAAACATTACATACTGATGAACAGTTTTACTTCTAACATATAAGTGAGTGACGTGTGTATCTACACAATCATATAGAGCTGCGTAACGCGTTGTCACGGATGCATATCTAGTAAGGTGCCATCTTTGACCATCATGTGTTTGCTGTATTTCAGAGATGTCGGGGAAGATACAATCGGATCAATGTATGATTTCAGAAGAGTCTACCTTTATATGAGATGATTGTGAGGAGGAGCCACCGACTACTATACTACATATGGAACTAATTTTATATTGCTTGCAGCGCTTATTAACAAACAATTAAAAATGTGATACCCTTATGCCTATATTGCATAAGCACTTAATTAACATAATGATGTTGCAAAAGAGTGCCTCATGAATTTTTATTGAGTGTTCTTTAATGACTACTAACATTTTATGACATGGTGTGTTTTATATATAACAACCATTCCCACTCTGCTAACACATTTGTGTATTCTAATATGTAATGGAACGTATGACTGTCGAAACTATGTAACAATAATAATAATAATATGAGCATGTTCATGTATAGGGCTGCTAGTTGTACGCAGCGATTTACAGACACATGTTTCAGCCTGAGGTCCCTGGCCCGTGGAACGTACAAATGTTTTTTTGCCGCATGAGGCACAGGGAGATAAAGTGACTTGGCCAAGGTCACAAGGAGCCCACACCGGGAATTGAACCAGACTCCCCTGCTTCAAACTATCAGTGCCAGTGTGTGTCTTTACTCAGTGAGCCACTCCTTCTCCCAATGTAAAGGACACTTACAACCAAGTAGCCATTTATTTTTAAAATCTCTTGTTACATGGGTATGTAGATAAAATGGTTTGGGACTGTAGCAAATAATGTTACTGGCCAGATGTTATGGTCCCCTCCAATGCATGATGTTCTGAATATGACATCACCATCATGTTATGAAGTACGTTTCTGTGTATATTTCATTAACCTAACTAACTATAGTTTACTGTGTTTATTAATCGTTTAGAAATACATAGTATAGTCAATATGATGATATAAGCTACCATAATAAAGCTGGTGTTATCATTTGTCGGTGTTATACATGGATCCTACACCAATTGATAGAGACACAAACAGTTGTCTTAAAAAGTGTGTCTATGCTAGTGATGAATGTGCTCCCGTAAGTAAACAAATAAGTACAGTTATCCCCTTTTCTCCAACCACCTCTATATTACATTAATGGAAATTATAAGGAAACATACATAAAATGTGATGAAATGTGAGTAATCATTTTGTAATACAATGCACATGAAAGCTCAAGAGTAGCTAAATGCATATACATGATACAGAAAGTACATATATGTAACATTTGTGTTTAAACCAATATGTTGGGTTTTTAGTTCCAATAATTATAGGAAGATTGAGGTAGCCACATCTTATGAGAGATGTCAGCAAATATACATACCATGATCAGTCATACTGGAGATATACCTATAATGCAAAGGAACAATATATAAATTGCAAACATTGACATGCCATCTTCAGTACCGTAAACAACACAGCAAAGTGTGTATTTGGTGTTAAATGTACAACACCATGTATATTTCATGACATTCAAAATGTAAATCAGCCTGGTGTACACATCATATGGATGTACATGTTACACTGCACCAATAACATTGTATGTAAGCATACTAGAAGCATGAATGATTATGGGCATAATATGTGTTTTGTCTTAGCATAAGGAATAACACAATGCTAAAATATTATTGCTTTGTTACCCAAGTTGTATTCACATACACACAACTAAAGTACAATTGAAGAGGGATTATATAACCTGTGCAACAATAACATACCGGTGCCACATCCCTTTGTGCACACAGCAGAGAAAAGAAAGGTGTGCAACCCATATTCATCTGTGTCCTAACAGAAGGTTATATAAAGAAACATTATTGTTAATATAACATAATTAAACTATAAAAGTAGTACTAGGAACATATGAGTTTGTACTTACAAGAAAAAAATGAATTGATGAGATTCTGTCGTGTCTGGCCACCACTGGCTGTTTGTTCATTTTCAGCAGCTACATGGGTGGGATGCTCGTCTACCAAAGCCTCAGCTAGGTCTGACTGTACATTGTGCCTGAGTGCAACATTGTGCAAAATGCAACAGGCAAGGATAATATCAGACACTTTTTGAGGCTTGTATAGAAGAGCCCCACCAGTTCTGTCCAGACACCTAAACCTGGTCTTGAGTAGGCCAAATGTCCTCTCTATAACAGATCTTGTAGATATATGGGCTGCATTGTACCTGTCCTCTGCTTCAGTTTGAGGGTTTAGCACCGGAGTCAAGAGCCACGGCCTAATTCCGTATCCTGAGTCACCTATAATGAATGGAGCACACATAAGCTGACATTAGTGATCAAATTGTACAATGCCAACATTCCTAAATCAACATGTGTTTTGTGTTAGAACATGTAAATATGTACTCACCCAGCAGCCAACCAGGTTCAAAATGTCCCTCTTCGAACGCATGGAAGACTGAAGAGTTCCTCAGGATAGAGGAATCGTGACTGGAACCAGGGAACTTGGGTACCACATGCATTATCCTCATCGTGGCATCACATACCACCTGTACATTGAGTGAATGGTAGTGCTTCCGATTGCGGTACACATGCTCACTCTGACTAGGTGCAATCAAAGCAACATGTGTGCAATCGATTGCACCCAGCACAGATGGTATCCCTGCTATATTATAAAAGCCAGTCCTGACTTCCAGCCACTCTGTTGCCTCTGTAGGAAAATGAATATAATTCCTAGCGCGTCTATTGAGTGCATAGAGAAACTGGGTCAAGGCCCGCGAGAATGTAGATTGCGAGACCCCGCCCACTATGCCCACAGTTGTCTGGTATGACGCGGAAGCAAGATAATGTAATGAGCACAGCATTTTAACAAGCCCAGGGACTGCACGACCTCTGGCTGTGAAAAAATCTAAATCCCCCCTTATCTCCTCATAAAGAGCTAAGATTGCTGCTGAACTCAAACGATAGCGACTTACAATCTCCTCCTCACTCATCCCATCTAACAGGGTTCTCTCCCTGTACAGACGCGGACGAGGCACAAGTTGTCTCCTCTGTCTTCTCCTCTGATCTCCTGTCCCTCTACCTGTCCCTCGGCCTGTCCCTCTCCCTGTCCCTGTCGTATCCGCGTCACTGTCACTGTCCCTCGGTGTGTCCCTCCCTTGCCCTATATGATTGTCTTCATCATCAAGCATGTCATAGAAAAGAATGTTCCTCCGTCTCCTAAACATTCGCAACATTTTGAAATGAGTAGCTGTGAATGAGCAGGTAATGTGCGTCCTTTAAATAGGTATGTGATGATGTCAGGTGACATAGTAAAATGCAAGGTGTTACATTAACATAATAAAGTACTTCTGTGGCAAGCTGTGTGCACTTGTTGTTCTAAGTATTTGTTGTGTGTATTCTGCAGGGAATGATGATATTTGGCAATGATGTGACGTGAAGCTTTGTACAAAGATTGCTTGCAAATAAATAGTTGCATGTGCAATGCATGTAACACTTGTGAACGCAAGAGTCAGTCATGTAATGAGACAAAAAGGCTGAGATTGACGTGGGAAAAGTTTTGTGTAACATGTGTAATTATCCATGTTATTGTGACATGTTGGCAACAATGAATAGTCGTGTGCATATGCATGCATTTGTGTAAGGAGGATAGTTGGTATAGAATGAGTTTACAAGGTGTCCCAATGATGAATTACTGTACATGTGTGTATAAGTTAGGTTGAAGTGCTTGTAATGCAACGGTTACAATGTAAACATGCAATGTGATTGAGCGTCCAATAAGTGACGTCATGAAAATAGGGAGGACCCAAAAGTATATGTAAACATGAGAATACAGATGTACATGAACGTTTAAAGATGCGTGTCACATTACAAGCATTGTGTAATGTAAAGGAAGATGAATATACTGTGTATGTGTGACATGTGTGACATGTGTGACATCATGTAAATAATTGTCGCTGAGTTGAGTAAAATGTGTGATATGATGTGAGGTTCTCCTTTAAGAGTGTAGTATAGTATTTTCCCTTGCCACATCATCACATGATGAGTAATGTGACCCGCAAATGCTGAAAACATGTAAAAGTCGAATGTTATGCAAATAAGACACGTCAGCTGTGACACAATGCAGGGAATGCCCCCACACTGTAATGCAAATCCCCCTTGTATTGTGAGCAATGAAACGTAAACAGTACTATACTGTTATACGTCCCCGCTCCATTGACTTCCATTGATGTACAGAAGATGTTTTTTTTCTAAGTGCCGTTCCGGCAGCCTTAGCGATCGTTCTCCCGTCCAAAATGCCAACTTTAGTTGGCGGGAGAAATCGGCCATAACATCTCAATTTCGTAGTGCCGATCAGCCCCGATAAGCTGTTTTCTTTTGTTGAATCCAGCCGATTTAAAAAAGTGGCGATCAGTGTCGAAAACAGGCTTATCGGCAGGCGACTGGCCATAACCAAATTATCGGCTCCGAAACCTGGCGATATGAAGCACTTATCGGCGCTTACTGAATCTCAAACCCAATTTTGGCTATAACATGGCCATATTTCCCTTATCAACGCTTACTGCATGAGGCCCATAATTTCACTCTCACAACATTATGGCTGGTTGGAGACAGTCCGAACCACAAATACCGGGTCCATGGTTCTGGCCATATACTGGGGGGACGGGGACGACTCCCATTAACCCCTGACTATACCGGGGATACGCTAATCACAATGCCTTACTGGTCTGTGCTGAAGCAGGGCATTCTGGCAGCCAAGTGGCTTGACCTTTATTAGTGAGCCTGGTTACCCCCTCTCGGAACCACAGACTTAGAAATCGCCAGCTCATATACAGTGCATAAAATAAATTTATATATATATACCCTTATACACCATTTTAATAAAAAATATCACAAAATTCTTCTAAGTCCCTCGGGAAGAGTGAAAGACGCGCACGTTCATTTTCAGAGCTCCTAGACCTTCCTATAAGAAGTTAGCCAAAAAGTAGCTTCGAAAAACGCTTAGGTTAAGTTTCAGAGTTGCTTCTAATGTACCGAAGCTGGAATTAGACATAATTTCACTCTCACAACATTATGGCTGGTTGGAGACAGTCCGAACCACAAATACCGGGTCCATGGTTCTGGCCATATACTGGGGGGACGGGGACGACTCCCATTAACCCCTGACTATACCGGGGATACGCTTATCACAATGACTTACTGGTCTGTGCTGAAGCAGGGCATTCTGGCAGCCAAGTTGCTTGACCTTTATTAGTGAGCCTGGTTACCCCCTCTCGGAACCACAGACTTAGAAATCGCCAGCTCATATACAGTACAAAAAAAATATATTTATATATATACCCTTATACACCATTTTAATAAAAAATATCTCAAAATTCTTCTAAGTCCCTCGGGAAGAGTGAAAGACGCGCACGTTCATTTTCAGAGCTCCTAGACCTTCCTATAAGAAGTTAGCCAAAAAGTAGCTTCGAAAAACGCTTAGGTTAAGTTTCAGAGTTGCTTCTCATGTACCAAAGCTGGACTTAGACATAATTTCACTCTCACAACATTATGGCTGGTTGGAGACAGTCCGAACCACAAATACCGGGTCCATGGTTCTGGCCATATACTGGGGGGACGGGGACGACTCCCATTAACCCCTGACTATACCGGGGATACGCTTATCACAATGCCTTACTGGTCTGTGCTGAAGCAGGGCATTCTGGCAGCCAAGTGGCTTGACCTTTATTAGTGAGCCTGGTTACCCCCTCTCGGAACCACAGACTTAGAAATCGCCAGCTCATATACAGTGCATAAAATAAATTTATATATATATACCCTTATTCACCATTTTAATAAAAAATATCACAAAATTCTTCTAAGTCCCTCGGGAAGAGTGAAAGACGCGCACGTTCATTTTCAGAGCTCCTAGACCTTCCTATAAGAAGTTAGCCAAAAAGTAGCTTCGAAAAACGCTTAGGTTAAGTTTCAGAGTTGCTTCTAATGTACCGAAGCTGGACTTAGACATAATTTCACTCTCACAACATTATGGCTGGTTGGAGACAGTCCGAACCACAAGTACTGGGTCCATGGTTCTGGGCGTATACTGGGGGGACGGGGACGACTCCCATTAACCCCTGACTATACCGGGGATACGCTTATCACAATGCCTTACTGGTCTGTGCTGAAGCAGGGCATTCTGGCAGCCAAGTGGCTTGACCTTTATTAGTGAGCCTGGTTACCCCCTCTCGGAACCACAGACTTAGAAATCGCCAGCTCATATAAAGTGCATAAAATAAATTTATATATATATACCCTTATACACCATTTTAATAAAAAATATCACAAAATTCTTCTAAGTCCCTCGGGAAGAGTGAAAGACGCGCACGTTCCTTTTCAGAGCTCCTAGACCTTCCTATAAGAAGTTAGCCAAAAAGTAGCTTCGAAAAACGCTTAGGTTAAGTTTCAGAGTTGCTTCTCATGTACCAAAGCTGGACTTAGACATAATTTCACTCTCACAACATTATGGCTGGTTGGAGACAGTCCGAACCACAAATACCGGGTCCATGGTTCTGGCCATATACTGGGGGGACGGGGACGACTCCCATTAACCCCTGACTATACCGGGGATACGCTTATCACAATGCCTTACTGGTCTGTGCTGAAGCAGGGCATTCTGGCAGCCAAGTGGCTTGACCTTTATTAGTGAGCCTGGTTACCCCCTCTCGGAACCACAGACTTAGAAATCGCCAGCTCATATACAGTGCATAAAATATATTTATATATATACCCTTATACACCATTTTAATAAAAAATATCACAAAATTCTTCTAAGTCCCTCGGGAAGAGTGAAAGACGCGCACGTTCATTTTCAGAGCTCCTAGACCTTCCTATAAGAAGTTAGCCAAAAAGTAGCTTCGAAAAACGCTTAGGTTAAGTTTCAGAGTTGCATCTAATGTACCGAAGCTGGACTTAGACATAATTTCACTCTCACAACATTATGGCTGGTTGGAGACAGTCCGAACCACAAATACCGGGTCCATGGTTCTGGCCATATACTGGGGGGACGGGGACGACTCCCATTAACCCCTGACTATACCGGGGATACGCTTATCACAATGCCTTACTGGTCTGTGCTGAAGCAGGTCATTCTGGCAGCCAAGTGGCTTGACCTTTATTAGTGAGCCTGGTTACCCCCTCTCGGAACCACAGACTTAGAAATCGCCAGCTCATATACAGTGCATAAAATAAATTTATATATATATACCCTTATACACCATTTTAATAAAAAATATCACAAAATTCTTCTAAGTCCCTCGGGAAGAGTGAAAGACGCGCACGTTCATTTTCAGAGCTCCTAGACCTTCCTATAAGAAGTTAGCCAAAAAGTAGCTTCGAAAAACGCTTAGGTTAAGTTTCAGAGTTGCTTCTAATGTACCGAAGCTGGAATTAGACATAATTTCACTCTCACAACATTATGGCTGGTTGGAGACAGTCCGAACCACAAGTACTGGGTCCATGGTTCTGGGCGTATACTGGGGGGACGGGGACGACTCCCATTAACCCCTGACTATACCGGGGATACGCTTATCACAATGCCTTTCTGGTCTGTGCTGAAGCAGGGCATTCTGGCAGCCAATTGGCTTGACTTTTATTAGTGAGCCTGGTTACCCCCTCTCGGAACCACAGACTTAGAAATCGCCAGCTCATATACAGTGCATAAAATATATTTATATATATACCCTTATACACCATTTTAATAAAAAATATCACAAAATTCTTCTAAGTCCCTCGGGAAGAGTTAAAGACGCGCACGTTCATTTTCAAAGCTCCTAGACCTTCCTATAAGAAGTTAGCCAAAAAGTAGCTTCGAAAAACGCTTAGGTTAAGTTTCAGAGTTGCATCTAATGTACCGAAGCTGTCCTTAGACATAATTTCACTCTCACAACATTATGGCTGGTTGGAGACAGTCCGAACCACAAATACCGGGTCCATGGTTTTGGCCATATACTGGGGGGACGGGGACGACTCCCATTAACCCCTGACTATACCGGGGATACGCTTATCACAATGCCTTACTGGTCTGTGCTGAAGCAGGGCATTCTGGCAGCCAAGTGGCTTGACCTTTATTAGTGAGCCTGGTTACCCCCTCTCGGAACCACAGACTTAGAAATCGCCAGCTCATATACAGTGCATAAAATAAATTTATATATATATACCCTTATACACCATTTTAATAAAAAATATCACAAAATTCTTCTAAGTCCCTCGGGAAGAGTGAAAGACGCGCACGTTCATTTTCAGAGCTCCTAGACCTTCCTATAAGAAGTTAGCCAAAAAGTAGCTTCGAAAAACGCTTAGGTTAAGTTTCAGAGTTGCTTCTAATGTACCGAAGCTGGAATTAGACATAATTTCACTCTCACAACATTATGGCTGGTTGGAGACAGTCCGAACCACAAGTACTGGGTCCATGGTTCTGGGCGTATACTGGGGGGACGGGGACGACTCCCATTAACCCCTGACTATACCGGGGATACGCTTATCACAATGCCTTACTGGTCTGTGCTGAAGCAGGGCATTCTGGCAGCCAAGTGGCTTGACCTTTATTAGTGAGCCTGGTTACCCCCTCTCGGAACCACAGACTTAGAAATCGCCAGCTCATATAAAGTGCATAAAATAAATTTATATATATATACCCTTATACACCATTTTAATAAAAAATATCACAAAATTCTTCTAAGTCCCTCGGGAAGAGTGAAAGACGCGCACGTTCCTTTTCAGAGCTCCTAGACCTTCCTATAAGAAGTTAGCCAAAAAGTAGCTTCGAAAAACGCTTAGGTTAAGTTTCAGAGTTGCTTCTCATGTACCAAAGCTGGACTTAGACATAATTTCACTCTCACAACATTATGGCTGGTTGGAGACAGTCCGAACCACAAATACCGGGTCCATGGTTCTGGCCATATACTGGGGGGACGGGGACGACTCCCATTAACCCCTGACTATACCGGGGATACGCTTATCACAATGCCTTACTGGTCTGTGCTGAAGCAGGGCATTCTGGCAGCCAAGTGGCTTGACCTTTATTAGTGAGCCTGGTTACCCCCTCTCGGAACCACAGACTTAGAAATCGCCAGCTCATATACAGTGCATAAAATAAATTTATATATATATACCCTTATTCACCATTTTAATAAAAAATATCACAAAATTCTTCTAAGTCCCTCGGGAAGAGTGAAAGACGCGCACGTTCATTTTCAGAGTTCCTAGACCTTCCTATAAGAAGTTAGCCAAAAAGTAGCTTCGAAAAACGCTTAGGTTAAGTTTCAGAGTTGCTTCTAATGTACCGAAGCTGGACTTAGACATAATTTCACTCTCACAACATTATGGCTGGTTGGAGACAGTCCGAACCACAAGTACCGGGTCCATGGTTCTGGGCGTATACTGGGGGGACGGGGACGACTCCCATTAACCCCTGACTATACCGGGGATACGCTTATCACAATGCCTTTCTGGTCTGTGCTGAAGCAGGGCATTCTGGCAGCCAAGTGGCTTGACCTTTATTAGTGAGCCTGGTTACCCCCTCTCGGAACCACAAACTTAGAAATCGCCAGCTCATATACAGTGCATAAAATAAATTTATATATATATACCCTTATACACCATTTTAATAAAAAATATCACAAAATTCTTCTAAGTCCCTCGGGAAGAGTGAAAGACGCGCACGTTCATTTTCAGAGCTCCTAGACCTTCCTATAAGAAGTTAGCCAAAAAGTAGCTTCGAAAAACGCTTAGGTTAAGTTTCAGAGTTGCATCTAATGTACCGAAGCTGGACTTAGACATAATTTCACTCTCACAACATTATGGCTGGTTGGAGACAGTCCGAACCACAAGTACTGGGTCCATGGTTCTGGGCGTATACTGGGGGGACGGGGACGACTCCCATTAACCCCTGACTATACCGGGGATACGCTTATCACAATGCCTTTCTGGTCTGTGCTGAAGCAGGGCATTCTGGCAGCCAATTGGCTTGACTTTTATTAGTGAGCCTGGTTACCCCCTCTCGGAACCACAGACTTAGAAATCGCCAGCTCATATACAGTGCATAAAATATATTTATATATATACCCTTATACACCATTTTAATAAAAAATATCACAAAAATCTTCTAAGTCCCTCGGGAAGAGTTAAAGACGCGCACGTTCATTTTCAGAGCTCCTAGACCTTCCTATAAGAAGTTAGCCAAAAAGTAGCTTCGAAAAACGCTTAGGTTAAGTTTCAGAGTTGCATCTAATGTACCGAAGCTGTCCTTAGACATAATTTCACTCTCACAACATTATGGCTGGTTGGAGACAGTCCGAACCACAAATACCGGGTCCATGGTTTTGGCCATATACTGGGGGGACGGGGACGACTCCCATTAACCCCTGACTATACCGGGGATACGCTTATCACAATGCCTTACTGGTCTGTGCTGAAGCAGGGCATTCTGGCAGCCAAGTTGCTTGACCTTTATTAGTGAGCCTGGTTACCCCCTCTCGGAACCACAGACTTAGAAATCGCCAGCTCATATACAGTGCATAAAATATATTTATATATATACCCTTATACACCATTTTAATAAAAAATATCACAAAATTCTTCTAAGTCCCTCGGGAAGAGTGAAAGACGCGCACGTTCATTTTCAGAGCTCCTAGACCTTCCTATTAGAAGTTAGCCAAAAAGTAGCTTCGAAAAACGCTTAGGTTAAGTCTCAGAGTTGCATCTAATGTACCGAAGCTGGACTTAGACATAATTTCACTCTCACAACATTATGGCTGGTTGGAGACAGTCCGAACCACAAATACCGGGTCCATGGTTCTGGCCATATACTGGGGGGACGGGGACGACTCCCATTAACCCCTGACTATACCGGGGATACGCTTATCACAATGCCTTACTGGTCTGTGCTGAAGCAGGGCATTCTGGCAGCCAAGTGGCTTGACATTTTTTAGTGAGCCTGGTTACCCCCTCTCGGAACCACAGACTTAGAAATCGCCAGCTCATATAAAGTGCATAAAATAAATTTATATATATATACCCTTATACACCATTTTAATAAAAAATATCACAAAATTCTTCTAAGTCCCTCGGGAAGAGTGAAAGACGCGCACGTTCCTTTTCAGAGCTCCTAGACCTTCCTATAAGAAGTTAGCCAAAAAGTAGCTTCGAAAAACGCTTAGGTTAAGTTTCAGAGTTGCTTCTCATGTACCAAAGCTGGACTTAGACATAATTTCACTCTCACAACATTATGGCTGGTTGGAGACAGTCCGAACCACAAATACCGGGTCCATGGTTCTGGCCATATACTGGGGGGACGGGGACGACTCCCATTAACCCCTGACTATACCGGGGATACGCTTATCACAATGCCTTACTGGTCTGTGCTGAAGCAGGGCATTCTGGCAGCCAAGTGGCTTGACCTTTATTAGTGAGCCTGGTTACCCCCTCTCGGAACCACAGACTTAGAAATCGCCAGCTCATATACAGTGCATAAAATAAATTTATATATATATACCCTTATTCACCATTTTAATAAAAAATATCACAAAATTCTTCTAAGTCCCTCGGGAAGAGTGAAAGACGCGCACGTTCATTTTCAGAGCTCCTAGACCTTCCTATAAGAAGTTAGCCAAAAAGTAGCTTCGAAAAACGCTTAGGTTAAGTTTCAGAGTTGCTTCTAATGTACCGAAGCTGGACTTAGACATAATTTCACTCTCACAACATTATGGCTGGTTGGAGACAGTCCGAACCACAAGTACTGGGTCCATGGTTCTGGGCGTATACTGGGGGGACGGGGACGACTCCCATTAACCCCTGACTATACCGGGGATACGCTTATCACAATGCCTTACTGGTCTGTGCTGAAGCAGGGCATTCTGGCAGCCAAGTGGCTTGACCTTTATTAGTGAGCCTGGTTACCCCCTCTCGGAACCACAGACTTAGAAATCGCCAGCTCATATTCATGCATAAAATATATTTATATATATACCCTTATACACCATTTTAATAAAAAATATCACAAAATTCTTCTAAGTCCCTCGGGAAGAGTGAAAGACGCGCACGTTCATTTTAAGAGCTCCTAGACCTTCCTATAAGAAGTTAGCCAAAAAGTACAGTAGCTTCGAAAAACGCTTAGGTTAAGTTTCAGAGTTGCTTCTAATGTACCGAAGCTGGACTTAGACATAATTTCACTCTCACAACATTATGGCTGGTTGGAGACAGTCCGAACCACAAATACCGGGTCCATGGTTCTGGCCATATACTGGGGGGACGGGGACGACTCCCATTAACCCCTGACTATACCGGGGATACGCTTATCACAATGCCTTACTGGTCTGTGCTGAAGCAGGGCATTCTGGCAGCCAAGTGGCTTGACCTTTATTAGTGAGCCTGGTTATCCCCTCTCGGAACCACAGACTTAGAAATCGCCAGCTCATATAAAGTGCATAAAATAAATTTATATATATATACCCTTATACACCATTTTAATAAAAAATATCACAAAATTCTTCTAAGTCCCTCGGGAAGAGTGAAAGACGCGCACGTTCATTTTCAGAGCTCCGAGACCTTCCTATAAGAAGTTAGCCAAAAAGTAGCTTCGAAAAACGCTTAGGTTAAGTCTCAGAGTTGCATCTAATGTACCAAAGCTGGACTTAGACATAATTTCACTCTCACAACATTATGGCTGGTTGGAGACAGTCCGAACCACAAGTACCGGGTCCATGGTTCTGGGCGTATACTGGGGGGACGGGGACGACTCCCATTAACCCCTGACTATACCGGGGATACGCTTATCACAATGCCTTACTGGTCTGTGCTGAAGCAGGGCATTCTGGCAGCCAAGTGGCTTGACCTTTATTAGTGAGCCTGGTTACCCCCTCTCGGAACCACAAACTTAGAAATCGCCAGCTCATATACATGCATAAAATATATTTATATATATACCCTTATACACCATTTTAATAAAAAATATCACAAAATTCTTCTAAGTCCCTCGGGAAGAGTGAAAGACGCGCACGTTCATTTTCAGAGCTCCTAGACCTTCCTATAAGAAGTTAGCCAAAAAGTAGCTTCGAAAAACGCTTAGGTTAAGTTTCAGAGTTGCTTCTCATGTACCAAAGCTGGACTTAGACATAATTTCACTCTCACAACATTATGGCTGGTTGGAGACAGTCCGAACCACAAATGCCGGGTCCATGGTTCTGGCCATATACTGGGGGGACGGGGACGACTCCCATTAACCCCTGACTATACCGGGGATACGCTTATCACAATGCCTTACTGGTCTGTGCTGAAGCAGGGCATTCTGGCAGCCAAGTGGCTTGACATTTATTAGTGAGCCTGGTTACCCCCTCTCGGAACCACAGACTTAGAAATCGCCAGCTCATATAAAGTGCATAAAATAAATTTATATATATATACCCTTATACACCATTTTAATAAAAAATATCACAAAATTCTTCTAAGTCCCTCGGGAAGAGTGAAAGACGCGCACGTTCCTTTTCAGAGCTCCTAGACCTTCCTATAAGAAGTTAGCCAAAAAGTAGCTTCGAAAAACGCTTAGGTTAAGTCTTAGAGTTGCATCTAATGTACCAAAGCTGGACTTAGACATAATTTCACTCTCACAACATTATGGCTGGTTGGAGACAGTCCGAACCACAAGTACCGGGTCCATGGTTCTGGGCGTATACTGGGGGGACGGGGACGACTCCCATTAACCCCTGACTATACCGGGGATACGCTTATCACAATGCCTTACTGGTCTGTGCTGAAGCAGGGCATTCTGGCAGCCAAGTGGCTTGACCTTTATTAGTGAGCCTGGTTACCCCCTCTCGGAACCACAAACTTAGAAATCGCCAGCTCATATACAGTGCATAAAATAAATTTATATATATATATACCCTTATACACCATTTTAATAAAAAATATCACAAAATTCTTCTAAGTCCCTCGGGAAGAGTGAAAGACGCGCACGTTCATTTTCAGAGCTCCTAGACCTTCCTATAAGAAGTTAGCCAAAAAGTAGCTTCGAAAAACGCTTAGGTTAAGTTTCAGAGTTGCTTCTCATGTACCAAAGCTGGACTTAGACATAATTTCACTCTCACAACATTATGGCTGGTTGGAGACAGTCCGAACCACAAATACCGGGTCCATGGTTCTGGCCATATACTGGGGGGACGGGGACGACTCCCATTAACCCCTGACTATACCGGGGATACGCTTATCACAATGCCTTACTGGTCTGTGCTGAAGCAGGGCATTCTGGCAGCCAAGTGGCTTGACCTTTATTAGTGAGCCTGGTTACCCCCTCTCGGAACCACAGACTTAGAAATCGCCAGCTCATATACAGTGCATAAAATAAATTTATATATATATACCCTTATTCACCATTTTAATAAAAAATATCACAAAATTCTTCTAAGTCCCTCGGGAAGAGTGAAAGACGCGCACGTTCATTTTCAGAGCTCCTAGACCTTCCTATAAGAAGTTAGCCAAAAAGTAGCTTCGAAAAACGCTTAGGTTAAGTTTCAGAGTTGCTTCTAATGTACCGAAGCTGGAATTAGACATAATTTCACTCTCACAACATTATGGCTGGTTGGAGACAGTCCGAACCACAAGTACTGGGTCCATGGTTCTGGGCGTATACTGGGGGGACGGGGACGACTCCCATTAACCCCTGACTATACCGGGGATACGCTTATCACAATGCCTTACTGGTCTGTGCTGAAGCAGGGCATTCTGGCAGCCAAGTGGCTTGACCTTTATTAGTGAGCCTGGTTACCCCCTCTCGGAACCACAAACTTAGAAATCGCCAGCTCATATACAGTGCATAAAATAAATTTATATATATATATACCCTTATACACCATTTTAATAAAAAATATCACAAAATTCTTCTAAGTCCCTCGGGAAGAGTGAAAGACGCGCACGTTCATTTTCAGAGCTCCTAGACCTTCCTTTAAGAAGTTAGCCAAAAAGTAGCTTCGAAAAACGCTTAGGTTAAGTATCAGAGTTGCTTCTCATGTACCAAAGCTGGACTTAGACATAATTTCACTCTCACAACATTATGGCTGGTTGGAGACAGTCCGAACCACAAATGCCGGGTCCATGGTTCTGGCCATATACTGGGGGGACGGGGACGACTCCCATTAACCCCTGACTATACCGGGGATACGCTTATCACAATGCCTTACTGGTCTGTGCTGAAGCAGGGCATTCTGGCAGCCAAGTGGCTTGACCTTTATTAGTGAGCCTGGTTACCCCCTCTCGGAACCACAGACTTAGAAATCGCCAGCTCATATACAGTGCATAAAATAAATTTATATATATATACCCTTATTCACCATTTTAATAAAAAATATCACAAAATTCTTCTAAGTCCCTCGGGAAGAGTGAAAGACGCGCACGTTCATTTTCAGAGCTCCTAGACCTTCCTATAAGAAGTTAGCCAAAAAGTAGCTTCGAAAAACGCTTAGGTTAAGTTTCAGAGTTGCTTCTAATGTACCGAAGCTGGAATTAGACATAATTTCACTCTCACAACATTATGGCTGGTTGGAGACAGTCCGAACCACAAGTACTGGGTCCATGGTTCTGGGCGTATACTGGGGGGACGGGGACGACTCCCATTAACCCCTGACTATACCGGGGATACGCTTATCACAATGCCTTACTGGTCTGTGCTGAAGCAGGGCATTCTGGCAGCCAAGTGGCTTGACCTTTATTAGTGAGCCTGGTTACCCCCTCTCGGAACCACAGACTTAGAAATCGCCAGCTCATATAAAGTGCATAAAATAAATTTATATATATATACCCTTATACACCATTTTAATAAAAAATATCACAAAATTCTTCTAAGTCCCTCGGGAAGAGTGAAAGACGCGCACCTTCATTTTCAGAGCTCCTAGACCTTCCTATAAGAAGTTAGCCAAAAAGTAGCTTCGAAAAACGCTTAGGTTAAGTCTCAGAGTTGCATCTAATGTACCAGCTGGACTTAGACATAATTTCACTCTCACAACATTATGGCTGGTTGGAGACAATCCGAACCACAAGTACCGGGTCCATGGTTCTGGGCGTATACTGGGGGGACGGGGACGACTCCCATTAACCCCTGACTATACCGGGGATACGCTTATCACAATGCCTTACTGGTCTGTGCTGAAGCAGGGCATTCTGGCAGCCAAGTGGCTTGACCTTTATTAGTGAGCCTGGTTACCCCCTCTCGGAACCACAAACTTAGAAATCGCCAGCTCATATACAGTGCATAAAATAAATTTATATATATATACCCTTATACACCATTTTAATAAAAAATATCACAAAATTCTTCTAAGTCCCTCGGGAAGAGTGAAAGACGCGCACGTTCATTTTCAGAGCTCCTAGACGTTCCTATAAGAAGTTAGTCAAAAAGTAGCTTCGAAAAACGCTTAGGTTAAGTTTCAGAGTTGCTTCTCATGTACCAAAGCTGGACTTAGACATAATTTCACTCTCACAACATTATGGCTGGTTGGAGACAGTCCGAACCACAAGTACTGGGTCCATGGTTCTGGGCGTATACTGGGGGGACGGGGACGACTCCCATTAACCCCTGACTATACCGGGGATACGCTTATCACAATGCCTTACTGGTCTGTGCTGAAGCAGGGCATTCTGGCAGCCAAGTGGCTTGACCTTTATTAGTGAGCCTGGTTACCCCCTCTCGGAACCACAGACTTAGAAATCGCCAGCTCATATACAGTGCATAAAATAAATTTATATATATATACCCTTATACACCATTTTAATAAAAAATATCACAAAATTCTTCTAAGTCTCTCGGGAAGAGTGAAAGACGCGCACGTTCATTTTCAGAGCTCCTAGACCTTCCTATAAGAAGTTAGCCAAAAAGTAGCTTCGAAAAACGCTTAGGTTAAGTTTCAGAGTTGCTTCTCATGTACCAAAGCTGGACTTAGACATAATTTCACTCTCACAACATTATGGCTGGTTGGAGACAGTCCGAACCACAAATACCGGGTCCATGGTTCTGGCCATATACTGGGGGGACGGGGACGACTCCCATTAACCCCTGACTATACCGGGGATACGCTTATCACAATGCCTTACTGGTCTGTGCTGAAGCAGGGCATTCTGGCAGCCAAGTGGCTTGACCTTTATTAGTGAGCCTGGTTACCCCCTCTCGGAACCACAGACTTAGAAATCGCCAGCTCATATACAGTGCATAAAATAAATTTATATATATATACCCTTATTCACCATTTTAATAAAAAATATCACAAAATTCTTCTAAGTCCCTCGGGAAGAGTGAAAGACGCGCACGTTCATTTTCAGAGCTCCTAGACCTTCCTATAAGAAGTTAGCCAAAAAGTAGCTTCGAAAAACGCTTAGGTTAAGTTTCAGAGTTGCTTCTAATGTACCGAAGCTGGAATTAGACATAATTTCACTCTCACAACATTATGGCTGGTTGGAGACAGTCCGAACCACAAGTACTGGGTCCATGGTTCTGGGCGTATACTGGGGGGACGGGGACGACTCCCATTAACCCCTGACTATACCGGGGATACGCTTATCACAATGCCTTACTGGTCTGTGCTGAAGCAGGGCATTCTGGCAGCCAAGTGGCTTGACCTTTATTAGTGAGCCTGGTTACCCCCTCTCGGAACCACAAACTTAGAAATCGCCAGCTCATATACAGTGCATAAAATAAATTTATATATATATACCCTTATACACCATTTTAATAAAAAATATCACAAAATTCTTCTAAGTCCCTCGGGAAGAGTGAAAGACGCGCACGTTCATTTTTAGAGCTCCTAGACCTTCCTATAAGAAGTTAGCCAAAAAGTAGCTTCGAAAAACGCTTAGGTTAAGTCTCAGAGTTGCATCTAATGTACCAAAGCTGGACTTAGACATAATTTCACTCTCACAACATTATGGCTGGTTGGAGACAATCCGAAGCACAAGTACCGGGTCCATGGTTCTGGGCGTATACTGGGGGGACGGGGACGACTCCCATTAACCCCTGACTATACCGGGGATACGCTTATCACAATGCCTTACTGGTCTGGGCTGAAGCAGGGCATTCTGGCAGCCAAGTGGCTTGACCATTATTAGTGAGCCTGGTTACCCCCTCTCGGAACCACAAACTTAGAAATCGCCAGCTCATATACAGTGCATAAAATAAATTTATATACAGTATATATACCCTTATACACCATTTTAATAAAAAATATCACAAAATTCTTTTAAGTCCCTCGGGAAGAGTGAAAGACGCGCACGTTCATTTTCAGAGCTCCTAGACCTTCCTATAAGAAGTTAGCCAAAAAGTAGCTTCGAAAAACGCTTAGGTTAAGTTTCAGAGTTGCTTCTCATGTACCAAAGCTGGACTTAGACATAATTTCACTCTCACAACATTATGGCTGGTTGGAGACAGTCCGAACCACAAATACCGGGTCCATGGTTCTGGCCATATACTGGGGGGACGGGGACGACTCCCATTAACCCCTGACTATACCGGGAATACGCTTATCACAATGCCTTACTGGTCTGTGCTGAAGCAGGGCATTCTGGCAGTCAAGTGGCTTGACCTTTATTAGTGAGCCTGGTTACCCCCTCTCGGAACCACAGACTTAGAAATCGCCAGCTCATATAAAGTGCATAAAATAAATTTATATATATATACCCTTATACACCATTTTAATAAAAAATATCACAAAATTCTTCTAAGTCCCTCGGGAAGAGTGAAAGACGCGCACGTTCATTTTCAGAGCTCCTAGACCTTCCTATAAGAAGTTAGCCAAAAAGTAGCTTCGAAAAACGCTTAGGTTAAGTCTCAGAGTTGCATCTAATGTACCAAAGCTGGACTTAGACATAATTTCACTCTCACAACATTATGGCTGGTTGGAGACAGTCCGAACCACAAGTACCGGGTCCATGGTTCTGGGCGTATACTGGGGGGACGGGGACGACTCCCATTAACCCCTGACTATACCGGGGATACGCTTATCACAATGCCTTACTGGTCTGTGCTGAAGCAGGGCATTCTGGCAGCCAAGTGGCTTGACCTTTATTAGTGAGCCTGGTTACCCCCTCTCGGAACCACAAACTTAGAAATCGCCAGCTCATATACAGTGCATAAAATAAATTTATATATATATACCCTTATACACCATTTTAATAAAAAATATCACAAAATTCTTCTAAGTCCCTCGGGAAGAGTGAAAGACGCGCACGTTCATTTTCAGAGCTCCTAGACCTTCCTATAAGAAGTTAGCCAAAAAGTAGCTTCGAAAAACGCTTAGGTTAAGTTTCAGAGTTGCTTCTCATGTACCAAAGCTGGACTTAGACATAATTTCACTCTCACAACATTATGGCTGGTTGGAGACAGTCCGAACCACAAATACCGGGTCCATGGTTCTGGCCATATACTGGGGGGACGGGGACGACTCCCATTAACCCCTGACTATACCGGGGATACGCTTATCACAATGCCTTACTGGTCTGTGCTGAAGCAGGGCATTCTGGCAGCCAAGTGGCTTGACCTTTATTAGTGAGCCTGGTTACCCCCTCTCGGAACCACAGACTTAGAAATCGCCAGCTCATATACAGTGCATAAAATAAATTTATATATATATACCCTTATTCACCATTTTAATAAAAAATATCACAAAATTCTTCTAAGTCCCTCGGGAAGAGTGAAAGACGCGCACGTTCATTTTCAGAGCTCCTAGACCTTCCTATAAGAAGTTAGCCAAAAAGTAGCTTCGAAAAACGCTTAGGTTAAGTTTCAGAGTTGCTTCTAATGTACCGAAGCTGGAATTAGACATAATTTCACTCTCACAACATTATGGCTGGTTGGAGACAGTCCGAACCACAAGTACTGGGTCCATGGTTCTGGCCATATACTGGGGGGACGGGGACGACTCCCATTAACCCCTGACTATACCGGGGATACGCTTATCACAATGCCTTACTGGTCTGTGCTGAAGCAGGGCATTCTGGCAGCCAAGTTGCTTGACCTTTATTAGTGAGCCTGGTTACCCCCTCTCGGAACCACAGACTTAGAAATCGCCAGCTCATATACAGTGCATAAAATAAATTTATATATATATACCCTTATTCACCATTTTAATAAAAAATATCACAAAATTCTTCTAAGTCCCTCGGGAAGAGTGAAAGACGCGCACGTTCATTTTCAGAGCTCCTAGACCTTCCTATAAGAAGTTAGCCAAAAAGTAGCTTCGAAAAACGCTTAGGTTAAGTTTCAGAGTTGCTTCTAATGTACCAAAGCTGGAATTAGACATAATTTCACTCTCACAACATTATGGCTGGTTGGAGACAGTCCGAACCACAAGTACTGGGTCCATGGTTCTGGGCGTATACTGGGGGGACGGGGACGACTCCCATTAACCCCTGACTATACCGGGGATACGCTTATCACAATGCCTTACTGGTCTGTGCTGAAGCAGGGCATTCTGGCAGCCAAGTGGCTTGACCTTTATTAGTGAGCCTGGTTACCCCCTCTCGGAACCACAGACTTAGAAATCGCCAGCTCATATAAAGTGCATAAAATAAATTTATATATATATACCCTTATACACCATTTTAATAAAAAATATCACAAAATTCTTCTAAGTCCCTCGGGAAGAGTGAAAGACGCGCACGTTCATTTTCAGAGCTCCTAGACCTTCCTATAAGAAGTTAGCCAAAAAGTAGCTTCGAAAAACGCTTAGGTTAAGTTTCAGAGTTGCTTCTAATGTACCGAAGCTGGAATTAGACATAATTTCACTCTCACAACATTATGGCTGGTTGGAGACACTCCGAACCACAAGTACTGGGTCCATGGTTCTGGGCGTATACTGGGGGGACGGGGACGACTCCCATTAACCCCTGACTATACCGGGGATACGCTTATCACAATGCCTTACTGGTCTGTGCTGAAGCAGGGAATTCTGGCAGCCAAGTGGCTTGACCTTTATTAGTGAGCCTGGTTACCCCCTCTCGGAACTATAGACTTAGAAATCGCCAGCTCATATAAAGTGCATAAAATAAATTTATATATATATACCCTTATACACCATTTTAATAAAAAATATCACAAAATTCTTCTAAGTCCCTCGGGAAGAGTGAAAGACGCGCACGTTCATTTTTAGAGCTCCTAGACCTTCCTATAAGAAGTTAGCCAAAAAGTAGCTTCGAAAAACGCTTAGGTTAAGTCTCAGAGTTGCATCTAATGTACCAAAGCTGGAATTAGACATAATTTCACTCTCACAACATTATGGCTGGTTGGAGACAGTCCGAACCACAAGTACTGGGTCCATGGTTCTGGGCGTATACTGGGGGGACGGGGACGACTCCCATTAACCCCTGACTATACCGGGGATACGCTTATCACAATGCCTTACTGGTCTGTGCTGAAGCAGGGCATTCTGGCAGCCAAGTGGCTTGACCTTTATTAGTGAGCCTGGTTACCCCCTCTCGGAACCACAGACTTAGAAATCGCCAGCTCATATACAGTGCATAAAATAAATTTATATATATATACCCTTATTCACCATTTTAATAAAAAATATCACAAAATTCTTCTAAGTCCCTCGGGAAGAGTGAAAGACGCGCACGTTCATTTTCAGAGCTCCTAGACCTTCCTATAAGAAGTTAGCCAAAAAGTAGCTTCGAAAAACGCTTAGGTTACGTTTCAGAGTTGCTTCTAATGTACCGAAGCTGGAATTAGACATAATTTCACTCTCACAACATTATGGCTGGTTTGAGACAGTCCGAACCACAAGTACTGGGTCCATGGTTCTGGGCGTATACTGGGGGGACGGGGACGACTCCCATTAACCCCTGACTATACCGGGGATACGCTTATCACAATGCCTTACTGGTCTGTGCTGAAGCAGGGCATTCTGGCAGCCAAGTTGCTTGACCTTTATTAGTGAGCCTGGTTACCCCCTCTCGGAACCACAGACTTAGAAATCGCCAGCTCATATAAAGTACATAAAATAAATTTATATATATATACCCTTATACACCATTTTAATAAAAAATATCACAAAATTCTTCTAAGTCCCTCGGGAAGAGTGAAAGACGCGCACGTTCATTTTCAGAGCTCCTAGACCTTCCTATAAGAAGTTAGCCAAAAAGTAGCTTCGAAAAACGCTTAGGTTAAGTCTCAGAGTTGCTTCTAATGTACCAAAGCTGGAATTAGACATAATTTCACTCTCACAACATTATGGCTGGTTGGAGACAGTCCGAACCACAAATACCGGGTCCATGGTTCTGGCCATATACTGGGGGGACGGGGACGACTCCCATTAACCCCTGACTATACCGGGGATACGCTTATCACAATGCCTTACTGGTCTGTGCTGAAGCAGGGCATTCTGGCAGCCAAGTGGCTTGACCTTTATTAGTGAGCCTGGTTACCCCCTCTCGGAACCACAGACTTAGAAATCGCCAGCTCATATAAAGTGCATAAAATAAATTTATATATATATACCCTTATACACCATTTTAATAAAAAATATCACAAAATTCTTCTAAGTCCCTCGGGAAGAGTGAAAGACGCGCACGTTCATTTTTAGAGCTCCTAGACCTTCCTATAAGAAGTTAGCCAAAAAGTAGCTTCGAAAAACGCTTAGGTTAAGTCTCAGAGTTGCATCTAATGTACCAAAGCTGGACTTAGACATAATTTCACTCTCACAACATTATGGCTGGTTGGAGACAGTCCGAACCACAAGTACCGGGTCCATGGTTCTGGGCGTATACTGGGGGGACGGGGACGACTCCCATTAACCCCTGACTATACCGGGGATACGCTTATCACAATGCCTTACTGTTCTGTGCTGAAGCAGGGCATTCTGGCAGCCAAGTGGCTTGACCTTTATTAGTGAGCCTGGTTACCCCCTCTCGGAACCACAAACTTAGAAATCGCCAGCTCATATACAGTGCATAAAATAAATTTATATATATATACCCTTATACACCATTTTAATAAAAAATATCACAAAATTCTTCTAAGTCCCTCGGGAAGAGTGAAAGACGCGCACGTTCATTTTCAGAGCTCCTAGACCTTCCTATAAGAAGTTAGCCAAAAAGTAGCTTCGAAAAACGCTTAGGTTAAGTTTCAGAGTTGCTTCTAATGTACCTAAGCTGGAATTAGACATAATTTCACTCTCACAACATTATGGCTGGTTGGAGACAGTCCGAACCACAAGTACTGGGTCCATGGTTCTGGGCGTATACTGGGGGGACGGGGACGACTCCCATTAACCCCTGACTATACCGGGGATACGCTTATCACAATGCCTTACTGGTCTGTGCTGAAGCAGGGAATTCTGGCAGCCAAGTGGCTTGACCTTTATTAGTGAGCCTGGTTACCCCCTCTCGGAACTATAGACTTAGAAATCGCCAGCTCATATAAAGTGCATAAAATAAATTTATATATATATACCCTTATACACCATTTTAATAAAAAATATCACAAAATTCTTCTAAGTCCCTCGGGAAGAGTGAAAGACGCGCACGTTCATTTTTAGAGCTCCTAGAACTTCCTATAAGAAGTTAGCCAAAAAGTAGCTTCGAAAAACGCTTAGGTTAAGTCTCAGAGTTGCATCTAATGTACCAAAGCTGGAATTAGACATAATTTCACTCTCACAACATTATGGCTGGTTGGAGACAGTCCGAACCACAAGTACTGGGTCCATGGTTCTGGGCGTATACTGGGGGGACGGGGACGACTCCCATTAACCCCTGACTATACCGGGGATACGCTTATCACAATGCCTTACTGGTCTGTGCTGAAGCAGGGCATTCTGGCAGCCAAGTGGCTTGACCTTTATTAGTGAGCCTGGTTACCCCCTCTCGGAACCACAAACTTAGAAATCGCCAGCTCATATACAGTGCATAAAATAAATTTATATATATATACCCTTATACACCATTTTAATAAAAAATATCACAAAATTCTTCTAAGTCCCTCGGGAAGAGTGAAAGACGCGCACGTTCATTTTCAGAGCTCCTAGACCTTCCTATAAGAAGTTAGCCAAAAAGTAGCTTCGAAAAACGCTTAGGTTAAGTTTCAGAGTTGCTTCTAATGTACCGAAGCTGGAATTAGACATAATTTCACTCTCACAACATTATGGCTGGTTTGAGACAGTCCGAACCACAAGTACTGGGTCCATGGTTCTGGGCGTATACTGGGGGGACGGGGACGACTCCCATTAACCCCTGACTATACCGGGGATACGCTTATCACAATGCCTTACTGGTCTGTGCTGAAGCAGGGCATTCTGGCAGCCAAGTGGCTTGACCTTTATTAGTGAGCCTGGTTACCCCCTCTCGGAACCACAGACTTAGAAATCGCCAGCTCATATAAAGTACATAAAATAAATTTATATATATATACCCTTATACACCATTTTAATAAAAAATATCACAAAATTCTTCTAAGTCCCTCGGGAAGAGTGAAAGACGCGCACGTTCATTTTCAGAGCTCCTAGACCTTCCTATAAGAAGTTAGCCAAAAAGTAGCTTCGAAAAACGCTTAGGTTAAGTCTCAGAGTTGCTTCTAATGTACCAAAGCTGGAATTAGACATAATTTCACTCTCACAACATTATGGCTGGTTGGAGACAGTCCGAACCACAAATACCGGGTCCATGGTTCTGGCCATATACTGGGGGGACGGGGACGACTCCCATTAACCCCTGACTATACCGGGGATACGCTTATCACAATGCCTTACTGGTCTGTGCTGAAGCAGGGCATTCTGGCAGCCAAGTGGCTTGACCTTTATTAGTGAGCCTGGTTACCCCCTCTCGGAACCACAGACTTAGAAATCGCCAGCTCATATAAAGTGCATAAAATAAATTTATATATATATACCCTTATACACCATTTTAATAAAAAATATCACAAAATTCTTCTAAGTCCCTCGGGAAGAGTGAAAGACGCGCACGTTCATTTTCAGAGCTCCTAGACCTTCCTATAAGAAGTTAACCAAAAAGTAGCTTCGAAAAACGCTTAGGTTAAGTCTCAGAGTTGCATCTAATGTACCAAAGCTGGACTTAGACATAATTTCACTCTCACAACATTATGGCTGGTTGGAGACAGTCCGAACCACAAGTACCGGGTCCATGGTTCTGGGCGTATACTGGGGGGACGGGGACGACTCCCATTAACCCCTGACTATACCGGGGATACGCTTATCACAATGCCTTACTGTTCTGTGCTGAAGCAGGGCATTCTGGCAGCCAAGTGGCTTGACCTTTATTAGTGAGCCTGGTTACCCCCTCTCGGAACCACAAACTTAGAAATCGCCAGCTCATATACAGTGCATAAAATAAATTTATATATATATACCCTTATACACCATTTTAATAAAAAATATCACAAAATTCTTCTAAGTCCCTCGGGAAGAGTGAAAGACGCGCACGTTCATTTTCAGAGCTCCTAGACCTTCCTATAAGAAGTTAGCCAAAAAGTAGCTTCGAAAAACGCTTAGGTTAAGTCTCAGAGTTGCATCTAATGTACCAAAGCTGGACTTAGACATAATTTCACTCTCACAACATTATGGCTGGTTGGAGACAGTCCGAACCACAAATACCGGGTCCATGGTTCTGGCCATATACTGGGGGGACAGGGACGACTCCCATTAACCCCTGACTATACCGGGGATACGCTTATCACAATGCCTTACTGGTCTGTGCTGAAGCAGGGCATTCTGGCAGCCAAGTGGCTTGACCTTTATTAGTGAGCCTGGTTACCCCCTCTCGGAACCACAGACTTAGAAATCGCCAGCTCATATAAAGTGCATAAAATAAATTTATATATATATACCCTTATACACCATTTTATTAAAAAATATCACAAAATTCTTCTAAGTCCCTCGGGAAGAGTGAAAGACGCGCACGTTCATTTTCAGAGCTCCTAGACCTTCCTATAAGAAGTTAGCCAAAAAGTAGCTTCGAAAAACGCTTAGGTTAAGTTTCAGAGTTGCTTCTAATGTACCGAAGCTGGACTTAGACATAATTTCACTCTCACAACATTATGGCTGGTTGGAGACAGTCCGAACCACAAATACCGGGTCCATGGTTCTGGCCATATACTGGGGGGACGGGGACGACTCCCATTAACCCCTGACTATACCGGGGATACGCTTATCACAATGCCTTACTGGTCTGTGCTGAAGCAGGGCATTCTGGCAGCCAAGTGGCTTGACCTTTATTAGTGAGCCTGGTTACCCCCTCTCGGAACCACAGACTTAGAAATCGCCAGCTCATATACAGTGCATAAAATAAATTTATATATATATACCCTTATTCACCATTTTAATAAAAAATATCACAAAATTCTTCTAAGTCCCTCGGGAAGAGTGAAAGACGCGCACGTTCATTTTCAGTGCTCCTAGACCTTCCTATAAGAAGTTAGCCAAAAAGTAGCTTCGAAAAACGCTTAGGTTAAGTTTCAGAGTTGCTTCTAATGTACCGAAGCTGGAATTAGACATAATTTCACTCTCACAACATTATGGCTGGTTGGAGACAGTCCGAACCACAAGTACTGGGTCCATGGTTCTGGGCGTATACTGGGGGGACGGGGACGACTCCCATTAACCCCTGACTATACCGGGGATACGCTTATCACAATGCCTTACTGGTCTGTGCTGAAGCAGGGCATTCTGGCAGCCAAGTGGCTTGACCTTTATTAGTGAGCCTGGTTACCCCCTCTCGGAACCACAGACTTAGAAATCGCCAGCTCATATAAAGTGCATAAAATAAATTTATATATATATACCCTTATACACCATTTTAATAAAAAATATCACAAAATTCTTCTAAGTCCCTCGGGAAGAGTGAAAGACGCGCACGTTCATTTTCAGAGCTCCTAGACCTTCCTATAAGAAGTTAGCCAAAAAGTAGCTTCGAAAAACGCTTAGGTTAAGTCTCAGAGTTGCATCTAATGTACCAAAGCTGGACTTAGACATAATTTCACTCTCACAACATTATGGCTGGTTGGAGACAGTCCGAACCACAAATACCGGGTCCATGGTTCTGGCCATATACTGGGGGGACGGGGACGACTCCCATTAACCCCTGACTATACCGGGGATACGCTTATCACAATGCCTTACTGGTCTGTGCTGAAGCAGGGAATTCTGGCAGCCAAGTGGCTTGACCTTTATTAGTGAGCCTGGTTACCCCCTCTCGGAACCACAGACTTAGAAATCGCCAGCTCATATAAAGTGCATAAAATAAATTTATATATATATACCCTTATACACCATTTTAATAAAAAATATCACAAAATTCTTCTAAGTCCCTCGGGAAGAGTGAAAGACGCGCACGTTCATTTTCAGAGCTCCTAGACCTTCCTATAAGAAGTTAGCCAAAAAGTAGCTTCGAAAAACGCTTAGGTTAAGTTTCAGAGTTGCTTCTAATGTACCGAAGCTGGAATTAGACATAATTTCACTCTCACAACATTATGGCTGGTTGGAGACAGTCCGAACCACAAGTACTGGGTCCATGGTTCTGGCCATATACTGGGGGGACGGGGACGACTCCCATTAACCCCTGACTATACCGGGGATACGCTTATCACAATGCCTTACTGGTCTGTGCTGAAGCAGGGCATTCTGGCAGCCAAGTGGCTTGACCTTTATTAGTGAGCCTGGTTACCCCCTCTCGGAACCACAGACTTAGAAATCGCCAGCTCATATACAGTGCATAAAATAAATTTATATATATATACCCTTATTCACCATTTTAATAAAAAATATCACAAAATTCTTCTAAGTCCCTCGGGAAGAGTGAAAGAAGCGCACGTTCATTTTCAGAGCTCCTAGACCTTCCTATAAGAAGTTAGCCAAAAAGTAGCTTCGAAAAACGCTTAGGTTAAGTTTCAGAGTTGCTTCTAATGTACCGAAGCTGGAATTAGACATAATTTCACTCTCACAACATTATGGCTGGTTGGAGACAGTCCGAACCACAAGTACTGGGTCCATGGTTCTGGGCGTATACTGGGGGGACGGGGACGACTCCCATTAACCCCTGACTATACCGGGGATACGCTTATCACAATGCCTTACTGGTCTGTGCTGAAGCAGGGCATTCTGGCAGCCAAGTGGCTTGACCTTTATTAGTGAGCCTGGTTACCCCCTCTCGGAACCACAGACTTAGAAATCGCCAGCTCATATAAAGTGCATAAAATAAATTTATATATATATACCCTTATACACCATTTTAATAAAAAATATCACAAAATTCTTCTAAGTCCCTCGGGAAGAGTGAAAGACGCGCACGTTCATTTTCAGAGCTCCTAGACCTTCCTATAAGAAGTTAGCCAAAAAGTAGCTTCGAAAAACGCTTAGGTTAAGTCTCAGAGTTGCATCTAATGTACCAAAGCTGGACTTTGACATAATTTCACTCTCACAACATTATGGCTGGTTGGAGACAGTCCGAACCACAAATACCGGGTCCATGGTTCTGGCCATATACTGGGGGGACGGGGACGACTCCCATTAACCCCTGACTATACCGGGGATACGCTTATCACAATGCCTTACTGGTCTGTGCTGAAGCAGGGCATTCTGGCAGCCAAGTGGCTTGACCTTTATTAGTGAGCCTGGTTACCCCCTCTCGGAACCACAGACTTAGAAATCGCCAGCTCATATAAAGTGCATAAAATAAATTTATATATATATACCCTTAAACACCATTTTAATAAAAAATATCACAAAATTCTTCTAAGTCCCTCGGGAAGAGTGAAAGACGCGCACGTTCATTTTCAGAGCTCCTAGACCTTCCTATAAGAAGTTAGCCAAAAAGTAGCTTCGAATAACGCTTAGGTTAAGTTTCAGAGTTGCTTCTAATGTACCGAAGCTGGACTTAGACATAATTTCACTCTCACAACATTATGGCTGGTTGGAGACAGTCCGAACCACAAATACCGGGTCCATGGTTCTGGCCATATACTGGGGGGACGGGGACGACTCCCATTAACCCCTGACTATACCGGGGATACGCTTATCACAATGCCTTACTGGTCTGTGCTGAAGCAGGGCATTCTGGCAGCCAAGTGGCTTGACCTTTATTAGTGAGCCTGGTTACCCCCTCTCGGAACCACAGACTTAGAAATCGCCAGCTCATATACAGTGCATAAAATAAATTTATATATATATACCCTTATACACCATTTTAATAAAAAATATCACAAAATTCTTCTAAGTCCCTCGGGAAGAGTGAAAGACGCGCACGTTCATTTTCAGAGCTCCTAGACCTTTCTATAAGAAGTTAGCCAAAAAGTAGCTTCGAAAAACGCTTAGGTTAAGTTTCAGAGTTGCTTCTCATGTACCAAAGCTGGACTTAGACATAATTTCACTCTCACAACATTATGGCTGGTTGGAGACAGTCCGAACCACAAATACCGGGTCCATGGTTCTGGGCGTATACTGGGGGGACGGGGACGACTCCCATTAACCCCTGACTATACCGGGGATACGCTTATCACAATGCCTTACTGGTCTGTGCTGAAGCAGGGCATTCTGGCAGCCAAGTGGCTTGACCTTTATTAGTGAGCCTGGTTACCCCCTCTCGGAACCACAGACTTAGAAATCGCCAGCTCATATAAAGTGCATAAAATAAATTTATATATATATACCCTTATACACCATTTTAATAAAAAATATCACAAAATTCTTCTAAGTCCCTCGGGAAGAGTGAAAGACGCGCACGTTCATTTTCAGAGCTCCTAGACCTTCCTATAAGAAGTTAGCCAAAAAGTAGCTTCGAAAAACGCTTAGGTTAAGTCTCAGAGTTGCATCTAATGTACCAAAGCTGGACTTTGACATAATTTCACTCTCACAACATTATGGCTGGTTGGAGACAGTCCGAACCACAAATACCGGGTCCATGGTTCTGGCCATATACTGGGGGGACGGGGACGACTCCCATTAACCCCTGACTATACCGGGGATACGCTTATCACAATGCCTTACTGGTCTGTGCTGAAGCAGGGCATTCTGGCAGCCAAGTGGCTTGACCTTTATTAGTGAGCCTGGTTACCCCCTCTCGGAACCACAGACTTAGAAATCGCCAGCTCATATAAAGTGCATAAAATAAATTTATATATATATACCCTTAAACACCATTTTAATAAAAAATATCACAAAATTCTTCTAAGTCCCTCGGGAAGAGTGAAAGACGCGCACGTTCATTTTCAGAGCTCCTAGACCTTCCTATAAGAAGTTAGCCAAAAAGTAGCTTCGAAAAACGCTTAGGTTAAGTTTCAGAGTTGCTTCTAATGTACCGAAGCTGGACTTAGACATAATTTCACTCTCACAACATTATGGCTGGTTGGAGACAGTCCGAACCACAAATACCGGGTCCATGGTTCTGGCCATATACTGGGGGGACGGGGACGACTCCCATTAACCCCTGACTATACCGGGGATACGCTTATCACAATGCCTTACTGGTCTGTGCTGAAGCAGGGCATTCTGGCAGCCAAGTGGCTTGACCTTTATTAGTGAGCCTGGTTACCCCCTCTCGGAACCACAGACTTAGAAATCGCCAGCTCATATACAGTGCATAAAATAAATTTATATATATATACCCTTATTCACCATTTTAATAAAAAATATCACAAAATTCTTCTAAGTCCCTCGGGAAGAGTGAAAGACGCGAACGTTCATTTTCAGAGCTCCTAGACCTTCCTATAAGAAGTTAGCCAAAAAGTAGCTTCGAAAAACGCTTAGGTTAAGTCTCAGAGTTGCATCTAATGTACCAAAGCTGGACTTAGAAATAATTTCACTCTCACAACATTATGGCTGGTTGGAGAGAGTCCGAACCACAAGTACCGGGTCCATGGTTCTGGGCGTATACTGGGGGGACGGGGACGACTCCCATTAACCCCTGACTATACCGGGGATACGCTTATCACAATGCCTTACTGGTCTGTGCTGAAGCAGGGCATTCTGGCAGCCAAGTGGCTTGACCTTTATTAGTGAGCCTGGTTACCCCCTCTCGGAACCACAAACTTAGAAATCGCCAGCTCATATACAGTGCATAAAATAAATTTATATATATATACCCTTATACACCATTTTAATAAAAAATATCACAAAATTCTTCTAAGTCCCTCGGGAAGAGTGAAAGACGCGCACGTTCATTTTCAGAGCTCCTAGACCTTTCTATAAGAAGTTAGCCAAAAAGTAGCTTCGAAAAACGCTTAGGTTAAGTTTCAGAGTTGCTTCTCATGTACCAAAGCTGGACTTAGACATAATTTCACTCTCACAACATTATGGCTGGTTGGAGACAGTCCGAACCACAAATACCGGGTCCATGGTTCTGGCCATATACTGGGGGGACGGGGACGACTCCCATTAACCCCTGACTATACCGGGGATACGCTTATCACAATGCCTTACTGGTCTGTGCTGAAGCAGGGCATTCTGGCAGCCAAGTGGCTTGACCTTTATTAGTGAGCCTGGTTACCCCCTCTCGGAACCACAGACTTAGAAATCGCCAGCTCATATACAGTGCATAAAATAAATTTATATATATATACCCTTATTCACCATTTTAATAAAAAATATCACAAAATTCTTCTAAGTCCCTCGGGAAGAGTGAAAGACGCGCACGTTCATTTTCAGAGCTCCTAGACCTTCCTATAAGAAGTTAGCCAAAAAGTAGCTTCGAAAAACGCTTAGGTTAAGTTTCAGAGTTGCTTCTAATGTACCGAAGCTGGAATTAGACATAATTTCACTCTCACAACATTATGGCTGGTTGGAGACAGTCCGAACCACAAGTACTGGGTCCATGGTTCTGGGCGTATACTGGGGGGACGGGGACGACTCCCATTAACCCCTGACTATACCGGGGATACGCTTATCACAATGCCTTACTGGTCTGTGCTGAAGCAGGGCATTCTGGCAGCCAAGTGGCTTGACCTTTATTAGTGAGCCTGGTTACCCCCTCTCGGAACCACAAACTTAGAAATCGCCAGCTCATATACAGTGCATAAAATAAATTTATATATATATACCCTTATACACCATTTTAATAAAAAATATCACAAAATTCTTCTAAGTCCCTCGGGAAGAGTGAAAGACGCGCACGTTCATTTTCAGAGCACCTAGACCTTCCTATAAGAAGTTAGCCAAAAAGTAGCTTCGAAAAACGCTTAGGTTAAGTTTCAGAGTTGCTTCTCATGTACCAAAGCTGGACTTAGACATAATTTCACTCTCACAACATTATGGCTGGTTGGAGACAGTCCGAACCACAAATACCGGGTCCATGGTTCTGGGCGTATACTGGGGGGACGGGGACGACTCCCATTAACCCCTGACTATACCGGGGATACGCTTATCACAATGCCTTACTGGTCTGTGCTGAAGCAGGGCATTCTGGCAGCCAAGTGGCTTGACCTTTATTAGTGAGCCTGGTTACCCCCTCTCGGAACCACAGACTTAGAAATCGCCAGCTCATATACAGTGCATAAAATAAATTTATATATATATACCCTTATTCACTATTTTAATAAAAAATATCACAAAATTCTTCTAAGTCCCTCGGGAAGAGTGAAAGACGCGCACGTTCATTTTCAGAGCTCCTAGACCTTCCTATAAGAAGTTAGCCAAAAAGTAGCTTCGAAAAACGCGTAGGTTAAGTTTCAGAGTTGCTTCTAATGTACCGATGCTGGAATTAGACATAATTTCACTCTCACAACATTATGGCTGGTTGGAGACAGTCCGAACCACAAGTACTGGGTCCATGGTTCTGGGCGTATACTGGGGGGACGGGGACGACTCCCATTAACCCCTGACTATACCGGGGATACGCTTATCACAATGCCTTACTGGTCTGGGCTGAAGCAGGGCATTCTGGCAGCCAAGTGGCTTGACCATTATTAGTGAGCCTGGTTACCCCCTCTCGGAACCACAAACTTAGAAATCGCCAGCTCATATACAGTGCATAAAATAAATTTATATACAGTATATATACCCTTATACACCATTTTAATAAAAAATATCACAAAATTCTTCTAAGTCCCTCGGGAAGAGTGAAAGACGCGCACGTTCATTTTCAGAGCTCCTAGACCTTCCTATAAGAAGTTAGCCAAAAAGTAGCTTCGAAAAACGCTTAGGTTAAGTTTCAGAGTTGCTTCTCATGTACCAAAGCTGGACTTAGACATAATTTCACTCTCACAACATTATGGCTGGTTGGAGACAGTCCGAACCACAAATACCGGGTCCATGGTTCTGGCCATATACTGGGGGGACGGGGACGACTCCCATTAACCCCTGACTATACCGGGAATACGCTTATCACAATGCCTTACTGGTCTGTGCTGAAGCAGGGCATTCTGGCAGTCAAGTGGCTTGACCTTTATTAGTGAGCCTGGTTACCCCCTCTCGGAACCACAGACTTAGAAATCGCCAGCTCATATAAAGTGCATAAAATAAATTTATATATATATACCCTTATACACCATTTTAATAAAAAATATCACAAAATTCTTCTAAGTCCCTCGGGAAGAGTGAAAGACGCGCACGTTCATTTTCAGAGCTCCTAGACCTTCCTATAAGAAGTTAGCCAAAAAGTAGCTTCGAAAAACGCTTAGGTTAAGTCTCAGAGTTGCATCTAATGTACCAAAGCTGGACTTAGACATAATTTCACTCTCACAACATTATGGCTGGTTGGAGACAGTCCGAACCACAAGTACCGGGTCCATGGTTCTGGGCGTATACTGGGGGGACGGGGACGACTCCCATTAACCCCTGACTATACCGGGGATACGCTTATCACAATGCCTTACTGGTCTGTGCTGAAGCAGGGCATTCTGGCAGCCAAGTGGCTTGACCTTTATTAGTGAGCCTGGTTACCCCCTCTCGGAACCACAGACTTAGAAATCGCCAGCTCATATAAAGTGCATAAAATAAATTTATATATATATATACCCTTATACACCATTTTAATAAAAAATATCACAAAATTCTTCTAAGTCCCTCGGGAAGAGTGAAAGACGCGCACGTTCATTTTTAGAGCTCCTAGACCTTCCTATAAGAAGTTAGCCAAAAAGTAGCTTCGAAAAACGCTTAGGTTAAGTCTCAGAGTTGCATCTAATGTACCAAAGCTGGACTTAGACATAATTTCACTCTCACAACATTATGGCTGGTTGGAGACAATCCGAAGCACAAGTACCGGGTCCATGGTTCTGGGCGTATACTGGGGGGACGGGGACGACTCCCATTAACCCCTGACTATACCGGGGATACGCTTATCACAATGCCTTACTGGTCTGGGCTGAAGCAGGGCATTCTGGCAGCCAAGTGGCTTGACCATTATTAGTGAGCCTGGTTACCCCCTCTCGGAACCACAAACTTAGAAATCGCCAGCTCATATACAGTGCATAAAATAAATTTATATACAGTATATATACCCTTATACACCATTTTAATAAAAAATATCACAAAATTCTTCTAAGTCCCTCGGGAAGAGTGAAAGACGCGCACGTTCATTTTCAGAGCTCCTAGACCTTCCTATAAGAAGTTAGCCAAAAAGTAGCTTCGAAAAACGCTTAGGTTAAGTTTCAGAGTTGCTTCTCATGTACCAAAGCTGGACTTAGACATAATTTCACTCTCACAACATTATGGCTGGTTGGAGACAGTCCGAACCACAAATACCGGGTCCATGGTTCTGGCCATATACTGGGGGGACGGGGGGGACTCCCATTAACCCCTGACTATACCGGGGATACGCTTATCACAATGCCTTACTGGTCTGTGCTGAAGCAGGGCATTCTGGCAGCCAAGTGGCTTGACCTTTATTAGTGAGCCTGGTTACCCCCTCTCGGAACCACAGACTTAGAAATCGCCAGCTCATATACAGTGCATAAAATAAATTTATATATATATACCCTTATTCACCATTTTAATAAAAAATATCACAAAATTCTTCTAAGTCCCTCGGGAAGAGTGAAAGACGCGCACGTTCATTTTCAGAGCTCCTAGACCTTCCTATAAGAAGTTAGCCAAAAAGTAGCTTCGAAAAACGCTTAGGTTAAGTTTCAGAGTTGCTTCTAATGTACCGAAGCTGGAATTAGACATAATTGCACTCTCACAACATTATGGCTGGTTGGAGACAGTCCGAACCACAAGTACTGGGTCCATGGTTCTGGCCATATACTGGGGGGACGGGGACGACTCCCATTAACCCCTGACTATACCGGGGATACGCTTATCACAATGCCTTACTGGTCTGTGCTGAAGCAGGGCATTCTGGCAGCCAAGTGGCTTGACCTTTATTAGTGAGCCTGGTTACCCCCTCTCGAACCACAGACTTAGAAATCGCCAGCTCATATACAGTGCATAAAATAAATTTATATACAGTATATATACCCTTATACACCATTTTAATAAAAAATATCACAAAATTCTTCTAAGTCCCTCGGGAAGAGTGAAAGACGCGCACGTTCATTTTCAGAGCTCCTAGACCTTCCTATAAGAAGTTAGCCAAAAAGTAGCTTCGAAAAACGCTTAGGTTAAGTTTCAGAGTTGCTTCTAATGTACCGAAGCTGGAATTAGGCATAATTTCACTCTCACAACATTATGGCTGGTTGGAGACAGTCCGAACCACAAGTACTGGGTCCATGGTTCTGGGCGTATACTGAGGGGACGGGGACGACTCCCATTAACCCCTGACTATACCGGGGATACGCTTATCACAATGCCTTACTGGTCTGTGCTGAAGCAGGGCATTCTGGCAGCCAAGTGGCTTGACCTTTATTAGTGAGCCTGGTTACCCCCTCTCGGAACCACAGACTTAGAAATCGCCAGCTCATATACAGTGCATAAAATAAATTTATATATATATACCCTTATTCACCATTTTAATAAAAAATATCACAAAATTCTTCTAAGTCCCTCGGGAAGAGTGAAAGACGCGCACGTTCATTTTCAGAGCTCCTAGACCTTCCTATAAGAAGTTAGCCAAAAAGTAGCTTCGAAAAACGCTTAGGTTAAGTTTCAGAGTTGCTTCTAATGTACCGAAGCTGGAATTAGACATAATTTCACTCTCACAACATTATGGCTGGTTGGAGACAGTCCGAACCACAAGTACTGGGTCCATGGTTCTGGGCGTATACTGGGGGGACGGGGACGACTCCCATTAACCCCTGACTATACCGGGGATACGCTTATCACAATGCCTTACTGGTCTGTGCTGAAGCAGGGAATTCTGGCAGCCAAGTGGCTTGACCTTTATTAGTGAGCCTGGTTACCCCCTCTCGGAACCACAGACTTAGAAATCGCCAGCTCATATAAAGTGCATAAAATAAATTTATATATATATACCCTTATACACCATTTTAATAAAAAATATCACAAAATTCTTCTAAGTCCCTCGGGAAGAGTGAAAGACGCGCACGTTCATTTTTAGAGCTCCTAGACCTTCCTATAAGAAGTTAGCCAAAAAGTAGCTTCGAAAAACGCTTAGGATAAGTCTCAGAGTTGCATCTAATGTACAAAAGCTGGAATTAGACATAATTTCACTCTCACAACATTATGGCTGGTTGGAGACAGTCCGAACCACAAGTACTGGGTCCATGGTTCTGGGCGTATACTGGGGGGACGGGGACGACTCCCATTAACCCCTGACTATACCGGGGATACGCTTATCACAATGCCTTACTGGTCTGTGCTGAAGCAGGGCATTCTGGCAGCCAAGTGGCTTGACCTTTATTAGTGAGCCTGGTTACCCCCTCTCGGAACCACAAACTTAGAAATCGCCAGCTCATATACAGTGCATAAAATAAATTTATATATATATACATACCCTTATACACCATTTTAATAAAAAATATCACAAAATTCTTCTAAGTCCCTCGGGAAGAGTGAAAGACGCGCACGTTCATTTTCAGAGCTCCTAGACCTTCCTATAAGAAGTTAGCCAAAAAGTAGCTTCGAAAAACGCTTAGGTTAAGTTTCAGAGTTGCTTCTCATGTACCAAAGCTGGACTTAGACATAATTTCACTCTCACAACATTATGGCTGGTTGGAGACAGTCCGAACCACAAATACCGGGTCCATGGTTCTGGCCATATACTGGGGGGACGGGGACGACTCCCATTAACCCCTGACTATACCGGGAATACGCTTATCACAATGCCTTACTGGTCTGTGCTGAAGCAGGGCATTCTGGCAGTCAAGTGGCTTGACCTTTATTAGTGAGCCTGGTTACCCCCTCTCGGAACCACAGACTTAGAAATCGCCAGCTCATATAAAGTGCATAAAATAAATTTATATATATATACCCTTATACACCATTTTAATAAAAAATATCACAAAATTCTTCTAAGTCCCTCGGGAAGAGTGAAAGACGCGCACGTTCATTTTCAGAGCTTCTAGACCTTCCTATAAGAAGTTAGCCAAAAAGTAGCTTCGAAAAACGCTTAGGTTAAGTCTCAGAGTTGCATCTAATGTACCAAAGCTGGACTTAGACATAATTTCACTCTCACAACATTATGGCTGGTTGGAGACAGTCCGAACCACAAGTACCGGGTCCATGGTTCTGGGCGTATACTGGGGGGACGGGGACGACTCCCATTAACCCCTGACTATACCGGGGATACGCTTATCACAATGCCTTACTGGTCTGTGCTGAAGCAGGGCATTCTGGCAGCCAAGTGGCTTGACCTTTATTAGTGAGCCTGGTTACCCCCTCTCGGAACCACAAACTTAGAAATCGCCAGCTCATATACAGTGCATAAAATAAATTTATATATATATACCCTTATACACCATTTTAATAAAAAATATCACAAAATTCTTCTAAGTCCCTCGGGAAGAGTGAAAGACGCGCACGTTCATTTTCAGAGCTCCTAGACCTTCCTATAAGAAGTTAGCCAAAAAGTAGCTTCGAAAAACGCTTAGGTTAAGTTTCAGAGTTGCTTCTCATGTACCAAAGCTGGACTTAGACATAATTTCACTCTCACAACATTATGGCTGGTTGGAGACAGTCCGAACCACAAATACCGGGTCCATGGTTCTGGCCATATACTGGGGGGACGGGGACGACTGCCATTAACCCCTGACTATACCGGGGATACGCTTATCACAATGCCTTACTGGTCTGTGCTGAAGCAGGGCATTCTGGCAGCCAAGTGGCTTGACCTTTATTAGTGAGCCTGGTTACCCCCTCTCGGAACCACAGACTTAGAAATCGCCAGCTCATATACAGTGCATAAAATAAATTTATATATATATACCCTTATTCACCATTTTAATAAAAAATATCACAAAATTCTTCTAAGTCCCTCGGGAAGAGTGAAAGACGCGCACGTTCATTTTCAGAGCTCCTAGACCTTCCTATAAGAAGTTAGCCAAAAAGTAGCTTCGAAAAACGCTTAGGTTAAGTTTCAGAGTTGCTTCTAATGTACCGAAGCTGGAATTAGACATAATTTCACTCTCACAACATTATGGCTGGTTGGAGACAGTCCGAACCACAAGTACTGGGTCCATGGTTCTGGCCATATACTGGGGGGACGGGGACGACTCCCATTAACCCCTGACTATACCGGGGATACGCTTATCACAATGCCTTACTGGTCTGTGCTGAAGCAGGGCATTCTGGCAGCCAAGTGGCTTGACCTTTATTAGTGAGCCTGGTTACCCCCTCTCGGAACCACAGACTTAGAAATCGCCAGCTCATATACAGTGCATAAAATAAATTTATATATATATACCCTTATTCACCATTTTAATAAAAAATATCACAAAATTCTTCTAAGTCCCTCGGGAAGAGTGAAAGACGCGCACGTTCATTTTCAGAGCTCCTAGACCTTCCTATAAGAAGTTAGCCAAAAAGTAGCTTCGAAAAACGCTTAGGTTAAGTTTCAGAGTTGCTTCTAATGTACCGAAGCTGGAATTAGACATAATTTCACTCTCACAACATTATGGCTGGTTGGAGACAGTCCGAACCACAAGTACTGGGTCCATGGTTCTGGGCGTATACTGGGGGGACGGGGACGACTCCCATTAACCCCTGACTATACCGGGGATACGCTTATCACAATGCCTTACTGGTCTGTGCTGAAGCAGGGAATTCTGGCAGCCAAGTGGCTTGACCTTTATTAGTGAGCCTGGTTACCCCCTCTCGGAACCACAGACTTAGAAATCGCCAGCTCATATAAAGTGCATAAAATAAATTTATATATATATACCCTTATACACCATTTTAATAAAAAATATCACAAAATTCTTCTAAGTCCCTCGGGAAGAGTGAAAGACGCGCACGTTCATTTTTAGAGCTCCTAGACCTTCCTATAAGAAGTTAGCCAAAAAGTAGCTTCGAAAAACGCTTAGGATAAGTCTCAGAGTTGCATCTAATGTACAAAAGCTGGAATTAGACATAATTTCACTCTCACAACATTATGGCTGGTTGGAGACAGTCCGAACCACAAGTACCGGGTCCATGGTTCTGGGCGTATACTGGGGGGACGGGGACGACTCCCATTAACCCCTGACTATACCGGGGATACGCTTATCACAATGCCTTACTGGTCTGTGCTGAAGCAGGGCATTCTGGCAGCCAAGTGGCTTGACCTTTATTAGTGAGCCTGGTTACCCCCTCTCGGAACCACAAACTTAGAAATCGCCAGCTCATATACAGTGCATAAAATAAATTTATATATATATACCCTTATACACCATTTTAATAAAAAATATCACAAAATTCTTCTAAGTCCCTCGGGAAGAGTGAAAGACGCGCACGTTCATTTTCAGAGCTCCTAGACCTTCCTATAAGAAGTTAGCCAAAAAGTAGCTTCGAAAAACGCTTAGGTTAAGTTTCAGAGTTGCTTCTCATGTACCAAAGCTGGACTTAGACATAATTTCACTCTCACAACATTATGGCTGGTTGGAGACAGTCCGAACCACAAATACCGGGTCCATGGTTCTGGCCATATACTGGGGGGACGGGGACGACTCCCATTAACCCCTGACTATACCGGGGATACGCTTATCACAATGCCTTACTGGTCTGTGCTGAAGCAGGGCATTCTGGCAGCCAAGTGGCTTGACCTTTATTAGTGAGCCTGGTTACCCCCTCTCGGAACCACAGACTTAGAAATCGCCAGCTCATATACAGTGCATAAAATAAATTTATATATATATACCCTTATTCACCATTTTAATAAAAAATATCACAAAATTCTTCTAAGTCCCTCGGGAAGAGTGAAAGACGCGCACGTTCATTTTCAGAGCTCCTAGACCTTCCTATAAGAAGTTAGCCAAAAAGTAGCTTCGAAAAACGCTTAGGTTAAGTTTCAGAGTTGCTTCTAATGTACCGAAGCTGGAATTAGACATAATTTCACTCTCACAACATTATGGCTGGTTGGAGACAGTCCGAACCACAAGTACTGGGTCCATGGTTCTGGCCATATACTGGGGGGACGGGGACGACTCCCATTAACCCCTGACTATACCGGGGATACGCTTATCACAATGCCTTACTGGTCTGTGCTGAAGCAGGGCATTCTGGCAGCCAAGTGGCTTGACCTTTATTAGTGAGCCTGGTTACCCCCTCTCGGAACCACAGACTTAGAAATCGCCAGCTCATATACAGTGCATAAAATAAATTTATATATATATACCCTTATTCACCATTTTAATAAAAAATATCACAAAATTCTTCTAAGTCCCTCGGGAAGAGTGAAAGACGCGCACGTTCATTTTCAGAGCTCCTAGACCTTCCTATAAGAAGTTAGCCAAAAAGTAGCTTCGAAAAACGCTTAGGTTAAGTTTCAGAGTTGCTTCTAATGTACCGAAGCTGGAATTAGACATAATTTCACTCTCACAACATTATGGCTGGTTGGAGACAGTCCGAACCACAAGTACTGGGTCCATGGTTCTGGCCATATACTGGGGGGACGGGGACGACTCCCATTAACCCCTGACTATACCGGGGATACGCTTATCACAATGCCTTACTGGTCTGTGCTGAAGCAGGGCATTCTGGCAGCCAAGTGGCTTGACCTTTATTAGTGAGCCTGGTTACCCCCTCTCGGAACCACAGACTTAGAAATCGCCAGCTCATATACAGTGCATAAAATAAATTTATATATATATACCCTTATTCACCATTTTAATAAAAAATATCACAAAATTCTTCTAAGTCCCTCGGGAAGAGTGAAAGACGCGCACGTTCATTTTCAGAGCTCCTAGACCTTCCTATAAGAAGTTAGCCAAAAAGTAGCTTCGAAAAACGCTTAGGTTAAGTTTCAGAGTTGCTTCTAATGTACCGAAGCTGGAATTAGACATAATTTCACTCTCACAACATTATGGCTGGTTGGAGACAGTCCGAACCACAAGTACTGGGTCCATGGTTCTGGGCGTATACTGGGGGGACGGGGACGACTCCCATTAACCCCTGACTATACCGGGGATACGCTTATCACAATGCCTTACAGGTCTGTGCTGAAGCAGGGAATTCTGGCAGCCAAGTGGCTTGACCTTTATTAGTGAGCCTGGTTACCCCCTCTCGGAACCACAGACTTAGAAATCGCCAGCTCATATAAAGTGCATAAAATAAATTTATATATATATACCCTTATACACCATTTTAATAAAAAATATCACAAAATTCTTCTAAGTCCCTCGGGAAGAGTGAAAGAAGCGCACGTTCATTTTTAGAGCTCCTAGACCTTCCTATAAGAAGTTAGCCAAAAAGTAGCTTCGAAAAACGCTTAGGATAAGTCTCAGAGTTGCATCTAATGTACAAAAGCTGGAATTAGACATAATTTCACTCTCACAACATTATGGCTGGTTGGAGACAGTCCGAACCACAAGTACCGGGTCCATGGTTCTGGGCGTATACTGGGGGGACGGAGACGACTCCCATTAACCCCTGACTATACCGGGGATACGCTTATCACAATGCCTTACTGGTCTGTGCTGAAGCAGGGCATTCTGGCAGCCAAGTGGCTTGACCTTTATTAGTGAGCCTGGTTACCCCCTCTCGGAACCACAAACTTAGAAATCGCCAGCTCATATACAGTGCATAAAATAAATTTATATATATATATACCCTTATACACCATTTTAATAAAAAATATCACAAAATTCTTCTAAGTCCCTCGGGAAGAGTGAAAGACGCGCACGTTCATTTTCAGAGCTCCTAGACCTTCCTATAAGAAGTTAGCCAAAAAGTAGCTTCGAAAAACGCTTAGGTTAAGTTTCAGAGTTGCTTCTCATGTACCAAAGCTGGACTTAGACATAATTTCACTCTCACAACATTATGGCTGGTTGGAGACAGTCCGAACCACAAATACCGGGTCCATGGTTCTGGCCATATACTGGGGGGACGGGGACGACTCCCATTAACCCCTGACTATACCGGGGATACGCTTATCACAATGCCTTACTGGTCTGTGCTGAAGCAGGGCATTCTGGCAGCCAAGTGGCTTGACCTTTATTAGTGAGCCTGGTTACCCCCTCTCGGAACCACAGACTTAGAAATCGCCAGCTCATATACAGTGCATAAAATAAATTTATATATATATACCCTTATTCACCATTTTAATAAAAAATATCACAAAATTCTTCTAAGTCCCTCGGGAAGAGTGAAAGACGCGCACGTTCATTTTCAGAGCTCCTAGACCTTCCTATAAGAAGTTAGCCAAAAAGTAGCTTCGAAAAACGCTTAGGTTAAGTTTCAGAGTTGCTTCTAATGTACCGAAGCTGGAATTAGACATAATTTCACTCTCACAACATTATGGCTGGTTGGAGACAGTCCGAACCACAAGTACTGGGTCCATGGTTCTGGGCGTATACTGGGGGGACGGGGACGACTCCCATTAACCCCTGACTATACCGGGGATACGCTTATCACAATGCCTTACTGGTCTGTGCTGAAGCAGGGCATTCTGGCAGCCAAGTGGCTTGACCTTTATTAGTGAGCCTGGTTACCCCCTCTCGGAACCACAGACTTAGAAATCGCCAGCTCATATAAAGTGCATAAAATAAATTTATATATATATACCCTTATACACCATTTTAATAAAAAATATCACAAAATTCTTCTAAGTCCCTCGGGAAGAGTGAAAGACGCGCACGTTCATTTTCAGAGCTCCTAGACCTTCCTATAAGAAGTTAGCCAAAAAGTAGCTTCGAAAAACGCTTAGGTTAAGTTTCAGAGTTGCTTCTAATGTACCGAAGCTGGAATTAGACATAATTTCACTCTCACAACATTATGGCTGGTTGGAGACAGTCCGAACCACAAGTACTGGGTCCATGGTTCTGGGCGTATACTGGGGGGACGGGGACGACTCCCATTAACCCCTGACTATACCGGGGATACGCTTATCACAATGCCTTACTGGTCTGTGCTGAAGCAGGGAATTCTGGCAGCCAAGTGGCTTGACCTTTATTAGTGAGCCTGGTTACCCCCTCTCGGAACCACAGACTTAGAAATCGCCAGCTCATATAAAGTGCATAAAATATATTTATATATATACCCTTATACACCATTTTAATAAAAAATATCACAAAATTCTTCTAAGTCCCTCGGGAAGAGTGAAAGACGCGCACGTTCATTTTTAGAGCTCCTAGACCTTCCTATAAGAAGTTAGCCAAAAAGTAGCTTCGAAAAACGCTTAGGATAAGTCTCAGAGTTGCATCTAATGTACAAAAGCTGGAATTAGACATAATTTCACTCTCACAACATTATGGCTGGTTGGAGACAGTCCGAACCACAAGTACTGGGTCCATGGTTCTGGGCGTATACTGGGGGGACGGGGACGACTCCCATTAACCCCTGACTATACCGGGGATACGCTTATCACAATGCCTTACTGGTCTGTGCTGAAGCAGGGCATTCTGGCAGCCAAGTGGCTTGACCTTTATTAGTGAGCCTGGTTACCCCCTCTCGGAACCACAAACTTAGAAATCGCCAGCTCATATACAGTGCATAAAATAAATTTATATATATATACCCTTATACACCATTTTAATAAAAAATATCACAAAATTCTTCTAAGTCCCTCGGGAAGAGTGAAAGACGCGCACGTTCATTTTCAGAGCTCCTAGACCTTCCTATAAGAAGTTAGCCAAAAAGTAGCTTCGAAAAACGCTTAGGTTAAGTTTCAGAGTTGCTTCTCATGTACCAAAGCTGGACTTAGACATAATTTCACTCTCACAACAATATGGCTGGTTGGAGACAGTCCGAACCACAAATACCGGGTCCATGGTTCTGGCCATATACTGGGGGGACGGGGACGACTCCCATTAACCCCTGACTATACCGGGGATACGCTTATCACAATGCCTTACTGGTCTGTGCTGAAGCAGGGCATTCTGGCAGCCAAGTGGCTTGACCTTTATTAGTGAGCCTGGTTACCCCCTCTCGGAACCACAGACTTAGAAATCGCCAGCTCATATACAGTGCATAAAATAAATTTATATATATATACCCTTATTCACCATTTTAATAAAAAATATCACAAAATTCTTCTAAGTCCCTCGGGAAGAGTGAAAGACGCGCACGTTCATTTTCAGAGCTCCTAGACCTTCCTATAAGAAGTTAGCCAAAAAGTAGCTTCGAAAAACGCTTAGGTTAAGTTTCAGAGTTGCTTCTAATGTACCGAAGCTGGAATTAGACATAATTTCACTCTCACAACATTATGGCTGGTTGGAGACAGTCCGAACCACAAGTACTGGGTCCATGGTTCTGGCCATATACTGGGGGGACGGGGACGACTCCCATTAACCCCTGACTATACCGGGGATACGCTTATCACAATGCCTTACTGGTCTGTGCTGAAGCAGGTCATTCTGGCAGCCAAGTGGCTTGACCTTTATTAGTGAGCCTGGTTACCCCCTCTCGGAACCACAGACTTAGAAATCGCCAGCTCATATACAGTGCATAAAATAAATTTATATATATATACCCTTATTCACCATTTTAATAAAAAATATCACAAAATTCTTCTAAGTCCCTCGGGAAGAGTGAAAGACGCGCACGTTCATTTTCAGAGCTCCTAGACCTTCCTATAAGAAGTTAGCCAAAAAGTAGCTTCGAAAAACGCTTAGGTTAAGTTTCAGAGTTGCTTCTAATGTACCGAAGCTGGAATTAGACATAATTTCACTCTCACAACATTATGGCTGGTTGGAGACAGTCCGAACCACAAGTACTGGGTCCATGGTTCTGGGCGTATACTGGGGGGACGGGGACGACTCCCATTAACCCCTGACTATACCGGGGATACGCTTATCACAATGCCTTACTGGTCTGTGCTGAAGCAGGGCATTCTGGCAGCCAAGTGGCTTGACCTTTATTAGTGAGCCTGGTTACCCCCTCTCGGAACCACAGACTTAGAAATCGCCAGCTCATATAAAGTGCATAAAATAAATTTATATATATATACCCTTATACACCATTTTAATAAAAAATATCACAAAATTCTTCTAAGTCCCTCGGGAAGAGTGAAAGACGCGCACGTTCATTTTCAGAGCTCCTAGACCTTCCTATAAGAAGTTAGCCAAAAAGTAGCTTCGAAAAACGCTTAGGTTAAGTTTCAGAGTTGCTTCTAATGTACCGAAGCTGGAATTAGACATAATTTCACTCTCACAACATTATGGCTGGTTGGAGACAGTCCGAACCACAAGTACTGGGTCCATGGTTCTGGGCGTATACTGGGGGGACGGGGACGACTCCCATTAACCCCTGACTATACCGGGGATACGCTTATCACAATGCCTTACTGGTCTGTGCTGAAGCAGGGAATTCTGGCAGCCAAGTGGCTTGACCTTTATTAGTGAGCCTGGTTACCCCCTCTCGGAACCACAGACTTAGAAATCGCCAGCTCATATAAAGTGCATAAAATAAATTTATATATATATACCCTTATACACCATTTTAATAAAAAATATCACAAAATTCTTCTAAGTCCCTCGGGAAGAGTGAAAGACGCGCACGTTCATTTTTAGAGCTCCTAGACCTTCCTATAAGAAGTTAGCCAAAAAGTAGCTTCGAAAAACGCTTAGGATAAGTCTCAGAGTTGCATCTAATGTACAAAAGCTGGAATTAGACATAATTTCACTCTCACAACATTATGGCTGGTTGGAGACAGTCCGAACCACAAGTACTGGGTCCATGGTTCTGGGCGTATACTGGGGGGACGGGGACGACTCCCATTAACCCCTGACTATACCGGGGATACGCTTATCACAATGCCTTACTGGTCTGTGCTGAAGCAGGGCATTCTGGCAGCCAAGTGGCTTGACCTTTATTAGTGAGCCTGGTTACCCCCTCTCGGAACCACAAACTTAGAAATCGCCAGCTCATATACAGTGCATAAAATAAATTTATATATATATACCCTTATACACCATTTTAATAAAAAATATCACAAAATTCTTCTAAGTCCCTCGGGAAGAGTGAAAGACGCGCACGTTCATTTTCAGAGCTCCTAGACCTTCCTATAAGAAGTTAGCCAAAAAGTAGCTTCGAAAAACGCTTAGGTTAAGTTTCAGAGTTGCTTCTCATGTACCAAAGCTGGACTTAGACATAATTTCACTCTCACAACATTATGGCTGGTTGGAGACAGTCCGAACCACAAATACCGGGTCCATGGTTCTGGGCGTATACTGGGGGGACGGGGACGACTCCCATTAACCCCTGACTATACCGGGGATACGCTTATCACAATGCCTTACTGGTCTGTGCTGAAGCAGGGCATTCTGGCAGCCAAGTGGCTTGACCTTTATTAGTGAGCCTGGTTACCCCCTCTCGGAACCACAGACTTAGAAATCGCAAGCTCATATACAGTGCATAAAATAAATTTATATATATATACCCTTATTCACCATTTTAATAAAAAATATCACAAAATTCTTCTAAGTCCCTCGGGAAGAGTGAAAGACGCGCACGTTCATTTTCAGAGCTCCTAGACCTTCCTATAAGAAGTTAGCCAAAAAGTAGCTTCGAAAAACGCTTAGGTTAAGTTTCAGAGTTGCTTCTAATGTACCGAAGCTGGAATTAGACATAATTTCACTCTCACAACATTATGGCTGGTTTGAGACAGTCCGAACCACAAGTACTGGGTCCATGGTTCTGGGCGTATACTGGGGGGACGGGGACGACTCCCATTAACCCCTGACTATACCGGGGATACGCTTATCACAATGCCTTACTGGTCTGTGCTGAAGCAGGGCATTCTGGCAGCCAAGTGGCTTGACCTTTATTAGTGAGCCTGGTTACCCCCTCTCGGAACCACAGACTTAGAAATCGCCAGCTCATATAAAGTGCATAAAATAAATTTATATATATATACCCTTATACACCATTTTAATAAAAAATATCACAAAATTCTTCTAAGTCCCTCGGGAAGAGTGAAAGACGCGCACGTTCATTTTCAGAGCTCCTAGACCTTCCTATAAGAAGTTAGCCAAAAAGTAGCTTCGAAAAACGCTTAGGTTAAGTCTCAGAGTTGCATCTAATGTACCAAAGCTGGACTTAGACATAATTTCACTCTCACAACATTATGGCTGGTTGGAGACAGTCCGAACCACAAGTACCGGGTCCATGGTTCTGGGCGTATACTGGGGGGACGGGGACGACTCCCATTAACCCCTGACTATACCGGGGATACGCTTATCACAATGCCTTACTGTTCTGTGCTGAAGCAGGGCATTCTGGCAGCCAAGTGGCTTGACCTTTATTAGTGAGCCTGGTTACCCCCTCTCGGAACCACAGACTTAGAAATCGCCAGCTCATATAAAGTGCATAAAATAAATTTATATATATATACCCTTATACACCATTTTAATAAAAAATATCACAAAATTCTTCTAAGTCCCTCGGGAAGAGTGAAAGACGCGCACGTTCATTTTCAGAGCTCCTAGACCTTCCTATAAGAAGTTAGCCAAAAAGTAGCTTCGAAAAACGCTTAGGTTAAGTCTCAGAGTTGCATCTAATGTACCAAAGCTGGAATTAGACATAATTTCACTCTCACAACATTATGGCTGGTTGGAGACAGTCCGAACCACAAGTACTGGGTCCATGGTTCTGGGCGTATACTGGGGGGACGGGGACGACTCCCATTAACCCCTGACTATACCGGGGATACGCTTATCACAATGCCTTACTGGTCTGTGCTGAAGCAGGGCATTCTGGCAGCCAAGTGGCTTGACCTTTATTAGTGAGCCTGGTTACCCCCTCTCGGAACCACAAACTTAGAAATCGCCAGCTCATATACAGTGCATAAAATAAATTTATATATATATACCCTTATACACCATTTTAATAAAAAATATCACAAAATTCTTCTAAGTCCCTCGGGAAGAGTGAAAGACGCGCACGTTCATTTTCAGAGCTCCTAGACCTTCCTATAAGAAGTTAGCCAAAAAGTAGCTTCGAAAAACGCTTAGGTTAAGTTTCAGAGTTGCTTCTCATGTACCAAAGCTGGACTTAGACATAATTTCACTCTCACAACATTATGGCTGGTTGGAGACAGTCCGAACCACAAATACCGGGTCCATGGTTCTGGGCGTATACTGGGGGGACGGGGACGACTCCCATTAACCCCTGACTATACCGGGGATACGCTTATCACAATGCCTTACTGGTCTGTGCTGAAGCAGGGCATTCTGGCAGCCAAGTGGCTTGACCTTTATTAGTGAGCCTGGTTACCCCCTCTCGGAACCACAGACTTAGAAATCGCCAGCTCATATACAGTGCATAAAATAAATTTATATATATATACCCTTATTCACCATTTTAATAAAAAATATCACAAAATTCTTCTAAGTCCCTCGGGAAGAGTGAAAGACGCGCACGTTCATTTTCAGAGCTCCTAGACCTTCCTATAAGAAGTTAGCCAAAAAGTAGCTTCGAAAAACGCTTAGGTTAAGTTTCAGAGTTGCTTCTAATGTACCGAAGCTGGAATTAGACATAATTTCACTCTCACAACATTATGGCTGGTTGGAGACAGTCCGAACCACAAGTACTGGGTCCATGGTTCTGGGCGTATACTGGGGGGACGGGGACGACTCCCATTAACCCCTGACTATACCGGGGATACGCTTATCACAATGCCTTACTGGTCTGTGCTGAAGCAGGGCATTCTGGCAGCCAAGTGGCTTGACCTTTATTAGTGAGCCTGGTTACCCCCTCTCGGAACCACAGACTTAGAAATCGCCAGCTCATATAAAGTGCATAAAATAAATTTATATATATATATATACCCTTATACACCATTTTAATAAAAAATATCACAAAATTCTTCTAAGTCCCTCGGGAAGAGTGAAAGACGCGCACGTTCATTTTCAGAGCTCCTAGACCTTCCTATAAGAAGTTAGCCAAAAAGTAGCTTCGAAAAACGCTTAGGTTAAGTCTCAGAGTTGCATCTAATGTACCAAAGCTGGACTTAGACATAATTTCACTCTCACAACATTATGGCTGGTTGGAGACAGTCCGAACCACAAATACCGGGTCCATGGTTCTGGCCATATACTGGGGGGACGGGGACGACTCCCATTAACCCCTGACTATACCGGGGATACGCTTATCACAATGCCTTACTGGTCTGTGCTGAAGCAGGGCATTCTGGCAGCCAAGTGGCTTGACCTTTATTAGTGAGCCTGGTTACCCCCTCTCGGAACCACAGACTTAGAAATCGCCAGCTCATATAAAGTGCATAAAATAAATTTATATATATATACCCTTATACACCATTTTAATAAAAAATATCACAAAATTCTTCTAAGTCCCTCGGGAAGAGTGAAAGACGCGCACGTTCATTTTCAGAGCTCCTAGACCTTCCTATAAGAAGTTAGCCAAAAAGTAGCTTCGAAAAACGCTTAGGTTAAGTTTCAGAGTTGCTTCTAATGTACCGAAGCTGGACTTAGACATAATTTCACTCTCACAACATTATGGCTGGTTGGAGACAGTCCGAACCACAAGTACCGGGTCCATGGTTCTGGGCGTATACTGGGGGGACGGGGACGACTCCCATTAACCCCTGGCTATACCGGGGATACGCTTATCACAATGCCTTACTGGTCTGTGCTGAAGCAGGGCATTCTGGCAGCCAAGTGGCTTGACCTTTATTAGTGAGCCTGGTTACCCCCTCTCGGAACCACAGACTTAGAAATCGCCAGCTCATATAAAGTGCATAAAATAAATTTATATATATATACCCTTATACACCATTTTAATAAAAAATATCACAAAATTCTTCTAAGTCCCTCGGGAAGAGTGAAAGACGCGCACGTTCATTTTCAGATCTCCTAGACCTTCCTATAAGAAGTTAGCCAAAAAGTAGCTTCGAAAAACGCTTAGGTTAAGTTTCAGAGTTGCTTCTAATGTACCGAAGCTGGACTTAGACATAATTTCACTCTCACAACATTATGGCTGGTTGGAGACAGTCCGAACCACAAATACCGGGTCCATGGTTCTGGCCATATACTGGGGGGACGGGGACGACTCCCATTAACCCCTGACTATACCGGGGATACGCTTATCACAATGCCTTACTGGTCTGTGCTGAAGCAGGGCATTCTGGCAGCCAAGTGGCTTGACCTTTATTAGTGAGCCTGGTTACCCCCTCTCGGAACCACAGACTTAGAAATCGCCGGCTCATATACAGTGCATAAAATAAATTTATATATATATACCCTTATTCACCATTTTAATAAAAAATATCACAAAATTCTTCTAAGTCCCTCGGGAAGAGTGAAAGACGCGCACGTTCATTTTCAGAGCTCCTAGACCTTCCTATAAGAAGTTAGCCAAAAAGTAGCTTCGAAAAACGCTTAGGTTAAGTTTCAGAGTTGCTTCTAATGTACCGAAGCTGGAATTAGACATAATTTCACTCTCACAACATTATGGCTGGTTGGAGACAGTCCGAACCACAAGTACTGGGTCCATGGTTCTGGGCGTATACTGGGGGGACGGGGACGACTCCCATTAACCCCTGACTATACCGGGGATACGCGTATCACAATGCCTTACTGGTCTGTGCTGAAGCAGGGCATTCTGGCAGCCAAGTGGCTTGACCTTTATTAGTGAGCCTGGTTACCCCCTCTCGGAACCACAGACTTAGAAATCGCCAGCTCATATAAAGTGCATAAAATAAATTTATATATATATATACCCTTATACACCATTTTAATAAAAAATATCAGAAAATTCTTCTAAGTCCCTCGGGAAGAGTGAAAGACGCGCACGTTCATTTTCAGAGCTCCTAGACCTTCCTACAGTATAAGAAGTTAGCCAAAAAGTAGCTTCGAAAAACGCTTAGGTTAAGTTTCAGAGTTGCTTCTAATGTACCGAAGCTGGAATTAGACATAATTTCACTCTCACAACATTATGGCTGGTTGGAGACAGTCCGAACCACAAGTACTGGGTCCATGGTTCTGGGCGTATACTGGGGGGACGGGGACGACTCCCATTAACCCCTGACTATACCGGGGATACGCTTATCACAATGCCTTACTGGTCTGTGCTGAAGCAGGGAATTCTGGCAGCCAAGTGGCTTGACCTTTATTAGTGAGCCTGGTTACCCCCTCTCGGAACCACAGACTTAGAAATCGCCAGCTCATATAAAGTGCATAAAATAAATTTATATATATATACCCTTATACACCATTTTAATAAAAAATATCACAAAATTCTTCTAAGTCCCTCGGGAAGAGTGAAAGACGCGCACGTTCATTTTTAGAGCTCCTAGACCTTCCTATAAGAAGTTAGCCAAAAAGTAGCTTCGAAAAACGCTTAGGTTAAGTCTCAGAGTTGCATCTAATGTACCAAAGCTGGAATTAGACATAATTTCACTCTCACAACATTATGGCTGGTTGGAGACAGTCCGAACCACAAGTACTGGGTCCATGGTTCTGGGCGTATACTGGGGGGACGGGGACGACTCCCATTAACCCCTGACTATACCGGGGATACGCTTATCACAATTCCTTACTGGTCTGTGCTGAAGCAGGGCATTCTGGCAGCCAAGTGGCTTGACCTTTATTAGTGAGCCTGGTTACCCCCTCTCGGAACCACAGACTTAGAAATCGCCAGCTCATATACAGTGCATAAAATAAATTTATATATATATACCCTTATTCACCATTTTAATAAAAAATATCACAAAATTCTTCTAAGTCCCTCGGGAAGAGTGAAAGACGCGCACGTTCATTTTCAGAGCTCCTAGACCTTCCTATAAGAAGTTAGCCAAAAAGTAGCTTCGAAAAACGCTTAGGTTAAGTTTCAGAGTTGCATCTAATGTACCGAAGCTGGACTTAGACATAATTTCACTCTCACAACATTATGGCTGGTTGGAGACAGTCCGAACCACAAATACCGGGTCCATGGTTCTGGCCATATACTGGGGGGACGGGGACGACTCCCATTAACCCCTGACTATACCGGGGATACGCTTATCACAATGCCTTACTGGTCTGTGCTGAAGCAGGGCATTCTGGCAGCCAAGTGGCTTGACCTTTATTAGTGAGCCTGGTTACCCCCTCTCGGAACCACAGACTTAGAAATCGCCGGCTCATATACAGTGCATAAAATAAATTTATATATATATACCCTTATTCACCATTTTAATAAAAAATATCACAAAATTCTTCTAAGTCCCTCGGGAAGAGTGAAAGACGCGCACGTTCATTTTCAGAGCTCCTAGACCTTCCTATAAGAAGTTAGCCAAAAAGTAGCTTCGAAAAACGCTTAGGTTAAGTTTCAGAGTTGCTTCTAATGTACCGAAGCTGGAATTAGACATAATTTCACTCTCACAACATTATGGCTGGTTGGAGACAGTCCGAACCACAAGTACTGGGTCCATGGTTCTGGGCGTATACTGGGGGGACGGGGACGACTCCCATTAACCCCTGACTATACCGGGGATACGCTTATCACAATGCCTTACTGGTCTGTGCTGAAGCAGGGCATTCTGGCAGCCAAGTGGCTTGACCTTTATTAGTGAGCCTGGTTACCCCCTCTCGGAACCACAGACTTAGAAATCGCCAGCTCATATAAAGTGCATAAAATAAATTTATATATATATATACCCTTATACACCATTTTAATAAAAAATATCACAAAATTCTTCTAAGTCCCTCGGGAAGAGTGAAAGACGCGCACGTTCATTTTCAGAGCTCCTAGACCTTCCTACAGTATAAGAAGTTAGCCAAAAAGTAGCTTCGAAAAACGCTTAGGTTAAGTTTCAGAGTTGCTTCTAATGTACCGAAGCTGGAATTAGACATAATTTCACTCTCACAACATTATGGCTGGTTGGAGACAGTCCGAACCACAAGTACTGGGTCCATGGTTCTGGGCGTATACTGGGGGGACGGGGACGACTCCCATTAACCCCTGACTATACCGGGGATACGCTTATCACAATGCCTTACTGGTCTGTGCTGAAGCAGGGAATTCTGGCAGCCAAGTGGCTTGACCTTTATTAGTGAGCCTGGTTACCCCCTCTCGGAACCACAGACTTAGAAATCGCCAGCTCATATAAAGTGCATAAAATAAATTTATATATATATACCCTTATACACCATTTTAATAAAAAATATCACAAAATTCTTCTAAGTCCCTCGGGAAGAGTGAAAGACGCGCACGTTCATTTTTAGAGCTCCTAGACCTTCCTATAAGAAGTTAGCCAAAAAGTAGCTTCGAAAAACGCTTAGGTTAAGTCTCAGAGTTGCATCTAATGTACCAAAGCTGGAATTAGACATAATTTCACTCTCACAACATTATGGCTGGTTGGAGACAGTCCGAACCACAAGTACTGGGTCCATGGTTCTGGGCGTATACTGGGGGGACGGGGACGACTCCCATTAACCCCTGACTATACCGGGGATACGCTTATCACAATTCCTTACTGGTCTGTGCTGAAGCAGGGCATTCTGGCAGCCAAGTGGCTTGACCTTTATTAGTGAGCCTGGTTACCCCCTCTCGGAACCACAGACTTAGAAATCGCCAGCTCATATACAGTGCATAAAATAAATTTATATATATATACCCTTATTCACCATTTTAATAAAAAATATCACAAAATTCTTCTAAGTCCCTCGGGAAGAGTGAAAGACGCGCACGTTCATTTTCAGAGCTCCTAGACCTTCCTATAAGAAGTTAGCCAAAAAGTAGCTTCGAAAAACGCTTAGGTAAATTTTCAGAGTTGCATCTAATGTACCGAAGCTGGACTTAGACATAATTTCACTCTCACAACATTATGGCTGGTTGGAGACAGTCCGAACCACAAATACCGGGTCCATGGTTCTGGCCATATACTGGGGGGACGGGGACGACTCCCATTAACCCCTGACTATACCGGGGATATGCTTATCACAATGCCTTACTGGTCTGTGCTGAAGCAGGGCATTCTGGCAGCCAAGTGGCTTGACCTTTATTAGTGAGCCTGGTTACCCCCTCTCGGAACCACAGACTTAGAAATCGCCAGCTCATATACAGTGCATAAAATATATTTATATATATACCCTTATACACCATTTTAATAAAAAATATCACAAAATTCTTCTAAGTCCCTCGGGAAGAGTGAAAGACGCGCACGTTCATTTTCAGAGCTCCTAGACCTTCCTATAAGAAGTAAGCCAAAAAGTAGCTTCGAAAAACGCTTAGGTTAAGTTTCAGAGTTGCATCTAATGTACCGAAGCTGGACTTAGACATAATTTCACTCTCACAACATTATGGCTGGTTGGAGACAGTCCGAACCACAAATACCGGGTCCATGGTTCTGGCCATATACTGGGGGGACGGGGACGACTCCCATTAACCTCTGACTATACCGGGGATACGCTTATCACAATGCCTTTCTGGTCTGTGCTGAAGCAGGGCATTCTGGCAGCCAATTGGCTTGACTTTTATTAGTGAGCCTGGTTACCCCCTCTCGGAACCACAGACTTAGAAATCGCCAGCTCATATACATGCATAAAATATATTTATATATATACCCTTATACACCATTTTAATAAAAAATATCACAAAATTCTTCTAAGTCCCTCGGAAAGAGTGAAAGACGCGCACGTTCATTTTCAGAGCTCCTAGACCTTCCTATAAGAAGTTAGCCAAAAAGTAGCTTCGAAAAACGCTTAGGTTAAGTTTCAGAGTTGCATCTAATGTACCGAAGCTGGACTTAGACATAATTTCACTCTCACAACATTATGGCTGGTTGGAGACAGTCCAAACCACAAATACCGGGTCCATGGTTCTGGGCGTATACTGGGGGGACGGGGACGACTCCCATTAACCCCTGACTATACCGGGGATACGCTTATCACAATGCCTTTCTGGTCTGTGCTGAAGCAGGGCATTCTGGCAGCCAAGTGGCTTGACCTTTATTAGTGAGCCTGGTTACCCCCTCTCGGAACCACAGACTTAGAAATCGCCAGCTCATATACAGTGCATAAAATATATTTATATATATACCCTTATACACCATTTTAATAAAAAATATCACAAAATTCTTCTAAGTCCCTCGGGAAGAGTGAAAGACGCGCACGTTCATTTTCAGAGCTCCTAGACCTTCCTATAAGAAGTTAGCCAAAAAGTAGCTTCGAAAAACGCTTAGGTTAAGTTTCAGAGTTGCTTCTAATGTACCAAAGCTGGACTTAGACATAATTTCACTCTCACAACATTATGGCTGGTTGGAGACAGTCCGAACCACAAGTACCGGGTCCATGGTTCTGGGCGTATACTGGGGGGACGGGGACGACTCCCATTAACCCCTGACTATACCGGGGATACGCTTATCACAATGCCTTACTGGTCTGTGCTGAAGCAGGGCATTCTGGCATCAAAGTAGCTTGACCTTTATTAGTGAGCCTGGTTACCCCCTCTCGGAACCACAGACTTAGAAATCGCCAGCTCATATACAGTGCATAAAATATATTTATATATATACCCTTATACACCATTTTAATAAAAAATATCACAAAATTCTTCTAAGTCCCTCGGGAAGAGTGAAAGACGCGCACGTTCATTTTCAGAGCTCCTAGACCTTCCTAAAAGAAGTTAGCCAAAAAGTAGCTTCGAAAAACGCTTAGGTAAATTTTCAGAGTTGCATCTAATGTACCGAAGCTGGACTTAGACATAATTTCACTCTCACAACATTATGGCTGGTTGGAGACAGTCCGAACCACAAATACCGGGTCCATGGTTCTGGCCATATACTGGGGGGACGGGGACGACTCCCATTAACCCCTGACTATACCGGGGATATGCTTATCACAATGCCTTACTGGTCTGTGCTGAAGCAGGGCATTCTGGCAGCCAAGTGGCTTGACCTTTATTAGTGAGCCTGGTTACCCCCTCTCGGAACCACAGACTTAGAAATCGCCAGCTCATATAAAGTGCATAAAATAAATTTATATATATATACCCTTATACACCATTTTAATAAAAAATATCACAAAATTCTTCTAAGTCCCTCGGGAAGAGTGAAAGACGCGCACGTTCATTTTCAGAGCTCCTAGACCTTCCTATAAGAAGTTAGCCAAAAAGTAGCTTCGAAAAACGCTTAGGTTAAGTTTCAGAGTTGCTTCTAATGTACCGAAGCTGGACTTAGACATAATTTCACTCTCACAACATTATGGCTGGTTGGAGACAGTCCGAACCACAAATACCGGGTCCATGGTTCTGGCCATATACTGGGGGGACGGGGACGACTCCCATTAACCCCTGACTATACCGGGGATACGCTTATCACAATGCCTTACTGGTCTGTGCTGAAGCAGGGCATTCTGGCAGCCAAGTGGCTTGACCTTTATTAGTGAGCCTGGTTACCCCCTCTCGGAACCACAGACTTAGAAATCGCCAGCTCATATAAAGTGCATAAAATAAATTTATATATATATACCCTTATACACCATTTTAATAAAAAATATCACAAAATTCTTCTAAGTCCCTCGGGAAGAGTGAAAGACGCGCACGTTCATTTTCAGAGCTCCTAGACCTTCCTATAAGAAGTTAGCCAAAAAGTAGCTTCGAAAAACGCTTAGGTTAAGTTTCAGAGTTGCTTCTAATGTACCGAAGCTGGAATTAGACATAATTTCACTCTCACAACATTATGGCTGGTTGGAGACAGTCCGAACCACAAGTACTGGGTCCATGGTTCTGGGCGTATACTGGGGGGACGGGGACGACTCCCATTAACCCCTGACTATACCGGGGATACGCTTATCACAATGCCTTACTGGTCTGTGCTGAAGCAGGGCATTCTGGCAGCCAATTGGCTTGACTTTTATTAGTGAGCCTGGTTACCCCCTCTCGGAACCACAGACTTAGAAATCGCCAGCTCATATACAGTGCATAAAATATATTTATATATATACCCTTATACACCATTTTAATAAAAAATATCACAAAATTCTTCTAAGTCCCTCGGGAAGAGTGAAAGACGCGCACGTTCATTTTCAGAGCTCCTAAACCTTCCTATAAGAAGTTAGCCAAAAAGTAGCTTCGAAAAACGCTTAGGTAAATTTTCAGAGTTGCATCTAATGTACCGAAGCTGGACTTAGACATAATTTCACTCTCACAACATTATGGCTGGTTGGAGACAGTCCGAACCACAAATACCGGGTCCATGGTTCTGGCCATATACTGGGGGGACGGGGGCGACTCCCATTAACCCCTGACTATACCGGGGATATGCTTATCACAATGCCTTACTGGTCTGTGCTGAAGCAGGGCATTCTGGCAGCCAAGTGGCTTGACCTTTATTAGTGAGCCTGGTTACCCCCTCTCGGAACCACAGACTTAGAAATCGCCAGCTCATATACAGTGCATAAAATATATTTATATATATACCCTTATACACCATTTTAATAAAAAATATCACAAAATTCTTCTAAGTCCCTCGGGAAGAGTGAAAGACGCGCACGTTCATTTTCAGAGCTCCTAGACCTTCCTATAAGAAGTTAGCCAAAAAGTAGCTTCGAAAAACGCTTAGGTTAAGTTTCAGAGTTGCTTCTAATGTACCAAAGCTGGACTTAGACATAATTTCACTCTCACAACATTATGGCTGGTTGGAGACAGTCCGAACCACAAGTACCGGGTCCATGGTTCTGGGCGTATACTGGGGGGACGGGGACGACTCCCATTAACCCCTGACTATACCGGGGATACGCTTATCACAATGCCTTACTGGTCTGTGCTGAAGCAGGGCATTCTGGCATCAAAGTAGCTTGACCTTTATTAGTGAGCCTGGTTACCCCCTCTCGGAACCACAGACTTAGAAATCGCCAGCTCATATACAGTGCATAAAATATATTTATATATATACCCTTATACACCATTTTAATAAAAAATATCACAAAATTCTTCTAAGTCCCTCGGGAAGAGTGAAAGACGCGCACGTTCATTTTCAGAGCTCCTAGACCTTCCTAAAAGAAGTTAGCCAAAAAGTAGCTTCGAAAAACGCTTAGGTAAATTTTCAGAGTTGCATCTAATGTACCGAAGCTGGACTTAGACATAATTTCACTCTCACAACATTATGGCTGGTTGGAGACAGTCCGAACCACAAATACCGGGTCCATGGTTCTGGCCATATACTGGGGGGACGGGGACGACTCCCATTAACCCCTGACTATACCGGGGATATGCTTATCACAATGCCTTACTGGTCTGTGCTGAAGCAGGGCATTCTGGCAGCCAAGTGGCTTGACCTTTATTAGTGAGCCTGGTTACCCCCTCTCGGAACCACAGACTTAGAAATCGCCAGCTCATATAAAGTGCATAAAATAAATTTATATATATATACCCTTATACACCATTTTAATAAAAAATATCACAAAATTCTTCTAAGTCCCTCGGGAAGAGTGAAAGACGCGCACGTTCATTTTCAGAGCTCCTAGACCTTCCTATAAGAAGTTAGCCAAAAAGTAGCTTCGAAAAACGCTTAGGTTAAGTTTCAGAGTTGCTTCTAATGTACCGAAGCTGGACTTAGACATAATTTCACTCTCACAACATTATGGCTGGTTGGAGACAGTCCGAACCACAAATACCGGGTCCATGGTTCTGGCCATATACTGGGGGGACGGGGACGACTCCCATTAACCCCTGACTATACCGGGGATACGCTTATCACAATGCCTTACTGGTCTGTGCTGAAGCAGGGCATTCTGGCAGCCAAGTGGCTTGACCTTTATTAGTGAGCCTGGTTACCCCCTCTCGGAACCACAGACTTAGAAATCGCCAGCTCATATAAAGTGCATAAAATAAATTTATATATATATACCCTTATACACCATTTTAATAAAAAATATCACAAAATTCTTCTAAGTCCCTCGGGAAGAGTGAAAGACGCGCACGTTCATTTTCAGAGCTCCTAGACCTTCCTATAAGAAGTTAGCCAAAAAGTAGCTTCGAAAAACGCTTAGGTTAAGTTTCAGAGTTGCTTCTAATGTACCGAAGCTGGAATTAGACATAATTTCACTCTCACAACATTATGGCTGGTTGGAGACAGTCCGAACCACAAGTACTGGGTCCATGGTTCTGGGCGTATACTGGGGGGACGGGGACGACTCCCATTAACCCCTGACTATACCGGGGATACGCTTATCACAATGCCTTACTGGTCTGTGCTGAAGCAGGGAATTCTGGCAGCCAAGTGGCTTGACCTTTATTAGTGAGCCTGGTTACCCCCTCTCGGAACCACAGACTTAGAAATCGCCAGCTCATATAAAGTGCATAAAATAAATGTATATATATATACCCTTATACACCATTTTCATAAAAAATATCACAAAATTCTTCTAAGTCCCTCGGGAAGAGTGAAAGACGCGCACGTTCATTTTTAGAGCTCCTAGACCTTCCTATAAGAAGTTAGCCAAAAAGTAGCTTCGAAAAACGCTTAGGTTAAGTCTCAGAGTTGCATCTAATGTACCAAAGCTGGAATTAGACATAATTTCACTCTCACAACATTATGGCTGGTTGGAGACAGTCCGAACCACAAGTACTGGGTCCATGGTTCTGGGCGTATACTGGGGGGACGGGGACGACTCCCATTAACCCCTGACTATACCGGGGATACGCTTATCACAATGCCTTACTGGTCTGTGCTGAAGCAGGGCATTCTGGCAGCCAAGTGGCTTGACCTTTATTAGTGAGCCTGGTTACCCCCTCTCGGAACCACAAACTTAGAAATCGCCAGCTCATATACAGTGCATAAAATAAATTTATATATATATACCCTTATACACCATTTTAATAAAAAATATCACAAAATTCTTCTAAGTCCCTCGGGAAGAGTGAAAGACGCGCACGTTCATTTTCAGAGCTCCTAGACCTTCCTATAAGAAGTTAGCCAAAAAGTAGCTTCGAAAAACGCTTAGGTTAAGTTTCAGAGTTGCTTCTCATGTACCAAAGCTGGACTTAGACATAATTTCACTCTCACAACATTATGGCTGGTTGGAGACAGTCCGAACCACAAATACCGGGTCCATGGTTCTGGGCGTATACTGGGGGGACGGGGACGACTCCCATTAACCCCTGACTATACCGGGGATACGCTTATCACAATGCCTTACTGGTCTGTGCTGAAGCAGGGCATTCTGGCAGCCAAGTGGCTTGACCTTTATTAGTGAGCCTGGTTACCCCCTCTCGGAACCACAGACTTAGAAATCGCCAGCTCATATACAGTGCATAAAATAAATTTATATATATATACCCTTATTCACCATTTTAATAAAAAATATCACAAAATTCTTCTAAGTCCCTCGGGAAGAGTGAAAGACGCGCACGTTCATTTTCAGAGCTCCTAGACCTTCCTATAAGAAGTTAGCCAAAAAGTAGCTTCGAAAAACGCTTAGGTAAATTTTCAGAGTTGCATCTAATGTACCGAAGCTGGACTTAGACATAATTTCACTCTCACAACATTATGGCTGGTTGGAGACAGTCCGAACCACAAATACCGGGTCCATGGTTCTGGCCATATACTGGGGGGACGGGGACGACTCCCATTAACCCCTGACTATACCGGGGATATGCTTATCACAATGCCTTACTGGTCTGTGCTGAAGCAGGGCATTCTGGCAGCCAAGTGGCTTGACCTTTATTAGTGAGCCTGGTTACCCCCTCTCGGAACCACAGACTTAGAAATCGCCAGCTCATATACAGTGCATAAAATATATTTATATATATACCCTTATACACCATTTTAATAAAAAATATCACAAAATTCTTCTAAGTCCCTCGGGAAGAGTGAAAGACGCGCACGTTCATTTTCAGAGCTCCTAGACCTTCCTATAAGAAGTAAGCCAAAAAGTAGCTTCGAAAAACGCTTAGGTTAAGTTTCAGAGTTGCATCTAATGTACCGAAGCTGGACTTAGACATAATTTCACTCTCACAACATTATGGCTGGTTGGAGACAGTCCGAACCACAAATACCGGGTCCATGGTTCTGGCCATATACTGGGGGGACGGGGACGACTCCCATTAACCTCTGACTATACCGGGGATACGCTTATCACAATGCCTTTCTGGTCTGTGCTGAAGCAGGGCATTCTGGCAGCCAATTGGCTTGACTTTTATTAGTGAGCCTGGTTACCCCCTCTCGGAACCACAGACTTAGAAATCGCCAGCTCATATACATGCATAAAATATATTTATATATACAGTATACCCTTATACACCATTTTAATAAAAAATATCACAAAATTCTTCTAAGTCCCTCGGGAAGAGTGAAAGACGCGCACGTTCATTTTCAGAGCTCCTAGACCTTCCTATAAGAAGTTAGCCAAAAAGTAGCTTCGAAAAACGCTTAGGTTAAGTTTCAGAGTTGCATCTAATGTACCGAAGCTGGACTTAGACATAATTTCACTCTCACAACATTATGGCTGGTTGGAGACAGTCCAAACCACAAATACCGGGTCCATGGTTCTGGGCGTATACTGGGGGGACGGGGACGACTCCCATTAACCCCTGACTATACCGGGGATACGCTTATCACAATGCCTTTCTGGTCTGTGCTGAAGCAGGGCATTCTGGCAGCCAATTGGCTTGACTTTTATTAGTGAGCCTGGTTACCCCCTCTCGGAACCACAGACTTAGAAATCGCCAGCTCATATACAGTGCATAAAATATATTTATATACACTGGCGACACACTTTATTCGAGCTCGGCTAGTCCCACGAATTCGGGTATACCCGGGTGTATTGAGGTTTGTGACTGTTTTCTGCCCGAGTGCATTGAGTTATTTTCCGGCAGGGATTGAAGCATTTTATTCCCGCTGGCTGCAATACTGCACAGTATATATATATATACTGCATTACAATTCATGAATTTATGCCATCTGGTAGACACGCGAAGCATTGCAGCCTATTAAATCCTAATCATTATCATTTAACAGATCAGCCGCCCATCAGCCAGGCATGAACCCAGGCTGGGAAGGCAAATGCAACGGGGCTTGTCAGAGGTGAGGAGCGGCGCATTCCAGGTATCTGCCAGGTACATACCGGGTATTTGCTCGAATAAAGTGTGTCGGTGCAGTATATACCCTTATACACCATTTTAATAAAAAATATCACAAAATTCTTCTAAGTCCCTCGGGAAGAGTGAAAGACGCGCACGTTCATTTTCAGAGCTCCTAGACCTTCCTATAAGAAGTTAGCCAAAAAGTAGCTTCGAAAAACGCTTAGGTAAATTTTCAGAGTTGCATCTAATGTACCGAAGCTGGACTTAGACATAATTTCACTCTCACAACATTATGGCTGGTTGGAGACAGTCCGAACCACAAATACCGGGTCCATGGTTCTGGCCATATACTGGGGGGACGGGGACGACTCCCATTAACCCCTGACTATACCGGGGATATGCTTATCACAATGCCTTACTGGTCTGTGCTGAAGCAGGGCATTCTGGCAGCCAAGTGGCTTGACCTTTATTAGTGAGCCTGGTTACCCCCTCTCGGAACCACAGACTTAGAAATCGCCAGCTCATATACAGTGCATAAAATATATTTATATACATACCCTTATACACCATTTTAATAAAAAATATCACAAAATTCTTCTAAGTCCCTCGGGAAGAGTGAAAGACGCGCACGTTCATTTTCAGAGCTCCTAGACCTTCCTATAAGAAGTTAGCCAAAAAGTAGCTTCGAAAAACGCTTAGGTTAAGTTTCAGAGTTGCTTCTAATGTACCGAAGCTGGACTTAGACATAATTTCACTCTCACAACATTATGGCTGGTTGGAGACAGTCCGAACCACAAATACCGGGTCCATGGTTCTGGCCATATACTGGGGGGACGGGGACGACTCCCATTAACCCCTGACTATACCGGGGATACGCTTATCACAATGCCTTACTGGTCTGTGCTGAAGCAGGGCATTCTGGCAGCCAAGTGGCTTGACCTTTATTAGTGAGCCTGGTTACCCCCTCTCGGAACCACAGACTTAGAAATCGCCAGCTCATATAAAGTGCATAAAATAAATTTATATATATATACCCTTATACACCATTTTAATAAAAAATATCACAAAATTCTTCTAAGTCCCTCGGGAAGAGTGAAAGACGCGCACGTTCATTTTCAGAGCTCCTAGACCTTCCTATAAGAAGTTAGCCAAAAAGTAGCTTCGAAAAACGCTTAGGTTAAGTTTCAGAGTTGCTTCTAATGTACCGAAGCTGGAATTAGACATAATTTCACTCTCACAACATTATGGCTGGTTGGAGACAGTCCGAACCACAAGTACTGGGTCCATGGTTCTGGGCGTATACTGGGGGGACGGGGACGACTCCCATTAACCCCTGACTATACCGGGGATACGCTTATCACAATGCCTTACTGGTCTGTGCTGAAGCAGGGAATTCTGGCAGCCAAGTGGCTTGACCTTTATTAGTGAGCCTGGTTACCCCCTCTCGGAACCACAGACTTAGAAATCGCCAGCTCATATAAAGTGCATAAAATAAATTTATATATATATACCCTTATACACCATTTTCATAAAAAATATCACAAAATTCTTCTAAGTCCCTCGGGAAGAGTGAAAGACGCGCACGTTCATTTTTAGAGCTCCTAGACCTTCCTATAAGAAGTTAGCCAAAAAGTAGCTTCGAAAAACGCTTAGGTTAAGTCTCAGAGTTGCATCTAATGTACCAAAGCTGGAATTAGACATAATTTCACTCTCACAACATTATGGCTGGTTGGAGACAGTCCGAACCACAAGTACTGGGTCCATGGTTCTGGGCGTATACTGGGGGGACGGGGACGACTCCCATTAACCCCTGACTATACCGGGGATACGCTTATCACAATGCCTTACTGGTCTGTGCTGAAGCAGGGCATTCTGGCAGCCAAGTGGCTTGACCTTTATTAGTGAGCCTGGTTACCCCCTCTCGGAACCACAAACTTAGAAATCGCCAGCTCATATACAGTGCATAAAATAAATTTATATATATATACCCTTATACACCATTTTAATAAAAAATATCACAAAATTCTTCTAAGTCCCTCGGGAAGAGTGAAAGACGCGCACGTTCATTTTCAGAGCTCCTAGACATTCCTATAAGAAGTTAGCCAAAAAGTACCTTCGAAAAACGCTTAGGTTAAGTTTCAGAGTTGCTTCTAATGTACCGAAGCTGGACTTAGACATAATTTCACTCTCACAACATTATGGCTGGTTGGAGACAGTCCGAACCACAAATACCGGGTCCATGGTTCTGGCCATATACTGGGGGGACGGGGACGACTCCCATTAACCTCTGACTATACCGGGGATACGCTTATCACAATGCCTTTCTGGTCTGTGCTGAAGCAGGGCATTCTGGCAGCCAATTGGCTTGACTTTTATTAGTGAGCCTGGTTACCCCCTCTCGGAACCACAGACTTAGAAATCGCCAGCTCATATACATGCATAAAATATATTTATATATACAGTATACCCTTATACACCATTTTAATAAAAAATATCACAAAATTCTTCTAAGTCCCTCGGGAAGAGTGAAAGACGCGCACGTTCATTTTCAGAGCTCCTAGACCTTCCTATAAGAAGTTAGCCAAAAAGTAGCTTCGAAAAACGCTTAGGTTAAGTTTCAGAGTTGCATCTAATGTACCGAAGCTGGACTTAGACATAATTTCACTCTCACAACATTATGGCTGGTTGGAGACAGTCCAAACCACAAATACCGGGTCCATGGTTCTGGGCGTATACTGGGGGGACGGGGACGACTCCCATTAACCCCTGACTATACCGGGGATACGCTTATCACAATGCCTTTCTGGTCTGTGCTGAAGCAGGGCATTCTGGCAGCCAATTGGCTTGACTTTTATTAGTGAGCCTGGTTACCCCCTCTCGGAACCACAGACTTAGAAATCGCCAGCTCATATACAGTGCATAAAATATATTTATATATATACCCTTATACACCATTTTAATAAAAAATATCACAAAATTCTTCTAAGTCCCTCGGGAAGAGTGAAAGACGCGCACGTTCATTTTCAGAGCTCCTAGACCTTCCTATAAGAAGTTAGCCAAAAAGTAGCTTCGAAAAACGCTTAGGTAAATTTTCAGAGTTGCATCTAATGTACCGAAGCTGGACTTAGACATAATTTCACTCTCACAACATTATGGCTGGTTGGAGACAGTCCGAACCACAAATACCGGGTCCATGGTTCTGGCCATATACTGGGGGGACGGGGACGACTCCCATTAACCCCTGACTATACCGGGGATATGCTTATCACAATGCCTTACTGGTCTGTGCTGAAGCAGGGCATTCTGGCAGCCAAGTGGCTTGACCTTTATTAGTGAGCCTGGTTACCCCCTCTCGGAACCACAGACTTAGAAATCGCCAGCTCATATACAGTGCATAAAATATATTTATATACATACCCTTATACACCATTTTAATAAAAAATATCACAAAATTCTTCTAAGTCCCTCGGGAAGAGTGAAAGACGCGCACGTTCATTTTCAGAGCTCCTAGACCTTCCTATAAGAAGTTAGCCAAAAAGTAGCTTCGAAAAACGCTTAGGTTAAGTTTCAGAGTTGCTTCTAATGTACCGAAGCTGGACTTAGACATAATTTCACTCTCACAACATTATGGCTGGTTGGAGACAGTCCGAACCACAAATACCGGGTCCATGGTTCTGGCCATATACTGGGGGGACGGGGACGACTCCCATTAACCCCTGACTATACCGGGGATACGCTTATCACAATGCCTTACTGGTCTGTGCTGAAGCAGGGCATTCTGGCAGCCAAGTGGCTTGACCTTTATTAGTGAGCCTGGTTACCCCCTCTCGGAACCACAGACTTAGAAATCGCCAGCTCATATAAAGTGCATAAAATAAATTTATATATATATACCCTTATACACCATTTTAATAAAAAATATCACAAAATTCTTCTAAGTCCCTCGGGAAGAGTGAAAGACGCGCACGTTCATTTTCAGAGCTCCTAGACCTTCCTATAAGAAGTTAGCCAAAAAGTAGCTTCGAAAAACGCTTAGGTTAAGTTTCAGAGTTGCTTCTAATGTACCGAAGCTGGAATTAGACATAATTTCACTCTCACAACATTATGGCTGGTTGGAGACAGTCCGAACCACAAGTACTGGGTCCATGGTTCTGGGCGTATACTGGGGGGACGGGGACGACTCCCATTAACCCCTGACTATACCGGGGATACGCTTATCACAATGCCTTACTGGTCTGTGCTGAAGCAGGGAATTCTGGCAGCCAAGTGGCTTGACCTTTATTAGTGAGCCTGGTTACCCCCTCTCGGAACCACAGACTTAGAAATCGCCAGCTCATATAAAGTGCATAAAATAAATTTATATATATATACCCTTATACACCATTTTCATAAAAAATATCACAAAATTCTTCTAAGTCCCTCGGGAAGAGTGAAAGACGCGCACGTTCATTTTTAGAGCTCCTAGACCTTCCTATAAGAAGTTAGCCAAAAAGTAGCTTCGAAAAACGCTTAGGTTAAGTCTCAGAGTTGCATCTAATGTACCAAAGCTGGAATTAGACATAATTTCACTCTCACAACATTATGGCTGGTTGGAGACAGTCCGAACCACAAGTACTGGGTCCATGGTTCTGGGCGTATACTGGGGGGACGGGGACGACTCCCATTAACCCCTGACTATACCGGGGATACGCTTATCACAATGCCTTACTGGTCTGTGCTGAAGCAGGGCATTCTGGCAGCCAAGTGGCTTGACCTTTATTAGTGAGCCTGGTTACCCCCTCTCGGAACCACAAACTTAGAAATCGCCAGCTCATATACAGTGCATAAAATAAATTTATATATATATACCCTTATACACCATTTTAATAAAAAATATCACAAAATTCTTCTAAGTCCCTCGGGAAGAGTGAAAGACGCGCACGTTCATTTTCAGAGCTCCTAGACCTTCCTATAAGAAGTTAGCCAAAAAGTAGCTTCGAAAAACGCTTAGGTTAAGTTTCAGAGTTGCTTCTCATGTACCAAAGCTGGACTTAGACATAATTTCACTCTCACAACATTATGGCTGGTTGGAGACAGTCCGAACCACAAATACCGGGTCCATGGTTCTGGGCGTATACTGGGGGGACGGGGACGACTCCCATTAACCCCTGACTATACCGGGGATACGCTTATCACAATGCCTTACTGGTCTGTGCTGAAGCAGGGCATTCTGGCAGCCAAGTGGCTTGACCTTTATTAGTGAGCCTGGTTACCCCCTCTCGGAACCACAGACTTAGAAATCGCCAGCTCATATACAGTGCATAAAATAAATTTATATATATATACCCTTATTCACCATTTTAATAAAAAATATAACAAAATTCTTCTAAGTCCCTCGGGAAGAGTGAAAGACGCGCACGTTCATTTTCAGAGCTCCTAGACCTTCCTATAAGAAGTTAGCCAAAAAGTAGCTTCGAAAAACGCTTAGGTTAAGTTTCAGAGTTGCTTCTAATGTACCGAAGCTGGAATTAGACATAATTTCACTCTCACAACATTATGGCTGGTTGGAGACAGTCCGAACCACAAATACCGGGTCCATGGTTCTGGCCATATACTGGGGGGACGGGGACGACTCCCATTAACCCCTGACTATACCGGGGATACGCTTATCACAATGCCTTACTGGTCTGTGCTGAAGCAGGGCATTCTGGCAGCCAAGTGGCTTGACCTTTATTAGTGAGCCTGGTTACCCCCTCTCGGAACCACAGACTTAGAAATCGCCAGCTCATATAAAGTGCATAAAATAAATTTATATATATATACCCTTATACACCATTTTAATAAAAAATATCACAAAATTCTTCTAAGTCCCTCGGGAAGAGTGAAAGACGCGCACGTTCATTTTCAGAGCTCCTAGACCTTCCTATAAGAAGTTAGCCAAAAAGTAGCTTCGAAAAACGCTTAGGTTAAGTTTCAGAGTTGCTTCTAATGTACCGAAGCTGGACTTAGACATAATTTCACTCTCACAACATTATGGCTGGTTGGAGACAGTCCGAACCACAAATACCGGGTCCATGGTTCTGGCCATATACTGGGGGGACGGGGACGACTCCCATTAACCTCTGACTATACCGGGGATACGCTTATCACAATGCCTTTCTGGTCTGTGCTGAAGCAGGGCATTCTGGCAGCCAATTGGCTTGACTTTTATTAGTGAGCCTGGTTACCCCCTCTCGGAACCACAGACTTAGAAATCGCCAGCTCATATACATGCATAAAATATATTTATATATATACCCTTATACACCATTTTAATAAAAAATATCACAAAATTCTTCTAAGTCCCTCGGAAAGAGTGAAAGACGCGCACGTTCATTTTCAGAGCTCCTAGACCTTCCTATAAGAAGTTAGCCAAAAAGTAGCTTCGAAAAACGCTTAGGTTAAGTTTCAGAGTTGCATCTAATGTACCGAAGCTGGACTTAGACATAATTTCACTCTCACAACATTATGGCTGGTTGGAGACAGTCCAAACCACAAATACCGGGTCCATGGTTCTGGGCGTATACTGGGGGGACGGGGACGACTCCCATTAACCCCTGACTATACCGGGGATACGCTTATCACAATGCCTTTCTGGTCTGTGCTGAAGCAGGGCATTCTGGCAGCCAATTGGCTTGACTTTTATTAGTGAGCCTGGTTACCCCCTCTCGGAACCACAGACTTAGAAATCGCCAGCTCATATACAGTGCATAAAATATATTTATATATATACCCTTATACACCATTTTAATAAAAAATATCACAAAATTCTTCTAAGTCCCTCGGGAAGAGTGAAAGACGCGCACGTTCATTTTCAGAGCTCCTAGACCTTCCTATAAGAAGTTAGCCAAAAAGTAGCTTCGAAAAACGCTTAGGTTAAGTTTCAGAGTTGCATCTAATGTACCGAAGCTGGACTTAGACATAATTTCACTCTCACAACATTATGGCTGGTTGGAGACAGTCCAAACCACAAATACCGGGTCCATGGTTCTGGGCGTATACTGGGGGGACGGGGACGACTCCCATTAACCCCTGACTATACCGGGGATACGCTTATCACAATGCCTTTCTGGTCTGTGCTGAAGCAGGGCATTCTGGCAGCCAATTGGCTTGACTTTTATTAGTGAGCCTGGTTACCCCCTCTCGTAACCACAGACTTAGAAATCGCCAGCTCATATACAGTGCATAAAATATATTTATATATATACCCTTATACATCATTTTAATAAAAAATATCACAAAATTCTTCTAAGTCCCTCAGGAAGAGTGAAAGACGCGCACGTTCATTTTCAGTGCTCCTAGACATTCCTATAAGAAGTTAGCCAAAAAGTAGCTTCGAAAAACGCTTAGGTTAAGTTTCAGAGTTGCTTCTAATGTACCAAAGCTGGACTTAGACATAATTTCACTCTCACAACATTATGGCTGGTTGGAGACAGTCCGAACCACAAGTACCGGGTCCATGGTTCTGGGCGTATACTGGGGGGACGGGGACGACTCCCATTAACCCCTGACTATACCGGGGATACGCTTATCACAATGCCTTACTGGTCTGTGCTGAAGCAGGGCATTCTGGCATCAAAGTAGCTTGACCTTTATTAGTGAGCCTGGTTACCCCCTCTCGGAACCACAGACTTAGAAATCGCCAGCTCATATACAGTGCATAAAATATATTTATATATATACCCTTATACACCATTTAAATAAAAAATATCACAAAATTCTTCTAAGTCCCTCGGGAAGAGTGAAAGACGCGCACGTTCATTTTCAGAGCTCCTAGACCTTCCTATAAGAAGTTAGCCAAAAAGTAGCTTCGAAAAACGCTTAGGTTAAGTTTCAGAGTTGCATCTAATGTACCGAAGCTGGACTTAGACATAATTTCACTCTCACAACATTATGGCTGGTTGGAGACAGTCCAAACCACAAATACCGGGTCCATGGTTCTGGGCGTATACTGGGGGGACGGGGACGACTCCCATTAACCCCTGACTATACCGGGGATACGCTTATCACAATGCCTTTCTGGTCTGTGCTGAAGCATGGCATTCTGGCAGCCAATTGGCTTGACTTTTATTAGTGAGCCTGGTTACCCCCTCTCGGAACCACAGACTTAGAAATCGCCAGCTCATATACAGTGCATAAAATATATTTATATATATCACCTTATACACCATTTTAATAAAAAATATCACAAAATTCTTCTAAGTCCCTCGGGAAGAGTGAAAGACGCGCACGTTCATTTTCAGAGCTCCTAGACCTTCCTATAAGAAGTTAGCCAAAAAGTAGCTTCGAAAAACGCTTAGGTAAATTTTCAGAGTTGCATCTAATGTACCGAAGCTGGACTTAGACATAATTTCACTCTCACTACATTATGGCTGGTTGGAGACAGTCCGAACCACAAATACCGGGTCCATGGTTCTGGGCGTATACTGGGGGGACGGGGACGACTCCCATTAACCCCTGACTATACCGGGGATACGCTTATCACAATGCCTTTCTGGTCTGTGCTGAAGCAGGGCATTCTGGCAGCCAATTGGCTTGACTTTTATTAGTGAGCCTGGTTACCCCCTCTCGTAACCACAGACTTAGAAATCGCCAGCTCATATACAGTGCATAAAATATATTTATATATATACCCTTATACATCATTTTAATAAAAAATATCACAAAATTCTTCTAAGTCCCTCAGGAAGAGTGAAAGACGCGCACGTTCATTTTCAGTGCTCCTAGACATTCCTATAAGAAGTTAGCCAAAAAGTAGCTTCGAAAAACGCTTAGGTTAAGTTTCAGAGTTGCTTCTAATGTACCAAAGCTGGACTTAGACATAATTTCACTCTCACAACATTATGGCTGGTTGGAGACAGTCCGAACCACAAGTACCGGGTCCATGGTTCTGGGCGTATACTGGGGGGACGGGGACGACTCCCATTAACCCCTGACTATACCGGGGATACGCTTATCACAATGCCTTACTGGTCTGTGCTGAAGCAGGGCATTCTGGCATCAAAGTAGCTTGACCTTTATTAGTGAGCCTGGTTACCCCCTCTCGGAACCACAGACTTAGAAATCGCCAGCTCATATACAGTGCATAAAATATATTTATATATATACCCTTATACACCATTTAAATAAAAAATATCACAAAATTCTTCTAAGTCCCTCGGGAAGAGTGAAAGACGCGCACGTTCATTTTCAGAGCTCCTAGACCTTCCTATAAGAAGTTAGCCAAAAAGTAGCTTCGAAAAACGCTTAGGTTAAGTTTCAGAGTTGCATCTAATGTACCGAAGCTGGACTTAGACATAATTTCACTCTCACAACATTATGGCTGGTTGGAGACAGTCCAAACCACAAATACCGGGTCCATGGTTCTGGGCGTATACTGGGGGGACGGGGACGACTCCCATTAACCCCTGACTATACCGGGGATACGCTTATCACAATGCCTTTCTGGTCTGTGCTGAAGCAGGGCATTCTGGCAGCCAATTGGCTTGACTTTTATTAGTGAGCCTGGTTACCCCCTCTCGGAACCACAGACTTAGAAATCGCCAGCTCATATACAGTGCATAAAATATATTTATATATATCACCTTATACACCATTTTAATAAAAAATATCACAAAATTCTTCTAAGTCCCTCGGGAAGAGTGAAAGACGCGCACGTTCATTTTCAGAGCTCCTAGACCTTCCTATAAGAAGTTAGCCAAAAAGTAGCTTCGAAAAACGCTTAGGTAAATTTTCAGAGTTGCATCTAATGTACCGAAGCTGGACTTAGACATAATTTCACTCTCACAACATTATGGCTGGTTGGAGACAGTCCGAACCACAAATACCGGGTCCATGGTTCTGGCCATATACTGGGGGGACGGGAACGACTCCCATTAACCCCTGACTATACCGGGGATATGCTTATCACAATGCCTTACTGGTCTGTGCTGAAGCAGGGCATTCTGGCAGCCAAGTGGCTTGACCTTTATTAGTGAGCCTGGTTACCCCCTCTCGGAACCACAGACTTAGAAATCGCCAGCTCATATACAGTGCATAAAATATATTTATATATATACCCTTATACACCATTTTAATAAAAAATATCACAAAATTCTTCTAAGTCCCTCGGGAAGAGTGAAAGACGCGCACGTTCATTTTCAGAGCTCCTAGACCTTCCTATAAGAAGTTAGCCAAAAAGTAGCTTCGAAAAACGCTTAGGTTAAGTTTCAGAGTTGCATCTAATGTACCGAAGCTGGACTTAGACATAATTTCACTCTCACAACATTATGGCTGGTTGGAGACAGTCCGAACCACAAATACCGGGTCCATGGTTCTGGCCATATACTGGGGGGACGGGGACGACTCCCATTAACCTCTGACTATACCGGGGATACGCTTATCACAATGCCTTTCTGGTCTGTGCTGAAGCAGGGCATTCTGGCAGCCAATTGGCTTGACTTTTATTAGTGAGCCTGGTTACCCCCTCTCGGAACCACAGACTTAGAAATCGCCAGCTCATATACATGCATAAAATATATTTATATATATACCCTTATACACCATTTTAATAAAAAATATCACAAAATTCTTCTAAGTCCCTCGGAAAGAGTGAAAGACGCGCACGTTCATTTTCAGAGCTCCTAGACCTTCCTATAAGAAGTTAGCCAAAAAGTAGCTTCGAAAAACGCTTAGGTTAAGTTTCAGAGTTGCATCTAATGTACCGAAGCTGGACTTAGACATAATTTCACTCTCACAACATTATGGCTGGTTGGAGACAGTCCAAACCACAAATACCGGGTCCATGGTTCTGGGCGTATACTGGGGGGACGGGGACGACTCCCATTAACCCCTGACTATACCGGGGATACGCTTATCACAATGCCTTTCTGGTCTGTGCTGAAGCAGGGCATTCTGGCAGCCAATTGGCTTGACTTTTATTAGTGAGCCTGGTTACCCCCTCTCGGAACCACAGACTTAGAAATCGCCAGCTCATATACAGTGCATAAAATATATTTATATATATACCCTTATACACCATTTTAATAAAAAATATCACAAAATTCTTCTAAGTCCCTCGGGAAGAGTGAAAGACGCGCACGTTCATTTTCAGAGCTCCTAGACCTTCCTATAAGAAGTTAGCCAAAAAGTAGCTTCGAAAAACGCTTAGGTAAATTTTCAGAGTTGCATCTAATGTACCGAAGCTGGACTTAGACATAATTTCACTCTCACAACATTATGCTGGTTGGAGACAGTCCGAACCACAAATACCGGGTCCATGGTTCTGGCCATATACTGGGGGGACGGGGACGACTCCCATTAACCCCTGACTATACCGGGGATACGCTTATCACAATGCCTTACTGGTCTGTGCTGAAGCAGGGCATTCTGGCAGCCAAGTGGCTTGACCTTTATTAGTGAGCCTGGTTACCCCCTCTCGGAACCACAGACTTAGAAATCGCCAGCTCATATACAGTGCATAAAATATATTTATATATATACCCTTATACACCATTTTAATAAAAAATATCACAAAATTCTTCTAAGTCCCTCGGGAAGAGTGAAAGACGCGCACGTTCATTTTCAGAGCTCCTAGACCTTCCTATAAGAAGTTAGCCAAAAAGTAGCTTCGAAAAACGCTTAGGTTAAGTTTCAGAGTTGCTTCTAATGTACCAAAGCTGGACTTAGACATAATTTCACTCTCACAACATTATGGCTGGTTGGAGACAGTCCGAACCACAAGTACCGGGTCCATGGTTCTGGGCGTATACTGGGGGGACGGGGACGACTCCCATTAACCCCTGACTATACCGGGGATACGCTTATCACAATGCCTTACTGGTCTGTGCTGAAGCAGGGCATTCTGGCATCAAAGTAGCTTGACCTTTATTAGTGAGCCTGGTTACCCCCTCTCGGAACCATAGACTTAGAAATCGCCAGCTCATATACAGTGCATAAAATATATTTATATATATACCCTTATACACCATTTAAATAAAAAATATCACAAAATTCTTCTAAGTCCCTCGGGAAGAGTGAAAGACGCGCACGTTCATTTTCAGAGCTCCTAGACCTTCCTATAAGAAGTTAGCCAAAAAGTAGCTTCGAAAAACGCTTAGGTTAAGTTTCAGAGGTACTTCTAATGTACCAAAGCTGGACTTAGACATAATTTCACTCTCACAACATTATGGCTGGTTGGAGACAGTCCGAACCACAAGTACCGGGTCCATGGTTCTGGGCGTATAATGGGGGGACGGGGACGACTCCCATTAACCCCTGACTATACCGGGGATACGCTTATCACTATGCCTTACTGGTCTGTGCTGAAGCAGGGCATTCTGGCATCCAAGTGGCTTGACCTTTATTAGTGAGTCTGGTTACCCCCTCTCGGAACCACAGACTTAGAAATCGCCAGCTCATATACATGCATAAAATAGATTTATATATATACCCTTATACACCATTTTAATAAAAAATATCACAAAATTCTTCTACGTCCCTCGGGAAGAGTGAAAGACGCGCACGTTCATTTTCAGAGCTCCTAGACCTTCCTATAATAAGTTAGCCAAAAAGTAGCTTCGAAAAACGCTTAGGTTAAGTTTCAGAGTTGCATCTAATGTACCGAAGCTGGACTTAGACATAATTTCACTCTTACAACATTATGGCTGGTTGGAGACAGTCCGAACCACAAATACCGGGTCCATGGTTCTGGCCATATACTGGGGGGACGGGAACGACTCCCATTAACCCCTGACTATACCGGGGATACGCTTATCACAATGCCTTTCTGGTCTGTGCTGAAGCAGGGCATTCTGGCAGCCAATTGGCTTGACTTTTATTAGTGAGCCTGGTTACCCCCTCTCGTAACCACAGACTTAGAAATCGCCAGCTCATATACAGTGCATAAAATATATTTATATATATACCCTTATACATCATTTTAATAAAAAATATCACAAAATTCTTCTAAGTCCCTCAGGAAGAGTGAAAGACGCGCACGTTCATTTTCAGTGCTCCTAGACATTCCTATAAGAAGTTAGCCAAAAAGTAGCTTCGAAAAACGCTTAGGTTAAGTTTCAGAGTTGCTTCTAATGTACCAAAGCTGGACTTAGACATAATTTCACTCTCACAACATTATGGCTGGTTGGAGACAGTCCGAACCACAAGTACCGGGTCCATGGTTCTGGGCGTATACTGGGGGGACGGGGACGACTCCCATTAACCCCTGACTATACCGGGGATACGCTTATCACAATGCCTTACTGGTCTGTGCTGAAGCAGGGCATTCTGGCATCAAAGTAGCTTGACCTTTATTAGTGAGCCTGGTTACCCCCTCTCGGAACCACAGACTTAGAAATCGCCAGCTCATATACAGTGCATAAAATATATTTATATATATACCCTTATACACCATTTAAATAAAAAATATCACAAAATTCTTCTAAGTCCCTCGGGAAGAGTGAAAGACGCGCACGTTCATTTTCAGAGCTCCTAGACCTTCCTATAAGAAGTTAGCCAAAAAGTAGCTTCGAAAAACGCTTAGGTTAAGTTTCAGAGGTACTTCTAATGTACCAAAGCTGGACTTAGACATAATTTCACTCTCACAACATTATGGCTGGTTGGAGACAGTCCGAACCACAAGTACCGGGTCCATGGTTCTGGGCGTATAATGGGGGGACGGGGACGACTCCCATTAACCCCTGACTATACCGGGGATACGCTTATCACAATGCCTTACTGGTCTGTGCTGAAGCAGGGCATTCTGGCATCCAAGTGGCTTGACCTTTATTAGTGAGTCTGGTTACCCCCTCTCGGAACCACAGACTTAGAAATCGCTAGCTCATATACATGCATAAAATAGATTTATATATATACCCTTATACACCATTTTAATAAAAAATATCACAAAATTCTTCTAAGTCCCTCGGGAAGAGTGAAAGACGCGCACGTTCATTTTCAGAGCTCCTAGACCTTCCTATAAGAAGTTAGCCAAAAAGTAGCTTCGAAAAACGCTTAGGTTAAGTCTCAGAGTTGCATCTAATGTACCAAAGCTGGACTTAGACATAATTTCACTCTCACAACATTATGGCTGGTTGGAGACAGTCCGAACCACAAATACCGGGTCCATGGTTCTGGCCATATACTGGGGGGACGGGGACGACTCCCATTAACCCCTGACTATACCGGGGATACGCTTATCACAATGCCTTACTGGTCTGTGCTGAAGCAGGGCATTCTGGCAGCCAAGTGGCTTGACCTTTATTAGTGAGCCTGGTTACCCCCTCTCGGAACCACAGACTTAGAAATCGCCAGCTCATATAAAGTGCATAAAATAAATTTATATATATATACCCTTATACACCATTTTAATAAAAAATATCACAAAATTCTTCTAAGTCCCTCGGGAAGAGTGAAAGACGCGCACGTTCATTTTCAGAGCTCCTAGACCTTCCTATAAGAAGTTAGCCAAAAAGTAGCTTCGAAAAACGCTTAGGTTAAGTTTCAGAGTTGCTTCTAATGTACCGAAGCTGGACTTAGACATAATTTCACTCTCACAACATTATGGCTGGTTGGAGACAGTCCGAACCACAAATACCGGGTCCATGGTTCTGGCCATATACTGGGGGGACGGGGACGACTCCCATTAACCCCTGACTATACCGGGGATACGCTTATCACAATGCCTTACTGGTCTGTGCTGAAGCAGGGCATTCTGGCAGCCAAGTGGCTTGACCTTTATTAGTGAGCCTGGTTACCCCCTCTCGGAACCACAGACTTAGAAATCGCCAGCTCATATAAAGTGCATAAAATAAATTTATATATATATACCCTTATACACCATTTTAATAAAAAATATCACAAAATTCTTCTAAGTCCCTCGGGAAGAGTGAAAGACGCGCACGTTCATTTTCAGAGCTCCTAGACCTTCCTATAAGAAGTTAGCCAAAAAGTAGCTTCGAAAAACGCTTAGGTTAAGTTTCAGAGTTGCTTCTAATGTACCGAAGCTGGACTTAGACATAATTTCACTCTCACAACATTATGGCTGGTTGGAGACAGTCCGAACCACAAATACCGGGTCCATGGTTCTGGCCATATACTGGGGGGACGGGGACGACTCCCATTAACCCCTGACTATACCGGGGATACGCTTATCACAATGCCTTACTGGTCTGTGCTGAAGCAGGGCATTCTGGCAGCCAAGTGGCTTGACCTTTATTAGTGAGCCTGGTTACCCCCTCTCGGAACCACAGACTTAGAAATCGCCAGCTCATATAAAGTGCATAAAATAAATTTATATATATATACCCTTATACACCATTTTAATAAAAAATATCACAAAATTCTTCTAAGTCCCTCGGGAAGAGTGAAAGACGCGCACGTTCATTTTCAGAGCTCCTAGACCTTCCTATAAGAAGTTAGCCAAAAAGTAGCTTCGAAAAACGCTTAGGTTAAGTTTCAGAGTTGCTTCCAATGTACCGAAGCTGGACTTAGACATAATTTCACTCTCACAACATTATGGCTTGTTGGAGACAGTCCAAACCACAAATACCGGGTCCATGGTTCTGGGCGTATACTGGGGGGACGGGGACGACTCCCATTAACCCCTGACTATACCGGGGATACGCTTATCACAATGCCTTTCTGGTCTGTGCTGAAGCAGGGCATTCTGGCAGCCAATTGGCTTGACTTTTATTAGTGAGCCTGGTTACCCCCTCTCGTAACCACAGACTTAGAAATCGCCAGCTCATATACAGTGCATAAAATATATTTATATATATACCCTTATACATCATTTTAATAAAAAATATCACAAAATTCTTCTAAGTCCCTCAGGAAGAGTGAAAGACGCGCACGTTCATTTTCAGTGCTCCTAGACATTCCTATAAGAAGTTAGCCAAAAAGTAGCTTCGAAAAACGCTTAGGTTAAGTTTCAGAGTTGCTTCTAATGTACCAAAGCTGGACTTAGACATAATTTCACTCTCACAACATTATGGCTGGTTGGAGACAGTCCGAACCACAAGTACCGGGTCCATGGTTCTGGGCGTATACTGGGGGGACGGGGACGACTCCCATTAACCCCTGACTATACCGGGGATACGCTTATCACAATGCCTTACTGGTCTGTGCTGAAGCAGGGCATTCTGGCATCAAAGTAGCTTGACCTTTATTAGTGAGCCTGGTTACCCCCTCTCGGAACCACAGACTTAGAAATCGCCAGCTCATATACAGTGCATAAAATATATTTATATATATACCCTTATACACCATTTAAATAAAAAATATCACAAAATTCTTCTAAGTCCCTCGGGAAGAGTGAAAGACGCGCACGTTCATTTTCAGAGCTCCTAGACCTTCCTATAAGAAGTTAGCCAAAAAGTAGCTTCGAAAAACGCTTAGGTTAAGTTTCAGAGTTGCATCTAATGTACCGAAGCTGGACTTAGACATAATTTCACTCTCACAACATTATGGCTGGTTGGAGACAGTCCAAACCACAAATACCGGGTCCATGGTTCTGGGCGTATACTGGGGGGACGGGGACGACTCCCATTAACCCCTGACTATACCGGGGATACGCTTATCACAATGCCTTTCTGGTCTGTGCTGAAGCAGGGCATTCTGGCAGCCAATTGGCTTGACTTTTATTAGTGAGCCTGGTTACCCCCTCTCGGAACCACAGACTTAGAAATCGCCAGCTCATATACAGTGCATAAAATATATTTATATATATCACCTTATACACCATTTTAATAAAAAATATCACAAAATTCTTCTAAGTCCCTCGGGAAGAGTGAAAGACGCGCACGTTCATTTTCAGATCTCCTAGACCTTCCTATAAGAAGTTAGCCAAAAAGTAGCTTCGAAAAACGCTTAGGTAAATTTTCAGAGTTGCATCTAATGTACCGAAGCTGGACTTAGACATAATTTCACTCTCACAACATTATGGCTGGTTGGAGACAGTCCGAACCACAAATACCGGGTCCATGGTTCTGGCCATATACTGGGGGGACGGGGACGACTCCCATTAACCCCTGACTATACCGGGGATATGCTTATCACAATGCCTTACTGGTCTGTGCTGAAGCAGGGCATTCTGGCAGCCAAGTGGCTTGACCTTTATTAGTGAGCCTGGTTACCCCCTCTCGGAACCACAGACTTAGAAATCGCCAGCTCATATACAGTGCATAAAATATATTTATATATATACCCTTATACACCATTTTAATAAAAAATATCACAAAATTCTTCTAAGTCCCTCGGAAAGAGTGAAAGACGCGCACGTTCATTTTCAGAGCTCCTAGACCTTCCTATAAGAAGTTAGCCAAAAAGTAGCTTCGAAAAACGCTTAGGTTAAGTTTCAGAGTTGCATCTAATGTACCGAAGCTGGACTTAGACATAATTTCACTCTCACAACATTATGGCTGGTTGGAGACAGTCCAAACCACAAATACCGGGTCCATGGTTCTGGGCGTATACTGGGGGGACGGGGACGACTCCCATTAACCCCTGACTATACCGGGGATACGCTTATCACAATGCCTTTCTGGTCTGTGCTGAAGCAGGGCATTCTGGCAGCCAATTGGCTTGACTTTTATTAGTGAGCCTGGTTACCCCCTCTCGGAACCACAGACTTAGAAATCGCCAGCTCATATACAGTGCATAAAATATATTTATATATATACCCTTATACACCATTTTAATAAAAAATATCACAAAATTCTTCTAAGTCCCTCGGGAAGAGTGAAAGACGCGCACGTTCATTTTCAGAGCTCCTAGACCTTCCTATAAGAAGTTAGCCAAAAAGTAGCTTCGAAAAACGCTTAGGTAAATTTTCAGAGTTGCATCTAATGTACCGAAGCTGGACTTAGACATAATTTCACTCTCACAACATTATGGCTGGTTGGAGACAGTCCGAACCACAAATACCGGGTCCATGGTTCTGGCCATATACTGGGGGGACGGGGACGACTCCCATTAACCCCTGACTATACCGGGGATACGCTTATCACAATGCCTTACTGGTCTGTGCTGAAGCAGGGCATTCTGGCAGCCAAGTGGCTTGACCTTTATTAGTGAGCCTGGTTACCCCCTCTCGGAACCACAGACTTAGAAATCGCCAGCTCATATACAGTGCATAAAATATATTTATATATATACCCTTATACACCATTTAAATAAAAAATATCACAAAATTCTTCTAAGTCCCTCGGGAAGAGTGAAAGACGCGCACGTTCATTTTCAGAGCTCCTAGACCTTCCTATAAGAAGTTAGCCAAAAAGTAGCTTCGAAAAACGCTTAGGTTAAGTTTCAGAGGTACTTCTAATGTACCAAAGCTGGACTTAGACATAATTTCACTCTCACAACATTATGGCTGGTTGGAGACAGTCCGAACCACAAGTACCGGGTCCATGGTTCTGGGCGTATAATGGGGGGACGGGGACGACTCCCATTAACCCCTGACTATACCGGGGATACGCTTATCACAATGCCTTACTGGTCTGTGCTGAAGCAGGGCATTCTGGCATCCAAGTGGCTTGACCTTTATTAGTGAGTCTGGTTACCCCCTCTCGGAACCACAGACTTAGAAATCGCCAGCTCATATACATGCATAAAATAGATTTATATATATACCCTTATACACCATTTTAATAAAAAATATCACAAAATTCTTCTACGTCCCTCGGGAAGAGTGAAAGACGCGCACGTTCATTTTCAGAGCTCCTAGACCTTCCTATAATAAGTTAGCCAAAAAGTAGCTTCGAAAAACGCTTAGGTTAAGTTTCAGAGTTGCATCTAATGTACCGAAGCTGGACTTAGACATAATTTCACTCTTACAACATTATGGCTGGTTGGAGACAGTCCGAACCACAAATACCGGGTCCATGGTTCTGGCCATATACTGGGGGGACGGGAACGACTCCCATTAACCCCTGACTATACCGGGGATACGCTTATCACAATGCCTTTCTGGTCTGTGCTGAAGCAGGGCATTCTGGCAGCCAATTGGCTTGACTTTTATTAGTGAGCCTGGTTACCCCCTCTCGTAACCACAGACTTAGAAATCGCCAGCTCATATACAGTGCATAAAATATATTTATATATATACCCTTATACATCATTTTAATAAAAAATATCACAAAATTCTTCTAAGTCCCTCAGGAAGAGTGAAAGACGCGCACGTTCATTTTCAGTGCTCCTAGACATTCCTATAAGAAGTTAGCCAAAAAGTAGCTTCGAAAAACGCTTAGGTTAAGTTTCAGAGTTGCTTCTAATGTACCAAAGCTGGACTTAGACATAATTTCACTCTCACAACATTATGGCTGGTTGGAGACAGTCCGAACCACAAGTACCGGGTCCATGGTTCTGGGCGTATACTGGGGGGACGGGGACGACTCCCATTAACCCCTGACTATACCGGGGATACGCTTATCACAATGCCTTACTGGTCTGTGCTGAAGCAGGGCATTCTGGCATCAAAGTAGCTTGACCTTTATTAGTGAGCCTGGTTACCCCCTCTCGGAACCACAGACTTAGAAATCGCCAGCTCATATACAGTGCATAAAATATATTTATATATATACCCTTATACACCATTTAAATAAAAAATATCACAAAATTCTTCTAAGTCCCTCGGGAAGAGTGAAAGACGCGCACGTTCATTTTCAGAGCTCCTAGACCTTCCTATAAGAAGTTAGCCAAAAAGTAGCTTCGAAAAACGCTTAGGTTAAGTTTCAGAGTTGCATCTAATGTACCGAAGCTGGACTTAGACATAATTTCACTCTCACAACATTATGGCTGGTTGGAGACAGTCCAAACCACAAATACCGGGTCCATGGTTCTGGGCGTATACTGGGGGGACGGGGACGACTCCCATTAACCCCTGACTATACCGGGGATACGCTTATCACAATGCCTTTCTGGTCTGTGCTGAAGCAGGGCATTCTGGCAGCCAATTGGCTTGACTTTTATTAGTGAGCCTGGTTACCCCCTCTCGGAACCACAGACTTAGAAATCGCCAGCTCATATACAGTGCATAAAATATATTTATATATATCACCTTATACACCATTTTAATAAAAAATATCACAAAATTCTTCTAAGTCCCTCGGGAAGAGTGAAAGACGCGCACGTTCATTTTCAGATCTCCTAGACCTTCCTATAAGAAGTTAGCCAAAAAGTAGCTTCGAAAAACGCTTAGGTAAATTTTCAGAGTTGCATCTAATGTACCGAAGCTGGACTTAGACATAATTTCACTCTCACAACATTATGGCTGGTTGGAGACAGTCCGAACCACAAATACCGGGTCCATGGTTCTGGCCATATACTGGGGGGACGGGGACGACTCCCATTAACCCCTGACTATACCGGGGATATGCTTATCACAATGCCTTACTGGTCTGTGCTGAAGCAGGGCATTCTGGCAGCCAAGTGGCTTGACCTTTATTAGTGAGCCTGGTTACCCCCTCTCGGAACCACAGACTTAGAAATCGCCAGCTCATATACAGTGCATAAAATATATTTATATATATACCCTTATACACCATTTTAATAAAAAATATCACAAAATTCTTCTAAGTCCCTCGGAAAGAGTGAAAGACGCGCACGTTCATTTTCAGAGCTCCTAGACCTTCCTATAAGAAGTTAGCCAAAAAGTAGCTTCGAAAAACGCTTAGGTTAAGTTTCAGAGTTGCATCTAATGTACCGAAGCTGGACTTAGACATAATTTCACTCTCACAACATTATGGCTGGTTGGAGACAGTCCAAACCACAAATACCGGGTCCATGGTTCTGGGCGTATACTGGGGGGACGGGGACGACTCCCATTAACCCCTGACTATACCGGGGATACGCTTATCACAATGCCTTTCTGGTCTGTGCTGAAGCAGGGCATTCTGGCAGCCAATTGGCTTGACTTTTATTAGTGAGCCTGGTTACCCCCTCTCGGAACCACAGACTTAGAAATCGCCAGCTCATATACAGTGCATAAAATATATTTATATATATACCCTTATACACCATTTTAATAAAAAATATCACAAAATTCTTCTAAGTCCCTCGGGAAGAGTGAAAGACGCGCACGTTCATTTTCAGAGCTCCTAGACCTTCCTATAAGAAGTTAGCCAAAAAGTAGCTTCGAAAAACGCTTAGGTAAATTTTCAGAGTTGCATCTAATGTACCGAAGCTGGACTTAGACATAATTTCACTCTCACAACATTATGGCTGGTTGGAGACAGTCCGAACCACAAATACCGGGTCCATGGTTCTGGCCATATACTGGGGGGACGGGGACGACTCCCATTAACCCCTGACTATACCGGGGATACGCTTATCACAATGCCTTACTGGTCTGTGCTGAAGCAGGGCATTCTGGCAGCCAAGTGGCTTGACCTTTATTAGTGAGCCTGGTTACCCCCTCTCGGAACCACAGACTTAGAAATCGCCAGCTCATATACAGTGCATAAAATATATTTATATATATACCCTTATACACCATTTAAATAAAAAATATCACAAAATTCTTCTAAGTCCCTCGGGAAGAGTGAAAGACGCGCACGTTCATTTTCAGAGCTCCTAGACCTTCCTATAAGAAGTTAGCCAAAAAGTAGCTTCGAAAAACGCTTAGGTTAAGTTTCAGAGGTACTTCTAATGTACCAAAGCTGGACTTAGACATAATTTCACTCTCACAACATTATGGCTGGTTGGAGACAGTCCGAACCACAAGTACCGGGTCCATGGTTCTGGGCGTATAATGGGGGGACGGGGACGACTCCCATTAACCCCTGACTATACCGGGGATACGCTTATCACAATGCCTTACTGGTCTGTGCTGAAGCAGGGCATTCTGGCATCCAAGTGGCTTGACCTTTATTAGTGAGTCTGGTTACCCCCTCTCGGAACCACAGACTTAGAAATCGCCAGCTCATATACATGCATAAAATAGATTTATATATATACCCTTATACACCATTTTAATAAAAAATATCACAAAATTCTTCTACGTCCCTCGGGAAGAGTGAAAGACGCGCACGTTCATTTTCAGAGCTCCTAGACCTTCCTATAATAAGTTAGCCAAAAAGTAGCTTCGAAAAACGCTTAGGTTAAGTTTCAGAGTTGCATCTAATGTACCGAAGCTGGACTTAGACATAATTTCACTCTTACAACATTATGGCTGGTTGGAGACAGTCCGAACCACAAATACCGGGTCCATGGTTCTGGCCATATACTGGGGGGACGGGAACGACTCCCATTAACCCCTGACTATACCGGGGATACGCTTATCACAATGCCTTTCTGGTCTGTGCTGAAGCAGGGCATTCTGGCAGCCAATTGGCTTGACTTTTATTAGTGAGCCTGGTTACCCCCTCTCGTAACCACAGACTTAGAAATCGCCAGCTCATATACAGTGCATAAAATATATTTATATATATACCCTTATACATCATTTTAATAAAAAATATCACAAAATTCTTCTAAGTCCCTCAGGAAGAGTGAAAGACGCGCACGTTCATTTTCAGTGCTCCTAGACATTCCTATAAGAAGTTAGCCAAAAAGTAGCTTCGAAAAACGCTTAGGTTAAGTTTCAGAGTTGCTTCTAATGTACCAAAGCTGGACTTAGACATAATTTCACTCTCACAACATTATGGCTGGTTGGAGACAGTCCGAACCACAAGTACCGGGTCCATGGTTCTGGGCGTATACTGGGGGGACGGGGACGACTCCCATTAACCCCTGACTATACCGGGGATACGCTTATCACAATGCCTTACTGGTCTGTGCTGAAGCAGGGCATTCTGGCATCAAAGTAGCTTGACCTTTATTAGTGAGCCTGGTTACCCCCTCTCGGAACCACAGACTTAGAAATCGCCAGCTCATATACAGTGCATAAAATATATTTATATATATACCCTTATACACCATTTAAATAAAAAATATCACAAAATTCTTCTAAGTCCCTCGGGAAGAGTGAAAGACGCGAACGTTCATTTTCAGAGCTCCTAGACCTTCCTATAAGAAGTTAGCCAAAAAGTAGCTTCGAAAAACGCTTAGGTTAAGTTTCAGAGGTACTTCTAATGTACCAAAGCTGGACTTAGACATAATTTCACTCTCACAACATTATGGCTGGTTGGAGACAGTCCGAACCACAAGTACCGGGTCCATGGTTCTGGGCGTATAATGGGGGGACGGGGACGACTCCCATTAACCCCTGACTATACCGGGGATACGCTTATCACAATGCCTTACTGGTCTGTGCTGAAGCAGGGCATTCTGGCATCCAAGTGGCTTGACCTTTATTAGTTTGTCTGGTTACCCCCTCTCGGAACCACAGACTTAGAAATCGCCAGCTCATATACATGCATAAAATAGATTTATATATATACCCTTATACACCATTTTAATAAAAAATATCACAAAATTCTTCTAAGTCCCTCGGGAAGAGTGAAAGACGCGCACGTTCATTTTCAGAGCTCCTAGACCTTCCTATAAGAAGTTAGCCAAAAAGTAGCTTCGAAAAACGCTTAGGTTAAGTTTCAGAGTTGCATCTAATGTACCGAAGCTGGACTTAGACATAATTTCACTCTCACAACATTATGGCTGGTTGGAGACAGTCCAAACCACAAATACCGGGTCCATGGTTCTGGGCGTATACTGGGGGGACGGGGACGACTCCCATTAACCCCTGACTATACCGGGGATACGCTTATCACAATGCCTTTCTGGTCTGTGCTGAAGCAGGGCATTCTGGCAGCCAATTGGCTTGACTTTTATTAGTGAGCCTGGTTACCCCCTCTCGGAACCACAGACTTAGAAATCGCCAGCTCATATACAGTGCATAAAATATATTTATATATATCACCTTATACACCATTTTAATAAAAAATATCACAAAATTCTTCTAAGTCCCTCGGGAAGAGTGAAAGACGCGCACGTTCATTTTCAGAGCTCCTAGACCTTCCTATAAGAAGTTAGCCAAAAAGTAGCTTCGAAAAACGCTTAGGTAAATTTTCAGAGTTGCATCTAATGTACCGAAGCTGGACTTAGACATAATTTCACTCTCACTACATTATGGCTGGTTGGAGACAGTCCGAACCACAAATACCGGGTCCATGGTTCTGGGCGTATACTGGGGGGACGGGGACGACTCCCATTAACCCCTGACTATACCGGGGATACGCTTATCACAATGCCTTTCTGGTCTGTGCTGAAGCAGGGCATTCTGGCAGCCAATTGGCTTGACTTTTATTAGTGAGCCTGGTTACCCCCTCTCGTAACCACAGACTTAGAAATCGCCAGCTCATATACAGTGCATAAAATATATTTATATATATACCCTTATACATCATTTTAATAAAAAATATCACAAAATTCTTCTAAGTCCCTCAGGAAGAGTGAAAGACGCGCACGTTCATTTTCAGTGCTCCTAGACATTCCTATAAGAAGTTAGCCAAAAAGTAGCTTCGAAAAACGCTTAGGTTAAGTTTCAGAGTTGCTTCTAATGTACCAAAGCTGGACTTAGACATAATTTCACTCTCACAACATTATGGCTGGTTGGAGACAGTCCGAACCACAAGTACCGGGTCCATGGTTCTGGGCGTATACTGGGGGGACGGGGACGACTCCCATTAACCCCTGACTATACCGGGGATACGCTTATCACAATGCCTTACTGGTCTGTGCTGAAGCAGGGCATTCTGGCATCAAAGTAGCTTGACCTTTATTAGTGAGCCTGGTTACCCCCTCTCGGAACCACAGACTTAGAAATCGCCAGCTCATATACAGTGCATAAAATATATTTATATATATACCCTTATACACCATTTAAATAAAAAATATCACAAAATTCTTCTAAGTCCCTCGGGAAGAGTGAAAGACGCGCACGTTCATTTTCAGAGCTCCTAGACCTTCCTATAAGAAGTTAGCCAAAAAGTAGCTTCGAAAAACGCTTAGGTTAAGTTTCAGAGTTGCATCTAATGTACCGAAGCTGGACTTAGACATAATTTCACTCTCACAACATTATGGCTGGTTGGAGACAGTCCAAACCACAAATACCGGGTCCATGGTTCTGGGCGTATACTGGGGGGACGGGGACGACTCCCATTAACCCCTGACTATACCGGGGATACGCTTATCACAATGCCTTTCTGGTCTGTGCTGAAGCAGGGCATTCTGGCAGCCAATTGGCTTGACTTTTATTAGTGAGCCTGGTTACCCCCTCTCGTAACCACAGACTTAGAAATCGCCAGCTCATATACAGTGCATAAAATATATTTATATATATACCCTTATACATCATTTTAATAAAAAATATCACAAAATTCTTCTAAGTCCCTCAGGAAGAGTGAAAGACGCGCACGTTCATTTTCAGTGCTCCTAGACATTCCTATAAGAAGTTAGCCAAAAAGTAGCTTCGAAAAACGCTTAGGTTAAGTTTCAGAGTTGCTTCTAATGTACCAAAGCTGGACTTAGACATAATTTCACTCTCACAACATTATGGCTGGTTGGAGACAGTCCGAACCACAAGTACCGGGTCCATGGTTCTGGGCGTATACTGGGGGGACGGGGACGACTCCCATTAACCCCTGACTATACCGGGGATACGCTTATCACAATGCCTTACTGGTCTGTGCTGAAGCAGGGCATTCTGGCATCAAAGTAGCTTGACCTTTATTAGTGAGCCTGGTTACCCCCTCTCGGAACCACAGACTTAGAAATCGCCAGCTCATATACAGTGCATAAAATATATTTATATATATACCCTTATACACCATTTAAATAAAAAATATCACAAAATTCTTCTAAGTCCCTCGGGAAGAGTGAAAGACGCGAACGTTCATTTTCAGAGCTCCTAGACCTTCCTATAAGAAGTTAGCCAAAAAGTAGCTTCGAAAAACGCTTAGGTTAAGTTTCAGAGGTACTTCTAATGTACCAAAGCTGGACTTAGACATAATTTCACTCTCACAACATTATGGCTGGTTGGAGACAGTCCGAACCACAAGTACCGGGTCCATGGTTCTGGGCGTATAATGGGGGGACGGGGACGACTCCCATTAACCCCTGACTATACCGGGGATACGCTTATCACAATGCCTTACTGGTCTGTGCTGAAGCAGGGCATTCTGGCATCCAAGTGGCTTGACCTTTATTAGTGAGTCTGGTTACCCCCTCTCGGAACCACAGACTTAGAAATCGCCAGCTCATATACATGCATAAAATAGATTTATATATATACCCTTATACACCATTTTAATAAAAAATATCACAAAATTCTTCTAAGTCCCTCGGGAAGAGTGAAAGACGCGCACGTTCATTTTCAGAGCTCCTAGACCTTCCTATAAGAAGTTAGCCAAAAAGTAGCTTCGAAAAACGCTTAGGTTAAGTTTCAGAGTTGCATCTAATGTACCGAAGCTGGACTTAGACATAATTTCACTCTCACAACATTATGGCTGGTTGGAGACAGTCCAAACCACAAATACCGGGTCCATGGTTCTGGGCGTATACTGGGGGGACGGGGACGACTCCCATTAACCCCTGACTATACCGGGGATACGCTTATCACAATGCCTTTCTGGTCTGTGCTGAAGCAGGGCATTCTGGCAGCCAATTGGCTTGACTTTTATTAGTGAGCCTGGTTACCCCCTCTCGGAACCACAGACTTAGAAATCGCCAGCTCATATACAGTGCATAAAATATATTTATATATATCACCTTATACACCATTTTAATAAAAAATATCACAAAATTCTTCTAAGTCCCTCGGGAAGAGTGAAAGACGCGCACGTTCATTTTCAGAGCTCCTAGACCTTCCTATAAGAAGTTAGCCAAAAAGTAGCTTCGAAAAACGCTTAGGTAAATTTTCAGAGTTGCATCTAATGTACCGAAGCTGGACTTAGACATAATTTCACTCTCACTACATTATGGCTGGTTGGAGACAGTCCGAACCACAAATACCGGGTCCATGGTTCTGGGCGTATACTGGGGGGACGGGGACGACTCCCATTAACCCCTGACTATACCGGGGATACGCTTATCACAATGCCTTTCTGGTCTGTGCTGAAGCAGGGCATTCTGGCAGCCAATTGGCTTGACTTTTATTAGTGAGCCTGGTTACCCCCTCTCGTAACCACAGACTTAGAAATCGCCAGCTCATATACAGTGCATAAAATATATTTATATATATACCCTTATACATCATTTTAATAAAAAATATCACAAAATTCTTCTAAGTCCCTCAGGAAGAGTGAAAGACGCGCACGTTCATTTTCAGTGCTCCTAGACATTCCTATAAGAAGTTAGCCAAAAAGTAGCTTCGAAAAACGCTTAGGTTAAGTTTCAGAGTTGCTTCTAATGTACCAAAGCTGGACTTAGACATAATTTCACTCTCACAACATTATGGCTGGTTGGAGACAGTCCGAACCACAAGTACCGGGTCCATGGTTCTGGGCGTATACTGGGGGGACGGGGACGACTCCCATTAACCCCTGACTATACCGGGGATACGCTTATCACAATGCCTTACTGGTCTGTGCTGAAGCAGGGCATTCTGGCATCAAAGTAGCTTGACCTTTATTAGTGAGCCTGGTTACCCCCTCTCGGAACCACAGACTTAGAAATCGCCAGCTCATATACAGTGCATAAAATATATTTATATATATACCCTTATACACCATTTAAATAAAAAATATCACAAAATTCTTCTAAGTCCCTCGGGAAGAGTGAAAGACGCGCACGTTCATTTTCAGAGCTCCTAGACCTTCCTATAAGAAGTTAGCCAAAAAGTAGCTTCGAAAAACGCTTAGGTTAAGTTTCAGAGTTGCATCTAATGTACCGAAGCTGGACTTAGACATAATTTCACTCTCACAACATTATGGCTGGTTGGAGACAGTCCAAACCACAAATACCGGGTCCATGGTTCTGGGCGTATACTGGGGGGACGGGGACGACTCCCATTAACCCCTGACTATACCGGGGATACGCTTATCACAATGCCTTTCTGGTCTGTGCTGAAGCAGGGCATTCTGGCAGCCAATTGGCTTGACTTTTATTAGTGAGCCTGGTTACCCCCTCTCGGAACCACAGACTTAGAAATCGCCAGCTCATATACAGTGCATAAAATATATTTATATATATCACCTTATACACCATTTTAATAAAAAATATCACAAAATTCTTCTAAGTCCCTCGGGAAGAGTGAAAGACGCGCACGTTCATTTTCAGAGCTCCTAGACCTTCCTATAAGAAGTTAGCCAAAAAGTAGCTTCGAAAAACGCTTAGGTAAATTTTCAGAGTTGCATCTAATGTACCGAAGCTGGACTTAGACATAATTTCACTCTCACAACATTATGGCTGGTTGGAGACAGTCCGAACCACAAATACCGGGTCCATGGTTCTGGCCATATACTGGGGGGACGGGGACGACTCCCATTAACCCCTGACTATACCGGGGATATGCTTATCACAATGCCTTACTGGTCTGTGCTGAAGCAGGGCATTCTGGCAGCCAAGTGGCTTGACCTTTATTAGTGAGCCTGGTTACCCCCTCTCGGAACCACAGACTTAGAAATCGCCAGCTCATATACAGTGCATAAAATATATTTATATATATACCCTTATACACCATTTTAATAAAAAATATCACAAAATTCTTCTAAGTCCCTCGGGAAGAGTGAAAGACGCGCACGTTCATTTTCAGAGCTCCTAGACCTTCCTATAAGAAGTTAGCCAAAAAGTAGCTTCGAAAAACGCTTAGGTTAAGTTTCAGAGTTGCATCTAATGTACCGAAGCTGGACTTAGACATAATTTCACTCTCACAACATTATGGCTGGTTGGAGACAGTCCGAACCACAAATACCGGGTCCATGGTTCTGGCCATATACTGGGGGGACGGGGACGACTCCCATTAACCTCTGACTATACCGGGGATACGCTTATCACAATGCCTTTCTGGTCTGTGCTGAAGCAGGGCATTCTGGCAGCCAATTGGCTTGACTTTTATTAGTGAGCCTGGTTACCCCCTCTCGGAACCACAGACTTAGAAATCGCCAGCTCATATACAGTGCATAAAATATATTTATATATATACCCTTATACACCATTTTAATAAAAAATATCACAAAATTCTTCTAAGTCCCTCGGGAAGAGTGAAAGACGCGCACGTTCATTTTCAGAGCTCCTAGACCTTCCTATAAGAAGTTAGCCAAAAAGTAGCTTCGAAAAACGCTTAGGTAAATTTTCAGAGTTGCATCTAATGTACCGAAGCTGGACTTAGACATAATTTCACTCTCACAACATTATGCTGGTTGGAGACAGTCCGAACCACAAATACCGGGTCCATGGTTCTGGCCATATACTGGGGGGACGGGGACGACTCCCATTAACCCCTGACTATACCGGGGATACGCTTATCACAATGCCTTACTGGTCTGTGCTGAAGCAGGGCATTCTGGCAGCCAAGTGGCTTGACCTTTATTAGTGAGCCTGGTTACCCCCTCTCGGAACCACAGACTTAGAAATCGCCAGCTCATATACAGTGCATAAAATATATTTATATATATACCCTTATACACCATTTTAATAAAAAATATCACAAAATTCTTCTAAGTCCCTCGGGAAGAGTGAAAGACGCGCACGTTCATTTTCAGAGCTCCTAGACCTTCCTATAAGAAGTTAGCCAAAAAGTAGCTTCGAAAAACGCTTAGGTTAAGTTTCAGAGTTGCTTCTAATGTACCAAAGCTGGACTTAGACATAATTTCACTCTCACAACATTATGGCTGGTTGGAGACAGTCCGAACCACAAGTACCGGGTCCATGGTTCTGGGCGTATACTGGGGGGACGGGGACGACTCCCATTAACCCCTGACTATACCGGGGATACGCTTATCACAATGCCTTACTGGTCTGTGCTGAAGCAGGGCATTCTGGCATCAAAGTAGCTTGACCTTTATTAGTGAGCCTGGTTACCCCCTCTCGGAACCATAGACTTAGAAATCGCCAGCTCATATACAGTGCATAAAATATATTTATATATATACCCTTATACACCATTTAAATAAAAAATATCACAAAATTCTTCTAAGTCCCTCGGGAAGAGTGAAAGACGCGCACGTTCATTTTCAGAGCTCCTAGACCTTCCTATAAGAAGTTAGCCAAAAAGTAGCTTCGAAAAACGCTTAGGTTAAGTTTCAGAGGTACTTCTAATGTACCAAAGCTGGACTTAGACATAATTTCACTCTCACAACATTATGGCTGGTTGGAGACAGTCCGAACCACAAGTACCGGGTCCATGGTTCTGGGCGTATAATGGGGGGACGGGGACGACTCCCATTAACCCCTGACTATACCGGGGATACGCTTATCACTATGCCTTACTGGTCTGTGCTGAAGCAGGGCATTCTGGCATCCAAGTGGCTTGACCTTTATTAGTGAGTCTGGTTACCCCCTCTCGGAACCACAGACTTAGAAATCGCCAGCTCATATACATGCATAAAATAGATTTATATATATACCCTTATACACCATTTTAATAAAAAATATCACAAAATTCTTCTACGTCCCTCGGGAAGAGTGAAAGACGCGCACGTTCATTTTCAGAGCTCCTAGACCTTCCTATAATAAGTTAGCCAAAAAGTAGCTTCGAAAAACGCTTAGGTTAAGTTTCAGAGTTGCATCTAATGTACCGAAGCTGGACTTAGACATAATTTCACTCTTACAACATTATGGCTGGTTGGAGACAGTCCGAACCACAAATACCGGGTCCATGGTTCTGGCCATATACTGGGGGGACGGGAACGACTCCCATTAACCCCTGACTATACCGGGGATACGCTTATCACAATGCCTTTCTGGTCTGTGCTGAAGCAGGGCATTCTGGCAGCCAATTGGCTTGACTTTTATTAGTGAGCCTGGTTACCCCCTCTCGTAACCACAGACTTAGAAATCGCCAGCTCATATACAGTGCATAAAATATATTTATATATATACCCTTATACATCATTTTAATAAAAAATATCACAAAATTCTTCTAAGTCCCTCAGGAAGAGTGAAAGACGCGCACGTTCATTTTCAGTGCTCCTAGACATTCCTATAAGAAGTTAGCCAAAAAGTAGCTTCGAAAAACGCTTAGGTTAAGTTTCAGAGTTGCTTCTAATGTACCAAAGCTGGACTTAGACATAATTTCACTCTCACAACATTATGGCTGGTTGGAGACAGTCCGAACCACAAGTACCGGGTCCATGGTTCTGGGCGTATACTGGGGGGACGGGGACGACTCCCATTAACCCCTGACTATACCGGGGATACGCTTATCACAATGCCTTACTGGTCTGTGCTGAAGCAGGGCATTCTGGCATCAAAGTAGCTTGACCTTTATTAGTGAGCCTGGTTACCCCCTCTCGGAACCACAGACTTAGAAATCGCCAGCTCATATACAGTGCATAAAATATATTTATATATATACCCTTATACACCATTTAAATAAAAAATATCACAAAATTCTTCTAAGTCCCTCGGGAAGAGTGAAAGACGCGCACGTTCATTTTCAGAGCTCCTAGACCTTCCTATAAGAAGTTAGCCAAAAAGTAGCTTCGAAAAACGCTTAGGTTAAGTTTCAGAGGTACTTCTAATGTACCAAAGCTGGACTTAGACATAATTTCACTCTCACAACATTATGGCTGGTTGGAGACAGTCCGAACCACAAGTACCGGGTCCATGGTTCTGGGCGTATAATGGGGGGACGGGGACGACTCCCATTAACCCCTGGCTATACCGGGGATACGCTTATCACAATGCCTTACTGGTCTGTGCTGAAGCAGGGCATTCTGGCATCCAAGTGGCTTGACCTTTATTAGTGAGTCTGGTTACCCCCTCTCGGAACCACAGACTTAGAAATCGCTAGCTCATATACATGCATAAAATAGATTTATATATATACCCTTATACACCATTTTAATAAAAAATATCACAAAATTCTTCTAAGTCCCTCGGGAAGAGTGAAAGACGCGCACGTTCATTTTCAGAGCTCCTAGACCTTCCTATAAGAAGTTAGCCAAAAAGTAGCTTCGAAAAACGCTTAGGTTAAGTCTCAGAGTTGCATCTAATGTACCAAAGCTGGACTTAGACATAATTTCACTCTCACAACATTATGGCTGGTTGGAGACAGTCCGAACCACAAATACCGGGTCCATGGTTCTGGCCATATACTGGGGGGACGGGGACGACTCCCATTAACCCCTGACTATACCGGGGATACGCTTATCACAATGCCTTACTGGTCTGTGCTGAAGCAGGGCATTCTGGCAGCCAAGTGGCTTGACCTTTATTAGTGAGCCTGGTTACCCCCTCTCGGAACCACAGACTTAGAAATCGCCAGCTCATATAAAGTGCATAAAATAAATTTATATATATATACCCTTATACACCATTTTAATAAAAAATATCACAAAATTCTTCTAAGTCCCTCGGGAAGAGTGAAAGACGCGCACGTTCATTTTCAGAGCTCCTAGACCTTCCTATAAGAAGTTAGCCAAAAAGTAGCTTCGAAAAACGCTTAGGTTAAGTTTCAGAGTTGCTTCTAATGTACCGAAGCTGGACTTAGACATAATTTCACTCTCACAACATTATGGCTGGTTGGAGACAGTCCGAACCACAAATACCGGGTCCATGGTTCTGGCCATATACTGGGGGGACGGGGACGACTCCCATTAACCCCTGACTATACCGGGGATACGCTTATCACAATGCCTTACTGGTCTGTGCTGAAGCAGGGCATTCTGGCAGCCAAGTGGCTTGACCTTTATTAGTGAGCCTGGTTACCCCCTCTCGGAACCACAGACTTAGAAATCGCCAGCTCATATAAAGTGCATAAAATAAATTTATATATATATACCCTTATACACCATTTTAATAAAAAATATCACAAAATTCTTCTAAGTCCCTCGGGAAGAGTGAAAGACGCGCACGTTCATTTTCAGAGCTCCTAGACCTTCCTATAAGAAGTTAGCCAAAAAGTAGCTTCGAAAAACGCTTAGGTTAAGTTTCAGAGTTGCTTCTAATGTACCGAAGCTGGACTTAGACATAATTTCACTCTCACAACATTATGGCTGGTTGGAGACAGTCCGAACCACAAATACCGGGTCCATGGTTCTGGCCATATACTGGGGGGACGGGGACGACTCCCATTAACCCCTGACTATACCGGGGATACGCTTATCACAATGCCTTACTGGTCTGTGCTGAAGCAGGGCATTCTGGCAGCCAAGTGGCTTGACCTTTATTAGTGAGCCTGGTTACCCCCTCTCGGAACCACAGACTTAGAAATCGCCAGCTCATATAAAGTGCATAAAATAAATTTATATATATATACCCTTATACACCATTTTAATAAAAAATATCACAAAATTCTTCTAAGTCCCTCGGGAAGAGTGAAAGACGCGCACGTTCATTTTCAGAGCTCCTAGACCTTCCTATAAGAAGTTAGCCAAAAAGTAGCTTCGAAAAACGCTTAGGTTAAGTTTCAGAGTTGCTTCCAATGTACCGAAGCTGGACTTAGACATAATTTCACTCTCACAACATTATGGCTTGTTGGAGACAGTCCAAACCACAAATACCGGGTCCATGGTTCTGGGCGTATACTGGGGGGACGGGAACGACTCCCATTAACCCCTGACTATACCGGGGATACGCTTATCACAATGCCTTTCTGGTCTGTGCTGAAGCAGGGCATTCTGGCAGCCAATTGGCTTGACTTTTATTAGTGAGCCTGGTTACCCCCTCTCGTAACCACAGACTTAGAAATCGCCAGCTCATATACAGTGCATAAAATATATTTATATATATACCCTTATACATCATTTTAATAAAAAATATCACAAAATTCTTCTAAGTCCCTCAGGAAGAGTGAAAGACGCGCACGTTCATTTTCAGTGCTCCTAGACATTCCTATAAGAAGTTAGCCAAAAAGTAGCTTCGAAAAACGCTTAGGTTAAGTTTCAGAGTTGCTTCTAATGTACCAAAGCTGGACTTAGACATAATTTCACTCTCACAACATTATGGCTGGTTGGAGACAGTCCGAACCACAAGTACCGGGTCCATGGTTCTGGGCGTATACTGGGGGGACGGGGACGACTCCCATTAACCCCTGACTATACCGGGGATACGCTTATCACAATGCCTTACTGGTCTGTGCTGAAGCAGGGCATTCTGGCATCAAAGTAGCTTGACCTTTATTAGTGAGCCTGGTTACCCCCTCTCGGAACCACAGACTTAGAAATCGCCAGCTCATATACAGTGCATAAAATATATTTATATATATACCCTTATACACCATTTAAATAAAAAATATCACAAAATTCTTCTAAGTCCCTCGGGAAGAGTGAAAGACGCGCACGTTCATTTTCAGAGCTCCTAGACCTTCCTATAAGAAGTTAGCCAAAAAGTAGCTTCGAAAAACGCTTAGGTTAAGTTTCAGAGGTACTTCTAATGTACCAAAGCTGGACTTAGACATAATTTCACTCTCACAACATTATGGCTGGTTGGAGACAGTCCGAACCACAAGTACCGGGTCCATGGTTCTGGGCGTATAATGGGGGGACGGGGACGACTCCCATTAACCCCTGGCTATACCGGGGATACGCTTATCACAATGCCTTACTGGTCTGTGCTGAAGCAGGGCATTCTGGCATCCAAGTGGCTTGACCTTTATTAGTGAGTCTGGTTACCCCCTCTCGGAACCACAGACTTAGAAATCGCTAGCTCATATACATGCATAAAATAGATTTATATATATACCCTTATACACCATTTTAATAAAAAATATCACAAAATTCTTCTAAGTCCCTCGGGAAGAGTGAAAGACGCGCACGTTCATTTTCAGAGCTCCTAGACCTTCCTATAAGAAGTTAGCCAAAAAGTAGCTTCGAAAAACGCTTAGGTTAAGTCTCAGAGTTGCATCTAATGTACCAAAGCTGGACTTAGACATAATTTCACTCTCACAACATTATGGCTGGTTGGAGACAGTCCGAACCACAAATACCGGGTCCATGGTTCTGGCCATATACTGGGGGGACGGGGACGACTCCCATTAACCCCTGACTATACCGGGGATACGCTTATCACAATGCCTTACTGGTCTGTGCTGAAGCAGGGCATTCTGGCAGCCAAGTGGCTTGACCTTTATTAGTGAGCCTGGTTACCCCCTCTCGGAACCACAGACTTAGAAATCGCCAGCTCATATAAAGTGCATAAAATAAATTTATATATATATACCCTTATACACCATTTTAATAAAAAATATCACAAAATTCTTCTAAGTCCCTCGGGAAGAGTGAAAGACGCGCACGTTCATTTTCAGAGCTCCTAGACCTTCCTATAAGAAGTTAGCCAAAAAGTAGCTTCGAAAAACGCTTAGGTTAAGTTTCAGAGTTGCTTCTAATGTACCGAAGCTGGACTTAGACATAATTTCACTCTCACAACATTATGGCTGGTTGGAGACAGTCCGAACCACAAATACCGGGTCCATGGTTCTGGCCATATACTGGGGGGACGGGGACGACTCCCATTAACCCCTGACTATACCGGGGATACGCTTATCACAATGCCTTACTGGTCTGTGCTGAAGCAGGGCATTCTGGCAGCCAAGTGGCTTGACCTTTATTAGTGAGCCTGGTTACCCCCTCTCGGAACCACAGACTTAGAAATCGCCAGCTCATATAAAGTGCATAAAATAAATTTATATATATATACCCTTATACACCATTTTAATAAAAAATATCACAAAATTCTTCTAAGTCCCTCGGGAAGAGTGAAAGACGCGCACGTTCATTTTCAGAGCTCCTAGACCTTCCTATAAGAAGTTAGCCAAAAAGTAGCTTCGAAAAACGCTTAGGTTAAGTTTCAGAGTTGCTTCTAATGTACCGAAGCTGGACTTAGACATAATTTCACTCTCACAACATTATGGCTGGTTGGAGACAGTCCGAACCACAAATACCGGGTCCATGGTTCTGGCCATATACTGGGGGGACGGGGACGACTCCCATTAACCCCTGACTATACCGGGGATACGCTTATCACAATGCCTTACTGGTCTGTGCTGAAGCAGGGCATTCTGGCAGCCAAGTGGCTTGACCTTTATTAGTGAGCCTGGTTACCCCCTCTCGGAACCACAGACTTAGAAATCGCCAGCTCATATAAAGTGCATAAAATAAATTTATATATATATACCCTTATACACCATTTTAATAAAAAATATCACAAAATTCTTCTAAGTCCCTCGGGAAGAGTGAAAGACGCGCACGTTCATTTTCAGAGCTCCTAGACCTTCCTATAAGAAGTTAGCCAAAAAGTAGCTTCGAAAAACGCTTAGGTTAAGTTTCAGAGTTGCTTCCAATGTACCGAAGCTGGACTTAGACATAATTTCACTCTCACAACATTATGGCTTGTTGGAGACAGTCCAAACCACAAATACCGGGTCCATGGTTCTGGGCGTATACTGGGGGGACGGGGACGACTCCCATTAACCCCTGACTATACCGGGGATACGCTTATCACAATGCCTTTCTGGTCTGTGCTGAAGCAGGGCATTCTGGCAGCCAATTGGCTTGACTTTTATTAGTGAGCCTGGTTACCCCCTCTCGTAACCACAGACTTAGAAATCGCCAGCTCATATACAGTGCATAAAATATATTTATATATATACCCTTATACATCATTTTAATAAAAAATATCACAAAATTCTTCTAAGTCCCTCAGGAAGAGTGAAAGACGCGCACGTTCATTTTCAGTGCTCCTAGACATTCCTATAAGAAGTTAGCCAAAAAGTAGCTTCGAAAAACGCTTAGGTTAAGTTTCAGAGTTGCTTCTAATGTACCAAAGCTGGACTTAGACATAATTTCACTCTCACAACATTATGGCTGGTTGGAGACAGTCCGAACCACAAGTACCGGGTCCATGGTTCTGGGCGTATACTGGGGGGACGGGGACGACTCCCATTAACCCCTGACTATACCGGGGATACGCTTATCACAATGCCTTACTGGTCTGTGCTGAAGCAGGGCATTCTGGCATCAAAGTAGCTTGACCTTTATTAGTGAGCCTGGTTACCCCCTCTCGGAACCACAGACTTAGAAATCGCCAGCTCATATACAGTGCATAAAATATATTTATATATATACCCTTATACACCATTTAAATAAAAAATATCACAAAATTCTTCTAAGTCCCTCGGGAAGAGTGAAAGACGCGCACGTTCATTTTCAGAGCTCCTAGACCTTCCTATAAGAAGTTAGCCAAAAAGTAGCTTCGAAAAACGCTTAGGTTAAGTTTCAGAGTTGCATCTAATGTACCGAAGCTGGACTTAGACATAATTTCACTCTCACAACATTATGGCTGGTTGGAGACAGTCCAAACCACAAATACCGGGTCCATGGTTCTGGGCGTATACTGGGGGGACGGGGACGACTCCCATTAACCCCTGACTATACCGGGGATACGCTTATCACAATGCCTTTCTGGTCTGTGCTGAAGCAGGGCATTCTGGCAGCCAATTGGCTTGACTTTTATTAGTGAGCCTGGTTACCCCCTCTCGGAACCACAGACTTAGAAATCGCCAGCTCATATACAGTGCATAAAATATATTTATATATATCACCTTATACACCATTTTAATAAAAAATATCACAAAATTCTTCTAAGTCCCTCGGGAAGAGTGAAAGACGCGCACGTTCATTTTCAGATCTCCTAGACCTTCCTATAAGAAGTTAGCCAAAAAGTAGCTTCGAAAAACGCTTAGGTAAATTTTCAGAGTTGCATCTAATGTACCGAAGCTGGACTTAGACATAATTTCACTCTCACAACATTATGGCTGGTTGGAGACAGTCCGAACCACAAATACCGGGTCCATGGTTCTGGCCATATACTGGGGGGACGGGGACGACTCCCATTAACCCCTGACTATACCGGGGATATGCTTATCACAATGCCTTACTGGTCTGTGCTGAAGCAGGGCATTCTGGCAGCCAAGTGGCTTGACCTTTATTAGTGAGCCTGGTTACCCCCTCTCGGAACCACAGACTTAGAAATCGCCAGCTCATATACAGTGCATAAAATATATTTATATATATACCCTTATACACCATTTTAATAAAAAATATCACAAAATTCTTCTAAGTCCCTCGGGAAGAGTGAAAGACGCGCACGTTCATTTTCAGAGCTCCTAGACCTTCCTATAAGAAGTAAGCCAAAAAGTAGCTTCGAAAAACGCTTAGGTTAAGTTTCAGAGTTGCATCTAATGTACCGAAGCTGGACTTAGACATAATTTCACTCTCACAACATTATGGCTGGTTGGAGACAGTCCGAACCACAAATACCGGGTCCATGGTTCTGGCCATATACTGGGGGGACGGGGACGACTCCCATTAACCTCTGACTATACCGGGGATACGCTTATCACAATGCCTTTCTGGTCTGTGCTGAAGCAGGGCATTCTGGCAGCCAATTGGCTTGACTTTTATTAGTGAGCCTGGTTACCCCCTCTCGGAACCACAGACTTAGAAATCGCCAGCTCATATACATGCATAAAATATATTTATATATATACCCTTATACACCATTTTAATAAAAAATATCACAAAATTCTTCTAAGTCCCTCGGAAAGAGTGAAAGACGCGCACGTTCATTTTCAGAGCTCCTAGACCTTCCTATAAGAAGTTAGCCAAAAAGTAGCTTCGAAAAACGCTTAGGTTAAGTTTCAGAGTTGCATCTAATGTACCGAAGCTGGACTTAGACATAATTTCACTCTCACAACATTATGGCTGGTTGGAGACAGTCCAAACCACAAATACCGGGTCCATGGTTCTGGGCGTATACTGGGGGGACGGGGACGACTCCCATTAACCCCTGACTATACCGGGGATACGCTTATCACAATGCCTTTCTGGTCTGTGCTGAAGCAGGGCATTCTGGCAGCCAATTGGCTTGACTTTTATTAGTGAGCCTGGTTACCCCCTCTCGGAACCACAGACTTAGAAATCGCCAGCTCATATACAGTGCATAAAATATATTTATATATATACCCTTATACACCATTTTAATAAAAAATATCACAAAATTCTTCTAAGTCCCTCGGGAAGAGTGAAAGACGCGCACGTTCATTTTCAGAGCTCCTAGACCTTCCTATAAGAAGTTAGCCAAAAAGTAGCTTCGAAAAACGCTTAGGTAAATTTTCAGAGTTGCATCTAATGTACCGAAGCTGGACTTAGACATAATTTCACTCTCACAACATTATGGCTGGTTGGAGACAGTCCGAACCACAAATACCGGGTCCATGGTTCTGGCCATATACTGGGGGGACGGGGACGACTCCCATTAACCCCTGACTATACCGGGGATACGCTTATCACAATGCCTTACTGGTCTGTGCTGAAGCAGGGCATTCTGGCAGCCAAGTGGCTTGACCTTTATTAGTGAGCCTGGTTACCCCCTCTCGGAACCACAGACTTAGAAATCGCCAGCTCATATACAGTGCATAAAATATATTTATATATATACCCTTATACACCATTTAAATAAAAAATATCACAAAATTCTTCTAAGTCCCTCGGGAAGAGTGAAAGACGCGCACGTTCATTTTCAGAGCTCCTAGACCTTCCTATAAGAAGTTAGCCAAAAAGTAGCTTCGAAAAACGCTTAGGTTAAGTTTCAGAGGTACTTCTAATGTACCAAAGCTGGACTTAGACATAATTTCACTCTCACAACATTATGGCTGGTTGGAGACAGTCCGAACCACAAGTACCGGGTCCATGGTTCTGGGCGTATAATGGGGGGACGGGGACGACTCCCATTAACCCCTGACTATACCGGGGATACGCTTATCACAATGCCTTACTGGTCTGTGCTGAAGCAGGGCATTCTGGCATCCAAGTGGCTTGACCTTTATTAGTGAGTCTGGTTACCCCCTCTCGGAACCACAGACTTAGAAATCGCCAGCTCATATACATGCATAAAATAGATTTATATATATACCCTTATACACCATTTTAATAAAAAATATCACAAAATTCTTCTACTGTACGTCCCTCGGGAAGAGTGAAAGACGCGCACGTTCATTTTCAGAGCTCCTAGACCTTCCTATAATAAGTTAGCCAAAAAGTAGCTTCGAAAAACGCTTAGGTTAAGTTTCAGAGTTGCATCTAATGTACCGAAGCTGGACTTAGACATAATTTCACTCTTACAACATTATGGCTGGTTGGAGACAGTCCGAACCACAAATACCGGGTCCATGGTTCTGGCCATATACTGGGGGGACGGGAACGACTCCCATTAACCCCTGACTATACCGGGGATACGCTTATCACAATGCCTTTCTGGTCTGTGCTGAAGCAGGGCATTCTGGCAGCCAATTGGCTTGACTTTTATTAGTGAGCCTGGTTACCCCCTCTCGTAACCACAGACTTAGAAATCGCCAGCTCATATACAGTGCATAAAATATATTTATATATATACCCTTATACATCATTTTAATAAAAAATATCACAAAATTCTTCTAAGTCCCTCAGGAAGAGTGAAAGACGCGCACGTTCATTTTCAGTGCTCCTAGACATTCCTATAAGAAGTTAGCCAAAAAGTAGCTTCGAAAAACGCTTAGGTTAAGTTTCAGAGTTGCTTCTAATGTACCAAAGCTGGACTTAGACATAATTTCACTCTCACAACATTATGGCTGGTTGGAGACAGTCCGAACCACAAGTACCGGGTCCATGGTTCTGGGCGTATACTGGGGGGACGGGGACGACTCCCATTAACCCCTGACTATACCGGGGATACGCTTATCACAATGCCTTACTGGTCTGTGCTGAAGCAGGGCATTCTGGCATCAAAGTAGCTTGACCTTTATTAGTGAGCCTGGTTACCCCCTCTCGGAACCACAGACTTAGAAATCGCCAGCTCATATACAGTGCATAAAATATATTTATATATATACCCTTATACACCATTTAAATAAAAAATATCACAAAATTCTTCTAAGTCCCTCGGGAAGAGTGAAAGACGCGAACGTTCATTTTCAGAGCTCCTAGACCTTCCTATAAGAAGTTAGCCAAAAAGTAGCTTCGAAAAACGCTTAGGTTAAGTTTCAGAGGTACTTCTAATGTACCAAAGCTGGACTTAGACATAATTTCACTCTCACAACATTATGGCTGGTTGGAGACAGTCCGAACCACAAGTACCGGGTCCATGGTTCTGGGCGTATAATGGGGGGACGGGGACGACTCCCATTAACCCCTGACTATACCGGGGATACGCTTATCACAATGCCTTACTGGTCTGTGCTGAAGCAGGGCATTCTGGCATCCAAGTGGCTTGACCTTTATTAGTGAGTCTGGTTACCCCCTCTCGGAACCACAGACTTAGAAATCGCCAGCTCATATACATGCATAAAATAGATTTATATATATACCCTTATACACCATTTTAATAAAAAATATCACAAAATTCTTCTAAGTCCCTCGGGAAGAGTGAAAGACGCGCACGTTCATTTTCAGAGCTCCTAGACCTTCCTATAAGAAGTTAGCCAAAAAGTAGCTTCGAAAAACGCTTAGGTTAAGTCTCAGAGTTGCATCTAATGTACCAAAGCTGGACTTAGACATAATTTCACTCTCACAACATTATGGCTGGTTGGAGACAGTCCGAACCACAAATACCGGGTCCATGGTTCTGGCCATATACTGGGGGGACGGGGACGACTCCCATTAACCCCTGACTATACCGGGGATACGCTTATCACAATGCCTTACTGGTCTGTGCTGAAGCAGGGCATTCTGGCAGCCAAGTGGCTTGACCTTTATTAGTGAGCCTGGTTACCCCCTCTCGGAACCACAGACTTAGAAATCGCCAGCTCATATAAAGTGCATAAAATAAATTTATATATATATACCCTTATACACCATTTTAATAAAAAATATCACAAAATTCTTCTAAGTCCCTCGGGAAGAGTGAAAGACGCGCACGTTCATTTTCAGAGCTCCTAGACCTTCCTATAAGAAGTTAGCCAAAAAGTAGCTTCGAAAAACGCTTAGGTTAAGTTTCAGAGTTGCTTCTAATGTACCGAAGCTGGACTTAGACATAATTTCACTCTCACAACATTATGGCTGGTTGGAGACAGTCCGAACCACAAATACCGGGTCCATGGTTCTGGCCATATACTGGGGGGACGGGGACGACTCCCATTAACCCCTGACTATACCGGGGATACGCTTATCACAATGCCTTACTGGTCTGTGCTGAAGCAGGGCATTCTGGCAGCCAAGTGGCTTGACCTTTATTAGTGAGCCTGGTTACCCCCTCTCGGAACCACAGACTTAGAAATCGCCAGCTCATATAAAGTGCATAAAATAAATTTATATATATATACCCTTATACACCATTTTAATAAAAAATATCACAAAATTCTTCTAAGTCCCTCGGGAAGAGTGAAAGACGCGCACGTTCATTTTCAGAGCTCCTAGACCTTCCTATAAGAAGTTAGCCAAAAAGTAGCTTCGAAAAACGCTTAGGTTAAGTTTCAGAGTTGCTTCTAATGTACCGAAGCTGGAATTAGACATAATTTCACTCTCACAACATTATGGCTGGTTGGAGACAGTCCGAACCTCAAGTACTGGGTCCATGGTTCTGGGCGTATACTGGGGGGACGGGGACGACTCCCATTAACCCCTGACTATACCGGGGATACGCTTATCACAATGCCTTACTGGTCTGTGCTGAAGCAGGGAATTCTGGCAGCCAAGTGGCTTGACCTTTATTAGTGAGCCTGGTTACCCCCTCTCGGAAACACAGACTTAGAAATCGCCAGCTCATATAAAGTGCATAAAATAAATTTATATATATATACCCTTATACACCATTTTCATAAAAAATATCACAAAATTCTTCTAAGTCCCTCGGGAAGAGTGAAAGACGCGCACGTTCATTTTTAGAGCTCCTAGACCTTCCTATAAGAAGTTAGCCAAAAAGTAGCTTCGAAAAACGCTTAGGTTAAGTCTCAGAGTTGCATCTAATGTACCAAAGCTGGAATTAGACATAATTTCACTCTCACAACATTATGGCTGGTTGGAGACAGTCCGAACCACAAGTACTGGGTCCATGGTTCTGGGCGTATACTGGGGGGACGGGGACGACTCCCATTAACCCCTGACTATACCGGGGATACGCTTATCACAATGCCTTACTGGTCTGTGCTGAAGCAGGGCATTCTGGCAGCCAAGTGGCTTGACCTTTATTAGTGAGCCTGGTTACCCCCTCTCGGAACCACAAACTTAGAAATCGCCAGCTCATATACAGTGCATAAAATAAATTTATATATATATACCCTTATACACCATTTTAATAAAAAATATCACAAAATTCTTCTAAGTCCCTCGGGAAGAGTGAAAGACGCGCACGTTCATTTTCAGAGCTCCTAGACCTTCCTATAAGAAGTTAGCCAAAAAGTAGCTTCGAAAAACGCTTAGGTTAAGTTTCAGAGTTGCTTCTAATGTACCGAAGCTGGAATTAGACATAATTTCACTCTCACAACATTATGGCTGGTTGGAGACAGTCCGAACCACAAGTACTGGGTCCATGGTTCTGGGCGTATACTGGGGGGACGGGGACGACTCCCATTAACCCCTGACTATACCGGGGATACGCTTATCACAATGCCTTACTGGTCTGTGCTGAAGCAGGGCATTCTGGCAGCCAAGTGGCTTGACCTTTATTAGTGAGCCTGGTTACCCCCTCTCGGAACCACAGACTTAGAAATCGCCAGCTCATATAAAGTGCATAAAATAAATTTATATATATATACCCTTATACACCATTTTAATAAAAAATATCACAAAATTCTTCTAAGTCCCTCGGGAAGAGTGAAAGACGCGCACGTTCATTTTCAGAGCTCCTAGACCTTCCTATAAGAAGTTAGCCAAAAAGTAGCTTCGAAAAACGCTTAGGTTAAGTCTCAGAGTTGCATCTAATGTACCAAAGCTGGACTTAGACATAATTTCACTCTCACAACATTATGGCTGGTTGGAGACAGTCCGAACCACAAATACCGGGTCCATGGTTCTGGCCATATACTGGGGGGACGGGGACGACTCCCATTAACCCCTGACTATACCGGGGATACGCTTATCACAATGCCTTACTGGTCTGTGCTGAAGCAGGGCATTCTGGCAGCCAAGTGGCTTGACCTTTATTAGTGAGCCTGGTTACCCCCTCTCGGAACCACAGACTTAGAAATCGCCAGCTCATATAAAGTGCATAAAATAAATTTATATATATATACCCTTATACACCATTTTAATAAAAAATATCACAAAATTCTTCTAAGTCCCTCGGGAAGAGTGAAAGACGCGCACGTTCATTTTCAGAGCTCCTAGACCTTCCTATAAGAAGTTAGCCAAAAAGTAGCTTCGAAAAACGCTTAGGTTAAGTTTCAGAGTTGCTTCTAATGTACCGAAGCTGGACTTAGACATAATTTCACTCTCACAACATTATGGCTGGTTGGAGACAGTCCGAACCACAAGTACCGGGTCCATGGTTCTGGGCGTATACTGGGGGGACGGGGACGACTCCCATTAACCCCTGACTATACCGGGGATACGCTTATCACAATGCCTTACTGGTCTGTGCTGAAGCAGGGCATTCTGGCAGCCAAGTGGCTTGACCTTTATTAGTGAGCCTGGTTACCCCCTCTCGGAACCACAGACTTAGAAATCGCCAGCTCATATAAAGTGCATAAAATAAATTTATATATATATACCCTTATACACCATTTTAATAAAAAATATCACAAAATTCTTCTAAGTCCCTCGGGAAGAGTGAAAGACGCGCACGTTCATTTTCAGAGCTCCTAGACCTTCCTATAAGAAGTTAGCCAAAAAGTAGCTTCGAAAAACGCTTAGGTTAAGTTTCAGAGTTGCTTCTAATGTACCGAAGCTGGACTTAGACATAATTTCACTCTCACAACATTATGGCTGGTTGGAGACAGTCCGAACCACAAATACCGGGTCCATGGTTCTGGCCATATACTGGGGGGACGGGGACGACTCCCATTAACCCCTGACTATACCGGGGATACGCTTATCACAATGCCTTACTGGTCTGTGCTGAAGCAGGGCATTCTGGCAGCCAAGTGGCTTGACCTTTATTAGTGAGCCTGGTTACCCCCTCTCGGAACCACAGACTTAGAAATCGCCAGCTCATATACAGTGCATAAAATAAATTTATATATATATACCCTTATTCACCATTTTAATAAAAAATATCACAAAATTCTTCTAAGTCCCTCGGGAAGAGTGAAAGACGCGCACGTTCATTTTCAGAGCTCCTAGACCTTCCTATAAGAAGTTAGCCAAAAAGTAGCTTCGAAAAACGCTTAGGTTAAGTTTCAGAGTTGCTTCTAATGTACCGAAGCTGGAATTAGACATAATTTCACTCTCACAACATTATGGCTGGTTGGAGACAGTCCGAACCACAAGTACTGGGTCCATGGTTCTGGGCGTATACTGGGGGGACGGGGACGACTCCCATTAACCCCTGACTATACCGGGGATACGCTTATCACAATGCCTTACTGGTCTGTGCTGAAGCAGGGCATTCTGGCAGCCAAGTGGCTTGACCTTTATTAGTGAGCCTGGTTACCCCCTCTCGGAACCACAGACTTAGAAATCGCCAGCTCATATAAAGTGCATAAAATAAATTTATATATATAAATACCCTTATACACCATTTTAATAAAAAATATCACAAAATTCTTCTAAGTCCCTCGGGAAGAGTGAAAGACGCGCACGTTCATTTTCAGAGCTCCTAGACCTTCCTATAAGAAGTTAGCCAAAAAGTAGCTTCGAAAAACGCTTAGGTTAAGTTTCAGAGTTGCTTCTAATGTACCGAAGCTGGAATTAGACATAATTTCACTCTCACAACATTATGGCTGGTTGGAGACAGTCCGAACCACAAGTACTGGGTCCATGGTTCTGGGCGTATACTGGGGGGACGGGGACGACTCCCATTAACCCCTGACTATACCGGGGATACGCTTATCACAATGCCTTACTGGTCTGTGCTGAAGCAGGGCATTCTGGCAGCCAAGTGGCTTGACCTTTATTAGTGAGCCTGGTTACCCCCTCTCGGAACCACAGACTTAGAAATCGCCAGCTCATATAAAGTGCATAAAATAAATTTATATATATATATACCCTTATACACCATTTTAATAAAAAATATCACAAAATTCTTCTAAGTCCCTCGGGAAGAGTGAAAGACGCGCACGTTCATTTTCAGAGCTCCTAGACCTTCCTACAGTATAAGAAGTTAGCCAAAAAGTAGCTTCGAAAAACGCTTAGGTTAAGTTTCAGAGTTGCTTCTAATGTACCGAAGCTGGAATTAGACATAATTTCACTCTCACAACATTATGGCTGGTTGGAGACAGTCCGAACCACAAGTACTGGGTCCATGGTTCTGGGCGTATACTGGGGGGACGGGGACGACTCCCATTAACCCCTGACTATACCGGGGATACGCTTATCACAATGCCTTACTGGTCTGTGCTGAAGCAGGGAATTCTGGCAGCCAAGTGGCTTGACCTTTATTAGTGAGCCTGGTTACCCCCTCTCGGAACCACAGACTTAGAAATCGCCAGCTCATATAAAGTGCATAAAATAAATTTATATATATATACCCTTTACACCATTTTAATAAAAAATATCACAAAATTCTTCTAAGTCCCTCGGGAAGAGTGAAAGACGCGCACGTTCATTTTTAGAGCTCCTAGACCTTCCTATAAGAAGTTAGCCAAAAAGTAGCTTCGAAAAACGCTTAGGTTAAGTCTCAGAGTTGCATCTAATGTACCAAAGCTGGAATTAGACATAATTTCACTCTCACAACATTATGGCTGGTTGGAGACAGTCCGAACCACAAGTACTGGGTCCATGGTTCTGGGCGTATACTGGGGGGACGGGGACGACTCCCATTAACCCCTGACTATACCGGGGATACGCTTATCACAATGCCTTACTGGTCTGTGCTGAAGCAGGGCATTCTGGCAGCCAAGTGGCTTGACCTTTATTAGTGAGCCTGGTTACCCCCTCTCGGAACCACAAACTTAGAAATCGCCAGCTCATATACAGTGCATAAAATAAATTTATATATATATACCCTTATACACCATTTTAATAAAAAATATCACAAAATTCTTCTAAGTCCCTCGGGAAGAGTGAAAGACGCGCACGTTCATTTTCAGAGCTCCTAGACCTTCCTATAAGAAGTTAGCCAAAAAGTAGCTTCGAAAAACGCTTAGGTTAAGTTTCAGAGTTGCTTCTCATGTACCAAAGCTGGACTTAGACATAATTTCACTCTCACAACATTATGGCTGGTTGGAGACAGTCCGAACCACAAATACCGGGTCCATGGTTCTGGGCGTATACTGGGGGGACGGGGACGACTCCCATTAACCCCTGACTATACCGGGGATACGCTTATCACAATGCCTTACTGGTCTGTGCTGAAGCAGGGCATTCTGGCAGCCAAGTGGCTTGACCTTTATTAGTGAGCCTGGTTACCCCCTCTCGGAACCACAGACTTAGAAATCGCCAGCTCATATACAGTGCATAAAATAAATTTATATATATATACCCTTATTCACCATTTTAATAAAAAATATCACAAAATTCTTCTAAGTCCCTCGGGAAGAGTGAAAGACGCGCACGTTCATTTTCAGAGCTCCTAGACCTTCCTATAAGAAGTTAGCCAAAAAGTAGCTTCGAAAAACGCTTAGGTTAAGTTTCAGAGTTGCTTCTAATGTACCGAAGCTGGAATTAGACATAATTTCACTCTCACAACATTATGGCTGGTTGGAGACAGTCCGAACCACAAGTACTGGGTCCATGGTTCTGGGCGTATACTGGGGGGACGGGGACGACTCCCATTAACCCCTGACTATACCGGGGATACGCTTATCACAATGCCTTACTGGTCTGTGCTGAAGCAGGGCATTCTGGCAGCCAAGTGGCTTGACCTTTATTAGTGAGCCTGGTTACCCCCTCTCGGAACCACAGACTTAGAAATCGCCAGCTCATATAAAGTGCATAAAATAAATTTATATATATAAATACCCTTATACACCATTTTAATAAAAAATATCACAAAATTCTTCTAAGTCCCTCGGGAAGAGTGAAAGACGCGCACGTTCATTTTCAGAGCTCCTAGACCTTCCTATAAGAAGTTAGCCAAAAAGTAGCTTCGAAAAACGCTTAGGTTAAGTTTCAGAGTTGCTTCTAATGTACCGAAGCTGGAATTAGACATAATTTCACTCTCACAACATTATGGCTGGTTGGAGACAGTCCGAACCACAAGTACTGGGTCCATGGTTCTGGGCGTATACTGGGGGGACGGGGACGACTCCCATTAACCCCTGACTATACCGGGGATACGCTTATCACAATGCCTTACTGGTCTGTGCTGAAGCAGGGCATTCTGGCAGCCAAGTGGCTTGACCTTTATTAGTGAGCCTGGTTACCCCCTCTCGGAACCACAGACTTAGAAATCGCCAGCTCATATAAAGTGCATAAAATAAATTTATATATATATATACCCTTATACACCATTTTAATAAAAAATATCACAAAATTCTTCTAAGTCCCTCGGGAAGAGTGAAAGACGCGCACGTTCATTTTCAGAGCTCCTAGACCTTCCTACAGTATAAGAAGTTAGCCAAAAAGTAGCTTCGAAAAACGCTTAGGTTAAGTTTCAGAGTTGCTTCTAATGTACCGAAGCTGGAATTAGACATAATTTCACTCTCACAACATTATGGCTGGTTGGAGACAGTCCGAACCACAAGTACTGGGTCCATGGTTCTGGGCGTATACTGGGGGGACGGGGACGACTCCCATTAACCCCTGACTATACCGGGGATACGCTTATCACAATGCCTTACTGGTCTGTGCTGAAGCAGGGAATTCTGGCAGCCAAGTGGCTTGACCTTTATTAGTGAGCCTGGTTACCCCCTCTCGGAACCACAGACTTAGAAATCGCCAGCTCATATAAAGTGCATAAAATAAATTTATATATATATACCCTTTACACCATTTTAATAAAAAATATCACAAAATTCTTCTAAGTCCCTCGGGAAGAGTGAAAGACGCGCACGTTCATTTTTAGAGCTCCTAGACCTTCCTATAAGAAGTTAGCCAAAAAGTAGCTTCGAAAAACGCTTAGGTTAAGTCTCAGAGTTGCATCTAATGTACCAAAGCTGGAATTAGACATAATTTCACTCTCACAACATTATGGCTGGTTGGAGACAGTCCGAACCACAAGTACTGGGTCCATGGTTCTGGGCGTATACTGGGGGGACGGGGACGACTCCCATTAACCCCTGACTATACCGGGGATACGCTTATCACAATGCCTTACTGGTCTGTGCTGAAGCAGGGCATTCTGGCAGCCAAGTGGCTTGACCTTTATTAGTGAGCCTGGTTACCCCCTCTCGGAACCACAAACTTAGAAATCGCCAGCTCATATACAGTGCATAAAATAAATTTATATATATATACCCTTATACACCATTTTAATAAAAAATATCACAAAATTCTTCTAAGTCCCTCGGGAAGAGTGAAAGACGCGCACGTTCATTTTCAGAGCTCCTAGACCTTCCTATAAGAAGTTAGCCAAAAAGTAGCTTCGAAAAACGCTTAGGTTAAGTTTCAGAGTTGCTTCTCATGTACCAAAGCTGGACTTAGACATAATTTCACTCTCACAACATTATGGCTGGTTGGAGACAGTCCGAACCACAAATACCGGGTCCATGGTTCTGGGCGTATACTGGGGGGACGGGGACGACTCCCATTAACCCCTGACTATACCGGGGATACGCTTATCACAATGCCTTACTGGTCTGTGCTGAAGCAGGGCATTCTGGCAGCCAAGTGGCTTGACCTTTATTAGTGAGCCTGGTTACCCCCTCTCGGAACCACAGACTTAGAAATCGCCAGCTCATATACAGTGCATAAAATAAATTTATATATATATACCCTTATTCACCATTTTAATAAAAAATATCACAAAATTCTTCTAAGTCCCTCGGGAAGAGTGAAAGACGCGCACGTTCATTTTCAGAGCTCCTAGACCTTCCTATAAGAAGTTAGCCAAAAAGTAGCTTCGAAAAACGCTTAGGTTAAGTTTCAGAGTTGCTTCTAATGTACCGAAGCTGGAATTAGACATAATTTCACTCTCACAACATTATGGCTGGTTGGAGACAGTCCGAACCACAAGTACTGGGTCCATGGTTCTGGGCGTATACTGGGGGGACGGGGACGACTCCCATTAACCCCTGACTATACCGGGGATACGCTTATCACAATGCCTTACTGGTCTGTGCTGAAGCAGGGCATTCTGGCAGCCAAGTGGCTTGACCTTTATTAGTGAGCCTGGTTACCCCCTCTCGGAACCACAGACTTAGAAATCGCCAGCTCATATAAAGTGCATAAAATAAATTTATATATATATACCCTTATACACCATTTTAATAAAAAATATCACAAAATTCTTCTAAGTCCCTCGGGAAGAGTGAAAGACGCGCACGTTCATTTTCAGAGCTCCTAGACCTTCCTATAAGAAGTTAGCCAAAAAGTAGCTTCGAAAAACGCTTAGGTTAAGTCTCAGAGTTGCATCTAATGTACCAAAGCTGGACTTAGACATAATTTCACTCTCACAACATTATGGCTGGTTGGAGACAGTCCGAACCACAAATACCGGGTCCATGGTTCTGGCCATATACTGGGGGGACGGGGACGACTCCCATTAACCCCTGACTATACCGGGGATACGCTTATCACAATGCCTTACTGGTCTGTGCTGAAGCAGGGCATTCTGGCAGCCAAGTGGCTTGACCTTTATTAGTGAGCCTGGTTACCCCCTCTCGGAACCACAGACTTAGAAATCGCCAGCTCATATAAAGTGCATAAAATAAATTTATATATATATACCCTTATACACCATTTTAATAAAAAATATCACAAAATTCTTCTAAGTCCCTCGGGAAGAGTGAAAGACGCGCACGTTCATTTTCAGAGCTCCTAGACCTTCCTATAAGAAGTTAGCCAAAAAGTAGCTTCGAAAAACGCTTAGGTTAAGTTTCAGAGTTGCTTCTAATGTACCGAAGCTGGACTTAGACATAATTTCACTCTCACAACATTATGGCTGGTTGGAGACAGTCCGAACCACAAATACCGGGTCCATGGTTCTGGCCATATACTGGGGGGACGGGGACGACTCCCATTAACCCCTGACTATACCGGGGATACGCTTATCACAATGCCTTACTGGTCTGTGCTGAAGCAGGGCATTCTGGCAGCCAAGTGGCTTGACCTTTATTAGTGAGCCTGGTTACCCCCTCTCGGAACCACAGACTTAGAAATCGCCAGCTCATATACAGTGCATAAAATAAATTTATATATATATACCCTTATTCACCATTTTAATAAAAAATATCACAAAATTCTTCTAAGTCCCTCGGGAAGAGTGAAAGACGCGCACGTTCATTTTCAGAGCTCCTAGACCTTCCTATAAGAAGTTAGCCAAAAAGTAGCTTCGAAAAACGCTTAGGTTAAGTTTCAGAGTTGCTTCTCATGTACCAAAGCTGGACTTAGACATAATTTCACTCTCACAACATTATGGCTGGTTGGAGACAGTCCGAACCACAAATACCGGGTCCATGGTTCTGGCCATATACTGGGGGGACGGGGACGACTCCCATTAACCCCTGACTATACCGGGGATACGCTTATCACAATGCCTTACTGGTCTGTGCTGAAGCAGGGCATTCTGGCAGCCAAGTGGCTTGACCTTTATTAGTGAGCCTGGTTACCCCCTCTCGGAACCACAGACTTAGAAATCGCCAGCTCATATAAAGTGCATAAAATAAATTTATATATATATACCCTTATACACCATTTTAATAAAAAATATCACAAAATTCTTCTAAGTCCCTCGGGAAGAGTGAAAGACGCGCACGTTCATTTTCAGAGCTCCTAGACCTTCCTATAAGAAGTTAGCCAAAAAGTAGCTTCGAAAAACGCTTAGGTTAAGTCTCAGAGTTGCATCTAATGTACCAAAGCTGGACTTAGACATAATTTCACTCTCACAACATTATGGCTGGTTGGAGACAGTCCGAACCACAAGTACCGGGTCCATGGTTCTGGGCGTATACTGGGGGGACGGGGACGACTCCCATTAACCCCTGACTATACCGGGGATACGCTTATCACAATGCCTTACTGGTCTGTGCTGAAGCAGGGCATTCTGGCAGCCAAGTGGCTTGACCTTTATTAGTGAGCCTGGTTACCCCCTCTCGGAACCACAAACTTAGAAATCGCCAGCTCATATACAGTGCATAAAATAAATTTATATATATATACCCTTATACACCATTTTAATAAAAAATATCACAAAATTCTTCTAAGTCCCTCGGGAAGAGTGAAAGACGCGCACGTTCATTTTCAGAGCTCCTAGACCTTCCTATAAGAAGTTAGCCAAAAAGTAGCTTCGAAAAACGCTTAGGTTAAGACACAGAGTTGCATCTAATGTACCAAAGCTGGACTTAGACATAATTTCACTCTCACAACATTATGGCTGGTTGGAGACAGTCCGAACCACAAGTACCGGGTCCATGGTTCTGGGCGTATACTGGGGGGACGGGGACGACTCCCATTAACCCCTGACTATACCGGGGATACGCTTATCACAATGCCTTACTGGTCTGTGCTGAAGCAGGGCATTCTGGCAGCCAAGTGGCTTGACCTTTATTAGTGAGCCTGGTTACCCCCTCTCGGAACCACAAACTTAGAAATCGCCAGCTCATATACAGTGCATAAAATAAATTTATATATATATACCCTTATACACCATTTTAATAAAAAATATCACAAAATTCTTCTAAGTCCCTCGGGAAGAGTGAAAGACGCGCACGTTCATTTTCAGAGCTCCTAGACCTTCCTATAAGAAGTTAGCCAAAAAGTAGCTTCGAAAAACGCTTAGGTTAAGTTTCAGAGTTGCTTCTCATGTACCAAAGCTGGACTTAGACATAATTTCACTCTCACAACATTATGGCTGGTTGGAGACAGTCCGAACCACAAATACCGGGTCCATGGTTCTGGCCATATACTGGGGGGACGGGGACGACTCCCATTAACCCCTGACTATACCGGGGATACGCTTATCACAATGCCTTACTGGTCTGTGCTGAAGCAGGGCATTCTGGCAGCCAAGTGGCTTGACCTTTATTAGTGAGCCTGGTTACCCCCTCTCGGAACCACAGACTTAGAAATCGCCAGCTCATATACAGTGCATAAAATAAATTTATATATATATACCCTTATTCACCATTTTAATAAAAAATATCACAAAATTCTTCTAAGTCCCTCGGGAAGAGTGAAAGACGCGCACGTTCATTTTCAGAGCTCCTAGACCTTCCTATAAGAAGTTAGCCAAAAAGTAGCTTCGAAAAACGCTTAGGTTAAGTTTCAGAGTTGCTTCTCATGTACCAAAGCTGGACTTAGACATAATTTCACTCTCACAACATTATGGCTGGTTGGAGACAGTCCGAACCACAAATACCGGGTCCATGGTTCTGGGCGTATACTGGGGGGACGGGGACGACTCCCATTAACCCCTGACTATACCGGGGATACGCTTATCACAATGCCTTACTGGTCTGTGCTGAAGCAGGGCATTCTAGCAGCAGGGTGGCTTGACCTTTATTAGTGAGCCTGGTTACCCCCTCTCGGAACCACAGACTTAGAAATCGCCAGCTCATATACAGTGCATAAAATAAATTTATATATATATACCCTTATTCACCATTTTAATAAAAAATATCACAAAATTCTTCTAAGTCCCTCGGGAAGAGTGAAAGACGCGCACGTTCATTTTCAGAGCTCCTAGACCTTCCTATAAGAAGTTAGCCAAAAAGTAGCTTCGAAAAACGCTTAGGTTAAGTTTCAGAGTTGCTTCTAATGTACCGAAGCTGGAATTAGACATAATTTCACTCTCACAACATTATGGCTGGTTGGAGACAGTCCGAACCACAAGTACTGGGTCCATGGTTCTGGGCGTATACTGGGGGGACGGGGACGACTCCCATTAACCCCTGACTATACCGGGGATACGCTTATCACAATGCCTTACTGGTCTGTGCTGAAGCAGGGCATTCTGGCAGCCAAGTGGCTTGACCTTTATTAGTGAGCCTGGTTACCCCCTCTCGGAACCACAGACTTAGAAATCGCCAGCTCATATAAAGTGCATAAAATAAATTTATATATATATACCCTTATACACCATTTTAATAAAAAATATCACAAAATTCTTCTAAGTCCCTCGGGAAGAGTGAAAGACGCGCACGTTCATTTTCAGAGCTCCTAGACCTTCCTATAAGAAGTTAGCCAAAAAGTAGCTTCGAAAAACGCTTAGGTTAAGTCTCAGAGTTGCATCTAATGTACCAAAGCTGGACTTAGACATAATTTCACTCTCACAACATTATGGCTGGTTGGAGACAGTCCGAACCACAAGTACCGGGTCCATGGTTCTGGGCGTATACTGGGGGGACGGGGACGACTCCCATTAACCCCTGACTATACCGGGGATACGCTTATCACAATGCCTTACTGGTCTGTGCTGAAGCAGGGCATTCTGGCAGCCAAGTGGCTTGACCTTTATTAGTGAGCCTGGTTACCCCCTCTCGGAACCACAAACTTAGAAATCGCCAGCTCATATACAGTGCATAAAATAAATTTATATATATATACCCTTATACACCATTTTAATAAAAAATATCACAAAATTCTTCTAAGTCCCTCGGGAAGAGTGAAAGACGCGCACGTTCATTTTCAGAGCTCCTAGACCTTCCTATAAGAAGTTAGCCAAAAAGTAGCTTCGAAAAACGCTTAGGTTAAGACACAGAGTTGCATCTAATGTACCAAAGCTGGACTTAGACATAATTTCACTCTCACAACATTATGGCTGGTTGGAGACAGTCCGAACCACAAGTACCGGGTCCATGGTTCTGGGCGTATACTGGGGGGACGGGGACGACTCCCATTAACCCCTGACTATACCGGGGATACGCTTATCACAATGCCTTACTGGTCTGTGCTGAAGCAGGGCATTCTGGCAGCCAAGTGGCTTGACCTTTATTAGTGAGCCTGGTTACCCCCTCTCGGAACCACAAACTTAGAAATCGCCAGCTCATATACAGTGCATAAAATAAATTTATATATATATACCCTTATACACCATTTTAATAAAAAATATCACAAAATTCTTCTAAGTCCCTCGGGAAGAGTGAAAGACGCGCACGTTCATTTTCAGAGCTCCTAGACCTTCCTATAAGAAGTTAGCCAAAAAGTAGCTTCGAAAAACGCTTAGGTTAAGTTTCAGAGTTGCTTCTCATGTACCAAAGCTGGACTTAGACATAATTTCACTCTCACAACATTATGGCTGGTTGGAGACAGTCCGAACCACAAATACCGGGTCCATGGTTCTGGCCATATACTGGGGGGACGGGGACGACTCCCATTAACCCCTGACTATACCGGGGATACGCTTATCACAATGCCTTACTGGTCTGTGCTGAAGCAGGGCATTCTGGCAGCCAAGTGGCTTGACCTTTATTAGTGAGCCTGGTTACCCCCTCTCGGAACCACAGACTTAGAAATCGCCAGCTCATATACAGTGCATAAAATAAATTTATATATATATACCCTTATTCACCATTTTAATAAAAAATATCACAAAATTCTTCTAAGTCCCTCGGGAAGAGTGAAAGACGCGCACGTTCATTTTCAGAGCTCCTAGACCTTCCTATAAGAAGTTAGCCAAAAAGTAGCTTCGAAAAACGCTTAGGTTAAGTTTCAGAGTTGCTTCTCATGTACCAAAGCTGGACTTAGACATAATTTCACTCTCACAACATTATGGCTGGTTGGAGACAGTCCGAACCACAAATACCGGGTCCATGGTTCTGGGCGTATACTGGGGGGACGGGGACGACTCCCATTAACCCCTGACTATACCGGGGATACGCTTATCACAATGCCTTACTGGTCTGTGCTGAAGCAGGGCATTCTAGCAGCAGGGTGGCTTGACCTTTATTAGTGAGCCTGGTTACCCCCTCTCGGAACCACAGACTTAGAAATCGCCAGCTCATATACAGTGCATAAAATAAATTTATATATATATACCCTTATTCACCATTTTAATAAAAAATATCACAAAATTCTTCTAAGTCCCTCGGGAAGAGTGAAAGACGCGCACGTTCATTTTCAGAGCTCCTAGACCTTCCTATAAGAAGTTAGCCAAAAAGTAGCTTCGAAAAACGCTTAGGTTAAGTTTCAGAGTTGCTTCTAATGTACCGAAGCTGGAATTAGACATAATTTCACTCTCACAACATTATGGCTGGTTGGAGACAGTCCGAACCACAAGTACTGGGTCCATGGTTCTGGGCGTATACTGGGGGGACGGGGACGACTCCCATTAACCCCTGACTATACCGGGGATACGCTTATCACAATGCCTTACTGGTCTGTGCTGAAGCAGGGCATTCTGGCAGCCAAGTGGCTTGACCTTTATTAGTGAGCCTGGTTACCCCCTCTCGGAACCACAGACTTAGAAATCGCCAGCTCATATAAAGTGCATAAAATAAATTTATATATATATACCCTTATACACCATTTTAATAAAAAATATCACAAAATTCTTCTAAGTCCCTCGGGAAGAGTGAAAGACGCGCACGTTCATTTTCAGAGCTCCTAGACCTTCCTATAAGAAGTTAGCCAAAAAGTAGCTTCGAAAAACGCTTAGGTTAAGTCTCAGAGTTGCATCTAATGTACCAAAGCTGGACTTAGACATAATTTCACTCTCACAACATTATGGCTGGTTGGAGACAGTCCGAACCACAAATACCGGGTCCATGGTTCTGGCCATATACTGGGGGGACGGGGACGACTCCCATTAACCCCTGACTATACCGGGGATACGCTTATCACAATGCCTTACTGGTCTGTGCTGAAGCAGGGCATTCTGGCAGCCAAGTGGCTTGACCTTTATTAGTGAGCCTGGTTACCCCCTCTCGGAACCACAGACTTAGAAATCGCCAGCTCATATAAAGTGCATAAAATAAATTTATATATATATACCCTTATACACCATTTTAATAAAAAATATCACAAAATTCTTCTAAGTCCCTCGGGAAGAGTGAAAGACGCGCACGTTCATTTTCAGAGCTCCTAGACCTTCCTATAAGAAGTTAGCCAAAAAGTAGCTTCGAAAAACGCTTAGGTTAAGTTTCAGAGTTGCTTCTAATGTACCGAAGCTGGACTTAGACATAATTTCACTCTCACAACATTATGGCTGGTTGGAGACAGTCCGAACCACAAATACCGGGTCCATGGTTCTGGCCATATACTGGGGGGACGGGGACGACTCCCATTAACCCCTGACTATACCGGGGATACGCTTATCACAATGCCTTACTGGTCTGTGCTGAAGCAGGGCATTCTGGCAGCCAAGTGGCTTGACCTTTATTAGTGAGCCTGGTTACCCCCTCTCGGAACCACAGACTTAGAAATCGCCAGCTCATATACAGTGCATAAAATAAATTTATATATATATACCCTTATTCACCATTTTAATAAAAAATATCACAAAATTCTTCTAAGTCCCTCGGGAAGAGTGAAAGACGCGCACGTTCATTTTCAGAGCTCCTAGACCTTCCTATAAGAAGTTAGCCAAAAAGTAGCTTCGAAAAACGCTTAGGTTAAGTTTCAGAGTTGCTTCTCATGTACCAAAGCTGGACTTAGACATAATTTCACTCTCACAACATTATGGCTGGTTGGAGACAGTCCGAACCACAAATACCGGGTCCATGGTTCTGGCCATATACTGGGGGGACGGGGACGACTCCCATTAACCCCTGACTATACCGGGGATACGCTTATCACAATGCCTTACTGGTCTGTGCTGAAGCCGGGCATTCTGGCAGCCAAGTGGCTTGACCTTTATTAGTGAGCCTGGTTACCCCCTCTCGGAACCACAAACTTAGAAATCGCCAGCTCATATACAGTGCATAAAATAAATTTATATATATATACCCTTATACACCATTTTAATAAAAAATATCACAAAATTCTTCTAAGTCCCTCGGGAAGAGTGAAAGACGCGCACGTTCATTTTCAGAGCTCCTAGACCTTCCTATAAGAAGTTAGCCAAAAAGTAGCTTCGAAAAACGCTTAGGTTAAGACACAGAGTTGCATCTAATGTACCAAAGCTGGACTTAGACATAATTTCACTCTCACAACATTATGGCTGGTTGGAGACAGTCCGAACCACAAGTACCGGGTCCATGGTTCTGGGCGTATACTGGGGGGACGGAGACGACTCCCATTAACCCCTGACTATACCGGGGATACGCTTATCACAATGCCTTACTGGTCTGTGCTGAAGCAGGGCATTCTGGCAGCCAAGTGGCTTGACCTTTATTAGTGAGCCTGGTTACCCCCTCTCGGAACCACAAACTTAGAAATCGCCAGCTCATATACAGTGCATAAAATAAATTTATATATATATACCCTTATACACCATTTTAATAAAAAATATCACAAAATTCTTCTAAGTCCCTCGGGAAGAGTGAAAGACGCGCACGTTCATTTTCAGAGCTCCTAGACCTTCCTATAAGAAGTTAGCCAAAAAGTAGCTTCGAAAAACGCTTAGGTTAAGTTTCAGAGTTGCTTCTCATGTACCAAAGCTGGACTTAGACATAATTTCACTCTCACAACATTATGGCTGGTTGGAGACAGTCCGAACCACAAATACCGGGTCCATGGTTCTGGCCATATACTGGGGGGACGGGGACGACTCCCATTAACCCCTGACTATACCGGGGATACGCTTATCACAATGCCTTACTGGTCTGTGCTGAAGCAGGGCATTCTGGCAGCCAAGTGGCTTGACCTTTATTAGTGAGCCTGGTTACCCCCTCTCGGAACCACAGACTTAGAAATCGCCAGCTCATATACAGTGCATAAAATAAATTTATATATATATACCCTTATTCACCATTTTAATAAAAAATATCACAAAATTCTTCTAAGTCCCTCGGGAAGAGTGAAAGACGCGCACGTTCATTTTCAGAGCTCCTAGACCTTCCTATAAGAAGTTAGCCAAAAAGTAGCTTCGAAAAACGCTTAGGTTAAGTTTCAGAGTTGCTTCTAATGTACCGAAGCTGGAATTAGACATAATTTCACTCTCACAACATTATGGCTGGTTGGAGACAGTCCGAACCACAAGTACTGGGTCCATGGTTCTGGGCGTATACTGGGGGGACGGGGACGACTCCCATTAACCCCTGACTATACCGGGGATACGCTTATCACAATGCCTTACTGGTCTGTGCTGAAGCAGGGCATTCTGGCAGCCAAGTGGCTTGACCTTTATTAGTGAGCCTGGTTACCCCCTCTCGGAACCACAGACTTAGAAATCGCCAGCTCATATAAAGTGCATAAAATAAATTTATATATATATACCCTTATACACCATTTTAATAAAAAATATCACAAAATTCTTCTAAGTCCCTCGGGAAGAGTGAAAGACGCGCACGTTCATTTTCAGAGCTCCTAGACCTTCCTATAAGAAGTTAGCCAAAAAGTAGCTTCGAAAAACGCTTAGGTTAAGTCTCAGAGTTGCATCTAATGTACCAAAGCTGGACTTAGACATAATTTCACTCTCACAACATTATGGCTGGTTGGAGACAGTCCGAACCACAAGTACCGGGTCCATGGTTCTGGGATTATACTGGGGGGACGGGGACGACTCCCATTAACCCCTGACTATACCGGGGATACGCTTATCACAATGCCTTACTGGTCTGTGCTGAAGCAGGGCATTCTGGCAGCCAAGTGGCTTGAACTTTATTAGTGAGCCTGGTTACCCCCTCTCGGAACCACAAACTTAGAAATCGCCAGCTCATATACAGTGCATAAAATAAATTTATATATATATATACCCTTATACACCATTTTAATAAAAAATATCACAAAATTCTTCTAAGTCCCTCGGGAAGAGTGAAAGACGCGCACGTTCATTTTCAGAGCTCCTAGACCTTCCTATAAGAAGTTAGCCAAAAAGTAGCTTCGAAAAACGCTTAGGTTAAGTTTCAGAGTTGCTTCTCATGTACCAAAGCTGGACTTAGACATAATTTCAATCTCACAACATTATGGCTGGTTGGAGACAGTCCGAACCACAAATACCGGGTCCATGGTTCTGGCCATATACTGGGGGGACGGGGACGACTCCCATTAACCCCTGACTATACCGGGGATACGCTTATCACAATGCCTTACTGGTCTGTGCTGAAGCAGGGCATTCTGGCAGCCAAGTGGCTTGACCTTTATTAGTGAGCCTGGTTACCCCCTCTCGGAACCACAGACTTAGAAATCGCCAGCTCATATAAAGTGCATAAAATAAATTTATATATATATACCCTTATACACCATTTTAATAAAAAATATCACAAAATTCTTCTAAGTCCCTCGGGAAGAGTGAAAGACGCGCACGTTCATTTTCAGAGCTCCTAGACCTTCCTATAAGAAGTTAGCCAAAAAGTAGCTTCGAAAAACGCTTAGGTTAAGTCTCAGAGTTGCATCTAATGTACCAAAGCTGGACTTAGACATAATTTCACTCTCACAACATTATGGCTGGTTGGAGACAGTCCGAACCACAAGTACCGGGTCCATGGTTCTGGGCGTATACTGGGGGGACGGGGACGACTCCCATTAACCCCTGACTATACCGGGGATACGCTTATCACAATGCCTTACTGGTCTGTGCTGAAGCAGGGCATTCTGGCAGCCAAGTGGCTTGACCTTTATTAGTGAGCCTGGTTACCCCCTCTCGGAACCACAAACTTAGAAATCGCCAGCTCATATACAGTGCATAAAATAAATTTATATATATATACCCTTATACACCATTTTAATAAAAAATATCACAAAATTCTTCTAAGTCCCTCGGGAAGAGTGAAAGACGCGCACGTTCATTTTCAGAGCTCCTAGACCTTCCTATAAGAAGTTAGCCAAAAAGTAGCTTCGAAAAACGCTTAGGTTAAGTTTCAGAGTTGCTTCTCATGTACCAAAGCTGGACTTAGACATAATTTCACTCTCACAACATTATGGCTGGTTGGAGACAGTCCGAACCACAAATACCGGGTCCATGGTTCTGGCCATATACTGGGGGGACGGGGACGACTCCCATTAACCCCTGACTATACCGGGGATACGCTTATCACAATGCCTTACTGGTCTGTGCTGAAGCAGGGCATTCTGGCAGCCAAGTGGCTTGACCTTTATTAGTGAGCCTGGTTACCCCCTCTCGGAACCACAGACTTAGAAATCGCCAGCTCATATACAGTGCATAAAATAAATTTATATATATATACCCTTATTCACCATTTTAATAAAAAATATCACAAAATTCTTCTAAGTCCCTCGGGAAGAGTGAAAGACGCGCACGTTCATTTTCAGAGCTCCTAGACCTTCCTATAAGAAGTTAGCCAAAAAGTAGCTTCGAAAAACGCTTAGGTTAAGTTTCAGAGTTGCTTCTAATGTACCGAAGCTGGAATTAGACATAATTTCACTCTCACAACATTATGGCTGGTTGGAGACAGTCCGAACCACAAGTACTGGGTCCATGGTTCTGGGCGTATACTGGGGGGACGGGGACGACTCCCATTAACCCCTGACTATACCGGGGATACGCTTATCACAATGCCTTACTGGTCTGTGCTGAAGCAGGGCATTCTGGCAGCCAAGTGGCTTGACCTTTATTAGTGAGCCTGGTTACCCCCTCTCGGAACCACAGACTTAGAAATCGCCAGCTCATATAAAGTGCATAAAATAAATTTATATATATATACCCTTATACACCATTTTAATAAAAAATATCACAAAATTCTTCTAAGTCCCTCGGGAAGAGTGAAAGACGCGCACGTTCATTTTCAGAGCTCCTAGACCTTCCTATAAGAAGTTAGCCAAAAAGTAGCTTCGAAAAACGCTTAGGTTAAGTTTCAGAGTTGCTTCTCATGTACCAAAGCTGGACTTAGACATAATTTCACTCTCACAACATTATGGCTGGTTGGAGACAGTCCGAACCACAAATACCGGGTCCATGGTTCTGGCCATATACTGGGGGGACGGGGACGACTCCCATTAACCCCTGACTATACCGGGGATACGCTTATCACAATGCCTTACTGGTCTGTGCTGAAGCAGGGCATTCTGGCAGCCAAGTGGCTTGACCTTTATTAGTGAGCCTGGTTACCCCCTCTCGGAACCACAGACTTAGAAATCGCCAGCTCATATAAAGTGCATAAAATAAATTTATATATATATACCCTTATACACCATTTTAATAAAAAATATCACAAAATTCTTCTAAGTCCCTCGGGAAGAGTGAAAGACGCGCACGTTCATTTTCAGAGCTCCTAGACCTTCCTATAAGAAGTTAGCCAAAAAGTAGCATCGAAAAACGCTTAGGTTAAGTTTCAGAGTTGCTTCTAATGTACCGAAGCTGGAATTAGACATAATTTCACTCTCACAACATTATGGCTGGTTGGAGACAGTCCGAACCACAAGTACTGGGTCCATGGTTCTGGGCGTATACTGGGGGGACGGGGACGACTCCCATTAACCCCTGACTATACCGGGGATACGCTTATCACAGTGCCTTACTGGTCTGTGCTGAAGCAGGGCATTCTGGCAGCCAAGTGGCTTGACCTTTATTAGTGAGCCTGGTTACCCCCTCTCGGAACCACAGACTTAGAAATCGCCAGCTCATATAAAGTGCATAAAATAAATTTATATATATATACCCTTATACACCATTTTAATAAAAAATATCACAAAATTCTTCTAAGTCCCTCGGGAAGAGTGAAAGACGCGCACGTTCATTTTCAGAGCTCCTAGACCTTCCTATAAGAAGTTAGCCAAAAAGTAGCTTCGAAAAACGCTTAGGTTAAGTCTCAGAGTTGCATCTAATGTACCAAAGCTGGACTTAGACATAATTTCACTCTCACAACATTATGGCTGGTTGGAGACAGTCCGAACCACAAGTACCGGGTCCATGGTTCTGGGCGTATACTGGGGGGACGGGGACGACTCCCATTAACCCCTGACTATACCGGGGATACGCTTATCACAATGCCTTACTGGTCTGTGCTGAAGCAGGGCATTCTGGCAGCCAAGTGGCTTGACCTTTATTAGTGAGCCTGGTTACCCCCTCTCGGAACCACAAACTTAGAAATCGCCAGCTCATATACAGTGCATAAAATAAATTTATATATATATACCCTTATACACCATTTTAATAAAAAATATCACAAAATTCTTCTAAGTCCCTCGGGAAGAGTGAAAGACGCGCACGTTCATTTTCAGAGCTCCTAGACCTTCCTATAAGAAGTTAGCCAAAAAGTAGCTTCGAAAAACGCTTAGGTTAAGTTTCAGAGTTGCTTCTCATGTACCAAAGCTGGACTTAGACATAATTTCACTCTCACAACATTATGGCTGGTTGGAGACAGTCCGAACCACAAATACCGGGTCCATGGTTCTGGCCATATACTGGGGGGACGGGGACGACTCCCATTAACCCCTGACTATACCGGGGATACGCTTATCACAATGCCTTACTGATCTGTGCTGAAGCAGGGCATTCTGGCAGCCAAGTGGCTTGACCTTTATTAGTGAGCCTGGTTACCCCCTCTCGGAACCACAGACTTAGAAATCGCCAGCTCATATAAAGTGCATAAAATAAATTTATATATATATACCCTTATACACCATTTTAATAAAAAATATCACAAAATTCTTCTAAGTCCCTCGGGAAGAGTGAAAGACGCGCACGTTCATTTTCAGAGCTCCTAGACCTTCCTATAAGAAGTTAGCCAAAAAGTAGCTTCGAAAAACGCTTAGGTTAAGTTTCAGAGTTGCTTCTAATGTACCGAAGCTGGAATTAGACATAATTTCACTCTCACAACATTATGGCTGGTTGGAGACAGTCCGAACCACAAGTACTGGGTCCATGGTTCTGGGCGTATACTGGGGGGACGGGGACGACTCCCATTAACCCCTGACTATACCGGGGATACGCTTATCACAATGCCTTACTGGTCTGTGCTGAAGCAGGGCATTCTGGCAGCCAAGTGGCTTGACCTTTATTAGTGAGCCTGGTTACCCCCTCTCGGAACCACAGACTTAGAAATCGCCAGCTCATATAAAGTGCATAAAATAAATTTATATATATATATACCCTTATACACCATTTTAATAAAAAATATCACAAAATTCTTCTAAGTCCCTCGGGAAGAGTGAAAGACGCGCACGTTCATTTTCAGAGCTCCTAGACCTTCCTATAAGAAGTTAGCCAAAAAGTAGCTTCGAAAAACGCTTAGGTTAAGTCTCAGAGTTGCATCTAATGTACCAAAGCTGGACTTAGACATAATTTCACTCTCACAACATTATGGCTGGTTGGAGACAGTCCGAACCACAAGTACCGGGTCCATGGTTCTGGGCGTATACTGGGGGGACGGGGACGACTCCCATTAACCCCTGACTATACCGGGGATACGCTTATCACAATGCCTTACTGGTCTGTGCTGAAGCAGGGCATTCTGGCAGCCAAGTGGCTTGACCTTTATTAGTGAGCCTGGTTACCCCCTCTCGGAACCACAGACTTAGAAATCGCCAGCTCATATAAAGTGCATAAAATAAATTTATATATATATACCCTTATACACCATTTTAATAAAAAATATCACAAAATTCTTCTAAGTCCCTCGGGAAGAGTGAAAGACGCGCACGTTCATTTTCAGAGCTCCTAGACCTTCCTATAAGAAGTTAGCCAAAATGTAGCTTCGAAAAACCCTTAGGTTAAGTTTCAGAGTTGCTTCTCATGTACCAAAGCTGGACTTAGACATAATTTCACTCTCACAACATTATGGCTGGTTGGAGACAGTCCGAACCACAAATACCGGGTCCATGGTTCTGGCCATATACTGGGGGGACGGGGGGGACTCCCATTAACCTCTGACTATACCGGGGATACGCTTATCACAATGCCTTACTGGTCTGTGCTGAAGCAGGGCATTCTGGCAGCCAAGTGGCTTGACCTTTATTAGTGAGCCTGGTTACCCCCTCTCGGAACCACAGACTTAGAAATCGCCAGCTCATATAAAGTGCATAAAATAAATTTATATATATATACCCTTATACACCATTTTAATAAAAAATATCACAAAATTCTTCTAAGTCCCTCGGGAAGAGTGAAAGACGCGCACGTTCATTTTCAGAGCTCCTAGACCTTCCTATAAGAAGTTAGCCAAAAAGTAGCTTCGAAAAACGCTTAGGTTAAGTCTCAGAGTTGCATCTAATGTACCAAAGCTGGACTTAGACATAATTTCACTCTCACAACATTATGGCTGGTTGGAGACAGTCCGAACCACAAGTACCGGGTCCATGGTTCTGGGCGTATACTGGGGGGACGGGGACGACTCCCATTAACCCCTGACTATACCGGGGATACGCTTATCACAATGCCTTACTGGTCTGTGCTGAAGCAGGGCATTCTGGCAGCCAAGTGGCTTGACCTTTATTAGTGAGCCTGGTTACCCCCTCTCGGAACCACAAACTTAGAAATCGCCAGCTCATATACAGTGCATAAAATAAATTTATATATATATACCCTTATACACCATTTTAATAAAAAATATCACAAAATTCTTCTAAGTCCCTCGGGAAGAGTGAAAGACGCGCACGTTCATTTTCAGAGCTCCTAGACCTTCCTATAAGAAGTTAGCCAAAAAGTAGCTTCGAAAAACCCTTAGGTTAAGTTTCAGAGTTGCTTCTCATGTACCAAAGCTGGACTTAGACATAATTTCACTCTCACAACATTATGGCTGGTTGGAGACAGTCCGAACCACAAATACCGGGTCCATGGTTCTGGCCATATACTGGGGGGACGGGGACGACTCCCATTAACCTCTGACTATACCGGGGATACGCTTATCACAATGCCTTACTGGTCTGTGCTGAAGCAGGGCATTCTGGCAGCCAAGTGGCTTGACCTTTATTAGTGAGCCTGGTTACCCCCTCTCGGAACCACAGACTTAGAAATCGCCAGCTCATATAAAGTGCATAAAATAAATTTATATATATATACCCTTATACACCATTTTAATAAAAAATATCACAAAATTCTTCTAAGTCCCTCGGGAAGAGTGAAAGACGCGCACGTTCATTTTCAGAGCTCCTAGACCTTCCTATAAGAAGTTAGCCAAAAAGTAGCTTCGAAAAACGCTTAGGTTAAGTCTCAGAGTTGCATCTAATGTACCAAAGCTGGACTTAGACATAATTTCACTCTCACAACATTATGGCTGGTTGGAGACAGTCCGAACCACAAGTACCGGGTCCATGGTTCTGGGCGTATACTGGGGTGACGGGGACGACTCCCATTAACCCCTGACTATACCGGGGATACGCTTATCACAATGCCTTACTGGTCTGTGCTGAAGCAGGGCATTCTGGCAGCCAAGTGGCTTGACCTTTATTAGTGAGCCTGGTTACCCCCTCTCGGAACCACAAACTTAGAAATCGCCAGCTCATATACAGTGCATAAAATAAATTTATATATATATACCCTTATACACCATTTTAATAAAAAATATCACAAAATTCTTCTAAGTCCCTCGGGAAGAGTGAAAGACGCGCACGTTCATTTTCAGAGCTCCTAGACCTTCCTATAAGAAGTTAGCCAAAAAGTAGCTTCGAAAAACGCTTAGGTTAAGTTTCAGAGTTGCTTCTAATGTACTGAAGCTGGAATTAGACATAATTTCACTCTCACAACATTATGGCTGGTTGGAGACAGTCCGAACCACAAGTACCGGGTCCATGGTTCTGGGCGTATACTGGGGGGACGGGGACGACTCCCATTAACCCCTGACTATACCGGGGATACGCTTATCACAATGCCTTACTGGTCTGTGCTGAAGCAGGGCATTCTGGCAGCCAAGTGGCTTGACCTTTATTAGTGAGCCTGGTTACCCCCTCTCGGAACCACAAACTTAGAAATCGCCAGCTCATATACAGTGCATAAAATAAATTTATATATATATACCCTTATACACCATTTTAATAAAAAATATCACAAAATTCTTCTAAGTCCCTCGGGAAGAGTGAAAGACGCGCACATTCATTTTCAGAGCTCCTAGACCTTCCTATAAGAAGTTAGCCAAAAAGTAGCTTCGAAAAACGCTTAGGTTAAGTTTCAGAGTTGCTTCTAATGTACCGAAGCTGGAATTAGACATAATTTCACTCTCACAACATTATGGCTGGTTGGAGACAGTCCGAACCACAAGTACTGGGTCCACGGTTCTGGGCGTATACTGGGGGGACGGGGACGACTCCCATTAACCCCTGACTATACCGGGGATACGCTTATCACAATGCCTTACTGGTCTGTGCTGAAGCAGGGCATTCTGGCAGCCAAGTGGCTTGACCTTTATTAGTGAGCCTGGTTACCCCCTCTCGGAACCACAGACTTAGAAATCGCCAGCTCATATACAGTACAAAAAAAATATATTTATATATATACCCTTATACACCATTTTAATAAAAAATATCACAAAATTCTTCTAAGTCCCTCGGGAAGAGTGAAAGACGCGCACGTTCATTTTCAGAGCTCCTAGACCTTCCTATAAGAAGTTAGCCAAAAAGTAGCTTCGAAAAACGCTTAGGTTAAATCTCAGAGTTGCATCTAATGTACCGAAGCTGGACTTAGACATAATTTCACTCTCACAACATTATGGCTGGTTGGAAACAGTCCGAACCACAAATACCGGGTCCATGGTTCTGGCCATATACTGGGGGGACGGGGACGACTCCCATTAACCCCTGACTATACCGGGGATACGCTTATCACAATGCCTTACTGGTCTGTGCTGAAGCAGGGCATTCTGGCAGCCAAGTGGCTTGACCTTTATTAGTGAGCCTGGTTACCCCCTCTCGGAACCACAGACTTAGAAATCGCCAGCTCATATACAGTGCATAAAATAAATTTATATATATATACCCTTATACACCATTTTAATAAAAAATATCACAAAATTCTTCTAAGTCCCTCGGGAAGAGTGAAAGACGCGCACGTTCATTTTCAGAGCTCCTAGACCTTCCTATAAGAAGTTAGCCAAAAAGTAGCTTCGAAAAACGCTTAGGTTAAGTTTCAGAGTTGCTTCTAATGTACCGAAGCTGGACTTAGACATAATTTCACTCTCACAACATTATGGCTGGTTGGAGACAGTCCGAACCACAAATACCGGGTCCATGGTTCTGGCCATATACTGGGGGGACAGGGACGACTCCCATTAACCCCTGACTATACCGGGGATACGCTTATCACAATGACTTACTGGTCTGTGCTGAAGCAGGGCATTCTGGCAGCCAAGTTGCTTGACCTTTATTAGTGAGCCTGGTTACCCCCTCTCGGAACCACAGACTTAGAAATCGCCAGCTCATATACAGTGCATAAAATATATTTACAGTATATATATACCCTTATACACCATTTTAATAAAAAATATCACAAAATTCTTCTAAGTCCCTCGGGAAGAGTGAAAGACGCGCACGTTCATTTTCAGAGCTCCTAGACCTTCCTATAAGAAGTTAGCCAAAAAGTAGCTTCGAAAAACGCTTAGGTTAAGTTTCAGAGTTGCATCTAATGTACCGAAGCTGGACTTAGACATAATTTCACTCTCACAACATTATGGCTGGTTGGAGACAGTCCGAACCACAAATACCGGGTCCATGGTTCTGGCCATATACTGGGGGGACGGGGACGACTCCCATTAACCCCTGACTATACCGGGGATACGCTTATCACAATGCCTTACTGGTCTGTGCTGAAGCAGGGCATTCTGGCAGCCAAGTGGCTTGACCTTTATTAGTGAGCCTGGTTACCCCCTCTCGGAACCACAGACTTAGAAATCGCCAGCTCATATACAGTGCATAAAATAAATTTATATATATATACCCTTATACACCATTTTAATAAAAAATATCACAAAATTCTTCTAAGTCCCTCGGGAAGAGTGAAAGACGCGCACGTTCATTTTCAGAGCTCCTAGACCTTCCTATAAGAAGTTAGCCAAAAAGTAGCTTCGAAAAACGCTTAGGTTAAGTTTCAGAGTTGCTTCTAATGTACCGAAGCTGGAATTAGACATAATTTCACTCTCACAACATTATGGCTGGTTGGAGACAGTCCGAACCACAAGTACTGGGTCCATGGTTCTGGGCGTATACTGGGGGGACGGGGACGACTCCCATTAACCCCTGACTATACCGGGGATACGCTTATCACAATGCCTTTCTGGTCTGTGCTGAAGCAGGGCATTCTGGCAGCCAATTGGCTTGACTTTTATTAGTGAGCCTGGTTACCCCCTCTCGGAACCACAGACTTAGAAATCGCCAGCTCATATACAGTGCATAAAATATATTTATATATATACCCTTATACACCATTTTAATAAAAAATATCACAAAATTCTTCTAAGTCCCTCGGGAAGAGTGAAAGACGCGCACGTTCATTTTCAGAGCTCCTAGACCTTCCTATAAGAAGTTAGCCAAAAAGTAGCTTCGAAAAACGCTTAGGTTAAGTTTCAGAGTTGCATCTAATGTACCGAAGCTGTCCTTAGACATAATTTCACTCTCACAACATTATGGCTGGTTGGAGACAGTCCGAACCACAAATACCGGGTCCATGGTTTTGGCCATATACTGGGGGGACGGGGACGACTCCCATTAACCCCTGACTATACCGGGGATACGCTTATCACAATGCCTTACTGGTCTGTGCTGAAGCAGGGCATTCTGGCAGCCAAGTTGCTTGACCTTTATTAGTGAGCCTGGTTACCCCCTCTCGGAACCACAGACTTAGAAATCGCCAGCTCATATACAGTGCATAAAATATATTTATATATATACCCTTATACACCATTTTAATAAAAAATATCACAAAATTCTTCTAAGTCCCTCGGGAAGAGTGAAAGACGCGCACGTTCATTTTCAGAGCTCCTAGACCTTCCTATTAGAAGTTAGCCAAAAAGTAGCTTCGAAAAACGCTTAGGTTAAGTCTCAGAGTTGCATCTAATGTACCGGAGCTGTCCTTAGACATAGGGCCTCATGCAGTAAGCGACGATTATGTGAAATCGGCAAGCTTATCGATTAGTCATGTTATTGGCGTTTTTCCCTCTCCGTATGCAGTAAGTGCCGAATACATTCAAAATCAACCAGAAAACAAATCCGCCCACTCTCACGATGATGAGCCGATCACACACAGGTGTATCGGCGTGCGTGGCGGGGTGCTGTTAGGTTGCACAATCACAAATCTTGCTGAATCAGGCGAAACAAGCATGTTTTTGATTGCGCGCCATATTTAAAGGCAACGTGTACTGCTAATCATTCTCTGTGTTGTTGGGAGTGAGAGAGAGAGAGAGACGCACAGAGCTGGACGATTGAACATTTGCATATTGACTGAGAGACTTGTTGTGTATTGGGTGAGCTTTGTCCTTTGTTGTTTTGTTTACATCTTTGTCTTGTTTTATATGTGGAAGTGGGTCGTGTGATTGCCTGTACATTTCTTGTCTGTTTTTTGTGAGTGCTGGAAGTATGCCCGCAAAGCGTGGGAAGAGTGATGCTGGTGGGAGTGGGAGTGCTACTCGTGGGAGTACGCGTCGGAGTGAACGTTCTGTTCAGGGGAGTGATGTTGCTGGTGCACCGAGTGGTGTTGCTGGGAGTGGGAGTGCTGTTGTTGGGAGTGGGAGTGCTGGTGCTGCGAGTGGTGTTGCTGGGAGTGGGAGTGCTGTTGTTGGGAGTGGGAGTGCTGTTGTTGGGAGTGGGAGTGCTGTTGCTGTGAGTGGGAGTGCTGGTGCTGGGAGTGGGAGTGCTGTTGCTGTGAGTGGGAGTGCTGGTGCTGGGAGTGCTGGTGCTAGGAGTGTGAGTGCTGGTGCTAGGAGTGGGAGTGCTGGTGCTAGGAGTGGGAGTGCTGGTGCTAGGAGTGGGAGTGCTGGTGCTGGGAGTGCTGCTGGTGGCGCAGTTGCTGATGGGGTGGATGGTGGTGGCGTGCTTGCTGGTGGCCAGCTTTTGGAGGCTCTTCCATTGGAAGAAGGAGAGTCCAGTCAGCACCAGCCAAGCTCTGACCCTAAACCTGCTCGGAAAAAACGTGTGGAGAAGCCACGTAATCCTCGCTTCAATGACCAGGAAAATAGGGCTCTTGTCACTGGCATTCTGGAGCACTATGACAGTATATATGGACATTTAGTAGGTAAGTGTAACTTTACATTTATTATTCAAATACATGTGATCCTAGGTCATCTGAGTTTTGTTCATATGCAAATATGGGTACACAATATCTTTCTATGTTCATTAGTGTGGAAACACAGCTTTTTATCATGCCTTACAAGGACAAATAAACACAGGCGGTCAATTTGCCAGAACTGCATACAATATGAATGCAACCTTGCTTACATGTATAGGTTTAGTAGTGAATGCTCATGTGCTGCACATATTACACATAAAACAGCATGTTTGCTATCACTTGGAACAGCTAGCAGTGTAGGAAACTGGTGCTTATATTATTATTCATTTACCTCATATCTTTTATATGTTTTTCAAGGGCGGACAAGTGCAGCAAGCAAAAAAGAAATGTGGGACACAATAGTCATTGGTGTCAATGCCTGTGGGAATAGTGTCAGGGACAAGTATCATTGTCGGAAAAGATTTGATGATATTAGGTCCAAATTGAAAAAGAAAATACAAGACCAACGCGTGCATGCTACTGGCACTGGAGGTGGGCCCACACCACAACGTCTCATATTGACTCCATTGGAGGAGCTGCTTCGGCCAAAATTACTTACCGTCGTCGTGGAAGGCTTGGCTGGTGACCGTGACATTGGAATTTATCCGTCACAATTTCCAGCAGGTGATAAATATTACTGTACTAGGCGTGTCGTTGCTTACAGTTATTTTGCATAGTTACACTGCTTTTTATACTGTCTTCACAATATAAGCATACCTGCATCTATATATGTATATGTCTGATTCTGTATATATATATCTCAAAATAGACATATATGTAGTAGTCCTACTAAAAGCAGTAACTAATATAGCACGTGCCATTGCGTGCTCATTTACATGTGAATTCCCAAAATGCATAGCTGCAGTGGAAGCAATTGATGGTGGGCGAAGATGGGGAACAACAGGGTAGTACACGTGTAACACATGTTCATGAGAAATTATTAGTAGCTACAGGTACAGAACAGAAATATGTATCATGTTATTGTGTATTTTATTGATTTTACTCCGACAAACATGACATTACTGCCTATTTTAAGCATGCATCAAAGAAATTGCATGTAACGGCCTACAAACATCACTGGCACTAACACATCTATAGTTGCTTATGAAAAGGTCCATTTTTGCTTTATGTCATATACAGACAGCATAATGAGGCACACGTAGCATATGTTATGTCATTGTTTTCATAACTTAAACACTGCAGATGACTACTTAGCTCATCTACCATTGTGTTAAAGCAGCTGCAATTAATATCTCATCACAGCATACACTTCAACAGAGGGGGTGGGGTTCAGCACACACACTAATTACAGCCTCATTTCACGGTCAACTTAGTTCACACCATTTGCACCTGTTTCAAGTCATTGAAAGGTGTGGCTGATTAGGCTTTTTGGGGAAGGGAATACCTTTCTTACAACCTGAATAGCACAACTGAAGTTAATCACACTCATTTGAAAGCTTAACTCTAGCTACTAAATGCCCCAACAACTCATTACTTATCAAAGCGTACGTCACACATTAGTTCACTCATATCTATAGTTGAACTACTATCAAAGACACATTATCACACACTGCATGTGTTGTCTTGTTGAGTCACAGCCACATTCAGGTGTGCCACATCTTCGATTAATGTACCACACATATCCTCTACCAAAAACAACACTTTTTGCAATATGACCACCTTCATGATAACCATTGTGAATGGTCATCTCATGATAGTTATGTACATTATGATACTGATATCACTACACAACATATGATTTTTATGTACTCATTTAATCTATTTATCCTCACGCATTACTGCAGCAACATAGTATGTTGTATGTTAGGGAACTCAAAAATTCTAAGTACACAGGCATGTACAGTGTTATTACAACTATTTATGTTCACTTTCACACACATTTTCGGTTAAGGAACTGATGTTGTTAGTTAATCATAAATACAGAACATACAATAAGTGTTTGTTCAATATTTACACATGTAAATGTAAAACTTATGTTATTGTTATATATAGTTGCCCCTGGAGGACATGTGTCACCTGAGATGGAACAAGTGTCTTCACCTGGGTCAGCCAGCTCAACACTACTAGAAGGTGAGTGTATCATTTGCTGGCCATATAATATGTGCTCTTCTATATGTTATGTTGTCATGTGCATTATTTGTTTTGCACATCTTCTTTAAATAGGATTACTTAGTGTCAGTGAAAATTAAGTGTAAGGCAACATGTATTGTGTTAGTGATGTTAATTATCATGTAGGACTTCTGAGTTTAGAGCAACTTTTCATTCATTCATATTTCATACTGAGTCCAAACATTATTCGTAAGTCAAGGTAGTTTTTAATGAGGTTATAAAACGTATGCTAACATGTTAGGTGTTACTTAGGACATAGTACAATTACATAGTAACACAGCATACATTAACATGCCATTTAATAATGTGTACATTTCTTTTTAGAACATCATGGTGATGAGGATGATGAGTATGATGAGGATGACGCCACAGAAGAGACTGAAATACAATCATGTGACCATGAAGAGGTGCCAATAGAAACTGTTGTACCGCCAAATCGTCCATCAACTTCCACATACGATGCAATTGTAGCTTCAGAGGGAAAAATAGTGGACGCAGAAAATCGTCGCCATTCAGACATGATGACAGTGCTGGAAAGGATGATTGGACTGCAGGAAGAAACAGTATCACAATTGGCACATCTCCACAGAGTCTTCATTGAAGTGCCTAAACAGTTGCAAAAAATCAACACCTCATTCGAAGCATTAGTTGTTCAGCAAACACAAGCTAATTACTGGAGAATGACTAATGTACCACAATTCAACACCTCCCAGCCAGGATCTGTTCATGCAGGTCAGTTTTCACCACATTCATCTGATATTCATTCACCAGGCCCAAATGTTACCGGTCAAGTAGCAGAGATTGCTGTGCAGGTTCCTGACGACATACTACCACTGCCATCTGTACAAAATCAGCAGCTGACACCTACAAAGGAGCCCACAAAAACAAAATACAAGCAGTTACTACTGACCAGTTTTTGGTCAAAAACAACAAAAGACACACATGAAACAGACCAACCATCACTTGTGCAGTGTCTACCAACTTGCTCACATGTGTCACTGGGCACAAGCCCTGTCCGTGAACAGTCACTACCCAAAAGCCCTGTAGGTGAATCGCTGCCCAAAAGCCCTGTAGGTGAGTCGCTGCCCAAAAGCCCTGTAGGTGAGTCGCTGCCCAAAAGCCCTGTAGGTGAATCGCTGCCCAAAAGCCCTGTAGGTGAATCACTGCCCAAAAGCCCTGTAGGTGAATCACTGCCCAAAAGCCCTGTAGGTGAGTCACTGGCCACAAGCCCTGTAGGTGAGTCACTGGCCACAAGCCCCGTAGGTGAACAGTCACTGGCCACAAGCCCTGCCCGTGAAGTGCCAGAGGCCACTCAAAGTGGCTCTGTTGTGCCTAAAGTTGGTGGCAAAAGAAAAAGGAAAATTCAAGAGACAACAAGCAGGCCTGTTACTCGCTCGCAAAAGGAACAAAAAAAATAAATGTTATAATTCAGAAAATATGTCTTTGGCCTTGTTTTGTTGACTTCACATTATCTAATTACTATTGTATGTATGCTGAAGACTGTGTTGTTTCCAAACTTTCAACTATGTTCTTGTACACGTGAAGTTTTGGAAATGTTAACACTCATAATTAATTGTGTTATAAATATTTATGTTGTAATCGTCTGTTCAGTAATGGTCCACCAGGAGCCAGTTGCTAAGTTTAGAGAAGCTGCCATTGACTTTGCAGCAAAACATTGCATTTGGGTGTGTTAATTGATGTAAGAATTGCATATGCATATTAGTCACATGCAATTATTAAAACACCTAAGTAAGTGCAAACATCTTTCTTGTACGTGTACAGCAGGATTATGTGTAAATTATTACTTACCTTTGCCTTGCTTGGCCATTGTAATTTTGTCCTTTAATCAGTTGTGTGTTCGTTTCTATAACATCTCAGAATGTATAATAATATATATACACACACACACACACACACACACACACACACACTGAGTGAGTGTGAGTGTGAGTGTGTGTATATATATATATATATATGTATATATGTGTATATATATATGTATATATGTGTATATATATATGTATATATGTGTATATATATATGTATATATGTGTATATATATATGTATATATGTGTATATATATATATATATATATATATATATGTATATATGTGTGTGTATATATATATATATATATATATATATATATATATATATATATATATATATAGTACTATATAAACTGGTATACACAAACTAATACACTTCATGCTTCCTTGTGAAAGCACACTATTTTAATAATACAGGCCTAATGTTTGAGAAATATCCTAAGTATGAGACTCTAACAGTATTGTGCTTAAACAAATGTTTATTACTTAATTCAATCATGTTTCTCACCATTTAAATAGGTTTCATACAAGGTATACTTAATGCCATCAATGTTGTGTGTACTCCTGCAATATAAAAAAAAAAAAAATATTATATATAAATATATATATATTTTTATAAGAGATATATTTATATATATATATATATATATATATATATATATATATATATACACACACGTATTTAAACTCATGCAGACAGGGAGTTAACCAGACTTTCACATACACACAGAAATGTAAGCGGGGAAAAAACATTTCTTTTTGCAGGTGTGTTTTTACTGATATGCCTGGCTAAGAAATATTTTCACACACTGGTCTTTGTTAGTTTTCAAAAAAACACTATGTGAACGCATTCACAGTCTAGGGATGTTTTTCACAAACGAGATAAAAGAAGGAGAAATGTTTCTCCCACAGTCCCATATCACGAACCACAACTGTTAACCCAATTAGACAAACAAATCCAATTGGCGTTTGAAATAAGGAGTCAAAGTAGTTACTTTTGTTGACCTTGACAAGGAAAAACAGGAGTTTGTTAGCCATTCAGCACATTCATTTTGATGAGCAAATAACACAGACCTGCACACAGCTTTTGTGCTACTCAGACATGGCTGATGAATTCGTTAACAATATTAATCCCCTTTTAGGGTATAAGTACATGATCTGTGAAGCCATCTTGAACAGTCGCGGACAGAAAGCAAGCACACGCCAAATCGATGATTTCATTCGAGCAAAATATCCTTATTACCAAGACCGTAAGCATGCACGGAATTTTAATTCCTCAATAAGATTCACTTTATCAAGTAATGACTTTTTTGAACGTGACCAGGATAAGCTACAACACACCTATGGTTTCTGGAAGATTGCCCCGGAAAAACAATTTATCCTGAAAGACGGCACTTATATTGTCGTGAAAGGCATATTTATTCCTAATGGCAATAGCAATGTATCCGCTACTACTGATCCGTTTGAATCGATACGTGCTGCAATATCTGCAGCCTCCATTCCTGAAACCCACATTGTACAAGAACAAAAGTACTATGATTATGTACCAAGCCTTTCAGCTGAAATTGCATTGGAATGGGAACCGGAAGAAATGAACCTACCTCCCGACCAATTATTTGAAGAAAGCAGTGGCGATTCCTATGAGCGCATCCTGGAGGAGATATGTGCCATACTGGATTCAGCGGTTGGGTTAAGCGTGGATGAAAATGGCTTGCATTTCTGGAGCGACCAGTTGCAGCCAGGCGAAGAGTTAATTCTAGAAGAATGGTAAATATAACAATCGTTATGCGTTGACTCTGCGTTTAAATTTTTTTTTTTTTTGTAACCACCATTTTCACTTTCAATGCGTGGATACAGCGTAACATTGCAGACTGCATAACATGTAGCGATCACAAACAAATTGTTTCCTAATACAATATAGTAGGACCTGAAAGAGTAGTACACATTGCTGACGGAATAAATATACGTACTTTCCTATCCCTTTAAACATATTAGCAACATTTTACCATTACTCTAACACATACCTGTTTTGTTATCATGCAACATCTACAACATTGAAAACCGGGTCCACCACGTATGACGTGGGACCCTTGTCATGGGCCAAGGCGTCCTTAAAAAGGATTAGTGATGTAAGTCCCGCCCCCAAGCGACGTGCGCGCCTCAAAGCCTATTGGCTGTCATGTTTTGTTATAGTAACGGTAACTGCAGTGTGTGATGCGTGCGGCTCAGTGTTTGTAGGCGTACCCTGGGCGTTAGCCGAATGTTAATTGAGTGGGAGGAGTGTTAGCGTGCGTTTCACGCTGGCTTAACATGACGTCACACGTATTGCATTTGCGCATTGTGTTATCGGCCGTGCTTTCTGTTCAAACACGTCTGTTTAAAAAGAATACAGATGTACTCGTTTAGAACGAATGTAGTTTCGTCTTCATTGTATTTGAAATAAAGATGTTATGTTTACTGGTATTTTCAACATGTATTGAACGCACAACGTACGCTTTGTTTTGCGCATGCGCTAACAGTTAGTGGAGCCAAGCGTGAAGTGCGTGCGCACACAAAGATGTGCGCGCACATCTTTCAGTATACAGGCAACGTTCACTTCTTATACATAGTTATGCCTGCTACAAATTTAAAGAAACATTACATACTGATGAACAGTTTTACTTCTAACATATAAGTGAGTGACGTGTGTATCTACACAATCATATAGAGCTGCGTAACGCGTTGTCACGGATGCATATCTAGTAAGGTGCCATCTTTGACCATCATGTGTTTGCTGTATTTCAGAGATGTCGGGGAAGATACAATCGGATCAATGTATGATTTCAGAAGAGTCTACCTTTATATGAGATGATTGTGAGGAGGAGCCACCGACTACTATACTACATATGGAACTAATTTTATATTGCTTGCAGCGCTTATTAACAAACAATTAAAAATGTGATACCCTTATGCCTATATTGCATAAGCACTTAATTAACATAATGATGTTGCAAAAGAGTGCCTCATGAATTTTTATTGAGTGTTCTTTAATGACTACTAACATTTTATGACATGGTGTGTTTTATATATAACAACCATTCCCACTCTGCTAACACATTTGTGTATTCTAATATGTAATGGAACGTATGACTGTCGAAACTATGTAACAATAATAATAATAATATGAGCATGTTCATGTATAGGGCTGCTAGTTGTACGCAGCGATTTACAGACACATGTTTCAGCCTGAGGTCCCTGGCCCGTGGAACGTACAAATGTTTTTTTGCCGCATGAGGCACAGGGAGATAAAGTGACTTGGCCAAGGTCACAAGGAGCCCACACCGGGAATTGAACCAGACTCCCCTGCTTCAAACTATCAGTGCCAGTGTGTGTCTTTACTCAGTGAGCCACTCCTTCTCCCAATGTAAAGGACACTTACAACCAAGTAGCCATTTATTTTTAAAATCTCTTGTTACATGGGTATGTAGATAAAATGGTTTGGGACTGTAGCAAATAATGTTACTGGCCAGATGTTATGGTCCCCTCCAATGCATGATGTTCTGAATATGACATCACCATCATGTTATGAAGTACGTTTCTGTGTATATTTCATTAACCTAACTAACTATAGTTTACTGTGTTTATTAATCGTTTAGAAATACATAGTATAGTCAATATGATGATATAAGCTACCATAATAAAGCTGGTGTTATCATTTGTCGGTGTTATACATGGATCCTACACCAATTGATAGAGACACAAACAGTTGTCTTAAAAAGTGTGTCTATGCTAGTGATGAATGTGCTCCCGTAAGTAAACAAATAAGTACAGTTATCCCCTTTTCTCCAACCACCTCTATATTACATTAATGGAAATTATAAGGAAACATACATAAAATGTGATGAAATGTGAGTAATCATTTTGTAATACAATGCACATGAAAGCTCAAGAGTAGCTAAATGCATATACATGATACAGAAAGTACATATATGTAACATTTGTGTTTAAACCAATATGTTGGGTTTTTAGTTCCAATAATTATAGGAAGATTGAGGTAGCCACATCTTATGAGAGATGTCAGCAAATATACATACCATGATCAGTCATACTGGAGATATACCTATAATGCAAAGGAACAATATATAAATTGCAAACATTGACATGCCATCTTCAGTACCGTAAACAACACAGCAAAGTGTGTATTTGGTGTTAAATGTACAACACCATGTATATTTCATGACATTCAAAATGTAAATCAGCCTGGTGTACACATCATATGGATGTACATGTTACACTGCACCAATAACATTGTATGTAAGCATACTAGAAGCATGAATGATTATGGGCATAATATGTGTTTTGTCTTAGCATAAGGAATAACACAATGCTAAAATATTATTGCTTTGTTACCCAAGTTGTATTCACATACACACAACTAAAGTACAATTGAAGAGGGATTATATAACCTGTGCAACAATAACATACCGGTGCCACATCCCTTTGTGCACACAGCAGAGAAAAGAAAGGTGTGCAACCCATATTCATCTGTGTCCTAACAGAAGGTTATATAAAGAAACATTATTGTTAATATAACATAATTAAACTATAAAAGTAGTACTAGGAACATATGAGTTTGTACTTACAAGAAAAAAATGAATTGATGAGATTCTGTCGTGTCTGGCCACCACTGGCTGTTTGTTCATTTTCAGCAGCTACATGGGTGGGATGCTCGTCTACCAAAGCCTCAGCTAGGTCTGACTGTACATTGTGCCTGAGTGCAACATTGTGCAAAATGCAACAGGCAAGGATAATATCAGACACTTTTTGAGGCTTGTATAGAAGAGCCCCACCAGTTCTGTCCAGACACCTAAACCTGGTCTTGAGTAGGCCAAATGTCCTCTCTATAACAGATCTTGTAGATATATGGGCTGCATTGTACCTGTCCTCTGCTTCAGTTTGAGGGTTTAGCACCGGAGTCAAGAGCCACGGCCTAATTCCGTATCCTGAGTCACCTATAATGAATGGAGCACACATAAGCTGACATTAGTGATCAAATTGTACAATGCCAACATTCCTAAATCAACATGTGTTTTGTGTTAGAACATGTAAATATGTACTCACCCAGCAGCCAACCAGGTTCAAAATGTCCCTCTTCGAACGCATGGAAGACTGAAGAGTTCCTCAGGATAGAGGAATCGTGACTGGAACCAGGGAACTTGGGTACCACATGCATTATCCTCATCGTGGCATCACATACCACCTGTACATTGAGTGAATGGTAGTGCTTCCGATTGCGGTACACATGCTCACTCTGACTAGGTGCAATCAAAGCAACATGTGTGCAATCGATTGCACCCAGCACAGATGGTATCCCTGCTATATTATAAAAGCCAGTCCTGACTTCCAGCCACTCTGTTGCCTCTGTAGGAAAATGAATATAATTCCTAGCGCGTCTATTGAGTGCATAGAGAAACTGGGTCAAGGCCCGCGAGAATGTAGATTGCGAGACCCCGCCCACTATGCCCACAGTTGTCTGGTATGACGCGGAAGCAAGATAATGTAATGAGCACAGCATTTTAACAAGCCCAGGGACTGCACGACCTCTGGCTGTGAAAAAATCTAAATCCCCCCTTATCTCCTCATAAAGAGCTAAGATTGCTGCTGAACTCAAACGATAGCGACTTACAATCTCCTCCTCACTCATCCCATCTAACAGGGTTCTCTCCCTGTACAGACGCGGACGAGGCACAAGTTGTCTCCTCTGTCTTCTCCTCTGATCTCCTGTCCCTCTACCTGTCCCTCGGCCTGTCCCTCTCCCTGTCCCTGTCGTATCCGCGTCACTGTCACTGTCCCTCGGTGTGTCCCTCCCTTGCCCTATATGATTGTCTTCATCATCAAGCATGTCATAGAAAAGAATGTTCCTCCGTCTCCTAAACATTCGCAACATTTTGAAATGAGTAGCTGTGAATGAGCAGGTAATGTGCGTCCTTTAAATAGGTATGTGATGATGTCAGGTGACATAGTAAAATGCAAGGTGTTACATTAACATAATAAAGTACTTCTGTGGCAAGCTGTGTGCACTTGTTGTTCTAAGTATTTGTTGTGTGTATTCTGCAGGGAATGATGATATTTGGCAATGATGTGACGTGAAGCTTTGTACAAAGATTGCTTGCAAATAAATAGTTGCATGTGCAATGCATGTAACACTTGTGAACGAAAGAGTCAGTCATGTAATGAGACAAAAAGGCTGAGATTGACGTGGGAAAAGTTTTGTGTAACATGTGTAATTATCCATGTTATTGTGACATGTTGGCAACAATGAATAGTCGTGTGCATATGCATGCATTTGTGTAAGGAGGATAGTTGGTATAGAATGAGTTTACAAGGTGTCCCAATGATGAATTACTGTACATGTGTGTATAAGTTAGGTTGAAGTGCTTGTAATGCAACGGTTACAATGTAAACATGCAATGTGATTGAGCGTCCAATAAGTGACGTCATGAAAATAGGGAGGACCCAAAAGTATATGTAAACATGAGAATACAGATGTACATGAACGTTTAAAGATGCGTGTCACATTACAAGCATTGTGTAATGTAAAGGAAGATGAATATACTGTGTATGTGTGACATGTGTGACATGTGTGACATCATGTAAATAATTGTCGCTGAGTTGAGTAAAATGTGTGATATGATGTGAGGTTCTCCTTTAAGAGTGTAGTATAGTATTTTCCCTTGCCACATCATCACATGATGAGTAATGTGACCCGCAAATGCTGAAAACATGTAAAAGTCGAATGTTATGCAAATAAGACACGTCAGCTGTGACACAATGCAGGGAATGCCCCCACACTGTAATGCAAATCCCCCTTGTATTGTGAGCAATGAAACGTAAACAGTACTATACTGTTATACGTCCCCGCTCCATTGACTTCCATTGATGTACAGAAGATGTTTTTTTTCTAAGTGCCGTTCCGGCAGCCTTAGCGATCGTTCTCCCGTCCAAAATGCCAACTTTAGTTGGCGGGAGAAATCGGCCATAACATCTCAATTTCGTAGTGCCGATCAGCCCCGATAAGCTGTTTTTTTTTGTTGAATCCAGCCGATTTAAAAAAGTGGCGATCAGTGTCGAAAACAGGCTTATCGGCAGGCGACTGGCCATAACCAAATTATCGGCTCCGAAACCTGGCGATATGAAGCACTTATCGGCGCTTACTGAATCTCAAACCCAATTTTGGCTATAACATGGCCATATTTCCCTTATCAACGCTTACTGCATGAGGCCCATAATTTCACTCTCACAACATTATGGCTGGTTGGAGACAGTCCGAACCACAAATACCGGGTCCATGGTTCTGGCCATATACTGGGGGGACGGGGACGACTCCCATTAACCCCTGACTATACCGGGGATACGCTTATCACAATGACTTACTGGTCTGTGCTGAAGCAGGGCATTCTGGCAGCCAAGTTGCTTGACCTTTATTAGTGAGCCTGGTTACCCCCTCTCGGAACCACAGACTTAGAAATCGCCAGCTCATATACAGTACAAAAAAAATATATTTATATATATACCCTTATACACCATTTTAATAAAAAATATCTCAAAATTCTTCTAAGTCCCTCGGGAAGAGTGAAAGACGCGCACGTTCATTTTCAGAGCTCCTAGACCTTCCTATAAGAAGTTAGCCAAAAAGTAGCTTCGAAAAACGCTTAGGTTAAGTTTCAGAGTTGCTTCTCATGTACCAAAGCTGGACTTAGACATAATTTCACTCTCACAACATTATGGCTGGTTGGAGACAGTCCGAACCACAAATACCGGGTCCATGGTTCTGGCCATATACTGGGGGGACGGGGACGACTCCCATTAACCCCTGACTATACCGGGGATACGCTTATCACAATGCCTTACTGGTCTGTGCTGAAGCAGGGCATTCTGGCAGCCAAGTGGCTTGACCTTTATTAGTGAGCCTGGTTACCCCCTCTCGGAACCACAGACTTAGAAATCGCCAGCTCATATACAGTGCATAAAATAAATTTATATATATATACCCTTATTCACCATTTTAATAAAAAATATCACAAAATTCTTCTAAGTCCCTCGGGAAGAGTGAAAGACGCGCACGTTCATTTTCAGAGCTCCTAGACCTTCCTATAAGAAGTTAGCCAAAAAGTAGCTTCGAAAAACGCTTAGGTTAAGTTTCAGAGTTGCTTCTAATGTACCGAAGCTGGACTTAGACATAATTTCACTCTCACAACATTATGGCTGGTTGGAGACAGTCCGAACCACAAGTACTGGGTCCATGGTTCTGGGCGTATACTGGGGGGACGGGGACGACTCCCATTAACCCCTGACTATACCGGGGATACGCTTATCACAATGCCTTACTGGTCTGTGCTGAAGCAGGGCATTCTGGCAGCCAAGTGGCTTGACCTTTATTAGTGAGCCTGGTTACCCCCTCTCGGAACCACAGACTTAGAAATCGCCAGCTCATATAAAGTGCATAAAATAAATTTATATATATATACCCTTATACACCATTTTAATAAAAAATATCACAAAATTCTTCTAAGTCCCTCGGGAAGAGTGAAAGACGCGCACGTTCCTTTTCAGAGCTCCTAGACCTTCCTATAAGAAGTTAGCCAAAAAGTAGCTTCGAAAAACGCTTAGGTTAAGTTTCAGAGTTGCTTCTCATGTACCAAAGCTGGACTTAGACATAATTTCACTCTCACAACATTATGGCTGGTTGGAGACAGTCCGAACCACAAATACCGGGTCCATGGTTCTGGCCATATACTGGGGGGACGGGGACGACTCCCATTAACCCCTGACTATACCGGGGATACGCTTATCACAATGCCTTACTGGTCTGTGCTGAAGCAGGGCATTCTGGCAGCCAAGTGGCTTGACCTTTATTAGTGAGCCTGGTTACCCCCTCTCGGAACCACAGACTTAGAAATCGCCAGCTCATATACAGTGCATAAAATATATTTATATATATACCCTTATACACCATTTTAATAAAAAATATCACAAAATTCTTCTAAGTCCCTCGGGAAGAGTGAAAGACGCGCACGTTCATTTTCAGAGCTCCTAGACCTTCCTATAAGAAGTTAGCCAAAAAGTAGCTTCGAAAAACGCTTAGGTTAAGTTTCAGAGTTGCATCTAATGTACCGAAGCTGGACTTAGACATAATTTCACTCTCACAACATTATGGCTGGTTGGAGACAGTCCGAACCACAAATACCGGGTCCATGGTTCTGGCCATATACTGGGGGGACGGGGACGACTCCCATTAACCCCTGACTATACCGGGGATACGCTTATCACAATGCCTTACTGGTCTGTGCTGAAGCAGGTCATTCTGGCAGCCAAGTGGCTTGACCTTTATTAGTGAGCCTGGTTACCCCCTCTCGGAACCACAGACTTAGAAATCGCCAGCTCATATACAGTGCATAAAATAAATTTATATATATATACCCTTATACACCATTTTAATAAAAAATATCACAAAATTCTTCTAAGTCCCTCGGGAAGAGTGAAAGACGCGCACGTTCATTTTCAGAGCTCCTAGACCTTCCTATAAGAAGTTAGCCAAAAAGTAGCTTCGAAAAACGCTTAGGTTAAGTTTCAGAGTTGCTTCTAATGTACCGAAGCTGGAATTAGACATAATTTCACTCTCACAACATTATGGCTGGTTGGAGACAGTCCGAACCACAAGTACTGGGTCCATGGTTCTGGGCGTATACTGGGGGGACGGGGACGACTCCCATTAACCCCTGACTATACCGGGGATACGCTTATCACAATGCCTTTCTGGTCTGTGCTGAAGCAGGGCATTCTGGCAGCCAATTGGCTTGACTTTTATTAGTGAGCCTGGTTACCCCCTCTCGGAACCACAGACTTAGAAATCGCCAGCTCATATACAGTGCATAAAATATATTTATATATATACCCTTATACACCATTTTAATAAAAAATATCACAAAATTCTTCTAAGTCCCTCGGGAAGAGTTAAAGACGCGCACGTTCATTTTCAAAGCTCCTAGACCTTCCTATAAGAAGTTAGCCAAAAAGTAGCTTCGAAAAACGCTTAGGTTAAGTTTCAGAGTTGCATCTAATGTACCGAAGCTGTCCTTAGACATAATTTCACTCTCACAACATTATGGCTGGTTGGAGACAGTCCGAACCACAAATACCGGGTCCATGGTTTTGGCCATATACTGGGGGGACGGGGACGACTCCCATTAACCCCTGACTATACCGGGGATACGCTTATCACAATGCCTTACTGGTCTGTGCTGAAGCAGGGCATTCTGGCAGCCAAGTGGCTTGACCTTTATTAGTGAGCCTGGTTACCCCCTCTCGGAACCACAGACTTAGAAATCGCCAGCTCATATACAGTGCATAAAATAAATTTATATATATATACCCTTATACACCATTTTAATAAAAAATATCACAAAATTCTTCTAAGTCCCTCGGGAAGAGTGAAAGACGCGCACGTTCATTTTCAGAGCTCCTAGACCTTCCTATAAGAAGTTAGCCAAAAAGTAGCTTCGAAAAACGCTTAGGTTAAGTTTCAGAGTTGCTTCTAATGTACCGAAGCTGGAATTAGACATAATTTCACTCTCACAACATTATGGCTGGTTGGAGACAGTCCGAACCACAAGTACTGGGTCCATGGTTCTGGGCGTATACTGGGGGGACGGGGACGACTCCCATTAACCCCTGACTATACCGGGGATACGCTTATCACAATGCCTTACTGGTCTGTGCTGAAGCAGGGCATTCTGGCAGCCAAGTGGCTTGACCTTTATTAGTGAGCCTGGTTACCCCCTCTCGGAACCACAGACTTAGAAATCGCCAGCTCATATAAAGTGCATAAAATAAATTTATATATATATACCCTTATACACCATTTTAATAAAAAATATCACAAAATTCTTCTAAGTCCCTCGGGAAGAGTGAAAGACGCGCACGTTCCTTTTCAGAGCTCCTAGACCTTCCTATAAGAAGTTAGCCAAAAAGTAGCTTCGAAAAACGCTTAGGTTAAGTTTCAGAGTTGCTTCTCATGTACCAAAGCTGGACTTAGACATAATTTCACTCTCACAACATTATGGCTGGTTGGAGACAGTCCGAACCACAAATACCGGGTCCATGGTTCTGGCCATATACTGGGGGGACGGGGACGACTCCCATTAACCCCTGACTATACCGGGGATACGCTTATCACAATGCCTTACTGGTCTGTGCTGAAGCAGGGCATTCTGGCAGCCAAGTGGCTTGACCTTTATTAGTGAGCCTGGTTACCCCCTCTCGGAACCACAGACTTAGAAATCGCCAGCTCATATACAGTGCATAAAATAAATTTATATATATATACCCTTATTCACCATTTTAATAAAAAATATCACAAAATTCTTCTAAGTCCCTCGGGAAGAGTGAAAGACGCGCACGTTCATTTTCAGAGTTCCTAGACCTTCCTATAAGAAGTTAGCCAAAAAGTAGCTTCGAAAAACGCTTAGGTTAAGTTTCAGAGTTGCTTCTAATGTACCGAAGCTGGACTTAGACATAATTTCACTCTCACAACATTATGGCTGGTTGGAGACAGTCCGAACCACAAGTACCGGGTCCATGGTTCTGGGCGTATACTGGGGGGACGGGGACGACTCCCATTAACCCCTGACTATACCGGGGATACGCTTATCACAATGCCTTTCTGGTCTGTGCTGAAGCAGGGCATTCTGGCAGCCAAGTGGCTTGACCTTTATTAGTGAGCCTGGTTACCCCCTCTCGGAACCACAAACTTAGAAATCGCCAGCTCATATACAGTGCATAAAATAAATTTATATATATATACCCTTATACACCATTTTAATAAAAAATATCACAAAATTCTTCTAAGTCCCTCGGGAAGAGTGAAAGACGCGCACGTTCATTTTCAGAGCTCCTAGACCTTCCTATAAGAAGTTAGCCAAAAAGTAGCTTCGAAAAACGCTTAGGTTAAGTTTCAGAGTTGCATCTAATGTACCGAAGCTGGACTTAGACATAATTTCACTCTCACAACATTATGGCTGGTTGGAGACAGTCCGAACCACAAGTACTGGGTCCATGGTTCTGGGCGTATACTGGGGGGACGGGGACGACTCCCATTAACCCCTGACTATACCGGGGATACGCTTATCACAATGCCTTTCTGGTCTGTGCTGAAGCAGGGCATTCTGGCAGCCTATTGGCTTGACTTTTATTAGTGAGCCTGGTTACCCCCTCTCGGAACCACAGACTTAGAAATCGCCAGCTCATATACAGTGCATAAAATATATTTATATATATACCCTTATACACCATTTTAATAAAAAATATCACAAAATTCTTCTAAGTCCCTCGGGAAGAGTTAAAGACGCGCACGTTCATTTTCAGAGCTCCTAGACCTTCCTATAAGAAGTTAGCCAAAAAGTAGCTTCGAAAAACGCTTAGGTTAAGTTTCAGAGTTGCATCTAATGTACCGAAGCTGTCCTTAGACATAATTTCACTCTCACAACATTATGGCTGGTTGGAGACAGTCCGAACCACAAATACCGGGTCCATGGTTTTGGCCATATACTGGGGGGACGGGGACGACTCCCATTAACCCCTGACTATACCGGGGATACGCTTATCACAATGCCTTACTGGTCTGTGCTGAAGCAGGGCATTCTGGCAGCCAAGTTGCTTGACCTTTATTAGTGAGCCTGGTTACCCCCTCTCGGAACCACAGACTTAGAAATCGCCAGCTCATATACAGTGCATAAAATATATTTATATATATACCCTTATACACCATTTTAATAAAAAATATCACAAAATTCTTCTAAGTCCCTCGGGAAGAGTGAAAGACGCGCACGTTCATTTTCAGAGCTCCTAGACCTTCCTATTAGAAGTTAGCCAAAAAGTAGCTTCGAAAAACGCTTAGGTTAAGTCTCAGAGTTGCATCTAATGTACCGAAGCTGGACTTAGACATAATTTCACTCTCACAACATTATGGCTGGTTGGAGACAGTCCGAACCACAAATACCGGGTCCATGGTTCTGGCCATATACTGGGGGGACGGGGACGACTCCCATTAACCCCTGACTATACCGGGGATACGCTTATCACAATGCCTTACTGGTCTGTGCTGAAGCAGGGCATTCTGGCAGCCAAGTGGCTTGACATTTTTTAGTGAGCCTGGTTACCCCCTCTCGGAACCACAGACTTAGAAATCGCCAGCTCATATAAAGTGCATAAAATAAATTTATATATATATACCCTTATACACCATTTTAATAAAAAATATCACAAAATTCTTCTAAGTCCCTCGGGAAGAGTGAAAGACGCGCACGTTCCTTTTCAGAGCTCCTAGACCTTCCTATAAGAAGTTAGCCAAAAAGTAGCTTCGAAAAACGCTTAGGTTAAGTTTCAGAGTTGCTTCTCATGTACCAAAGCTGGACTTAGACATAATTTCACTCTCACAACATTATGGCTGGTTGGAGACAGTCCGAACCACAAATACCGGGTCCATGGTTCTGGCCATATACTGGGGGGACGGGGACGACTCCCATTAACCCCTGACTATACCGGGGATACGCTTATCACAATGCCTTACTGGTCTGTGCTGAAGCAGGGCATTCTGGCAGCCAAGTGGCTTGACCTTTATTAGTGAGCCTGGTTACCCCCTCTCGGAACCACAGACTTAGAAATCGCCAGCTCATATACAGTGCATAAAATAAATTTATATATATATACCCTTATTCACCATTTTAATAAAAAATATCACAAAATTCTTCTAAGTCCCTCGGGAAGAGTGAAAGACGCGCACGTTCATTTTCAGAGCTCCTAGACCTTCCTATAAGAAGTTAGCCAAAAAGTAGCTTCGAAAAACGCTTAGGTTAAGTTTCAGAGTTGCTTCTAATGTACCGAAGCTGGACTTAGACATAATTTCACTCTCACAACATTATGGCTGGTTGGAGACAGTCCGAACCACAAGTACTGGGTCCATGGTTCTGGGCGTATACTGGGGGGACGGGGACGACTCCCATTAACCCCTGACTATACCGGGGATACGCTTATCACAATGCCTTACTGGTCTGTGCTGAAGCAGGGCATTCTGGCATCCAAGTGGCTTGACCTTTATTAGTGAGCCTGGTTACCCCCTCTCGGAACCACAGACTTAGAAATCGCCAGCTCATATACATGCATAAAATAGATTTATATATATACCCTTATACACCATTTTAATAAAAAATATCACAAAATTCTTCTAAGTCCCTCGGGAAGAGTGAAAGACGCGCACGTTCATTTTCAGAGCTCCTAGACCTTCCTATAAGAAGTTAGCCAAAAAGTACCTTCGAAAAACGCTTAGGTTAAGTTTCAGAGTTGCTTCTAATGTACCAAAGCTGGACTTAGACATAATTTCACTCTCACAACATTATGGCTGGTTGGAGACAGTCCGAACCACAAATACCGGGTCCATGGTTCTGGCCATATACTGGGGGGACGGGGACGACTCCCATTAACCTCTGACTATACCGGGGATACGCTTATCACAATGCCTTTCTGGTCTGTGCTGAAGCAGGGCATTCTGGCAGCTAATTGGCTTGACTTTTATTAGTGAGCCTGGTTACCCCCTCTCGGAACCACAGACTTAGAAATCGCCAGCTCATATACATGCATAAAATATATTTATATATATACCCTTATACACCATTTTAATAAAAAATATCACAAAATTCTTCTAAGTCCCTCGGGAAGAGTGAAAGACGCGCACGTTCATTTTCAGAGCTCCTAGACCTTCCTATAAGAAGTTAGCCAAAAAGTAGCTTCGAAAAACGCTTAGGTTAAGTTCCAGAGTTGCATCTAATGTACCGAAGCTGGACTTAGACATAATTTCACTCTCACAACATTATGGCTGGTTGGAGACAGTCCGAACCACAAATACCGGGTCCATGGTTCTGGCCATATACTGGGGGGACGGGGACGACTCCCATTAACTTCTGACTATACCGGGGATACGCTTATCACAATGCCTTTCTGGTCTGTGCTGAAGCAGGGCATTCTGGCAGCCAATTGGCTTGACTTTTATTAGTGAGCCTGGTTACCCCCTCTCGGAACCACAGACTTAGAAATCGCCAGCTCATATACATGCATAAAATATATTTATATATATACCCTTATACACCATTTTAATAAAAAATATCACAAAATTCTTCTAAGTCCCTCGGGAAGAGTGAAAGACGCGCACGTTCATTTTCAGAGCTCCTAGACCTTCCTATAAGAAGTTAGCCAAAAAGTAGCTTCGAAAAACGCTTAGGTTAAGTTTCAGAGTTGCATCTAATGTACCGAAGCTGGACTTAGACATAATTTCACTCTCACAACATTATGGCTGGTTGGAGACAGTCCGAACCACAAATACCGGGTCCATGGTTCTGGCCATATACTGGGGGGACGGGAACGACTCCCATTAACCCCTGACTATACCGGGGATACGCTTATCACAATGCCTTTCTGGTCTGTGCTTAAGCAGGGCATTCTGGCAGCCAATTGGCTTGACTTTTATTAGTGAGCCTGGTTACCCCCTCTCGGAACCACAGACTTAGAAATCGCCAGCTCATATACATGCATAACATATATTTATTTATATACCCTTATACACCATTTTAATAAAAAATATCACAAAATTCTTCTAAGTCCCTCGGGAAGAGTGAAAGACGCGCACGTTCATTTTCAGAGCTCCTAGACATTCCTATAAGAAGTTAGCCAAAAAGTACCTTCGAAAAACGCTTAGGTTAAGTTTCAGAGTTGCTTCTAATGTACCGAAGCTGGACTTAGACATAATTTCACTCTCACAACATTATGGCTGGTTGGAGACAGTCCGAACCACAATTACCGGGTCCATGGTTCTGGCCATATACTGGGGGGACGGGGACGACTCCCATTAACCTCTGATTATACCGGGGATACGCTTATCACAATGCCTTTCTGGTCTGTGCTGAAGCAGGGCATTCTGGCAGCCAATTGGCTTGACTTTTATTAGTGAGCCTGGTTACCCCCTCTCGGAACCACAGACTTAGAAATCGCCAGCTCATATTCATGCATAAAATATATTTATATATATACCCTTATACACCATTTTAATAAAAAATATCACAAAATTCTTCTAAGTCCCTCGGGAAGAGTGAAAGACGCGCACGTTCATTTTTAGAGCTCCTAGACCTTCCTATAAGAAGTTAGCCAAAAAGTAGCTTCGAAAAACGCTTAGGTTAAGTTCCAGAGTTGCATCTAATGTACCGAAGCTGGACTTAGACATAATTTCACTCTCACAACATTATGGCTGGTTGGAGACAGTCCGAACCACAAATACCGGGTCCATGGTTCTGGCCATATACTGGGGGGACGGGAACGACTCCCATTAACCCCTGACTATACCGGGGATACGCTTATCACAATGCCTTTCTGGTCTGTGCTGAAGCAGGGCATTCTGGCAGCCAATTGGCTTGACTTTTATTAGTGAGCCTGGTTACCCCCTCTCGGAACCACAGACTTAGAAATCGCCAGCTCATATACATGCATAACATATATTTATATATATACCCTTATACACCATTTTAATAAAAAATATCACAAAATTCTTCTAAGTCCCTCGGGAAGAGTGAAAGACGCGCACGTTCATTTTCAGAGCTCCTAGACATTCCTATAAGAAGTTAGCCAAAAAGTACCTTCGAAAAACGCTTAGGTTAAGTTTCAGAGTTGCTTCTAATGTACCGAAGCTGGACTTAGACATAATTTCACTCTCACAACATTATGGCTGGTTGGAGACAGTCCGAACCACAAATACCGGGTCCATGGTTCTGGCCATATACTGGGGGGACGGGGACGACTCCCATTAACCTCTGACTATACCGGGGATACGCTTATCACAATGCCTTTCTGGTCTGTGCTGAAGCAGGGCATTCTGGCAGCTAATTGGCTTGACTTTTATTAGTGAGCCTGGTTACCCCCTCTCGGAACCACAGACTTAGAAATCGCCAGCTCATATACATGCATAAAATATATTTATATATATACCCTTATACACCATTTTAATAAAAAATATCACAAAATTCTTCTAAGTCCCTCGGGAAGAGTGAAAGACGCGCACGTTCATTTTCAGAGCTCCTAGACCTTCCTATAAGAAGTTAGCCAAAAAGTAGCTTCGAAAAACGCTTAGGTTAAGTTCCAGAGTTGCATCTAATGTACCGTAGCTGGACTTAGACATAATTTCACTCTCACAACATTATGGCTGGTTGGAGACAGTCCGAACCACAAATACCGGGTCCATGGTTCTGGCCATATACTGGGGGGACAGAACGACTCCCATTAACCCCTGACTATACCGGGGATACGCTTATCACAATGCCTTTCTGGTCTGTGCTGAAGCAGGGCATTCTGGCAGCCAATTGGCTTGACTTTTATTAGTGAGCCTGGTTACCCCCTCTCGGAACCACAGACTTAGAAATCGCCAGCTCATATACATGCATAACATATATTTATATATATACCCTTATACACCATTTTAATAAAAAATATCACAAAATTCTTCTAAGTCCCTCGGGAAGAGTGAAAGACGCGCACGTTCATTTTCAGAGCTCCTAGACATTCCTATAAGAAGTTAGCCAAAAAGTACCTTCGAAAAACGCTTAGGTTAAGTTTCAGAGTTGCTTCTAATGTACCGAAGCTGGACTTAGACATAATTTCACTCTCACAACATTATGGCTGGTTGGAGACAGTCCGAACCACAAATACCGGGTCCATGGTTCTGGCCATATACTGGGGGGACGGGGGGGACTCCCATTAACCTCTGACTATACCGGGGATACGCTTATCACAATGCCTTTCTGGTCTGTGCTGAAGCAGGGCATTCTGGCAGCCAATTGGCTTGACTTTTATTAGTGAGCCTGGTTACCCCCTCTCGGAACCACAGACTTAGAAATCGCCAGCTCATATACATGCATAAAATATATTTATATATATACCCTTATACACCATTTTAATAAAAAATATCACAAAATTCTTCTAAGTCCCTCGGGAAGAGTGAAAGACGCGCACGTTCATTTTTAGAGCTCCTAGACCTTCCTATAAGAAGTTAGCCAAAAAGTAGCTTCGAAAAACGCTTAGGTTAAGTTTCAGAGTTGCATCTAATGTACCGAAGCTGGACTTAGACATAATTTCACTCTCACAACATTATGGCTGGTTGGAGACAGTCCGAACCACAAGTACCGGGTCCATGGTTCTGGGCGTATACTGGGGGGACGGGGACGACTCCCATTAACCCCTGACTATACCGGGGATACGCTTATCACAATGCCTTACTGGTCTGTGCTGAAGCAGGGCATTCTGGCATCCAAGTGGCTTGACCTTTATTAGTGAGCCTGGTTACCCCCTCTCGGAACCACAGACTTAGAAATCGCCAGCTCATATACATGCATAAAATAGATTTATATATATACCCTTATACACCATTTTAATAAAAAATATCACAAAATTCTTCTAAGTCCCTCGGGAAGAGTGAAAGACGCGCACGTTCATTTTCAGAGCTCCTAGACCTTCCTATAAGAAGTTAGCCAAAAAGTAGCTTCGAAAAACGCTTAGGTTAAGTTCCAGAGTTGCTTCTAATGTACCGAAGCTGGACTTAGACATAATTTCACTCTCACAACATTATGGCTGGTTGGAGACAGTCCGAACCACAAATACCGGGTCCATGGTTCTGGCCATATACTGGGGGGACGGGAACGACTGCCATTAACCCCTGACTATACCGGGGATACGCTTATCACAATGCCTTTCTGGTCTGTGCTGAAGCAGGGCATTCTGGCAGCCAATTGGCTTGACTTTTATTAGTGAGCCTGGTTACCCCCTCTCGGAACCACAGACTTAGAAATCGCCAGCTCATATACATGCATAACATATATTTATATATATACCCTTATACACCATTTTAATAAAAAATATCACAAAATTCTTCTAAGTCCCTCGGGAAGAGTGAAAGACGCGCACGTTCATTTTCAGAGCTCCTAGACATTCCTATAAGAAGTTAGCCAAAAAGTACCTTCGAAAAACGCTTAGGTTAAGTTTCAGAGTTGCTTCTAATGTACCGAAGCTGGACTTAGACATAATTTCACTCTCACAACATTATGGCTGGTTGGAGACAGTCCGAACCACAAATACCGGGTCCATGGTTCTGGCCATATACTGGGGGGATGGGGACGACTCCCATTAACCTCTGACTATACCGGGGATACGCTTATCACAATGCCTTTCTGGTCTGTGCTGAAGCAGGGCATTCTGGCAGCCAATTGGCTTGACTTTTATTAGTGAGCCTGGTTACCCCCTCTCGGAACCACAGACTTAGAAATCGCCAGCTCATATACATGCATAAAATATATTTATATATATACCCTTATACACCATTTTAATAAAAAATATCACAAAATTCTTCTAAGTCCCTCGGGAAGAGTGAAAGACGCGCACGTTCATTTTTAGAGCTCCTAGACCTTCCTATAAGTAGTTAGCCAAAAAGTAGCTTCGAAAAACGCTTAGGTTAAGTTTCAGAGTTGCTTCTAATGTACCAAAGCTGGACTTAGACATAATTTCACTCTCACAACATTATGGCTGGTTGGAGACAGTCCGAACCACAAGTACCGGGTCCATGGTTCTGGGCGTATAATGGGGGGACGGGGACGACTCCCATTAACCCCTGACTATACCGGGGATACGCTTATCACAATGCCTTACTGGTCTGTGCTGAAGCAGGGCATTCTGGCATCCAAGTGGCTTGACCTTTATTAGTGAGCCTGGTTACCCCCTCTCGGAACCACAGACTTAGAAATCGCCAGCTCATATACATGCATAAAATAGATTTATATATATACCCTTATACACCATTTTAATAAAAAATATCACAAAATTCTTCTAAGTCCCTCGGGAAGAGTGAAAGACGCGCACGTTCATTTTCAGAGCTCCTAGACCTTCCTATAAGAAGTTAGCCAAAAAGTAGCTTCGAAAAACGCTTAGGTTAAGTTCCAGAGTTGCATCTAATGTACCGAAGCTGGACTTAGACATAATTTCACTCTCACAACATTATAGCTGGTTGGAGACAGTCCGAACCACAAATACCGGGTCCATGGTTCTGGCCATATACTGGGGGGACGGGGACGACTCCCATTAACCTCTGACTATACCGGGGATACGCTTATCACAATGCCTTTCTGGTCTGTGCTGAAGCAGGGCATTCTGGCAGCTAATTGGCTTGACTTTTATTAGTGAGCCTGGTTACCCCCTCTCGGAACCACAGACTTAGAAATCGCCAGCTCATATACATGCATAAAATATATTTATATATATACCCTTATACACCATTTTAATAAAAAATATCACAAAATTCTTCTAAGTCCCTCGGGAAGAGTGAAAGACGCGCACGTTCATTTTCAGAGCTCCTAGACCTTCCTATAAGAAGTTAGCCAAAAAGTAGCTTCGAAAAACGCTTAGGTTAAGTTCCAGAGTTGCATCTAATGTACCGAAGCTGGACTTAGACATAATTTCACTCTCACAACATTATGGCTGGTTGGAGACAGTCCGAACCACAAATACCGGGTCCATGGTTCTGGCCATATACTGGGGGGACGGGAACGACTCCCATTAACCCCTGACTATACCGGGGATACGCTTATCACAATGCCTTTCTGGTCTGTGCTGAAGCAGGGCATTCTGGCAGCCAATTGGCTTGACTTTTATTAGTGAGCCTGGTTACCCCCTCTCGGAACCACAGACTTAGAAATCGCCAGCTCATATACATGCATAACATATATTTATATATATACCCTTATACACCATTTTAATAAAAAATATCACAAAATTCTTCTAAGTCCCTCGGGAAGAGTGAAAGACGCGCACGTTCATTTTCAGAGCTCCTAGACATTCCTATAAGAAGTTAGCCAAAAAGTACCTTCGAAAAACGCTTAGGTTAAGTTTCAGAGTTGCTTCTAATGTACCGAAGCTGGACTTAGACATAATTTCACTCTCACAACATTATGGCTGGTTGGAGACAGTCCGAACCACAAATACCGGGTCCATGGTTCTGGCCATATACTGGGGGGACGGGGACGACTCCCATTAACCTCTGACTATACCGGGGATACGCTTATCACAATGCCTTTCTGGTCTGTGCTGAAGCAGGGCATTCTGGCAGCCAATTGGCTTGACTTTTATTAGTGAGCCTGGTTACCCCCTCTCGGAACCACAGACTTAGAAATCGCCAGCTCATATTCATGCATAAAATATATTTATATATATACCCTTATACACCATTTTAATAAAAAATATCACAAAATTCTTCTAAGTCCCTCGGGAAGAGTGAAAGACGCGCACGTTCATTTTTAGAGCTCCTAGACCTTCCTATAAGAAGTTAGCCAAAAAGTAGCTTCGAAAAACGCTTAGGTTAAGTTTCAGAGTTGCTTCTAATGTACCAAAGCTGGACTTAGACATAATTTCACTCTCACAACATTATGGCTGGTTGGAGACAGTCCGAACCACAAGTACCGGGTCCATGGTTCTGGGCATATAATGGGGGGACGGGGACGACTCCCATTAACCCCTGACTATACCGGGGATACGCTTATCACAATGCCTTACTGGTCTGTGCTGAAGCAGGGCATTCTGGCATCCAAGTGGCTTGACCTTTATTAGTGAGCCTGGTTACCCCCTCTCGGAACCACAGACTTAGAAATCGCCAGCTCATATACATGCATAAAATAGATTTATATATATACCCTTATACACCATTTTAATAAAAAATATCACAAAATTCTTCTAAGTCCCTCGGGAAGAGTGAAAGACGCGCACGTTCATTTTCAGAGCTACTAGACCTTCCTATAAGAAGTTAGCCAAAAAGTACCTTCGAAAAACGCTTAGGTTAAGTTTCAGAGTTGCTTCTAATGTACCAAAGCTGGACTTAGACATAATTTCACTCTCACAACATTATGGCTGGTTGGAGACAGTCCGAACCACAAATACCGGGTCCATGGTTCTGGCCATATACTGGGGGGACGGGGACGACTCCCATTAACCTCTGACTATACCGGGGATACGCTTATCACAATGCCTTTCTGGTCTGTGCTGAAGCAGGGCATTCTGGCAGCTAATTGGCTTGACTTTTATTAGTGAGCCTGGTTACCCCCTCTCGGAACCACAGACTTAGAAATCGCCAGCTCATATACATGCATAAAATATATTTATATATATACCCTTATACACCATTTTAATAAAAAATATCACAAAATTCTTCTAAGTCCCTCGGGAAGAGTGAAAGACGCGCACGTTCATTTTCAGAGCTCCTAGACCTTCCTATAAGAAGTTAGCCAAAAAGTAGCTTCGAAAAACGCTTAGGTTAAGTTCCAGAGTTGCATCTAATGTACCGAAGCTGGACTTAGACATAATTTCACTCTCACAACATTATGGCTGGTTGGAGACAGTCCGAACCACAAATACCGGGTCCATGGTTCTGGCCATATACTGGGGGGACGGGAACGACTCCCATTAACCCCTGACTATACCGGGGATACGCTTATCACAATGCCTTTCTGGTCTGTGCTGAAGCAGGGCATTCTGGCAGCCAATTGGCTTGACTTTTATTAGTGAGCCTGGTTACCCCCTCTCGGAACCACAGACTTAGAAATCGCCAGCTCATATACATGCATAACATATATTTATATATATACCCTTATACACCATTTTAATAAAAAATATCACAAAATTCTTCTAAGTCCCTCGGGAAGAGTGAAAGACGCGCACGTTCATTTTCAGAGCTCCTAGACATTCCTATAAGAAGTTAGCCAAAAAGTACCTTCGAAAAACGCTTAGGTTAAGTTTCAGAGTTGCTTCTAATGTACCGAAGCTGGACTTAGACATAATTTCACTCTCACAACATTATGGCTGGTTGGAGACAGTCCGAACCACAAATACCGGGTCCATGGTTCTGGCCATATACTGGGGGGACGGGGACGACTCCCATTAACCTCTGACTATACCGGGGATACGCTTATCACAATGCCTTTCTGGTCTGTGCTGAAGCAGGGCATTCTGGCAGCCAATTGGCTTGACTTTTATTAGTGAGCCTGGTTACCCCCTCTCGGAACCACAGACTTAGAAATCGCCAGCTCATATTCATGCATAAAATATATTTATATATATACCCTTATACACCATTTTAATAAAAAATATCACAAAATTCTTCTAAGTCCCTCGGGAAGAGTGAAAGACGCGCACGTTCATTTTTAGAGCTCCTAGACCTTCCTATAAGAAGTTAGCCAAAAAGTAGCTTCGAAAAACGCTTAGGTTAAGTTTCAGAGTTGCTTCTAATGTACCGAAGCTGGACTTAGACATAATTTCACTCTCACAACATTATGGCTGGTTGGAGACAGTCCGAACCACAAATACCGGGTCCATGGTTCTGGCCATATACTGGGGGGACGGGGACGACTCCCATTAACCTCTGACTATACCGGGGATACGCTTATCACAATGCCTTTCATGTCTGTGCTGAAGCAGGGCATTCTGGCAGCCAATTGGCTTGACTTTTATTAGTGAGCCTGGTTACCCCCTCTCGGAACCACAGACTTAGAAATCGCCAGCTCATATTCATGCATAAAATATATTTATATATATACCCTTATACACCATTTTAATAAAAAATATCACAAAATTCTTCTAAGTCCCTCGGGAAGAGTGAAAGACGCGCACGTTCATTTTTAGAGCTCCTAGACCTTCCTATAAGAAGTTAGCCAAAAAGTAGCTTCGAAAAACGCTTAGGTTAAGTTTCAGAGTTGCTTCTAATGTACCGAAGCTGGACTTAGACATAATTTCACTCTCACAACATTATGGCTGGTTGGAGACAGTCCGAACCACAAATACCGGGTCCATGGTTCTGGCCATATACTGGGGGGACGGGGACGACTCCCATTAACCTCTGACTATACCGGGGATACGCTTATCACAATGCCTTTCTGGTCTGTGCTGAAGCAGGGCATTCTGGCAGCTAATTGGCTTGACTTTTATTAGTGAGCCTGGTTACCCCCTCTCGGAACCACAGACTTAGAAATCGCCAGCTCATATACATGCATAAAATATATTTATATATATACCCTTATACACCATTTTAATAAAAAATATCACAAAATCCTTCTAAGTCCCTCGGGAAGAGTGAAAGACGCGCACGTTCATTTTTAGAGCTCCTAGACCTTCCTATAAGAAGTTAGCCAAAAAGTAGCTTCGAAAAACGCTTAGGTTAAGTTTCAGAGTTGCTTCTAATGTACCGAAGCTGGACTTAGACATAATTTCACTCTCACAACATTATGGCTGGTTGGAGACAGTCCGAACCACAAATACCGGGTCCATGGTTCTGGCCATATACTGGGGGGACGGGAACGACTCCCATTAACCCCTGACTATACCGGGGATACGCTTATCACAATGCCTTTCTGGTCTGTGCTGAAGCAGGGCATTCTGGCAGCCAATTGGCTTGACTTTTATTAGTGAGCCTGGTTACCCCCTCTCGGAACCACAGACTTAGAAATCGCCAGCTCATATACAGGCATAACATATATTTATATATATACCCTTATACACCATTTTAATAAAAAATATCACAAAATTCTTCTAAGTCCCTCGGGAAGAGTGAAAGACGCGCACGTTCATTTTCAGAGCTCCTAGACATTCCTATAAGAAGTTAGCCAAAAAGTACCTTCGAAAAACGCTTAGGTTAAGTTTCAGAGTTGCTTCTAATGTACCGAAGCTGGACTTAGACATAATTTCACTCTCACAACATTATGGCTGGTTGGAGACAGTCCGAACCACAAATACCGGGTCCATGGTTCTGGCCATATACTGGGGGGACGGGGACGACTCCCATTAACCTCTGACTATACCGGGGATACGCTTATCACAATGCCTTTCTGGTCTGTGCTGAAGCAGGGCATTCTGGCAGCCAATTGGCTTGACTTTTATTAGTGAGCCTGGTTACCCCCTCTCGGAACCACAGACTTAGAAATCGCCAGCTCATATTCATGCATAAAATATATTTATATATATACCCTTATACACCATTTTAATAAAAAATATCACAAAATTCTTCTAAGTCCCTCGGGAAGAGTGAAAGACGCGCACGTTCATTTTTAGAGCTCCTATACCTTCCTATAAGAAGTTAGCCAAAAAGTAGCTTCGAAAAACGCTTAGGTTAAGTTTCAGAGTTGCTTCTAATGTACCAAAGCTGGACTTAGACATAATTTCACTCTCACAACATTATGGCTGGTTGGAGACAGTCCGAACCACAAATACCGGGTCCATGGTTCTGGCCATATACTGGGGGGACGGGGACGACTCCCATTAACCTCTGACTATACCGGGGATACGCTTATCACAATGCCTTTCTGGTCTGTGCTGAAGCAGGGCATTCTGGCAGCTAATTGGCTTGACTTTTATTAGTGAGCCTGGTTACCCCCTCTCGGAACCACAGACTTAGAAATCGCCAGCTCATATACATGCATAAAATATATTTATATATATACCCTTATACACCATTTTAATAAAAAATATCACAAAATTCTTCTAAGTCCCTCGGGAAGAGTGAAAGACGCGCACGTTCATTTTCAGAGCTCCTAGACCTTCCTATAAGAAGTTAGCCAAAAAGTAGCTTCGAAAAACGCTTAGGTTAAGTTCCAGAGTTGCATCTAATGTACCGAAGCTGGACTTAGACATAATTTCACTCTCACAACATTATGGCTGGTTGGAGACAGTCCGAACCACAAATACCGGGTCCATGGTTCTGGCCATATACTGGGGGGACGGGGACGACTCCCATTAACCTCTGACTATACCGGGGATACGCTTATCACAATGCCTTTCTGGTCTGTGCTGAAGCAGGGCATTCTGGCAGCCAATTGGCTTGACTTTTATTAGTGAACCTGGTTACCCCCTCTCGGAACCACAGACTTAGAAATCGCCAGCTCATATTCATGCATAAAATATATTTATATATATACCCTTATACACCATTTTAATAAAAAATATCACAAAATTCTTCTAAGTCCCTCGGGAAGAGTGAAAGACGCGCACGTTCATTTTTAGAGCTCCTAGACCTTCCTATAAGAAGTTAGCCAAAAAGTAGCTTCGAAAAACGCTTAGGTTAAGTTTCAGAGTTGCTTCTAATGTACCGAAGCTGGACTTAGACATAATTTCACTCTCACAACATTATGGCTGGTTGGAGACAGTCCGAACCACAAATACCGGGTCCATGGTTCTGGCCATATACTGGGGGGACGGGGACGACTCCCATTAACCTCTGACTATACCGGGGATACGCTTATCACAATGCCTTTCTGGTCTGTGCTGAAGCAGGGCATTCTGGCAGCTAATTGGCTTGACTTTTATTAGTGAGCCTGGTTACCCCCTCTCGGAACCACAGACTTAGAAATCGCCAGCTCATATACATGCATAAAATATATTTATATATATACCCTTATACACCATTTTAATAAAAAATATCACAAAATTCTTCTAAGTCCCTCGGGAAGAGTGAAAGACGCGCACGTTCATTTTCAGAGCTCCTAGACCTTCCTATAAGAAGTTAGCCAAAAAGTAGCTTCGAAAAACGCTTAGGTTAAGTTCCAGAGTTGCATCTAATGTACCGAAGCTGGACTTAGACATAATTTCACTCACAACATTATGGCTGGTTGGAGACAGTCCGAACCACAAATACCGGGTCCATGGTTCTGGCCATATACTGGGGGGACGGGAACGACTCCCATTAACCCCTGACTATACCGGGGATACGCTTATCACAATGCCTTTCTGGTCTGTGCTGAAGCAGGGCATTCTGGCAGCCAATTGGCTTGACTTTTATTAGTGAGCCTGGTTACCCCCTCTCGGAACCACAGACTTAGAAATCGCCAGCTCATATACATGCATAACATATATTTATATATATACCCTTATACACCATTTTAATAAAAAATATCACAAAATTCTTCTAAGTCCCTCGGGAAGAGTGAAAGACGCGCACGTTCATTTTCAGAGCTCCTAGACATTCCTATAAGAAGTTAGCCAAAAAGTACCTTCGAAAAACGCTTAGGTTAAGTTTCAGAGTTGCTTCTAATGTACCGAAGCTGGACTTAGACATAATTTCACTCTCACAACATTATGGCTGGTTGGAGACAGTCCGAACCACAAATACCGGGTCCATGGTTCTGGCCATATACTGGGGGGACGGGGACGACTCCCATTAACCTCTGACTATACCGGGGATACGCTTATCACAATGCCTTTCTGGTCTGTGCTGAAGCAGGGCATTCTGGCAGCCAATTGGCTTGACTTTTATTAGTGAGCCTGGTTACCCCCTCTCGGAACCACAGACTTAGAAATCGCCAGCTCATATTCATGCATAAAATATATTTATATATATACCCTTATACACCATTTTAATAAAAAATATCACAAAATTCTTCTAAGTCCCTCGGGAAGAGTGAAAGACGCGCACGTTCATTTTTAGAGCTCCTAGACCTTCCTATAAGAAGTTAGCCAAAAAGTAGCTTCGAAAAACGCTTAGGTTAAGTTCCAGAGTTGCATCTAATGTACCGAAGCTGGACTTAGACATAATTTCACTCTCACAACATTATGGCTGGTTGGAGACAGTCCGAACCACAAATACCGGGTCCATGGTTCTGGCCATATACTGGGGGGACGGGAACGACTCCCATTAACCCCTGACTATACCGGGGATACGCTTATCACAATGCCTTTCTGGTCTGTGCTGAAGCAGGGCATTCTGGCAGCCAATTGGCTTGACTTTTATTAGTGAGCCTGGTTACCCCCTCTCGGAACCACAGACTTAGAAATCGCCAGCTCATATAGAGTGCATAAAATATATTTATATATATACCCTTATACATCATTTTAATAAAAAATATCACAAAATTCTTCTAAGTCCCTCAGGAAGAGTGAAAGACGCGCACGTTCATTTTCAGAGCTCCTAGACATTCCTATAAGAAGTTAGCCAAAAAGTACCTTCGAAAAACGCTTAGGTTAAGTTTCAGAGTTGCTTCTAATGTACCGAAGCTGGACTTAGACATAATTTCACTCTCACAACATTATGGCTGGTTGGAGACAGTCCGAACCACAAATACCGGGTCCATGGTTCTGGCCATATACTGGGGGGACGGGGACGACTCCCATTAACCTCTGACTATACCGGGGATACGCTTATCACAATGCCTTTCTGGTCTGTGCTGAAGCAGGGCATTCTGGCAGCTAATTGGCTTGACTTTTATTAGTGAGCCTGGTTACCCCCTCTCGGAACCACAGACTTAGAAATCGCCAGCTCATATACATGCATAAAATATATTTATATATATACCCTTATACACCATTTTAATAAAAAATATCACAAAATTCTTCTAAGTCCCTCGGGAAGAGTGAAAGACGCGCACGTTCATTTTCAGAGCTCCTAGACCTTCCTATAAGAAGTTAGCCAAAAAGTAGCTTCGAAAAACGCTTAGGTTAAGTTCCAGAGTTGCATCTAATGTACCGAAGCTGGACTTAGACATAATTTCACTCTCACAACATTATGGCTGGTTGGAGACAGTCCGAACCACAAATACCGGGTCCATGGTTCTGGCCATATACTGGGGGGACGGGAACGACTCCCATTAACCCCTGACTATACCGGGGATACGCTTATCACAATGCCTTTCTGGTCTGTGCTGAAGCAGGGCATTCTGGCAGCCAATTGGCTTGACTTTTATTAGTGAGCCTGGTTACCCCCTCTCGGAACCACAGACTTAGAAATCGCCAGCTCATATACATGCATAACATATATTTATATATATACCCTTATACACCATTTTAATAAAAAATATCACAAAATTCTTCTAAGTCCCTCGGGAAGAGTGAAAGACGCGCACGTTCATTTTCAGAGCTCCTAGACATTCCTATAAGAAGTTAGCCAAAAAGTACCTTCGAAAAACGCTTAGGTTAAGTTTCAGAGTTGCTTCTAATGTACCGAAGCTGGACTTAGACATAATTTCACTCTCACAACATTATGGCTGGTTGGAGACAGTCCGAACCACAAATACCGGGTCCATGGTTCTGGCCATATACTGGGGGGACGGGGACGACTCCCATTAACCTCTGACTATACCGGGGATACGCTTATCACAATGCCTTTCTGGTCTGTGCTGAAGCAGGGCATTCTGGCAGCCAATTGGCTTGACTTTTATTAGTGAGCCTGGTTACCCCCTCTCGGAACCACAGACTTAGAAATCGCCAGCTCATATTCATGCATAAAATATATTTATATATATACCCTTATACACCATTTTAATAAAAAATATCACAAAATTCTTCTAAGTCCCTCGGGAAGAGTGAAAGACGCGCACGTTCATTTTTAGAGCTCCTAGACCTTCCTATAAGAAGTTAGCCAAAAAGTAGCTTCGAAAAACGCTTAGGTTAAGTTTCAGAGTTGCTTCTAATGTACCAAAGCTGGACTTAGACATAATTTCACTCTCACAACATTATGGCTGGTTGGAGACAGTCCGAACCACAAGTACCGGGTCCATGGTTCTGGGCGTATAATGGGGGGACGGGGACGACTCCCATTAACCCCTGACTATACCGGGGATACGCTTATCACAATGCCTTACTGGTCTGTGCTGAAGCAGGGCATTCTGGCATCCAAGTGGCTTGACCTTTATTAGTGAGCCTGGTTACCCCCTCTCGGAACCACAGACTTAGAAATCGCCAGCTCATATACATGCATAAAATAGATTTATATATATACCCTTATACACCATTTTAATAAAAAATATCACAAAATTCTTCTAAGTCCCTCGGGAAGAGTGAAAGACGCGCACGTTCATTTTCAGAGCACCTAGACCTTCCTATAAGAAGTTAGCCAAAAAGTAGCTTCGAAAAACGCTTAGGTTAAGTTTCAGAGTTGCTTCTAATGTACCAAAGCTGGACTTAGACATAATTTCACTCTCACAACATTATGGCTGGTTGGAGACAGTCCGAACCACAAATACCGGGTCCATGGTTCTGGCCATATACTGGGGGGACGGGGACGACTCCCATTAACCTCTGACTATACCGGGGATACGCTTATCACAATGCCTTTCTGGTCTGTGCTGAAGCAGGGCATTCTGGCAGCTAATTGGCTTGACTTTTATTAGTGAGCCTGGTTACCCCCTCTCGGAACCACAGACTTAGAAATCGCCAGCTCATATACATGCATAAAATATATTTATATATATACCCTTATACACCATTTTAATAAAAAATATCACAAAATTCTTCTAAGTCCCTCGGGAAGAGTGAAAGACGCGCACGTTCATTTTCAGAGCTCCTAGACCTTCCTATAAGAAGTTAGCCAAAAAGTAGCTTCGAAAAACGCTTAGGTTAAGTTCCAGAGTTGCATCTAATGTACCGAAGCTGGACTTAGACATAATTTCACTCTCACAACATTATGGCTGGTTGGAGACAGTCCGAACCACAAATACCGGGTCCATGGTTCTGGCCATATACTGGGGGGACGGGAACGACTCCCATTAACCCCTGACTATACCGGGGATACGCTTATCACAATGCCTTTCTGGTCTGTGCTGAAGCAGGGCATTCTGGCAGCCAATTGGCTTGACTTTTATTAGTGAGCCTGGTTACCCCCTCTCGGAACCACAGACTTAGAAATCGCCAGCTCATATACATGCATAACATATATTTATATATATACCCTTATACACCATTTTAATAAAAAATATCACAAAATTCTTCTAAGTCCCTCGAGAAGAGTGAAAGACGCGCACGTTCATTTTCAGAGCTCCTAGACATTCCTATAAGAAGTTAGCCAAAAAGTACCTTCGAAAAACGCTTAGGTTAAGTTTCAGAGTTGCTTCTAATGTACCGAAGCTGGACTTAGACATAATTTCACTCTCACAACATTATGGCTGGTTGGAGACAGTCCGAACCACAAATACCGGGTCCATGGTTCTGGCCATATACTGGGGGGACGGGGACGACTCCCATTAACCTCTGACTATACCGGGGATACGCTTATCACAATGCCTTTCTGGTCTGTGCTGAAGCAGGGCATTCTGGCAGCTAATTGGCTTGACTTTTATTAGTGAGCCTGGTTACCCCCTCTCGGAACCACAGACTTAGAAATCGCCAGCTCATATACATGCATAAAATATATTTATATATATACCCTTATACACCATTTTAATAAAAAATATCACAAAATCCTTCTAAGTCCCTCGGGAAGAGTGAAAGACGCGCACGTTCATTTTTAGAGCTCCTAGACCTTCCTATAAGAAGTTAGCCAAAAAGTAGCTTCGAAAAACGCTTAGGTTAAGTTTCAGAGTTGCTTCTAATGTACCGAAGCTGGACTTAGACATAATTTCACTCTCACAACATTATGGCTGGTTGGAGACAGTCCGAACCACAAATACCGGGTCCATGGTTCTGGCCATATACTGGGGGGACGGGAACGACTCCCATTAACCCCTGACTATACCGGGGATACGCTTATCACAATGCCTTTCTGGTCTGTGCTGAAGCAGGGCATTCTGGCAGCCAATTGGCTTGACTTTTATTAGTGAGCCTGGTTACCCCCTCTCGGAACCACAGACTTAGAAATCGCCAGCTCATATACAGGCATAACATATATTTATATATATACCCTTATACACCATTTTAATAAAAAATATCACAAAATTCTTCTAAGTCCCTCGGGAAGAGTGAAAGACGCGCACGTTCATTTTCAGAGCTCCTAGACATTCCTATAAGAAGTTAGCCAAAAAGTACCTTCGAAAAACGCTTAGGTTAAGTTTCAGAGTTGCTTCTAATGTACCGAAGCTGGACTTAGACATAATTTCACTCTCACAACATTATGGCTGGTTGGAGACAGTCCGAACCACAAATACCGGGTCCATGGTTCTGGCCATATACTGGGGGGACGGGGACGACTCCCATTAACCTCTGACTATACCGGGGATACGCTTATCACAATGCCTTTCTGGTCTGTGCTGAAGCAGGGCATTCTGGCAGCCAATTGGCTTGACTTTTATTAGTGAGCCTGGTTACCCCCTCTCGGAACCACAGACTTAGAAATCGCCAGCTCATATTCATGCATAAAATATATTTATATATATACCCTTATACACCATTTTAATAAAAAATATCACAAAATTCTTCTAAGTCCCTCGGGAAGAGTGAAAGACGCGCACGTTCATTTTTAGAGCTCCTATACCTTCCTATAAGAAGTTAGCCAAAAAGTAGCTTCGAAAAACGCTTAGGTTAAGTTTCAGAGTTGCTTCTAATGTACCAAAGCTGGACTTAGACATAATTTCACTCTCACAACATTATGGCTGGTTGGAGACAGTCCGAACCACAAATACCGGGTCCATGGTTCTGGCCATATACTGGGGGGACGGGGACGACTCCCATTAACCTCTGACTATACCGGGGATACGCTTATCACAATGCCTTTCTGGTCTGTGCTGAAGCAGGGCATTCTGGCAGCTAATTGGCTTGACTTTTATTAGTGAGCCTGGTTACCCCCTCTCGGAACCACAGACTTAGAAATCGCCAGCTCATATACATGCATAAAATATATTTATATATATACCCTTATACACCATTTTAATAAAAAATATCACAAAATTCTTCTAAGTCCCTCGGGAAGAGTGAAAGACGCGCACGTTCATTTTCAGAGCTCCTAGACCTTCCTATAAGAAGTTAGCCAAAAAGTAGCTTCGAAAAACGCTTAGGTTAAGTTCCAGAGTTGCATCTAATGTACCGAAGCTGGACTTAGACATAATTTCACTCTCACAACATTATGGCTGGTTGGAGACAGTCCGAACCACAAATACCGGGTCCATGGTTCTGGCCATATACTGGGGGGACGGGGACGACTCCCATTAACCTCTGACTATACCGGGGATACGCTTATCACAATGCCTTTCTGGTCTGTGCTGAAGCAGGGCATTCTGGCAGCCAATTGGCTTGACTTTTATTAGTGAACCTGGTTACCCCCTCTCGGAACCACAGACTTAGAAATCGCCAGCTCATATTCATGCATAAAATATATTTATATATATACCCTTATACACCATTTTAATAAAAAATATCACAAAATTCTTCTAAGTCCCTCGGGAAGAGTGAAAGACGCGCACGTTCATTTTTAGAGCTCCTAGACCTTCCTATAAGAAGTTAGCCAAAAAGTAGCTTCGAAAAACGCTTAGGTTAAGTTTCAGAGTTGCTTCTAATGTACCGAAGCTGGACTTAGACATAATTTCACTCTCACAACATTATGGCTGGTTGGAGACAGTCCGAACCACAAATACCGGGTCCATGGTTCTGGCCATATACTGGGGGGACGGGGACGACTCCCATTAACCTCTGACTATACCGGGGATACGCTTATCACAATGCCTTTCTGGTCTGTGCTGAAGCAGGGCATTCTGGCAGCTAATTGGCTTGACTTTTATTAGTGAGCCTGGTTACCCCCTCTCGGAACCACAGACTTAGAAATCGCCAGCTCATATACATGCATAAAATATATTTATATATATACCCTTATACACCATTTTAATAAAAAATATCACAAAATTCTTCTAAGTCCCTCGGGAAGAGTGAAAGACGCGCACGTTCATTTTCAGAGCTCCTAGACCTTCCTATAAGAAGTTAGCCAAAAAGTAGCTTCGAAAAACGCTTAGGTTAAGTTCCAGAGTTGCATCTAATGTACCGAAGCTGGACTTAGACATAATTTCACTCTCACAACATTATGGCTGGTTGGAGACAGTCCGAACCACAAATACCGGGTCCATGGTTCTGGCCATATACTGGGGGGACGGGAACGACTCCCATTAACCCCTGACTATACCGGGGATACGCTTATCACAATGCCTTTCTGGTCTGTGCTGAAGCAGGGCATTCTGGCAGCCAATTGGCTTGACTTTTATTAGTGAGCCTGGTTACCCCCTCTCGGAACCACAGACTTAGAAATCGCCAGCTCATATACATGCATAACATATATTTATATATATACCCTTATACACCATTTTAATAAAAAATATCACAAAATTCTTCTAAGTCCCTCGGGAAGAGTGAAAGACGCGCACGTTCATTTTCAGAGCTCCTAGACATTCCTATAAGAAGTTAGCCAAAAAGTACCTTCGAAAAACGCTTAGGTTAAGTTTCAGAGTTGCTTCTAATGTACCGAAGCTGGACTTAGACATAATTTCACTCTCACAACATTATGGCTGGTTGGAGACAGTCCGAACCACAAATACCGGGTCCATGGTTCTGGCCATATACTGGGGGGACGGGGACGACTCCCATTAACCTCTGACTATACCGGGGATACGCTTATCACAATGCCTTTCTGGTCTGTGCTGAAGCAGGGCATTCTGGCAGCCAATTGGCTTGACTTTTATTAGTGAGCCTGGTTACCCCCTCTCGGAACCACAGACTTAGAAATCGCCAGCTCATATTCATGCATAAAATATATTTATATATATACCCTTATACACCATTTTAATAAAAAATATCACAAAATTCTTCTAAGTCCCTCGGGAAGAGTGAAAGACGCGCACGTTCATTTTTAGAGCTCCTAGACCTTCCTATAAGAAGTTAGCCAAAAAGTAGCTTCGAAAAACGCTTAGGTTAAGTTTCAGAGTTGCTTCTAATGTACCAAAGCTGGACTTAGACATAATTTCACTCTCACAACATTATGGCTGGTTGGAGACAGTCCGAACCACAAGTACCGGGTCCATGGTTCTGGGCGTATAATGGGGGGACGGGGACGACTCCCATTAACCCCTGACTATACCGGGGATACGCTTATCACAATGCCTTACTGGTCTGTGCTGAAGCAGGGCATTCTGGCATCCAAGTGGCTTGACCTTTATTAGTGAGCCTGGTTACCCCCTCTCGGAACCACAGACTTAGAAATCGCCAGCTCATATACATGCATAAAATAGATTTATATATATACCCTTATACACCATTTTAATAAAAAATATCACAAAATTCTTCTAAGTCCCTCGGGAAGAGTGAAAGACGCGCACGTTCATTTTCAGAGCACCTAGACCTTCCTATAAGAAGTTAGCCAAAAAGTAGCTTCGAAAAACGCTTAGGTTAAGTTTCAGAGTTGCTTCTAATGTACCAAAGCTGGACTTAGACATAATTTCACTCTCACAACATTATGGCTGGTTGGAGACAGTCCGAACCACAAATACCGGGTCCATGGTTCTGGCCATATACTGGGGGGACGGGGACGACTCCCATTAACCTCTGACTATACCGGGGATACGCTTATCACAATGCCTTTCTGGTCTGTGCTGAAGCAGGGCATTCTGGCAGCTAATTGGCTTGACTTTTATTAGTGAGCCTGGTTACCCCCTCTCGGAACCACAGACTTAGAAATCGCCAGCTCATATACATGCATAAAATATATTTATATATATACCCTTATACACCATTTTAATAAAAAATATCACAAAATTCTTCTAAGTCCCTCGGGAAGAGTGAAAGACGCGCACGTTCATTTTCAGAGCTCCTAGACCTTCCTATAAGAAGTTAGCCAAAAAGTAGCTTCGAAAAACGCTTAGGTTAAGTTCCAGAGTTGCATCTAATGTACCGAAGCTGGACTTAGACATAATTTCACTCTCACAACATTATGGCTGGTTGGAGACAGTCCGAACCACAAATACCGGGTCCATGGTTCTGGCCATATACTGGGGGGACGGGAACGACTCCCATTAACCCCTGACTATACCGGGGATACGCTTATCACAATGCCTTTCTGGTCTGTGCTGAAGCAGGGCATTCTGGCAGCCAATTGGCTTGACTTTTATTAGTGAGCCTGGTTACCCCCTCTCGGAACCACAGACTTAGAAATCGCCAGCTCATATACATGCATAACATATATTTATATATATACCCTTATACACCATTTTAATAAAAAATATCACAAAATTCTTCTAAGTCCCTCGAGAAGAGTGAAAGACGCGCACGTTCATTTTCAGAGCTCCTAGACATTCCTATAAGAAGTTAGCCAAAAAGTACCTTCGAAAAACGCTTAGGTTAAGTTTCAGAGTTGCTTCTAATGTACCGAAGCTGGACTTAGACATAATTTCACTCTCACAACATTATGGCTGGTTGGAGACAGTCCGAACCACAAATACCGGGTCCATGGTTCTGGCCATATACTGGGGGGACGGGGACGACTCCCATTAACCTCTGACTATACCGGGGATACGCTTATCACAATGCCTTTCTGGTCTGTGCTGAAGCAGGGCATTCTGGCAGCCAATTGGCTTGACTTTTATTAGTGAGCCTGGTTACCCCCTCTCGGAACCACAGACTTAGAAATCGCCAGCTCATATTCATGCATAAAATATATTTATATATATACCCTTATACACCATTTTAATAAAAAATATCACAAAATTCTTCTAAGTCCCTCGGGAAGAGTGAAAGACGCGCACGTTCATTTTTAGAGCTCCTAGACCTTCCTATAAGAAGTTAGCCAAAAAGTAGCTTCGAAAAACGCTTAGGTTAAGTTTCAGAGTTGCTTCTAATGTACCGAAGCTGGACTTAGACATAATTTCACTCTCACAACATTATGGCTGGTTGGAGACAGTCCGAACCACAAATACCGGGTCCATGGTTCTGGCCATATACTGGGGGGACGGGGACGACTCCCATTAACCTCTGACTATACCGGGGATACGCTTATCACAATGCCTTTCTGGTCTGTGCTGAAGCAGGGCATTCTGGCAGCTAATTGGCTTGACTTTTATTAGTGAGCCTGGTTACCCCCTCTCGGAACCACAGACTTAGAAATCGCCAGCTCATATACATGCATAAAATATATTTATATATATACCCTTATACACCATTTTAATAAAAAATATCACAAAATTCTTCTAAGTCCCTCGGGAAGAGTGAAAGACGCGCACGTTCATTTTCAGAGCTCCTAGACCTTCCTATAAGAAGTTAGCCAAAAAGTAGCTTCGAAAAACGCTTAGGTTAAGTTCCAGAGTTGCATCTAATGTACCGAAGCTGGACTTAGACATAATTTCACTCTCACAACATTATGGCTGGTTGGAGACAGTCCGAACCACAAATACCGGGTCCATGGTTCTGGCCATATACTGGGGGGACGGGAACGACTCCCATTAACCCCTGACTATACCGGGGATACGCTTATCACAATGCCTTTCTGGTCTGTGCTGAAGCAGGGCATTCTGGCAGCCAATTGGCTTGACTTTTATTAGTGAGCCTGGTTACCCCCTCTCGGAACCACAGACTTAGAAATCGCCAGCTCATATACATGCATAACATATATTTATATATATACCCTTATACACCATTTTAATAAAAAATATCACAAAATTCTTCTAAGTCCCTCGAGAAGAGTGAAAGACGCGCACGTTCATTTTCAGAGCTCCTAGACATTCCTATAAGAAGTTAGCCAAAAAGTAGCTTCGAAAAACGCTTAGGTTAAGTTTCAGAGTTGCTTCTAATGTACCAAAGCTGGACTTAGACATAATTTCACTCTCACAACATTATGGCTGGTTGGAGACAGTCCGAACCACAAGTACCGGGTCCATGGTTCTGGGCGTATAATGGGGGGACGGGGACGACTCCCATTAACCCCTGACTATACCGGGGATACGCTTATCACAATGCCTTACTGGTCTGTGCTGAAGCAGGGCATTCTGGCATCCAAGTGGCTTGACCTTTATTAGTGAGCCTGGTTACCCCCTCTCGGAACCACAGACTTAGAAATCGCCAGCTCATATACATGCATAAAATAGATTTATATATATACCCTTATACACCATTTTAATAAAAAATATCACAAAATTCTTCTAAGTCCCTCGGGAAGAGTGAAAGACGCGCACGTTCATTTTCAGAGCTCCTAGACCTTCCTATAAGAAGTTAGCCAAAAAGTAGCTTCGAAAAACGCTTAGGTTAAGTTTCAGAGTTGCTTCTAATGTACCAAAGCTGGACTTAGACATAATTTCACTCTCACAACATTATGGCTGGTTGGAGACAGTCCGAACCACAAATACCGGGTCCATGGTTCTGGCCATATACTGGGGGGACGGGAACGACTCCCATTAACCCCTGACTATACCGGGGATACGCTTATCACAATGCCTTTCTGGTCTGTGCTGAAGCAGGGCATTCTGGCAGCCAATTGGCTTGACTTTTATTAGTGAGCCTGGTTACCCCCTCTCGGAACCACAGACTTAGAAATCGCCAGCTCATATACATGCATAACATATATTTATATATATACCCTTATACACCATTTTAATAAAAAATATCACAAAATTCTTCTAAGTCCCTCGAGAAGAGTGAAAGACGCGCACGTTCATTTTCAGAGCTCCTAGACATTCCTATAAGAAGTTAGCCAAAAAGTACCTTCGAAAAACGCTTAGGTTAAGTTTCAGAGTTGCTTCTAATGTACCGAAGCTGGACTTAGACATAATTTCACTCTCACAACATTATGGCTGGTTGGAGACAGTCCGAACCACAAATACCGGGTCCATGGTTCTGGCCATATACTGGGGGGACGGGGACGACTCCCATTAACCTCTGACTATACCGGGGATACGCTTATCACAATGCCTTTCTGGTCTGTGCTGAAGCAGGGCATTCTGGCAGCCAATTGGCTTGACTTTTATTAGTGAGCCTGGTTACCCCCTCTCGGAACCACAGACTTAGAAATCGCCAGCTCATATTCATGCATAAAATATATTTATATATATACCCTTATACACCATTTTAATAAAAAATATCACAAAATTCTTCTAAGTCCCTCGGGAAGAGTGAAAGACGCGCACGTTCATTTTTAGAGCTCCTAGACCTTCCTATAAGAAGTTAGCCAAAAAGTAGCTTCGAAAAACGCTTAGGTTAAGTTTCAGAGTTGCTTCTAATGTACCGAAGCTGGACTTAGACATAATTTCACTCTCACAACATTATGGCTGGTTGGAGACAGTCCGAACCACAAATACCGGGTCCATGGTTCTGGCCATATACTGGGGGGACGGGGACGACTCCCATTAACCTCTGACTATACCGGGGATACGCTTATCACAATGCCTTTCTGGTCTGTGCTGAAGCAGGGCATTCTGGCAGCTAATTGGCTTGACTTTTATTAGTGAGCCTGGTTACCCCCTCTCGGAACCACAGACTTAGAAATCGCCAGCTCATATACATGCATAAAATATATTTATATATATACCCTTATACACCATTTTAATAAAAAATATCACAAAATTCTTCTAAGTCCCTCGGGAAGAGTGAAAGACGCGCACGTTCATTTTCAGAGCTCCTAGACCTTCCTATAAGAAGTTAGCCAAAAAGTAGCTTCGAAAAACGCTTAGGTTAAGTTCCAGAGTTGCATCTAATGTACCGAAGCTGGACTTAGACATAATTTCACTCTCACAACATTATGGCTGGTTGGAGACAGTCCGAACCACAAATACCGGGTCCATGGTTCTGGCCATATACTGGGGGGACGGGAACGACTCCCATTAACCCCTGACTATACCGGGGATACGCTTATCACAATGCCTTTCTGGTCTGTGCTGAAGCAGGGCATTCTGGCAGCCAATTGGCTTGACTTTTATTAGTGAGCCTGGTTACCCCCTCTCGGAACCACAGACTTAGAAATCGCCAGCTCATATACATGCATAACATATATTTATATATATACCCTTATACACCATTTTAATAAAAAATATCACAAAATTCTTCTAAGTCCCTCGAGAAGAGTGAAAGACGCGCACGTTCATTTTCAGAGCTCCTAGACATTCCTATAAGAAGTTAGCCAAAAAGTAGCTTCGAAAAACGCTTAGGTTAAGTTTCAGAGTTGCTTCTAATGTACCAAAGCTGGACTTAGACATAATTTCACTCTCACAACATTATGGCTGGTTGGAGACAGTCCGAACCACAAGTACCGGGTCCATGGTTCTGGGCGTATAATGGGGGGACGGGGACGACTCCCATTAACCCCTGACTATACCGGGGATACGCTTATCACAATGCCTTACTGGTCTGTGCTGAAGCAGGGCATTCTGGCATCCAAGTGGCTTGACCTTTATTAGTGAGCCTGGTTACCCCCTCTCGGAACCACAGACTTAGAAATCGCCAGCTCATATACATGCATAAAATAGATTTATATATATACCCTTATACACCATTTTAATAAAAAATATCACAAAATTCTTCTAAGTCCCTCGGGAAGAGTGAAAGACGCGCACGTTCATTTTCAGAGCTCCTAGACCTTCCTATAAGAAGTTAGCCAAAAAGTAGCTTCGAAAAACGCTTAGGTTAAGTTTCAGAGTTGCTTCTAATGTACCAAAGCTGGACTTAGACATAATTTCACTCTCACAACATTATGGCTGGTTGGAGACAGTCCGAACCACAAATACCGGGTCCATGGTTCTGGCCATATACTGGGGGGACGGGGACGACTCCCATTAACCTCTGACTATACCGGGGATACGCTTATCACAATGCCTTTCTGGTCTGTGCTGAAGCAGGGCATTCTGGCAGCTAATTGGCTTGACTTTTATTAGTGAGCCTGGTTACCCCCTCTCGGAACCACAGACTTAGAAATCGCCAGCTCATATACATGCATAAAATATATTTATATATATACCCTTATACACCATTTTAATAAAAAATATCACAAAATTCTTCTAAGTCCCTCGGGAAGAGTGAAAGACGCGCACGTTCATTTTCAGAGCTCCTAGACCTTCCTATAAGAAGTTAGCCAAAAAGTAGCTTCGAAAAACGCTTAGGTTAAGTTCCAGAGTTGCATCTAATGTACCGAAGCTGGACTTAGACATAATTTCACTCTCACAACATTATGGCTGGTTGGAGACAGTCCGAACCACAAATACCGGGTCCATGGTTCTGGCCATATACTGGGGGGACGGGAACGACTCCCATTAACCCCTGACTATACCGGGGATACGCTTATCACAATGCCTTTCTGGTCTGTGCTGAAGCAGGGCATTCTGGCAGCCAATTGGCTTGACTTTTATTAGTGAGCCTGGTTACCCCCTCTCGGAACCACAGACTTAGAAATCGCCAGCTCATATACATGCATAACATATATTTATATATATACCCTTATACACCATTTTAATAAAAAATATCACAAAATTCTTCTAAGTCCCTCGAGAAGAGTGAAAGACGCGCACGTTCATTTTCAGAGCTCCTAGACATTCCTATAAGAAGTTAGCCAAAAAGTACCTTCGAAAAACGCTTAGGTTAAGTTTCAGAGTTGCTTCTAATGTACCGAAGCTGGACTTAGACATAATTTCACTCTCACAACATTATGGCTGGTTGGAGACAGTCCGAACCACAAATACCGGGTCCATGGTTCTGGCCATATACTGGGGGGACGGGGACGACTCCCATTAACCTCTGACTATACCGGGGATACGCTTATCACAATGCCTTTCTGGTCTGTGCTGAAGCAGGGCATTCTGGCAGCCAATTGGCTTGACTTTTATTAGTGAGCCTGGTTACCCCCTCTCGGAACCACAGACTTAGAAATCGCCAGCTCATATTCATGCATAAAATATATTTATATATATACCCTTATACACCATTTTAATAAAAAATATCACAAAATTCTTCTAAGTCCCTCGGGAAGAGTGAAAGACGCGCACGTTCATTTTTAGAGCTCCTAGACCTTCCTATAAGAAGTTAGCCAAAAAGTAGCTTCGAAAAACGCTTAGGTTAAGTTTCAGAGTTGCTTCTAATGTACCGAAGCTGGACTTAGACATAATTTCACTCTCACAACATTATGGCTGGTTGGAGACAGTCCGAACCACAAATACCGGGTCCATGGTTCTGGCCATATACTGGGGGGACGGGGACGACTCCCATTAACCTCTGACTATACCGGGGATACGCTTATCACAATGCCTTTCTGGTCTGTGCTGAAGCAGGGCATTCTGGCAGCTAATTGGCTTGACTTTTATTAGTGAGCCTGGTTACCCCCTCTCGGAACCACAGACTTAGAAATCGCCAGCTCATATACATGCATAAAATATATTTATATATATACCCTTATACACCATTTTAATAAAAAATATCACAAAATTCTTCTAAGTCCCTCGGGAAGAGTGAAAGACGCGCACGTTCATTTTCAGAGCTCCTAGACCTTCCTATAAGAAGTTAGCCAAAAAGTAGCTTCGAAAAACGCTTAGGTTAAGTTCCAGAGTTGCATCTAATGTACCGAAGCTGGACTTAGACATAATTTCACTCTCACAACATTATGGCTGGTTGGAGACAGTCCGAACCACAAATACCGGGTCCATGGTTCTGGCCATATACTGGGGGGACGGGAACGACTCCCATTAACCCCTGACTATACCGGGGATACGCTTATCACAATGCCTTTCTGGTCTGTGCTGAAGCAGGGCATTCTGGCAGCCAATTGGCTTGACTTTTATTAGTGAGCCTGGTTACCCCCTCTCGGAACCACAGACTTAGAAATCGCCAGCTCATATACATGCATAACATATATTTATATATATACCCTTATACACCATTTTAATAAAAAATATCACAAAATTCTTCTAAGTCCCTCGAGAAGAGTGAAAGACGCGCACGTTCATTTTCAGAGCTCCTAGACATTCCTATAAGAAGTTAGCCAAAAAGTACCTTCGAAAAACGCTTAGGTTAAGTTTCAGAGTTGCTTCTAATGTACCGAAGCTGGACTTAGACATAATTTCACTCTCACAACATTATGGCTGGTTGGAGACAGTCCGAACCACAAGTACCGGGTCCATGGTTCTGGGCGTATAATGGGGGGACGGGGACGACTCCCATTAACCCCTGACTATACCGGGGATACGCTTATCACAATGCCTTACTGGTCTGTGCTGAAGCAGGGCATTCTGGCATCCAAGTGGCTTGACCTTTATTAGTGAGCCTGGTTACCCCCTCTCGGAACCACAGACTTAGAAATCGCCAGCTCATATACATGCATAAAATAGATTTATATATATACCCTTATACACCATTTTAATAAAAAATATCACAAAATTCTTCTAAGTCCCTCGGGAAGAGTGAAAGACGCGCACGTTCATTTTCAGAGCTCCTAGACCTTCCTATAAGAAGTTAGCCAAAAAGTAGCTTCGAAAAACGCTTAGGTTAAGTTTCAGAGTTGCTTCTAATGTACCAAAGCTGGACTTAGACATAATTTCACTCTCACAACATTATGGCTGGTTGGAGACAGTCCGAACCACAAATACCGGGTCCATGGTTCTGGCCATATACTGGGGGGACGGGGACGACTCCCATTAACCTCTGACTATACCGGGGATACGCTTATCACAATGCCTTTCTGGTCTGTGCTGAAGCAGGGCATTCTGGCAGCTAATTGGCTTGACTTTTATTAGTGAGCCTGGTTACCCCCTCTCGGAACCACAGACTTAGAAATCCCCAGCTCATATACATGCATAAAATATATTTATATACAGTATATACCCTTATACACCATTTTAATAAAAAATATCACAAAATTCTTCTAAGTCCCTCGGGAAGAGTGAAAGACGCGCACGTTCATTTTCAGAGCTCCTAGACCTTCCTATAAGAAGTTAGCCAAAAAGTAGCTTCGAAAAACGCTTAGGTTAAGTTCCAGAGTTGCATCTAATGTACCGAAGCTGGACTTAGACATAATTTCACTCTCACAACATTATGGCTGGTTGGAGACAGTCCGAACCACAAATACCGGGTCCATGGTTCTGGCCATATACTGGGGGGACGGGAACGACTCCCATTAACCCCTGACTATACCGGGGATACGCTTATCACAATGCCTTTCTGGTCTGTGCTGAAGCAGGGCATTCTGGCAGCCAATTGGCTTGACTTTTATTAGTGAGCCTGGTTACCCCCTCTCGGAACCACAGACTTAGAAATCGCCAGCTCATATACATGCATAACATATATTTATATATATACCCTTATACACCATTTTAATAAAAAATATCACAAAATTCTTCTAAGTCCCTCGAGAAGAGTGAAAGACGCGCACGTTCATTTTCAGAGCTCCTAGACATTCCTATAAGAAGTTAGCCAAAAAGTACCTTCGAAAAACGCTTAGGTTAAGTTTCAGAGTTGCTTCTAATGTACCGAAGCTGGACTTAGACATAATTTCACTCTCACAACATTATGGCTGGTTGGAGACAGTCCGAACCACAAATACCGGGTCCATGGTTCTGGCCATATACTGGGGGGACGGGGACGACTCCCATTAACCTCTGACTATACCGGGGATACGCTTATCACAATGCCTTTCTGGTCTGTGCTGAAGCAGGGCATTCTGGCAGCCAATTGGCTTGACTTTTATTAGTGAGCCTGGTTACCCCCTCTCGGAACCACAGACTTAGAAATCGCCAGCTCATATTCATGCATAAAATATATTTATATATATACCCTTATACACCATTTTAATAAAAAATATCACAAAATTCTTCTAAGTCCCTCGGGAAGAGTGAAAGACGCGCACGTTCATTTTTAGAGCTCCTAGACCTTCCTATAAGAAGTTAGCCAAAAAGTAGCTTCGAAAAACGCTTAGGTTAAGTTTCAGAGTTGCTTCTAATGTACCGAAGCTGGACTTAGACATAATTTCACTCTCACAACATTATGGCTGGTTGGAGACAGTCCGAACCACAAATACCGGGTCCATGGTTCTGGCCATATACTGGGGGGACGGGGACGACTCCCATTAACCTCTGACTATACCGGGGATACGCTTATCACAATGCCTTTCTGGTCTGTGCTGAAGCAGGGCATTCTGGCAGCTAATTGGCTTGACTTTTATTAGTGAGCCTGGTTACCCCCTCTCGGAACCACAGACTTAGAAATCGCCAGCTCATATACATGCATAAAATATATTTATATATATACCCTTATACACCATTTTAATAAAAAATATCACAAAATTCTTCTAAGTCCCTCGGGAAGAGTGAAAGACGCGCACGTTCATTTTCAGAGCTCCTAGACCTTCCTATAAGAAGTTAGCCAAAAAGTAGCTTCGAAAAACGCTTAGGTTAAGTTCCAGAGTTGCATCTAATGTACCGAAGCTGGACTTAGACATAATTTCACTCTCACAACATTATGGCTGGTTGGAGACAGTCCGAACCACAAATACCGGGTCCATGGTTCTGGCCATATACTGGGGGGACGGGAACGACTCCCATTAACCCCTGACTATACCGGGGATACGCTTATCACAATGCCTTTCTGGTCTGTGCTGAAGCAGGGCATTCTGGCAGCCAATTGGCTTGACTTTTATTAGTGAGCCTGGTTACCCCCTCTCGGAACCACAGACTTAGAAATCGCCAGCTCATATACATGCATAACATATATTTATATATATACCCTTATACACCATTTTAATAAAAAATATCACAAAATTCTTCTAAGTCCCTCGAGAAGAGTGAAAGACGCGCACGTTCATTTTCAGAGCTCCTAGACATTCCTATAAGAAGTTAGCCAAAAAGTACCTTCGAAAAACGCTTAGGCTAAGTTTCAGAGTTGCTTCTAATGTACCGAAGCTGGACTTAGACATAATTTCACTCTCACAACATTATGGCTGGTTGGAGACAGTCCGAACCACAAATACCGGGTCCATGGTTCTGGCCATATACTGGGGGGACGGGGACGACTCCCATTAACCTCTGACTATACCGGGGATACGCTTATCACAATGCCTTTCTGGTCTGTGCTGAAGCAGGGCATTCTGGCAGCCAATTGGCTTGACTTTTATTAGTGAGCCTGGTTACCCCCTCTCGGAACCACAGACTTAGAAATCGCCAGCTCATATTCATGCATAAAATATATTTATATATATACCCTTATACACCATTTTAATAAAAAATATCACAAAATTCTTCTAAGTCCCTCGGGAAGAGTGAAAGACGCGCACGTTCATTTTTAGAGCTCCTAGACCTTCCTATAAGAAGTTAGCCAAAAAGTAGCTTCGAAAAACGCTTAGGTTAAGTTTCAGAGTTGCTTCTAATGTACCGAAGCTGGACTTAGACATAATTTCACTCTCACAACATTATGGCTGGTTGGAGACAGTCCGAACCACAAATACCGGGTCCATGGTTCTGGCCATATACTGGGGGGACGGGGACGACTCCCATTAACCTCTGACTATACCGGGGATACGCTTATCACAATGCCTTTCTGGTCTGTGCTGAAGCAGGGCATTCTGGCAGCTAATTGGCTTGACTTTTATTAGTGAGCCTGGTTACCCCCTCTCGGAACCACAGACTTAGAAATCGCCAGCTCATATACATGCATAAAATATATTTATATATATACCCTTATACACCATTTTAATAAAAAATATCACAAAATTCTTCTAAGTCCCTCGGGAAGAGTGAAAGACGCGCACGTTCATTTTCAGAGCCCCTATACCTTCCTATAAGAAGTTAGCCAAAAAGTAGCTTCGAAAAACGCTTAGGTTAAGTTCCAGAGTTGCATCTAATGTACCGAAGCTGGACTTAGACATAATTTCACTCTCACAACATTATGGCTGGTTGGAGACAGTCCGAACCACAAATACCGGGTCCATGGTTCTGGCCATATACTGGGGGGACGGGAACGACTCCCATTAACCCCTGACTATACCGGGGATACGCTTATCACAATGCCTTTCTGGTCTGTGCTGAAGCAGGGCATTCTGGCAGCCAATTGGCTTGACTTTTATTAGTGAGCCTGGTTACCCCCTCTCGGAACCACAGACTTAGAAATCGCCAGCTCATATTCATGCATAAAATATATTTATATATATACCCTTATACACCATTTTAATAAAAAATATCACAAAATTCTTCTAAGTCCCTCGGGAAGAGTGAAAGACGCGCACGTTCATTTTTAGAGCTCCTAGACCTTCCTATAAGAAGTTAGCCAAAAAGTAGCTTCGAAAAACGCTTAGGTTAAGTTTCAGAGTTGCTTCTAATGTACCAAAGCTGGACTTAGACATAATTTCACTCTCACAACATTATGGCTGGTTGGAGACAGTCCGAACCACAAGTACCGGGTCCATGGTTCTGGGCGTATAATGGGGGGACGGGGACGACTCCCATTAACCCCTGACTATACCGGGGATACGCTTATCACAATGCCTTACTGGTCTGTGCTGAAGCAGGGCATTCTGGCATCCAAGTGGCTTGACCTTTATTAGTGAGCCTGGTTACCCCCTCTCGGAACCACAGACTTAGAAATCGCCAGCTCATATACATGCATAAAATAGATTTATATATAAACCCTTATACACCATTTTAATAAAAAATATCACAAAATTCTTCTAAGTCCCTCGGGAAGAGTGAAAGACGCGCACGTTCATTTTCAGAGCTCCTAGACCTTCCTATAAGAAGTTAGCCAAAAAGTAGCTTCGAAAAACGCTTAGGTTAAGTTTCAGAGTTGCTTCTAATGTACCAAAGCTGGACTTAGACATAATTTCACTCTCACAACATTATGGCTGGTTGGAGACAGTCCGAACCACAAATACCGGGTCCATGGTTCTGGCCATATACTGGGGGGACGGGGACGACTCCCATTAACCTCTGACTATACCGGTGATACGCTTATCACAATGCCTTTCTGGTCTGTGCTGAAGCAGGGCATTCTGGCAGCTAATTGGCTTGACTTTTATTAGTGAGCCTGGTTACCCCCTCTCGGAACCACAGACTTAGAAATCGCCAGCTCATATACATGCATAAAATATATTTATATATATACCCTTATACACCATTTTAATAAAAAATATCACAAAATTCTTCTAAGTCCCTCGGGAAGAGTGAAAGACGCGCACGTTCATTTTCAGAGCTCCTAGACCTTCCTATAAGAAGTTAGCCAAAAAGTAGCTTCGAAAAACGCTTAGGTTAAGTTCCAGAGTTGCATCTAATGTACCGAAGCTGGACTTAGACATAATTTCACTCTCACAACATTATGGCTGGTTGGAGACAGTCCGAACCACAAATACCGGGTCCATGGTTCTGGCCATATACTGGGGGGACGGGAACGACTCCCATTAACCCCTGACTATACCGGGGATACGCTTATCACAATGCCTTTCTGGTCTGTGCTGAAGCAGGGCATTCTGGCAGCCAATTGGCTTGACTTTTATTAGTGAGCCTGGTTACCCCCTCTCGGAACCACAGACTTAGAAATCGCCAGCTCATATACATGCATAACATATATTTATATATATACCCTTATACACCATTTTAATAAAAAATATCACAAAATTCTTCTAAGTCCCTCGGGAAGAGTGAAAGACGCGCACGTTCATTTTCAGAGCTCCTAGACATTCCTATAAGAAGTTAGCCAAAAAGTACCTTCGAAAAACGCTTAGGTTAAGTTTCAGAGTTGCTTCTAATGTACCGAAGCTGGACTTAGACATAATTTCACTCTCACAACATTATGGCTGGTTGGAGACAGTCCGAACCACAAATACCGGGTCCATGGTTCTGGCCATATACTGGGGGGACGGGGACGACTCCCATTAACCTCTGACTATACCGGGGATACGCTTATCACAATGCCTTTCTGGTCTGTGCTGAAGCAGGGCATTCTGGCAGCCAATTGGCTTGACTTTTATTAGTGAGCCTGGTTACCCCCTCTCGGAACCACAGACTTAGAAATCGCCAGCTCATATTCATGCATAAAATATATTTATATATATACCCTTATACACCATTTTAATAAAAAATATCACAAAATTCTTCTAAGTCCCTCGGGAAGAGTGAAAGACGCGCACGTTCATTTTTAGAGCTCCTAGACCTTCCTATAAGAAGTTAGCCAAAAAGTAGCTTCGAAAAACGCTTAGGTTAAGTTTCAGAGTTGCTTCTAATGTACCGAAGCTGGACTTAGACATAATTTCACTCTCACAACATTATGGCTGGTTGGAGACAGTCCGAACCACAAATACCGGGTCCATGGTTCTGGCCATATACTGGGGGGACGGGGACGACTCCCATTAACCTCTGACTATACCGGGGATACGCTTATCACAATGCCTTTCTGGTCTGTGCTGAAGCAGGGCATTCTGGCAGCTAATTGGCTTGACTTTTATTAGTGAGCCTGGTTACCCCCTCTCGGAACCACAGACTTAGAAATCGCCAGCTCATATACATGCATAAAATATATTTATATATATACCCTTATACACCATTTTAATAAAAAATATCACAAAATTCTTCTAAGTCCCTCGGGAAGAGTGAAAGACGCGCACGTTCATTTTCAGAGCTCCTAGACCTTCCTATAAGAAGTTAGCCAAAAAGTAGCTTCGAAAAACGCTTAGGTTAAGTTCCAGAGTTGCATCTAATGTACCGAAGCTGGACTTAGACATAATTTCACTCTCACAACATTATGGCTGGTTGGAGACAGTCCGAACCACAAATACCGGGTCCTTGGTTCTGGCCATATACTGGGGGGACGGGAACGACTCCCATTAACCCCTGACTATACCGGGGATACGCTTATCACAATGCCTTTCTGGTCTGTGCTGAAGCAGGGCATTCTGGCAGCCAATTGGCTTGACTTTTATTAGTGAGCCTGGTTACCCCCTCTCGGAACCACAGACTTAGAAATCGCCAGCTCATATACATGCATAACATATATTTATATATATACCCTTATACACCATTTTAATAAAAAATATCACAAAATTCTTCTAAGTCCCTCGGGAAGAGTGAAAGACGCGCACGTTCATTTTCAGAGCTCCTAGACATTCCTATAAGAAGTTAGCCAAAAAGTACCTTCGAAAAACGCTTAGGTTAAGTTTCAGAGTTGCTTCTAATGTACCGAAGCTGGACTTAGACATAATTTCACTCTCACAACATTATGGCTGGTTGGAGACAGTCCGAACCACAAATACCGGGTCCATGGTTCTGGCCATATACTGGGGGGACGGGGACGACTCCCATTAACCTCTGACTATACCGGGGATACGCTTATCACAATGCCTTTCTGGTCTGTGCTGAAGCAGGGCATTCTGGCAGCCAATTGGCTTGACTTTTATTAGTGAGCCTGGTTACCCCCTCTCGGAACCACAGACTTAGAAATCGCCAGCTCATATTCATGCATAAAATATATTTATATATACCCTTATACACCATTTTAATAAAAAATATCACAAAATTCTTCTAAGTCCCTCGGGAAGAGTGAAAGACGCGCACGTTCATTTTTAGAGCTCCTAGACCTTCCTATAAGAAGTTAGCCAAAAAGTAGCTTCGAAAAACGCTTAGGTTAAGTTTCAGAGTTGCTTCTAATGTACCAAAGCTGGACTTAGACATAATTTCACTCTCACAACATTATGGCTGGTTGGAGACAGTCCGAACCACAAGTACCGGGTCCATGGTTCTGGGCGTATAATGGGGGGACGGGGACGACTCCCATTAACCCCTGACTATACCGGGGATACGCTTATCACAATGCATACTGGTCTGTGCTGAAGCAGGGCATTCTGGCATCCAAGTGGCTTGACCTTTATTAGTGAGCCTGGTTACCCCCTCTCGGAACCACAGACTTAGAAATCGCTAGCTCATATACATGCATAAAATAGATTTATATATATACCCTTATACACCATTTTAATAAAAAATATCACAAAATTCTTCTAAGTCCCTCGGGAAGAGTGAAAGACGCGCACGTTCATTTTCAGAGCTCCTAGACCTTCCTATAAGAAGTTAGCCAAAAAGTAGCTTCGAAAAACGCTTAGGTTAAGTTTCAGAGTTGCTTCTAATGTACCAAAGCTGGACTTAGACATAATTTCACTCTCACAACATTATGGCTGGTTGGAGACAGTCCGAACCACAAATACCGGGTCCATGGTTCTGGCCATATACTGGGGGGACGGGGACGACTCCCATTAACCTCTGACTATACCGGGGATACGCTTATCACAATGCCTTTCTGGTCTGTGCTGAAGCAGGGCATTCTGGCAGCTAATTGGCTTGACTTTTATTAGTGAGCCTGGTTACCCCCTCTCGGAACCACAGACTTAGAAATCGCCAGCTCATATACATGCATAAAATATATTTATATATATACCCTTATACACCATTTTAATAAAAAATATCACAAAATTCTTCTAAGTCCCTCGGGAAGAGTGAAAGACGCGCACGTTCATTTTCAGAGCTCCTAGACCTTCCTATAAGAAGTTAGCCAAAAAGTAGCTTCGAAAAACGCTTAGGTTAAGTTCCAGAGTTGCATCTAATGTACCGAAGCTGGACTTAGACATAATTTCACTCTCACAACATTATGGCTGGTTGGAGACAGTCCGAACCACAAATACCGGGTCCATGGTTCTGGCCATATACTGGGGGGACGGGAACGACTCCCATTAACCCCTGACTATACCGGGGATACGCTTATCACAATGCCTTTCTGGTCTGTGCTGAAGCAGGGCATTCTGGCAGCCAATTGGCTTGACTTTTATTAGTGAGCCTGGTTACCCCCTCTCGGAACCACAGACTTAGAAATCGCCAGCTCATATACATGCATAACATATATTTATATATATATACCCTTATACACCATTTTAATAAAAAATATCACAAAATTCTTCTAAGTCCCTCGGGAAGAGTGAAAGACGCGCACGTTCATTTTCAGAGCTCCTAGACATTCCTATAAGAAGTTAGCCAAAAAGTACCTTCGAAAAACGCTTAGGTTAAGTTTCAGAGTTGCTTCTAATGTACCAAAGCTGGACTTAGACATAATTTCACTCTCACAACATTATGGCTGGTTGGAGACAGTCCGAACCACAAATACCGGGTCCATGGTTCTGGCCATATACTGGGGGGACGGGGACGACTCCCATTAACCTCTGACTATACCGGGGATACGCTTATCACAATGCCTTTCTGGTCTGTGCTGAAGCAGGGCATTCTGGCAGCTAATTGGCTTGACTTTTATTAGTGAGCCTGGTTACCCCCTCTCGGAACCACAGACTTAGAAATCGCCAGCTCATATACATGCATAAAATATATTTATATATATACCCTTATACACCATTTTAATAAAAAATATCACAAAATTCTTCTAAGTCCCTCGGGAAGAGTGAAAGACGCGCACGTTCATTTTCAGAGCTCCTAGACCTTCCTATAAGAAGTTAGCCAAAAAGTAGCTTCGAAAAACGCTTAGGTTAAGTTCCAGAGTTGCATCTAATGTACCGAAGCTGGACTTAGACATAATTTCACTCTCACAACATTATGGCTGGTTGGAGACAGTCCGAACCACAAATACCGGGTCCATGGTTCTGGCCATATACTGGGGGGACGGGAACGACTCCCATTAACCCCTGACTATACCGGGGATACGCTTATCACAATGCCTTTCTGGTCTGTGCTGAAGCAGGGCATTCTGGCAGCTAATTGGCTTGACTTTTATTAGTGAGCCTGGTTACCCCCTCTCGGAACCACAGACTTAGAAATCGCCAGCTCATATACATGCATAACATATATTTATATATATACCCTTATACACCATTTTAATAAAAAATATCACAAAATTCTTCTAAGTCCCTCGGGAAGAGTGAAAGACGCGCACGTTCATTTTCAGAGCTCCTAGACATTCCTATAAGAAGTTAGCCAAAAAGTACCTTCGAAAAACGCTTAGGTTAAGTTTCAGAGTTGCTTCTAATGTACCAAAGCTGGACTTAGACATAATTTCACTCTCACAACATTATGGCTGGTTGGAGACAGTCCGAACCACAAATACCGGGTCCATGGTTCTGGCCATATACTGGGGGGACGGGGACGACTCCCATTAACCTCTGACTATACCGGGGATACGCTTATCACAATGCCTTTCTGGTCTGTGCTGAAGCAGGGCATTCTGGCAGCTAATTGGCTTGACTTTTATTAGTGAGCCTGGTTACCCCCTCTCGGAACCACAGACTTAGAAATCGCCAGCTCATATACATGCATAAAATATATTTATATATATACCCTTATACACCATTTTAATAAAAAATATCACAAAATTCTTCTAAGTCCCTCGGGAAGAGTGAAAGACGCGCACGTTCATTTTCAGAGCTCCTAGACCTTCCTATAAGAAGTTAGCCAAAAAGTAGCTTCGAAAAACGCTTAGGTTAAGTTCCAGAGTTGCATCTAATGTACCGTAGCTGGACTTAGACATAATTTCACTCTCACAACATTATGGCTGGTTGGAGACAGTCCGAACCACAAATACCGGGTCCATGGTTCTGGCCATATACTGGGGGGACGGGAACGACTCCCATTAACCCCTGACTATAACGGGGATACGCTTATCACAATGCCTTTCTGGTCTGTGCTGAAGCAGGGCATTCTGGCAGCCAATTGGCTTGACTTTTATTAGTGAGCCTGGTTACCCCCTCTCGGAACCACAGACTTAGAAATCGCCAGCTCATATACATGCATAACATATATTTATATATATACCCTTATACACCATTTTAATAAAAAATATCACAAAATTCTTCTAAGTCCCTCGGGAAGAGTGAAAGACGCGCACGTTCATTTTCAGAGCTCCTAGACATTCCTATAAGAAGTTAGCCAAAAAGTACCTTCGAAAAACGCTTAGGTTAAGTTTCAGAGTTGCTTCTAATGTACCGAAGCTGGACTTAGACATAATTTCACTCTCACAACATTATGGCTGGTTGGAGACAGTCCGAACCACAAATACCGGGTCCATGGTTCTGGCCATATACTGGGGGGACGGGGGGGACTCCCATTAACCTCTGACTATACCGGGGATACGCTTATCACAATGCCTTTCTGGTCTGTGCTGAAGCAGGGCATTCTGGCAGCCAATTGGCTTGACTTTTATTAGTGAGCCTGGTTACCCCCTCTCGGAACCACAGACTTAGAAATCGCCAGCTCATATACATGCATAAAATATATTTATATATATACCCTTATACACCATTTTAATAAAAAATATCACAAAATTCTTCTAAGTCCCTCGGGAAGAGTGAAAGACGCGCACGTTCATTTTTAGAGCTCCTAGACCTTCCTATAAGAAGTTAGCCAAAAAGTAGCTTCGAAAAACGCTTAGGTTAAGTTTCAGAGTTGCATCTAATGTACCGAAGCTGGACTTAGACATAATTTCACTCTCACAACATTATGGCTGGTTGGAGACAGTCCGAACCACAAGTACCGGGTCCATGGTTCTGGGCGTATACTGGGGGGACGGGGACGACTCCCATTAACCCCTGACTATACCGGGGATACGCTTATCACAATGCCTTACTGGTCTGTGCTGAAGCAGGGCATTCTGGCATCCAAGTGGCTTGACCTTTATTAGTGAGCCTGGTTACCCCCTCTCGGAACCACAGACTTAGAAATCGCCAGCTCATATACATGCATAAAATATATTTATATATATACCCTTATACACCATTTTAATAAAAAATATCACAAAATTCTTCTAAGTCCCTCGGGAAGAGTGAAAGACGCGCACGTTCATTTTTAGAGCTCCTAGACCTTCCTATAAGAAGTTAGCCAAAAAGTAGCTTCGAAAAACGCTTAGGTTAAGTTCCAGAGTTGCATCTAATGTACCGTAGCTGGACTTAGACATAATTTCACTCTCACAACATTATGGCTGGTTGGAGACAGTCCGAACCACAAATACCGGGTCCATGGTTCTGGCCATATACTGGGGGGACGGGAACGACTCCCATTAACCCCTGACTATAACGGGGATACGCTTATCACAATGCCTTTCTGGTCTGTGCTGAAGCAGGGCATTCTGGCAGCCAATTGGCTTGACTTTTATTAGTGAGCCTGGTTACCCCCTCTCGGAACCACAGACTTAGAAATCGCCAGCTCATATACATGCATAACATATATTTATATATATACCCTTATACACCATTTTAATAAAAAATATCACAAAATTCTTCTAAGTCCCTCGGGAAGAGTGAAAGACGCGCACGTTCATTTTCAGAGCTCCTAGACATTCCTATAAGAAGTTAGCCAAAAAGTACCTTCGAAAAACGCTTAGGTTAAGTTTCAGAGTTGCTTCTAATGTACCGAAGCTGGACTTAGACATAATTTCACTCTCACAACATTATGGCTGGTTGGAGACAGTCCGAACCACAAATACCGGGTCCATGGTTCTGGCCATATACTGGGGGGACGGGGGGGACTCCCATTAACCTCTGACTATACCGGGGATACGCTTATCACAATGCCTTTCTGGTCTGTGCTGAAGCAGGGCATTCTGGCAGCCAATTGGCTTGACTTTTATTAGTGAGCCTGGTTACCCCCTCTCGGAACCACAGACTTAGAAATCGCCAGCTCATATACATGCATAAAATATATTTATATATATACCCTTATACACCATTTTAATAAAAAATATCACAAAATTCTTCTAAGTCCCTCGGGAAGAGTGAAAGACGCGCACGTTCATTTTTAGAGCTCCTAGACCTTCCTATAAGAAGTTAGCCAAAAAGTAGCTTCGAAAAACGCTTAGGTTAAGTTTCAGAGTTGCATCTAATGTACCGAAGCTGGACTTAGACATAATTTCACTCTCACAACATTATGGCTGGTTGGAGACAGTCCGAACCACAAGTACCGGGTCCATGGTTCTGGGCGTATACTGGGGGGACGGGGACGACTCCCATTAACCCCTGACTATACCGGGGATACGCTTATCACAATGCCTTACTGGTCTGTGCTGAAGCAGGGCATTCTGGCATCCAAGTGGCTTGACCTTTATTAGTGAGCCTGGTTACCCCCTCTCGGAACCACAGACTTAGAAATCGCCAGCTCATATACATGCATAAAATAGATTTATATATATACCCTTATACACCATTTTAATAAAAAATATCACAAAATTCTTCTAAGTCCCTCGGGAAGAGTGAAAGACGCGCACGTTCATTTTCAGAGCTCCTAGACCTTCCTATAAGAAGTTAGCCAAAAAGTAGCTTCGAAAAACGCTTAGGTTAAGTTCCAGAGTTGCATCTAATGTACCGAAGCTGGACTTAGACATAATTTCACTCTCACAACATTATGGCTGGTTGGAGACAGTCCGAACCACAAATACCGGGTCCATGGTTCTGGCCATATACTGGGGGGACGGGAATGACTCCCATTAACCCCTGACTATACCGGGGATACGCTTATCACAATGCCTTTCTGGTCTGTGCTGAAGCAGGGCATTCTGGCAGCCAATTGGCTTGACTTTTATTAGTGAGCCTGGTTACCCCCTCTCGGAACCACAGACTTAGAAATCGCCAGCTCATATACATGCATAAAATATATTTATATATATACCCTTATACACCATTTTAATAAAAAATATCACAAAATTCTTCTAAGTCCCTCGGGAAGAGTGAAAGACGCGCACGTTCATTTTTAGAGCTCCTAGACCTTCCTATAAGAAGTTAGCCAAAAAGTAGCTTCGAAAAACGCTTAGGTTAAGTTTCAGAGTTGCTTCTAATGTACCAAAGCTGGACTTAGACATAATTTCACTCTCACAACATTATGGCTGGTTGGAGACAGTCCGAACCACAAGTACCGGGTCCATGGTTCTGGGCGTATAATGGGGGGACGGGGACGACTCCCATTAACCCCTGACTATACCGGGGATACGCTTATCACAATGCCTTACTGGTCTGTGCTGAAGCAGGGCATTCTGGCATCCAAGTGGCTTGACCTTTATTAGTGAGCCTGGTTACCCCCTCTCGGAACCACAGACTTAGAAATCGCCAGCTCATATACATGCATAAAATAGATTTATATATATACCCTTATACACCATTTTAATAAAAAATATCACAAAATTCTTCTAAGTCCCTCGGGAAGAGTGAAAGACGCGCACGTTCATTTTCAGAGCTCCTAGACCTTCCTATAAGAAGTTAGCCAAAAAGTAGCTTCGAAAAACGCTTAGGTTAAGTTTCAGAGTTGCTTCTAATGTACCAAAGCTGGACTTAGACATAATTTCACTCTCACAACATTATGGCTGGTTGGAGACAGTCCGAACCACAAATACCGGGTCCATGGTTCTGGCCATATACTGGGGGGACGGGGACGACTCCCATTAACCTCTGACTATACCGGGGATACGCTTATCACAATGCCTTTCTGGTCTGTGCTGAAGCAGGGCATTCTGGCAGCTAATTGGCTTGACTTTTATTAGTGAGCCTGGTTACCCCCTCTCGGAACCACAGACTTAGAAATCGCCAGCTCATATACATGCATAAAATATATTTATATATATACCCTTATACACCATTTTAATAAAAAATATCACAAAATTCTTCTAAGTCCCTCAGGAAGAGTGAAAGACGCGCACGTTCATTTTCAGAGCTCCTAGACCTTCCTATAAGAAGTTAGCCAAAAAGTAGCTTCGAAAAACGCTTAGGTTAAGTTCCAGAGTTGCATCTAATGTACCGAAGCTGGACTTAGACATAATTTCACTCTCACAACATTATGGCTGGTTGGAGACAGTCCGAACCACAAATACCGGGTCCATGGTTCTGGCCATATACTGGGGGGACGGGAACGACTCCCATTAACCCCTGACTATACCGGGGATACGCTTATCACAATGCCTTTCTGGTCTGTGCTGAAGCAGGGCATTCTGGCAGCCAATTGGCTTGACTTTTATTAGTGAGCCTGGTTACCCCCTCTCGGAACCACAGACTTAGAAATCGCCAGCTCATATACATGCATAACATATATTTATATATATATACCCTTATACACCATTTTAATAAAAAATATCACAAAATTCTTCTAAGTCCCTCGGGAAGAGTGAAAGACGCGCACGTTCATTTTCAGAGCTCCTAGACATTCCTATAAGAAGTTACCCAAAAAGTACCTTCGAAAAACGCTTAGGTTAAGTTTCAGAGTTGCTTCTAATGTACCAAAGCTGGACTTAGACATAATTTCACTCTCACAACATTATGGCTGGTTGGAGACAGTCCGAACCACAAATACCGGGTCCATGGTTCTGGCCATATACTGGGGGGACGGGGACGACTCCCATTAACCTCTGACTATACCGGGGATACGCTTATCACAATGCCTTTCTGGTCTGTGCTGAAGCAGGGCATTCTGGCAGCTAATTGGCTTGACTTTTATTAGTGAGCCTGGTTACCCCCTCTCGGAACCACAGACTTAGAAATCGCCAGCTCATATACATGCATAACATATATTTATATATATATACCCTTATACACCATTTTAATAAAAAATATCACAAAATTCTTCTAAGTCCCTCGGGAAGAGTGAAAGACGCGCACGTTCATTTTCAGAGCTCCTAGACATTCCTATATTAGAAGTTTGCCAAAAAGTACCTTCGAAAAACGCTTAGGTTAAGTTTCAGAGTTGCTTCTAATGTACCAAAGCTGGACTTAGACATAATTTCACTCTCACAACATTATGGCTGGTTGGAGACAGTCCGAACCACAAATACCGGGTCCATGGTTCTGGCCATATACTGGGGGGACGGGGACGACTCCCATTAACCTCTGACTATACCGGGGATACGCTTATCACAATGCCTTTCTGGTCTGTGCTGAAGCAGGGCATTCTGGCAGCTAATTGGCTTGACTTTTATTAGTGAGCCTGGTTACCCCCTCTCGGAACCACAGACTTAGAAATCGCCAGCTCATATACATGCATAAAATATATTTATATATATACCCTTATACACCATTTTAATAAAAAATATCACAAAATTCTTCTAAGTCCCTCGGGAAGAGTGAAAGACGCGCACGTTCATTTTCAGAGCTCCTAGACCTTCCTATAAGAAGTTAGCCAAAAAGTAGCTTCGAAAAACGCTTAGGTTAAGTTCCAGAGTTGCATCTAATGTACCGTAGCTGGACTTAGACATCATTTCACTCTCACAACATTATGGCTGGTTGGAGACAGTCCGAACCACAAATACCGGGTCCATGGTTCTGGCCATATACTGGGGGGACGGGAACGACTCCCATTAACCCCTGACTATAACGGGGATACGCTTATCACAATGCCTTTCTGGTCTGTGCTGAAGCAGGGCATTCTGGCAGCCAATTGGCTTGACTTTTATTAGTGAGCCTGGTTACCCCCTCTCGGAACCACAGACTTAGAAATCGCCAGCTCATATACATGCATAACATATATTTATATATATACCCTTATACACCATTTTAATAAAAAATATCACAAAATTCTTCTAAGTCCCTCGGGAAGAGTGAAAGACGCGCACGTTCATTTTCAGAGCTCCTAGACATTCCTATAAGAAGTTAGCCAAAAAGTACCTTCGAAAAACGCTTAGGTTAAGTTTCAGAGTTGCTTCTAATGTACCGAAGCTGGACTTAGACATAATTTCACTCTCACAACATTATGGCTGGTTGGAGACAGTCCGAACCACAAATACCGGGTCCATGGTTCTGGCCATATACTGGGGGGACGGGGGGGACTCCCATTAACCTCTGACTATACCGGGGATACGCTTATCACAATGCCTTTCTGGTCTGTGCTGAAGCAGGGCATTCTGGCAGCCAATTGGCTTGACTTTTATTAGTGAGCCTGGTTACCCCCTCTCGGAACCACAGACTTAGAAATCGCCAGCTCATATACATGCATAAAATATATTTATATATATACCCTTATACACCATTTTAATAAAAAATATCACAAAATTCTTCTAAGTCCCTCGGGAAGAGTGAAAGACGCGCACGTTCATTTTTAGAGCTCCTAGACCTTCCTATAAGAAGTTAGCCAAAAAGTAGCTTCGAAAAACGCTTAGGTTAAGTTTCAGAGTTGCATCTAATGTACCGAAGCTGGACTTAGACATAATTTCACTCTCACAACATTATGGCTGGTTGGAGACAGTCCGAACCACAAGTACCGGGTCCATGGTTCTGGGCGTATACTGGGGGGACGGGGACGACTCCCATTAACCCCTGACTATACCGGGGATACGCTTATCACAATGCCTTACTGGTCTGTGCTGAAGCAGGGCATTCTGGCATCCAAGTGGCTTGACCTTTATTAGTGAGCCTGGTTACCCCCTCTCGGAACCACAGACTTAGAAATCGCCAGCTCATATACATGCATAAAATAGATTTATATATATACCCTTATACACCATTTTAATAAAAAATATCACAAAATTCTTCTAAGTCCCTCGGGAAGAGTGAAAGACGCGCACGTTCATTTTCAGAGCTCCTAGACCTTCCTATAAGAAGTTAGCCAAAAAGTAGCTTCGAAAAACGCTTAGGTTAAGTTCCAGAGTTGCATCTAATGTACCGAAGCTGGACTTAGACATAATTTCACTCTCACAACATTATGGCTGGTTGGAGACAGTCCGAACCACAAATACCGGGTCCATGGTTCTGGCCATATACTGGGGGGACGGGAATGACTCCCATTAACCCCTGACTATACCGGGGATACGCTTATCACAATGCCTTTCTGGTCTGTGCTGAAGCAGGGCATTCTGGCAGCCAATTGGCTTGACTTTTATTAGTGAGCCTGGTTACCCCCTCTCGGAACCACAGACTTAGAAATCGCCAGCTCATATACATGCATAACATATATTTATATATATACCCTTATACACCATTTTAATAAAAAATATCACAAAATTCTTCTAAGTCCCTCGGGAAGAGTGAAAGACGCGCACGTTCATTTTCAGAGCTCCTAGACATTCCTATAAGAAGTTAGCCAAAAAGTACCTTCGAAAAACGCTTAGGTTAAGTTTCAGAGTTGCTTCTAATGTACCGAAGCTGGACTTAGACATAATTTCACTCTCACAACATTATGGCTGGTTGGAGACAGTCCGAACCACAAATACCGGGTCCATGGTTCTGGCCATATACTGGGGGGACGGGGACGACTCCCATTAACCTCTGACTATACCGGGGATACGCTTATCACAATGCCTTTCTGGTCTGTGCTGAAGCAGGGCATTCTGGCAGCCAATTGGCTTGACTTTTATTAGTGAGCCTGGTTACCCCCTCTCGGAACCACAGACTTAGAAATCGCCAGCTCATATACATGCATAAAATATATTTATATATATACCCTTATACACCATTTTAATAAAAAATATCACAAAATTCTTCTAAGTCCCTCGGGAAGAGTGAAAGACGCGCACGTTCATTTTTAGAGCTCCTAGACCTTCCTATAAGAAGTTAGCCAAAAAGTAGCTTCGAAAAACGCTTAGGTTAAGTTTCAGAGTTGCTTCTAATGTACCAAAGCTGGACTTAGACATAATTTCACTCTCACAACATTATGGCTGGTTGGAGACAGTCCGAACCACAAGTACCGGGTCCATGGTTCTGGGCGTATAATGGGGGGACGGGGACGACTCCCATTAACCCCTGACTATACCGGGGATACGCTTATCACAATGCCTTACTGGTCTGTGCTGAAGCAGGGCATTCTGGCATCCAAGTGGCTTGACCTTTATTAGTGAGCCTGGTTACCCCCTCTCGGAACCACAGACTTAGAAATCGCCAGCTCATATACATGCATAAAATAGATTTATATATATACCCTTATACACCATTTTAATAAAAAATATCACAAAATTCTTCTAAGTCCCTCGGGAAGAGTGAAAGACGCGCACGTTCATTTTCAGAGCTCCTAGACCTTCCTATAAGAAGTTAGCCAAAAAGTAGCTTCGAAAAACGCTTAGGTTAAGTTTCAGAGTTGCTTCTAATGTACCAAAGCTGGACTTAGACATAATTTCACTCTCACAACATTATGGCTGGTTGGAGACAGTCCGAACCACAAATACCGGGTCCATGGTTCTGGCCATATACTGGGGGGACGGGGACGACTCCCATTAACCTCTGACTATACCGGGGATACGCTTATCACAATGCCTTTCTGGTCTGTGCTGAAGCAGGGCATTCTGGCAGCTAATTGGCTTGACTTTTATTAGTGAGCCTGGTTACCCCCTCTCGGAACCACAGACTTAGAAATCGCCAGCTCATATACATGCATAAAATATATTTATATATATACCCTTATACACCATTTTAATAAAAAATATCACAAAATTCTTCTAAGTCCCTCGGGAAGAGTGAAAGACGCGCACGTTCATTTTCAGAGCTCCTAGACCTTCCTATAAGAAGTTAGCCAAAAAGTAGCTTCGAAAAACGCTTAGGTTAAGTTCCAGAGTTGCATCTAATGTACCGAAGCTGGACTTAGACATAATTTCACTCTCACAACATTATGGCTGGTTGGAGACAGTCCGAACCACAAATACCGGGTCCATGGTTCTGGCCATATACTGGGGGGACGGGAACGACTCCCATTAACCCCTGACTATACCGGGGATACGCTTATCACAATGCCTTTCTGGTCTGTGCTGAAGCAGGGCATTCTGGCAGCCAATTGGCTTGACTTTTATTAGTGAGCCTGGTTACCCCCTCTCGGAACCACAGACTTAGAAATCGCCAGCTCATATACATGCATAACATATATTTATATATATATACCCTTATACACCATTTTAATAAAAAATATCACAAAATTCTTCTAAGTCCCTCGGGAAGAGTGAAAGACGCGCACGTTCATTTTCAGAGCTCCTAGACATTCCTATAAGAAGTTAGCCAAAAAGTACCTTCGAAAAACGCTTAGGTTAAGTTTCAGAGTTGCTTCTAATGTACCAAAGCTGGACTTAGACATAATTTCACTCTCACAACATTATGGCTGGTTGGAGACAGTCCGAACCACAAATACCGGGTCCATGGTTCTGGCCATATACTGGGGGGACGGGGACGACTCCCATTAACCTCTGACTATACCGGGGATACGCTTATCACAATGCCTTTCTGGTCTGTGCTGAAGCAGGGCATTCTGGCAGCTAATTGGCTTGACTTTTATTAGTGAGCCTGGTTACCCCCTCTCGGAACCACAGACTTAGAAATCGCCAGCTCATATACATGCATAACATATATTTATATATATACCCTTATACACCATTTTAATAAAAAATATCACAAAATTCTTCTAAGTCCCTCGGGAAGAGTGAAAGACGCGCACGTTCATTTTCAGAGCTCCTAGACATTCCTATAAGAAGTTAGCCAAAAAGTACCTTCGAAAAACGCTTAGGTTAAGTTTCAGAGTTGCTTCTAATGTACCAAAGCTGGACTTAGACATAATTTCACTCTCACAACATTATGGCTGGTTGGAGACAGTCCGAACCACAAATACCGGGTCCATGGTTCTGGCCATATACTGGGGGGACGGGGACGACTCCCATTAACCTCTGACTATACCGGGGATACGCTTATCACAATGCCTTTCTGGTCTGTGCTGAAGCAGGGCATTCTGGCAGCTAATTGGCTTGACTTTTATTAGTGAGCCTGGTTACCCCCTCTCGGAACCACAGACTTAGAAATCGCCAGCTCATATACATGCATAAAATATATTTATATATATACCCTTATACACCATTTTAATAAAAAATATCACAAAATTCTTCTAAGTCCCTCGGGAAGAGTGAAAGACGCGCACGTTCATTTTCAGAGCTCCTAGACCTTCCTATAAGAAGTTAGCCAAAAAGTAGCTTCGAAAAACGCTTAGGTTAAGTTCCAGAGTTGCATCTAATGTACCGTAGCTGGACTTAGACATAATTTCACTCTCACAACATTATGGCTGGTTGGAGACAGTCCGAACCACAAATACCGGGTCCATGGTTCTGGCCATATACTGGGGGGACGGGAACGACTCCCATTAACCCCTGACTATAACGGGGATACGCTTATCACAATGCCTTTCTGGTCTGTGCTGAAGCAGGGCATTCTGGCAGCCAATTGGCTTGACTTTTATTAGTGAGCCTGGTTACCCCCTCTCGGAACCACAGACTTAGAAATCGCCAGCTCATATACATGCATAACATATATTTATATATATACCCTTATACACCATTTTAATAAAAAATATCACAAAATTCTTCTAAGTCCCTCGGGAAGAGTGAAAGACGCGCACGTTCATTTTCAGAGCTCCTAGACATTCCTATAAGAAGTTAGCCAAAAAGTACCTTCGAAAAACGCTTAGGTTAAGTTTCAGAGTTGCTTCTAATGTACCGAAGCTGGACTTAGACATAATTTCACTCTCACAACATTATGGCTGGTTGGAGACAGTCCGAACCACAAATACCGGGTCCATGGTTCTGGCCATATACTGGGGGGACGGGGGGGACTCCCATTAACCTCTGACTATACCGGGGATACGCTTATCACAATGCCTTTCTGGTCTGTGCTGAAGCAGGGCATTCTGGCAGCCAATTGGCTTGACTTTTATTAGTGAGCCTGGTTACCCCCTCTCGGAACCACAGACTTAGAAATCGCCAGCTCATATACATGCATAAAATATATTTATATATATACCCTTATACACCATTTTAATAAAAAATATCACAAAATTCTTCTAAGTCCCTCGGGAAGAGTGAAAGACGCGCACGTTCATTTTTAGAGCTCCTAGACCTTCCTATAAGAAGTTAGCCAAAAAGTAGCTTCGAAAAACGCTTAGGTTAAGTTTCAGAGTTGCATCTAATGTACCGAAGCTGGACTTAGACATAATTTCACTCTCACAACATTATGGCTGGTTGGAGACAGTCCGAACCACAAGTACCGGGTCCATGGTTCTGGGCGTATACTGGGGGGACGGGGACGACTCCCATTAACCCCTGACTATACCGGGGATACGCTTATCACAATGCCTTACTGGTCTGTGCTGAAGCAGGGCATTCTGGCATCCAAGTGGCTTGACCTTTATTAGTGAGCCTGGTTACCCCCTCTCGGAACCACAGACTTAGAAATCGCCAGCTCATATACATGCATAAAATAGATTTATATATATACCCTTATACACCATTTTAATAAAAAATATCACAAAATTCTTCTAAGTCCCTCGGGAAGAGTGAAAGACGCGCACGTTCATTTTCAGAGCTCCTAGACCTTCCTATAAGAAGTTAGCCAAAAAGTAGCTTCGAAAAACGCTTAGGTTAAGTTCCAGAGTTGCATCTAATGTACCGAAGCTGGACTTAGACATAATTTCACTCTCACAACATTATGGCTGTTTGGAGACAGTCCGAACCACAAGTACCGGGTCCATGGTTCTGGGCGTATACTGGGGGGACGGGGACGACTCCCATTAACCCCTGACTATATCGGGGATACGCTTATCACAATGCCTTACTGGTCTGTGCTGAAGCAGGGCATTCTGGCATCCAAGTGGCTTGACCTTTATTAGTGAGCCTGGTTACCCCCTCTCGGAACCACAGACTTAGAAATCGCCAGCTCATATACAGTGCATAAAATATATTTATATATATACCCTTATACACCATTTTAATAAAAAATATCACAAAATTCTTCTAAGTCCCTCGGGAAGAGTGAAAGACGCGCACGTTCATTTTCAGAGCTCCTAGACCTTCCTATAAGAAGTTAGCCAAAAAGTAGCTTCGAAAAACGCTTAGGTTAAGTTTCAGAGTTGCTTCTAATGTACCAAAGCTTTACTTAGACATAATTTCACTCTCACAACATTATGGCTGGTTGGAGACAGTCCAAACCATAATTACCGGGTCCATGGTTCTGGGCGTATACTGGGGGGACGGGGACGACTCCCATTAACCCCTGACTATATCGGGGATACGCTTATCACAATGCCTTACTGGTCTGTGCTGAAGCAGGGCATTCTGGCATCCAAGTGGCTTGACCTTTATTAGTGAGCCTGGTTACCCCCTCTCGGAACCACAGACTTAAAAATCGCCAGCTCATATACAGTGCATAAAATATATTTATATATATACCCTTATACACCATTTTAATAAAAAATATCACAAAATTCTTCTAAGTCCCTCGGGAAGAGTGAAAGACGCGCACGTTCATTTTCAGAGCTCCTAGACCTTCCTATAAGAAGTTAGCCAAAAAGTAGCTTCGAAAAACGCTTAGGTTAAGTTTCAGAGTTGCTTCTAATGTACCAAAGCTTTACTTAGACATAATTTCACTCTCACAACATTATGGCTGGTTGGAGACAGTCCAAACCATAATTACCGGGTCCATGGTTCTGGGCGTATACTGGGGGGACGGGGACGACTCCCATTAACCCCTGACTGTACCGGGGATACGCTTATCACAATGCCTTTCTGGTCTGTGCTGAAGCAGGGCATTCTGGCAGCCAATTGGCTTGACTTTTATTAGTGAGCCTGGTTACCCCCTCTCGGAACCACAGACTTAGAAATCGCCAGCTCATATACATGCATAAAATATATTTATATATATACCCTTATACACCATTTTAATAAAAAATATCACAAAATTCTTCTAAGTCCCTCAGGAAGAGTGAAAGACGCGCACGTTCATTTTCAGAGCTCCTAGACATTCCTATAAGAAGTTAGCCAAAAAGTACCTTCGAAAAACGCTTAGGTTAAGTTTCAGAGTTGCTTCTAATGTACCGAAGCTGGACTTAGACATACTGTAATTTCACTCTCACAACATTATGGCTGGTTGGAGACAGTCCGAACCACAAATTCCGGGTCCATGGTTCTGGCCATATACTGGGGGGACGGGGACGACTCCCATTAACCCCTGACTATACCGGGGATACGCTTATCACAATGCCTTTCTGGTCTGTGCTGAAGCAGGGCATTCTGGCAGCCAATTGGCTTGACTTTTATTAGTGAGCCTGGTTACCCCCTCTCGGAACCACAGACTTAGAAATCGCCAGCTCATATAGAGTGCATAAAATATATTTATATATATACCCTTATACATCATTTTAATAAAAAATATCACAAAATTCTTCTAAGTCCCTCAGGAAGAGTGAAAAACGCGCACGTTCATTTTCAGAGCTCCTAGACCTTCCTATAAGAAGTTAGCCAAAAAGTAGCTTCGAAAAACGCTTAGGTTAAGTTCCAGAGTTGCATCTAATGTACCGAAGCTGGACTTAGACATAATTTCACTCTCACAACATTATGGCTGTTTGGAGACAGTCCGAACCACAAGTACCGGGTCCATGGTTCTGGGCGTATACTGGGGGGACGGGGACGACTCCCATTAACCCCTGACTATATCGGGGATACGCTTATCACAATGCCTTACTGGTCTGTGCTGAAGCAGGGCATTCTGGCATCCAAGTGGCTTGACCTTTATTAGTGAGCCTGGTTACCCCCTCTCGGAACCACAGACTTAGAAATCGCCAGCTCATATACAGTGCATAAAATATATTTATATATATACCCTTATACACCATTTTAATAAAAAATATCACAAAATTCTTCTAAGTCCCTCGGGAAGAGTGAAAGACGCGCACGTTCATTTTCAGAGCTCCTAGACCTTCCTATAAGAAGTTAGCCAAAAAGTAGCTTCGAAAAACGCTTAGGTTAAGTTTCAGAGTTGCTTCTAATGTACCAAAGCTTTACTTAGACATAATTTCACTCTCACAACATTATGGCTGGTTGGAGACAGTCCAAACCATAATTACCGGGTCCATGGTTCTGGGCGTATACTGGGGGGACGGGGACGACTCCCATTAACCCCTGACTATATCGGGGATACGCTTATCACAATGCCTTACTGGTCTGTGCTGAAGCAGGGCATTCTGGCATCCAAGTGGCTTGACCTTTATTAGTGAGCCTGGTTACCCCCTCTCGGAACCACAGACTTAAAAATCGCCAGCTCATATACAGTGCATAAAATATATTTATATATATACCCTTATACACCATTTTAATAAAAAATATCACAAAATTCTTCTAAGTCCCTCGGGAAGAGTGAAAGACGCGCACGTTCATTTTCAGAGCTCCTAGACCTTCCTATAAGAAGTTAGCCAAAAAGTAGCTTCGAAAAACGCTTAGGTTAAGTTTCAGAGTTGCTTCTAATGTACCAAAGCTTTACTTAGACATAATTTCACTCTCACAACATTATGGCTGTTTGGAGACAGTCCGAACCACAAGTACCGGGTCCATGGTTCTGGGCGTATACTGGGGGGACGGGGACGACTCCCATTAACCCCTGACTATATCGGGGATACGCTTATCACAATGCCTTACTGGTCTGTGCTGAAGCAGGGCATTCTGGCATCCAAGTGGCTTGACCTTTATTAGTGAGCCTGGTTACCCCCTCTCGGAACCACAGACTTAGAAATCGCCAGCTCATATACAGTGCATAAAATATATTTATATATATACCCTTATACACCATTTTAATAAAAAATATCACAAAATTCTTCTAAGTCCCTCGGGAAGAGTGAAAGACGCGCACGTTCATTTTCAGAGCTCCTAGACCTTCCTATAAGAAGTTAGCCAAAAAGTAGCTTCGAAAAACGCTTAGGTTAAGTTTCAGAGTTGCTTCTAATGTACCAAAGCTTTACTTAGACATAATTTCACTCTCACAACATTATGGCTGGTTGGAGACAGTCCAAACCATAATTACCGGGTCCATGGTTCTGGGCGTATACTGGGGGGACGGGGACGACTCCCATTAACCCCTGACTATATCGGGGATACGCTTATCACAATGCCTTACTGGTCTGTGCTGAAGCAGGGCATTCTGGCATCCAAGTGGCTTGACCTTTATTAGTGAGCCTGGTTACCCCCTCTCGGAACCACAGACTTAAAAATCGCCAGCTCATATACAGTGCATAAAATATATTTATATATATACCCTTATACACCATTTTAATAAAAAATATCACAAAATTCTTCTAAGTCCCTCGGGAAGAGTGAAAGACGCGCACGTTCATTTTCAGAGCTCCTAGACCTTCCTATAAGAAGTTAGCCAAAAAGTAGCTTCGAAAAACGCTTAGGTTAAGTTTCAGAGTTGCTTCTAATGTACCAAAGCTTTACTTAGACATAATTTCACTCTCACAACATTATGGCTGGTTGGAGACAGTCCAAACCATAATTACCGGGTCCATGGTTCTGGGCGTATACTGGGGGGACGGGGACGACTCCCATTAACCCCTGACTATATCGGGGATACGCTTATCACAATGCCTTACTGGTCTGTGCTGAAGCAGGGCATTCTGGCATCCAAGTGGCTTGACCTTTATTAGTGAGCCTGGTTACCCCCTCTCGGAACCACAGACTTAAAAATCGCCAGCTCATATACAGTGCATAAAATATATTTATATATATACCCTTATACACCATTTTAATAAAAAATATCACAAAATTCTTCTAAGTCCCTCGGGAAGAGTGAAAGACGCGCACGTTCATTTTCAGAGCTCCTAGACCTTCCTATAAGAAGTTAGCCAAAAAGTAGCTTCGAAAAACGCTTAGGTTAAGTTTCAGAGTTGCTTCTAATGTACCAAAGCTTTACTTAGACATAATTTCACTCTCACAACATTATGGCTGGTTGGAGACAGTCCAAACCATAATTACCGGGTCCATGGTTCTGGGCGTATACTGGGGGGACGGGGACGACTCCCATTAACCCCTGACTGTACCGGGGATACGCTTATCACAATGCCTTTCTGGTCTGTGCTGAAGCAGGGCATTCTGGCAGCCAATTGGCTTGACTTTTATTAGTGAGCCTGGTTACCCCCTCTCGGAACCACAGACTTAGAAATCGCCAGCTCATATACATGCATAAAATATATTTATATATATACCCTTATACACCATTTTAATAAAAAATATCACAAAATTCTTCTAAGTCCCTCAGGAAGAGTGAAAGACGCGCACGTTCATTTTCAGAGCTCCTAGACATTCCTATAAGAAGTTAGCCAAAAAGTACCTTCGAAAAACGCTTAGGTTAAGTTTCAGAGTTGCTTCTAATGTACCGAAGCTGGACTTAGACATACTGTAATTTCACTCTCACAACATTATGGCTGGTTGGAGACAGTCCGAACCACAAATTCCGGGTCCATGGTTCTGGCCATATACTGGGGGGACGGGGACGACTCCCATTAACCCCTGACTATACCGGGGATACGCTTATCACAATGCCTTTCTGGTCTGTGCTGAAGCAGGGCATTCTGGCAGCCAATTGGCTTGACTTTTATTAGTGAGCCTGGTTACCCCCTCTCGGAACCACAGACTTAGAAATCGCCAGCTCATATAGAGTGCATAAAATATATTTATATATATACCCTTATACATCATTTTAATAAAAAATATCACAAAATTCTTCTAAGTCCCTCAGGAAGAGTGAAAAACGCGCACGTTCATTTTCAGAGCTCCTAGACATTCCTATAAGAAGTTAGCCAAAAAGTACCTTCGAAAAACGCTTAGGTTAAGTTTCAGAGTTGCTTCTAATGTACCGAAGCTGGACTTAGACATAATTTCACTCTCACAACATTATGGCTGGTTGGAGACAGTCCGAACCACAAATACCGGGTCCATGGTTCTGGCCATATACTGGGGGGACGGGGACGACTCCCATTAACCCCTGACTATACCGGGGATACGCTTATCACAATGCCTTTCTGGTCTGTGCTGAAGCAGGGCATTCTGGCAGCCAATTGGCTTGACTTTTATTAGTGAGCCTGGTTACCCCCTCTCGGAACCACAGACTTAGAAATCGCCAGCTCATATAGAGTGCATAAAATATATTTATATATATACCCTTATACATCATTTTAATAAAAAATATCACAAAATTCTTCTAAGTCCCTCAGGAAGAGTGAAAGACGCGCACGTTCATTTTCAGAGCTCCTAGACATTCCTATAAGAAGTTAGCCAAAAAGTACCTTCGAAAAACGCTTAGGTTAAGTTTCAGAGTTGCTTCTAATGTACCGAAGCTGGACTTAGACATAATTTCACTCTCACAACATTATGGCTGGTTGGAGACACTCCGAACCACAAATACCGGGTCCATGGTTCTGGCCATATACTGGGGGGACGGGGACGACTCCCATTAACCCCTGACTATACCGGGGATACGCTTATCACAATGCCTTTCTGGTCTGTGCTGAAGCAGGGTATTCTGGCAGCCAATTGGCTTGACTTTTATTAGTGAGCCTGGTTACCCCCTCTCGGAACCACAGACTTAGAAATCGCCAGCTCATATAGAGTGCATAAAATATATTTATATATATACACTTATACATCATTTTAATAAAAAATATCACAAAATTCTTCTAAGTCCCTCAGGAATTTTGAAAGACGCGCACGTTCATTTTCAGAGCTCCTAGACATTCCTATAAGTAGTTAGCCAAAAAGTACCTTCGAAAAACGCTTAGGTTAAGTTTCAGAGTTGCTTCTAATGTACCGAAGCTGGACTTAGACATAATTTCACTCTCACAACATTATGGCTGGTTGGAGACACTCCGAACCACAAATACCGGGTCCATGGTTCTGGCCATATACTGGGGGAACGGGGACGACTCCCATTAACCCCTGACTATACCGGGGATACGCTTATCACAATGCCTTACTGGTCTGTGCTGAAGCAGGGCATTCTGGCATCCAAGTGGCTTGACCTTTATTAGTGAGCCTGGTTACCCCCTCTCGGAACCACAGACTTAGAAATCGCCAGCTCATATACAGTGCATAAAATATATTTATATATATACCCTTATACACCATTTTAATAAAAAATATCACAAAATTCTTCTAAGTCCCTCGGGAAGAGTGAAAGACGCGCACGTTCATTTTCAGAGCTCCTAGACCTTCCTATAAGAAGTTAGCCAAAAAGTAGCTTCGAAAAACGCTTAGGTTAAGTTTCAGAGTTGCTTCTAATGTACCAAAGCTTTACTTAGACATAATTTCACTCTCACAACATTATGGCTGGTTGGAGACAGTCCAAACCATAATTACCGGGTCCATGGTTCTGGGCGTATACTGGGGGGACGGGGACGACTCCCATTAACCCCTGACTGTACCGGGGATACGCTTATCACAATGCCTTTCTGGTCTGTGCTGAAGCAGGGCATTCTGGCAGCCAATTGGCTTGACTTTTATTAGTGAGCCTGGTTACCCCCTCTCGGAACCACAGACTTAGAAATCGCCAGCTCATATACATGCATAAAATATATTTATATATATACCCTTATACATCATTTTAATAAAAAATATCACAAAATTCTTCTAAGTCCCTCAGGAAGAGTGAAAGACGCGCACGTTCATTTTCAGAGCTCCTAGACATTCCTATAAGAAGTTAGCCAAAAAGTACCTTCGAAAAACGCTTAGGTTAAGTTTCAGAGTTGCTTCTAATGTACCGAAGCTGGACTTAGACATACTGTAATTTCACTCTCACAACATTATGGCTGGTTGGAGACAGTCCGAACCACAAATTCCGGGTCCATGGTTCTGGCCATATACTGGGGGGACGGGGACGACTCCCATTAACCCCTGACTATACCGGGGATACGCTTATCACAATGCCTTTCTGGTCTGTGCTGAAGCAGGGCATTCTGGCAGCCAATTGGCTTGACTTTTATTAGTGAGCCTGGTTACCCCCTCTCGGAACCACAGACTTAGAAATCGCCAGCTCATATAGAGTGCATAAAATATATTTATATATATACCCTTATACATCATTTTAATAAAAAATATCACAAAATTCTTCTAAGTCCCTCAGGAAGAGTGAAAAACGCGCACGTTCATTTTCAGAGCTCCTAGACATTCCTATAAGAAGTTAGCCAAAAAGTACCTTCGAAAAACGCTTAGGTTAAGTTTCAGAGTTGCTTCTAATGTACCGAAGCTGGACTTAGACATAATTTCACTCTCACAACATTATGGCTGGTTGGAGACAGTCCGAACCACAAATACCGGGTCCATGGTTCTGGCCATATACTGGGGGGACGGGGACGACTCCCATTAACCCCTGACTATACCGGGGATACGCTTATCACAATGCCTTTCTGGTCTGTGCTGAAGCAGGGCATTCTGGCAGCCAATTGGCTTGACTTTTATTAGTGAGCCTGGTTACCCCCTCTCGGAACCACAGACTTAGAAATCGCCAGCTCATATAGAGTGCATAAAATATATTTATATATATACCCTTATACATCATTTTAATAAAAAATATCACAAAATTCTTCTAAGTCCCTCAGGAAGAGTGAAAAACGCGCACGTTCATTTTCAGAGCTCCTAGACATTCCTATAAGAAGTTAGCCAAAAAGTACCTTCGAAAAACGCTTAGGTTAAGTTTCAGAGTTGCTTCTAATGTACCGAAGCTGGACTTAGACATAATTTCACTCTCACAACATTATGGCTGGTTGGAGACAGTCCGAACCACAAATACCGGGTCCATGGTTCTGGCCATATACTGGGGGGACGGGGACGACTCCCATTAACCCCTGACTATACCGGGGATACGCTTATCACAATGCCTTTCTGGTCTGTGCTGAAGCAGGGCATTCTGGCAGCCAATTGGCTTGACTTTTATTAGTGAGCCTGGTTACCCCCTCTCGGAACCACAGACTTAGAAATCGCCAGCTCATATAGAGTGCATAAAATATATTTATATATATACCCTTATACATCATTTTAATAAAAAATATCACAAAATTCTTCTAAGTCCCTCAGGAAGAGTGAAAGACGCGCACGTTCATTTTCAGAGCTCCTAGACATTCCTATAAGAAGTTAGCCAAAAAGTACCTTCGAAAAACGCTTAGGTTAAGTTTCAGAGTTGCTTCTAATGTACCGAAGCTGGACTTAGACATAATTTCACTCTCACAACATTATGGCTGGTTGGAGACACTCCGAACCACAAATACCGGGTCCATGGTTCTGGCCATATACTGGGGGGACGGGGACGACTCCCATTAACCCCTGACTATACCGGGGATACGCTTATCACAATGCCTTTCTGGTCTGTGCTGAAGCAGGGTATTCTGGCAGCCAATTGGCTTGACTTTTATTAGTGAGCCTGGTTACCCCCTCTCGGAACCACAGACTTAGAAATCGCCAGCTCATATAGAGTGCATAAAATATATTTATATATATACACTTATACATCATTTTAATAAAAAATATCACAAAATTCTTCTAAGTCCCTCAGGAATTTTGAAAGACGCGCACGTTCATTTTCAGAGCTCCTAGACATTCCTATAAGTAGTTAGCCAAAAAGTACCTTCGAAAAACGCTTAGGTTAAGTTTCAGAGTTGCTTCTAATGTACCGAAGCTGGACTTAGACATAATTTCACTCTCACAACATTATGGCTGGTTGGAGACACTCCGAACCACAAATACCGGGTCCATGGTTCTGGCCATATACTGGGGGAACGGGGACGACTCCCATTAACCCCTGACTATACCGGGGATACGCTTATCACAATGCCTTACTGGTCTGTGCTGAAGCAGGGCATTCTGGCATCCAAGTGGCTTGACCTTTATTAGTGAGCCTGGTTACCCCCTCTCGGAACCACAGACTTAGAAATCGCCAGCTCATATACAGTGCATAAAATATATTTATATATATACCCTTATACACCATTTTAATAAAAAATATCACAAAATTCTTCTAAGTCCCTCGGGAAGAGTGAAAGACGCGCACGTTCATTTTCAGAGCTCCTAGACCTTCCTATAAGAAGTTAGCCAAAAAGTAGCTTCGAAAAACGCTTAGGTTAAGTTTCAGAGTTGCTTCTAATGTACCAAAGCTTTACTTAGACATAATTTCACTCTCACAACATTATGGCTGGTTGGAGACAGTCCAAACCATAATTACCGGGTCCATGGTTCTGGGCGTATACTGGGGGGACGGGGACGACTCCCATTAACCCCTGACTGTACCGGGGATACGCTTATCACAATGCCTTTCTGGTCTGTGCTGAAGCAGGGCATTCTGGCAGCCAATTGGCTTGACTTTTATTAGTGAGCCTGGTTACCCCCTCTCGGAACCACAGACTTAGAAATCGCCAGCTCATATACATGCATAAAATATATTTATATATATACCCTTATACATCATTTTAATAAAAAATATCACAAAATTCTTCTAAGTCCCTCAGGAAGAGTGAAAGACGCGCACGTTCATTTTCAGAGCTCCTAGACATTCCTATAAGAAGTTAGCCAAAAAGTACCTTCGAAAAACGCTTAGGTTAAGTTTCAGAGTTGCTTCTAATGTACCGAAGCTGGACTTAGACATACTGTAATTTCACTCTCACAACATTATGGCTGGTTGGAGACAGTCCGAACCACAAATTCCGGGTCCATGGTTCTGGCCATATACTGGGGGGACGGGGACGACTCCCATTAACCCCTGACTATACCGGGGATACGCTTATCACAATGCCTTTCTGGTCTGTGCTGAAGCAGGGCATTCTGGCAGCCAATTGGCTTGACTTTTATTAGTGAGCCTGGTTACCCCCTCTCGGAACCACAGACTTAGAAATCGCCAGCTCATATAGAGTGCATAAAATATATTTATATATATACCCTTATACATCATTTTAATAAAAAATATCACAAAATTCTTCTAAGTCCCTCAGGAAGAGTGAAAAACGCGCACGTTCATTTTCAGAGCTCCTAGACATTCCTATAAGAAGTTAGCCAAAAAGTACCTTCGAAAAACGCTTAGGTTAAGTTTCAGAGTTGCTTCTAATGTACCGAAGCTGGACTTAGACATAATTTCACTCTCACAACATTATGGCTGGTTGGAGACAGTCCGAACCACAAATACCGGGTCCATGGTTCTGGCCATATACTGGGGGGACGGGGACGACTCCCATTAACCCCTGACTATACCGGGGATACGCTTATCACAATGCCTTTCTGGTCTGTGCTGAAGCAGGGCATTCTGGCAGCCAATTGGCTTGACTTTTATTAGTGAGCCTGGTTACCCCCTCTCGGAACCACAGACTTAGAAATCGCCAGCTCATATAGAGTGCATAAAATATATTTATATATATACCCTTATACATCATTTTAATAAAAAATATCACAAAATTCTTCTAAGTCCCTCAGGAAGAGTGAAAGACGCGCACGTTCATTTTCAGAGCTCCTAGACATTCCTATAAGAAGTTAGCCAAAAAGTACCTTCGAAAAACGCTTAGGTTAAGTTTCAGAGTTGCTTCTAATGTACCGAAGCTGGACTTAGACATAATTTCACTCTCACAACATTATGGCTGGTTGGAGACACTCCGAACCACAAATACCGGGTCCATGGTTCTGGCCATATACTGGGGGGACGGGGACGACTCCCATTAACCCCTGACTATACCGGGGATACGCTTATCACAATGCCTTTCTGGTCTGTGCTGAAGCAGGGTATTCTGGCAGCCAATTGGCTTGACTTTTATTAGTGAGCCTGGTTACCCCCTCTCGGAACCACAGACTTAGAAATCGCCAGCTCATATAGAGTGCATAAAATATATTTATATATATACACTTATACATCATTTTAATAAAAAATATCACAAAATTCTTCTAAGTCCCTCAGGAATTTTGAAAGACGCGCACGTTCATTTTCAGAGCTCCTAGACATTCCTATAAGTAGTTAGCCAAAAAGTACCTTCGAAAAACGCTTAGGTTAAGTTTCAGAGTTGCTTCTAATGTACCGAAGCTGGACTTAGACATAATTTCACTCTCACAACATTATGGCTGGTTGGAGACACTCCGAACCACAAATACCGGGTCCATGGTTCTGGCCATATACTGGGGGAACGGGGACGACTCCCATTAACCCCTGACTATACCGGGGATACGCTTATCACAATGCCTTACTGGTCTGTGCTGAAGCAGGGCATTCTGGCATCCAAGTGGCTTGACCTTTATTAGTGAGCCTGGTTACCCCCTCTCGGAACCACAGACTTAGAAATCGCCAGCTCATATACAGTGCATAAAATATATTTATATATATACCCTTATACACCATTTTAATAAAAAATATCACAAAATTCTTCTAAGTCCCTCGGGAAGAGTGAAAGACGCGCACGTTCATTTTCAGAGCTCCTAGACCTTCCTATAAGAAGTTAGCCAAAAAGTAGCTTCGAAAAACGCTTAGGTTAAGTTTCAGAGTTGCTTCTAATGTACCAAAGCTTTACTTAGACATAATTTCACTCTCACAACATTATGGCTGGTTGGAGACAGTCCAAACCATAATTACCGGGTCCATGGTTCTGGGCGTATACTGGGGGGACGGGGACGACTCCCATTAACCCCTGACTGTACCGGGGATACGCTTATCACAATGCCTTTCTGGTCTGTGCTGAAGCAGGGCATTCTGGCAGCCAATTGGCTTGACTTTTATTAGTGAGCCTGGTTACCCCCTCTCGGAACCACAGACTTAGAAATCGCCAGCTCATATACATGCATAAAATATATTTATATATATACCCTTATACATCATTTTAATAAAAAATATCACAAAATTCTTCTAAGTCCCTCAGGAAGAGTGAAAGACGCGCACGTTCATTTTCAGAGCTCCTAGACATTCCTATAAGAAGTTAGCCAAAAAGTACCTTCGAAAAACGCTTAGGTTAAGTTTCAGAGTTGCTTCTAATGTACCGAAGCTGGACTTAGACATACTGTAATTTCACTCTCACAACATTATGGCTGGTTGGAGACAGTCCGAACCACAAATTCCGGGTCCATGGTTCTGGCCATATACTGGGGGGACGGGGACGACTCCCATTAACCCCTGACTATACCGGGGATACGCTTATCACAATGCCTTTCTGGTCTGTGCTGAAGCAGGGCATTCTGGCAGCCAATTGGCTTGACTTTTATTAGTGAGCCTGGTTACCCCCTCTCGGAACCACAGACTTAGAAATCGCCAGCTCATATAGAGTGCATAAAATATATTTATATATATACCCTTATACATCATTTTAATAAAAAATATCACAAAATTCTTCTAAGTCCCTCAGGAAGAGTGAAAGACGCGCACGTTCATTTTCAGAGCTCCTAGACATTCCTATAAGAAGTTAGCCAAAAAGTACCTTCGAAAAACGCTTAGGTTAAGTTTCAGAGTTGCTTCTAATGTACCGAAGCTGGACTTAGACATAATTTCACTCTCACAACATTATGGCTGGTTGGAGACAGTCCGAACCACAAATACCGGGTCCATGGTTCTGGCCATATACTGGGGGGACGGGGACGACTCCCATTAACCCCTGACTATACCGGGGATACGCTTATCACAATGCCTTTCTGGTCTGTGCTGAAGCAGGGCATTCTGGCAGCCAATTGGCTTGACTTTTATTAGTGAGCCTGGTTACCCCCTCTCGGAACCACAGACTTAGAAATCGCCAGCTCATATAGAGTGCATAAAATATATTTATATATATACCCTTATACATCATTTTAATAAAAAATATCACAAAATTCTTCTAAGTCCCTCAGGAAGAGTGAAAGACGCGCACGTTCATTTTCAGAGCTCCTAGACATTCCTATAAGAAGTTAGCCAAAAAGTACCTTCGAAAAACGCTTAGGTTAAGTTTCAGAGTTGCTTCTAATGTACCGAAGCTGGACTTAGACATAATTTCACTCTCACAACATTATGGCTGGTTGGAGACACTCCGAACCACAAATACCGGGTCCATGGTTCTGGCCATATACTGGGGGGACGGGGACGACTCCCATTAACCCCTGACTATACCGGGGATACGCTTATCACAATGCCTTTCTGGTCTGTGCTGAAGCAGGGTATTCTGGCAGCCAATTGGCTTGACTTTTATTAGTGAGCCTGGTTACCCCCTCTCGGAACCACAGACTTAGAAATCGCCAGCTCATATAGAGTGCATAAAATATATTTATATATATACACTTATACATCATTTTAATAAAAAATATCACAAAATTCTTCTAAGTCCCTCAGGAATTTTGAAAGACGCGCACGTTCATTTTCAGAGCTCCTAGACATTCCTATAAGTAGTTAGCCAAAAAGTACCTTCGAAAAACGCTTAGGTTAAGTTTCAGAGTTGCTTCTAATGTACCGAAGCTGGACTTAGACATAATTTCACTCTCACAACATTATGGCTGGTTGGAGACACTCCGAACCACAAATACCGGGTCCATGGTTCTGGCCATATACTGGGGGAACGGGGACGACTCCCATTAACCCCTGACTATACCGGGGATACGCTTATCACAATGCCTTACTGGTCTGTGCTGAAGCAGGGCATTCTGGCATCCAAGTGGCTTGACCTTTATTAGTGAGCCTGGTTACCCCCTCTCGGAACCACAGACTTAGAAATCGCCAGCTCATATACAGTGCATAAAATATATTTATATATATACCCTTATACACCATTTTAATAAAAAATATCACAAAATTCTTCTAAGTCCCTCGGGAAGAGTGAAAGACGCGCACGTTCATTTTCAGAGCTCCTAGACCTTCCTATAAGAAGTTAGCCAAAAAGTAGCTTCGAAAAACGCTTAGGTTAAGTTTCAGAGTTGCTTCTAATGTACCAAAGCTTTACTTAGACATAATTTCACTCTCACAACATTATGGCTGGTTGGAGACAGTCCAAACCATAATTACCGGGTCCATGGTTCTGGGCGTATACTGGGGGGACGGGGACGACTCCCATTAACCCCTGACTGTACCGGGGATACGCTTATCACAATGCCTTTCTGGTCTGTGCTGAAGCAGGGCATTCTGGCAGCCAATTGGCTTGACTTTTATTAGTGAGCCTGGTTACCCCCTCTCGGAACCACAGACTTAGAAATCGCCAGCTCATATACATGCATAAAATATATTTATATATATACCCTAATACATCATTTTAATAAAAAATATCACAAAATTCTTCTAAGTCCCTCAGGAAGAGTGAAAGACGCGCACGTTCATTTTCAGAGCTCCTAGACATTCCTATAAGAAGTTAGCCAAAAAGTACCTTCGAAAAACGCTTAGGTTAAGTTTCAGAGTTGCTTCTAATGTACCGAAGCTGGACTTAGACATACTGTAATTTCACTCTCACAACATTATGGCTGGTTGGAGACAGTCCGAACCACAAATTCCGGGTCCATGGTTCTGGCCATATACTGGGGGGACGGGGACGACTCCCATTAACCCCTGACTATACCGGGGATACGCTTATCACAATGCCTTTCTGGTCTGTGCTGAAGCAGGGCATTCTGGCAGCCAATTGGCTTGACTTTTATTAGTGAGCCTGGTTACCCCCTCTCGGAACCACAGACTTAGAAATCGCCAGCTCATATAGAGTGCATAAAATATATTTATATATATACCCTTATACATCATTTTAATAAAAAATATCACAAAATTCTTCTAAGTCCCTCAGGAAGAGTGAAAAACGCGCACGTTCATTTTCAGAGCTCCTAGACATTCCTATAAGAAGTTAGCCAAAAAGTACCTTCGAAAAACGCTTAGGTTAAGTTTCAGAGTTGCTTCTAATGTACCGAAGCTGGACTTAGACATAATTTCACTCTCACAACATTATGGCTGGTTGGAGACAGTCCGAACCACAAATACCGGGTCCATGGTTCTGGCCATATACTGGGGGGACGGGGACGACTCCCATTAACCCCTGACTATACCGGGGATACGCTTATCACAATGCCTTTCTGGTCTGTGCTGAAGCAGGGCATTCTGGCAGCCAATTGGCTTGACTTTTATTAGTGAGCCTGGTTACCCCCTCTCGGAACCACAGACTTAGAAATCGCCAGCTCATATAGAGTGCATAAAATATATTTATATATATACCCTTATACATCATTTTAATAAAAAATATCACAAAATTCTTCTAAGTCCCTCAGGAAGAGTGAAAGACGCGCACGTTCATTTTCAGAGCTCCTAGACATTCCTATAAGAAGTTAGCCAAAAAGTACCTTCGAAAAACGCTTAGGTTAAGTTTCAGAGTTGCTTCTAATGTACCGAAGCTGGACTTAGACATAATTTCACTCTCACAACATTATGGCTGTTTGGAGACAGTCCGAACCACAAGTACCGGGTCCATGGTTCTGGGCGTATACTGGGGGGACGGGGACGACTCCCATTAACCCCTGACTATATCGGGGATACGCTTATCACAATGCCTTACTGGTCTGTGCTGAAGCAGGGCATTCTGGCATCCAAGTGGCTTGACCTTTATTAGTGAGCCTGGTTACCCCCTCTCGGAACCACAGACTTAGAAATCGCCAGCTCATATACAGTGCATAAAATATATTTATATATATACCCTTATACACCATTTTAATAAAAAATATCACAAAATTCTTCTAAGTCCCTCGGGAAGAGTGAAAGACGCGCACGTTCATTTTCAGAGCTGCTAGACCTTCCTATAAGAAGTTAGCCAAAAAGTAGCTTCGAAAAACGCTTAGGTTAAGTTTCAGAGTTGCTTCTAATGTACCAAAGCTTTACTTAGACATAATTTCACTCTCACAACATTATGGCTGGTTGGAGACAGTCCAAACCATAATTACCGGGTCCATGGTTCTGGGCGTATACTGGGGGGACGGGGACGACTCCCATTAACCCCTGACTATATCGGGGATACGCTTATCACAATGCCTTACTGGTCTGTGCTGAAGCAGGGCATTCTGGCATCCAAGTGGCTTGACCTTTATTAGTGAGCCTGGTTACCCCCTCTCGGAACCACAGACTTAAAAATCGCCAGCTCATATACAGTGCATAAAATATATTTATATATATACCCTTATACACCATTTTAATAAAAAATATCACAAAATTCTTCTAAGTCCCTCGGGAAGAGTGAAAGACGCGCACGTTCATTTTCAGAGCTCCTAGACCTTCCTATAAGAAGTTAGCCAAAAAGTAGCTTCGAAAAACGCTTAGGTTAAGTTTCAGAGTTGCTTCTAATGTACCAAAGCTTTACTTAGACATAATTTCACTCTCACAACATTATGGCTGGTTGGAGACAGTCCAAACCATAATTACCGGGTCCATGGTTCTGGGCGTATACTGGGGGGACGGGGACGACTCCCATTAACCCCTGACTGTACCGGGGATACGCTTATCACAATGCCTTTCTGGTCTGTGCTGAAGCAGGGCATTCTGGCAGCCAATTGGCTTGACTTTTATTAGTGAGCCTGGTTACCCCCTCTCGGAACCACAGACTTAGAAATCGCCAGCTCATATACATGCATAAAATATATTTATATATATACCCTTATACACCATTTTAATAAAAAATATCACAAAATTCTTCTAAGTCCCTCAGGAAGAGTGAAAGACGCGCACGTTCATTTTCAGAGCTCCTAGACATTCCTATAAGAAGTTAGCCAAAAAGTACCTTCGAAAAACGCTTAGGTTAAGTTTCAGAGTTGCTTCTAATGTACCGAAGCTGGACTTAGACATACTGTAATTTCACTCTCACAACATTATGGCTGGTTGGAGACAGTCCGAACCACAAATTCCGGGTCCATGGTTCTGGCCATATACTGGGGGGACGGGGACGACTCCCATTAACCCCTGACTATACCGGGGATACGCTTATCACAATGCCTTTCTGGTCTGTGCTGAAGCAGGGCATTCTGGCAGCCAATTGGCTTGACTTTTATTAGTGAGCCTGGTTACCCCCTCTCGGAACCACAGACTTAGAAATCGCCAGCTCATATAGAGTGCATAAAATATATTTATATATATACCCTTATACATCATTTTAATAAAAAATATCACAAAATTCTTCTAAGTCCCTCAGGAAGAGTGAAAAACGCGCACGTTCATTTTCAGAGCTCCTAGACATTCCTATAAGAAGTTAGCCAAAAAGTACCTTCGAAAAACGCTTAGGTTAAGTTTCAGAGTTGCTTCTAATGTACCGAAGCTGGACTTAGACATAATTTCACTCTCACAACATTATGGCTGGTTGGAGACAGTCCGAACCACAAATACCGGGTCCATGGTTCTGGCCATATACTGGGGGGACGGGGACGACTCCCATTAACCCCTGACTATACCGGGGATACGCTTATCACAATGCCTTTCTGGTCTGTGCTGAAGCAGGGCATTCTGGCAGCCAATTGGCTTGACTTTTATTAGTGAGCCTGGTTACCCCCTCTCGGAACCACAGACTTAGAAATCGCCAGCTCATATACATGCATAAAATATATTTATATATATACCCTTATACATCATTTTAATAAAAAATATCACAAAATTCTTCTAAGTCCCTCAGGAAGAGTGAAAGACGCGCACGTTCATTTTCAGAGCTCCTAGACATTCCTATAAGAAGTTAGCCAAAAAGTACCTTCGAAAAACGCTTAGGTTAAGTTTCAGAGTTGCTTCTAATGTACCGAAGCTGGACTTAGACATACTGTAATTTCACTCTCACAACATTATGGCTGGTTGGAGACAGTCCGAACCACAAATTCCGGGTCCATGGTTCTGGCCATATACTGGGGGGACGGGGACGACTCCCATTAACCCCTGACTATACCGGGGATACGCTTATCACAATGCCTTTCTGGTCTGTGCTGAAGCAGGGCATTCTGGCAGCCAATTGGCTTGACTTTTATTAGTGAGCCTGGTTACCCCCTCTCGGAACCACAGACTTAGAAATCGCCAGCTCATATAGAGTGCATAAAATATATTTATATATATACCCTTATACATCATTTTAATAAAAAATATCACAAAATTCTTCTAAGTCCCTCAGGAAGAGTGAAAAACGCGCACGTTCATTTTCAGAGCTCCTAGACATTCCTATAAGAAGTTAGCCAAAAAGTACCTTCGAAAAACGCTTAGGTTAAGTTTCAGAGTTGCTTCTAATGTACCGAAGCTGGACTTAGACATAATTTCACTCTCACAACATTATGGCTGGTTGGAGACAGTCCGAACCACAAATACCGGGTCCATGGTTCTGGCCATATACTGGGGGGACGGGGACGACTCCCATTAACCCCTGACTATACCGGGGATACGCTTATCACAATGCCTTTCTGGTCTGTGCTGAAGCAGGGCATTCTGGCAGCCAATTGGCTTGACTTTTATTAGTGAGCCTGGTTACCCCCTCTCGGAACCACAGACTTAGAAATCGCCAGCTCATATAGAGTGCATAAAATATATTTATATATATACCCTTATACATCATTTTAATAAAAAATATCACAAAATTCTTCTAAGTCCCTCAGGAAGAGTGAAAGACGCGCACGTTCATTTTCAGAGCTCCTAGACATTCCTATAAGAAGTTAGCCAAAAAGTACCTTCGAAAAACGCTTAGGTTAAGTTTCAGAGTTGCTTCTAATGTACCGAAGCTGGACTTAGACATAATTTCACTCTCACAACATTATGGCTGGTTGGAGACACTCCGAACCACAAATACCGGGTCCATGGTTCTGGCCATATACTGGGGGGACGGGGACGACTCCCATTAACCCCTGACTGTACCGGGGATACGCTTATCACAATGCCTTTCTGGTCTGTGCTGAAGCAGGGCATTCTGGCAGCCAATTGGCTTGACTTTTATTAGTGAGCCTGGTTACCCCCTCTCGGAACCACAGACTTAGAAATCGCCAGCTCATATACATGCATAAAATATATTTATATATATACCCTTATACACCATTTTAATAAAAAATATCACAAAATTCTTCTAAGTCCCTCAGGAAGAGTGAAAGACGCGCACGTTCATTTTCAGAGCTCCTAGACATTCCTATAAGAAGTTAGCCAAAAAGTACCTTCGAAAAACGCTTAGGTTAAGTTTCAGAGTTGCTTCTAATGTACCGAAGCTGGACTTAGACATACTGTAATTTCACTCTCACAACATTATGGCTGGTTGGAGACAGTCCGAACCACAAATTCCGGGTCCATGGTTCTGGCCATATACTGGGGGGACGGGGACGACTCCCATTAACCCCTGACTATACCGGGGATACGCTTATCACAATACCTTTCTGGTCTGTGCTGAAGCAGGGCATTCTGGCAGCCAATTGGCTTGACTTTTATTAGTGAGCCTGGTTACCCCCTCTCGGAACCACAGACTTAGAAATCGCCAGCTCATATAGAGTGCATAAAATATATTTATATATATACCCTTATACATCATTTTAATAAAAAATATCACAAAATTCTTCTAAGTCCCTCAGGAATTTTGAAAGACGCGCACGTTCATTTTCAGAGCTCCTAGACATTCCTATAAGTAGTTAGCCAAAAAGTACCTTCGAAAAACGCTTAGGTTAAGTTTCAGAGTTGCTTCTAATGTACCGAAGCTGGACTTAGACATAATTTCACTCTCACAACATTATGGCTGGTTGGAGACACTCCGAACCACAAATACCGGGTCCATGGTTCTGGCCATATACTGGGGGAACGGGGACGACTCCCATTAACCCCTGACTATACCGGGGATACGCTTATCACAATGCCTTACTGGTCTGTGCTGAAGCAGGGCATTGTGGCAGCCAAGTGGCTTGACCTTTATTAGTGAGCCTGGTTACCCCCTCTCGGAACCACAGACTTAGAAATCGCCAGCTCATATACAGTGCATAAAATATATTTATATATATACCCTTATACACCATTTTAATAAAAAATATCACAAAATTCTTCTAAGTCCCTCGGGAAGAGTGAAAGACGCGCACGTTAATTTTTAGAGCTCCTAGACCTTCCTATAAGAAGTTAGCCAAAAAGTAGCTTCGAAAAACGCTTAGGTTAAGTTTCAGAGGTACTTCTAATGTACCAAAGCTGGACTTAGACATAATTTCACTCTCACAACATTATGGCTGTTTGGAGACAGTCCGAACCACAAGTACCGGGTCCATGGTTCTGGGCGTATACTGGGGGGACGGGGACGACTCCCATTAACCCCTGACTATATCGGGGATACGCTTATCACAATGCCTTACTGGTCTGTGCTGAAGCAGGGCATTCTGGCATCCAAGTGGCTTGACCTTTATTAGTGAGCCTGGTTACCCCCTCTCGGAACCACAGACTTAGAAATCGCCAGCTCATATACAGTGCATAAAATATATTTATATATATACCCTTATACACCATTTTAATAAAAAATATCACAAAATTCTTCTAAGTCCCTCGGGAAGAGTGAAAGACGCGCACGTTCATTTTCAGAGCTCCTAGACCTTCCTATAAGAAGTTAGCCAAAAAGTAGCTTCGAAAAACGCTTAGGTTAAGTTTCAGAGTTGCTTCTAATGTACCAAAGCTTTACTTAGACATAATTTCACTCTCACAACATTATGGCTGGTTGGAGACAGTCCAAACCATAATTACCGGGTCCATGGTTCTGGGCGTATACTGGGGGGACGGGGACGACTCCCATTAACCCCTGACTGTACCGGGGATACGCTTATCACAATGCCTTTCTGGTCTGTGCTGAAGCAGGGCATTCTGGCAGCCAATTGGCTTGACTTTTATTAGTGAGCCTGGTTACCCCCTCTCGGAACCACAGACTTAGAAATCGCCAGCTCATATACATGCATAAAATATATTTATATATATACCCTTATACACCATTTTAATAAAAAATATCACAAAATTCTTCTAAGTCCCTCAGGAAGAGTGAAAGACGCGCACGTTCATTTTCAGAGCTCCTAGACATTCCTATAAGAAGTTAGCCAAAAAGTACCTTCGAAAAACGCTTAGGTTAAGTTTCAGAGTTGCTTCTAATGTACCGAAGCTGGACTTAGACATACTGTAATTTCACTCTCACAACATTATGGCTGGTTGGAGACAGTCCGAACCACAAATTCCGGGTCCATGGTTCTGGCCATATACTGGGGGGACGGGGACGACTCCCATTAACCCCTGACTATACCGGGGATACGCTTATCACAATGCCTTTCTGGTCTGTGCTGAAGCAGGGCATTCTGGCAGCCAATTGGCTTGACTTTTATTAGTGAGCCTGGTTACCCCCTCTCGGAACCACAGACTTAGAAATCGCCAGCTCATATAGAGTGCATAAAATATATTTATATATATACCCTTATACATCATTTTAATAAAAAATATCACAAAATTCTTCTAAGTCCCTCAGGAAGAGTGAAAAACGCGCACGTTCATTTTCAGAGCTCCTAGACATTCCTATAAGAAGTTAGCCAAAAAGTACCTTCGAAAAACGCTTAGGTTAAGTTTCAGAGTTGCTTCTAATGTACCGAAGCTGGACTTAGACATAATTTCACTCTCACAACATTATGGCTGGTTGGAGACAGTCCGAACCACAAATACCGGGTCCATGGTTCTGGCCATATACTGGGGGGACGGGGACGACTCCCATTAACCCCTGACTATACCGGGGATACGCTTATCACAATGCCTTTCTGGTCTGTGCTGAAGCAGGGCATTCTGGCAGCCAATTGGCTTGACTTTTATTAGTGAGCCTGGTTACCCCCTCTCGGAACCACAGACTTAGAAATCGCCAGCTCATATAGAGTGCATAAAATATATTTATATATATCACCTTATACACCATTTTAATAAAAAATATCACAAAATTCTTCTAAGTCCCTCAGGAATTTTGAAAGACGCGCACGTTCATTTTCAGAGCTCCTAGACATTCCTATAAGTAGTTAGCCAAAAAGTACCTTCGAAAAACGCTTAGGTTAAGTTTCAGAGTTGCTTCTAATGTACCGAAGCTGGACTTAGACATAATTTCACTCTCACAACATTATGGCTGGTTGGAGACACTCCGAACCACAAATACCGGGTCCATGGTTCTGGCCATATACTGGGGGAACGGGGACGACTCCCATTAACCCCTGACTATACCGGGGATACGCTTATCACAATGCCTTACTGGTCTGTGCTGAAGCAGGGCATTCTGGCATCCAAGTGGCTTGACCTTTATTAGTGAGCCTGGTTACCCCCTCTCGGAACCACAGACTTAGAAATCGCCAGCTCATATACAGTGCATAAAATATATTTATATATATACCCTTATACACCATTTTAATAAAAAATATCACAAAATTCTTCTAAGTCCCTCGGGAAGAGTGAAAGACGCGCACGTTCATTTTCAGAGCTCCTAGACCTTCCTATAAGAAGTTAGCCAAAAAGTAGCTTCGAAAAACGCTTAGGTTAAGTTTCAGAGTTGCTTCTAATGTACCAAAGCTTTACTTAGACATAATTTCACTCTCACAACATTATGGCTGGTTGGAGACAGTCCAAACCATAATTACCGGGTCCATGGTTCTGGGCGTATACTGGGGGGACGGGGACGACTCCCATTAACCCCTGACTGTACCGGGGATACGCTTATCACAATGCCTTTCTGGTCTGTGCTGAAGCAGGGCATTCTGGCAGCCAATTGGCTTGACTTTTATTAGTGAGCCTGGTTACCCCCTCTCGGAACCACAGACTTAGAAATCGCCAGCTCATATACATGCATAAAATATATTTATATATATACCCTTATACATCATTTTAATAAAAAATATCACAAAATTCTTCTAAGTCCCTCAGGAAGAGTGAAAGACGCGCACGTTCATTTTCAGAGCTCCTAGACATTCCTATAAGAAGTTAGCCAAAAAGTACCTTCGAAAAACGCTTAGGTTAAGTTTCAGAGTTGCTTCTAATGTACCGAAGCTGGACGTAGACATACTGTAATTTCACTCTCACAACATTATGGCTGGTTGGAGACAGTCCGAACCACAAATTCCGGGTCCATGGTTCTGGCCATATACTGGGGGGACGGGGACGACTCCCATTAACCCCTGACTATACCGGGGATACGCTTATCACAATGCCTTTCTGGTCTGTGCTGAAGCAGGGCATTCTGGCAGCCAATTGGCTTGACTTTTATTAGTGAGCCTGGTTACCCCCTCTCGGAACCACAGACTTAGAAATCGCCAGCTCATATAGAGTGCATAAAATATATTTATATATATACCCTTATACATCATTTTAATAAAAAATATCACAAAATTCTTCTAAGTCCCTCAGGAAGAGTGAAAAACGCGCACGTTCATTTTCAGAGCTCCTAGACATTCCTATAAGAAGTTAGCCAAAAAGTACCTTCGAAAAACGCTTAGGTTAAGTTTCAGAGTTGCTTCTAATGTACCGAAGCTGGACTTAGACATAATTTCACTCTCACAACATTATGGCTGGTTGGAGACAGTCCGAACCACAAATACCGGGTCCATGGTTCTGGCCATATACTGGGGGGACGGGGACGACTCCCATTAACCCCTGACTATACCGGGGATACGCTTATCACAATGCCTTTCTGGTCTGTGCTGAAGCAGGGCATTCTGGCAGCCAATTGGCTTGACTTTTATTAGTGAGCCTGGTTACCCCCTCTCGGAACCACAGACTTAGAAATCGCCAGCTCATATAGAGTGCATAAAATATATTTATATATATACCCTTATACATCATTTTAATAAAAAATATCACAAAATTCTTCTAAGTCCCTCAGGAAGAGTGAAAGACGCGCACGTTCATTTTCAGAGCTCCTAGACATTCCTATAAGAAGTTAGCCAAAAAGTACCTTCGAAAAACGCTTAGGTTAAGTTTCAGAGTTGCTTCTAATGTACCGAAGCTGGACTTAGACATAATTTCACTCTCACAACATTATGGCTGGTTGGAGACACTCCGAACCACAAATACCGGGTCCATGGTTCTGGCCATATACTGGGGGGACGGGGACGACTCCCATTAACCCCTGACTGTACCGGGGATACGCTTATCACAATGCCTTTCTGGTCTGTGCTGAAGCAGGGCATTCTGGCAGCCAATTGGCTTGACTTTTATTAGTGAGCCTGGTTACCCCCTCTCGGAACCACAGACTTAGAAATCGCCAGCTCATATACATGCATAAAATATATTTATATATATACCCTTATACACCATTTTAATAAAAAATATCACAAAATTCTTCTAAGTCCCTCAGGAAGAGTGAAAGACGCGCACGTTCATTTTCAGAGCTCCTAGACATTCCTATAAGAAGTTAGCCAAAAAGTACCTTCGAAAAACGCTTAGGTTAAGTTTCAGAGTTGCTTCTAATGTACCGAAGCTGGACTTAGACATACTGTAATTTCACTCTCACAACATTATGGCTGGTTGGAGACAGTCCGAACCACAAATTCCGGGTCCATGGTTCTGGCCATATACTGGGGGGACGGGGACGACTCCCATTAACCCCTGACTATACCGGGGATACGCTTATCACAATACCTTTCTGGTCTGTGCTGAAGCAGGGCATTCTGGCAGCCAATTGGCTTGACTTTTATTAGTGAGCCTGGTTACCCCCTCTCGGAACCACAGACTTAGAAATCGCCAGCTCATATAGAGTGCATAAAATATATTTATATATATACCCTTATACATCATTTTAATAAAAAATATCACAAAATTCTTCTAAGTCCCTCAGGAATTTTGAAAGACGCGCACGTTCATTTTCAGAGCTCCTAGACATTCCTATAAGTAGTTAGCCAAAAAGTACCTTCGAAAAACGCTTAGGTTAAGTTTCAGAGTTGCTTCTAATGTACCGAAGCTGGACTTAGACATAATTTCACTCTCACAACATTATGGCTGGTTGGAGACACTCCGAACCACAAATACCGGGTCCATGGTTCTGGCCATATACTGGGGGAACGGGGACGACTCCCATTAACCCCTGACTATACCGGGGATACGCTTATCACAATGCCTTACTGGTCTGTGCTGAAGCAGGGCATTGTGGCAGCCAAGTGGCTTGACCTTTATTAGTGAGCCTGGTTACCCCCTCTCGGAACCACAGACTTAGAAATCGCCAGCTCATATACAGTGCATAAAATATATTTATATATATACCCTTATACACCATTTTAATAAAAAATATCACAAAATTCTTCTAAGTCCCTCGGGAAGAGTGAAAGACGCGCACGTTAATTTTTAGAGCTCCTAGACCTTCCTATAAGAAGTTAGCCAAAAAGTAGCTTCGAAAAACGCTTAGGTTAAGTTTCAGAGGTACTTCTAATGTACCAAAGCTGGACTTAGACATAATTTCACTCTCACAACATTATGGCTGTTTGGAGACAGTCCGAACCACAAGTACCGGGTCCATGGTTCTGGGCGTATACTGGGGGGACGGGGACGACTCCCATTAACCCCTGACTATATCGGGGATACGCTTATCACAATGCCTTACTGGTCTGTGCTGAAGCAGGGCATTCTGGCATCCAAGTGGCTTGACCTTTATTAGTGAGCCTGGTTACCCCCTCTCGGAACCACAGACTTAGAAATCGCCAGCTCATATACAGTGCATAAAATATATTTATATATATACCCTTATACACCATTTTAATAAAAAATATCACAAAATTCTTCTAAGTCCCTCGGGAAGAGTGAAAGACGCGCACGTTCATTTTCAGAGCTCCTAGACCTTCCTATAAGAAGTTAGCCAAAAAGTAGCTTCGAAAAACGCTTAGGTTAAGTTTCAGAATTGCTTCTAATGTACCAAAGCTTTACTTAGACATAATTTCACTCTCACAACATTATGGCTGGTTGGAGACAGTCCAAACTATAATTACCGGGTCCATGGTTCTGGGCGTATACTGGGGGGACGGGGACGACTCCCATTAACCCCTGACTGTACCGGGGATACGCTTATCACAATGCCTTTCTGGTCTGTGCTGAAGCAGGGCATTCTGGCAGCCAATTGGCTTGACTTTTATTAGTGAGCCTGGTTACCCCCTCTCGGAACCACAGACTTAGAAATCGCCAGCTCATATACATGCATAAAATATATTTATATATATACCCTTATACACCATTTTAATAAAAAATATCACAAAATTCTTCTAAGTCCCTCAGGAAGAGTGAAAGACGCGCACGTTCATTTTCAGAGCTCCTAGACATTCCTATAAGAAGTTAGCCAAAAAGTACCTTCGAAAAACGCTTAGGTTAAGTTTCAGAGTTGCTTCTAATGTACCGAAGCTGGACTTAGACATACTGTAATTTCACTCTCACAACATTATGGCTGGTTGGAGACAGTCCGAACCACAAATTCCGGGTCCATGGTTCTGGCCATATACTGGGGGGACGGGGACGACTCCCATTAACCCCTGACTATACCGGGGATACGCTTATCCCAATGCCTTTCTGGTCTGTGCTGAAGCAGGGCATTCTGGCAGCCAATTGGCTTGACTTTTATTAGTGAGCCTGGTTACCCCCTCTCGGAACCACAGACTTAGAAATCGCCAGCTCATATAGAGTGCATAAAATATATTTATATATACAGTATACCCTTATACATCATTTTAATAAAAAATATCACAAAATTCTTCTAAGTCCCTCAGGAAGAGTGAAAGACGCGCACGTTCATTTTCAGAGCTCCTAGACATTCCTATAAGAAGTTAGCCAAAAAGTACCTTCGAAAAACGCTTAGGTTAAGTTTCAGAGTTGCTTCTAATGTACCGAAGCTGGACTTAGACATAATTTCACTCTCACAACATTATGGCTGGTTGGAGACAGTCCGAACCACAAATACCGGGTCCATGGTTCTGGCCATATACTGGGGGGACGGGGACGACTCCCATTAACCCCTGACTATACCGGGGATACGCTTATCACAATGCCTTTCTGGTCTGTGCTGAAGCAGGGCATTCTGGCAGCCAATTGGCTTGACTTTTATTAGTGAGCCTGGTTACCCCCTCTCGGAACCACAGACTTAGAAATCGCCAGCTCATATAGAGTGCATAAAATATATTTATATATATACCCTTATACATCATTTTAATAAAAAATATCACAAAATTCTTCTAAGTCCCTCAGGAAGAGTGAAAGACGCGCACGTTCATTTTCAGAGCTCCTAGACATTCCTATAAGAAGTTAGCCAAAAAGTACCTTCGAAAAACGCTTAGGTTAAGTTTCAGAGTTGCTTCTAATGTACCGAAGCTGGACTTAGACATACTGTAATTTCACTCTCACAACATTATGGCTGGTTGGAGACAGTCCGAACCACAAATTCCGGGTCCATGGTTCTGGCCATATACTGGGGGGACGGGGACGACTCCCATTAACCCCTGACTATACCGGGGATACGCTTATCACAATGCCTTTCTGGTCTGTGCTGAAGCAGGGCATTCTGGCAGCCAATTGGCTTGACTTTTATTAGTGAGCCTGGTTACCCCCTCTCGGAACCACAGACTTAGAAATCGCCAGCTCATATAGAGTGCATAAAATATATTTATATATATACCCTTATACATCATTTTAATAAAAAATATCACAAAATTCTTCTAAGTCCCTCAGGAATTTTGAAAGACGCGCACGTTCATTTTCAGAGCTCCTAGACATTCCTATAAGTAGTTAGCCAAAAAGTACCTTCGAAAAACGCTTAGGTTAAGTTTCAGAGTTGCTTCTTATGTACCGAAGCTGGACTTAGACATAATTTCACTCTCACAACATTATGGCTGGTTGGAGACACTCCGAACCACAAATACCGGGTCCATGGTTCTGGCCATATACTGGGGGAACGGGGACGACTCCCATTAACCCCTGACTATACCGGGGATACGCTTATCACAATGCCTTACTGGTCTGTGCTGAAGCAGGGCATTGTGGCAGCCAAGTGGCTTGACCTTTATTAGTGAGCCTGGTTACCCCCTCTCGGAACCACAGACTTAGAAATCGCCAGCTCATATACAGTGCATAAAATATATTTATATATATACCCTTATACACCATTTTAATAAAAAATATCACAAAATTCTTCTAAGTCCCTCGGGAAGAGTGAAAGACGCGCACGTTAATTTTTAGAGCTCCTAGACCTTCCTATAAGAAGTTAGCCAAAAAGTAGCTTCGAAAAACGCTTAGGTTAAGTTTCAGAGGTACTTCTAATGTACCAAAGCTGGACTTAGACATAATTTCACTCTCACAACATTATGGCTGTTTGGAGACAGTCCGAACCACAAGTACCGGGTCCATGGTTCTGGGCGTATACTGGGGGGACGGGGACGACTCCCATTAACCCCTGACTATATCGGGGATACGCTTATCACAATGCCTTACTGGTCTGTGCTGAAGCAGGGCATTCTGGCATCCAAGTGGCTTGACCTTTATTAGTGAGCCTGGTTACCCCCTCTCGGAACCACAGACTTAGAAATCGCCAGCTCATATACAGTGCATAAAATATATTTATATATATACCCTTATACACCATTTTAATAAAAAATATCACAAAATTCTTCTAAGTCCCTCGGGAAGAGTGAAAGACGCGCACGTTCATTTTCAGAGCTCCTAGACCTTCCTATAAGAAGTTAGCCAAAAAGTAGCTTCGAAAAACGCTTAGGTTAAGTTTCAGAATTGCTTCTAATGTACCAAAGCTTTACTTAGACATAATTTCACTCTCACAACATTATGGCTGGTTGGAGACAGTCCAAACTATAATTACCGGGTCCATGGTTCTGGGCGTATACTGGGGGGACGGGGACGACTCCCATTAACCCCTGACTGTACCGGGGATACGCTTATCACAATGCCTTTCTGGTCTGTGCTGAAGCAGGGCATTCTGGCAGCCAATTGGCTTGACTTTTATTAGTGAGCCTGGTTACCCCCTCTCGGAACCACAGACTTAGAAATCGCCAGCTCATATACATGCATAAAATATATTTATATATATACCCTTATACACCATTTTAATAAAAAATATCACAAAATTCTTCTAAGTCACTCAGGAAGAGTGAAAGACGCGCACGTTCATTTTCAGAGCTCCTAGACATTCCTATAAGAAGTTAGCCAAAAAGTACCTTCGAAAAACGCTTAGGTTAAGTTTCAGAGTTGCTTCTAATGTACCGAAGCTGGACTTAGACATACTGTAATTTCACTCTCACAACATTATGGCTGGTTGGAGACAGTCCGAACCACAAATTCCGGGTCCATGGTTCTGGCCATATACTGGGGGGACGGGGACGACTCCCATTAACCCCTGACTATACCGGGGATACGCTTATCCCAATGCCTTTCTGGTCTGTGCTGAAGCAGGGCATTCTGGCAGCCAATTGGCTTGACTTTTATTAGTGAGCCTGGTTACCCCCTCTCGGAACCACAGACTTAGAAATCGCCAGCTCATATAGAGTGCATAAAATATATTTATATATACAGTATACCCTTATACATCATTTTAATAAAAAATATCACAAAATTCTTCTAAGTCCCTCAGGAAGAGTGAAAGACGCGCACGTTCATTTTCAGAGCTCCTAGACATTCCTATAAGAAGTTAGCCAAAAAGTACCTTCGAAAAACGCTTAGGTTAAGTTTCAGAGTTGCTTCTAATGTACCGAAGCTGGACTTAGACATAATTTCACTCTCACAACATTATGGCTGGTTGGAGACAGTCCGAACCACAAATACCGGGTCCATGGTTCTGGCCATATACTGGGGGGACGGGGACGACTCCCATTAACCCCTGACTATACCGGGGATACGCTTATCACAATGCCTTTCTGGTCTGTGCTGAAGCAGGGCATTCTGGCAGCCAATTGGCTTGACTTTTATTAGTGAGCCTGGTTACCCCCTCTCGGAACCACAGACTTAGAAATCGCCAGCTCATATAGAGTGCATAAAATATATTTATATATATACCCTTATACATCATTTTAATAAAAAATATCACAAAATTCTTCTAAGTCCCTCAGGAAGAGTGAAAGACGCGCACGTTCATTTTCAGAGCTCCTAGACATTCCTATAAGAAGTTAGCCAAAAAGTACCTTCGAAAAACGCTTAGGTTAAGTTTCAGAGTTGCTTCTAATGTACCGAAGCTGGACTTAGACATACTGTAATTTCACTCTCACAACATTATGGCTGGTTGGAGACAGTCCGAACCACAAATTCCGGGTCCATGGTTCTGGCCATATACTGGGGGGACGGGGACGACTCCCATTAACCCCTGACTATACCGGGGATACGCTTATCACAATGCCTTTCTGGTCTGTGCTGAAGCAGGGCATTCTGGCAGCCAATTGGCTTGACTTTTATTAGTGAGCCTGGTTACCCCCTCTCGGAACCACAGACTTAGAAATCGCCAGCTCATATAGAGTGCATAAAATATATTTATATATATACCCTTATACATCATTTTAATAAAAAATATCACAAAATTCTTCTAAGTCCCTCAGGAATTTTGAAAGACGCGCACGTTCATTTTCAGAGCTCCTAGACATTCCTATAAGTAGTTAGCCAAAAAGTACCTTCGAAAAACGCTTAGGTTAAGTTTCAGAGTTGCTTCTTATGTACCGAAGCTGGACTTAGACATAATTTCACTCTCACAACATTATGGCTGGTTGGAGACACTCCGAACCACAAATACCGGGTCCATGGTTCTGGCCATATACTGGGGGAACGGGGACGACTCCCATTAACCCCTGACTATACCGGGGATACGCTTATCACAATGCCTTACTGGTCTGTGCTGAAGCAGGGCATTGTGGCAGCCAAGTGGCTTGACCTTTATTAGTGAGCCTGGTTACCCCCTCTCGGAACCACAGACTTAGAAATCGCCAGCTCATATACAGTGCATAAAATATATTTATATATATACCCTTATACACCATTTTAATAAAAAATATCACAAAATTCTTCTAAGTCCCTCGGGAAGAGTGAAAGACGCGCACGTTAATTTTTAGAGCTCCTAGACCTTCCTATAAGAAGTTAGCCAAAAAGTAGCTTCGAAAAACGCTTAGGTTAAGTTTCAGAGGTACTTCTAATGTACCAAAGCTGGACTTAGACATAATTTCACTCTCACAACATTATGGCTGTTTGGAGACAGTCCGAACCACAAGTACCGGGTCCATGGTTCTGGGCGTATACTGGGGGGACGGGGACGACTCCCATTAACCCCTGACTATATCGGGGATACGCTTATCACAATGCCTTACTGGTCTGTGCTGAAGCAGGGCATTCTGGCATCCAAGTGGCTTGACCTTTATTAGTGAGCCTGGTTACCCCCTCTCGGAACCACAGACTTAGAAATCGCCAGCTCATATACAGTGCATAAAATATATTTATATATATACCCTTATACACCATTTTAATAAAAAATATCACAAAATTCTTCTAAGTCCCTCGGGAAGAGTGAAAGACGCGCACGTTCATTTTCAGAGCTCCTAGACCTTCCTATAAGAAGTTAGCCAAAAAGTAGCTTCGAAAAACGCTTAGGTTAAGTTTCAGAATTGCTTCTAATGTACCAAAGCTTTACTTAGACATAATTTCACTCTCACAACATTATGGCTGGTTGGAGACAGTCCAAACTATAATTACCGGGTCCATGGTTCTGGGCGTATACTGGGGGGACGGGGACGACTCCCATTAACCCCTGACTGTACCGGGGATACGCTTATCACAATGCCTTTCTGGTCTGTGCTGAAGCAGGGCATTCTGGCAGCCAATTGGCTTGACTTTTATTAGTGAGCCTGGTTACCCCCTCTCGGAACCACAGACTTAGAAATCGCAAGCTCATATACAGTGCATAAAATATATTTATATATATACCCTTATACAGTACATCATTTTAATAAAAAATATCACAAAATTCTTCTAAGTCCCTCAGGAAGAGTGAAAGACGCGCACGTTCATTTTAAGAGCTCCTAGACCTTCCTATAAGAAGTTAGCCAAAAAGTAGCTTCGAAAAACGCTTAGGTTAAGTTTCAGAGTTGCATCTAATGTACTTAAGCTGGACTTAGACATAATTTCACTCTCACAACATTATGGCTGGTTGGAGACAGTCCGAACCACAAATACCGGGTCCATGGTTCTGGCCATATACTGGGGGGACGGGGACGACTCCCATTAACCCCTGACTATACCGGGGATACGCTTATCACAATGCCTTTCTGGTCTGTGCTGAAGCAGGGCATTCTGGCAGCCAATTGGCTTGACTTTTATTAGTGAGCCTGGTTACCCCCTCTCGGAACCACAGACTTAGAAATCGCCAGCTCATATAGAGTGCATAAAATATATTTATATATATACCCTTATACATCATTTTAATAAAAAATATCACAAAATTCTTCTAAGTCCCTCAGGAAGAGTGAAAGACGCGCACGTTCATTTTCAGAGCTCCTAGACATTCCTATAAGAAGTTAGCCAAAAAGTACCTTCGAAAAACGCTTAGGTTAAGTTTCAGAGTTGCTTCTAATGTACCGAAGCTGGACTTAGACATAATTTCACTCTCACAACATTATGGCTGGTTGGAGACAGTCCGAACCACAAATACCGGGTCCATGGTTCTGGCCATATACTGGGGGGACGGGGACGACTCCCATTAACCTCTGACTATACCGGGGATACGCTTATCACAATGCCTTTCTGGTCTGTGCTGAAGCAGGGCATTCTGGCAGCCAATTGGCTTGACTTTTATTAGTGAGCCTGGTTACCCCCTCTCGGAACCACAGACTTAGAAATCGCCAGCTCATATACATGCATAAAATATATTTATATATATACCCTTATACACCATTTTAATAAAAAATATCACAAAATTCTTCTAAGTCCCTCGGGAAGAGTGAAAGACGCGCACGTTCATTTTCAGAGCTCCTAGACCTTCCTATAAGAAGTTAGCCAAAAAGTAGCTTCAAAAAACGCTTAGGTTAAGTTTCAGAGTTGCATCTAATGTACCGAAGCTGGACTAAGACATAATTTCACTCTCACAACATTATGGCTGGTTGGAGACAGTCAGAACCACAAATACCGGGTCCATGGTTCTGGCCATATACTGGGGGGACGGGGACGACTCCCATTAACCCCTGACTATACCGGGGATACGCTTATCACAATGCCTTACTGGTCTGTGCTGAAGCAGGGCATTCTGGCAGCCAAGTGGCTTGACCTTTATTAGTGAGCCTGGTTACCCCCTCTCGGAACCACAGACTTAGAAATCGCCAGCTCATATACAGTGCATAAAATATATTTATATATATACCCTTATACATCATTTTAATAAAAAATATCACAAAATTCTTCTAAGTCTCTCAAGAAGAGTGAAAGACGCGCACGTTCATTTTCAGAGCTCCTAGACCTTCCTATAAGAAGTTAGCCAAAAAGTAGCTTCGAAAAACGCTTAGGTTAAGTTTCAGAGTTGCTTCTAATGTACCGAAGCTGGACTTAGACATACTGTAATTTCACTCTCACAACATTATGGCTGGTTGGAGACAGTCCGAACCACAAATTCCGGGTCCATGGTTCTGGCCATATACTGGGGGGACGGGGACGACTCCCATTAACACCTGACTATACCGGGGATACGCGTATCACACTGCCTTACTGGTCTGTGCTGAAGCAGGGCATTCTGGCAGCCAAGTGGCTTGACCTTTATTAGTGAGCCTGGTTACTCCCTCTCGGAACCACAGACTTAGAAATCGCCAGCTCATATACAGTGCATAAAATATATTTATATATATACCCTTATACACAATTTTAATAACAAATATCACAAAATTCTTCTAAGTCCCTCAGGAAGAGTGAAAGACGCGCACGTTCATTTTCAGAGCTCCTAGACATTCCTATAAGAAGTTAGCCAAAAAGTACCTTCGAAAAACGCTTAGGTTAAGTTTCAGAGTTGCTTCTAATGTACCGAAGCTGGACTTAGACATAATTTCACTCTCACAACATTATGGCTGGTTGGAGACACTCCGAACCACAAATACCGGGTCCATGGTTCTGGCCATATACTGGGGGAACGGGGACGACTCCCATTAACCCCTGACTATACCGGGGATACGCTTATCACAATGCCTTACTGGTCTGTGCTGAAGCAGGGCATTGTGGCAGCCAAGTGGCTTGACCTTTATTAGTGAGCCTGGTTACCCCCTCTCGGAACCACAGACTTAAAAATCGCCAGCTCATATACAGTGCATAAAATATATTTATATATATACCCTTATACATCATTTTAATAAAAAATATCACAAAATTCTTCTAAGTCCCTCAGGAAGAGTGAAAGACGCGCACGTTCATTTTCAGAGCTCCTAGACCTTCCTATAAGAAGTTAGCCAAAAAGTAGCTTCGAAAAACGCTTAGGTTAAGTTTCAGAGTTGCTTCTAATGTACCGAAGCTAGACTTAGACATACTGTAATTTCACTCTCACGACATTATGGCTGGTTGGAGACAGTCCGAACCACAAATACCGGGTCCATGGTTCTGGCCATATACTGGGGGGACGGGGACGACTCCCATTAACCCCTGACTATACCGGGGATACGCGTATCACACTGCCTTACTGGTCTGTGCTGAAGCAGGGCATTCTGGCAGCCAAGTGGCTTGACCTTTATTAGTGAGCCTGGTTACCCCCTCTCGGAACCACAGACTTAGAAATCGCCAGCTCATATACAGTGCATAAAATATATTTATATATATACCCTTTTTCACCATTTTAATAAAAAATATCACAAAATTCTTCTAAGTCCCTCGGGAAGAGTGAAAGACGCGCACGTTCATTTTCAGAGCTCCTAGACCTTCCTATAAGAAGTTAGCCAAAAAGTATCTTCGAAAAACGCTTAGGTTAAGTTTCAGAGTTGCTTCTAATGTACCAGAGCTGGACTTAGACATAATTTCACTCTCACAACATTATGGCTGGTTGGAGACAGTCCGAACCACAAGTACTGGGTCCATGGTTCTGGGCGTATACTGGGGGGACGGGGACGACTCCCATTAACCCCTGACTATACCGGGGATACGCTTATCACAATGCCTTTCTGGTCTGTGCTGAAGCAGGGCATTCTGGCAGCCAATTGGCTTGACTTTTATTAGTGAGCCTGGTTACCCCCTCTCGGAACCACAGACTTAGAAATCGCAAGCTCATATACAGTGCATAAAATATATTTATATATATACCCTTATACAGTACATCATTTTAATAAAAAATATCACAAAATTCTTCTAAGTCCCTCAGGAAGAGTGAAAGACGCGCACGTTCATTTTAAGAGCTCCTAGACCTTCCTATAAGAAGTTAGCCAAAAAGTAGCTTCGAAAAACGCTTAGGTTAAGTTTCAGAGTTGCATCTAATGTACTTAAGCTGGACTTAGACATAATTTCACTCTCACAACATTATGGCTGGTTGGAGACAGTCCGAACCACAAATACCGGGTCCATGGTTCTGGCCATATACTGGGGGGACGGGGACGACTCCCATTAACCCCTGACTATACCGGGGATACGCTTATCACAATGCCTTTCTGGTCTGTGCTGAAGCAGGGCATTCTGGCAGCCAATTGGCTTGACTTTTATTAGTGAGCCTGGTTACCCCCTCTCGGAACCACAGACTTAGAAATCGCCAGCTCATATAGAGTGCATAAAATATATTTATATATATACCCTTATACATCATTTTAATAAAAAATATCACAAAATTCTTCTAAGTCCCTCAGGAAGAGTGAAAGACGCGCACGTTCATTTTCAGAGCTCCTAGACATTCCTATAAGAAGTTAGCCAAAAAGTACCTTCGAAAAACGCTTAGGTTAAGTTTCAGAGTTGCTTCTAATGTACCGAAGCTGGACTTAGACATAATTTCACTCTCACAACATTATGGCTGGTTGGAGACACTCCGAACCACAAATACCGGGTCCATGGTTCTGGCCATATACTGGGGGGACGGGGACGACTCCCATTAACCCCTGACTATACCGGGGATACGCTTATCACAATGCCTTTCTGGTCTGTGCTGAAGCAGGGTATTCTGGCAGCCAATTGGCTTGACTTTTATTAGTGAGCCTGGTTACCCCCTCTCGGAACCACAGACTTAGAAATCGCCAGCTCATATAGAGTGTATAACATATATCTATATATATACCCTTATACATCATTTTAATAAAAAATATCACAAAATTCTTCTACAGTAAGTCCCTCAGGAATTTTGAAAGACGCGCACGTTCATTTTCAGAGCTCCTAGACATTCCTATAAGAAGTTAGCCAAAAAGTACCTTCGAAAAACGCTTAGGTTAAGTTTCAGAGTTGCTTCTAATGTACCGAAGCTGGACTTAGACATAATTTCACTCTCACAACATTATGGCTGGTTGGAGACACTCCGAACCACAAATACCGGGTCCATGGTTCTGGCCATATACTGGGGGAACGGGGACGACTCCCATTAACCCCTGACTATACCGGGGATACGCTTATCACAATGCTTTTCTGGTCTGTGCTGAAGCAGGGCATTCTGGCAGCCAAGTGGCTTGACCTTTATTAGTGAGCCTGGTTACCCCCTCTCGGAACCACAGACTTAGAAATCGCCAGCTCATATACAGTGCATTAAAATATATTTATATATATACCCTTATACACCATTTTAATAAAAAATATCACAAAATTCTTCTAAGTCCCTCGGGAAGAGTGAAAGACGCGCACGTTCATTTTCAGAGCTCCTAGACCTTCCTATAAGAAGTTAGCCAAAAAGTAGCTTCGAAAAACGCTTAGGTTAAGTTTCAGAGTTGCTTCTAATGTACCGAAGCTAGACTTAGACATACTGTAATTTCACTCTCACGACATTATGGCTGGTTGGAGACAGTCCGAACCACAAATACCGGGTCCATGGTTCTGGCCATATACTGGGGGGACGGGGACGACTCCCATTAACCCCTGACTATACCGGGGATACGCGTATCACACTGCCTTACTGGTCTGTGCTGAAGCAGGGCATTCTGGCAGCCAAGTGGCTTGACCTTTATTAGTGAGCCTGGTTACCCCCTCTCGGAACCACAGACTTAGAAATCGCCAGCTCATATACAGTGCATAAAATATATTTATATATATACCCTTTTTCACCATTTTAATAAAAAATATCACAAAATTCTTCTAAGTCCCTCGGGAAGAGTGAAAGACGCGCACGTTCATTTTCAGAGCTCCTAGACCTTCCTATAAGAAGTTAGCCAAAAAGTAGCTTCGAAAAACGCTTAGGTTAAGTTTCAGAGTTGCTTCTAATGTACCAGAGCTGGACTTAGACATAATTTCACTCTCACAACATTATGGCTGGTTGGAGACAGTCCGAACCACAAGTACTGGGTCCATGGTTCTGGGCGTATACTGGGGGGACGGGGACGACTCCCATTAACCCCTGACTATACCGGGGATACGCTTATCACAATGCCTTTCTGGTCTGTGCTGAAGCAGGGCATTCTGGCAGCCAATTGGCTTGACTTTTATTAGTGAGCCTGGTTACCCCCTCTCGGAACCACAGACTTAGAAATCGCAAGCTCATATACAGTGCATAAAATATATTTATATATATACCCTTATACAGTACATCATTTTAATAAAAAATATCACAAAATTCTTCTAAGTCCCTCAGGAAGAGTGAAAGACGCGCACGTTCATTTTCAGAGCTCCTAGACCTTCCTATAAGAGGTTAGCCAAAAAGTAGCTTCGAAAAACGCTTAGGTTAAGTTTCAGAGTTGCTTCTAATGTACCGAAGCTAGACTTAGACATACTGTAATTTCACTCTCACGACATTATGGCTGGTTGGAGACAGTCCGAACCACAAATACCGGGTCCATGGTTCTGGCCATATACTGGGGGGACGGGGACGACTCCCATTAACCCCTGACTATACCGGGGATACGCGTATCACACTGCCTTACTGGTCTGTGCTGAAGCAGGGCATTCTGGCAGCCAAGTGGCTTGACCTTTATTAGTGAGCCTGGTTACCCCCTCTCGGAACCACAGACTTAGAAATCGCCAGCTCATATACAGTGCATAAAATATATTTATATATATACCCTTATACATCATTTTAATAAAAAATATCACAAAATTCTTCTAAGTCTCTCAAGAAGAGTGAAAGACGCGCACGTTCATTTTCAGAGCTCCTAGACCTTCCTATAAGAAGTTAGCCAAAAAGTAGCTTCGAAAAACGCTTAGGTTAAGTTTCAGAGTTGCTTCTAATGTACCGAAGCTGGACTTAGACATACTGTAATTTCACTCTCACAACATTATGGCTGGTTGGAGACAGTCCGAACCACAAATTCCGGGTCCATGGTTCTGGCCATATACTGGGGGGACGGGGACGACTCCCATTAACACCTGACTATACCGGGGATACGCGTATCACACTGCCTTACTGGTCTGTGCTGAAGCAGGGCATTCTGGCAGCCAAGTGGCTTGACCTTTATTAGTGAGCCTGGTTACTCCCTCTCGGAACCACAGACTTAGAAATCGCCAGCTCATATACAGTGCATAAAATATATTTATATATATACCCTTATACACAATTTTAATAACAAATATCACAAAATTCTTCTAAGTCCCTCAGGAAGAGTGAAAGACGCGCACGTTCATTTTCAGAGCTCCTAGACATTCCTATAAGAAGTTAGCCAAAAAGTACCTTCGAAAAACGCTTAGGTTAAGTTTCAGAGTTGCTTCTAATGTACCGAAGCTGGACTTAGACATAATTTCACTCTCACAACATTATGGCTGGTTGGAGACACTCCGAACCACAAATACCGGGTCCATGGTTCTGGCCATATACTGGGGGAACGGGGACGACTCCCATTAACCCCTGACTATACCGGGGATACGCTTATCACAATGCCTTACTGGTCTGTGCTGAAGCAGGGCATTGTGGCAGCCAAGTGGCTTGACCTTTATTAGTGAGCCTGGTTACCCCCTCTCGGAACCACAGACTTAAAAATCGCCAGCTCATATACAGTGCATAAAATATATTTATATATATACCCTTATACATCATTTTAATAAAAAATATCACAAAATTCTTCTAAGTCCCTCAGGAAGAGTGAAAGACGCGCACGTTCATTTTCAGAGCTCCTAGACCTTCCTATAAGAAGTTAGCCAAAAAGTAGCTTCGAAAAACGCTTAGGTTAAGTTTCAGAGTTGCTTCTAATGTACCGAAGCTAGACTTAGACATACTGTAATTTCACTCTCACGACATTATGGCTGGTTGGAGACAGTCCGAACCACAAATACCGGGTCCATGGTTCTGGCCATATACTGGGGGGACGGGGACGACTCCCATTAACCCCTGACTATACCGGGGATACGCGTATCACACTGCCTTACTGGTCTGTGCTGAAGCAGGGCATTCTGGCAGCCAAGTGGCTTGACCTTTATTAGTGAGCCTGGTTACCCCCTCTCGGAACCACAGACTTAGAAATCGCCAGCTCATATACAGTGCATAAAATATATTTATATATATACCCTTTTTCACCATTTTAATAAAAAATATCACAAAATTCTTCTAAGTCCCTCGGGAAGAGTGAAAGACGCGCACGTTCATTTTCAGAGCTCCTAGACCTTCCTATAAGAAGTTAGCCAAAAAGTATCTTCGAAAAACGCTTAGGTTAAGTTTCAGAGTTGCTTCTAATGTACCAGAGCTGGACTTAGACATAATTTCACTCTCACAACATTATGGCTGGTTGGAGACAGTCCGAACCACAAGTACTGGGTCCATGGTTCTGGGCGTATACTGGGGGGACGGGGACGACTCCCATTAACCCCTGACTATACCGGGGATACGCTTATCACAATGCCTTTCTGGTCTGTGCTGAAGCAGGGCATTCTGGCAGCCAATTGGCTTGACTTTTATTAGTGAGCCTGGTTACCCCCTCTCGGAACCACAGACTTAGAAATCGCAAGCTCATATACAGTGCATAAAATATATTTATATATATACCCTTATACAGTACATCATTTTAATAAAAAATATCACAAAATTCTTCTAAGTCCCTCAGGAAGAGTGAAAGACGCGCACGTTCATTTTAAGAGCTCCTAGACCTTCCTATAAGAAGTTAGCCAAAAAGTAGCTTCGAAAAACGCTTAGGTTAAGTTTCAGAGTTGCATCTAATGTACTTAAGCTGGACTTAGACATAATTTCACTCTCACAACATTATGGCTGGTTGGAGACAGTCCGAACCACAAATACCGGGTCCATGGTTCTGGCCATATACTGGGGGGACGGGGACGACTCCCATTAACCCCTGACTATACCGGGGATACGCTTATCACAATGCCTTTCTGGTCTGTGCTGAAGCAGGGCATTCTGGCAGCCAATTGGCTTGACTTTTATTAGTGAGCCTGGTTACCCCCTCTCGGAACCACAGACTTAGAAATCGCCAGCTCATATAGAGTGCATAAAATATATTTATATATATACCCTTATACATCATTTTAATAAAAAATATCACAAAATTCTTCTAAGTCCCTCAGGAAGAGTGAAAGACGCGCACGTTCATTTTCAGAGCTCCTAGACATTCCTATAAGAAGTTAGCCAAAAAGTACCTTCGAAAAACGCTTAGGTTAAGTTTCAGAGTTGCTTCTAATGTACCGAAGCTGGACTTAGACATAATTTCACTCTCACAACATTATGGCTGGTTGGAGACACTCCGAACCACAAATACCGGGTCCATGGTTCTGGCCATATACTGGGGGGACGGGGACGACTCCCATTAACCCCTGACTATACCGGGGATACGCTTATCACAATGCCTTTCTGGTCTGTGCTGAAGCAGGGTATTCTGGCAGCCAATTGGCTTGACTTTTATTAGTGAGCCTGGTTACCCCCTCTCGGAACCACAGACTTAGAAATCGCCAGCTCATATAGAGTGTATAACATATATCTATATATATACCCTTATACATCATTTTAATAAAAAATATCACAAAATTCTTCTACAGTAAGTCCCTCAGGAATTTTGAAAGACGCGCACGTTCATTTTCAGAGCTCCTAGACATTCCTATAAGAAGTTAGCCAAAAAGTACCTTCGAAAAACGCTTAGGTTAAGTTTCAGAGTTGCTTCTAATGTACCGAAGCTGGACTTAGACATAATTTCACTCTCACAACATTATGGCTGGTTGGAGACACTCCGAACCACAAATACCGGGTCCATGGTTCTGGCCATATACTGGGGGAACGGGGACGACTCCCATTAACCCCTGACTATACCGGGGATACGCTTATCACAATGCTTTTCTGGTCTGTGCTGAAGCAGGGCATTCTGGCAGCCAAGTGGCTTGACCTTTATTAGTGAGCCTGGTTACCCCCTCTCGGAACCACAGACTTAGAAATCGCCAGCTCATATACAGTGCATTAAAATATATTTATATATATACCCTTATACACCATTTTAATAAAAAATATCACAAAATTCTTCTAAGTCCCTCGGGAAGAGTGAAAGACGCGCACGTTCATTTTCAGAGCTCCTAGACCTTCCTATAAGAAGTTAGCCAAAAAGTAGCTTCGAAAAACGCTTAGGTTAAGTTTCAGAGTTGCTTCTAATGTACCGAAGCTAGACTTAGACATACTGTAATTTCACTCTCACGACATTATGGCTGGTTGGAGACAGTCCGAACCACAAATACCGGGTCCATGGTTCTGGCCATATACTGGGGGGACGGGGACGACTCCCATTAACCCCTGACTATACCGGGGATACGCGTATCACACTGCCTTACTGGTCTGTGCTGAAGCAGGGCATTCTGGCAGCCAAGTGGCTTGACCTTTATTAGTGAGCCTGGTTACCCCCTCTCGGAACCACAGACTTAGAAATCGCCAGCTCATATACAGTGCATAAAATATATTTATATATATACCCTTTTTCACCATTTTAATAAAAAATATCACAAAATTCTTCTAAGTCCCTCGGGAAGAGTGAAAGACGCGCACGTTCATTTTCAGAGCTCCTAGACCTTCCTATAAGAAGTTAGCCAAAAAGTAGCTTCGAAAAACGCTTAGGTTAAGTTTCAGAGTTGCTTCTAATGTACCAGAGCTGGACTTAGACATAATTTCACTCTCACAACATTATGGCTGGTTGGAGACAGTCCGAACCACAAGTACTGGGTCCATGGTTCTGGGCGTATACTGGGGGGACGGGGACGACTCCCATTAACCCCTGACTATACCGGGGATACGCTTATCACAATGCCTTTCTGGTCTGTGCTGAAGCAGGGCATTCTGGCAGCCAATTGGCTTGACTTTTATTAGTGAGCCTGGTTACCCCCTCTCGGAACCACAGACTTAGAAATCGCAAGCTCATATACAGTGCATAAAATATATTTATATATATACCCTTATACAGTACATCATTTTAATAAAAAATATCACAAAATTCTTCTAAGTCCCTCAGGAAGAGTGAAAGACGCGCACGTTCATTTTCAGAGCTCCTAGACCTTCCTATAAGAGGTTAGCCAAAAAGTAGCTTCGAAAAACGCTTAGGTTAAGTTTCAGAGTTGCTTCTAATGTACCGAAGCTAGACTTAGACATACTGTAATTTCACTCTCACAACATTATGGCTGGTTGGAGACAGTCCGAACCACAAATTCCGGGTCCATGGTTCTGGCCATATACTGGGGGGACGGGGACGACTCCCATTAACCCCTGACTATACCGGGGATACGCGTATCACACTGCCTTACTGGTCTGTGCTGAAGCAGGGCATTCTGGCAGCCAAGTGGCTTGACCTTTATTAGTGAGCCTGGTTACCCCCTCTCGGAACCACAGACTTAGAAATCGCCAGCTCATATACAGTGCATAAAATATATTTATATATATACCCTTTTTCACCATTTTAATAAAAAATATCACAAAATTCTTCTAAGTCCCTCGGGAAGAGTGAAAGACGCGCACGTACATTTTCAGAGCTCCTAGACCTTCCTATAAGAAGTTAGCCAAAAAGTATCTTCGAAAAACGCTTAGGTTAAGTTTCAGAGTTGCTTCTAATGTACCAAAGCTGGACTTAGACATAATTTCACTCTCACAACATTATGGCTGGTTGGAGACAGTCCGAACCACAATTACCGGGTCCATGGTTCTGGGCGTATACTGGGGGGACGGGGACGACTCCCATTAACCCCTGACTATACCGGGGATACGCTTATCACAATGCCTTTCTGGTCTGTGCTGAAGCAGGGCATTATGGCAGCCAATTGGCTTGACTTTTATTAGTGAGCCTGGTTACCCCCTCTCGGAACCACAGATTTAGAAATCGCAAGCTCATATACAGTGCATAAAATATATTTATATATATACCCTTATACAGTACATCATTTTAATAAAAAATATCACAAAATTCTTCTAAGTTCCTCAGGAATTTTGAAAGACGCGCACGTTCATTTTCAGAGCTCCTAGACATTCCTATAAGAAGTTAGCCAAAAAGTAGCTTCGAAAAACGCTTAGGTTAAGTTTCAGAGTTGCTTCTAATGTACCGAAGCTGGACTTAGACATAATTTCACTCTCACAACATTATGGCTGGTTGGAGAAAGTCCGAACCACAAATACCGGGTCCATGGTTCTGGCCATATACTAGGGGGACGGGGACGACTCCCATTAACCCCTGACTAAACCGGGGATACGCTTATCACAATGCCTTTCTGGTCTGTGCTGAAGCAGGGCATTCTGGCAGCCAATTGGCTTGACTTTTATTAGTGAGCCTGGTTACCCCCTCTCGGAACCACAGACTTAGAAATCGCCAGCTCATATACATGCATAAAATATATTTATATATATACCCTTATACACCATTTTTATAAAAAATATCACAAAATTCTTCTAAGTCCCTCGGGAAGAGTGAAAGACGCGCACGTTCATTTTCAGAGCTCCTAGACCTTCCTATAAGAAATTAGCCAAAAAGTAGCTTCGAAAAACGCTTAGGTTAAGTTTCAGAGTTGCTTCTAATGTACCAAAGCTGGACTTAGACATAATTTCACTCTCACAACATTATGGCTGGTTGGAGACAGTCCGAACCACAATTACCGGGTCCATGGTTCTGGGCGTATACTGGGGGGACGGGGATGACTCCCATTAACCCCTGACTATACCGGGGATACGCTTATCACAATGCCTTTCTGGTCTGTGCTGAAGCATGGCATTCTGGCAGCCAATTGGCTTGACTTTTATTAGTGAGCCTGGTTACCCCCTCTCGGAACCACAGACTTAGAAATCGCCAGCTCATATACAGTGCATAAAATATATTTATATATATACCCTTATACATCATTTTAATAAAAAATATCACAAAATTCTTCTAAGTCCCTCAGGAAGAGTGAAAGACGCGCACGTTCTTTTTCAGAGCTCCTAGACCTTCCTATAAGAAGTTAGCCAAAAAGTAGCTTCGAAAAACGCTTAGGTTAATTTTCAGAGTTGCTTCTAATGTACCGGAGCTGGACTTAGACAAACTGTAATTTCACTCTCACGACATTATGGCTGGTTGGAGACAGTCCGAACCACAAATACCGGGTCCATGGTTCTGGCCATATACTGGGGGGACGGGGACGACTCCCATTAACCTCTGACTATACCGGGGATACGCTTATCACAATGCCTTACTGGTCTGTGCTGAAGCAGGGCATTCTGGCAGCCAAGTGGCTTGACCTTTATTAGTGAGCCTGGTTACCCCCTCTCGGAACCACAGACTTAGAAATCGCCAGCTCATATACAGTGCATAAAATATATTTATATATATACCCTTTTTCACCATTTTAATAAAAAATATCACAAAATTCTTCTAAGTCCCTCGGGAAGAGTGAAAGACGCGCACGTTCATTTTCAGAGCTCCTAGACCTTCCTATAAGAAGTTAGCCAAAAAGTAGCTTCGAAAAACGCTTAGGTTAAGTTTCAGAGTTGCTTCTAATGTACCAGAGCTGGACTTAGACATAATTTCACTCTCACAACATTATGGCTGGTTGGAGACAGTTCGAACCACAAGTACTGGGTCCATGGTTCTGGGCGTATACTGGGGGGACGGGGACGACTCCCATTAACCCCTGACTATACCGGGGATACGCTTATCACAATGCCTTTCTGGTCTGTGCTGAAGCAGGGCATTCTGGCAGCCAATTGGCTTGACTTTTATTAGTGAGCCTGGTTACCCCCTCTCGGAACCACAGACTTAGAAATCGCAAGCTCATATACAGTGCATAAAATATATTTATATATATACCCTTATACAGTACATCATTTTAATAAAAAATATTACAAAATTCTTCTAAGTCCCTCAGGAAGAGTGAAAGACGCGCACGTTCATTTTCAGAGCTCCTAGACCTTCCTATAAGAAGTTAGCCAAAAAGTAGCTTCGAAAAACGCTTAGGTTAAGTTTCAGAGTTGCTTCTAATGTACCGAAGCTAGACTTAGACATACTGTAATTTCACTCTCACAACATTATGGCTGGTTGGAGACAGTCCGAACCACAAGTACCGGGTCCATGGTTCTGGGCGTATACTGGGGGGACGGGGAAGACTCCCATTAACCCCTGACTATACCGGGGATACGCTTATCACAATGCCTTTCTGGTCTGTGCTGAAGCAGGGCATTCTGGCAGCCAATTGGCTTGACTTTTATTAGTGAGCCTGGTTACCCCCTCTCGGAGCCACAGACTTAGAAATCGCCAGCTCATATACAGTGCATAAAATAAATTTATATATATATACCCTTATACACCATTTTAATAAAAAATATCACAAAATTCTTCTAAGTCCCTCGGGAAGAGTGAAAGACACGCACGTTCATTTTCAGAGCTCCTAGACCTTCCTATAAGAAGTTAGCTAAAAAGTAGCTTCGAAAAACGCTTAGGTTAAGTTTCAGAGTTGCATCTAATGTACCGAAGCTGGACTTAGACATAATTTCACTCTCACAACATTATGGCTGGTTGGAGACAGTCCGAACCACAAATACCGGGTCCATGGTTCTGGCCATATACTGGGGGGACGGGGACGACTCCCATTAACCCCTGACTATACCGGGGATACGCTTATCACAATGCCTTACTGGTCTGTGCTGAAGCAGGGCATTCTGGCAGCCAAGTGGCTTGACCTTTATTAGTGAGCCTGGTTACCCCCTCTCGGAACCACAGACTTAGAAATCGCCAGCTCATATACAGTGCATAAAATATATTTATATATATACCCTTATACACCATTTTAATAAAAAAATATCACAAAATTCTTCTAAGTCCCTCGGGAAGAGTGAAAGACGCGCACGTTAATTTTCAGAGCTCTTAGACCTTCCTATAAGAAGTTAGCCAAAAAGTAGCTTCGAAAAACGCTTAGGTTAAGTTTCAGAGTTGCTTCTAATGTACCGAAGCTGGACTTAGACATAATTTCACTCTCACAACATTATGGCTGGTTGGAGACAGTCCGAACCACAAATACCGGGTCCATGGTTCTGGCCATATACTGGGGGGACGGGGACGACTCCCATTAACCCCTGACTATACCGGGGATACGCTTATCACAATGCCTTTCTGGTCTGTGCTGAAGCAGGGCATTCTGGCAGCCAATTGACTTGACTTTTATTATTGAGCCTGGTTACCCCCTCTCGGAACCACAGACTTAGAAATCGCCAGCTCATATACAGTGCATAAAATATATTTATATATATATACCCTTATACACCATTTTAATAAAAAATATCACAAAATTCTTCAAAGTCCCTCTGGAAGAGTGAAAGACGCGCACGTTCATTTTCAGAGCTCCTAGACCTTCCTATAAGAAGTTAGCCAAAAAATAGCTTCGAAAAACGCTTAGGTTAAGTTTCAGAGTTGCATCTAATGTACCGAAGCTGGACTTAGACATAATTTCACTCTCACAACATTATGGCTGGTTGGAGACAGTCCGAACCACAAGTACTGGGTCCATGGTTCTGGGCGTATACTGGGGGGACGGGGACGACTCCCATTAACCCCTGACTATACCGGGGATACGCTTATCACAATGCCTTACTGGTCTGTGCTGAAGCAGGGCATTCTGGCAGCCAAGTGGCTTGACCTTTATTATTGAGCCTGGTTACCCCCTCTCGGAACCACAGACTTCGAAATCGCCAGCTCATATACAGTGCATAAAATATATTTATATATATACCCTTATACACCATTTTAATAAAAAAATATCACAAAATTCTTCTAAGTCCCTCGGGAAGAGTGAAAGACGCGCACGTTAATTTTCAGAGCTCTTAGACCTTCCTATAAGAAGTTAGCCAAAAAGTAGCTTCGAAAAACGCTTAGGTTAAGTTTCAGAGTTGCTTCTAATGTACCGAAGCTGGACTTAGACATAATTTCACTCTCACAACATTATGGCTGGTTGGAGACAGTCCGAACCACAAATACCGGGTCCATGGTTCTGGCCATATACTGGGGGGACGGGGACGACTCCCATTAACCCCTGACTATACCGGGGATACGCTTATCACAATGCCTTTCTGGTCTGTGCTGAAGCAGTGCATTCTGGCAGCCAATTGGCTTGACTTTTATTATTGAGCCTGGTTACCCCCTCTCGGAACCACAGACTTAGAAATCGCCAGCTCATATACAGTGCATAAAATATATTTATATATATATATACCCTTATACACCATTTTAATAAAAAATATCACAAAATTCTTCTAAGTCCCTCGGGAAGAGTGAAAGACGCGCACGTTCATTTTCAGAGCTCCTAGACCTTCCTATAAGAAGTTAGCCAAAAAATAGCTTCGAAAAACGCTTAGGTTAAGTTTCAGAGTTGCATCTAATGTACCGAAGCTGGACTTAGACATAATTTCACTCTCACAACATTATGGCTGGTTGGAGACAGTCCGAACCACAAGTACTGGGTCCATGGTTCTGGGCGTATACTGGGGGGACGGGGACGACTCCCATTAACCCCTGACTATACCGGGGATACGCTTATCACAATGCCTTTCTGGTCTGTGCTGAAGCAGGGCATTCTGGCAACCAATTGGCTTGACTTTTATTAGTGAGCCTGGTTACCCCCTCTCGGAACCACAGACTTAGAAATCGCCAGCTCATATACAGTGCATAAAATATATTTATATATATACCCTTATACACCATTTTAATAAAAAATATCACAAAATTCTTCTAAGTCCCTCGGGAAGAGTGAAAGACGCGCACGTTCATTTTCAGAGCTCCTAGACCTTCCTATAAGAAGTTAGCAAAAAGTAGCTTCGAAAAACGCTTAGGTTAAGTTTCAGAGTTGCATCTAATGTAAAGAAGCTGGACTTAGACATAATTTCACTCTCACAACATTATGGCTGGTTGGAGACAGTCCGAACCACAAATACCGGGTCCATGGTTCTGGCCATATACTGGGGGGACGGGGACAACTCCCATTAACCCCTGATTATACCGGGGATACGCGTATCACACTGCCTTACTGGTCTGTGCTGAAGCAGGGCATTCTGGCAGCCAAGTGGCTTGACCTTTATTAGTGAGCCTGGTTACCCCCTCTCGGAACCACAGACTTAGAAATCGCCAGCTCATATACAGTGCATAAAATATATTTATATATATACCCTTATACACCATTTTAATAAAAAATATCACAAAATTCTTCTAAGTCCCTTGGGAAGAGTGAAAGACGCGCACGTTCATTTTCAGAACTCCTAGACCTTCCTATAAGAAGTTAGCCAAAAAGTAGCTTCGAAAAACGCTTAGGTTAAGTTTCAGAGTTGCTTCTAATGTACCAAAGCTGGACTTAGACATAATTTCACTCTCACAACATTAGGGCTGGTTGGAGACAGTCCGAACCACAAGTACTGGGTCCATGGTTCTGGGCGTATACTGGGGGGACGGGGACGACTCCCATTAACCCCTGACTATACCGGGGATACGCTTATCACAATGCCTTTCTGGTCTGTGCTGAAGCAGGGCATTCTGGCAACCAATTGGCTTGACTTTTATTAGTGAGCCTGGTTACCCCCTCTCGGAACCACAGACTTAGAAATCGCCAGCTCATATACAGTGCATAAAATATATTTATATATATACCCTTATACACCATTTTAATAAAAAATATCACAAAATTCTTCCAAGTCCCTCGGGAAGAGTGAAAGACGCGCACGTTCATTTTCAGAGCTCTTAGACCTTCCTATAAGAAGTTAGCCAAAAAGTAGCTTCGAAAAACGCTTAGGTTAAGTTTCAGAGTTGCATCTAATGTAAAGAAGCTGGACTTAGACATAATTTCACTCTCACAACATTATGGCTGGTTGGAGACAGTCCGAACCACAAGTACCGGGTCCATGGTTCTGGGCGTATACTGGGGGGACGGGGACGACTCCCATTAACCCCTGACTATACCGGGGATACGCTTATCACAATGCCTTTCTGGTCTGTGCTGAAGCAGGGCATTCTGGCAGCCAATTGGCTTGACTTTTATTAGTGAGCCTGGTTACCCCCTCTCGGAACCACAGACTTAGAAATCGCCAGCTCATATACAGTGCATAAAATAAATTTATATATATATACCCTTATACACCATTTTAATAAAAAATATCACAAAATTCTTCTAAGTCCCTCGGGAAGAGTGAAAGACGCGCACGTTCATTTTCAGAGCTCCTAGACCTTCCTATAAGAAGTTAGCAAAAAGTAGCTTCGAAAAACGCTTAGGTTAAGTTTCAGAGTTGCATCTAATGTAAAGAAGCTGGACTTAGACATAATTTCACTCTCACAACATTATGGCTGGTTGGAGACAGTCCGAACCACAAATACCGGGTCCATGGTTCTGGCCATATACTGGGGGGACGGGGACGACTCCCATTAACCCCTGACTATACCGGGGATACGTTTATCACAATGCCTTACTGGTCTGTGCTGAAGCAGGGCATTCTGGCAGCCAAGTGGCTTGACCTTTATTAGTGAGCCTGGTTACCCCCTCTCGGAACCACAGACTTAGAAATCGCCAGCTCATATACAGTGCATAAAATATATTTATATATATACCCTTATACACCATTTTAATAAAAAAATATCACAAAATTCTTCTAAGTCCCTCGGGAAGAGTGAAAGACGCGCACGTTAATTTTCAGAGCTTCTAGACCTTCCTATAAGAAGTTAGCCAAAAAGTAGCTTCGAAAAACGCTTAGGTTAAGTTTCAGAGTTGCTTCTAATGTACCGAAGCTGGACTTAGACATAATTTCACTTTCACAACATTATGGCTGGTTGGAGACAGTCCGAACCACAAATACCGGGTCCATGGTTCTGGCCATATACTGGGGGGACGGGGACAACTCCCATTAACCCCTGATTATACTGGGGATACGCGTATCACACTGCCTTACTGGTCTGTGCTGAAGCAGGGCATTCTGGCAGCCAAGTGGCTTGACCTTTATTAGTGAGCCTGGTTACCCCCTCTCGGAACCACAGACTTAGAAATCGCCAGCTCATATACAGTGCATAAAATATATTTATATATATACCCTTATACACCATTTTAATAAAAAATATCACAAAATTCTTCTAAGTCCCTCGGGAAGAGTGAAAGACGCGCACGTTAATTTTCAGAGCTCCTAGACCTTCCTATAAGAAGTTAGCCAAAAAGTAGCTTCGAAAAACGCTTAGGTTAAGTTTCAGAGTTGCTTCTAATGTACCAAAGCTGGACTTAGACATAATTTCACTCTCACAACATTATGGCTGGTTGGAGACAGTCCGAACCACAAGTACTGGGTCCATGGTTCTGGGCGTATACTGGGGGGAATGGGACGACTCCCATTAACCCCTGACTATACCGGCGATATGCTTATTACAATGCCTTACTGGTCTGTGCTGAAGCAGGGCATTCTGGCAGCCAAGTGGCTTGACCTTTATTAGTGAGCCTGGTTACCCCCTCTCGGAACCACAGATTAGAAATCGCCAGCTCATATACAGTGCATAAAATATATTTATATATATACCCTTATACACCATTTTAATAAAAAATATCACAAAATTCTTCTAAGTCCCTCGGGAAGAGTGAAAGACGCGCACGTACATTTTCAGCGCTCCTAGACCTTCCTATAAGAAGTTAGCCAAAATGTATCTTCGAAAAACGCTTAGGTTAAGTTTCAGAGTTGCTTATAATGTACCAAAGCTGGACTTAGACATAATTTCACTCTCACAACATTATGGCTGGTTGGAGACAGTCCGAACCACAATTACCGGGTCCATGGTTCTGGGCGTATACTGGGGGGACGGGGACGACTCCCATTAACCCCTGACTATACCGGGGATACGCTTATCACAATGCCTTTCTGGTCTGTGCTGAAGCAGGGCATTCTGGCAGCCAATTGGCTTGACTTTTATTAGTGAGCCTGGTTACCCCCTCTCGGAACCACAGACTTAGAAATCGCCAGCTCATATACAGTGCATAAAATATATTTATATATATACCCTTATACACCATTTTAATAAAAAATATCACAAAATTCTTCTAAGTCCCTCGGGAAGAGTGAAAGACGCGCACGTACATTTTCAGAGCTCCTAGACCTTCCTATAAGAAGTTAGCCAAAAAGTATCTTCGAAAAACGCTTAGGTTAAGTTTCAGAGTTGCTTCTAATGTACCAAAGCTGGACTTAGACATAATTTCACTCTCACAACATTATGGCTGGTTGGAGACAGTCCGAACCACAATTACCGGGTCCATGGTTCTGGGCGTATACTGGGGGGACGGGGACGACTCCCATTAACCCCTGACTATACCGGGGATACGCTTATCACAATGCCTTTCTGGTCTGTGCTGAAGCAGGGCATTCTGGCAGCCAATTGGCTTGATTTTTATTATTGAGCCTGGTTACCCCCTCTCGGAACCACAGACTTAGAAATCGCCAGCTCATATACAGTGCATAAAATATATTTATATATATATACCCTTATACACCATTTTAATAAAAAATATCACAAAATTCTTCTAAGTCCCTCGGGAAGAGTGAAAGAAGCGCACGTTCATTTTCAGAGCTCCTAGACCTTCCTATAAGAAGTTAGCCAAAAAGTAGCTTCGAAAAACGCTTAGGTTAAGTTTCAGAGTTGCATCTAATGTACCGAAGCTGGACTTAGACATAATTTCACTCTCACAACATTATGGCTGGTTGGAGACATTCCGAACCACAAATACCGGGTCCATGGTTCTGGCCATATACTGGGGGGACGGGGACGACTCCCATTAACCCCTGACTATACCGGCGATATGCTTATCACAATGCCTTACTGGTCTGTGCTGAAGCAGGGCATTCTGGCAGCCAAGTGGCTTGACCTTTATTAGTGAGCCTGGTTACCCCCTCTCGGAACCACAGATTAGAAATCGCCAGCTCATATACAGTGCATAAAATATATTTATATATATACCCTTATACACCATTTTAATAAAAAATATCACAAAATTCTTCTAAGTCCCTCGGGAAGAGTGAAAGACGCGCACGTACATTTTCAGCGCTCCTAGACCTTCCTATAAGAAGTTAGCCAAAATGTATCTTCGAAAAACGCTTAGGTTAAGTTTCAGAGTTGCTTACTGTATAATGTACCAAAGCTGGACTTAGACATAATTTCACTCTCACAACATTATGGCTGGTTGGAGACAGTCCGAACCACAATTACCGGGTCCATGGTTCTGGGCGTATACTGGGGGGACGGGGACGACTCCCATTAACCCCTGACTATACCGGGGATACGCTTATCACAATGCCTTTCTGGTCTGTGCTGAAGCAGGGCATTCTGGCAGCCAATTGGCTTGACTTTTATTAGTGAGCCTGGTTACCCCCTCTCGGAACCACAGACTTAGAAATCGCCAGCTCATATACAGTGCATAAAATATATTTATATATATACCCTTATACACCATTTTAATAAAAAATATCACAAAATTCTTCTAAGTCCCTCGGGAACGTACATTTTCAGAGCTCCTAGACCTTCCTATAAGAAGTTAGCCAAAAAGTATCTTCGAAAAACGCTTAGGTTAAGTTTCAGAGTTGCTTCTAATGTACCAAAGCTGGACTTAGACATAATTTCACTCTCACAACATTATGGCTGGTTGGAGACAGTCCGAACCACAAGTACTGGGTCCATGGTTCTGGGCGTATAATGGGGGGAAGGGGACGACTCCCATTAACCCCTGACTATACCGGCGATATGCTTATCACAATGCCTTACTGGTCTGTGCTGAAGCAGGGCATTCTGGCAGCCAAGTGGCTTGACCTTTATTAGTGAGCCTGGTTACCCCCTCTCGGAACCACAGATTAGAAATCGCCAGCTCATATACAGTGCATAAAATATATTTATATATATACCCTTATACACCATTTTAATAAAAAATATCACAAAATTCTTCTAAGTCCCTCGGGAAGAGTGAAAGACGCGCACGTTCATTTTCAGAGCTCCTAGACCTTCCTATAAGAAGTTAGCCAAAAAATAGCTTCGAAAAACGCTTAGGTTAAGTTTCAGAGTTGCATCTAATGTACCGAAGCTGGACTTAGACATAATTTCACTCTCACAACATTATGGCTGGTTGGAGACAGTCCGAACCACAAGTACTGGGTCCATGGTTCTGGGCGTATACTGGGGGGACGGGGACGACTCCCATTAACCCCTGACTATACCGGGGATACGCGTATCACACTGCCTTACTGGTCTGTGCTGAAGCAGGGCATTCTGGCAGCGAAGTGGCTTGACCTTTATTAGTGAGCCTGGTTACCCCCTCTCGGAACCACAGACTTAGAAATCGCCAGCTCATATACAGTGCATAAAATATATTTATATATATACCCTTATACACCATTTTAATAAAAAATATCACAAAATTCTTCTAAGTCCCTCGGGAAGAGTGAAAGACGCGCACGTTCATTTTCAGAACTCCTAGACCTTCCTATAAGAAGTTAGCCAAAAAGTAGCTTCGAAAAACGCTTAGGTTAAGTTTCAGAGTTGCTTCTAATGTACCAAAGCTGGACTTAGACATAATTTCACTCTCACAACATTATGGCTGGTTGGAGACAGTCCGAACCACAAGTACTGGGTCCATGGTTCTGGGCGTATACTGGGGGGACGGGGACGACTCCCATTAACCCCTGACTATACCGGGGATACGCTTATCACAATGCCTTTCTGGTCTGTGCTGAAGCAGGGCATTCTGGCAACCAATTGGCTTGACTTTTATTAGTGAGCCTGGTTACCCCCTCTCGGAACCACAGACTTAGAAATCGCCAGCTCATATACAGTGCATAAAATATATTTATATATATACCCTTATACACCATTTTAATAAAAAATATCACAAAATTCTTCTAAGTCCCTCGGGAAGAGTGAAAGACGCGCACGTTCATTTTCAGAGCTCCTAGACCTTCCTATAAGAAGTTAGCAAAAAGAATCTTCGAAAAACGCTTAGGTTAAGTTTCAGAGTTGCATCTAATGTAAAGAAGCTGGACTTAGACATAATTTCACTCTCACAACATTATGGCTGGTTGGAGACAGTCCGAACCACAAATACCGGGTCCATGGTTCTGGCCATATACTGGGGGGACGGGGACAACTCCCATTAACCCCTGATTATACCGGGGATACGCGTATCACACTGCCTTACTGGTCTGTGCTGAAGCAGGGCATTCTGGCAGCCAAGTGGCTTGACCTTTATTAGTGAGCCTGGTTACCCCCTCTCGGAACCACAGACTTAGAAATCGCCAGCTCATATACAGTGCATAAAATATATTTATATATATACCCTTATACACCATTTTAATAAAAAATATCACAAAATTCTTCTAAGTCCCTCGGGAAGAGTGAAAGACGCGCACGTTCATTTTCAGAGCTCCTAGACCTTCCTATAAGAAGTTAGCAAAAAGTAGCTTCGAAAAACGCTTAGGTTAAGTTTCAGAGTTGCATCTAATGTAAAGAAGCTGGACTTAGACATAATTTCACTCTCACAACATTATGGCTGGTTGGGGACAGTCCGAACCACAAATACCGGGTCCATGGTTCTGGCCATATACTGGGGGGACGGGGACAACTCCCATTAACCCCTGATTATACCGGGGATACGCGTATCACACTGCCTTACTGGTCTGTGCTGAAGCAGGGCATTCTGGCAGCCAAGTGGCTTGACCTTTATTAGTGAGCCTGGTTACCCCCTCTCGGAACCACAGACTTAGAAATCGCCAGCTCATATACAGTGCATAAAATATATTTATATATATACCCTTATACACCATTTTAATAAAAAATATCACAAAATTCTTCTAAGTCCCTCGGGAAGAGTGAAAGACGCGCACGTTAATTTTCAGAGCTCCTAGACCTTCCTATAAGAAGTTAGCCAAAAAATAGCTTCGAAAAACGCTTAGGTTAAGTTTCAGAGTTGCATCTAATGTACCGAAGCTGGACTTAGACATAATTTCACTCTCACAACATTATGGCTGGTTGGAGACAGTCCGAACCACAAGTACTGGGTCCATGGTTCTGGGCGTATACTGGGGGGACGGGGACGACTCCCATTAACCCCTGACTATACCGGGGATACGCGTATCACACTGCCTTACTGGTCTGTGCTGAAGCAGGGCATTCTGGCAGCCAAGTGGCTTGACCTTTATTAGTGAGCCTGGTTACCCCCTCTCGGAACCACAGACTTAGAAATCGCCAGCTCATATACAGTGCATAAAATATATTTATATATATACCCTTATACACCATTTTAATAAAAAATATCACAAAATTCTTCTAAGTCCCTCGGGAAGAGTGAAAGACGCGCACGTTCATTTTCAGAACTCCTAGACCTTCCTATAAGAAGTTAGCCAAAAAGTAGCTTCGAAAAACGCTTAGGTTAAGTTTCAGAGTTGCTTCTAATGTACCAAAGCTGGACTTAGACATAATTTCACTCTCACAACATTATGGCTGGTTGGAGACAGTCCGAACCACAAGTACTGGGTCCATGGTTCTGGGCGTATACTGGGGGGACGGGGACGACTCCCATTAACCCCTGACTATACCGGGGATACGCTTATCACAATGCCTTTCTGGTCTGTGCTGAAGCAGGGCATTCTGGCAACCAATTGGCTTGACTTTTATTAGTGAGCCTGGTTACCCCCTCTCGGAACCACAGACTTAGAAATCGCCAGCTCATATACAGTGCATAAAATATATTTATATATATACCCTTATACACCATTTTAATAAAAAATATCACAAAATTCTTCCAAGTCCCTCGGGAAGAGTGAAAGACGCGCACGTTCATTTTCAGAGCTCCTAGACCTTCCTATAAGAAGTTAGCCAAAAAGTAGCTTCGAAAAACGCTTAGGTTAAGTTTCAGAGTTGCATCTAATGTAAAGAAGCTGGACTTAGACATAATTTCACTCTCACAACATTATGGCTGGTTGGAGACAGTCCGAACCACAAGTACTGGGTCCATGGTTCTGGGCGTATACTGGGGGGACGGGGACGACTCCCATTAACCCCTGACTATACCGGGGATACGCGTATCACACTGCCTTACTGGTCTGTGCTGAAGCAGGGCATTCTGGCAGCGAAGTGGCTTGACCTTTATTAGTGAGCCTGGTTACCCCCTCTCGGAACCACAGACTTAGAAATCGCCAGCTCATATACAGTGCATAAAATATATTTATATATATACCCTTATACACCATTTTAATAAAAAATATCACAAAATTCTTCTAAGTCCCTCGGGAAGAGTGAAAGACGCGCACGTTCATTTTCAGAACTCCTAGACCTTCCTATAAGAAGTTAGCCAAAAAGTAGCTTCGAAAAACGCTTAGGTTAAGTTTCAGAGTTGCTTCTAATGTACCAAAGCTGGACTTAGACATAATTTCACTCTCACAACATTATGGCTGGTTGGAGACAGTCCGAACCACAAGTACTGGGTCCATGGTTCTGGGCGTATACTGGGGGGACGGGGACGACTCCCATTAACCCCTGACTATACCGGGGATACGCTTATCACAATGCCTTTCTGGTCTGTGCTGAAGCAGGGCATTCTGGCAACCAATTGGCTTGACTTTTATTAGTGAGCCTGGTTACCCCCTCTCGGAACCACAGACTTAGAAATCGCCAGCTCATATACAGTGCATAAAATATATTTATATATATACCCTTATACACCATTTTAATAAAAAATATCACAAAATTCTTCTAAGTCCCTCGGGAAGAGTGAAAGACGCGCACGTTCATTTTCAGAGCTCCTAGACCTTCCTATAAGAAGTTAGCAAAAAGTAGCTTCGAAAAACGCTTAGGTTAAGTTTCAGAGTTGCATCTAATGTAAAGAAGCTGGACTTAGACATAATTTCACTCTCACAACATTATGGCTGGTTGGAGACAGTCCGAACCACAAATACCGGGTCCATGGTTCTGGCCATATACTGGGGGGACGGGGACAACTCCCATTAACCCCTGATTATACCGGGGATACGCGTATCACACTGCCTTACTGGTCTGTGCTGAAGCAGGGCATTCTGGCAGCCAAGTGGCTTGACCTTTATTAGTGAGCCTGGTTACCCCCTCTCGGAACCACAGACTTAGAAATCGCCAGCTCATATACAGTGCATAAAATATATTTATATATATACCCTTATACACCATTTTAATAAAAAATATCACAAAATTCTTCTAAGTCCCTCGGGAAGAGTGAAAGACGCGCACGTTCATTTTCAGAGCTCCTAGACCTTCCTATAAGAAGTTAGCAAAAAGTAGCTTCGAAAAACGCTTAGGTTAAGTTTCAGAGTTGCATCTAATGTAAAGAAGCTGGACTTAGACATAATTTCACTCTCACAACATTATGGCTGGTTGGGGACAGTCCGAACCACAAATACCGGGTCCATGGTTCTGGCCATATACTGGGGGGACGGGGACAACTCCCATTAACCCCTGATTATACCGGGGATACGCGTATCACACTGCCTTACTGGTCTGTGCTGAAGCAGGGCATTCTGGCAGCCAAGTGGCTTGACCTTTATTAGTGAGCCTGGTTACCCCCTCTCGGAACCACAGACTTAGAAATCGCCAGCTCATATACAGTGCATAAAATATATTTATATATATACCCTTATACACCATTTTAATAAAAAATATCACAAAATTCTTCTAAGTCCCTCGGGAAGAGTGAAAGACGCGCACGTTAATTTTCAGAGCTCCTAGACCTTCCTATAAGAAGTTAGCCAAAAAATAGCTTCGAAAAACGCTTAGGTTAAGTTTCAGAGTTACATCTAATGTACCGAAGCTGGACTTAGACATAATTTCACTCTCACAACATTATGGCTGGTTGGAGACAGTCCGAACCACAAGTACTGGGTCCATGGTTCTGGGCGTATACTGGGGGGACGGGGACGACTCCCATTAACCCCTGACTATACCGGGGATACGCGTATCACACTGCCTTACTGGTCTGTGCTGAAGCAGGGCATTCTGGCAGCCAAGTGGCTTGACCTTTATTAGTGAGCCTGGTTACCCCCTCTCGGAACCACAGACTTAGAAATCGCCAGCTCATATACAGTGCATAAAATATATTTATATATATACCCTTATACACCATTTTAATAAAAAATATCACAAAATTCTTCTAAGTCCCTCGGGAAGAGTGAAAGACGCGCACGTTCATTTTCAGAACTCCTAGACCTTCCTATAAGAAGTTAGCCAAAAAGTAGCTTCGAAAAACGCTTAGGTTAAGTTTCAGAGTTGCTTCTAATGTACCAAAGCTGGACTTAGACATAATTTCACTCTCACAACATTATGGCTGGTTGGAGACAGTCCGAACCACAAGTACTGGGTCCATGGTTCTGGGCGTATACTGGGGGGACGGGGACGACTCCCATTAACCCCTGACTATACCGGGGATACGCTTATCACAATGCCTTTCTGGTCTGTGCTGAAGCAGGGCATTCTGGCAACCAATTGGCTTGACTTTTATTAGTGAGCCTGGTTACCCCCTCTCGGAACCACAGACTTAGAAATCGCCAGCTCATATACAGTGCATAAAATATATTTATATATATACCCTTATACACCATTTTAATAAAAAATATCACAAAATTCTTCCAAGTCCCTCGGGAAGAGTGAAAGACGCGCACGTTCATTTTCAGAGCTCCTAGACCTTCCTATAAGAAGTTAGCCAAAAAGTAGCTTCGAAAAACGCTTAGGTTAAGTTTCAGAGTTGCATCTAATGTAAAGAAGCTGGACTTAGACATAATTTCACTCTCACAACATTATGGCTGGTTGGAGACAGTCCGAACCACAAGTACCGGGTCCATGGTTCTGGGCGTATACTGGGGGGACGGGGACGACTCCCATTAACCCCTGACTATACCGGGGATACGCTTACAACAAAGCCTTTCTGGTCTGTGCTGAAGCAGGGCATTCTGGCAGCCAATTGGCTTGACTTTTATTAGTGAGCCTGGTTACCCCCTCTCGGCACCACAGACTTAGAAATCGCCAGCTCATATACAGTGCATAAAATAAATTTATATATATATACCCTTATACACCATTTTAATAAAAAATATCACACAATTCTTCTAAGTCCCTCGGGAAGAGTGAAAGACGCGCACGTTCATTTTCAGAGCTCCTAGACCTTCCTATAAGAAGTTAGCTAAAAAGTAGCTTCGAAAAACGCTTAGGTTAAGTTTCAGAGTTGCATCTAATGTACCGAAGCTGGACTTAGACATAATTTCACTCTCACAACATTATGGCTGGTTGGAGACAGTCCGAACCACAAATACCGGGTCCATGGTTCTGGCCATATACTGGGGGGACGGGGACGACTCCCATTAACCCCTGACTATACCGGGGATACGTTTATCACAATGCCTTACTGGTCTGTGCTGAAGCAGGGCATTCTGGCAGCCAAGTGGCTTGACCTTTATTAGTGAGCCTGGTTACCCCCTCTCGGAACCACAGACTTAGAAATCGCCAGCTCATATACAGTGCATAAAATATATTTATATATATACCCTTATACACCATTTTAATAAAAAAATATCACAAAATTCTTCTAAGTCCCTCGGGAAGAGTGAAAGACGCGCACGTTAATTTTCAGAGCTCCTAGACCTTCCTATAAGAAGTTAGCCAAAAAGTAGCTTCGAAAAACGCTTAGGTTAAGTTTCAGAGTTGCTTCTAATGTACCGAAGCTGGACTTAGACATAATTTCACTTTCACAACATTATGGCTGGTTGGAGACAGTCCGAACCACAAATACCGGGTCCATGGTTCTGGCCATATACTGGGGGGACGGGGACAACTCCCATTAACCCCTGATTATACCGGGGATACGCGTATCACACTGCCTTACTGGTCTGTGCTGAAGCAGGGCATTCTGGCAGCCAAGTGGCTTGACCTTTATTAGTGAGCCTGGTTACCCCCTCTCGGAACCACAGACTTAGAAATCGCCAGCTCATATACAGTGCATAAAATATATTTATATATATACCCTTATACACCATTTTAATAAAAAAATATCACAAAATTCTTCTAAGTCCCTCGGGAAGAGTGAAAGACGCGCACGTTAATTTTCAGAGCTCTTAGACCTTCCTATAAGAAGTTAGCCAAAAAGTAGCTTCGAAAAACGCTTAGGTTAAGTTTCAGAGTTGCTTCTAATGTACCGAAGCTGGACTTAGACATAATTTCACTCTCACAACATTATGGCTGGTTGGAGACAGTCCGAACCACAAATACCGGGTCCATGGTTCTGGCCATATACTGGGGGGACGGGGACGACTCCCATTAACCCCTGACTATACCGGGGATACGCTTATCACAATGCCTTTCTGGTCTGTGCTGAAGCAGGGCATTCTGGCAGCCAATTGGCTTGACTTTTATTATTGAGCCTGGTTACCCCCTCTCGGAACCACAGACTTAGAAATCGCCAGCTCATATACAGTGCATAAAATATATTTATATATATATACCCTTATACACCATTTTAATAAAAAATATCACAAAATTCTTCTAAGTCCCTCGGGAAGAGTGAAAGACGCGCACGTTCATTTTCAGAGCTCCTAGACCTTCCTATAAGAAGTTAGCCAAAAAATAGCTTCGAAAAACGCTTAGGTTAAGTTTCAGAGTTGCATCTAATGTACCGAAGCTGGACTTAGACATAATTTCACTCTCACAACATTATGGCTGGTTGGAGACAGTCCGAACCACAAGTACTGGGTCCATGGTTCTGGGCGTATACTGGGGGGACGGGGACGACTCCCATTAACCCCTGACTATACCGGGGATACGCTTATCACAATGCCTTACTGGTCTGTGCTGAAGCAGGGCATTCTGGCAGCCAAGTGGCTTGACCTTTATTATTGAGCCTGGTTACCCCCTCTCGGAACCACAGACTTAGAAATCGCCAGCTCATATACAGTGCATAAAATATATTTATATATATACCCTTATACACCATTTTAATAAAAAAATATCACAAAATTCTTCTAAGTCCCTCGGGAAGAGTGAAAGACGCGCACGTTAATTTTCAGAGCTCCTAGACCTTCCTATAAGAAGTTAGCCAAAAAGTAGCTTCGAAAAACGCTTAGGTTAAGTTTCAGAGTTGCTTCTAATGTACCGAAGCTGGACTTAGACATAATTTCACTCTCACAACATTATGGCTGGTTGGAGACAGTCCGAACCACAAATACCGGGTCCAAGGTTCTGGCCATATACTGGGGGGACGGGGACGACTCCCATTAACCCCTGACTATACCGGGGATACGCTTATCACAATGCCTTTCTGGTCTGTGCTGAAGCAGGGCATTCTGGCAGCCAATTGGCTTGACTTTTATTATTGAGCCTGGTTACCCCCTCTCGGAACCACAGACTTAGAAATCGCCAGCTCATATACAGTGCATAAAATATATTTATATATATATACCCTTATACACCATTTTAATAAAAAATATCACAAAATTCTTCTAAGTCCCTCGGGAAGAGTGAAAGACGCGCACGTTCATTTTCAGAGCTCCTAGACCTTCCTATAAGAAGTTAGCCAAAAAATAGCTTCGAAAAACGCTTAGGTTAAGTTTCAGAGTTGCATCTAATGTACCGAAGCTGGACTTAGACATAATTTCACTCTCACAACATTATGGCTGGTTGGAGACAGTCCGAACCACAAGTACTGGGTCCATGGTTCTGGGCGTATACTGGGGGGACGGGGACGACTCCCATTAACCCCTGACTATACCGGGGATACGCTTATCACAATGCCTTTCTGGTCTGTGCTGAAGCAGGGCATTCTGGCAACCAATTGGCTTGACTTTTATTAGTGAGCCTGGTTACCCCCTCTCGGAACCACAGACTTAGAAATCGCCAGCTCATATACAGTGCATAAAATATATTTATATATATACCCTTATAGACCATTTTAATAAAAAATATCACAAAATTCTTCTAAGTCCCTCGGGAAGAGTGAAAGACGCGCACGTTCATTTTCAGAGCTCCTAGACCTTCCTATAAGAAGTTAGCAAAAAGTAGCTTCGAAAAACGCTTAGGTTAAGTTTCAGAGTTGCATCTAATGTAAAGAAGCTGGACTTAGACATAATTTCACTCTCACAACATTATGGCTGGTTGGAGACAGTCCGAACCACAAATACCGGGTCCATGGTTCTGGCCATATACTGGGGGGACGGGGACAACTCCCATTAACCCCTGATTATACCGGGGATACGCGTATCACACTGCCTTACTGGTCTGTGCTGAAGCAGGGCATTCTGGCAGCCAAGTGGCTTGACCTTTATTAGTGAGCCTGGTTACCCCCTCTCGGAACCACAGACTTAGAAATCGCCAGCTCATATACAGTGCATAAAATATATTTATATATATACCCTTATACACCATTTTAATAAAAAATATCACAAAATTCTTCTAAGTCCCTCGGGAAGAGTAAAAGACGCGCACGTTCATTTTCAGAACTCCTAGACCTTCCTATAAGAAGTTAGCCAAAAAGTAGCTTCGAAAAACGCTTAGGTTAAGTTTCAGAGTTGCTTCTAATGTACCAAAGCTGGACTTAGACATAATTTCACTCTCACAACATTAGGGCTGGTTGGAGACAGTCCGAACCACAAGTACTGGGTCCATGGTTCTGGGCGTATACTGGGGGGACGGGGACGACTCCCATTAACCCCTGACTATACCGGGGATACGCTTATCACAATGCCTTTCTGGTCTGTGCTGAAGCAGGGCATTCTGGCAACCAATTGGCTTGACTTTTATTAGTGAGCCTGGTTACCCCCTCTCGGAACCACAGACTTAGAAATCGCCAGCTCATATACAGTGCATAAAATATATTTATATTTATACCCTTATACACCATTTTAATAAAAAATATCACAAAATTCTTCCAAGTCCCTCGGGAAGAGTGAAAGACGCGCACGTTCATTTTCAGAGCTCCTAGACCTTCCTATAAGAAGTTAGCCAAAAAGTAGCTTCGAAAAACGCTTAGGTTAAGTTTCAGAGTTGCATCTAATGTAAAGAAGCTGGACTTAGACATAATTTCACTCTCACAACATTATGGCTGGTTGGAGACAGTCCGAACCACAAGTACCGGGTCCATGGTTCTGGGCGTATACTGGGGGGACGGGGACGACTCCCATTAACCCCTGACTATACCGGGGATACGCTTATCACAATGCCTTTCTGGTCTGTGCTGAAGCAGGGCATTCTGGCAGCCAATTGGCTTGACTTTTATTAGTGAGCCTGGTTACCCCCTCTCGGAACCACAGACTTAGAAATCGCCAGCTCATATACAGTGCATAAAATAAATTTATATATATATACCCTTATACAGTACACCATTTTAATAAAAAATATCACAAAATTCTTCTAAGTCCCTCGGGAAGAGTGAAAGACGCGCACGTTCATTTTCAGAGCTCCTAGACCTTCCTATAAGAAGTTAGCTAAAAAGTAGCTTCGAAAAACGCTTAGGTTAAGTTTCAGAGTTGCATCTAATGTACCGAAGCTGGACTTAGACATAATTTCACTCTCACAACATTATGGCTGGTTGGAGACAGTCCGAACCACAAATACCGGGTCCATGGTTCTGGCCATATACTGGGGGGACGGGGACGACTCCCATTAACCCCTGACTATACCGGGGATACGTTTATCACAATGCCTTACTGGTCTGTGCTGAAGCAGGGCATTCTGGCAGCCAAGTGGCTTGACCTTTATTAGTGAGCCTGGTTACCCCCTCTCGGAACCACAGACTTAGAAATCGCCAGCTCATATACAGTGCATAAAATATATTTATATATATACCCTTATACACCATTTTAATAAAAAAATATCACAAAATTCTTCTAAGTCCCTCGGGAAGAGTGAAAGACGCGCACGTTAATTTTCAGAGCTCCTAGACCTTCCTATAAGAAGTTAGCCAAAAAGTAGCTTCGAAAAACGCTTAGGTTAAGTTTCAGAGTTGCTTCTAATGTACCGAAGCTGGACTTAGACATAATTTCACTTTCACAACATTATGGCTGGTTGGAGACAGTCCGAACCACAAATACCGGGTCCATGGTTCTGGCCATATACTGGGGGGACGGGGACAACTCCCATTAACCCCTGATTATACCGGGGATACGCGTATCACACTGCCTTACTGGTCTGTGCTGAAGCAGGGCATTCTGGCAGCCAAGTGGCTTGACCTTTATTAGTGAGCCTGGTTACCCCCTCTCGGAACCACAGACTTAGAAATCGCCAGCTCATATACAGTGCATAAAATATATTTATATATATACCCTTATACACCATTTTAATAAAAAATATCACAAAATTCTTCTAAGTCCCTCGGGAAGAGTGAAAGACGCGCACGTTAATTTTCAGAGCTCCTAGACCTTCCTATAAGAAGTTAGCCAAAAAGTAGCTTCGAAAAACGCTTAGGTTAAGTTTCAGAGTTGCTTCTAATGTACCAAAGCTGGACTTAGACATAATTTCACTCTCACAACATTATGGCTGGTTGGAGACAGTCCGAACCACAAGTACTGGGTCCATGGTTCTGGGCGTATACTGGGGGGAAGGGGACGACTCCCATTAACCCCTGACTATACCGGCGATATGCTTATTACAATGCCTTACTGGTCTGTGCTGAAGCAGGGCATTCTGGCAGCCAAGTGGCTTGACCTTTATTAGTGAGCCTGGTTACCCCCTCTCGGAACCACAGATTAGAAATCGCCAGCTCATATACAGTGCATAAAATATATTTATATATATACCCTTATACACCATTTTAATAAAAAATATCACAAAATTCTTCTAAGTCCCTCGGGAAGAGTGAAAGACGCGCACGTACATTTTCAGCGCTCCTAGACCTTCCTATAAGAAGTTAGCCAAAATGTATCTTCGAAAAACGCTTAGGTTAAGTTTCAGAGTTGCTTATAATGTACCAAAGCTGGACTTAGACATAATTTCACTCTCACAACATTATGGCTGGTTGGAGACAGTCCGAACCACAATTACCGGGTCCATGGTTCTGGGCGTATACTGGGGGGACGGGGACGACTCCCATTAACCCCTGACTATACCGGGGATACGCTTATCACAATGCCTTTCTGGTCTGTGCTGAAGCAGGGCATTCTGGCAGCCAATTGGCTTGACTTTTATTAGTGAGCCTGGTTACCCCCTCTCGGAACCACAGACTTAGAAATCGCCAGCTCATATACAGTGCATAAAATATATTTATATATATACCCTTATACACCATTTTAATAAAAAATATCACAAAATTCTTCTAAGTCCCTCGGGAAGAGTGAAAGACGCGCACGTACATTTTCAGAGCTCCTAGACCTTCCTATAAGAAGTTAGCCAAAAAGTATCTTCGAAAAACGCTTAGGTTAAGTTTCAGAGTTGCTTCTAATGTACCAAAGCTGGACTTAGACATAATTTCACTCTCACAACATTATGGCTGGTTGGAGACAGTCCGAACCACAATTACCGGGTCCATGGTTCTGGGCGTATACTGGGGGGACGGGGACGACTCCCATTAACCCCTGACTATACCGGGGATACGCTTATCACAATGCCTTTCTGGTCTGTGCTGAAGCAGGGCATTCTGGCAGCCAATTGGCTTGATTTTTATTATTGAGCCTGGTTACCCCCTCTCGGAACCACAGACTTAGAAATCGCCAGCTCATATACAGTGCATAAAATATATTTATATATATATACCCTTATACACCATTTTAATAAAAAATATCACAAAATTCTTCTAAGTCCCTCGGGAAGAGTGAAAGAAGCGCACGTTCATTTTCAGAGCTCCTAGACCTTCCTATAAGAAGTTAGCCAAAAAGTAGCTTCGAAAAACGCTTAGGTTAAGTTTCAGAGTTGCATCTAATGTACCGAAGCTGGACTTAGACATAATTTCACTCTCACAACATTATGGCTGGTTGGAGACATTCCGAACCACAAATACCGGGTCCATGGTTCTGGCCATATACTGGGGGGACGGGGACGACTCCCATTAACCCCTGACTATACCGGCGATATGCTTATCACAATGCCTTACTGGTCTGTGCTGAAGCAGGGCATTCTGGCAGCCAAGTGGCTTGACCTTTATTAGTGAGCCTGGTTACCCCCTCTCGGAACCACAGATTAGAAATCGCCAGCTCATATACAGTGCATAAAATATATTTATATATATACCCTTATACACCATTTTAATAAAAAATATCACAAAATTCTTCTAAGTCCCTCGGGAAGAGTGAAAGACGCGCACGTACATTTTCAGCGCTCCTAGACCTTCCTATAAGAAGTTAGCCAAAATGTATCTTCGAAAAACGCTTAGGTTAAGTTTCAGAGTTGCTTACTGTATAATGTACCAAAGCTGGACTTAGACATAATTTCACTCTCACAACATTATGGCTGGTTGGAGACAGTCCGAACCACAATTACCGGGTCCATGGTTCTGGGCGTATACTGGGGGGACGGGGACGACTCCCATTAACCCCTGACTATACCGGGGATACGCTTATCACAATGCCTTTCTGGTCTGTGCTGAAGCAGGGCATTCTGGCAGCCAATTGGCTTGACTTTTATTAGTGAGCCTGGTTACCCCCTCTCGGAACCACAGACTTAGAAATCGCCAGCTCATATACAGTGCATAAAATATATTTATATATATACCCTTATACACCATTTTAATAAAAAATATCACAAAATTCTTCTAAGTCCCTCGGGAACGTACATTTTCAGAGCTCCTAGACCTTCCTATAAGAAGTTAGCCAAAAAGTATCTTCGAAAAACGCTTAGGTTAAGTTTCAGAGTTGCTTCTAATGTACCAAAGCTGGACTTAGACATAATTTCACTCTCACAACATTATGGCTGGTTGGAGACAGTCCGAACCACAAGTACTGGGTCCATGGTTCTGGGCGTATAATGGGGGGAAGGGGCCGACTCCCATTAACCCCTGACTATACCGGCGATATGCTTATCACAATGCCTTACTGGTCTGTGCTGAAGCAGGGCATTCTGGCAGCCAAGTGGCTTGACCTTTATTAGTGAGCCTGGTTACCCCCTCTCGGAACCACAGATTAGAAATCGCCAGCTCATATACAGTGCATAAAATATATTTATATATATACCCTTATACACCATTTTAATAAAAAATATCACAAAATTCTTCTAAGTCCCTCGGGAAGAGTGAAAGACGCGCACGTTCATTTTCAGAGCTCCTAGACCTTCCTATAAGAAGTTAGCCAAAAAATAGCTTCGAAAAACGCTTAGGTTAAGTTTCAGAGTTGCATCTAATGTACCGAAGCTGGACTTAGACATAATTTCACTCTCACAACATTATGGCTGGTTGGAGACAGTCCGAACCACAAGTACTGGGTCCATGGTTCTGGGCGTATACTGGGGGGACGGGGACGACTCCCATTAACCCCTGACTATACCGGGGATACGCGTATCACACTGCCTTACTGGTCTGTGCTGAAGCAGGGCATTCTGGCAGCGAAGTGGCTTGACCTTTATTAGTGAGCCTGGTTACCCCCTCTCGGAACCACAGACTTAGAAATCGCCAGCTCATATACAGTGCATAAAATATATTTATATATATACCCTTATACACCATTTTAATAAAAAATATCACAAAATTCTTCTAAGTCCCTCGGGAAGAGTGAAAGACGCGCACGTTCATTTTCAGAACTCCTAGACCTTCCTATAAGAAGTTAGCCAAAAAGTAGCTTCGAAAAACGCTTAGGTTAAGTTTCAGAGTTGCTTCTAATGTACCAAAGCTGGACTTAGACATAATTTCACTCTCACAACATTATGGCTGGTTGGAGACAGTCCGAACCACAAGTACTGGGTCCATGGTTCTGGGCGTATACTGGGGGGACGGGGACGACTCCCATTAACCCCTGACTATACCGGGGATACGCTTATCACAATGCCTTTCTGGTCTGTGCTGAAGCAGGGCATTCTGGCAACCAATTGGCTTGACTTTTATTAGTGAGCCTGGTTACCCCCTCTCGGAACCACAGACTTAGAAATCGCCAGCTCATATACAGTGCATAAAATATATTTATATATATACCCTTATACACCATTTTAATAAAAAATATCACAAAATTCTTCTAAGTCCCTCGGGAAGAGTGAAAGACGCGCACGTTCATTTTCAGAGCTCCTAGACCTTCCTATAAGAAGTTAGCAAAAAGTAGCTTCGAAAAACGCTTAGGTTAAGTTTCAGAGTTGCATCTAATGTAAAGAAGCTGGACTTAGACATAATTTCACTCTCACAACATTATGGCTGGTTGGAGACAGTCCGAACCACAAATACCGGGTCCATGGTTCTGGCCATATACTGGGGGGACGGGGACAACTCCCATTAACCCCTGATTATACCGGGGATACGCGTATCACACTGCCTTACTGGTCTGTGCTGAAGCAGGGCATTCTGGCAGCCAAGTGGCTTGACCTTTATTAGTGAGCCTGGTTACCCCCTCTCGGAACCACAGACTTAGAAATCGCCAGCTCATATACAGTGCATAAAATATATTTATATATATACCCTTATACACCATTTTAATAAAAAATATCACAAAATTCTTCTAAGTCCCTCGGGAAGAGTGAAAGACGCGCACGTTCATTTTCAGAGCTCCTAGACCTTCCTATAAGAAGTTAGCAAAAAGTAGCTTCGAAAAACGCTTAGGTTAAGTTTCAGAGTTGCATCTAATGTAAAGAAGCTGGACTTAGACATAATTTCACTCTCACAACATTATGGCTGGTTGGAGACAGTCCGAACCACAAATACCGGGTCCATGGTTCTGGCCATATACTGGGGGGACGGGGACAACTCCCATTAACCCCTGATTATACCGGGGATACGCGTATCACACTGCCTTACTGGTCTGTGCTGAAGCAGGGCATTCTGGCAGCCAAGTGGCTTGACCTTTATTAGTGAGCCTGGTTACCCCCTCTCGGAACCACAGACTTAGAAATCGCCAGCTCATATACAGTGCATAAAATATATTTATATATATACCCTTATACACCATTTTAATAAAAAATATCACAAAATTCTTCTAAGTCCCTCGGGAAGAGTGAAAGACGCGCACGTTCATTTTCAGAACTCCTAGACCTTCCTATAAGAAGTTAGCCAAAAAGTAGCTTCGAAAAACGCTTAGGTTAAGTTTCAGAGTTGCTTCTAATGTACCAAAGCTGGACTTAGACATAATTTCACTCTCACAACATTATGGCTGGTTGGAGACAGTCCGAACCACAAGTACTGGGTCCATGGTTCTGGGCGTATACTGGGGGGACGGGGACGACTCCCATTAACCCCTGACTATACCGGGGATACGCTTATCACAATGCCTTTCTGGTCTGTGCTGAAGCAGGGCATTCTGGCAACCAATTGGCTTGACTTTTATTAGTGAGCCTGGTTACCCCCTCTCGGAACCACAGACTTAGAAATCGCCAGCTCATATACAGTGCATAAAATATATTTATATATATACCCTTATACACCATTTTAATAAAAAATATCACAAAATTCTTCCAAGTCCCTCGGGAAGAGTGAAAGACGCGCACGTTCATTTTCAGAGCTCCTAGACCTTCCTATAAGAAGTTAGCCAAAAAGTAGCTTCGAAAAACGCTTAGGTTAAGTTTCAGAGTTGCATCTAATGTAAAGAAGCTGGACTTAGACATAATTTCACTCTCACAACATTATGGCTGGTTGGAGACAGTCCGAACCACAAGTACCGGGTCCATGGTTCTGGGCGTATACTGGGGGGACGGGGACGACTCCCATTAACCCCTGACTATACCGGGGATACGCTTATCACAATGCCTTTCTGGTCTGTGCTGAAGCAGGGCATTCTGGCAGCCAATTGGCTTGACTTTTATTAGTGAGCCTGGTTACCCCCTCTCGGCACCACAGACTTAGAAATCGCCAGCTCATAAACAGTGCATAAAATAAATTTATATATATATACCCTTATACACCATTTTAATAAAAAATATCACAAAATTCTTCTAAGTCCCTCGGGAAGAGTGAAAGACGCGCACGTTCATTTTCAGAGCTCCTAGACCTTCCTACTGTATAAGAAGTTATCTAAAAAGTAGCTTCGAAAAACGCTTAGGTTAAGTTTCAGAGTTGCATCTAATGTACCGAAGCTGGACTTAGACATAATTTCACTCTCACAACATTATGGCTGGTTGGAGACTGTCCGAACCACAAATACCGGGTCCATGGTTCTGGCCATATACTGGGGGGACGGGGACGACTCCCATTAACCCCTGACTATACCGGGGATACGTTTATCACAATGCCTTACTGGTCTGTGCTGAAGCAGGGCATTCTGGCAGCCAAGTGGCTTGACCTTTATTAGTGAGCCTGGTTACCCCCTCTCGGAACCACAGACTTAGAAATCGCCAGCTCATATACAGTGCATAAAATATATTTATATATATACCCTTATACACCATTTTAATAAAAAAATATCACAAAATTCTTCTAAGTCCCTCGGGAAGAGTGAAAGACGCGCACGTTAATTTTCAGAGCTCCTAGACCTTCCTATAAGAAGTTAGCCAAAAAGTAGCTTCGAAAAACGCTTAGGTTAAGTTTCAGAGTTGCTTCTAATGTACCGAAGCTGGACTTAGACATAATTTCACTTTCACAACATTATGGCTGGTTGGAGACAGTCCGAACCACAAATACCGGGTCCATGGTTCTGGCCATATACTGGGGGGACGGGGACAACTCCCATTAACCCCTGATTATACCGGGGATACGCGTATCACACTGCCTTACTGGTCTGTGCTGAAGCAGGGCATTCTGGCAGCCAAGTGGCTTGACCTTTATTAGTGAGCCTGGTTACCCCCTCTCGGAACCACAGACTTAGAAATCGCCAGCTCATATACAGTGCATAAAATATATTTATATATATACCCTTATACACCATTTTAATAAAAAATATCACAAAATTCTTCTAAGTCCCTCGGGAAGAGTGAAAGACGCGCACGTTAATTTTCAGAGCTCCTAGACCTTCCTATAAGAAGTTAGCCAAAAAGTAGCTTCGAAAAACGCTTAGGTTAAGTTTCAGAGTTGCTTCTAATGTACCAAAGCTGGACTTAGACATAATTTCACTCTCACAACATTATGGCTGGTTGGAGACAGTCCGAACCACAAGTACTGGGTCCATGGTTCTGGGCGTATACTGGGGGGAAGGGGACGACTCCCATTAACCCCTGACTATACCGGCGATATGCTTATTACAATGCCTTACTGGTCTGTGCTGAAGCAGGGCATTCTGGCAGCCAAGTGGCTTGACCTTTATTAGTGAGCCTGGTTACCCCCTCTCGGAACCACAGATTAGAAATCGCCAGCTCATATACAGTGCATAAAATATATTTATATATATACCCTTATACACCATTTTAATAAAAAATATCACAAAATTCTTCTAAGTCCCTCGGGAAGAGTGAAAGACGCGCACGTACATTTTCAGCGCTCCTAGACCTTCCTATAAGAAGTTAGCCAAAATGTATCTTCGAAAAACGCTTAGGTTAAGTTTCAGAGTTGCTTATAATGTACCAAAGCTGGACTTAGACATAATTTCACTCTCACAACATTATGGCTGGTTGGAGACAGTCCGAACCACAATTACCGGGTCCATGGTTCTGGGCGTATACTGGGGGGACGGGGACGACTCCCATTAACCCCTGACTATACCGGGGATACGCTTATCACAATGCCTTTCTGGTCTGTGCTGAAGCAGGGCATTCTGGCAGCCAATTGGCTTGACTTTTATTAGTGAGCCTGGTTACCCCCTCTCGGAACCACAGACTTAGAAATCGCCAGCTCATATACAGTGCATAAAATATATTTATATATATACCCTTATACACCATTTTAATAAAAAATATCACAAAATTCTTCTAAGTCCCTCGGGAAGAGTGAAAGACGCGCACGTACATTTTCAGAGCTCCTAGACCTTCCTATAAGAAGTTAGCCAAAAAGTATCTTCGAAAAACGCTTAGGTTAAGTTTCAGAGTTGCTTCTAATGTACCAAAGCTGGACTTAGACATAATTTCACTCTCACAACATTATGGCTGGTTGGAGACAGTCCGAACCACAATTACCGGGTCCATGGTTCTGGGCGTATACTGGGGGGACGGGGACGACTCCCATTAACCCCTGACTATACCGGGGATACGCTTATCACAATGCCTTTCTGGTCTGTGCTGAAGCAGGGCATTCTGGCAGCCAATTGGCTTGATTTTTATTATTGAGCCTGGTTACCCCCTCTCGGAACCACAGACTTAGAAATCGCCAGCTCATATACAGTGCATAAAATATATTTATATATATATACCCTTATACACCATTTTAATAAAAAATATCACAAAATTCTTCTAAGTCCCTCGGGAAGAGTGAAAGAAGCGCACGTTCATTTTCAGAGCTCCTAGACCTTCCTATAAGAAGTTAGCCAAAAAGTAGCTTCGAAAAACGCTTAGGTTAAGTTTCAGAGTTGCATCTAATGTACCGAAGCTGGACTTAGACATAATTTCACTCTCACAACATTATGGCTGGTTGGAGACATTCCGAACCACAAATACCGGGTCCATGGTTCTGGCCATATACTGGGGGGACGGGGACGACTCCCATTAACCCCTGACTATACCGGCGATATGCTTATCACAATGCCTTACTGGTCTGTGCTGAAGCAGGGCATTCTGGCAGCCAAGTGGCTTGACCTTTATTAGTGAGCCTGGTTACCCCCTCTCGGAACCACAGATTAGAAATCGCCAGCTCATATACAGTGCATAAAATATATTTATATATATACCCTTATACACCATTTTAATAAAAAATATCACAAAATTCTTCTAAGTCCCTCGGGAAGAGTGAAAGACGCGCACGTACATTTTCAGCGCTCCTAGACCTTCCTATAAGAAGTTAGCCAAAATGTATCTTCGAAAAACGCTTAGGTTAAGTTTCAGAGTTGCTTACTGTATAATGTACCAAAGCTGGACTTAGACATAATTTCACTCTCACAACATTATGGCTGGTTGGAGACAGTCCGAACCACAATTACCGGGTCCATGGTTCTGGGCGTATACTGGGGGGACGGGGACGACTCCCATTAACCCCTGACTATACCGGGGATACGCTTATCACAATGCCTTTCTGGTCTGTGCTGAAGCAGGGCATTCTGGCAGCCAATTGGCTTGACTTTTATTAGTGAGCCTGGTTACCCCCTCTCGGAACCACAGACTTAGAAATCGCCAGCTCATATACAGTGCATAAAATATATTTATATATATACCCTTATACACCATTTTAATAAAAAATATCACAAAATTCTTCTAAGTCCCTCGGGAACGTACATTTTCAGAGCTCCTAGACCTTCCTATAAGAAGTTAGCCAAAAAGTATCTTCGAAAAACGCTTAGGTTAAGTTTCAGAGTTGCTTCTAATGTACCAAAGCTGGACTTAGACATAATTTCACTCTCACAACATTATGGCTGGTTGGAGACAGTCCGAACCACAAGTACTGGGTCCATGGTTCTGGGCGTATAATGGGGGGAAGGGGACGACTCCCATTAACCCCTGACTATACCGGCGATATGCTTATCACAATGCCTTACTGGTCTGTGCTGAAGCAGGGCATTCTGGCAGCCAAGTGGCTTGACCTTTATTAGTGAGCCTGGTTACCCCCTCTCGGAACCACAGATTAGATATCGCCAGCTCATATACAGTGCATAAAATATATTTATATATATACCCTTATACACCATTTTAATAAAAAATATCACAAAATTCTTCTAAGTCCCTCGGGAAGAGTGAAAGACGCGCACGTTCATTTTCAGAGCTCCTAGACCTTCCTATAAGAAGTTAGCCAAAAAATAGCTTCGAAAAACGCTTAGGTTAAGTTTCAGAGTTGCATCTAATGTACCGAAGCTGGACTTAGACATAATTTCACTCTCACAACATTATGGCTGGTTGGAGACAGTCCGAACCACAAGTACTGGGTCCATGGTTCTGGGCGTATACTGGGGGGACGGGGACGACTCCCATTAACCCCTGACTATACCGGGGATACGCGTATCACACTGCCTTACTGGTCTGTGCTGAAGCAGGGCATTCTGGCAGCGAAGTGGCTTGACCTTTATTAGTGAGCCTGGTTACCCCCTCTCGGAACCACAGACTTAGAAATCGCCAGCTCATATACAGTGCATAAAATATATTTATATATATACCCTTATACACCATTTTAATAAAAAATATCACAAAATTCTTCTAAGTCCCTCGGGAAGAGTGAAAGACGCGCACGTTCATTTTCAGAACTCCTAGACCTTCCTATAAGAAGTTAGCCAAAAAGTAGCTTCGAAAAACGCTTAGGTTAAGTTTCAGAGTTGCTTCTAATGTACCAAAGCTGGACTTAGACATAATTTCACTCTCACAACATTATGGCTGGTTGGAGACAGTCCGAACCACAAGTACTGGGTCCATGGTTCTGGGCGTATACTGGGGGGACGGGGACGACTCCCATTAACCCCTGACTATACCGGGGATACGCTTATCACAATGCCTTTCTGGTCTGTGCTGAAGCAGGGCATTCTGGCAACCAATTGGCTTGACTTTTATTAGTGAGCCTGGTTACCCCCTCTCGGAACCACAGACTTAGAAATCGCCAGCTCATATACAGTGCATAAAATATATTTATATATATACCCTTATACACCATTTTAATAAAAAATATCACAAAATTCTTCTAAGTCCCTCGGGAAGAGTGAAAGACGCGCACGTTCATTTTCAGATCTCCTAGACCTTCCTATAAGAAGTTAGCAAAAAGTAGCTTCGAAAAACGCTTAGGTTAAGTTTCAGAGTTGCATCTAATGTAAAGAAGCTGGACTTAGACATAATTTCACTCTCACAACATTATGGCTGGTTGGAGACAGTCCGAACCACAAATACCGGGTCCATGGTTCTGGCCATATACTGGGGGGACGGGGACAACTCCCATTAACCCCTGATTATACCGGGGATACGCGTATCACACTGCCTTACTGGTCTGTGCTGAAGCAGGGCATTCTGGCAGCCAAGTGGCTTGACCTTTATTAGTGAGCCTGGTTACCCCCTCTCGGAACCACAGACTTAGAAATCGCCAGCTCATATACAGTGCATAAAATATATTTATATATATACCCTTATACACCATTTTAATAAAAAATATCACAAAATTCTTCTAAGTCCCTCGGGAAGAGTGAAAGACGCGCACGTTAATTTTCAGAGCTCCTAGACCTTCCTATAAGAAGTTAGCCAAAAAATAGCTTCGAAAAACGCTTAGGTTAAGTTTCAGAGTTGCATCTAATGTAGCGAAGCTGGACTTAGACATAATTTCACTCTCACAACATTATGGCTGGTTGGAGACAGTCCGAACCACAAGTACTGGGTCCATGGTTCTGGGCGTATACTGGGGGGACGGGGACGACTCCCATTAACCCCTGACTATACCGGGGATACGCGTATCACACTGCCTTACTGGTCTGTGCTGAAACAGGGCATTCTGGCAGCCAAGTGGCTTGACCTTTATTAGTGAGCCTGGTTACCCCCTCTCGGAACCACAGACTTAGAAATCGCCAGCTCATATACAGTGCATAAAATATATTTATATATATACCCTTATACACCATTTTAATAAAAAATATCACAAAATTCTTCTAAGTCCCTCGGGAAGAGTGAAAGACGCGCACGTTCATTTTCAGAACTCCTAGACCTTCCTATAAGAAGTTAGCCAAAAAGTAGCTTCGAAAAACGCTTAGGTTAAGTTTCAGAGTTGCTTCTAATGTACCAAAGCTGGACTTAGACATAATTTCACTCTCACAACATTATGGCTGGTTGGAGACAGTCCGAACCACAAGTACTGGGTCCATGGTTCTGGGCGTATACTGGGGGGACGGGGACGACTCCCATTAACCCCTGACTATACCGGGGATACGCTTATCACAATGCCTTTCTGGTCTGTGCTGAAGCAGGGCATTCTGGCAACCAATTGGCTTGACTTTTATTAGTGAGCCTGGTTACCCCCTCTCGGAACGACAGATTTAGAAATCGCCAGCTCATATACAGTGCATAAAATATATTTATATATATACCCTTATACACCATTTTAATAAAAAATATCACAAAATTCTTCTAAGTCCCTCGGGAAGAGTGAAAGACGCGCACGTTCATTTTCAGAGCTCCTAGACCTTCCTATAAGAAGTTAGCCAAAAAGTAGCTTCGAAAAACGCTTAGGTTAAGTTTCAGAGTTGCATCTAATGTAAAGAAGCTGGACTTAGACATAATTTCACTCTCACAACATTATGGCTGGTTGGAGACAGTCCGAACCACAAGTACCGGGTCCATGGTTCTGGGCGTATACTGGGGGGACGGGGACGACTCCCATTAACCCCTGACTATACCGGGGATACGCTTATCACAATGCCTTTCTGGTCTGTGCTGAAGCAGGGCATTCTGGCAGCCAATTGGCTTGACTTTTATTAGTGAGCCTGGTTACCCCCTCTCGGAACCACAGACTTAGAAATCGCCAGCTCATATACAGTGCATAAAATAAATTTATATATATATACCCTTATACACCATTTTAATAAAAAATATCACAAAATTCTTCTAAGTCCCTCGGGAAGAGTGAAAGACGCGCACGTTCATTTTCAGAGCTCCTAGACCTTCCTATAAGAAGTTAGCTAAAAAGTAGCTTCGAAAAACGCTTAGGTTAAGTTTCAGAGTTGCTTCTAATGTACCAAAGCTGGACTTAGACATAATTTCACTCTCACAACATTATGGCTGGTTGGAGACAGTCCGAACCACAAGTACTGGGTCCATGGTTCTGGGCGTATACTGGGGGGAAGGGGACGACTCCCATTAACCCCTGACTATACCGGCGATATGCTTATTACAATGCCTTACTGGTCTGTGCTGAAGCAGGGCATTCTGGCAGCCAAGTGGCTTGACCTTTATTAGTGAGCCTGGTTACCCCCTCTCGGAACCACAGATTAGAAATCGCCAGCTCATATACAGTGCATAAAATATATTTATATATATACCCTTATACACCATTTTAATAAAAAATATCACAAAATTCTTCTAAGTCCCTCGGGAAGAGTGAAAGAAGCCACGTACATTTTCAGCGCTCCTAGACCTTCCTATAAGAAGTTAGCCAAAATGTATCTTCGAAAAACTCTTAGGTTAAGTTTCAGAGTTGCTTATAATGTACCAAAGCTGGACTTAGACATAATTTCACTCTCACAACATTATGGCTGGTTGGAGACAGTCCGAACCACAATTACCGGGTCCATGGTTCTGGGCGTATACTGGGGGGACGGGGACGACTCCCATTAACCTCTGACTATACCGGGGATACGCTTATCACAATGCCTTTCTGGTCTGTGCTGAAGCAGGGCATTCTGGCAGCCAATTGGCTTGACTTTTATTAGTGAGCCTGGTTACCCCCTCTCGGAACCACAGACTTAGAAATCGCCAGCTCATATACAGTGCATAAAATATATTTATATATATACCCTTATACACCATTTTAATAAAAAATATCACAAAATTCTTCTAAGTCCCTCGGGAAGAGTGAAAGACGCGCACGTACATTTTCAGAGCTCCTAGACCTTCCTATAAGAAGTTAGCCAAAAAGTATCTTCGAAAAACGCTTAGGTTAAGTTTCAGAGTTGCTTCTAATGTACCAAAGCTGGACTTAGACATAATTTCACTCTCACAACATTATGGCTGGTTGGAGACAGTCCGAACCACAATTACCGGGTCCATGGTTCTGGGCGTATACTGGGGGGACGGGGACGACTCCCATTAACCCCTGACTATACCGGGGATACGCTTATCACAATGCCTTTCTGGTCTGTGCTGAAGCAGGGCATTCTGGCAGCCAATTGGCTTGATTTTTATTATTGAGCCTGGTTACCCCCTCTCGGAACCACAGACTTAGAAATCGCCAGCTCATATACAGTGCATAAAATATATTTATATATATATACCCTTATACACCATTTTAATAAAAAATATCACAAAATTCTTCTAAGTCCCTCGGGAAGAGTGAAAGAAGCGCATGTTCATTTTCAGAGCTCCTAGACCTTCCTATAAGAAGTTAGCCAAAAAGTAGCTTCGAAAAACGCTTAGGTTAAGTTTCAGAGTTGCATCTAATGTACCGAAGTTGGACTTAGACATAATTTCACTCTCACAACATTATGGCTGGTTGGAGACATTCCGAACCACAAATACCGGGTCCATGGTTCTGGCCATATACTGGGGGGACGGGGACGACTCCCATTAACCCCTGACTATACCGGCGATATGCTTATCACAATGCCTTACTGGTCTGTGCTGAAGCAGGGCATTCTGGCAGCCAAGTGGCTTGACCTTTATTAGTGAGCCTGGTTACCCCCTCTCGGAACCACAGATTAGAAATCGCCAGCTCATATACAGTGCATAAAATATATTTATATATATACCCTTATACACCATTTTAATAAAAAATATCACAAAATTCTTCTAAGTCCCTGGGGAAGAGTGAAAGACGCGCACGTTAATTTTCAGAGCTCCTAGACCTTCCTATAAGAAGTTAGCCAAAAAGTAGCTTCGAAAAACGCTTAGGTTAAGTTTCAGAGTTGCTTCTAATGTACCAAAGCTGGACTTAGACATAATTTCACTCTCACAACATTATGGCTGGTTGGAGACAGTCCGAACCACAAGTACTGGGTCCATGGTTCTGGGCGTATACTGGGGGGAAGGGGACGACTCCCATTAACCCCTGACTATACCGGCGATATGCTTATTACAATGCCTTACTGGTCTGTGCTGAAGCAGGGCATTCTGGCAGCCAAGTGGCTTGACCTTTATTAGTGAGCCTGGTTACCCCCTCTCGGAACCACAGATTAGAAATCGCCAGCTCATATACAGTGCATAAAATATATTTATATATATACCCTTATACACCATTTTAATAAAAAATATCACAAAATTCTTCTAAGTCCCTCGGGAAGAGTGAAAGACGCGCACGTACATTTTCAGCGCTCCTAGACCTTCCTATAAGAAGTTAGCCAAAATGTATCTTCGAAAAACGCTTAGGTTAAGTTTCAGAGTTGCTTATAATGTACCAAAGCTGGACTTAGACATAATTTCACTCTCACAACATTATGGCTGGTTGGAGACAGTCCGAACCACAATTACCGGGTCCATGGTTCTGGGCGTATACTGGGGGGACGGGGACGACTCCCATTAACCCCTGACTATACCGGGGATACGCTTATCACAATGCCTTTCTGGTCTGTGCTGAAGCAGGGCATTCTGGCAGCCAATTGGCTTGACTTTTATTAGTGAGCCTGGTTACCCCCTCTCGGAACCACAGACTTAGAAATCGCCAGCTCATATACAGTGCATAAAATATATTTATATATATACCCTTATACACCATTTTAATAAAAAATATCACAAAATTCTTCTAAGTCCCTCGGGAAGAGTGAAAGACGCGCACGTACATTTTCAGAGCTCCTAGACCTTCCTATAAGAAGTTAGCCAAAAAGTATCTTCGAAAAACGCTTAGGTTAAGTTTCAGAGTTGCTTCTAATGTACCAAAGCTGGACTTAGACATAATTTCACTCTCACAACATTATGGCTGGTTGGAGACAGTCCGAACCACAATTACCGGGTCCATGGTTCTGGGCGTATACTGGGGGGACGGGGACGACTCCCATTAACCCCTGACTATACCGGGGATACGCTTATCACAATGCCTTTCTGGTCTGTGCTGAAGCAGGGCATTCTGGCAGCCAATTGGCTTGATTTTTATTATTGAGCCTGGTTACCCCCTCTCGGAACCACAGACTTAGAAATCGCCAGCTCATATACAGTGCATAAAATATATTTATATATATATACCCTTATACACCATTTTAATAAAAAATATCACAAAATTCTTCTAAGTCCCTCGGGAAGAGTGAAAGAAGCGCACGTTCATTTTCAGAGCTCCTAGACCTTCCTATAAGAAGTTAGCCAAAAAGTAGCTTCGAAAAACGCTTAGGTTAAGTTTCAGAGTTGCATCTAATGTACCGAAGCTGGACTTAGACATAATTTCACTCTCACAACATTATGGCTGGTTGGAGACATTCCGAACCACAAATACCGGGTCCATGGTTCTGGCCATATACTGGGGGGACGGGGACGACTCCCATTAACCCCTGACTATACCGGCGATATGCTTATCACAATGCCTTACTGGTCTGTGCTGAAGCAGGGCATTCTGGCAGCCAAGTGGCTTGACCTTTATTAGTGAGCCTGGTTACCCCCTCTCGGAACCACAGATTAGAAATCGCCAGCTCATATACAGTGCATAAAATATATTTATATATATACCCTTATACACCATTTTAATAAAAAATATCACAAAATTCTTCTAAGTCCCTCGGGAAGAGTGAAAGACGCGCACGTACATTTTCAGCGCTCCTAAACCTTCCTATAAGAAGTTAGCCAAAATGTATCTTCGAAAAACGCTTAGGTTAAGTTTCAGAGTTGCTTATAATGTACCAAAGCTGGACTTAGACATAATTTCACTCTCACAACATTATGGCTGGTTGGAGACAGTCCGAACCACAATTACCGGGTCCATGGTTCTGGGCGTATACTGGGGGGACGGGGACGACTCCCATTAACCCCTGACTATACCGGGGATACGCTTATCACAATGCCTTTCTGGTCTGTGCTGAAGCAGGGCATTCTGGCAGCCAATTGGCTTGACTTTTATTAGTGAGCCTGGTTACCCCCTCTCGGAACCACAGACTTAGAAATCGCCAGCTCATATACAGTGCATAAAATATATTTATATATATACCCTTATACACCATTTTAATAAAAAATATCACAAAATTCTTCTAAGTCCCTCGGGAACGTACATTTTCAGAGCTCCTAGACCTTCCTATAAGAAGTTAGCCAAAAAGTATCTTCGAAAAACGCTTAGGTTAAGTTTCAGAGTTGCTTCTAATGTACCAAAGCTGGACTTAGACATAATTTCACTCTCACAACATTATGGCTGGTTGGAGACAGTCCGAACCACAAGTACTGGGTCCATGGTTCTGGGCGTATAATGGGGGGAAGGGGACGACTCCCATTAACCCCTGACTATACCGGCGATATGCTTATCACAATGCCTTACTGGTCTGTGCTGAAGCAGGGCATTCTGGCAGCCAAGTGGCTTGACCTTTATTAGTGAGCCTGGTTACCCCCTCTCGGAACCACAGATTAGAAATCGCCAGCTCATATACAGTGCATAAAATATATTTATATATATACCCTTATACACCATTTTAATAAAAAATATCACAAAATTCTTCTAAGTCCCTCGGGAAGAGTGAAAGACGCGCACGTACATTTTCAGCGCTCCTAGACCTTCCTATAAGAAGTTAGCCAAAATGTATCTTCGAAAAACGCTTAGGTTAAGTTTCAGAGTTGCTTATAATGTACCAAAGCTGGACTTAGACATAATTTCACTCTCACAACATTATGGCTGGTTGGAGACAGTCCGAACCACAATTACCGGGTCCATGGTTCTGGGCGTATACTGGGGGGACGGGGACGACTCCCATTAACCCCTGACTATACCGGGGATACGCTTATCACAATGCCTTACTGGTCTGTGCTGAAGCAGGGCATTCTGGCATCAAAGTAGCTTGACCTTTATTAGTGAGCCTGGTTACCCCCTCTCGGAACCACAGACTTAGAAATCGCCAGCTCATATACAGTGCATAAAATATATTTATATATATACCCTTATACACCATTTAAATTAAAAATATCACAAAATTCTTCTAAGTCCCTCGGGAAGAGTGAAAGACGCGCACGTTCATTTTCAGAGCTCCTAGACCTTCCTATAAGAAGTTAGCCAAAAAGTAGCTTCGAAAAACGCTTAGGTTAAGTTTCAGAGGTACTTCTAATGTACCAAAGCTGGACTTAGACATAATTTCACTCTCACAACATTATGGCTGGTTGGAGACAGTCCGAACCACAAGTACCGGGTCCATGGTTCTGGGCGTATAATGGGGGGACGGGGACGACTCCCATTAACCCCTGACTATACCGGGGATACGCTTATCACAATGCCTTACTGGTCTGTGCTGAAGCAGGGCATTCTGGCATCCAAGTGGCTTGACCTTTATTAGTGAGCCTGGTTACCCCCTCTCGGAACCACAGACTTAGAAATCGCCAGCTCATATACATGCATAAAATAGATTTATATATATACCCTTATACATCATTTTAATAAAAAATATCACAAAATTCTTCTAAGTCCCTCGGGAAGAGTGAAAGACGCGCACGTTCATTTTCAGAGCTCCTAGACCTTCCTATAAGAAGTTAGCCAAAAAGTAGCTTCGAAAAACGCTTAGGTTAAGTTTCAGAGTTGCTTCTAATGTACCAAAGCTGGACTTAGACATAATTTCACTCTCACAACATTATGGCTGGTTGGAGACAGTCCGAACCACAAATACCGGGTCCATGGTTCTGGCCATATACTGGGGGGACGGGGACGACTCCCATTAACCTCTGACTATACCGGGGATACGCTTATCACAATGCCTTTCTGGTCTGTGCTGAAGCAGGGCATTCTGGCAGCCAATTGGCTTGAATTTTATTAGTGAGCCTGGTTACCCCCTCTCGGAACCACAGACTTAGAAATCGCCAGCTCATATACATGCATAAAATAGATTTATTTTTATACCCTTATACACCATTTTAATAAAAAATATCACAAAATTCTTCTAAGTCCCTCGGGAAGAGTGAAAGACGCGCACGTTCATTTTCAGAGCTCCTAGACCTTCCTATAAGAAGTTAGCCAAAAAGTAGCTTCGAAAAACGCTTAGGTTAAGTTTCAGAGTTGCATCTAATGTACCGAAGCTGGACTTAGACATAATTTCACTCTCACAACATTATGGCTGGTTGGAGACAGTCCGAACCACAAATACCGGGTCCATGGTTCTGGCCATATACTGGGGGGACGGGAACGACTCCCATTAACCCCTGACTATACCGGGGATACGCTTATCACAATGCCTTTCTGGTCTGTGCTGAAGCAGGGCATTCTGGCAGCCAATTGGCTTGACTTTTATTAGTGAGCCTGGTTACCCCCTCTCGGAACCACAGACTTAGAAATCGCCAGCTCATATACAGTGCATAAAATATATTTATATATATACCCTTATACACCATTTTAATAAAAAATATCACAAAATTCTTCTAAGTCCCTCGGGAACGTACATTTTCAGAGCTCCTAGACCTTCCTATAAGAAGTTAGCCAAAAAGTATCTTCGAAAAACGCTTAGGTTAAGTTTCAGAGTTGCTTCTAATGTACCAAAGCTGGACTTAGACATAATTTCACTCTCACAACATTATGGCTGGTTGGAGACAGTCCGAACCACAAGTACTGGGTCCATGGTTCTGGGCGTATAATGGGGGGAAGGGGACGACTCCCATTAACCCCTGACTATACCGGCGATATGCTTATCACAATGCCTTACTGGTCTGTGCTGAAGCAGGGCATTCTGGCAGCCAAGTGGCTTGACCTTTATTAGTGAGCCTGGTTACCCCCTCTCGGAACCACAGATTAGAAATCGCCAGCTCATATACAGTGCATAAAATATATTTATATATATACCCTTATACACCATTTTAATAAAAAATATCACAAAATTCTTCTAAGTCCCTCGGGAAGAGTGAAAGACGCGCACGTACATTTTCAGCGCTCCTAGACCTTCCTATAAGAAGTTAGCCAAAATGTATCTTCGAAAAACGCTTAGGTTAAGTTTCAGAGTTGCTTATAATGTACCAAAGCTGGACTTAGACATAATTTCACTCTCACAACATTATGGCTGGTTGGAGACAGTCCGAACCACAATTACCGGGTCCATGGTTCTGGGCGTATACTGGGGGGACGGGGACGACTCCCATTAACCCCTGACTATACCGGGGATACGCTTATCACAATGCCTTACTGGTCTGTGCTGAAGCAGGGCATTCTGGCATCAAAGTAGCTTGACCTTTATTAGTGAGCCTGGTTACCCCCTCTCGGAACCACAGACTTAGAAATCGCCAGCTCATATACAGTGCATAAAATATATTTATATATATACCCTTATACACCATTTAAATTAAAAATATCACAAAATTCTTCTAAGTCCCTCGGGAAGAGTGAAAGACGCGCACGTTCATTTTCAGAGCTCCTAGACCTTCCTATAAGAAGTTAGCCAAAAAGTAGCTTCGAAAAACGCTTAGGTTAAGTTTCAGAGGTACTTCTAATGTACCAAAGCTGGACTTAGACATAATTTCACTCTCACAACATTATGGCTGGTTGGAGACAGTCCGAACCACAAGTACCGGGTCCATGGTTCTGGGCGTATAATGGGGGGACGGGGACGACTCCCATTAACCCCTGACTATACCGGGGATACGCTTATCACAATGCCTTACTGGTCTGTGCTGAAGCAGGGCATTCTGGCATCCAAGTGGCTTGACCTTTATTAGTGAGCCTGGTTACCCCCTCTCGGAACCACAGACTTAGAAATCGCCAGCTCATATACATGCATAAAATAGATTTATATATATACCCTTATACATCATTTTAATAAAAAATATCACAAAATTCTTCTAAGTCCCTCGGGAAGAGTGAAAGACGCGCACGTTCATTTTCAGAGCTCCTAGACCTTCCTATAAGAAGTTAGCCAAAAAGTAGCTTCGAAAAACGCTTAGGTTAAGTTTCAGAGTTGCTTCTAATGTACCAAAGCTGGACTTAGACATAATTTCACTCTCACAACATTATGGCTGGTTGGAGACAGTCCGAACCACAAATACCGGGTCCATGGTTCTGGCCATATACTGGGGGGACGGGGACGACTCCCATTAACCTCTGACTATACCGGGGATACGCTTATCACAATGCCTTTCTGGTCTGTGCTGAAGCAGGGCATTCTGGCAGCCAATTGGCTTGAATTTTATTAGTGAGCCTGGTTACCCCCTCTCGGAACCACAGACTTAGAAATCGCCAGCTCATATACATGCATAAAATAGATTTATTTTTATACCCTTATACACCATTTTAATAAAAAATATCACAAAATTCTTCTAAGTCCCTCGGGAAGAGTGAAAGACGCGCACGTTCATTTTCAGAGCTCCTAGACCTTCCTATAAGAAGTTAGCCAAAAAGTAGCTTCGAAAAACGCTTAGGTTAAGTTTCAGAGTTGCATCTAATGTACCGAAGCTGGACTTAGACATAATTTCACTCTCACAACATTATGGCTGGTTGGAGACAGTCCGAACCACAAATACCGGGTCCATGGTTCTGGCCATATACTGGGGGGACGGGAACGACTCCCATTAACCCCTGACTATACCGGGGATACGCTTATCACAATGCCTTTCTGGTCTGTGCTGAAGCAGGGCATTCTGGCAGCCAATTGGCTTGACTTTTATTAGTGAGCCTGGTTACCCCCTCTCGTAACCACAGACTTAGAAATCGCCAGCTCATATACAGTGCATAAAATATATTTATATATATACCCTTATACAACATTTTAATAAAAAATATCACAAAATTCTTCTAAGTCCCTCGGGAAGAGTGAAAGACGCGCACGTTCATTTTCAGAGCTCCTAGACCTTCCTATAAGAAGTTAGCCAAAAAGTAGCTTCGAAAAACGCTTAGGTTAAGTTTCAGAGTTGCTTCTAATGTACCAAAGCTGGACTTAGACATAATTTCACTCTCACAACATTATGGCTGGTTGGAGACAGTCCGAACCACAAATACCGGGTCCATGGTTCTGGCCATATACTGGGGGGACGGGGACGACTCCCATTAACCTCTGACTATACCGGGGATACGCTTATCACAATGCCTTTCTGGTCTGTGCTGAAGCAGGGCATTCTGGCAGCCAATTGGCTTGACTTTTATTAGTGAGCCTGGTTACCCCCTCTCGGAACCACAGACTTAGAAATCGCCAGCTCATATACATGCATAACATATATTTATATATATACCCTTATACACCATTTTAATAAAAAATATCACAAAATTCTTCTAAGTCCCTCGGGAAGAGTGAAAGACGCGCACGTTCATTTTCAGAGCTCCTAGACATTCCTATAAGAAGTTAGCCAAAAAGTACCTTCGAAAAACGCTTAGGTTAAGTTTCAGAGTTGCTTCTAATGTACCGAAGCTGGACTTAGACATAATTTCACTCTCACAACATTATGGCTGGTTGGAGACAGTCCGAACCACAAATACCGGGTCCATGGTTCTGGCCATATACTGGGGGGACGGGGACGACTCCCATTAACCTCTGACTATACCGGGGATACGCTTATCACAATGCCTTTCTGGTCTGTGCTGAAGCAGGGCATTCTGGCAGCTAATTGGCTTGACTTTTATTAGTGAGCCTGGTTACCCCCTCTCGGAACCACAGACTTAGAAATCGCCAGCTCATATACATGCATAAAATATATTTATATATATACCCTTATACACCATTTTAATAAAAAATATCACAAAATTCTTCTAAGTCCCTCGGGAAGAGTGAAAGACGCGCACGTTCATTTTCAGAGATCCTAGACCTTCCTATAAGAAGTTAGCCAAAAAGTAGCTTCGAAAAACGCTTAGGTTAAGTTCCAGAGTTGCATCTAATGTACCGAAGCTGGACTTAGACATAATTTCACTCTCACAACATTATGGCTGGTTGGAGACAGTCCGAACCACAAATACCGGGTCCATGGTTCTGGCCATATACTGGGGGGACGGGAACGACTCCCATTAACCTCTGACTATACCGGGGATACGCTTATCACAATGCCTTACTGGTCTGTGCTGAAGCAGGGCATTCTGGCATCAAAGTAGCTTGAGTTTTATTAGTGAGCCTGGTTACCCCCTCTCGGAACCACAGACTTAGAAATCGCAAGCTCATATACAGTGCATAAAATATATTTATATATATACCCTTATACACCATTTAAATTAAAAATATCACAAAATTCTTCTAAGTCCCTCGGGAAGAGTGAAAGACGCGCACGTTCATTTTCAGAGCTCCTAGACCTTCCTATAAGAAGTTAGCCAAAAAGTAGCTTCGAAAAACGCTTAGGTTAAGTTTCAGAGGTACTTCTAATGTACCAAAGCTGGACTTAGACATAATTTCACTCTCACAACATTATGGCTGGTTGGAGACAGTCCGAACCACAAGTACCGGGTCCATGGTTCTGGGCGTATAATGGGGGGACGGGGACGACTCCCATTAACCCCTGACTATACCGGGGATACGCTTATCACAATGCCTTACTGGTCTGTGCTGAAGCAGGGCATTCTGGCATCCAAGTGGCTTGACCTTTATTAGTGAGCCTGGTTACCCCCTCTCGGAACCACAGACTTAGAAATCGCCAGCTCATATACATGCATAAAATAGATTTATATATATACCCTTATACATCATTTTAATAAAAAATATCACAAAATTCTTCTAAGTCCCTCGGGAAGAGTGAAAGACGCGCACGTTCATTTTCAGAGCTCCTAGACCTTCCTATAAGAAGTTAGCCAAAAAGTAGCTTCGAAAAACGCTTAGGTTAAGTTTCAGAGTTGCTTCTAATGTACCAAAGCTGGACTTAGACATAATTTCACTCTCACAACATTATGGCTGGTTGGAGACAGTCCGAACCACAAATACCGGGTCCATGGTTCTGGCCATATACTGGGGGGACGGGGACGACTCCCATTAACCTCTGACTATACCGGGGATACGCTTATCACAATGCCTTTCTGGTCTGTGCTGAAGCAGGGCATTCTGGCAGCCAATTGGCTTGAATTTTATTAGTGAGCCTGGTTACCCCCTCTCGGAACCACAGACTTAGAAATCGCCAGCTCATATACATGCATAAAATAGATTTATATATATACCCTTATACACCATTTTAATAAAAAATATCACAAAATTCTTCTAAGTCCCTCGGGAAGAGTGAAAGACGCGCACGTTCATTTTCAGAGCTCCTAGACCTTCCTATAAGAAGTTAGCCAAAAAGTAGCTTCGAAAAACGCTTAGGTTAAGTTTCAGAGTTGCATCTAATGTACCGAAGCTGGACTTAGACATAATTTCACTCTCACAACATTATGGCTGGTTGGAGACAGTCCGAACCACAAGTACCGGGTCCATGGTTCTGGGCGTATACTGGGGGGACGGGGACGACTCCCATTAACCTCTGACTATACCGGGGATACGCTTATCACAATGCCTTTCTGGTCTGTGCTGAAGCAGGGCATTCTGGCAGCCAATTGGCTTGACTTTTATTAGTGAGCCTGGTTACCCCCTCTAGGAACCACAGACTTAGAAATCGCCAGCTCATATACATGCATAACATATATTTATATATATACCCTTATACACCATTTTAATAAAAAATATCACAAAATTCTTCTAAGTCCCTCGGGAAGAGTGAAAGACGCGCACGTTCATTTTCAGAGCTCCTAGACATTCCTATAAGAAGTTAGCCAAAAAGTACCTTCGAAAAACGCTTAGGTTAAGTTTCAGAGTTGCTTCTAATGTACCGAAGCTGGACTTAGACATAATTTCACTCTCACAACATTATGGCTGGTTGGAGACAGTCCGAACCACAAATACCGGGTCCATGGTTCTGGCCATATACTGGGGGGACGGGGACGACTCCCATTAACCTCTGACTATACCGGGGATACGCTTATCACAATGCCTTTCTGGTCTGTGCTGAAGCAGGGCATTCTGGCAGCCAATTGGCTTGACTTTTATTAGTGAGCCTGGTTACCCCCTCTCGGAACCACAGACTTAGAAATCGCCAGCTCATATACATGCATAAAATATATTTATATATATACCCTTATACACCAATTTAATAAAAAATATCACAAAATTCTTCTAAGTCCCTCGGGAAGAGTGAAAGACGCGCACGTTCATTTTCAGAGCTCCTAGAACTTCCTATAAGAAGTTAGCCAAAAAGTAGCTTCGAAAAACGCTTAGGTTAAGTTTCAGAGTTGCTTCTAATGTACCAAAGCTGGACTTAGACATAATTTAACTCTCACAACATTATGGCTGGTTGGAGACAGTCCGAACCACAAATACCGGGTCCATGGTTCTGGCCATATACTGGGGGGACGGGGACGACTCCCATTAACCTCTGACTATACCGGGGATACGCTTATCACAATGCCTTTCTGGTCTGTGCTGAAGCAGGGCATTCTGGCAGCTAATTGGCTTGACTTTTATTAGTGAGCCTGGTTACCCCCTCTCGGAACCACAGACTTAGAAATCGCCAGCTCATATACATGCATAAAATATATTTATATATATACCCTTATACACCATTTTAATAAAAAATATCACAAAATTCTTCTAAGTCCCTCGGGAACGTACATTTTCAGAGCTCCTAGACCTTCCTATAAGAAGTTAGCCAAAAAGTATCTTCGAAAAACGCTTAGGTTAAGTTTCAGAGTTGCTTCTAATGTACCAAAGCTGGACTTAGACATAATTTCACTCTCACAACATTATGGCTGGTTGGAGACAGTCCGAACCACAATTACCGGGTCCATGGTTCTGGGCGTATACTGGGGGGACGGGGACGACTCCCATTAACCCCTGACTATACCGGGGATACGCTTATCACAATGCCTTTCTGGTCTGTGCTGAAGCAGGGCATTCTGGCAGCCAATTGGCTTGATTTTTATTATTGAGCCTGGTTACCCCCTCTCGGAACCACAGACTTAGAAATCGCCAGCTCATATACAGTGCATAAAATATATTTATATATATATACCCTTATACACCATTTTAATAAAAAATATCACAAAATTCTTCTAAGTCCCTCGGGAAGAGTGAAAGAAGCGCACGTTCATTTTCAGAGCTCCTAGACCTTCCTATAAGAAGTTAGCCAAAAAGTAGCTTCGAAAAACGCTTAGGTTAAGTTTCAGAGTTGCATCTAATGTACCGAAGCTGGACTTAGACATAATTTCACTCTCACAACATTATGGCTGGTTGGAGACATTCCGAACCACAAATACCGGGTCCATGGTTCTGGCCATATACTGGGGGGACGGGGACGACTCCCATTAACCCCTGACTATACCGGCGATATGCTTATCACAATGCCTTACTGGTCTGTGCTGAAGCAGGGCATTCTGGCAGCCAAGTGGCTTGACCTTTATTAGTGAGCCTGGTTACCCCCTCTCGGAACCACAGATTAGAAATCGCCAGCTCATATACAGTGCATAAAATATATTTATATATATACCCTTATACACCATTTTAATAAAAAATATCACAAAATTCTTCTAAGTCCCTCGGGAAGAGTGAAAGACGCGCACGTACATTTTCAGCGCTCCTAGACCTTCCTATAAGAAGTTAGCCAAAATGTATCTTCGAAAAACGCTTAGGTTAAGTTTCAGAGTTGCTTATAATGTACCAAAGCTGGACTTAGACATAATTTCACTCTCACAACATTATGGCTGGTTGGAGACAGTCCGAACCACAATTACCGGGTCCATGGTTCTGGGCGTATACTGGGGGGACGGGGACGACTCCCATTAACCCCTGACTATACCGGGGAAACGCTTATCACAATGCCTTTCTGGTCTGTGCTGAAGCAGGGCATTCTGGCAGCCAATTGGCTTGACTTTTATTAGTGAGCCTGGTTACCCCCTCTCGGAACCACAGACTTAGAAATCGCCAGCTCATATACAGTGCATAAAATATATTTATATATATACCCTTATACACCATTTTAATAAAAAATATCACAAAATTCTTCTAAGTCCCTCGGGAACGTACATTTTCAGAGCTCCTAGACCTTCCTATAAGAAGTTAGCCAAAAAGTATCTTCGAAAAACGCTTAGGTTAAGTTTCAGAGTTGCTTCTAATGTACCAAAGCTGGACTTAGACATAATTTCACTCTCACAACATTATGGCTGGTTGGAGACAGTCCGAACCACAAGTACTGGGTCCATGGTTCTGGGCGTATAATGGGGGGAAGGGGACGACTCCCATTAACCCCTGACTATACCGGCGATATGCTTATCACAATGCCTTACTGGTCTGTGCTGAAGCAGGGCATTCTGGCAGCCAAGTGGCTTGACCTTTATTAGTGAGCCTGGTTACCCCCTCTCGGAACCACAGATTAGAAATCGCCAGCTCATATACAGTGCATAAAATATATTTATATATATACCCTTATACACCATTTTAATAAAAAATATCACAAAATTCTTCTAAGTCCCTCGGGAAGAGTGAAAGACGCGCACGTACATTTTCAGCGCTCCTAGACCTTCCTATAAGAAGTTAGCCAAAATGTATCTTCGAAAAACGCTTAGGTTAAGTTTCAGAGTTGCTTATAATGTACCAAAGCTGGACTTAGACATAATTTCACTCTCACAACATTATGGCTGGTTGGAGACAGTCCGAACCACAATTACCGGGTCCATGGTTCTGGGCGTATACTGGGGGGACGGGGACGACTCCCATTAACCCCTGACTATACCGGGGATACGCTTATCACAATGCCTTACTGGTCTGTGCTGAAGCAGGGCATTCTGGCATCAAAGTAGCTTGACCTTTATTAGTGAGCCTGGTTACCCCCTCTCGGAACCACAGACTTAGAAATCGCCAGCTCATATACAGTGCATAAAATATATTTATATATATACCCTTATACACCATTTAAATTAAAAATATCACAAAATTCTTCTAAGTCCCTCGGGAAGAGTGAAAGACGCGCACGTTCATTTTCAGAGCTCCTAGACCTTCCTATAAGAAGTTAGCCAAAAAGTAGCTTCGAAAAACGCTTAGGTTAAGTTTCAGAGGTACTTCTAATGTACCAAAGCTGGACTTAGACATAATTTCACTCTCACAACATTATGGCTGGTTGGAGACAGTCCGAACCACAAGTACCGGGTCCATGGTTCTGGGCGTATAATGGGGGGACGGGGACGACTCCCATTAACCCCTGACTATACCGGGGATACGCTTATCACAATGCCTTACTGGTCTGTGCTGAAGCAGGGCATTCTGGCATCCAAGTGGCTTGACCTTTATTAGTGAGCCTGGTTACCCCCTCTCGGAACCACAGACTTAGAAATCGCCAGCTCATATACATGCATAAAATAGATTTATATATATACCCTTATACATCATTTTAATAAAAAATATCACAAAATTCTTCTAAGTCCCTCGGGAAGAGTGAAAGACGCGCACGTTCATTTTCAGAGCTCCTAGACCTTCCTATAAGAAGTTAGCCAAAAAGTAGCTTCGAAAAACGCTTAGGTTAAGTTTCAGAGTTGCTTCTAATGTACCAAAGCTGGACTTAGACATAATTTCACTCTCACAACATTATGGCTGGTTGGAGACAGTCCGAACCACAAATACCGGGTCCATGGTTCTGGCCATATACTGGGGGGACGGGGACGACTCCCATTAACCTCTGACTATACCGGGGATACGCTTATCACAATGCCTTTCTGGTCTGTGCTGAAGCAGGGCATTCTGGCAGCCAATTGGCTTGAATTTTATTAGTGAGCCTGGTTACCCCCTCTCGGAACCACAGACTTAGAAATCGCCAGCTCATATACATGCATAAAATAGATTTATTTTTATACCCTTATACACCATTTTAATAAAAAATATCACAAAATTCTTCTAAGTCCCTCGGGAAGAGTGAAAGACGCGCACGTTCATTTTCAGAGCTCCTAGACCTTCCTATAAGAAGTTAGCCAAAAAGTAGCTTCGAAAAACGCTTAGGTTAAGTTTCAGAGTTGCATCTAATGTACCGAAGCTGGACTTAGACATAATTTCACTCTCACAACATTATGGCTGGTTGGAGACAGTCCGAACCACAAATACCGGGTCCATGGTTCTGGCCATATACTGGGGGGACGGGAACGACTCCCATTAACCCCTGACTATACCGGGGATACGCTTATCACAATGCCTTTCTGGTCTGTGCTGAAGCAGGGCATTCTGGCAGCCAATTGGCTTGACTTTTATTAGTGAGCCTGGTTACCCCCTCTCGTAACCACAGACTTAGAAATCGCCAGCTCATATACAGTGCATAAAATATATTTATATATATACCCTTATACAACATTTTAATAAAAAATATCACAAAATTCTTCTAAGTCCCTCGGGAAGAGTGAAAGACGCGCACGTTCATTTTCAGAGCTCCTAGACCTTCCTATAAGAAGTTAGCCAAAAAGTAGCTTCGAAAAACGCTTAGGTTAAGTTTCAGAGTTGCTTCTAATGTACCAAAGCTGGACTTAGACATAATTTCACTCTCACAACATTATGGCTGGTTGGAGACAGTCCGAACCACAAATACCGGGTCCATGGTTCTGGCCATATACTGGGGGGACGGGGACGACTCCCATTAACCTCTGACTATACCGGGGATACGCTTATCACAATGCCTTTCTGGTCTGTGCTGAAGCAGGGCATTCTGGCAGCCAATTGGCTTGACTTTTATTAGTGAGCCTGGTTACCCCCTCTCGGAACCACAGACTTAGAAATCGCCAGCTCATATACATGCATAACATATATTTATATATATACCCTTATACACCATTTTAATAAAAAATATCACAAAATTCTTCTAAGTCCCTCGGGAAGAGTGAAAGACGCGCACGTTCATTTTCAGAGCTCCTAGACATTCCTATAAGAAGTTAGCCAAAAAGTACCTTCGAAAAACGCTTAGGTTAAGTTTCAGAGTTGCTTCTAATGTACCGAAGCTGGACTTAGACATAATTTCACTCTCACAACATTATGGCTGGTTGGAGACAGTCCGAACCACAAATACCGGGTCCATGGTTCTGGCCATATACTGGGGGGACGGGGACGACTCCCATTAACCTCTGACTATACCGGGGATACGCTTATCACAATGCCTTTCTGGTCTGTGCTGAAGCAGGGCATTCTGGCAGCTAATTGGCTTGACTTTTATTAGTGAGCCTGGTTACCCCCTCTCGGAACCACAGACTTAGAAATCGCCAGCTCATATACATGCATAAAATATATTTATATATATACCCTTATACACCATTTTAATAAAAAATATCACAAAATTCTTCTAAGTCCCTCGGGAAGAGTGAAAGACGCGCACGTTCATTTTCAGAGATCCTAGACCTTCCTATAAGAAGTTAGCCAAAAAGTAGCTTCGAAAAACGCTTAGGTTAAGTTCCAGAGTTGCATCTAATGTACCGAAGCTGGACTTAGACATAATTTCACTCTCACAACATTATGGCTGGTTGGAGACAGTCCGAACCACAAATACCGGGTCCATGGTTCTGGCCATATACTGGGGGGACGGGAACGACTCCCATTAACCTCTGACTATACCGGGGATACGCTTATCACAATGCCTTACTGGTCTGTGCTGAAGCAGGGCATTCTGGCATCAAAGTAGCTTGACTTTTATTAGTGAGCCTGGTTACCCCCTCTCGGAACCACAGACTTAGAAATCGCAAGCTCATATACAGTGCATAAAATATATTTATATATATACCCTTATACACCATTTAAATTAAAAATATCACAAAATTCTTCTAAGTCCCTCGGGAAGAGTGAAAGACGCGCACGTTCATTTTCAGAGCTCCTAGACCTTCCTATAAGAAGTTAGCCAAAAAGTAGCTTCGAAAAACGCTTAGGTTAAGTTTCAGAGGTACTTCTAATGTACCAAAGCTGGACTTAGACATAATTTCACTCTCACAACATTATGGCTGGTTGGAGACAGTCCGAACCACAAGTACCGGGTCCATGGTTCTGGGCGTATAATGGGGGGACGGGGACGACTCCCATTAACCCCTGACTATACCGGGGATACGCTTATCACAATGCCTTACTGGTCTGTGCTGAAGCAGGGCATTCTGGCATCCAAGTGGCTTGACCTTTATTAGTGAGCCTGGTTACCCCCTCTCGGAACCACAGACTTAGAAATCGCCAGCTCATATACATGCATAAAATAGATTTATATATATACCCTTATACATCATTTTAATAAAAAATATCACAAAATTCTTCTAAGTCCCTCGGGAAGAGTGAAAGACGCGCACGTTCATTTTCAGAGCTCCTAGACCTTCCTATAAGAAGTTAGCCAAAAAGTAGCTTCGAAAAACGCTTAGGTTAAGTTTCAGAGTTGCTTCTAATGTACCAAAGCTGGACTTAGACATAATTTCACTCTCACAACATTATGGCTGGTTGGAGACAGTCCGAACCACAAATACCGGGTCCATGGTTCTGGCCATATACTGGGGGGACGGGGACGACTCCCATTAACCTCTGACTATACCGGGGATACGCTTATCACAATGCCTTTCTGGTCTGTGCTGAAGCAGGGCATTCTGGCAGCCAATTGGCTTGAATTTTATTAGTGAGCCTGGTTACCCCCTCTCGGAACCACAGACTTAGAAATCGCCAGCTCATATACATGCATAAAATAGATTTATATATATACCCTTATACACCATTTTAATAAAAAATATCACAAAATTCTTCTAAGTCCCTCGGGAAGAGTGAAAGACGCGCACGTTCATTTTCAGAGCTCCTAGACCTTCCTATAAGAAGTTAGCCAAAAAGTAGCTTCGAAAAACGCTTAGGTTAAGTTTCAGAGTTGCATCTAATGTACCGAAGCTGGACTTAGACATAATTTCACTCTCACAACATTATGGCTGGTTGGAGACAGTCCGAACCACAAGTACCGGGTCCATGGTTCTGGGCGTATACTGGGGGGACGGGGACGACTCCCATTAACCTCTGACTATACCGGGGATACGCTTATCACAATGCCTTTCTGGTCTGTGCTGAAGCAGGGCATTCTGGCAGCCAATTGGCTTGACTTTTATTAGTGAGCCTGGTTACCCCCTCTAGGAACCACAGACTTAGAAATCGCCAGCTCATATACATGCATAACATATATTTATATATATACCCTTATACACCATTTTAATAAAAAATATCACAAAATTCTTCTAAGTCCCTCGGGAAGAGTGAAAGACGCGCACGTTCATTTTCAGAGCTCCTAGACATTCCTATAAGAAGTTAGCCAAAAAGTACCTTCGAAAAACGCTTAGGTTAAGTTTCAGAGTTGCTTCTAATGTACCGAAGCTGGACTTAGACATAATTTCACTCTCACAACATTATGGCTGGTTGGAGACAGTCCGAACCACAAATACCGGGTCCATGGTTCTGGCCATATACTGGGGGGACGGGGACGACTCCCATTAACCTCTGACTATACCGGGGATACGCTTATCACAATGCCTTTCTGGTCTGTGCTGAAGCAGGGCATTCTGGCAGCCAATTGGCTTGACTTTTATTAGTGAGCCTGGTTACCCCCTCTCGGAACCACAGACTTAGAAATCGCCAGCTCATATACATGCATAAAATATATTTATATATATACCCTTATACACCAATTTAATAAAAAATATCACAAAATTCTTCTATGTCCCTCGGGAAGAGTGAAAGACGCGCACATTCATTTTTAGAGCTCCTAGACCTTCCTATAAGAAGTTAGCCAAAAAGTAGCTTCGAAAAACGCTTAGGTTAAGTTTCAGAGTTGCATCTAATGTACCGAAGCTGGACTTAGACATAATTTCACTCTAACAACATTATGGCTGGTTGGAGACAGTCCGAACCACAAATACCGGGTCCATGGTTCTGGCCATATACTGGGGGGACGGGGACGACTCCCATTAACCTCTGACTATACCGGGGTTACGCTTATCACAATGCCTTTCTGGTCTGTGCTGAAGCAGGGCATTCTGGCAGCCAATTGGCTTGACTTTTATTAGTGAGCCTGGTTACCCCCTCTCGGAACCACAGACTTAGAAATCGCCAGCTCATATACATGCATAAAATATATTTATATATATACCCTTATACACCAATTTAATAAAAAATATCACAAAATTCTTCTATGTCCCTCGGGAAGAGTGAAAGACGCGCACATTCATTTTTAGAGCTCCTAGACCTTCCTATAAGAAGTTAGCCAAAAAGTAGCTTCGAAAAACGCTTAGGTTAAGTTTCAGAGTTGCTTCTAATGTACCAAAGCTGGACTTAGACATAATTTCACTCTCACAACATTATGGCTGGTTGGAGACAGTCCGAACCACAAATACCGGGTCCATGGTTCTGGCCATATACTGGGGGGACGGGGACGACTCCCATTAACCTCTGACTATACCGGGGATACGCTTATCACAATGCCTTTCTGGTCTGTGCTGAAGCAGGGCATTCTGGCAGCTAATTGGCTTGACTTTTATTAGTGAGCCTGGTTACCCCCTCTCGGAACCACAGACTTAGAAATCGCCAGCTCATATACATGCATAAAATATATTTATATATATACCCTTATACACCATTTTAATAAAAAATATCACAAAATTCTTCTAAGTCCCTCGGGAACGTACATTTTCAGAGCTCCTAGACCTTCCTATAAGAAGTTAGCCAAAAAGTATCTTCGAAAAACGCTTAGGTTAAGTTTCAGAGTTGCTTCTAATGTACCAAAGCTGGACTTAGACATAATTTCACTCTCACAACATTATGGCTGGTTGGAGACAGTCCGAACCACAATTACCGGGTCCATGGTTCTGGGCGTATACTGGGGGGACGGGGACGACTCCCATTAACCCCTGACTATACCGGGGATACGCTTATCACAATGCCTTTCTGGTCTGTGCTGAAGCAGGGCATTCTGGCAGCCAATTGGCTTGATTTTTATTATTGAGCCTGGTTACCCCCTCTCGGAACCACAGACTTAGAAATCGCCAGCTCATATACAGTGCATAAAATATATTTATATATATATACCCTTATACACCATTTTAATAAAAAATATCACAAAATTCTTCTAAGTCCCTCGGGAAGAGTGAAAGAAGCGCACGTTCATTTTCAGAGCTCCTAGACCTTCCTATAAGAAGTTAGCCAAAAAGTAGCTTCGAAAAACGCTTAGGTTAAGTTTCAGAGTTGCATCTAATGTACCGAAGCTGGACTTAGACATAATTTCACTCTCACAACATTATGGCTGGTTGGAGACATTCCGAACCACAAATACCGGGTCCATGGTTCTGGCCATATACTGGGGGGACGGGGACGACTCCCATTAACCCCTGACTATACCGGCGATATGCTTATCACAATGCCTTACTGGTCTGTGCTGAAGCAGGGCATTCTGGCAGCCAAGTGGCTTGACCTTTATTAGTGAGCCTGGTTACCCCCTCTCGGAACCACAGATTAGAAATCGCCAGCTCATATACAGTGCATAAAATATATTTATATATATACCCTTATACACCATTTTAATAAAAAATATCACAAAATTCTTCTAAGTCCCTCGGGAAGAGTGAAAGACGCGCACGTACATTTTCAGCGCTCCTAGACCTTCCTATAAGAAGTTAGCCAAAATGTATCTTCGAAAAACGCTTAGGTTAAGTTTCAGAGTTGCTTATAATGTACCAAAGCTGGACTTAGACATAATTTCACTCTCACAACATTATGGCTGGTTGGAGACAGTCCGAACCACAATTACCGGGTCCATGGTTCTGGGCGTATACTGGGGGGACGGGGACGACTCCCATTAACCCCTGACTATACCGGGGAAACGCTTATCACAATGCCTTTCTGGTCTGTGCTGAAGCAGGGCATTCTGGCAGCCAATTGGCTTGACTTTTATTAGTGAGCCTGGTTACCCCCTCTCGGAACCACAGACTTAGAAATCGCCAGCTCATATACAGTGCATAAAATATATTTATATATATACCCTTATACACCATTTTAATAAAAAATATCACAAAATTCTTCTAAGTCCCTCGGGAACGTACATTTTCAGAGCTCCTAGACCTTCCTATAAGAAGTTAGCCAAAAAGTATCTTCGAAAAACGCTTAGGTTAAGTTTCAGAGTTGCTTCTAATGTACCAAAGCTGGACTTAGACATAATTTCACTCTCACAACATTATGGCTGGTTGGAGACAGTCCGAACCACAAGTACTGGGTCCATGGTTCTGGGCGTATAATGGGGGGAAGGGGACGACTCCCATTAACCCCTGACTATACCGGCGATATGCTTATCACAATGCCTTACTGGTCTGTGCTGAAGCAGGGCATTCTGGCAGCCAAGTGGCTTGACCTTTATTAGTGAGCCTGGTTACCCCCTCTCGGAACCACAGATTAGAAATCGCCAGCTCATATACAGTGCATAAAATATATTTATATATATACCCTTATACACCATTTTAATAAAAAATATCACAAAATTCTTCTAAGTCCCTCGGGAAGAGTGAAAGACGCGCACGTACATTTTCAGCGCTCCTAGACCTTCCTATAAGAAGTTAGCCAAAATGTATCTTCGAAAAACGCTTAGGTTAAGTTTCAGAGTTGCTTATAATGTACCAAAGCTGGACTTAGACATAATTTCACTCTCACAACATTATGGCTGGTTGGAGACAGTCCGAACCACAATTACCGGGTCCATGGTTCTGGGCGTATACTGGGGGGACGGGGACGACTCCCATTAACCCCTGACTATACCGGGGATACGCTTATCACAATGCCTTACTGGTCTGTGCTGAAGCAGGGCATTCTGGCATCCAAGTGGCTTGACCTTTATTAGTGAGCCTGGTTACCCCCTCTCGGAACCACAGACTTAGAAATCGCCAGCTCATATACATGCATAAAATAGATTTATATATATACCCTTATACATCATTTTAATAAAAAATATCACAAAATTCTTCTAAGTCCCTCGGGAAGAGTGAAAGACGCGCACGTTCATTTTCAGAGCTCCTAGACCTTCCTATAAGAAGTTAGCCAAAAAGTAGCTTCGAAAAACGCTTAGGTTAAGTTTCAGAGTTGCTTCTAATGTACCAAAGCTGGACTTAGACATAATTTCACTCTCACAACATTATGGCTGGTTGGAGACAGTCCGAACCACAAATACCGGGTCCATGGTTCTGGCCATATACTGGGGGGACGGGGACGACTCCCATTAACCCCTGACTATACCGGGGATACGCTTATCACAATGCCTTTCTGGTCTGTGCTGAAGCAGGGCATTCTGGCAGCCAATTGGCTTGACTTTTATTAGTGAGCCTGGTTACCCCCTCTCGGAACCACAGACTTAGAAATCGCCAGCTCATATACAGTGCATAAAATATATTTATATATATACCCTTATACACCATTTTAATAAAAAATATCACAAAATTCTTCTAAGTCCCTCGGGAACATACATTTTCAGAGCTCCTAGACCTTCCTATAAGAAGTTAGCCAAAAAGTATCTTCGAAAAACGCTTAGGTTAAGTTTCAGAGTTGCTTCTAATGTACCAAAGCTGGACTTAGACATAATTTCACTCTCACAACATTATGGCTGGTTGGAGACAGTCCGAACCACAAGTACTGGGTCCATGGTTCTGGGCGTATAATGGGGGGAAGGGGACGACTCCCATTAACCCCTGACTATACCGGCGATATGCTTATCACAATGCCTTACTGGTCTGTGCTGAAGCAGGGCATTCTGGCAGCCAAGTGGCTTGACCTTTATTAGTGAGCCTGGTTACCCCCTCTCGGAACCACAGATTAGAAATCGCCAGCTCATATACAGTGCATAAAATATATTTATATATATACCCTTATACACCATTTTAATAAAAAATATCACAAAATTCTTCTAAGTCCCTCGGGAAGAGTGAAAGACGCGCACGTACATTTTCAGCGCTCCTAGACCTTCCTATAAGAAGTTAGCCAAAATGTATCTTCGAAAAACGCTTAGGTTAAGTTTCAGAGTTGCTTCTAATGTACCAAAGCTGGACTTAGACATAATTTCACTCTCACAACATTATGGCTGGTTGGAGACAGTCCGAACCACAAGTACTGGGTCCATGGTTCTGGGCGTATAATGGGGGGAAGGGGACGACTCCCATTAACCCCTGACTATACCGGCGATATGCTTATCACAATGCCTTTCTGGTCTGTGCTGAAGCAGGGCATTCTGGCAGCCAATTGGCTTGACTTTTATTAGTGAGCCTGGTTACCCCCTCTCGGAACCACAGACTTAGAAATCGCCAGCTCATATACAGTGCATAAAATATATTTATATATATACCCTTATACACCATTTTAATAAAAAATATCACAAAATTCTTCTAAGTCCCTCGGGAACATACATTTTCAGAGCTCCTAGACCTTCCTATAAGAAGTTAGCCAAAAAGTATCTTCGAAAAACGCTTAGGTTAAGTTTCAGAGTTGCTTCTAATGTACCAAAGCTGGACTTAGACATAATTTCACTCTCACAACATTATGGCTGGTTGGAGACAGTCCGAACCACAATTACCGGGTCCATGGTTCTGGGCGTATACTGGGGGGACGGGGACGACTCCCATTAACCCCTGACTATACCGGGGATACGCTTATCACAATGCCTTACTGGTCTGTGCTGAAGCAGGGCATTCTGGCATCAAAGTAGCTTGACCTTTATTAGTGAGCCTGGTTACCCCCTCTCGGAACCACAGACTTAGAAATCGCCAGCTCATATACAGTGCATAAAATATATTTATATATATACCCTTATACAACATTTTAATAAAAAATATCACAAAATTCTTCTAAGTCCCTCGGGAAGAGTGAAAGACGCGCACGTTCATTTTCAGAGCTCCTAGACCTTCCTATAAGAAGTTAGCCAAAAAGTAGCTTCGAAAAACGCTTAGGTTAAGTTTCAGAGTTGCTTCTAATGTACCAAAGCTGGACTTAGACATAATTTCACTCTCACAACATTATGGCTGGTTGGAGACAGTCCGAACCACAAATACCGGGTCCATGGTTCTGGCCATATACTGGGGGGACGGGGACGACTCCCATTAACCTCTGACTATACCGGGGATACGCTTATCACAATGCCTTTCTGGTCTGTGCTGAAGCAGGGCATTCTGGCAGCCAATTGGCTTGACTTTTATTAGTGAGCCTGGTTACCCCCTCTCGGAACCACAGACTTAGAAATCGCCAGCTCATATACATGCATAACATATATTTATATATATACCCTTATACACCATTTTAATAAAAAATATCACAAAATTCTTCTAAGTCCCTCGGGAAGAGTGAAAGACGCGCACGTTCATTTTCAGAGCTCCTAGACCTTCCTATAAGAAGTTAGCCAAAATGTATCTTCGAAAAACGCTTAGGTTAAGTTTCAGAGTTGCTTATAATGTACCAAAGCTGGACTTAGACATAATTTCACTCTCACAACATTATGGCTGGTTGGAGACAGTCCGAACCACAATTACCGGGTCCATGGTTCTGGGCGTATACTGGGGGGACGGGGACGACTCCCATTAACCCCTGACTATACCGGGGATACGCTTATCACAATGCCTTACTGGTCTGTGCTGAAGCAGGGCATTCTGGCATCAAAGTAGCTTGACCTTTATTAGTGAGCCTGGTTACCCCCTCTCGGAACCACAGACTTAGAAATCGCCAGCTCATATACAGTGCATAAAATATATTTATATATATACCCTTATACAACATTTTAATAAAAAATATCACAAAATTCTTCTAAGTCACTCGGGAAGAGTGAAAGACGCGCACGTTCATTTTCAGAGCTCCTAGACATTCCTATAAGAAGTTAGCCAAAAAGTAGCTTCGAAAAACGCTTAGGTTAAGTTTCAGAGTTGCTTCTAATGTACCAAAGCTGGACTTAGACATAATTTCACTCTCACAACATTATGGCTGGTTGGAGACAGTCCGAACCACAAATACCGGGTCCATGGTTCTGGCCATATACTGGGGGGACGGGGACGACTCCCATTAACCTCTGACTATACCGGGGATACGCTTATCACAATGCCTTTCTGGTCTGTGCTGAAGCAGGGCATTCTGGCAGCCAATTGGCTTGACTTTTATTAGTGAGCCTGGTTACCCCCTCTCGGAACCACAGACTTAGAAATCGCCAGCTCATATACATGCATAACATATATTTATATATATACCCTTATACACCATTTTAATAAAAAATATCACAAAATTCTTCTAAGTCCCTCGGGAAGAGTAAAAGACGCGCACGTTCATTTTCAGAGCTCCTAGACATTCCTATAAGAAGTTAGCCAAAAAGTACCTTCGAAAAACGCTTAGGTTAAGTTTCAGAGTTGCTTCTAATGTACCGAAGCTGGACTTAGACATAATTTCACTCTCACAACATTATGGCTGGTTGGAGACAGTCCGAACCACAAGTACTGGGTCCATGGTTCTGGGCGTATAATGGGGGGAAGGGGACGACTCCCATTAACCCCTGACTATACCGGCGATATGCTTATCACAATGCCTTACTGGTCTGTGCTGAAGCAGGGCATTCTGGCAGCCAAGTGGCTTGACCTTTATTAGTGAGCCTGGTTACCCCCTCTCGGAACCACAGATTAGAAATCGCCAGCTCATATACAGTGCATAAAATATATTTATATATATACCCTTATACACCATTTTAATAAAAAATATCACAAAATTCTTCTAAGTCCCTCGGGAAGAGTGAAAGACGCGCACGTACATTTTCAGCGCTCCTAGACCTTCCTATAAGAAGTTAGCCAAAATGTATCTTCGAAAAACGCTTAGGTTAAGTTTCAGAGTTGCTTATAATGTACCAAAGCTGGACTTAGACATAATTTCACTCTCACAACATTATGGCTGGTTGGAGACAGTCCGAACCACAATTACCGGGTCCATGGTTCTGGGCGTATACTGGGGGGACGGGGACGACTCCCATTAACCCCTGACTATACCGGGGATACGCTTATCACAATGCCTTACTGGTCTGTGCTGAAGCAGGGCATTCTGGCATCAAAGTAGCTTGACCTTTATTAGTGAGCCTGGTTACCCCCTCTCGGAACCACAGACTTAGAAATCGCCAGCTCATATACAGTGCATAAAATATATTTATATATATACCCTTATACAACATTTTAATAAAAAATATCACAAAATTCTTCTAAGTCACTCGGGAAGAGTGAAAGACGCGCACGTTCATTTTCAGAGCTCCTAGACATTCCTATAAGAAGTTAGCCAAAAAGTAGCTTCGAAAAACGCTTAGGTTAAGTTTCAGAGTTGCTTCTAATGTACCAAAGCTGGACTTAGACATAATTTCACTCTCACAACATTATGGCTGGTTGGAGACAGTCCGAACCACAAATACCGGGTCCATGGTTCTGGCCATATACTGGGGGGACGGGGACGACTCCCATTAACCTCTGACTATACCGGGGATACGCTTATCACAATGCCTTTCTGGTCTGTGCTGAAGCAGGGCATTCTGGCAGCCAATTGGCTTGACTTTTATTAGTGAGCCTGGTTACCCCCTCTCGGAACCACAGACTTAGAAATCGCCAGCTCATATACATGCATAACATATATTTATATATATACCCTTATACACCATTTTAATAAAAAATATCACAAAATTCTTCTAAGTCCCTCGGGAAGAGTGAAAGACGCGCACGTTCATTTTCAGAGCTCCTAGACATTCCTATAAGAAGTTAGCCAAAAAGTACCTTCGAAAAACGCTTAGGTTAAGTTTCAGAGTTGCTTCTAATGTACCGAAGCTGGACTTAGACATAATTTCACTCTCACAACATTATGGCTGGTTGGAGACAGTCCGAACCACAAATACCGGGTCCATGGTTCTGGCCATATACTGGGGGGACGGGGACGACTCCCATTAACCTCTGACTATACCGGGGATACGCTTATCACAATGCCTTTCTGGTCTGTGCTGAAGCAGGGCATTCTGGCAGCCAATTGGCTTGACTTTTATTAGTGAGCCTGGTTACCCCCTCTCGGAACCACAGACTTAGAAATCGCCAGCTCATATACATGCATAACATATATTTATATATATACCCTTATACACCATTTTAATAAAAAATATCACAAAATTCTTCTAAGTCCCTCGGGAAGAGTGAAAGACGCGCACGTTCATTTTCAGAGCTCCTAGACCTTCCTATAAGAAGTTAGCCAAAAAGTAGCTTCGAAAAACGCTTAGGTTAAGTTTCAGAGTTGCATCTAATGTACCGAAGCTGGACTTAGACATAATTTCACTCTAACAACATTATGGCTGGTTGGAGACAGTCCGAACCACAAATACCGGGTCCATGGTTCTGGCCATATACTGGGGGGACGGGGACGACTCCCATTAACCTCTGACTATACCGGGGTTACGCTTATCACAATGCCTTTCTGGTCTGTGCTGAAGCAGGGCATTCTGGCAGCCAATTGGCTTGACTTTTATTAGTGAGCCTGGTTACCCCCTCTCGGAACCACAGACTTAGAAATCGCCAGCTCATATTCATGCATAAAATATATTTATATATATACCCTTATACACCATTTTAATAAAAAATATCAAAAAATTCTTCTAAGTCCCTCGGGAAGAGTGAAAGACGCGCACGTTCATTTTTAGAGCTCCTAGACCTTCCTATAAGAAGTTAGCCAAAAAGTAGCTTCGAAAAACGCTTAGGTTAAGTTTCAGAGTTGCTTCTAATGTACCAAAGCTGGACTTAGACATAATTTCACTCTCACAACATTATGGCTGGTTGGAGACAGTCCGAACCACAAGTACTGGGTCCATGGTTCTGGGCGTATAATGGGGGGAAGGGGACGACTCCCATTAACCCCTGACTATACCGGCGATATGCTTATCACAATGCCTTACTGGTCTGTGCTGAAGCAGGGCATTCTGGCAGCCAAGTGGCTTGACCTTTATTAGTGAGCCTGGTTACCCCCTCTCGGAACCACAGATTAGAAATCGCCAGCTCATATACAGTGCATAAAATATATTTATATATATACCCTTATACACCATTTTAATAAAAAATATCACAAAATTCTTCTAAGTCCCTCGGGAAGAGTGAAAGACGCGCACGTACATTTTCAGCGCTCCTAGACCTTCCTATAAGAAGTTAGCCAAAATGTATCTTCGAAAAACGCTTAGGTTAAGTTTCAGAGTTGCTTATAATGTACCAAAGCTGGACTTAGACATAATTTCACTCTCACAACATTATGGCTGGTTGGAGACAGTCCGAACCACAATTACCGGGTCCATGGTTCTGGGCGTATACTGGGGGGACGGGGACGACTCCCATTAACCCCTGACTATACCGGGGATACGCTTATCACAATGCCTTACTGGTCTGTGCTGAAGCAGGGCATTCTGGCATCAAAGTAGCTTGACCTTTATTAGTGAGCCTGGTTACCCCCTCTCGGAACCACAGACTTAGAAATCGCCAGCTCATATACAGTGCATAAAATATATTTATATATATACCCTTATACAACATTTTAATAAAAAATATCACAAAATTCTTCTAAGTCACTCGGGAAGAGTAAAAGACGCGCACGTTCATTTTCAGAGCTCCTAGACCTTCCTATAAGAAGTTAGCCAAAAAGTAGCTTCGAAAAACGCTTAGGTTAAGTTTCAGAGTTGCTTCTAATGTACCAAAGCTGGACTTAGACATAATTTCACTCTCACAACATTATGGCTGGTTGGAGACAGTCCGAACCACAAATACCGGGTCCATGGTTCTGGCCATATACTGGGGGGACGGGGACGACTCCCATTAACCTCTGACTATACCGGGGATACGCTTATCACAATGCCTTTCTGGTCTGTGCTGAAGCAGGGCATTCTGGCAGCCAATTGGCTTGACTTTTATTAGTGAGCCTGGTTACCCCCTCTCGGAACCACAGACTTAGAAATCGCCAGCTCATATACATGCATAACATATATTTATATATATACCCTTATACACCATTTTAATAAAAAATATCACAAAATTCTTCTAAGTCCCTCGGGAAGAGTGAAAGACGCGCACGTTCATTTTCAGAGCTCCTAGACATTCCTATAAGAAGTTAGCCAAAAAGTACCTTCGAAAAACGCTTAGGTTAAGTTTCAGAGTTGCTTCTAATGTACCGAAGCTGGACTTAGACATAATTTCACTCTCACAACATTATGGCTGGTTGGAGACAGTCCGAACCACAAATACCGGGTCCATGGTTCTGGCCATATACTGGGGGGACGGGGACGACTCCCATTAACCTCTGACTATACCGGGGATACGCTTATCACAATGCCTTTCTGGTCTGTGCTGAAGCAGGGCATTCTGGCAGCCAATTGGCTTGACTTTTATTAGTGAGCCTGGTTACCCCCTCTCGGAACCACAGACTTAGAAATCGCCAGCTCATATACATGCATAAAATATATTTATATATATACCCTTATACACCAATTTAATAAAAAATATCACAAAATTCTTCTATGTCCCTCGGGAAGAGTGAAAGACGCGCACATTCATTTTTAGAGCTCCTAGACCTTCCTATAAGAAGTTAGCCAAAAAGTAGCTTCGAAAAACGCTTAGGTTAAGTTTCAGAGTTGCATCTAATGTACCGAAGCTGGACTTAGACATAATTTCACTCTAACAACATTATGGCTGGTTGGAGACAGTCCGAACCACAAATACCGGGTCCATGGTTCTGGCCATATACTGGGGGGACGGGGACGACTCCCATTAACCTCTGACTATACCGGGGTTACGCTTATCACAATGCCTTTCTGGTCTGTGCTGAAGCAGGGCATTCTGGCAGCCAATTGGCTTGACTTTTATTAGTGAGCCTGGTTACCCCCTCTCGGAACCACAGACTTAGAAATCGCCAGCTCATATTCATGCATAAAATATATTTATATATATACCCTTATACACCATTTTAATAAAAAATATCAAAAAATTCTTCTAAGTCCCTCGGGAAGAGTGAAAGACGCGCACGTTCATTTTTAGAGCTCCTAGACCTTCCTATAAGAAGTTAGCCAAAAAGTAGCTTCGAAAAACGCTTAGGTTAAGTTTCAGAGTTGCTTCTAATGTACCAAAGCTGGACTTAGACATAATTTCACTCTCACAACATTATGGCTGGTTGGAGACAGTCCGAACCACAAGTACCGGGTCCATGGTTCTGGGCGTATAATGGGGGGACGGGGACGACTCCCATTAACCCCTGACTATACCGGGGATACGCTTATCACAATGCCTTACTGGTCTGTGCTGAAGCAGGGCATTCTGGCATCCAAGTGGCTTGACCTTTATTAGTGAGCCTGGTTACCCCCTCTCGGAACCACAGACTTAGAAATCGCCAGCTCATATACATGCATAAAATAGATTTATATATATACCCTTATACACCATTTTAATAAAAAATATCACAAAATTCTTCTAAGTCCCTCGGGAAGAGTGAAAGACGCGCACGTTCATTTTCAGAGCTCCTAGACCTTCCTATAAGAAGTTAGCCAAAAAGTACCTTCGAAAAACGCTTAGGTTAAGTTTCAGAGTTGCTTCTAATGTACCAAAGCTGGACTTAGACATAATTTCACTCTCACAACATTATGGCTGGTTGGAGACAGTCCGAACCACAAATACCGGGTCCATGGTTCTGGCCATATACTGGGGGGACGGGGACGACTCCCATTAACCTCTGACTATACCGGGGATACGCTTATCACAATGCCTTTCTGGTCTGTGCTGAAGCAGGGCATTCTGGCAGCTAATTGGCTTGACTTTTATTAGTGAGCCTGGTTACCCCCTCTCGGAACCACAGACTTAGAAATCGCCAGCTCATATACATGCATAAAATATATTTATATATATACCCTTATACACCATTTTAATAAAAAATATCACAAAATTCTTCTAAGTCCCTCGGGAAGAGTGAAAGACGCGCACGTTCATTTTCAGAGCTCCTAGACCTTCCTATAAGAAGTTAGCCAAAAAGTAGCTTCGAAAAACGCTTAGGTTAAGTTCCAGAGTTGCATCTAATGTACCGAAGCTGGACTTAGACATAATTTCACTCTCACAACATTATGGCTGGTTGGAGACAGTCCGAACCACAAATACCGGGTCCATGGTTCTGGCCATATACTGGGGGGACGGGAACGACTCCCATTAACCCCTGACTATACCGGGGATACGCTTATCACAATGCCTTTCTGGTCTGTGCTGAAGCAGGGCATTCTGGCAGCCAATTGGCTTGACATTTATTAGTGAGCCTGGTTACCCCCTCTCGGAACCACAGACTTAGAAATCGCCAGCTCATATACATGCATAACATATATTTATATATATACCCTTATACACCATTTTAATAACAAATATCACAAAATTCTTCTAAGTCCCTCGGGAAGAGTGAAAGACGCGCACGTTCATTTTCAGAGCTCCTAGACATTCCTATAAGAAGTTAGCCAAAAAGTACCTTCGAAAAACGCTTAGGTTAAGTTTCAGAGTTGCTTCTAATGTACCGAAGCTGGACTTGACATAATTTCACTCTCACAACATTATGGCTGGTTGGAGACAGTCCGAACCACAAATACCGGGTCCATGGTTCTGGCCATATACTGGGGGGACGGGGACGACTCCCATTAACCTCTGACTATACCGGGGATACGCTTATCACAATGCCTTTCTGGTCTGTGCTGAAGCAGGGCATTCTGGCAGCCAATTGGCTTGACTTTTATTAGTGAGCCTGGTTACCCCCTCTCGGAACCACAGACTTAGAAATCGCCAGCTCATATTCATGCATAAAATATATTTATATATATACCCTTATACACCATTTTAATAAAAAATATCACAAAATTCTTCTAAGTCCCTCGGGAAGAGTGAAAGACGCGCACGTTCATTTTCAGAGCTCCTAGACATTCCTATAAGAAGTTAGCCAAAAAGTACCTTCGAAAAACGCTTAGGTTAAGTTTCAGAGTTGCTTCTAATGTACCGAAGCTGGACTTAGACATAATTTCACTCTCACAACATTATGGCTGGTTGGAGACAGTCCGAACCACAAATACCGGGTCCATGGTTCTGGCCATATACTGGGGGGACGGGGACGACTCCCATTAACCTCTGACTATACCGGGGATACGCTTATCACAATGCCTTTCTGGTCTGTGCTGAAGCAGGGCATTCTGGCAGCCAATTGGCTTGACTTTTATTAGTGAGCCTGGTTACCCCCTCTCGGAACCACAGACTTAGAAATCGCCAGCTCATATACATGCATAACATATATTTATATATACCCTTATACACCATTTTAATAAAAAATATCACAAAATTCTTCTAAGTCCCTCGGGAAGAGTGAAAGACGCGCACGTTCATTTTCAGAGCTCCTAGACATTCCTATAAGAAGTTAGCCAAAAAGTACCTTCGAAAAACGCTTAGGTTAAGTTTCAGAGTTGCTTCTAATGTACCGAAGCTGGACTTGACATAATTTCACTCTCACAACATTATGGCTGGTTGGAGACAGTCCGAACCACAAATACCGGGTCCATGGTTCTGGCCATATACTGGGGGGACGGGGACGACTCCCATTAACCTCTGACTATACCGGGGATACGCTTATCACAATGCCTTTCTGGTCTGTGCTGAAGCAGGGCATTCTGGCAGCCAATTGGCTTGACTTTTATTAGTGAGCCTGGTTACCCCCTCTCGGAACCACAGACTTAGAAATCGCCAGCTCATATACATGCATAAAATATATTTATATATATACCCTTATACACCATTTTAATAAAAAATATCACAAAATTCTTCTAAGTCCCTCGGGAAGAGTGAAAGACGCGCACGTTCATTTTCAGAGCTCCTAGACCTTCCTATAAGAAGTTAGCCAAAAAGTAGCTTCGAAAAACGCTTAGGTTAAGTTCCAGAGTTGCATCTAATGTACCGAAGCTGGACTTAGACATAATTTCACTCTCACAACATTATGGCTGGTTGGAGACAGTCCGAACCACAAATACCGGGTCCATGGTTCTGGCCATATACTGGGGGGACGGGAACGACTCCCATTAACCCCTGACTATACCGGGGATACGCTTATCACAATGCCTTTCTGGTCTGTGCTGAAGCAGGGCATTCTGGCAGCCAATTGGCTTGACTTTTATTAGTGAGCCTGGTTACCCCCTCTCGGAACCACAGACTTAGAAATCGCCAGCTCATATACATGCATAAAATATATTTATATATATACCCTTATACACCATTTTAATAACAAATATCACAAAATTCTTCTAAGTCCCTCGGGAAGAGTGAAAGACGCGCACGTTCATTTTCAGAGCTCCTAGACATTCCTATAAGAAGTTAGCCAAAAAGTACCTTCGAAAAACGCTTAGGTTAAGTTTCAGAGTTGCTTCTAATGTACCGAAGCTGGACTTGACATAATTTCACTCTCACAACATTATGGCTGGTTGGAGACAGTCCGAACCACAAATACCGGGTCCATGGTTCTGGCCATATACTGGGGGGACGGGGACGACTCCCATTAACCTCTGACTATACCGGGGATACGCTTATCACAATGCCTTTCTGGTCTGTGCTGAAGCAGGGCATTCTGGCAGCCAATTGGCTTGACTTTTATTAGTGAGCCTGGTTACCCCCTCTCGGAACCACAGACTTAGAAATCGCCAGCTCATATTCATGCATAAAATATATTTATATATATACCCTTATACACCATTTTAATAAAAAATATCACAAAATTCTTCTAAGTCCCTCGGGAAGAGTGAAAGACGCGCACGTTCATTTTCAGAGCTCCTAGACATTCCTATAAGAAGTTAGCCAAAAAGTACCTTCGAAAAACGCTTAGGTTAAGTTTCAGAGTTGCTTCTAATGTACCGAAGCTGGACTTAGACATAATTTCACTCTCACAACATTATGGCTGGTTGGAGACAGTCCGAACCACAAATACCGGGTCCATGGTTCTGGCCATATACTGGGGGGACGGGGACGACTCCCATTAACCTCTGACTATACCGGGGATACGCTTATCACAATGCCTTTCTGGTCTGTGCTGAAGCAGGGCATTCTGGCAGCCAATTGGCTTGACTTTTATTAGTGAGCCTGGTTACCCCCTCTCGGAACCACAGACTTAGAAATCGCCAGCTCATATACATGCATAACATATATTTATATATACCCTTATACACCATTTTAATAAAAAATATCACAAAATTCTTCTAAGTCCCTCGGGAAGAGTGAAAGACGCGCACGTTCTTTTTCAGAGCTCCTAGACATTCCTATAAGAAGTTAGCCAAAAAGTACCTTCGAAAAACGCTTAGGTTAAGTTTCAGAGTTGCTTCTAATGTACCGAAGCTGGACTTGACATAATTTCACTCTCACAACATTATGGCTGGTTGGAGACAGTCCGAACCACAAATACCGGGTCCATGGTTCTGGCCATATACTGGGGGGACGGGGACGACTCCCATTAACCTCTGACTATACCGGGGATACGCTTATCACAATGCCTTTCTGGTCTGTGCTGAAGCAGGGCATTCTGGCAGCCAATTGGCTTGACTTTTATTAGTGAGCCTGGTTACCCCCTCTCGGAACCACAGACTTAGAAATCGCCAGCTCATATACATGCATAAAATATATTTATATATATACCCTTATACACCAATTTAATAAAAAATATCACAAAATTCTTCTATGTCCCTCGGGAAGAGTGAAAGACGCGCACATTCATTTTTAGAGCTCCTAGACCTTCCTATAAGAAGTTAGCCAAAAAGTAGCTTCGAAAAACGCTTAGGTTAAGTTTCAGAGTTGCATCTAATGTACCGAAGCTGGACTTAGACATAATTTCACTCTAACAACATTATGGCTGGTTGGAGACAGTCCGAACCACAAATACCGGGTCCATGGTTCTGGCCATATACTGGGGGGACGGGGACGACTCCCATTAACCTCTGACTATACCGGGGTTACGCTTATCACAATGCCTTTCTGGTCTGTGCTGAAGCAGGGCATTCTGGCAGCCAATTGGCTTGACTTTTATTAGTGAGCCTGGTTACCCCCTCTCGGAACCACAGACTTAGAAATCGCCAGCTCATATTCATGCATAAAATATATTTATATATATACCCTTATACACCATTTTAATAAAAAATATCACAAAATTCTTCTAAGTCCCTCGGGAAGAGTGAAAGACGCGCACGTTCATTTTTAGAGCTCCTAGACCTTCCTACTGCACCGACACACTTTATTCGAGCAAATACCCGGTATGTACCTGGCAGATACCTGGAATGCGCCACTCCTAACCTCTGACAAGCCCCGTTGCATTTGCCTTCCCAGCCTGGGTTCATGCCTGGCTGATGGGCGGCTGATCTGTTAAATGATAATGATTAGGATTTAATAGGCTGCAATGCTTCGCGTGTCTACCAGATGGCATAAATTCATGAATTGTAATGCAGTTTATATATATATACTGTGCAGTATTGCAGCCAGCGGGAATAAAATGCTTCAATCCCTGCTTGGAAAATAACTCAATGTACTCGGGCAGAAAACAGTCACAAACCTCAATACACCCGGGTATATCCGAATTCGTGGGACTAGCCAAGCTCGAATAAAGTGTGTCGCCAGTGTATAAGAAGTTAGCCAAAAAGTAGCTTCGAAAAACGCTTAGGTTAAGTTTCAGAGTTGCTTCTAATGTACCAAAGCTGGACTTAGACATAATTTCACTCTCACAACATTATGGCTGGTTGGAGACAGTCCGAACCACAAGTACCGGGTCCATGGTTCTGGGCGTATAATGGGGGGACGGGGACGACTCCCATTAACCCCTGACTATACCGGGGATACGCTTATCACAATGCCTTACTGGTCTGTGCTGAAGCAGGGCATTCTGGCATCCAAGTGGCTTGACCTTTATTAGTGAGCCTGGTTACCCCCTCTCGGAACCACAGACTTAGAAATCGCCAGCTCATATACATGCATAAAATAGATTTATATATATACCCTTATACACCATTTTAATAAAAAATATCACAAAATTCTTCTAAGTCCCTCGGGAAGAGTGAAAGACGCGCACGTTCATTTTCAGAGCTCCTAGACCTTCCTATAAGAAGTTAGCCAAAAAGTACTTTCGAAAAACGCTTAGGTTAAGTTTCAGAGTTGCTTCTAATGTACCAAAGCTGGACTTAGACATAATTTCACTCTCACAACATTATGGCTGGTTGGAGACAGTCCGAACCACAAATACCGGGTCCATGGTTCTGGCCATATACTGGGGGGACGGGGACGACTCCCATTAACCTCTGACTATACCGGGGATACGCTTATCACAATGCCTTTCTGGTCTGTGCTGAAGCAGGGCATTCTGGCAGCTAATTGGCTTGACTTTTATTAGTGAGCCTGGTTACCCCCTCTCGGAACCACAGACTTAGAAATCGCCAGCTCATATACATGCATAAAATATATTTATATATATACCCTTATACACCATTTTAATAAAAAATATCACAAAATTCTTCTAAGTCCCTCGGGAAGAGTGAAAGACGCGCACGTACATTTTCAGCGCTCCTAGACCTTCCTATAAGAAGTTAGCCAAAATGTATCTTCGAAAAACGCTTAGGTTAAGTTTCAGAGTTGCTTATAATTTACCAAAGCTGGACTTAGACATAATTTCACTCTCACAACATTATGGCTGGTTGGAGACAGTCCGAACCACAATTACCGGGTCCATGGTTCTGGGCGTATACTGGGGGGACGGGGACGACTCCCATTAACCCCTGACTATACCGGGGATACGCTTATCACAATGCCTTTCTGGTCTGTGCTGAAGCAGGGCATTCTGGCAGCCAATTGGCTTGACTTTTATTAGTGAGCCTGGTTACCCCCTCTCGGAACCACAGACTTAGAAATCGCCAGCTCATATACAGTGCATAAAATATATTTATATATATACCCTTATACACCATTTTAATAAAAAATATCACAAAATTCTTCTAAGTCCCTCGGGAAGAGTGAAAGACGCGAACGTTCATTTTCAGAGCTCCTAGACCTTCCTATAAGAAGTTAGCCAAAAAGTAGCTTCGAAAAACGCTTAGGTTAAGTTCCAGAGTTGCATCTAATGTACCGAAGCTGGACTTAGACATAATTTCACTCTCACAACATTATGGCTGGTTGGAGACAGTCCGAACCACAAATACCGGGTCCATGTTTCTGGCCATATACTGGGGGGACGGGAACGACTCCCATTAACCCCTGACTATACCGGGGATACGCTTATCACAATGCCTTTCTGGTCTGTGCTGAAGCAGGGCATTCTGGCAGCCAATTGGCTTGACTTTTATTAGTGAGCCTGGTTACCCCCTCTCGGAACCACAGACTTAGAAATCGCCAGCTCATATTCATGCATAAAATATATTTATATATATACCCTTATACACCATTTTAATAAAAAATATCACAAAATTCTTCTAAGTCCCTCGGGAAGAGTGAAAGACGCGCACGTTCATTTTCAGAGCTCCTAGACATTCCTATAAGAAGTTAGCCAAAAAGTACCTTCGAAAAACGCTTAGGTTAAGTTTCAGAGTTGCTTCTAATGTACCGAAGCTGGACTTAGACATAATTTCACTCTCACAACATTATGGCTGGTTGGAGACAGTCCGAACCACAAATACCGGGTCCATGGTTCTGGCCATATACTGGGGGGACGGGGACGACTCCCATTAACCTCTGACTATACTGGGGATACGCTTATCACAATGCCTTTCTGGTCTGTGCTGAAGCAGGGCATTCTGGCAGCCAATTGGCTTGACTTTTATTAGTGAGCCTGGTTACCCCCTCTCGGAACCACAGACTTAGAAATCGCCAGCTCATATACATGCATAACATATATTTATATATACCCTTATACACCATTTTAATAAAAAATATCACAAAATTCTTCTAAGTCCCTCGGGAAGAGTGAAAGACGCGCACGTTCATTTTCAGAGCTCCTAGACATTCCTATAAGAAGTTAGCCAAAAAGTACCTTCGAAAAACGCTTAGGTTAAGTTTCAGAGTTGCTTCTAATGTACCGAAGCTGGACTTAGACATAATTTCACTCTCACAACATTATGGCTGGTTGGAGACAGTCCGAACCACAAATACCGGGTCCATGGTTCTGGCCATATACTGGGGGGACGGGGACGACTCCCATTAACCTCTGACTATACCGGGGATACGCTTATCACAATGCCTTTCTGGTCTGTGCTGAAGCAGGGCATTCTGGCAGCCAATTGGCTTGACTTTTATTAGTGAGCCTGGTTACCCCCTCTCGGAACCACAGACTTAGAAATCGCCAGCTCATATACATGCATAAAATATATTTATATATATACCCTTATACACCATTTTAATAAAAAATATCACAAAATTCTTCTAAGTCCCTCGGGAAGAGTGAAAGACGCGCACGTACATTTTCAGCGCTCCTAGACCTTCCTATAAGAAGTTAGCCAAAATGTATCTTCGAAAAACGCTTAGGTTAAGTTTCAGAGTTGCTTATAATTTACCAAAGCTGGACTTAGACATAATTTCACTCTCACAACATTATGGCTGGTTGGAGACAGTCCGAACCACAATTACCGGGTCCATGGTTCTGGGCGTATACTGGGGGGACGGGGACGACTCCCATTAACCCCTGACTATACCGGGGATACGCTTATCACAATGCCTTTCTGGTCTGTGCTGAAGCAGGGCATTCTGGCAGCCAATTGGCTTGACTTTTATTAGTGAGCCTGGTTACCCCCTCTCGGAACCACAGACTTAGAAATCGCCAGCTCATATACAGTGCATAAAATATATTTATATATATACCCTTATACACCATTTTAATAAAAAATATCACAAAATTCTTCTAAGTCCCTCGGGAAGAGTGAAAGACGCGAACGTTCATTTTCAGAGCTCCTAGACCTTCCTATAAGAAGTTAGCCAAAAAGTAGCTTCGAAAAACGCTTAGGTTAAGTTCCAGAGTTGCATCTAATGTACCGAAGCTGGACTTAGACATAATTTCACTCTCACAACATTATGGCTGGTTGGAGACAGTCCGAACCACAAATACCGGGTCCATGTTTCTGGCCATATACTGGGGGGACGGGAACGACTCCCATTAACCCCTGACTATACCGGGGATACGCTTATCACAATGCCTTTCTGGTCTGTGCTGAAGCAGGGCATTCTGGCAGCCAATTGGCTTGACTTTTATTAGTGAGCCTGGTTACCCCCTCTCGGAACCACAGACTTAGAAATCGCCAGCTCATATTCATGCATAAAATATATTTATATATATACCCTTATACACCATTTTAATAAAAAATATCACAAAATTCTTCTAAGTCCCTCGGGAAGAGTGAAAGACGCGCACGTTCATTTTCAGAGCTCCTAGACATTCCTATAAGAAGTTAGCCAAAAAGTACCTTCGAAAAACGCTTAGGTTAAGTTTCAGAGTTGCTTCTAATGTACCGAAGCTGGACTTAGACATAATTTCACTCTCACAACATTATGGCTGGTTGGAGACAGTCCGAACCACAAATACCGGGTCCATGGTTCTGGCCATATACTGGGGGGACGGGGACGACTCCCATTAACCTCTGACTATACTGGGGATACGCTTATCACAATGCCTTTCTGGTCTGTGCTGAAGCAGGGCATTCTGGCAGCCAATTGGCTTGACTTTTATTAGTGAGCCTGGTTACCCCCTCTCGGAACCACAGACTTAGAAATCGCCAGCTCATATACATGCATAACATATATTTATATATACCCTTATACACCATTTTAATAAAAAATATCACAAAATTCTTCTAAGTCCCTCGGGAAGAGTGAAAGACGCGCACGTTCATTTTCAGAGCTCCTAGACATTCCTATAAGAAGTTAGCCAAAAAGTACCTTCGAAAAACGCTTAGGTTAAGTTTCAGAGTTGCTTCTAATGTACCGAAGCTGGACTTAGACATAATTTCACTCTCACAACATTATGGCTGGTTGGAGACAGTCCGAACCACAAATACCGGGTCCATGGTTCTGGCCATATACTGGGGGGACGGGGACGACTCCCATTAACCTCTGACTATACCGGGGATACGCTTATCACAATGCCTTTCTGGTCTGTGCTGAAGCAGGGCATTCTGGCAGCCAATTGGCTTGACTTTTATTAGTGAGCCTGGTTACCCCCTCTCGGAACCACAGACTTAGAAATCGCCAGCTCATATACATGCATAAAATATATTTATATATATACCCTTATACACCAATTTAATAAAAAATATCACAAAATTCTTCTATGTCCCTCGGGAAGAGTGAAAGACGCGCACATTCATTTTTAGAGCTCCTAGACCTTCCTACTGCACCGACACACTTTATTCGAGCAAATACCCGGTATGTACCTGGCAGATACCTGGAATGCGCCACTCCTAACCTCTGACAAGCCCCGTTGCATTTGCCTTTCCAGCCTGGGTTCATGCCTGGCTGATGGGCGGCTGATCTGTTAAATGATAATGATTAGGATTTAATAGGCTGCAATGCTTCGCGTGTCTACCAGATGGCATAAATTCATGAATTGTAATGCAGTATATATATATATACTGTGCAGTATTGCAGCCAGCAGGAATAAAATGCTTCAATCCCTGCTTGGAAAATAACTCAATGTACTCGGGCAGAAAACAGTCACAAACCTCAATACACCCGGGTATACCCGAATTCGTGGGACTAGCCAAGCTCGAATAAAGTGTGTCGCCAGTGTATAAGAAGTTAGCCAAAAAGTAGCTTCGAAAAACGCTTAGGTTAAGTTTCAGAGTTGCATCTAATGTACCGAAGCTGGACTTAGACATAATTTCACTCTAACAACATTATGGCTTGTTGGAGACAGTCCGAACCACAAATACCGGGTCCATGGTTCTGGCCATATACTGGGGGGACGGGGACGACTCCCATTAACCTCTGACTATACCGGGGTTACGCTTATCACAATGCCTTTCTGGTCTGTGCTGAAGCAGGGCATTCTGGCAGCCAATTGGCTTGACTTTTATTAGTTAGCCTGGTTACCCCCTCTCGGAACCACAGACTTAGAAATCGCCAGCTCATATTCATGCATAAAATATATTTATATATATACCCTTATACACCATTTTAATAAAAAATATCACAAAATTCTTCTAAGTCCCTCGGGAAGAGTGAAAGACGCGAACGTTCATTTTCAGAGCTCCTAGACCTTCCTATAAGAAGTTAGCCAAAAAGTAGCTTCGAAAAACGCTTAGGTTAAGTTCCAGAGTTGCATCTAATGTACCGAAGCTGGACTTAGACATAATTTCACTCTCACAACATTATGGCTGGTTGGAGACAGTCCGAACCACAAATACCGGGTCCATGTTTCTGGCCATATACTGGGGGGACGGGAACGACTCCCATTAACCCCTGACTATACCGGGGATACGCTTATCACAATGCCTTTCTGGTCTGTGCTGAAGCAGGGCATTCTGGCAGCCAATTGGCTTGACTTTTATTAGTGAGCCTGGTTACCCCCTCTCGGAACCACAGACTTAGAAATCGCCAGCTCATATTCATGCATAAAATATATTTATATATATACCCTTATACACCATTTTAATAAAAAATATCACAAAATTCTTCTAAGTCCCTCGGGAAGAGTGAAAGACGCGCACGTACATTTTCAGCGCTCCTAGACCTTCCTATAAGAAGTTAGCCAAAATGTATCTTCGAAAAACGCTTAGGTTAAGTTTCAGAGTTGCTTATAATTTACCAAAGCTGGACTTAGACATAATTTCACTCTCACAACATTATGGCTGGTTGGAGACAGTCCGAACCACAATTACCGGGTCCATGGTTCTGGGCGTATACTGGGGGGACGGGGACGACTCCCATTAACCCCTGACTATACCGGGGATACGCTTATCACAATGCCTTTCTGGTCTGTGCTGAAGCAGGGCATTCTGGCAGCCAATTGGCTTGACTTTTATTAGTGAGCCTGGTTACCCCCTCTCGGAACCACAGACTTAGAAATCGCCAGCTCATATACAGTGCATAAAATATATTTATATATATACCCTTATACACCATTTTAATAAAAAATATCACAAAATTCTTCTAAGTCCCTCGGGAAGAGTGAAAGACGCGAACGTTCATTTTCAGAGCTCCTAGACCTTCCTATAAGAAGTTAGCCAAAAAGTAGCTTCGAAAAACGCTTAGGTTAAGTTCCAGAGTTGCATCTAATGTACCGAAGCTGGACTTAGACATAATTTCACTCTCACAACATTATGGCTGGTTGGAGACAGTCCGAACCACAAATACCGGGTCCATGTTTCTGGCCATATACTGGGTGGACGGGAACGACTCCCATTAACCCCTGACTATACCGGGGATACGCTTATCACAATGCCTTTCTGGTCTGTGCTGAAGCAGGGCATTCTGGCAGCCAATTGGCTTGACTTTTATTAGTGAGCCTGGTTACCCCCTCTCGGAACCACAGACTTAGAAATCGCCAGCTCATATTCATGCATAAAATATATTTATATATATACCCTTATACACCATTTTAATAAAAAATATCACAAAATTCTTCTAAGTCCCTCGGGAAGAGTGAAAGACGCGCACGTTCATTTTCAGAGCTCCTAGACATTCCTATAAGAAGTTAGCCAAAAAGTACCTTCGAAAAACGCTTAGGTTAAGTTTCAGAGTTGCTTCTAATGTACCGAAGCTGGACTTAGACATAATTTCACTCTCACAACATTATGGCTGGTTGGAGACAGTCCGAACCACAAATACCGGGTCCATGGTTCTGGCCATATACTGGGGGGACGGGGACGACTCCCATTAACCTCTGACTATACTGGGGATACGCTTATCACAATGCCTTTCTGGTCTGTGCTGAAGCAGGGCATTCTGGCAGCCAATTGGCTTGACTTTTATTAGTGAGCCTGGTTACCCCCTCTCGGAACCACAGACTTAGAAATCGCCAGCTCATATACATGCATAACATATATTTATATATACCCTTATACACCATTTTAATAAAAAATATCACAAAATTCTTCTAAGTCCCTCGGGAAGAGTGAAAGACGCGCACGTTCATTTTCAGAGCTCCTAGACATTCCTATAAGAAGTTAGCCAAAAAGTACCTTCGAAAAACGCTTAGGTTAAGTTTCAGAGTTGCTTCTAATGTACCGAAGCTGGACTTAGACATAATTTCACTCTCACAACATTATGGCTGGTTGGAGACAGTCCGAACCACAAATACCGGGTCCATGGTTCTGGCCATATACTGGGGGGACGGGGACGACTCCCATTAACCTCTGACTATACCGGGGATACGCTTATCACAATGCCTTTCTGGTCTGTGCTGAAGCAGGGCATTCTGGCAGCCAATTGGCTTGACTTTTATTAGTGAGCCTGGTTACCCCCTCTCGGAACCACAGACTTAGAAATCGCCAGCTCATATACATGCATAAAATATATTTATATATATACCCTTATACACCAATTTAATAAAAAATATCACAAAATTCTTCTATGTCCCTCGGGAAGAGTGAAAGACGCGCACATTCATTTTTAGAGCTCCTAGACCTTCCTATAAGAAGTTAGCCAAAAAGTAGCTTCGAAAAACGCTTAGGTTAAGTTTCAGAGTTGCATCTAATGTACCGAAGCTGGACTTAGACATAATTTCACTCTAACAACATTATGGCTTGTTGGAGACAGTCCGAACCACAAATACCGGGTCCATGGTTCTGGCCATATACTGGGGGGACGGGGACGACTCCCATTAACCTCTGACTATACCGGGGTTACGCTTATCACAATGCCTTTCTGGTCTGTGCTGAAGCAGGGCATTCTGGCAGCCAATTGGCTTGACTTTTATTAGTTAGCCTGGTTACCCCCTCTCGGAACCACAGACTTAGAAATCGCCAGCTCATATTCATGCATAAAATATATTTATATATATACCCTTATACACCATTTTAATAAAAAATATCACAAAATTCTTCTAAGTCCCTCGGGAAGAGTGAAAGACGCGAACGTTCATTTTCAGAGCTCCTAGACCTTCCTATAAGAAGTTAGCCAAAAAGTAGCTTCGAAAAACGCTTAGGTTAAGTTCCAGAGTTGCATCTAATGTACCGAAGCTGGACTTAGACATAATTTCACTCTCACAACATTATGGCTGGTTGGAGACAGTCCGAACCACAAATACCGGGTCCATGTTTCTGGCCATATACTGGGGGGACGGGAACGACTCCCATTAACCCCTGACTATACCGGGGATACGCTTATCACAATGCCTTTCTGGTCTGTGCTGAAGCAGGGCATTCTGGCAGCCAATTGGCTTGACTTTTATTAGTGAGCCTGGTTACCCCCTCTCGGAACCACAGACTTAGAAATCGCCAGCTCATATTCATGCATAAAATATATTTATATATATACCCTTATACACCATTTTAATAAAAAATATCACAAAATTCTTCTAAGTCCCTCGGGAAGAGTGAAAGACGCGCACGTTCATTTTCAGAGCTCCTAGACATTCCTATAAGAAGTTAGCCAAAAAGTACCTTCGAAAAACGCTTAGGTTAAGTTTCAGAGTTGCTTCTAATGTACCGAAGCTGGACTTAGACATAATTTCACTCTCACAACATTATGGCTGGTTGGAGACAGTCCGAACCACAAATACCGGGTCCATGGTTCTGGCCATATACTGGGGGGACGGGGACGACTCCCATTAACCTCTGACTATACTGGGGATACGCTTATCACAATGCCTTTCTGGTCTGTGCTGAAGCAGGGCATTCTGGCAGCCAATTGGCTTGACTTTTATTAGTGAGCCTGGTTACCCCCTCTCGGAACCACAGACTTAGAAATCGCCAGCTCATATACATGCATAACATATATTTATATATACCCTTATACACCATTTTAATAAAAAATATCACAAAATTCTTCTAAGTCCCTCGGGAAGAGTGAAAGACGCGCACGTTCATTTTCAGAGCTCCTAGACATTCCTATAAGAAGTTAGCCAAAAAGTACCTTCGAAAAACGCTTAGGTTAAGTTTCAGAGTTGCTTCTAATGTACCGAAGCTGGACTTAGACATAATTTCACTCTCACAACATTATGGCTGGTTGGAGACAGTCCGAACCACAAATACCGGGTCCATGGTTCTGGCCATATACTGGGGGGACGGGGACGACTCCCATTAACCTCTGACTATACCGGGGATACGCTTATCACAATGCCTTTCTGGTCTGTGCTGAAGCAGGGCATTCTGGCAGCCAATTGGCTTGACTTTTATTAGTGAGCCTGGTTACCCCCTCTCGGAACCACAGACTTAGAAATCGCCAGCTCATATACATGCATAAAATATATTTATATATATACCCTTATACACCAATTTAATAAAAAATATCACAAAATTCTTCTATGTCCCTCGGGAAGAGTGAAAGACGCGCACATTCATTTTTAGAGCTCCTAGACCTTCCTATAAGAAGTTAGCCAAAAAGTAGCTTCGAAAAACGCTTAGGTTAAGTTTCAGAGTTGCATCTAATGTACCGAAGCTGGACTTAGACATAATTTCACTCTAACAACATTATGGCTTGTTGGAGACAGTCCGAACCACAAATACCGGGTCCATGGTTCTGGCCATATACTGGGGGGACGGGGACGACTCCCATTAACCTCTGACTATACCGGGGTTACGCTTATCACAATGCCTTTCTGGTCTGTGCTGAAGCAGGGCATTCTGGCAGCCAATTGGCTTGACTTTTATTAGTTAGCCTGGTTACCCCCTCTCGGAACCACAGACTTAGAAATCGCCAGCTCATATTCATGCATAAAATATATTTATATATATACCCTTATACACCATTTTAATAAAAAATATCACAAAATTCTTCTAAGTCCCTCGGGAAGAGTGAAAGACGCGCACGTTCATTTTTAGAGCTCCTTGACCTTCCTATAAGAAGTTAGCCAAAAAGTAGCTTCGAAAAACGCTTAGGTTAAGTTTCAGAGTTGCTTCTAATGTACCAAAGCTGGACTTAGACATAATTTCACTCTCACAACATTATGGCTGGTTGGAGACAGTCCGAACCACAAGTACCGGGTCCATGGTTCTGGGCGTATAATGGGGGGACGGGGACGACTCCCATTAACCCCTGACTATACCGGGGATACGCTTATCACAATGCCTTACTGGTCTGTGCTGAAGCAGGGCATTCTGGCATCCAAGTGGCTTGACCTTTATTAGTGAGCCTGGTTACCCCCTCTCGGAACCACAGACTTAGAAATCGCCAGCTCATATACATGCATAAAATAGATTTATATATATACCCTTATACACCATTTTAATAAAAAATATCACAAAATTCTTCTAAGTCCCTCGGGAAGAGTGAAAGACGCGCACGTTCATTTTCAGAGCTCCTAGACCTTCCTATAAGAAGTTAGCCAAAAAGTACCTTCGAAAAACGCTTAGGTTAAGTTTCAGAGTTGCTTCTAATGTACCAAAGCTGGACTTAGACATAATTTCACTCTCACAACATTATGGCTGGTTGGAGACAGTCCGAACCACAAATACCGGGTCCATGGTTCTGGCCATATACTGGGGGGACGGGGACGACTCCCATTAACCTCTGACTATACCGGGGATACGCTTATCACAATGCCTTTCTGGTCTGTGCTGAAGCAGGGCATTCTGGCAGCTAATTGGCTTGACTTTTATTAGTGAGCCTGGTTACCCCCTCTCGGAACCACAGACTTAGAAATCGCCAGCTCATATACATGCATAAAATATATTTATATATATACCCTTATACACCATTTTAATAAAAAATATCACAAAATTCTTCTAAGTCCCTCGGGAAGAGTGAAAGACGCGCACGTACATTTTCAGCGCTCCTAGACCTTCCTATAAGAAGTTAGCCAAAATGTATCTTCGAAAAACGCTTAGGTTAAGTTTCAGAGTTGCTTATAATGTACCAAAGCTGGACTTAGACATAATTTCACTCTCACAACATTATGGCTGGTTGGAGACAGTCCGAACCACAATTACCGGGTCCATGGTTCTGGGCGTATACTGGGGGGACGGGGACGACTCCCATTAACCCCTGACTATACCGGGGATACGCTTATCACAATGCTTTTCTGGTCTGTGCTGAAGCAGGGCATTCTGGCAGCCAATTGGCTTGACTTTTATTAGTGAGCCTGGTTACCCCCTCTCGGAACCACAGACTTAGAAATCGCCAGCTCATATACAGTGCATAAAATATATTTATATATATACCCTTATACACCATTTTAATAAAAAATATCACAAAATTCTTCTAAGTCCCTCGGGAACGTACATTTTCAGAGCTCCTAGACCTTCCTATAAGAAGTTAGCCAAAAAGTATCTTCGAAAAACGCTTAGGTTAAGTTTCAGAGTTGCTTCTAATGTACCAAAGCTGGACTTAGACATAATTTCACTCTCACAACATTATGGCTGGTTGGAGACAGTCCGAACCACAAGTACTGGGTCCATGGTTCTGGGCGTATAATGGGGGGAAGGGGACGACTCCCATTAACCTCTGACTATACCGGCGATATGCTTATCACAATGCCTTACTGGTCTGTGCTGAAGCAGGGCATTCTGGCAGCCAAGTGGCTTGACCTTTATTAGTGAGCCTGGTTACCCCCTCTCGGAACCACAGATTAGAAATCGCCAGCTCATATACAGTGCATAAAATATATTTATATATATACCCTTATACACCATTTTAATTAAAAATATCACAAAATTCTTCTAAGTCCCTCGGGAAGAGTGAAAGACGCGCACGTACATTTTCAGCGCTCCTAGACCTTCCTATAAGAAGTTAGCCAAAATGTATCTTCGAAAAACGCTTAGGTTAAGTTTCAGAGTTGCTTATAATGTACCAAAGCTGGACTTAGACATAATTTCACTCTCACAACATTATGGCTGGTTGGAGACAGTCCGAACCACAATTACCGGGTCCATGGTTCTGGGCGTATACTGGGGGGACGGGGACGACTCCCATTAACCCCTGACTATACCGGGGATACGCTTATCACAATGCCTTACTGGTCTGTGCTGAAGCAGGGCATTCTGGCATCAAAGTAGCTTGACCTTTATTAGTGAGCCTGGTTACCCCCTCTCGGAACCACAGACTTAGAAATCGCCAGCTCATATACAGTGCATAAAATATATTTATATATATACCCTTATACACCATTTAAATTAAAAATATCACAAAATTCTTCTAATACCCCCGGGAAGAGTGAAAGACGCGCACGTTCATTTTCAGATCTCCTAGACCTTCCTATAAGAAGTTAGCCAAAAAGTAGCTTCGAAAAACGCTTAGGTTAAGTTTCAGAGGTACTTCTAATGTACCAAAGCTGGACTTAGACATAATTTCACTCTCACAACATTATGGCTGGTTGGAGACAGTCCGAACCACAAGTACCGGGTCCATGGTTCTGGGCGTATAATGGGGGGACGGGGACGACTCCCATTAACCCCTGACTATACCGGGGATACGCTTATCACAATGCCTTACTGGTCTGTGCTGAAGCAGGGCATTCTGGCATCCAAGTGGCTTGACCTTTATTAGTGAGCCTGGTTACCCCCTCTCGGAACCACAGACTTAGAAATCGCCAGCTCATATACATGCATAAAATAGATTTATATATATATACCCTTATACATCATTTTAATAAAAAATATCACAAAATTCTTCTAAGTCCCTCGGGAAGAGTGAAAGACGCGCACGTTCATTTTCAGAGCTCCTAGACCTTCCTATAAGAAGTTAGCCAAAAAGTAGCTTCGAAAAACGCTTAGGTTAAGTTTCAGAGTTGCTTCTAATGTACCAAAGCTGGACTTAGACATAATTTCACTCTCACAACATTATGGCTGGTTGGAGACAGTCCGAACCACAATTACCGGGTCCATGGTTCTGGGCGTATACTGGGGGGACGGGGACGACTCCCATTAACCCCTGACTATACCGGGGATACGCTTATCACAATGCCTTTCTGGTCTGTGCTGAAGCAGGGCATTCTGGCAGCCAATTGGCTTGATTTTTATTATTGAGCCTGGTTACCCCCTCTCGGAACCACAGACTTAGAAATCGCCAGCTCATATACAGTGCATAAAATATATTTATATATATATATACCCTTATACACCATTTTAATAAAAAATATCACAAAATTCTTCTAAGTCCCTCGGGAAGAGTGAAAGAAGCGCACGTTCATTTTTAGAGCTCCTAGACCTTCCTATAAGAAGTTAGCCAAAAAGTAGCTTCGAAAAACGCTTAGGTTAAGTTTCAGAGTTTCATCTAATGTACCGAAGCTGGACTTAGACATAATTTCACTCTCACAACATTATGGCTGGTTGGAGACATTCCGAACCACAAATACCGGGTCCATTGTTCTGGCCATATACTGGGGGGACGGGGACGACTCCCATTAACCCCTGACTATACCGGCGATATGCTTATCACAATGCCTTACTGGTCTGTGCTGAAGCAGGGAATTCTGGCAGCCAAGTGGCTTGACCTTTATTAGTGAGCCTGGTTACCCCCTCTCGGAACCACAGATTAGAAATCGCCAGCTCATATACAGTGCATAAAATATATTTATATATATACCCTTATACACCATTTTAATAAAAAATATCACAAAATTCTTCTAAGTCCCTCGGGAAGAGTGAAAGACGCGCACGTACATTTTCAGCGCTCCTAGACCTTCCTATAAGAAGTTAGCCAAAATGTATCTTCGAAAAACGCTTAGGTTAAGTTTCAGAGTTGCTTATAATGTACCAAAGCTGGACTTAGACATAATTTCACTCTCACAACATTATGGCTGGTTGGAGACAGTCCGAACCACAATTACCGGGTCCATGGTTCTGGGCGTATACTGGGGGGACGGGGACGACTCCCATTAACCCCTGACTATACCGGGGATACGCTTATCACAATGACTTTCTGGTCTGTGCATAAGCAGGGCATTCTGGCAGCCAATTGGCTTGACTTTTATTAGTGAGCCTGGTTACCCCCTCTCGGAACCACAGACTTAGAAATCGCCAGCTCATATACAGTGCATAAAATATATTTATATATATACCCTTATACACCATTTTAATAAAAAATATCACAAAATTCTTCTAAGTACCTCGGGAAGAGTGAAAGACGCGCACGTACATTTTCAGAGCTCCTAGACCTTCCTATAAGAAGTTAGCCAAAAAGTATCTTCGAAAAACGCTTAGGTTAAGTTTCAGAGTTGCTTCTAATGTACCAAAGCTGGACTTAGACATAATTTCACTCTCACAACATTATGGCTGGTTGGAGACAGTCCGAACCACAATTACCGGGTCCATGGTTCTGGGCGTATACTGGGGGGACGGGGACGACTCCCATTCACCCCTGACTATACTGGGGATACGCTTATCACAATGCCTTTCTGGTCTGTGCTGAAGCAGGGCATTCTGGCAGCCAATTGGCTTGACTTTTATTAGTGAGCCTGGTTACCCCCTCTCGGAACCACAGACTTAGAAATCGCCAGCTCATATACAGTGCATAAAATATATTTATATATATACCCTTATACACCATTTTAATAAAAAATATCACAAAATTCTTCTAAGTCCCTCGGGAAGAGTGAAAGACGCGCACGTACATTTTCAGCGCTCCTAGACCTTCCTATAAGAAGTTAGCCAAAATGTATCTTCGAAAAACGCTTAGGTTAAGTTTCAGAGTTGCTTATAATGTACCAAAGCTGGACTTAGACATAATTTCACTCTCACAACATTATGGCTGGTTGGAGACAGTCCGAACCACAATTACCGGGTCCATGGTTCTGGGCGTATACTGGGGGGACGGGGACGACTCCCATTAACCCCTGACTATACCGGGGATACGCTTATCACAATGCCTTTCTGGTCTGTGCTGAAGCAGGGCATTCTGGCAGCCAATTGGCTTGACTTTTATTAGTGAGCCTGGTTACCCCCTCTCGGAACCACAGACTTAGAAATCGCCAGCTCATATACAGTGCATAAAATATATTTATATATATACCCTTATACACCATTTTAATAAAAAATATCACAAAATTCTTCTAAGTCCCTCGGGAAGAGTGAAAGACGCGCACGTACATTTTCAGAGCTCCTAGACCTTCCTATAAGAAGTTAGCCAAAAAGTAGCTTCGAAAAACGCTTAGGTTAAGTTTCAGAGTTGCTTCTAATGTACCGAAGCTGGACTTAGACATAATTTCACTCTCACAACATTATGGCTGGTTGGAGACAGTCAGAACCACAAATACCGGGTCCATGGTTCTGGCCATATACTGGGGGGACGGGGACGACTCCCATTAACCCCTGACTATACCGGGGATACGCTTATCACAATGCCTTACTGGTCTGTGCTGAAGCAGGGCATTCTGGCAGCCAAGTTGCTTGACCTTTATTAGTGAGCCTGGTTACCCCCTCTCGGAACCACAGACTTAGAAATCGCCAGCTCATATACAGTGCATAAAATAAATTTATATATATATACCCTTATACACCATTTTAATAAAAAAGATCACAAAATTCTTCTAAGTCCCTCGGGAAGAGAGAAAGACGCGCACGTTCATTTTCAGAGCTCCTAGACCTTCCTATAAGAAGTTAGCCAAAAAGTAGCTTCGAAAAACGCTTAGGTTAAGTTTCAGAGTTGCTTCTAATGTACCGAAGCTGGAATTAGACATCATTTCACTCTCACAACATTATGGCTGGTTGGAGACAGTCCGAACCACAAGTACTGGGTCCATGGTTCTGGGCGTATACTGGGGGGACGGGGACGACTCCCATTAACCCCTGACTATACCGGGGATACGCTTATCACAATGCCTTACTGGTCTGTGCTGAAGCAGGGCATTCTGGCAGCCAAGTGGCTTGACCTTTATTAGTGAGCCTGGTTACCCCCTCTCGGAACCACAGACTTAGAAATCGCCAGCTCATATACAGTGCATAAAATAAATTTATATATATATACCCTTATACACCATTTTAATAAAAAATATCAGAGAATTCTTCTAAGTCCCTCGGGAAGAGTGAAAGACGCGCACGTTCATTTTCAGAGCTCCTAGACCTTCCTATAAGAAGTTAGCCAAAAAGTAGCTTCGAAAAACGCTTAGGTTAAGTTTCAGAGTTGCTTCTAATGTACCGAAGCTGGAATTAGACATAATTTCACTCTCACAACATTATGGCTGGTTGGAGACAGTCCGAACCACAAGTACTGGGTCCATGGTTCTGGGCGTATACTGGGGGGACGGGGACGACTCCCATTAACCCCTGACTATAACGGGGATACGCTTATCACAATGCCTTACTGGTCTGTGCTGAAGCAGGGCATTCTGGCAGCCAAGTTGCTTGACCTTTATTAGTGAGCCTGGTTACCCCCTCTCGGAACCACAGACTTAGAAATCGCCAGCTCATATACAGTGCATAAAATATATTTATATATAAACCCTTATACACCATTTTAATAAAAAATATCACAAAATTCTTCTAAGTCCCTCGGGAAGAGTGAAAGACGCGCACGTTCATTTTCAGAGCTCCTAGACCTTCCTATAAGAAGTTAGCCAAAAAGTAGCTTCGAAAAACGCTTAGGTTAAGTCTCAGAGTTGAATCTAATTTACCGAAGCTGGACTTAGACATAATTTCACTCTCACAACATTATGGCTGGTTGGAGACAGTCCGAACCACAAATACCGGGTCCATGGTTCTGGCCATATACTGGGGGGACGGGGACGACTCCCATTAACCCCTGACTATACCGGGGATACGCTTATCACAATGCCTTACTGGTCTGTGCTGAAGCAGGGCATTCTGGCAGCCAAGTGGCTTGACCTTTATTAGTGAGCCTGGTTACCCACTCTCGGAACCACAGACTTAGAAATCGCCAGCTCATATACAGTGCATAAAATAAATTTATATATATATACCCTTATACACCATTTTAATAAAAAATATCACAAAATTCTTCTAAGTCCCTCGGGAAGAGTGAAAGACGCGCACGTTAATTTTCAGAGCTCCTAGACCTTCCTATAAGAAGTTAGCCAAAAAGTAGCTTCGAAAAACGCTTAGGTTAAGTTTCAGAGTTGCTTCTAATGTACCGAAGCTAGAATTAGACATCATTTCACTCTCACAACATTATGGCTGGTTGGAGACAGTCCGAACCACAAGTACTGGGTCCATGGTTCTGGGCGTATACTGGGGGGACGGGGACGACTCCCATTAACCCCTGACTATACCGGGGATACGCTTATCACAATGCCTTACTGGTCTGTGCTGAAGCAGGGCATTCTGGCAGCCAAGTGGCTTGACCTTTATTAGTGAGCCTGGTTACCCCCTCTCGGAACCACAGACTTAGAAATCGCCAGCTCATATACAGTGCATAAAATAAATTTATATATATATACCCTTATACACCATTTTAATAAAAAATTTCACAAAATTCTTCTAAGTCCCTCGGGAAGAGTGAAAGACGCGCACGTTCATTTTCAGAGCTCCTAGACCTTCCTATAAGAAGTTAGCCAAAACGTAGCTTCGAAAAACGCTTAGGTTAAGTTTCAGAGTTGCTTCTAATGTACCGAAGCTGGAATTAGACATAATTTCACTCTCACAACATTATGGCTGGTTGGAGACAGTCCGAACCACAAGTACTGGGTCCATGGTTCTGGGCGTATACTGGGGGGACGGGGACGACTCCCATTAACCCCTGACTATACCGGGGATACGCTTATCACAATGCCTTACTGGTCTGTGCTGAAGCAGGGCATTCTGGCAGCCAAGTTGCTTGACCTTTATTAGTGAGCCTGGTTACACCCTCTCGGAACCACAGACTTAGAAATCGCCAGCTCATATACAGTGCATAAAATAAATTTATATATCTATACCCTTATACACCATTTTAATAAAAAATATCACAAAATTCTTCTAAGTCCCTCGGGAAGAGTAAAAGACGCGCACGTTCATTTTCAGAGCTCCTAGACCTTCCTATAAGAAGTTAGCCAAAACGTAGCTTCGAAAAACGCTTAGGTTAAGTTTCAGAGTTGCTTCTAATGTACCGAAGCTGGAATTAGACATAATTTCACTCTCACAACATTATGGCTGGTTGGAGACAGTCCGAACCACAAGTACTGGGTCCATGGTTCTGGGCGTATACTGGGGGGACGGGGACGACTCCCATTAACCCCTGACTATACCGGGGATACGCTTATCACAATGCCTTACTGGTCTGTGCTGAAGCAGGGCATTCTGGCAGCCAAGTTGCTTGACCTTTATTAGTGAGCCTGGTTACCCCCTCTCGGAACCACAGACTTAGAAATCGCCAGCTCATATACAGTGCATAAAATATATTTATATATATACCCTTATACACCATTTTAATAAAAAATATCACAAAATTCTTCTAAGTCCCTCGGGAAGAGTGAAAGACGCGCACGTTCATTTTCAGAGCTCCTAGACCTTCCTATAAGAAGTTAGCCAAAAAGTAGCTTCGAAAAACGCTTAGGTTAAGTCTCAGAGTTGCATCTAATGTACCGAAGCTGGACTTAGACATAATTTCACTCTCACAACATAATGGCTGGTTGGAGACAGTCCGAACCACAAATACCGGGTCCATGGTTCTGGCCATATACTGGGGGGACGGGGACGACTCCCATTAACCCCTGACTATACCGGGGATACGCTTATCACAATGCCTTACTGATCTGTGCTGAAGCAGGGCATTCTGGCAGCCAAGTTGCTTGACCTTTATTAGTGAGCCTGGTTACCCCCTCTCGGAACCACAGACTTAGAAATCGCCAGCTCATATACAGTGCATAAAATATATTTATATATATACCCTTATACACCATTTTAATAAAAAATATCACAAAATTCTTCTAAGTCCCTCGGGAAGAGTGAAAGACGCGCACGTTCATTTTCAGAGCTCCTAGACCTTCCTATAAGAAGTTAGCCAAAAAGTAGCTTCGAAAAACGCTTAGGTTAAGTTTCAGAGTTGCTTCTAATGTACCGAAGCTGGACTTAGACATAATTTCACTCTCACAACATTATGGCTGGTTGGAGACAGTCAGAACCACAAATACCGGGTCCATGGTTCTGGCCATATACTGGGGGGACGGGGACGACTCCCATTAACCCCTGACTATACCGGGGATACGCTTATCACAATGCCTTACTGGTCTGTGCTGAAGCAGGGCATTCTGGCAGCCAAGTGGCTTGACCTTTATTAGTGAGCCTGGTTACCCCCTCTCGGAACCACAGACTTAGAAATCGCCAGCTCATATACAGTGCATAAAATATATTTATATATATATACCCTTATACACTATTTTAATAAAAAATATCACAAAATTCTTCTAAGTCCCTCGGGAAGAGTAAAAGACGCGCACGTTCATTTTCAGAGCTCCTAGACCTTCCTATAAGAAGTTAGCCAAAAAGTAGCTTCGAAAAACGCTTAGGTTAAGTTTCAGAGTTGCTTCTAATGTACCGAAGCTGGAATTAGACATCATTTCACTCTCACAACATTATGGCTGGTTGGAGACAGTCCGAACCACAAGTACTGGGTCCATGGTTCTGGGCGTATACTGGGGGGACGGGGACGACTCCCATTAACCCCTGACTATACCGGGGATACGCTTATCACAATGCCTTACAGGTCTGTGCTGAAGCAGGGCATTCTGGCAGCCAAGTGGCTTGACCTTTATTAGTGAGCCTGGTTACCCCCTCTCGGAACCACAGACTTAGAAATCGCCAGCTCATATACAGTGCATAAAATAAATTTATATATATATACCCTTATACACCATTTTAATAAAAAATATCACAAAATTCTTCTAAGTCCCTCGGGAAGAGTGAAAGACGCGCACGTTCATTTTCAGAGCTCCTAGACCTTCCTATAAGAAGTTAGCCAAAAAGTAGCTTCGAAAAACGCTTAGGTTAAGTTTCAGAGTTGCTTCTAATGTACCGAAGCTGGAATTAGACATAATTTCACTCTCACAACATTATGGCTGGTTGGTGACAGTCCGAACCACAAGTACTGGGTCCATGGTTCTGGGCGTATACTGGGGGGACGGGGACGACTCCCATTAACCCCTGACTATACCGGGGATACGCTTATCACAATGCCTTACTGGTCTGTGCTGAAGCAGGGCATTCTGGCAGCCAAGTTGCTTGACCTTTATTAGTGAGCCTGGTTACCCCTTCTCGGAACCACAGACTTAGAAATCGCCAGCTCATATACAGTGCATAAAATATATTTATATATATACCCTTATACACCATTTTAATAAAAAATATCACAAAATTCTTCTAAGTCCCTCGGGAAGAGTGAAAGACGCGCACGTTCATTTTCAGAGCTCCTAGACCTTCCTATAAGAAATTAGCCAAAAAGTAGCTTCGAAAAACGCTTAGGTTAAGTTTCAGAGTTGCTTCTAATGTACCGAAGCTGGAATTAGACATAATTTCACTCTCACAACATTATGGCTGGTTGGAGACAGTCCGAACCACAAGTACTGGGTCCATGGTTCTGGGCGTATACTGGGGGGACGGGGACGACTCCCATTAACCCCTGACTATACCGGGGATACGCTTATCACAATGCCTTACTGGTCTGTGCTGAAGCAGGGCATTCTGGCAGCCAAGTTGCTTGACCTTTATTAGTGAGCCTGGTTACCCCCTCTCGGAACCACAGACTTAGAAATCGCCAGCTCATATACAGTGCATAAAATATATTTATATATATACCCTTATACACCATTTTAATAAAAAATATCACAAAATTCTTCTAAGTCCCTCGGGAAGAGTGAAAGACGCGCACGTTCATTTTCAGAGCTCCTAGACCTTCCTATAAGAAGTTAGCCAAAAAGTAGCTTCGAAAAACGCTTAGGTTAAGTTTCAGAGTTGCTTCTAATGTACCGAAGCTGGAATTAGACATAATTTCACTCTCACAACATTATGGCTGGTTGGAGACAGTCCGAACCACAAGTACTGGGTCCATGGTTCTGGGCGTATACTGGGGGGACGGGGACGACTCCCATTAACCCCTGACTATACCGGGGATACGCTTATCACAATGCCTTACTGGTCTGTGCTGAAGCAGGGCATTCTGGCAGCCAAGTTGCTTGACCTTTATTAGTGAGCCTGGTTACCCCCTCTCGGAACCACAGACTTAGAAATCGCCAGCTCATATACAGTGCATAAAATATATTTATATATATACCCTTATACACCATTTTAATAAAAAATATCACAAAATTCTTCTAAGTCCCTCGGGAAGAGTGAAAGACGCGCACGTTCATTTTCAGAGCTCCTAGACCTTCCTATAAGAAGTTAGCCAAAAAGTAGCTTCGAAAAACGCTTAGGTTAAGTTTCAGAGTTGCTTCTAATGTACCGAAGCTGGAATTAGACATAATTTCACTCTCACAACATTATGGCTGGTTGGAGACAGTCCGAACCACAAGTACTGGGTCCATGGTTCTGGGCGTATACTGGGGGGACGGGGACGACTCCCATTAACCCCTGACTATACCGGGGATACGCTTATCACAATGCCTTACAGGTCTGTGCTGAAGCAGGGCATTCTGGCAGCCAAGTGGCTTGACCTTTATTAGTGAGCCTGGTTACCCCCTCTCGGAACCACAGACTTAGAAATCGCCAGCTCATATACAGTGCATAAAATAAATTTATATATATATACCCTTATACACCATTTTAATAAAAAATATCACAAAATTCTTCTAAGTCCCTCGGGAAGAGTGAAAGACGCGCACGTTCATTTTCAGAGCTCCTAGACCTTCCTATAAGAAGTTAGCCAAAAAGTAGCTTCGAAAAACGCTTAGGTTAAGTTTCAGAGTTGCTTCTAATGTACCGAAGCTGGAATTAGACATAATTTCACTCTCACAACATTATGGCTGGTTGGTGACAGTCCGAACCACAAGTACTGGGTCCATGGTTCTGGGCGTATACTGGGGGGACGGGGACGACTCCCATTAACCCCTGACTATACCGGGGATACGCTTATCACAATGCCTTACTGGTCTGTGCTGAAGCAGGGCATTCTGGCAGCCAAGTTGCTTGACCTTTATTAGTGAGCCTGGTTACCCCCTCTCGGAACCACAGACTTAGAAATCGCCAGCTCATATACAGTGCATAAAATATATTTATATATATACCCTTATACACCATTTTAATAAAAAATATCACAAAATTCTTCTAAGTCCCTCGGGAAGAGTGAAAGACGCGCACGTTCATTTTCAGAGCTCCTAGACCTTCCTATAAGAAGTTAGCCAAAAAGTAGCTTCGAAAAACGCTTAGGTTAAGTTTCAGAGTTGCTTCTAATGTACCGAAGCTGGAATTAGACATAATTTCACTCTCACAACATTATGGCTGGTTGGAGACAGTCCGAACCACAAGTACTGGGTCCATGGTTCTGGGCGTATACTGGGGGGACGGGGACGACTCCCATTAACCCCTGACTATACCGGGGATACGCTTATCACAATGCCTTACTGGTCTGTGCTGAAGCAGGGCATTCTGGCAGCCAAGTTGCTTGACCTTTATTAGTGAGCCTGGTTACCCCCTCTCGGAACCACAGACTTAGAAATCGCCAGCTCATATACAGTGCATAAAATATATTTATATATATACCCTTATACACCATTTTAATAAAAAATATCACAAAATTCTTCTAAGTCCCTCGGGAAGAGTGAAAGACGCGCACGTTCATTTTCAGAGCTCCTAGACCTTCCTATAAGAAGTTAGCCAAAAAGTAGCTTCGAAAAACGCTTAGGTTAAGTTTCAGAGTTGCTTCTAATGTACCGAAGCTGGAATTAGACATAATTTCACTCTCACAACATTATGGCTGGTTGGAGACAGTCCGAACCACAAGTACTGGGTCCATGGTTCTGGGCGTATACTGGGGGGACGGGGACGACTCCCATTAACCCCTGACTATACCGGGGATACGCTTATCACAATGCCTTACTGGTCTGTGCTGAAGCAGGGCATTCTGGCAGCCAAGTTGCTTGACCTTTATTAGTGAGCCTGGTTACCCCCTCTCGGAACCACAGACTTAGAAATCGCCAGCTCATATACAGTGCATAAAATATATTTATATATATACCCTTATACACCATTTTAATAAAAAATATCACAAAATTCTTCTAAGTCCCTCGGGAAGAGTGAAAGACGCGCACGTTCATTTTCAGAGCTCCTAGACCTTCCTATAAGAAGTTAGCCAAAAAGTAGCTTCGAAAAACGCTTAGGTTAAGTTTCAGAGTTGCTTCTAATGTACCGAAGCTGGAATTAGACATAATTTCACTCTCACAACATTATGGCTGGTTGGAGACAGTCCGAACCACAAGTACTGGGTCCATGGTTCTGGGCGTATACTGGGGGGACGGGGACGACTCCCATTAACCCCTGACTATACCGGGGATACGCTTATCACAATGCCTTACAGGTCTGTGCTGAAGCAGGGCATTCTGGCAGCCAAGTGGCTTGACCTTTATTAGTGAGCCTGGTTACCCCCTCTCGGAACCACAGACTTAGAAATCGCCAGCTCATATACAGTGCATAAAATAAATTTATATATATATACCCTTATACACCATTTTAATAAAAAATATCACAAAATTCTTCTACGTCCCTCGGGAAGAGTGAAAGACGAGCACGTTCATTTTCAGAGCTCCTAGACCTTCCTATAAGAAGTTAGCCAAAAAGTAGCTTCGAAAAACGCTTAGGTTAAGTTTCAGAGTTGCTTCTAATGTACCGAAGCTGGAATTAGACATAATTTCACTCTCACAACATTATGGCTGGTTGGAGACAGTCCGAACCACAAGTACTGGGTCCATGGTTCTGGGCGTATACTGGGGGGACGGGGACGACTCCCATTAACCCCTGACTATACCGGGGATACGCTTATCACAATGCCTTACTGGTCTGTGCTGAAGCAGGGCATTCTGGCAGCCAAGTTGCTTGACCTTTATTAGTGAGCCTGGTTACCCCCTCTCGGAACCACAGACTTAGAAATCGCCAGCTCATATACAGTGCATAAAATATATTTATATATATACCCTTATACACCATTTTAATAAAAAATATCACAAAATTCTTCTAAGTCCCTCGGGAAGAGTGAAAGACGCGCACGTTCATTTTCAGAGCTCCTAGACCTTCCTATAAGAAGTTAGCCAAAAAGTAGCTTCGAAAAACGCTTAGGTTAAGTTTCAGAGTTGCTTCTAATGTACCGAAGCTGGAATTAGACATAATTTCACTCTCACAACATTATGGCTGGTTGGAGACAGTCCGAACCACAAGTACTGGGTCCATGGTTCTGGGCGTATACTGGGGGGACGGGGACGACTCCCATCAACCCCTGACTATACCGGGGATACGCTTATCACAATGCCTTACTGGTCTGTGCTGAAGCAGGGCATTCTGGCAGCCAAGTTGCTTGACCTTTATTAGTGAGCCTGGTTACCCCCTCTCGGAACCACAGACTTAGAAATCGCCAGCTCATATACAGTGCATAAAATATATTTATATATATACCCTTATACACCATTTTAATAAAAAATATCACAAAATTCTTCTAAGTCCCTCGGGAAGAGTGAAAGACGCGCACGTTCATTTTCAGAGCTCCTAGACCTTCCTATAAGAAGTTAGCCAAAAAGTAGCTTCGAAAAACGCTTAGGTTAAGTTTCAGAGTTGCTTCTAATGTACCGAAGCTGGAATTAGACATAATTTCACTCTCACAACATTATGGCTGGTTGGAGACAGTCCGAACCACAAGTACTGGGTCCATGGTTCTGGGCGTATACTGGGGGGACGGGGACGACTCCCATTAACCCCTGACTATACCGGGGATACGCTTATCACAATGCCTTACTGGTCTGTGCTGAAGCAGGGCATTCTGGCAGCCAAGTTGCTTGACCTTTATTAGTGAGCCTGGTTACCCCCTCTCGGAACCACAGACTTAGAAATCGCCAGCTCATATACAGTGCATAAAATATATTTATATATATACCCTTATACACCATTTTAATAAAAAATATCACAAAATTCTTCTAAGTCCCTCGGGAAGAGTGAAAGACGCGCACGTTCATTTTCAGAGCTCCTAGACCTTCCTATAAGAAGTTAGCCAAAAAGTAGCTTCGAAAAACGCTTAGGTTAAGTTTCAGAGTTGCTTCTAATGTACCGAAGCTGGAATTAGACATAATTTCACTCTCACAACATTATGGCTGGTTGGAGACAGTCCGAACCACAAGTACTGGGTCCATGGTTCTGGGCGTATACTGGGGGGACGGGGACGACTCCCATTAACCCCTGACTATACCGGGGATACGCTTATCACAATGCCTTACTGGTCTGTGCTGAAGCAGGGCATTCTGGCAGCCAAGTTGCTTGACCTTTATTAGTGAGCCTGGTTACCCCCTCTCGGAACCACAGACTTAGAAATCGCCAGCTCATATACAGTGCATAAAATATATTTATATATATACCCTTATACACCATTTTAATAAAAAATATCACAAAATTCTTCTAAGTCCCTCGGGAAGAGTGAAAGACGCGCACGTTCATTTTCAGAGCTCCTAGACCTTCCTATAAGAAGTTAGCCAAAAAGTAGCTTCGAAAAACGCTTAGGTTAAGTCTCAGAGTTGCATCTAATGTACCGAAGCTGGACTTAGACATAATTTCACTCTCACAACATTATGGCTGGTTGGAGACAATCCGAACCACAAATACCGGGTCCATGGTTCTGGCCATATACTGGGGGGACGGGGACGACTCCCATTAACCCCTGACTATACCGGGGATACGCTTATCACAATGCCTTACTGGTCTGTGCTGAAGCAGGGCATTCTGGCAGCCAAGTGGCTTGACCTTTATTAGTGAGCCTGGTTACCCACTCTCGGAACCACAGACTTAGAAATCGCCAGCTCATATACAGTGCATAAAATAAATTTATATATATATACCCTTATACACCATTTTAATAAAAAATATCACAAAATTCTTCTAAGTCCCTCGGGAAGAGTGAAAGACGCGCACGTTCATTTTCAGAGCTCCTAGACCTTCCTATAAGAAGTTAGCCAAAAAGTAGCTTCGAAAAACGCTTAGGTTAAGTCTCAGAGTTGCATCTAATGTACCGAAGCTGGACTTAGACATAATTTCACTCTCACAACATTATGGCTGGTTGGAGACAGTCCGAACCACAAATACCGGGTCCATGGTTCTGGCCATATACTGGGGGGACGGGGACGACTCCCATTAACCCCTGACTATACCGGGGATACGCTTATCACAATGCCTTACTGGTCTGTGCTGAAGCAGGGCATTCTGGCAGCCAAGTGGCTTGACCTTTATTAGTGAGCCTGGTTACCCACTCTCGGAACCACAGACTTAGAAATCGCCAGCTCATATACAGTGCATAAAATAAATTTATATATATATACCCTTATACACCATTTTAATAAAAAATATCACAAAATTCTTCTAAGTCCCTCGGGAAAGGTGAAAGACGCGCACGTTCATTTTCAGAGCTCCTAGACCTTCCTACAGTATAAGAAGTTAGCCAAAAAGTAGCTTCGAAAAACGCTTAGGTTAAGTTTCAGAGTTGCTTCTAATGTACCGAAGCTGGAATTAGACATCATTTCACTCTCACAACATTATGGCTGGTTGGAGACAGTCCGAACCACAAGTACTGGGTCCATGGTTCTGGGCGTATACTGGGGGGACGGGGACGACTCCCATTAACCCCTGACTATACCGGGGATACGCTTATCACAATGCCTTACTGGTCTGTGCTGAAGCAGGGCATTCTGGCAGCCAAGTGGCTTGACCTTTATTAGTGAGCCTGGTTACCCCCTCTCGGAACCACAGACTTAGAAATCGCCAGCTCATATACAGTGCATAAAATAAATTTATATATATATACCCTTATACACCATTTTAATAAAAAATATCACAAAATTCTTCTAAGTCCCTCGGGAAGAGTGAAAGACGCGCACGTTCATTTTCAGAGCTCCTAGACCTTCCTATAAGAAGTTAGCCAAAACGTAGCTTCGAAAAACGCTTAGGTTAAGTTTCAGAGTTGCTTCTAATGTACCGAAGCTGGAATTAGACATAATTTCACTCTCACAACATTATGGCTGGTTGGAGACAGTCCGAACCACAAGTACTGGGTCCATGGTTCTGGGCGTATACTGGGGGGACGGGGACGACTCCCATTAACCCCTGACTATACCGGGGATACGCTTATCACAATGCCTTACTGGTCTGTGCTGAAGCAGGGCATTCTGGCAGCCAAGTTGCTTGACCTTTATTAGTGAGCCTGGTTACCCCCTCTCGGAACCACAGACTTAGAAATCGCCAGCTCATATACAGTGCATAAAATATATTTATATATATACCCTTATACACCATTTTAATAAAAAATATCACAAAATTCTTCTAAGTCCCTCGGGAAGAGTGAAAGACGCGCACGTTCATTTTCAGAGCTCCTAGACCTTCCTATAAGAAGTTAGCCAAAAAGTAGCTTCGAAAAACGCTTAGGTTAAGTTTCAGAGTTGCTTCTAATGTACCGAAGCTGGAATTAGACATAATTCCACTCTCACAACATTATGGCTGGTTGGAGACAGTCCGAACCACAAGTACTGGGTCCATGGTTCTGGGCGTATACTGGGGGGACGGGGACGACTCCCATTAACCCCTGACTATACCGGGGATACGCTTATCACAATGCCTTACTGGTCTGTGCTGAAGCAGGGCATTCTGGCAGCCAAGTTGCTTGACCTTTATTAGTGAGCCTGGTTACCCCCTCTCGGAACCACAGACTTAGAAATCGCCAGCTCATATACAGTGCATAAAATATATTTATATATATACCCTTATACACCATTTTAATAAAAAATATCACAAAATTCTTCTAAGTCCCTCGGGAAGAGTGAAAGACGCGCACGTTCATTTTCAGAGCTCCTAGACCTTCCTATAAGAAGTTAGCCAAAAAGTAGCTTCGAAAAACGCTTAAGTTAAGTTTCAGAGTTGCTTCTAATGTACCGAAGCTGGACTTAGACATAATTTCACTCTCACAACATTATGGCTGGTTGGAGACAGTCAGAACCACAAATACCGGGTCCATGGTTCTGGCCATATACTGGGGGGACGGGGACGACTCCCATTAACCCCTGACTATACCGGGGATACGCTTATCACAATGCCTTACTGGTCTGTGCTGAAGCAGGGCATTCTGGCAGCCAAGTGGCTTGACCTTTATTAGTGAGCCTGGTTACCCCCTCTCGGAACCACAGACTTAGAAATCGCCAGCTCATATACAGTGCATAAAATAAATTTATATATATACCCTTATACACCATTTTAATAAAAAATATCACAAAATTCTTCTAAGTCCCTCGGGAAGAGTGAAAGACGCGCACGTTCATTTTCAGAGCTCCTAGACCTTCCTATAAGAAGTTAGCCAAAAAGTAGCTTCGAAAAACGCTTAGGTTAAGTTTCAGAGTTGCTTCTAATGTACAGAAGCTGGAATTAGACATAATTTCACTCTCACAACATTATGGCTGGTTGGAGACAGTCCGAACCACAAGTACTGGGTCCATGGTTCTGGGCGTATACTGGGGGGACGGGGACGACTCCCATTAACCCCTGACTATACCGGGGATACGCTTATCACAATGCCTTACTGGTCTGTGCTGAAGCAGGGCATTCTGGCAGCCAAGTGGCTTGACCTTTATTAGTGAGCCTGGTTACCCCCTCTCGGAACCACAGACTTAGAAATCGCCAGCTCATATACAGTGCATAAAATAAATTTATATATATATACCCTTATACACCATTTTAATAAAAAATATCACAAAATTCTTCTAAGTCCCTCGGGAAGAGTGAAAGACGCGCACGTTCATTTTCAGAGCTCCTAGACCTTCCTATAAGAAGTTAGCCAAAAAGTAGCTTCGAAAAACGCTTAGGTTAAGTTTCAGAGTTGCTTCTAATGTAAAGAAGCTGGAATTAGACATAATTTCACTCTCACAACATTATGGCTGGTTGGAGACAGTCCGAACCACAAGTACTGGGTCCATGGTTCTGGGCGTATACTGGGGGGACGGGGACGACTCCCATTAACCCCTGACTATACCGGGGATACGCTTATCACAATGCCTTACTGGTCTGTGCTGAAGCAGGGCATTCTGGCAGCCAAGTTGCTTGACCTTTATTAGTGAGCCTGGTTACCCCCTCTCGGAACCACAGACTTAGAAATCGCCAGCTCATATACAGTGCATAAAATATATTTATATATATACCCTTATACACCATTTTAATAAAAAATATCACAAAATTCTTCTAAGTCCCTCGGGAAGAGTGAAAGACGCGCACGTTCATTTTCAGAGCTCCTAGACCTTCCTATAAGAAGTTAGCCAAAAAGTAGCTTCGAAAAACGCTTAGGTTAAGTCTCAGAGTTGCATCTAATGTACCGAAGCTGGACTTAGACATAATTTCACTCTCACAACATTATGGCTGGTTGGAGACAGTCCGAACCACAAATACCGGGTCCATGGTTCTGGCCATATACTGGGGGGACGGGGACGACTCCCATTAACCCCTGACTATACCGGGGATACGCTTATCACAATGCCTTACTGGTCTGTGCTGAAGCAGGGCATTCTGGCAGCCAAGTTGCTTGACCTTTATTAGTGAGCCTGGTTACCCCCTCTCGGAACAACAGACTTAGAAATCGCCAGCTCATATACAGTGCATAAAATATATTTATATATATACCCTTATACACCATTTTATTAAAAAATATCACAAAATTCTTCTAAGTCCCTCGGGAAGAGTGAAAGACGCGCACGTTCATTTTCAGAGCTCCTAGACCTTCCTATAAGAAGTTAGCCAAAAAGTAGCTTCGAAAAACGCTTAGGTTAAGTCTCAGAGTTGCATCTAATGTACCGAAGCTGGACTTAGACATAATTTCACTCTCACAACATTATGGCTGGTTGGAGACAGTCCGAACCACAAATACCGGGTCCATGGTTCTGGCCATATACTGGGGGGACGGGGACGACTCCCATTAACCCCTGACTATACCGGGGATACGCTTATCACAATGCCTTACTGGTCTGTGCTGAAGCAGGGCATTCTGGCAGCCAAGTGGCTTGACCTTTATTAGTGAGCCTGGTTACCCACTCTCGGAACCACAGACTTAGAAATCGCCAGCTCATATACAGTGCATAAAATAAATTTATATATATATACCCTTATACACCATTTTAATAAAAAATATCACAAAATTCTTCTAAGTCCCTCGGGAAAGGTGAAAGACGCGCACGTTCATTTTCAGAGCTCCTAGACCTTCCTACAGTATAAGAAGTTAGCCAAAAAGTAGCTTCGAAAAACGCTTAGGTTAAGTTTCAGAGTTGCTTCTAATGTACCGAAGCTGGAATTAGACATCATTTCACTCTCACAACATTATGGCTGGTTGGAGACAGTCCGAACCACAAGTACTGGGTCCATGGTTCTGGGCGTATACTGGGGGGACGGGGACGACTCCCATTAACCCCTGACTATACCGGGGATACGCTTATCACAATGCCTTACTGGTCTGTGCTGAAGCAGGGCATTCTGGCAGCCAAGTGGCTTGACCTTTATTAGTGAGCCTGGTTACCCCCTCTCGGAACCACAGACTTAGAAATCGCCAGCTCATATACAGTGCATAAAATAAATTTATATATATATACCCTTATACACCATTTTAATAAAAAATATCACAAAATTCTTCTAAGTCCCTCGGGAAGAGTGAAAGACGCGCACGTTCATTTTCAGAGCTCCTAGACCTTCCTATAAGAAGTTAGCCAAAACGTAGCTTCGAAAAACGCTTAGGTTAAGTTTCAGAGTTGCTTCTAATGTACCGAAGCTGGAATTAGACATAATTTCACTCTCACAACATTATGGCTGGTTGGAGACAGTCCGAACCACAAGTACTGGGTCCATGGTTCTGGGCGTATACTGGGGGGACGGGGACGACTCCCATTAACCCCTGACTATACCGGGGATACGCTTATCACAATGCCTTACTGGTCTGTGCTGAAGCAGGGCATTCTGGCAGCCAAGTTGCTTGACCTTTATTAGTGAGCCTGGTTACCCCCTCTCGGAACCACAGACTTAGAAATCGCCAGCTCATATACAGTGCATAAAATATATTTATATATATACCCTTATACACCATTTTAATAAAAAATATCACAAAATTCTTCTAAGTCCCTCGGGAAGAGTGAAAGACGCGCACGTTCATTTTCAGAGCTCCTAGACCTTCCTATAAGAAGTTAGCCAAAAAGTAGCTTCGAAAAACGCTTAGGTTAAGTTTCAGAGTTGCTTCTAATGTACCGAAGCTGGAATTAGACATAATTTCACTCTCACAACATTATGGCTGGTTGGAGACAGTCCGAACCACAAGTACTGGGTCCATGGTTCTGGGCGTATACTGGGGGGACGGGGACGACTCCCATTAACCCCTGACTATACCGGGGATACGCTTATCACAATGCCTTACTGGTCTGTGCTGAAGCAGGGCATTCTGGCAGCCAAGTTGCTTGACCTTTATTAGTGAGCCTGGTTACCCCCTCTCGGAACCACAGACTTAGAAATCGCCAGCTCATATACAGTGCATAAAATATATTTATATATATACCCTTATACACCATTTTAATAAAAAATATCACAAAATTCTTCTAAGTCCCTCGGGAAGAGTGAAAGACGCGCACGTTCATTTTCAGAGCTCCTAGACCTTCCTATAAGAAGTTAGCCAAAAAGTAGCTTCGAAAAACGCTTAAGTTAAGTTTCAGAGTTGCTTCTAATGTACCGAAGCTGGACTTAGACATAATTTCACTCTCACAACATTATGGCTGGTTGGAGACAGTCAGAACCACAAATACCGGGTCCATGGTTCTGGCCATATACTGGGGGGACGGGGACGACTCCCATTAACCCCTGACTATACCGGGGATACGCTTATCACAATGCCTTACTGGTCTGTGCTGAAGCAGGGCATTCTGGCAGCCAAGTGGCTTGACCTTTATTAGTGAGCCTGGTTACCCCCTCTCGGAACCACAGACTTAGAAATCGCCAGCTCATATACAGTGCATAAAATAAATTTATATATATACCCTTATACACCATTTTAATAAAAAATATCACAAAATTCTTCTAAGTCCCTCGGGAAGAGTGAAAGACGCGCACGTTCATTTTCAGAGCTCCTAGACCTTCCTATAAGAAGTTAGCCAAAAAGTAGCTTCGAAAAACGCTTAGGTTAAGTTTCAGAGTTGCTTCTAATGTACAGAAGCTGGAATTAGACATAATTTCACTCTCACAACATTATGGCTGGTTGGAGACAGTCCGAACCACAAGTACTGGGTCCATGGTTCTGGGCGTATACTGGGGGGACGGGGACGACTCCCATTAACCCCTGACTATACCGGGGATACGCTTATCACAATGCCTTACTGGTCTGTGCTGAAGCAGGGCATTCTGGCAGCCAAGTGGCTTGACCTTTATTAGTGAGCCTGGTTACCCCCTCTCGGAACCACAGACTTAGAAATCGCCAGCTCATATACAGTGCATAAAATAAATTTATATATATATACCCTTATACACCATTTTAATAAAAAATATCACAAAATTCTTCTAAGTCCCTCGGGAAGAGTGAAAGACGCGCACGTTCATTTTCAGAGCTCCTAGACCTTCCTATAAGAAGTTAGCCAAAAAGTAGCTTCGAAAAACGCTTAGGTTAAGTTTCAGAGTTGCTTCTAATGTAAAGAAGCTGGAATTAGACATAATTTCACTCTCACAACATTATGGCTGGTTGGAGACAGTCCGAACCACAAGTACTGGGTCCATGGTTCTGGGCGTATACTGGGGGGACGGGGACGACTCCCATTAACCCCTGACTATACCGGGGATACGCTTATCACAATGCCTTACTGGTCTGTGCTGAAGCAGGGCATTCTGGCAGCCAAGTTGCTTGACCTTTATTAGTGAGCCTGGTTACCCCCTCTCGGAACCACAGACTTAGAAATCGCCAGCTCATATACAGTGCATAAAATATATTTATATATATACCCTTATACACCATTTTAATAAAAAATATCACAAAATTCTTCTAAGTCCCTCGGGAAGAGTGAAAGACGCGCACGTTCATTTTCAGAGCTCCTAGACCTTCCTATAAGAAGTTAGCCAAAAAGTAGCTTCGAAAAACGCTTAGGTTAAGTTTCAGAGTTGCTTCTAATGTACCGAAGCTGGAATTAGACATAATTTCACTCTCACAACATTATGGCTGGTTGGAGACAGTCCGAACAACAAGTACTGGGTCCATGGTTCTGGGCGTATACTGGGGGGACGGGGACGACTCCCATTAACCCCTGACTATACCGGGGATACGCTTATCACAATGCCTTACTGGTCTGTGCTGAAGCAGGGCATTCTGGCAGCCAAGTTGCTTGACCTTTATTAGTGAGCCTGGTTACCCCCTCTCGGAACCACAGACTTAGAAATCGCCAGCTCATATACAGTGCATAAAATATATTTATATATATACCCTTATACACCATTTTAATAAAAAATATCACAAAATTCTTCTAAGTCCCTCAGGAAGAGTGAAAGACGCGCACGTTCATTTTCAGAGCTCCTAGACCTTCCTATAAGAAGTTAGCCAAAAAGTAGCTTCGAAAAACGCTTAGGTTAAGTTTCAGAGTTGCTTCTAATGTACCGAAGCTGGACTTAGACATAATTTCACTCTCACAACATTATGGCTGGTTGGAGACAGTCAGAACCACAAATACCGGGTCCATGGTTCTGGCCATATACTGGGGGGACGGGGACGACTCCCATTAACCCCTGACTATACCGGGGATACGCTTATCACAATGCCTTACTGGTCTGTGCTGAAGCAGGGCATTCTGGCAGCCAAGTGGCTTGACCTTTATTAGTGAGCCTGGTTACCCCCTCTCGGAACCACAGACTTAGAAATCGCCAGCTCATATACAGTGCATAAAATAAATTTATATATATATACCCTTATACACCATTTTAATAAAAAATATCACAAAATTCTTCTAAGTCCCTCGGGAAGAGTGAAAGACGCGCACGTTCATTTTCAGAGCACCTAGACCTTCCTATAAGAAGTTAGCCAAAAAGTAGCTTCGAAAAACGCTTAGGTTAAGTCTCAGAGTTGCATCTAATGTACCGAAGCTGGACTTAGACATAATTTCACTCTCACAACATTATGGCTGGTTGGAGACAGTCCGAACCACAAATACCGGGTCCATGGTTCTTGCCATATACTGGGGGGACGGGGACGACTCCCATTAACCCCTGACTATACCGGGGATACGCTTATCACAATGCCTTACTGGTCTGTGCTGAAGCAGGGCATTCTGGCAGCCAAGTTGCTTGACCTTTATTAGTGAGCCTGGTTACCCCCTCTCGGAACAACAGACTTAGAAATCGCCAGCTCATATACAGTGCATAAAATATATTTATATATATACCCTTATACACCATTTTAATAAAAAATATCACAAAATTCTTCTAAGTCCCTCGGGAAGAGTGAAAGACGCGCACGTTCATTTTCAGAGCTCCTAGACCTTCCTATAAGAAGTTAGCCAAAAAGTAGCTTCGAAAAACGCTTAGGTTAAGTTTCAGAGTTGCTTCTAATGAACCGAAGCTGGAATTAGACATAATTTCACTCTCACAACATTATGGCTGGTTGGAGACAGTCCGAACCACAAATACCGGGTCCATGGTTCTGGCCATATACTGGGGGGACGGGGACGACTCCCATTAACCCCTGACTATACCGGGGATACGCTTATCACAATGCCTTACTGGTCTGTGCTGAAGCAGGGCATTCTGGCAGCCAAGTTGCTTGACCTTTATTAGTGAGCCTGGTTACCCCCTCTCGGAACCACAGACTTAGAAATCGCCAGCTCATATACAGTGCATAAAATATATTTATATATATACCCTTATACACCATTTTAATAAAAAATATCACAAAATTCTTCTAAGTCCCTCGGGAAGAGTAAAAGACGCGCACGGTCATTTTCAGAGCTCCTAGACCTTCCTATAAGAAGTTAGCCAAAAAGTAGCTTCAAAAAACGCTTAGGTTAAGTTTCAGAGTTGCTTATAATGTACCGAAGCTGGAATTAGACATAATTTCACTCTCACAACATTATGGCTGGTTGGAGACAGTCCGAACAACAAGTACTGGGTCCATGGTTCTGGGCGTATACTGGGGGGACGGGGACGACTCCCATTAACCCCTGACTATACCGGGGATACGCTTATCACAATGCCTTACTGGTCTGTGCTGAAGCAGGGCATTCTGGCAGCCAAGTTGCTTGACCTTTATTAGTGAGCCTGGTTACCCCCTCTCGGAACCACAGACTTAGAAATCGCCAGCTCATATACAGTGCATAAAATAAATTTATATATATATACCCTTATACACCATTTTAATAAAAAATATCACAAAATTCTTCTAAGTCCCTCGGGAAGAGTGAAAGACGCGCACGTTCATTTTCAGAGCTCCTAGACCTTCCTATAAGAAGTTAGCCAAAAAGTAGCTTCGAAAAACGCTTAGGTTAAGTTTCAGAGTTGCTTCTAATGTACAGAAGCTGGAATTAGACATCATTTCACTCTCACAACATTATGGCTGGTTGGAGACAGTCCGAACCACAAATACCGGGTCCATGGTTCTGGCCATATACTGGGGGGACGGGGACGACTCCCATTAACCCCTGACTATACCGGGGATACGCTTATCACAATGCCTTACTGGTCTGTGCTGAAGCAGGGCATTCTGGCAGCCAAGTTGCTTGACCTTTATTAGTGAGCCTGGTTACCCCCTCTCGGAACAACAGACTTAGAAATCGCCAGCTCATATACAGTGCATAAAATATATTTATATATATACCCTTATACACCATTTTATTAAAAAATATCACAAAATTCTTCTAAGTCCCTCGGGAAGAGTGAAAGACGCGCACGTTCATTTTCAGAGCTCCTAGACCTTCCTATAAGAAGTTAGCCAAAAAGTAGCTTCGAAAAACGCTTAGGTTAAGTTTCAGAGTTGCTTCTAATGTACCGAAGCTGGAATTAGACATAATTTCACTCTCACAACATTATGGCTGGTTGGAGACAGTCCGAACCACAAATACCGGGTCCATGGTTCTGGCCATATACTGGGGGGACGGGGACGACTCCCATTAACCCCTGACTATACCGGGGATACGCTTATCACAATGCCTTACTGGTCTGTGCTGAAGCAGGGCATTCTGGCAGCCAAGTTGCTTGACCTTTATTAGTGAGCCTGGTTACCCCCTCTCGGAACAACAGACTTAGAAATCGCCAGCTCATATACAGTGCATAAAATATATTTATATATATACCCTTATACACCATTTTAATAAAAAATATCACAAAATTCTTCTAAGTCCCTCGGGAAGAGTGAAAGACGCGCACGTTCATTTTCAGAGCTCCTAGACCTTCCTATAAGAAGTTAGCCAAAAAGTAGCTTCAAAAAACGCTTAGGTTAAGTTTCAGAGTTGCTTATAATGTACCGAAGCTGGAATTAGACATAATTTCACTCTCACAACATTATGGCTGGTTGGAGACAGTCCGAACAACAAGTACTGGGTCCATGGTTCTGGGCGTATACTGGGGGGACGGGGACGACTCCCATTAACCCCTGACTATACCGGGGATACGCTTATCACAATGCCTTACTGGTCTGTGCTGAAGCAGGGCATTCTGGCAGCCAAGTTGCTTGACCTTTATTAGTGAGCCTGGTTACCCCCTCTCGGAACCACAGACTTAGAAATCGCCAGCTCATATACAGTGCATAAAATATATTTATATATATACCCTTATACACCATTTTAATAAAAAATATCACAAAATTCTTCTAAGTCCCTCGGGAAGAGTGAAAGACGCGCACGTTCATTTTCAGAGCTCCTAGACCTTCCTATAAGAAGTTAGCAAAAAGTAGCTTCGAAAAACGCTTAGGTTAAGTTTCAGAGTTGCTTCTAATGTACCGAAGCTGGACTTAGACATAATTTCACTCTCACAACATTATGGCTGGTTGGAGACAGTCCGAACCACAAGTACTGGGTCCATGGTTCTGGGCGTATACTGGGGGGACGGGGACGACTCCCATTAACCCCTGACTATACCGGGGATACGCTTATCACAATGCCTTACTGGTCTGTGCTGAAGCAGGGCATTCTGGCAGCCAAGTGGCTTGACCTTTATTAGTGAGCCTGGTTACCCCCTCTCGGAACCACAGACTTAGAAATCGCCAGCTCATATACAGTGCATAAAATAAATTTATATATATATACCCTTATACACCATTTTAATAAAAAATATCACAAAATTCTTCTAAGTCCCTCGGGAAGAGTGAAAGACGCGCACGTTCATTTTCAGAGCTCCTAGACCTTCCTATAAGAAGTTAGCCAAAAAGTAGCTTCGAAAAACGCTTAGGTTAAGTTTCAGAGTTGCTTCTAATGTACAGAAGCTGGAATTAGACATCATTTCACTCTCACAACATTATGGCTGGTTGGAGACAGTCCGAACCACAAGTACTGGGTCCATGGTTCTGGGCGTATACTGGGGGGACGGGGACGACTCCCATTAACCCCTGACTATACCGGGGATACGCTTATCACAATGCCTTACTGGTCTGTGCTGAAGCAGGGCATTCTGGCAGCCAAGTGGCTTGACCTTTATTAGTGAGCCTGGTTACCCCCTCTCGGAACCACAGACTTAGAAATCGCCAGCTCATATACAGTGCATAAAATAAATTTATATATATATACCCTTATACACCATTTTAATAAAAAATATCACAAAATTCTTCTAAGTCCCTCGGGAAGAGTGAAAGACGCGCACGTTCATTTTCAGAGCTCCTAGACCTTCCTATAAGAAGTTAGCCAAAAAGTAGCTTCGAAAAACGCTTAGGTTAAGTCTCAGAGTTGCATCTAATGTACCGAAGCTGGACTTAGACATAATTTCACTCTCACAACATTATGGCTGGTTGGAGACAGTCCGAACCACAAATACCGGGTCCATGGTTCTGGCCATATACTGGGGGGACGGGGACGACTCCCATTAACCCCTGACTATACCGGGGATACGCTTATCACAATGCCTTACTGGTCTGTGCTGAAGCAGGGCATTCTGGCAGCCAAGTTGCTTGACCTTTATTAGTGAGCCTGGTTACCCCCTCTCGGAACAACAGACTTAGAAATCGCCAGCTCATATACAGTGCATAAAATATATTTATATATATACCCTTATACACCATTTTAATAAAAAATATCACAAAATTCTTCTAAGTCCCTCGGGAAGAGTGAAAGACGCGCACGTTCATTTTTAGAGCTCCTAGACCTTCCTATAAGAAGTTAGCCAAAAAGTAGCTTCGAAAAACGCTTAGGTTAAGTTTCAGAGTTGCTTCTAATGTACCGAAGCTGGAATTAGACATAATTTCACTCTCACAACATTATGGCTGGTTGGAGACAGTCCGAACCACAAATACCGGGTCCATGGTTCTGGCCATATACTGGGGGGACGGGGACGACTCCCATTAACCCCTGACTATACCGGGGATACGCTTATCACAATGCCTTACTGGTCTGTGCTGAAGCAGGGCATTCTGGCAGCCAAGTTGCTTGACCTTTATTAGTGAGCCTGGTTACCCCCTCTCGGAACCACAGACTTAGAAATCGCCAGCTCATATACAGTGCATAAAATATATTTATATATATACCCTTATACACCATTTTAATAAAAAATATCACAAAATTCTTCTAAGTCCCTCGGGAAGAGTAAAAGACGCGCACGGTCATTTTCAGAGCTCCTAGACCTTCCTATAAGAAGTTAGCCAAAAAGTAGCTTCAAAAAACGCTTAGGTTAAGTTTCAGAGTTGCTTCTAATGTACCGAAGCTGGAATTAGACATAATTTCACTCTCACAACATTATGGCTGGTTGGAGACAGTCCGAACAACAAGTACTGGGTCCATGGTTCTGGGCGTATACTGGGGGGACGGGGACGACTCCCATTAACCCCTGACTATACCGGGGATACGCTTATCACAATGCCTTACTGGTCTGTGCTGAAGCAGGGCATTCTGGCAGCCAAGTGGCTTGACCTTTATTAGTGAGCCTGGTTACCCCCTCTCGGAACCACAGACTTAGAAATCGCCAGCTCATATACAGTGCATAAAATAAATTTATATATATATACCCTTATACACCATTTTAATAAAAAATATCACAAAATTCTTCTAAGTCCCTCGGGAAGAGTGAAAGACGCGCACGTTCATTTTCAGAGCTCCTAGACCTTCCTATAAGAAGTTAGCCAAAAAGTAGCTTCGAAAAACGCTTAGGTTAAGTTTCAGAGTTGCTTCTAATGTACAGAAGCTGGAATTAGACATCATTTCACTCTCACAACATTATGGCTGGTTGGAGACAGTCCGAACCACAAGTACTGGGTCCATGGTTCTGGGCGTATACTGGGGGGACGGGGACGACTCCCATTAACCCCTGACTATACCGGGGATACGCTTATCACAATGCCTTACTGGTCTGTGCTGAAGCAGGGCATTCTGGCAGCCAAGTGGCTTGACCTTTATTAGTGAGCCTGGTTACCCCCTCTCGGAACCACAGACTTAGAAATCGCCAGCTCATATACAGTGCATAAAATAAATTTATATATATATACCCTTATACACCATTTTAATAAAAAATATCACAAAATTCTTCTAAGTCCCTCGGGAAGAGTGAAAGACGCGCACGTTCATTTTCAGAGCTCCTAGACCTTCCTATAAGAAGTTAGCCAAAAAGTAGCTTCGAAAAACGCTTAGGTTAAGTCTCAGAGTTGCATCTAATGTACCGAAGCTGGACTTAGACATAATTTCACTCTCACAACATTATGGCTGGTTGGAGACAGTCCGAACCACAAATACCGGGTCCATGGTTCTGGCCATATACTGGGGGGACGGGGACGACTCCCATTAACCCCTGACTATACCGGGGATACGCTTATCACAATGCCTTACTGGTCTGTGCTGAAGCAGGGCATTCTGGCAGCCAAGTTGCTTGACCTTTATTAGTGAGCCTGGTTACCCCCTCTCGGAACAACAGACTTAGAAATCGCCAGCTCATATACAGTGCATAAAATATATTTATATATATACCCTTATACACCATTTTAATAAAAAATATCACAAAATTCTTCTAAGTCCCTCGGGAAGAGTGAAAGACGCGCACGTTCATTTTTAGAGCTCCTAGACCTTCCTATAAGAAGTTAGCCAAAAAGTAGCTTCGAAAAACGCTTAGGTTAAGTTTCAGAGTTGCTTCTAATGTACCGAAGCTGGAATTAGACATAATTTCACTCTCACAACATTATGGCTGGTTGGAGACAGTCCGAACCACAAATACCGGGTCCATGGTTCTGGCCATATACTGGGGGGACGGGGACGACTCCCATTAACCCCTGACTATACCGGGGATACGCTTATCACAATGCCTTACTGGTCTGTGCTGAAGCAGGGCATTCTGGCAGCCAAGTTGCTTGACCTTTATTAGTGAGCCTGGTTACCCCCTCTCGGAACCACAGACTTAGAAATCGCCAGCTCATATACAGTGCATAAAATATATTTATATATATACCCTTATACACCATTTTAATAAAAAATATCACAAAATTCTTCTAAGTCCCTCGTGAAGAGTAAAAGACGCGCACGGTCATTTTCAGAGCTCCTAGACCTTCCTATAAGAAGTTAGCCAAAAAGTAGCTTCAAAAAACGCTTAGGTTAAGTTTCAGAGTTGCTTCTAATGTACCGAAGCTGGAATTAGACATAATTTCACTCTCACAACATTATGGCTGGTTGGAGACAGTCCGAACAACAAGTACTGGGTCCATGGTTCTGGGCGTATACTGGGGGGACGGGGACGACTCCCATTAACCCCTGACTATACCGGGGATACGCTTATCACAATGCCTTACTGGTCTGTGCTGAAGCAGGGCATTCTGGCAGCCAAGTTGCTTGACCTTTATTAGTTAGCCTGGTTACCCCCTCTCGGAACCACAGACTTAGAAATCGCCAGCTCATATACAGTGCATAAAATATATTTATATATATACCCTTATACACCATTTTAATAAAAAATATCACAAAATTCTTCTAAGTCCCTCGGGAAGAGTGAAAGACGCGCACGTTCATTTTCAGAGCTCCTAGACCTTCCTATAAGAAGTTAGCCAAAAAGTAGCTTCGAAAAACGCTTAGGTTAAGTCTCAGAGTTGCATCTAATGTACCGAAGCTGGACTTAGACATAATTTCACTCTCACAACATTATGGCTGGTTGGAGACAGTCCGAACCACAAATACCGGGTCCATGGTTCTGGCCATATACTGGGGGGACGGGGACGACTCCCATTAACCCCTGACTATACCGGGGATACGCTTATCACAATGCCTTACTGGTCTGTGCTGAAGCAGGGCATTCTGGCAGCCAAGTTGCTTGACCTTTATTAGTGAGCCTGGTTACCCCCTCTCGGAACCACAGACTTAGAAATCGCCAGCTCATATACAGTGCATAAAATATATTTATATATATACCCTTATATACCATTTTAATAAAAAATATCACAAAATTCTTCTAAGTCCCTCGGGAAGAGTGAAAGACGCGCACGTTCATTTTCAGAGCTCCTAGACCTTCCTATAAGAAGTTAGCCAAAAAGTAGCTTCGAAAAACGCTTAGGTTAAGTTTCAGAGTTGCTTCTAATGTACCGAAGCTGGAATTAGACATAATTTCACTCTCACAACATTATGGCTGGTTGGAGACAGTCCGAACCACAAATACCGGGTCCATGGTTCTGGCCATATACTGGGGTGACGGGGACGACTCCCATTAACCCCTGACTATACCGGGGATACGCTTATCACAATGCCTTACTGGTCTGTGCTGAAGCAGGGCATTCTGGCAGCCAAGTTGCTTGACCTTTATTAGTGAGCCTGGTTACCCCCTCTCGGAACCACAGACTTAGAAATCGCCAGCTCATATACAGTGCATAAAATATATTTATATATATACCCTTATACACCATTTTAATAAAAAATATCACAAAATTCTTCTAAGTCCCTCGGGAAGAGTGAAAGACGCGCACGTTCATTTTCAGAGCTCCTAGACCTTCCTATAAGAAGTTAGCCAAAAAGTAGCTTCGAAAAACGCTTAGGTTAAGTCTCAGAGTTGCATCTAATGTACCGAAGCTGGACTTAGACATAATTTCACTCTCACAACATTATGGCTGGTTGGAGACAGTCCGAACCACAACTACCGGGTCCATGGTTCTGGCCATATACTGGGGGGACGGGGACGACTACCATTAACCCCTGACTATACCGGGGATACGCGTATCACAATGCCTTACTGGTCTATGCTGAAGCAGGGCATTCTGGCAGCCAAGTGGCTTGACCTTTATTAGTGAGCCTGGTTACCCCCTCTCGGAACCACAGACTTAGAAATCGCCAGCTCATATACAGTGCATAAAATAAATTTATATATATATACCCTTATACACCATTTTAATAAAAAATATCACAAAATTCTTCTAAGTCCCTCGGAAAGAGTGAAAGACGCGCACGTTCATTTTCAGAGCTCCTAGACCTTCCTATAAGAAGTTAGCCAAAAAGTAGCTTCGAAAAACGCTTAGGTTAAGTCTCAGAGTTGCATCTAATGTACTGAAGCTGGACTTAGACATAATTTCACTCTCACAACATTATGGCTGGTTGGAGACAGTCCGAACCACAAATACCGGGTCCATGGTTCTGGCCATATACTGGGGGGACGGGGACGACTCCCATTAACCCCTGACTATACCGGGGATACGCTTATCACAATGCCTTACTGGTCTGTGCTGAAGCAGGGCATTCTGGCAGCCAAGTTGCTTGACCTTTATTAGTGAGCCTGGTTACCCCCTCTCGGAACAACAGACTTAGAAATCGCCAGCTCATATACAGTGCATAAAATATATTTATATATATACCCTTATACACCATTTTAATAAAAAATATCACAAAATTCTTCTAAGTCCCTCGGGAAGAGTGAAAGACGCGCACGTTCATTTTCAGAGCTCCTAGACCTTCCTATAAGAAGTTAGCCAAAACGTAGCTTCGAAAAACGCTTAGGTTAAGTTTCAGAGTTGCTTCTAATGTACCGAAGCTGGAATTAGACATAATTTCACTCTCACAACATTATGGCTGGTTGGAGACAGTCCGAACCACAAATACCGGGTCCATGGTTCTGGCCATATACTGGGGGGACGGGGACGACTCCCATTAACCCCTGACTATACCGGGGATACGCTTATCACAATGCCTTACTGGTCTGTGCTGAAGCAGGGCATTCTGGCAGCCAAGTTGCTTGACCTTTATTAGTGAGCCTGGTTACCCCCTCTCGGAACCACAGACTTAGAAATCGCCAGCTCATATACAGTGCATAAAATATATTTATATATATACCCTTATACACCATTTTAATAAAAAATATCACAAAATTCTTCTAAGTCCCTCGGAAAGAGTGAAAGACGCGCACGTTCATTTTCAGAGCTCCTAGACCTTCCTATAAGAAGTTAGCCAAAAAGTAGCTTCGAAAAACGCTTAGGTTAAGTCTCAGAGTTGCATCTAATGTACTGAAGCTGGACTTAGACATAATTTCACTCTCACAACATTATGGCTGGTTGGAGACAGTCCGAACCACAAATACCGGGTCCATGGTTCTGGCCATATACTGGGGGGACGGGGACGACTCCCATTAACCCCTGACTATACCGGGGATACGCTTATCACAATGCCTTACTGGTCTGTGCTGAAGCAGGGCATTCTGGCAGCCAAGTTGCTTGACCTTTATTAGTGAGCCTGGTTACCCCCTCTCGGAACAACAGACTTAGAAATCGCCAGCTCATATACAGTGCATAAAATATATTTATATATATACCCTTATACACCATTTTAATAAAAAATATCACAAAATTCTTCTAAGTCCCTCGGGAAGAGTGAAAGACGCGCACGTTCATTTTCAGAGCTCCTAGACCTTCCTATAAGAAGTTAGCCAAAAAGTAGCTTCGAAAAACGCTTAGGTTAAGTTTCAGAGTTGCTTCTAATGTACCGAAGCTGGAATTAGACATAATTTCACTCTCACAACATTATGGCTGGTTGGAGACAGTCCGAACCACAAATACCGGGTCCATGGTTCTGGCCATATACTGGGGGGACGGGGACGACTCCCATTAACCCCTGACTATACCGGGGATACGCTTATCACAATGCCTTACTGGTCTGTGCTGAAGCAGGGCATTCTGGCAGCCAAGTTGCTTGACCTTTATTAGTGAGCCTGGTTACCCCCTCTCGGAACCACAGACTTAGAAATCGCCAGCTCATATACAGTGCATAAAATATATTTATATATATACCCTTATACACCATTTTAATAAAAAATATCACAAAATTCTTCTAAGTCCCTCGGGAAGAGTAAAAGACGCGCACGGTCATTTTCAGAGCTCCTAGACCTTCCTATAAGAAGTTAGCCAAAAAGTAGCTTCAAAAAACGCTTAGGTTAAGTTTCAGAGTTGCTTCTAATGTACCGAAGCTGGAATTAGACATAATTTCATTCTCACAACATTATGGCTGGTTGGAGACAGTCCGAACAACAAGTACTGGGTCCATGGTTCTGGGCGTATACTGGGGGGACGGGGACGACTCCCATTAACCCCTGACTATACCGGGGATACGCTTATCACAATGCCTTACTGGTCTGTGCTGAAGCAGGGCATTCTGGCAGCCAAGTTGCTTGACCTTTATTAGTTAGCCTGGTTACCCCCTCTCGGAACCACAGACTTAGAAATCGCCAGCTCATATACAGTGCATAAAATATATTTATATATATACCCTTATACACCATTTTAATAAAAAATATCACAAAATTCTTCTAAGTCCCTCGGAAAGAGTGAAAGACGCGCACGTTCATTTTCAGAGCTCCTAGACCTTCCTATAAGAAGTTAGCCAAAAAGTAGCTTCGAAAAACGCTTAGGTTAAGTCTCAGAGTTGCATCTAATGTACTGAAGCTGGACTTAGACATAATTTCACTCTCACAACATTATGGCTGGTTGGAGACAGTCCGAACCACAAATACCGGGTCCATGGTTCTGGCCATATACTGGGGGGACGGGGACGACTCCCATTAACCCCTGACTATACCGGGGATACGCTTATCACAATGCCTTACTGGTCTGTGCTGAAGCAGGGCATTCTGGCAGCCAAGTTGCTTGACCTTTATTAGTGAGCCTGGTTACCCCCTCTCGGAACAACAGACTTAGAAATCGCCAGCTCATATACAGTGCATAAAATATATTTATATATATACCCTTATACACCATTTTAATAAAAAATATCACAAAATTCTTCTAAGTCCCTCGGGAAGAGTGAAAGACGCGCACGTTCATTTTCAGAGCTCCTAGACCTTCCTATAAGAAGTTAGCCAAAAAGTAGCTTCGAAAAACGCTTAGGTTAAGTTTCAGAGTTGCTTCTAATGTACCGAAGCTGGAATTAGACATAATTTCACTCTCACAACATTATGGCTGGTTGGAGACAGTCCGAACCACAAATACCGGGTCCATGGTTCTGGCCATATACTGGGGGGACGGGGACGACTCCCATTAACCCCTGACTATACCGGGGATACGCTTATCACAATGCCTTTCTGGTCTGTGCTGAAGCAGGGCATTCTGGCAGCCAATTGGCTTGACTTTTATTAGTGAGCCTGGTTACCCCCTCTCGTAACCACAGACTTAGAAATCGCCAGCTCATATACAGTGCATAAAATAAATTTATATATATATACCCTTATACACCATTTTAATAAAAAATATCACAAAATTCTTCTAAGTCCCTCGGGAAGAGTGAAAGACGCGCACGTTCATTTTCAGAGCTCCTAGACATTCCTATAAGAAGTTAGCCAAAAAGTAGCTTCGAAAAACGCTTAGGTTAAGTTTCAGAGTTGCTTCTAATGTACTGTACCAAAGCTGGACTTAGACATAATTTCACTCTCACAACATTATGGCTGGTTGGAGACAGTCCGAACCACAAGTACCGGGTCCATGGTTCTGGGTGTATACTGGGGGGACGGGGACGACTCCCATTAACCCCTGACTATACCGGGGATACGCTTATCACAATGCCTTACTGGTCTGTGCTGAAGCAGGGCATTCTGGCATCCAAGTGGCTTGACCTTTATTAGTGAGCCTGGTTACCCCCTCTCGGAACCACAGACTTAGAAATCGCCAGCTCATATACAGTGCATAAAATATATTTATATATATACCCTTATACACCATTTTAATAAAAAATATCACAAAATTCTTCTAAGTCCCTCGGGAAGAGTGAAAGACGCGCACGTTCATTTTTAGAGCTCGTAGACCTTCCTATAAGAAGTTAGCCAAAAAGTAGCTTCGAAAAACGCTTAGGTTAAGTTTCAGAGGTACTTCTTATGTACCAAAGCTGGACTTAGACATAATTTCACTCTCACAACATTATGGCTGGTTGGAGACAGTCCAAACCATAATTACCGGGTCCATGGTTCTGGGCGTATACTGGGGGGACGGGGACGACTCCCATTAACCCCTGACTGTACCGGGGATACGCTTATCACAATGCCTTTCTGGTCTGTGCTGAAGCAGGGCATTCTGGCAGCCAATTGGCTTGACTTTTATTAGTGAGCCTGGTTACCCCCTCTCGGATCCACAGACTTAGAAATCGCCAGCTCATATACATGCATAAAATATATTTATATATATACCCTTATACACCATTTTAATAAAAAATATCACAAAATTCTTCTAAGTCCCTCGGGAAGAGTGAAAGACGCGCACGTTCATTTTCAGAGCTCCTAGACCTTCCTATAAGAAGTTAGCCAAAAAGTAGATTCGAAAAACGCTTAGGTTAAGTTTCAGAGTTGCATCTAATGTACCGAAGCTGGACTTAGACATAATTTCACTCTCACAACATTATGGCTGGTTGGAGACAGTCCGAACCACAAATACCGGGTCCATGGTTCTGGCCATATACTGGGGGGACGGGGACGACTCCCATTAAACCCTGACTATACCGGGGATACGCTTATCACAATGCCTTTCTGGTCTGTGCTGAAGCAGGGCATTCTGGCAGCCAATTGGCTTGACTTTTATTAGTGAGCCTGGTTACCCCCTCTCGTAACCACAGACTTAGAAATCGCCAGCTCATATACAGTGCATAAAATATATTTATATATATACCCTTATACAGTACATCATTTTAATAAAAAATATCACAAAATTCTTCTAAGTCCCTCAGGAAGAGCGAAAGACGCGCACGTTCATTTTCAGAGCTCCTAGACATTCCTATAAGAAGTTAGCCAAAAAGTACCTTCGAAAAACGCTTAGGTTAAGTGTCAGAGTTGCTTCTAATGTACCGAAGCTGGACTTAGACATAATTTCACTCTCACAACATTATGGCGGGTTGGAGACAGTCCGAACCACAAATACCGGGTCCATGGTTCTGGCCATATACTGGGGGGACGGGGACGACTCCCATTAACCTCTGACTATACCGGGGATACGCTTATCACAATGCCTTTCTGGTCTGTGCTGAAGCAGGGCATTCTGGCAGCCAATTGGCTTGACTTTTATTAGTGAGCCTGGTTACCCCCTCTCGTAACCACAGACTTAGAAATCGCCAGCTCATATACAGTGCATAAAATATATTTATATATATACCCTTATACAGTACATCATTTTAATAAAAAATATCACAAAATTCTTCTAAGTCCCTCAGGAAGAGTGAAAGACGCGCACGTTCATTTTCAGAGCTCCTAGACATTCCTATAAGAAGTTAGCCAAAAAGTAGCTTCGAAAAACGCTTAGGTTAAGTTTCAGAGGTACTTCTAATGTACCAAAGCTGGACTTAGACATAATTTCACTCTCACAACATTATGGCTGGTTGGAGACAGTCCAAACCATAATTACCGGGTCCATGGTTCTGGGCGTATACTGGGGGGACGGGGACGACTCCCATTAACCCCTGACTGTACCGGGGATACGCTTATCACAATGCCTTTCTGGTCTGTGCTGAAGCAGGGCATTCTGGCAGCCAATTGGCTTGACTTTTATTAGTGAGCCTGGTTACCCCCTCTCGGATCCACAGACTTAGGAATCGCCAGCTCATATACATGCATAAAATATATTTATATATATACCCTTATACACCATTTTAATAAAAAATATCACAAAATTCTTCTAAGTCCCTCGGGAAGAGTGAAAGACGCGCACGTTCATTTTCAGAGCTCCTAGACCTTCCTATAAGAAGTTAGCCAAAAAGTAGCTTCGAAAAACGCTTAGGTTAAGTTTCAGAGTTGCATCTAATGTACCGAAGCTGGACTTAGACATAATTTCACTCTCACAACATTATGGCTGGTTGGAGACAGTCCGAACCACAAATACCGGGTCCATGGTTCTGGCCATATACTGGGGGGACGGGGACGACTCCCATTAAACCCTGACTATACCGGGGATACGCTTATCACAATGCCTTACTGGTCTGTGCTGAAGCAGGGCATTCTGGCAGCCAATTGGCTTGACTTTTATTAGTGAGCCTGGTTACACCCTCTCGTAACCACAGACTTAGAAATCGCCAGCTCATATACAGTGCATAAAATATATTTATATATATACCCTTATACAGTACATCATTTTAATAAAAAATATCACAAAATTCTTCTAAGTCCCTCAGGAAGAGCGAAAGACGCGCACGTTCATTTTCAGAGCTCCTAGACATTCCTATAAGAAGTTAGCCAAAAAGTACCTTCGAAAAACGCTTAGGTTAAGTGTCAGAGTTGCTTCTAATGTACCGAAGCTGGACTTAGACATAATTTCACTCTCACAACATTATGGCTGGTTGGAGACAGTCCGAACCACAAATACCGGGTCCATGGTTCTGGCCATATACTGGGGGGACGGGGACGACTCCCATTAACCTCTGACTATACCGGGGATACGCTTATCACAATGCCTTACTGGTCTGTGCTGAAGCAGGGCATTCTGGCAGCCAATTGTCTTGACTTTTATTAGTGAGCCTGGTTACCCCCTCTCGGAACCACAGACTTAGAAATCGCCAGCTCATATACATGCATAAAATATATTTATATATATACCCTTATACAGTACATCATTTTAATAAAAAATATCACAAAATTCTTCTAAGTCCCTCAGGAAGAGTGAAAGACGCGCACGTTCATTTTCAGAGCTCCTAGACCTTCCTATAAGAAGTTAGCCAAAAAGTAGCTTCGAAAAACGCTTAGGTTAAGTTTCAGAGTTGCTTCTAATGTACCAAAGCTGGACTTAGAAATAATTTCACTCTCACAACATTATGGCTGGTTGGAGACAGTCCGAACCACAAATACCGGGTCCATGGTTCTGGCCATATACTGGGGGGACGGGGACGACTCCCATTAACCCCTGACTATACCGGGGATACGCTTATCACAATGCCTTTCTGGTCTGTGCTGAAGCAGGGCATTCTGGCAGCCAATTGGCTTGACTTTTATTAGTGAGCCTGGTTACCCCCTCTCGGAACCACAGACTTAGAAATCGCCAGCTCATATAGAGTGCATAAAATATATTTATATATATACCCTTATACATCATTTTAATAAAAAATATCACAAAATTCTTCTAAGTCCCTCAGGAAGAGTGAAAGACGCGCACGTTCATTTTCAGAGCTCCTAGACATTCCTATAAGAAGTTAGCCAAAAAGTACCTTCGAAAAACGCTTAGGTTAAGTTTCAGAGTTGCTTCTAATGTACCGAAGCTGGACTTAGACATAATTTCACTCTCACAACATTATGGCTGGTTGGAGACACTCCGAACCACAAATACCGGGTCCATGGTTCTGGCCATATACTGGGGGGACGGGGACGACTCCCATTAACCCCTGACTATACCGGGGATACGCTTATCACAATGCCTTTCTGGTCTGTGCTGAAGCAGGGCATTCTGGCAGCCAATTGGCTTGACTTTTATTAGTGAGCCTGGTTACCCCCTCTCGGAACCACAGACTTAGAAATCGCCAGCTCATATAGAGTGCATAAAATATATTTATATATATACCCTTATACAGTACATCATTTTAATAAAAAATATCACAAAATTCTTCTAAGTCCCTCAGGAAGAGTGAAAGACGCGCACGTTCATTTTCAGAGCTCCTAGACCTTCCTATAAGAAGTTAGCCAAAAAGTAGCTTCGAAAAACGCTTAGGTTAAGTTTCAGAGTTGCTTCTAATGTACCTAAGCTAGACTTAGACATACTGTAATTTCACTCTCACAACATTATGGCAGGTTGGAGACAGTCCGAACCACAAATACCGGGTCCATGGTTCTGGCCATATACTGGGGGGACGGGGACGACTCCCATTAACCCCTGACTATACCGGGGATACGCGTATCACACTGCCTTACTGGTCTGTGCTGAAGCAGGGCATTCTGGCAGCCAAGTGGCTTGACCTTTATTAGTGAGCCTGGTTATCCCCTCTCGGAACCACAGACTTAGAAATCGCCAGCTCATATACAGTGCATAAAATATATTTATATATATACCCTTTTTCACCATTTTAATAAAAAATATCACAAAATTCTTCTAAGTCCCTCGGGAAGAGTGAAAGACGCGCACATTCATTTTCAGAGCTCCTAGACCTTCCTATAAGAAGTTAGCCAAAAAGTAGCTTCGAAAAACGCTTAGGTTAAGTTTCAGAGTTGCATCTAATGTACCGAAGCTGGACTTTAGACATAATTTCACTCTCACAACATTATGGCTGGTTGGAGACAGTCCGAACCACAAATACCGGGTCCATGGTTCTGGCCATATACTGGGGGGACGGGGACGACTCCCATTAACCCCTGACTATACCGGGGATACGCTTATCACAATGCCTTTCTGGTCTGTGCTGAAGCAGGGCATTCTGGCAGCCAATTGGCTTGACTTTTATTAGTGAGCCTGGTTACCCCCTCTCGTAACCACAGACTTAGAAATCGCCAGCTCATATACAGTGCATAAAATATATTTATATATATACCCTTATACATCATTTTAATAAAAAATATCACAAAATTCTTCTAAGTCCCTCGGGAAGAGTGAAAGACGCGCACGTTCATTTTCAGAGCTCCTAGACCTTCCTATAAGAAGTTAGCCAAAAAGTAGCTTCGAAAAACGCTTAGGTTTAGTTTCAGAGTTGCATCTAATGTACCGAAGCTGGACTTAGACATAATTTCACTCTCACAACATTATGGCTGGTTGGAGACAGTCCGAACCACAAATACCGGGTCCATGGTTCTGGCCATATACTGGGGGGACGGGGACGACTCCCATTAACCCCTGACTATACCGGGGATACGCTTATCACAATGCCTTTCTGGTCTGTGCTGAAGCAGGGCATTCTGGCAGCCAATTGGCTTGACTTTTATTAGTGAGCCTGGTTACCCCCTCTCGTAACCACAGACTTAGAAATCGCCAGCTCATATACAGTGCATAAAATATATTTATATATATACCCTTATACATCATTTTAATAAAAAATATCACAAAATTCTTCTAAGTCCCTCAGGAAGAGTGAAAGACGCGCACGTTCATTTTCAGAGCTCCTAGACATTCCTATAAGAAGTTAGCCAAAAAGTAGCTTCGAAAAACGCTTAGGTTAAGTTTCAGAGTTGCTTCTAATGTACTGTACCAAAGCTGGACTTAGACATAATTTCACTCTCACAACATTATGGCTGGTTGGAGACAGTCCGAACCACAAGTACCGGGTCCATGGTTCTGGGTGTATACTGGGGGGACGGGGACGACTCCCATTAACCCCTGACTATACCGGGGATACGCTTATCACAATGCCTTACTGGTCTGTGCTGAAGCAGGGCATTCTGGCATCCAAGTGGCTTGACCTTTATTAGTGAGCCTGGTTACCCCCTCTCGGAACCACAGATTTAGAAATCGCCAGCTCATATACAGTGCATAAAATATATTTATATATATACCCTTATACACCATTTTAATAAAAAATATCACAAAATTCTTCTAAGTCCCTCGGGAAGAGTGAAAGACGCGCACGTTCATTTTTAGAGCTCCTAGACCTTCCTATAAGAAGTTAGCCAAAAAGTAGCTTCGAAAAACGCTTAGGTGAAGTTTCAGAGTTGCTTCTAATGTACTGTACCAAAGCTGGACTTAGACATAATTTCACTCTCACAACATTATGGCTGGTTGGAGACAGTCCGAACCACAAATACCGGGTCCATGGTTCTGGGTGTATACTGGGGGGACGGGGACGACTCCCATTAACCCCTGACTATACCGGGGATACGCTTATCACAATGCCTTACTGGTCTGTGCTGAAGCAGGGCATTCTGGCATCCAAGTGGCTTGACCTTTATTAGTGAGCCTGGTTACCCCCTCTCGGAACCACAGACTTAGAAATCGCCAGCTCATATACAGTGCATAAAATATATTTATATATATACCCTTATACACCATTTTAATAAAAAATATCACAAAATTCTTCTAAGTCCCTCGGGAAGAGTGAAAGACGCGCACGTTCATTTTTAGAGCTCCTAGACCTTCCTATAAGAAGTTAGCCAAAAAGTAGCTTCGAAAAACGCTTAGGTTAAGTTTCAGAGGTACTTCTAATGTACCAAAGCTGGACTTAGACATAATTTCACTCTCACAACATTATGGCTGGTTGGAGACAGTCCAAACCATAATTACCGGGTCCATGGTTCTGGGCGTATACTGGGGGGACGGGGACGACTCCCATTAACCCCTGACTGTACCGGGGATACGCTTATCACAATGCCTTTCTGGTCTGTGCTGAAGCAGGGCATTCTGGCAGCCAATTGGCTTGACTTTTATTAGTGAGCCTGGTTACCCCCTCTCGGATCCACAGACTTAGAAATCGCCAGCTCATATACATGCATAAAATATATTTATATATATACCCTTATACACCATTTTAATAAAAAATATCACAAAATTCTTCTAAGTCCCTCGGGAAGAGTGAAAGACGCGCACGTTCATTTTCAGAGCTCCTAGACCTTCCTATAAGAAGTTAGCCAAAAAGTAGCTTCGAAAAACGCTTAGGTTAAGTTTCAGAGTTGCATCTAATGTACCGAAGCTGGACTTAGACATAATTTCACTCTCACAACATTATGGCTGGTTGGAGACAGTCCGAACCACAAATACCGGGTCCATGGTTCTGGCCATATACTGGGGGGACGGGGACGACTCCCATTAAACCCTGACTATACCGGGGATACGCTTATCACAATGCCTTTCTGGTCTGTGCTGAAGCAGGGCATTCTGGCAGCCAATTGGCTTGACTTTTATTAGTGAGCCTGGTTACCCCCTCTCGTAACCACAGACTTAGAAATCGCCAGCTCATATACAGTGCATAAAATATATTTATATATATACCCTTATACAGTACATCATTTTAATAAAAAATATCACAAAATTCTTCTAAGTCCCTCAGGAAGAGCGAAAGACGCGCACGTTCATTTTCAGAGCTCCTAGACATTCCTATAAGAAGTTAGCCAAAAAGTACCTTCGAAAAACGCTTAGGTTAAGTGTCAGAGTTGCTTCTAATGTACCGAAGCTGGACTTAGACATAATTTCACTCTCACAACATTATGGCTGGTTGGAGACAGTCCGAACCACAAATACCGGGTCCATGGTTCAGGCCATATACTGGGGGGACGGGGACGACTCCCATTAACCTCTGACTATACCGGGGATACGCTTATCACAATGCCTTACTGGTCTGTGCTGAAGCAGGGCATTCTGGCAGGCAATTGTCTTGACTTTTATTAGTGAGCCTGGTTACCCCCTCTCGGAACCACAGACTTAGAAATCGCCAGCTCATATACATGCATAAAATATATTTATATATATACCCTTATACACCATTTTAATAAAAAATATCACAAAATTCTTCTAAGTCCCTCGGGAAGAGTGAAAGACGCGCACGTTCATTTTCAGAGCTCCTAGACCTTCCTATAAGAAGTAAGCCAAAAAGTAGCTTCGAAAAACGCTTAGGTTAAGTTTCAGAGTTGCATCTAATGTACCGAAGCTGGACTTAGACATAATTTCACTCTCACAACATTATGGCTGGTTGGAGACAGTCCGAACCACAAATACCGGGTCCATGGTTCTGGCCATATACTGGGGGGACGGGGACGACTCCCATTAACCTCTGACTATACCGGGGATACGCTTATCACAATGCCTTTCTGGTCTGTGCTGAAGCAGGGCATTCTGGCAGCCAATTGGCTTGACTTTTATTAGTGAGCCTGGTTACCCCCTCTCGTAACCACAGACTTAGAAATCGCCAGCTCATATACAGTGCATAAAATATATTTATATATATACCCTTATACAGTACATCATTTTAATAAAAAATATCACAAAATTCTTCTAAGTCCCTCAGGAAGAGTGAAAGACGCGCACGTTCATTTTCAGAGCTCCTAGACCTTCCTATAAGAAGTTAGCCAAAAAGTAGCTTCGAAAAACGCTTAGGTTAAGTTTCAGAGTTGCTTCTAATGTACCAAAGCTGGACTTAGACATAATTTCACTCTCACAACATTATGGCTGGTTGGAGACAGTCCGAACCACAAATACCGGGTCCATGGTTCTGGCCATATACTGGGGGGACGGGGACGACTCCCATTAACCCCTGACTATACCGGGGATACGCTTATCACAATGCCTTTCTGGTCTGTGCTGAAGCAGGGCATTCTGGCAGCCAATTGGCTTGACTTTTATTAGTGAGCCTGGTTACCCCCTCTCGGAACCACAGACTTAGAAATCGCCAGCTCATATAGAGTGCATAAAATATATTTATATATATACCCTTATACAGTACATCATTTTAATAAAAAATATCACAAAATTCTTCTAAGTCCCTCAGGAAGAGTGAAAGACGCGCACGTTCATTTTCAGAGCTCCTAGACCTTCCTATAAGAAGTTAGCCAAAAAGTAGCTTCGAAAAACGCTTAGGTTAAGTTTCAGAGTTGCTTCTAATGTACCTAAGCTAGACTTAGACATACTGTAATTTCACTCTCACAACATTATGGCTGGTTGGAGACAGTCCGAACCACAAATACCGGGTCCATGGTTCTGGCCATATACTGGGGGGACGGGGACGACTCCCATTAACCCCTGACTATACCGGGGATACGCGTATCACACTGCCTTACTGGTCTGTGCTGAAGCAGGGCATTCTGGCAGCCAAGTGGCTTGACCTTTATTAGTGAGCCTGGTTATCCCCTCTCGGAACCACAGACTTAGAAATCGCCAGCTCATATACAGTGCATAAAATATATTTATATATATACCCTTTTTCACCATTTTAATAAAAAATATCACAAAATTCTTCTAAGTCCCTCGGGAAGAGTGAAAGACGCGCACATTCATTTTCAGAGCTCCTAGACCTTCCTATAAGAAGTTAGCCAAAAAGTAGCTTCGAAAAACGCTTAGGTTAAGTTTCAGAGTTGCATCTAATGTACCGAAGCTGGACTTTAGACATAATTTCACTCTCACAACATTATGGCTGGTTGGAGACAGTCCGAACCACAAATACCGGGTCCATGGTTCTGGCCATATACTGGGGGGACGGGGACGACTCCCATTAACCCCTGACTATACCGGGGATACGCTTATCACAATGCCTTTCTGGTCTGTGCTGAAGCAGGGCATTCTGGCAGCCAATTGGCTTGACTTTTATTAGTGAGCCTGGTTACCCCCTCTCGTAACCACAGACTTAGAAATCGCCAGCTCATATACAGTGCATAAAATATATTTATATATATACCCTTATACATCATTTTAATAAAAAATATCACAAAATTCTTCTAAGTCCCTCGGGAAGAGTGAAAGACGCGCACGTTCATTTTCAGAGCTCCTAGACCTTCCTATAAGAAGTTAGCCAAAAAGTAGCTTCGAAAAACGCTTAGGTTTAGTTTCAGAGTTGCATCTAATGTACCGAAGCTGGACTTAGACATAATTTCACTCTCACAACATTATGGCTGGTTGGAGACAGTCCGAACCACAAATACCGGGTCCATGGTTCTGGCCATATACTGGGGGGACGGGGACGACTCCCATTAACCCCTGACTATACCGGGGATACGCTTATCACAATGCCTTTCTGGTCTGTGCTGAAGCAGGGCATTCTGGCAGCCAATTGGCTTGACTTTTATTAGTGAGCCTGGTTACCCCCTCTCGTAACCACAGACTTAGAAATCGCCAGCTCATATACAGTGCATAAAATATATTTATATATATACCCTTATACATCATTTTAATAAAAAATATCACAAAATTCTTCTAAGTCCCTCAGGAAGAGTGAAAGACGCGCACGTTCATTTTCAGAGCTCCTAGACATTCCTATAAGAAGTTAGCCAAAAAGTAGCTTCGAAAAACGCTTAGGTTAAGTTTCAGAGTTGCTTCTAATGTACTGTACCAAAGCTGGACTTAGACATAATTTCACTCTCACAACATTATGGCTGGTTGGAGACAGTCCGAACCACAAGTACCGGGTCCATGGTTCTGGGTGTATACTGGGGGGACGGGGACGACTCCCATTAACCCCTGACTATACCGGGGATACGCTTATCACAATGCCTTACTGGTCTGTGCTGAAGCAGGGCATTCTGGCATCCAAGTGGCTTGACCTTTATTAGTGAGCCTGGTTACCCCCTCTCGGAACCACAGATTTAGAAATCGCCAGCTCATATACAGTGCATAAAATATATTTATATATATACCCTTATACACCATTTTAATAAAAAATATCACAAAATTCTTCTAAGTCCCTCGGGAAGAGTGAAAGACGCGCACGTTCATTTTTAGGGCTCCTAGACCTTCCTATAAGAAGTTAGCCAAAAAGTAGCTTCGAAAAACGCTTAGGTGAAGTTTCAGAGTTGCTTCTAATGTACTGTACCAAAGCTGGACTTAGACATAATTTCACTCTCACAACATTATGGCTGGTTGGAGACAGTCCGAACCACAAGTACCGGGTCCATGGTTCTGGGTGTATACTGGGGGGACGGGGACGACTCCCATTAACCCCTGACTATACCGGGGATACGCTTATCACAATGCCTTACTGGTCTGTGCTGAAGCAGGGCATTCTGGCATCCAAGTGGCTTGACCTTTATTAGTGAGCCTGGTTACCCCCTCTCAGAACCACAGACTTAGAAATCGCCAGCTCATATACAGTGCATAAAATATATTTATATATATACCCTTATACACCATTTTAATAAAAAATATCACAAAATTCTTCTAAGTCCCTCGGGAAGAGTGAAAGACGCGCACGTTCATTTTTAGAGCTCCTAGACCTTCCTATAAGAAGTTAGCCAAAAAGTAGCTTCGAAAAACGCTTAGGTTAAGTTTCAGAGGTACTTCTAATGTACAAAAGCTGGACTTAGACATAATTTCACTCTCACAACATTATGGCTGGTTGGAGACAGTCCAAACCATAATTACCGGGTCCATGGTTCTGGGCGTATACTGGGGGACGGGGACGACTCCCATTAACCCCTGACTGTACCGGGGATACGCTTATCACAATGCCTTTCTGGTCTGTGCTGAAGCAGGGCATTCTGGCAGCCAATTGGCTTGACTTTTATTAGTGAGCCTGGTTACCCCCTCTCGGATCCACAGACTTAGAAATCGCCAGCTCATATACATGCATAAAATATATTTATATATATACCCTTATACAGTACATCATTTTAATAAAAAATATCACAAAATTCTTCTAAGTCCCTCAGGAAGAGCGAAAGACGCGCACGTTCATTTTCAGAGCTCCTAGACATTCCTATAAGAAGTTAGCCAAAAAGTACCTTCGAAAAACGCTTAGGTTAAGTGTCAGAGTTGCTTCTAATGTACCGAAGCTGGACTTAGACATAATTTCACTCTCACAACATTATGGCGGGTTGGAGACAGTCCGAACCACAAATACCGGGTCCATGGTTCTGGCCATATACTGGGGGGACGGGGACGACTCCCATTAACCTCTGACTATACCGGGGATACGCTTATCACAATGCCTTTCTGGTCTGTGCTGAAGCAGGGCATTCTGGCAGCCAATTGGCTTGACTTTTATTAGTGAGCCTGGTTACCCCCTCTCGTAACCACAGACTTAGAAATCGCCAGCTCATATACAGTGCATAAAATATATTTATATATATACCCTTATACATCATTTTAATAAAAAATATCACAAAATTCTTCTAAGTCCCTCAGGAAGAGTGAAAGACGCGCACGTTCATTTTCAGAGCTCCTAGACATTCCTATAAGAAGTTAGCCAAAAAGTAGCTTCGAAAAACGCTTAGGTTAAGTTTCAGAGTTGCTTCTAATGTACTGTACCAAAGCTGGACTTAGACATAATTTCACTCTCACAACATTATGGCTGGTTGGAGACAGTCCGAACCACAAGTACCGGGTCCATGGTTCTGGGTGTATACTGGGGGGACGGGGACGACTCCCATTAACCCCTGACTATACCGGGGATACGCTTATCACAATGCCTTACTGGTCTGTGCTGAAGCAGGGCATTCTGGCATCCAAGTGGCTTGACCTTTATTAGTGAGCCTGGTTACCCCCTCTCGGAACCACAGACTTAGAAATCGCCAGCTCATATACAGTGCATAAAATATATTTATATATATACCCTTATACACCATTTTAATAAAAAATATCACAAAATTCTTCTAAGTCCCTCGGGAAGAGTGAAAGACGCGCACGTTCATTTTTAGAGCTCCTAGACCTTCCTATAAGAAGTTAGCCAAAAAGTAGCTTCGAAAAACGCTTAGGTTAAGTTTCAGAGTTGCTTCTAATGTACTGTACCAAAGCTGGACTTAGACATAATTTCACTCTCACAACATTATGGCTGGTTGGAGACAGTCCGAACCACAAGTACCGGGTCCATGGTTCTGGGTGTATACTGGGGGGACGGGGACGACTCCCATTAACCCCTGACTATACCGGGGATACGCTTATCACAATGCCTTACTGGTCTGTGCTGAAGCAGGGCATTCTGGCATCCAAGTGGCTTGACCTTTATTAGTGAGCCTGGTTACCCCCTCTCGGAACCACAGACTTAGAAATCGCCAGCTCATATACAGTGCATAAAATATATTTATATATATACCCTTATACACCATTTTAATAAAAAATATCACAAAATTCTTCTAAGTCCCTCGGGAAGAGTGAAAGACGCGCACGTTCATTTTTAGAGCTCCTAGACCTTCCTATAAGAAGTTAGCCAAAAAGTAGCTTCGAAAAACGCTTAGGTTAAGTTTCAGAGTTGCATCTAATGTACCGAAGCTGGACTTAGACATAATTTCACTCTCACAACATTATGGCTGGTTGGAGACAGTCCGAACCACAAATACCGGGTCCATGGTTCTGGCCATATACTGGGGGGACGGGGACGACTCCCATTAACCTCTGACTATACCGGGGATACGCTTATCACAATGCCTTACTGGTCTGTGCTGAAGCAGGGCATTCTGGCAGCCAATTGGCTTGAATTTTATTAGTGAGCCTGGTTACCCCCTCTCGTAACCACAGACTTAGAAATCGCCAGCTCATATACAGTGCATAAAATATATTTATATATATACCCTTATACAGTACATCATTTTAATAAAAAATATCACAAAATTCTTCTAAGTCCCTCAGGAAGAGTGAAAGACGCGCACGTTCATTTTCAGAGCTCCTAGACATTCCTATAAGAAGTTAGCCAAAAAGTAGCTTCGAAAAACGCTTAGGTTAAGTTTCAGAGGTACTTCTAATGTACCAAAGCTGGACTTAGACATAATTTCACTCTCACAACATTATGGCTGGTTGGAGACAGTCCAAACCATAATTACCGGGTCCATGGTTCTGGGCGTATACTGGGGGGACGGGGACGACTCCCATTAACCCCTGACTGTACCGGGGATACGCTTATCACAATGCCTTTCTGGTCTGTGCTGAAGCAGGGCATTCTGGCAGCCAATTGGCTTGACTTTTATTAGTGAGCCTGGTTACCCCCTCTCGTAACCACAGACTTAGAAATCGCCAGCTCATATACAGTGCATAAAATATATTTATATATATACCCTTATACAGTACATCATTTTAATAAAAAATATCACAAAATTCTTCTAAGTCCCTCAGGAAGAGCGAAAGACGCGCACGTTCATTTTCAGAGCTCCTAGACATTCCTATAAGAAGTTAGCCAAAAAGTACCTTCGAAAAACGCTTAGGTTAAGTATCAGAGTTGCTTCTAATGTACCGAAGCTGGACTTAGACATAATTTCACTCTCACAACATTATGGCTGGTTGGAGACAGTCCGAACCACAAATACCGGGTCCATGGTTCTGGCCATATACTGGGGGGACGGGGACGACTCCCATTAACCTCTGACTATACCGGGGATACGCTTATCACAATGCCTTACTGGTCTGTGCTGAAGCAGGGCATTCTGGCAGCCAATTGGCTTGACTTTTATTAGTGAGCCTGGTTACCCCCTCTCGTAACCACAGACTTAGAAATCGCCAGCTCATATACAGTGCATAAAATATATTTATATATATACCCTTATACAGTACATCATTTTAATAAAAAATATCACAAAATTCTTCTAAGTCCCTCAGGAAGAGTGAAAGACGCGCACGTTCATTTTCAGAGCTCCTAGACATTCCTATAAGAAGTTAGCCAAAAAGTAGCTTCGAAAAACGCTTAGGTTAAGTTTCAGAGGTACTTCTAATGTACCAAAGCTGGACTTAGACATAATTTCACTCTCACAACATTATGGCTGGTTGGAGACAGTCCAAACCATAATTACCGGGTCCATGGTTCTGGGCGTATACTGGGGGGACGGGGACGACTCCCATTAACCCCTGACTGTACCGGGGATACGCTTATCACAATGCCTTTCTGGTCTGTGCTGAAGCAGGGCATTCTGGCAGCCAATTGGCTTGACTTTTATTAGTGAGCCTGGTTACCCCCTCTCGTAACCACAGACTTAGAAATCGCCAGCTCATATACAGTGCATAAAATATATTTATATATATACCCTTATACAGTACATCATTTTAATAAAAAATATCACAAAATTCTTCTAAGTCCCTCAGGAAGAGCGAAAGACGCGCACGTTCATTTTCAGAGCTCCTAGACATTCCTATAAGAAGTTAGCCAAAAAGTACCTTCGAAAAACGCTTAGGTTAAGTGTCAGAGTTGCTTCTAATGTACCGAAGCTGGACTTAGACATAATTTCACTCTCACAACATTATGGCTGGTTGGAGACAGTCCGAACCACAAATACCGGGTCCATGGTTCTGGCCATATACTGGGGGGACGGGGACGACTCCCATTAACCTCTGACTATACCGGGGATACGCTTATCACAATGCCTTACTGGTCTGTGCTGAAGCAGGGCATTCTGGCAGCCAATTGGCTTGACTTTTATTAGTGAGCCTGGTTACCCCCTCTCGGAACCACAGACTTAGAAATCGCCAGCTCATATACATGCATAAAATATATTTATATATATACCCTTATACACCATTTTAATAAAAAATATCACAAAATTCTTCTAAGTCCCTCGGGAAGAGTGAAAGACGCGCACGTTCATTTTCAGAGCTCCTAGACCTTCCTATAAGAAGTTAGCCAAAAAGTAGCTTCGAAAAACGCTTAGGTTTAGTTTCAGAGTTGCATCTAATGTACCGAAGCTGGACTTAGACATAATTTCACTCTCACAACATTATGGCTGGTTGGAGACAGTCCGAACCACAAATACCGGGTCCATGGTTCTGGCCATATACTGGGGGGACGGGGACGACTCCCATTAACCCCTGACTATACCGGGGATACGCTTATCACAATGCCTTTCTGGTCTGTGCTGAAGCAGGGCATTCTGGCAGCCAATTGGCTTGACTTTTATTAGTGAGCCTGGTTACCCCCTCTCGTAACCACAGACTTAGAAATCGCCAGCTCATATACAGTGCATAAAATATATTTATATATATACCCTTATACATCATTTTAATAAAAAATATCACAAAATTCTTCTAAGTCCCTCAGGAAGAGTGAAAGACGCGCACGTTCATTTTCAGAGCTCCTAGACATTCCTATAAGAAGTTAGCCAAAAAGTAGCTTCGAAAAACGCTTAGGTTAAGTTTCAGAGTTGCTTCTAATGTACTGTACCAAAGCTGGACTTAGACATAATTTCACTCTCACAACATTATGGCTGGTTGGAGACAGTCCGAACCACAAGTACCGGGTCCATGGTTCTGGGTGTATACTGGGGGGACGGGGACGACTCCCATTAACCCCTGACTATACCGGGGATACGCTTATCACAATGCCTTACTGGTCTGTGCTGAAGCAGGGCATTCTGGCATCCAAGTGGCTTGACCTTTATTAGTGAGCCTGGTTACCCCCTCTCGGAACCACAGACTTAGAAATCGCCAGCTCATATACAGTGCATAAAATATATTTATATATATACCCTTATACACCATTTTAATAAAAAATATCACAAAATTCTTCTAAGTCCCTCGGGAAGAGTGAAAGACGCGCACGTTCATTTTTAGAGCTCCTAGACCTTCCTATAAGAAGTTAGCCAAAAAGTAGCTTCGAAAAACGCTTAGGTTAAGTTTCAGAGTTGCTTCTAATGTACTGTACCAAAGCTGGACTTAGACATAATTTCACTCTCACAACATTATGGCTGGTTGGAGACAGTCCAAACCATAATTACCGGGTCCATGGTTCTGGGCGTATACTGGGGGGACGGGGACGACTCCCATTAACCCCTGACTGTACCGGGGATACGCTTATCACAATGCCTTTCTGGTCTGTGCTGAAGCAGGGCATTCTGGCAGCCAATTGGCTTGACTTTTATTAGTGAGCCTGGTTACCCCCTCTCGGATCCACAGACTTAGAAATCGCCAGCTCATATACATGCATAAAATATATTTATATATATACCCTTATACACCATTTTAATAAAAAATATCACAAAATTCTTCTAAGTCCCTCAGGAAGAGCGAAAGACGCGCACGTTCATTTTCAGAGCTCCTAGACATTCCTATAAGAAGTTAGCCAAAAAGTACCTTCGAAAAACGCTTAGGTTAAGTGTCAGAGTTGCTTCTAATGTACCGAAGCTGGACTTAGACATAATTTCACTCTCACAACATTATGGCTGGTTGGAGACAGTCCGAACCACAAATACCGGGTCCATGGTTCTGGCCATATACTGGGGGGACGGGGACGACTCCCATTAACCTCTGACTATACCGGGGATACGCTTATCACAATGCCTTACTGGTCTGTGCTGAAGCAGGGCATTCTGGCAGCCAATTGGCTTGACTTTTATTAGTGAGCCTGGTTACCCCCTCTCGGAACCACAGACTTAGAAATCGCCAGCTCATATACATGCATAAAATATATTTATATATATACCCTTATACAGTACATCATTTTAATAAAAAATATCACAAAATTCTTCTAAGTCCCTCAGGAAGAGTGAAAGACGCGCACGTTCATTTTCAGAGCTCCTAGACATTCCTATAAGAAGTTAGCCAAAAAGTAGCTTCGAAAAACGCTTAGGTTAAGTTTCAGAGGTACTTCTAATGTACCAAAGCTGGACTTAGACATAATTTCACTCTCACAACATTATGGCTGGTTGGAGACAGTCCAAACCATAATTACCGGGTCCATGGTTCTGGGCGTATACTGGGGGGACGGGGACGACTCCCATTAACCCCTGACTGTACCGGGGATACGCTTATCACAATGCCTTTCTGGTCTGTGCTGAAGCAGGGCATTCTGGCAGCCAATTGGCTTGACTTTTATTAGTGAGCCTGGTTACCCCCTCTCGTAACCACAGACTTAGAAATCGCCAGCTCATATACAGTGCATAAAATATATTTATATATATACCCTTATACAGTACATCATTTTAATAAAAAATATCACAAAATTCTTCTAAGTCCCTCAGGAAGAGCGAAAGACGCGCACGTTCATTTTCAGAGCTCCTAGACATTCCTATAAGAAGTTAGCCAAAAAGTACCTTCGAAAAACGCTTAGGTTAAGTATCAGAGTTGCTTCTAATGTACCGAAGCTGGACTTAGACATAATTTCACTCTCACAACATTATGGCTGGTTGGAGACAGTCCGAACCACAAATACCGGGTCCATGGTTCTGGCCATATACTGGGGGGACGGGGACGACTCCCATTAACCTCTGACTATACCGGGGATACGCTTATCACAATGCCTTACTGGTCTGTGCTGAAGCAGGGCATTCTGGCAGCCAATTGGCTTGACTTTTATTAGTGAGCCTGGTTACCCCCTCTCGTAACCACAGACTTAGAAATCGCCAGCTCATATACAGTGCATAAAATATATTTATATATATACCCTTATACAGTACATCATTTTAATAAAAAATATCACAAAATTCTTCTAAGTCCCTCAGGAAGAGTGAAAGACGCGCACGTTCATTTTCAGAGCTCCTAGACATTCCTATAAGAAGTTAGCCAAAAAGTAGCTTCGAAAAACGCTTAGGTTAAGTTTCAGAGGTACTTCTAATGTACCAAAGCTGGACTTAGACATAATTTCACTCTCACAACATTATGGCTGGTTGGAGACAGTCCAAACCATAATTACCGGGTCCATGGTTCTGGGCGTATACTGGGGGGACGGGGACGACTCCCATTAACCCCTGACTGTACCGGGGATACGCTTATCACAATGCCTTTCTGGTCTGTGCTGAAGCAGGGCATTCTGGCAGCCAATTGGCTTGACTTTTATTAGTGAGCCTGGTTACCCCCTCTCGTAACCACAGACTTAGAAATCGCCAGCTCATATACAGTGCATAAAATATATTTATATATATACCCTTATACAGTACATCATTTTAATAAAAAATATCACAAAATTCTTCTAAGTCCCTCAGGAAGAGCGAAAGACGCGCACGTTCATTTTCAGAGCTCCTAGACATTCCTATAAGAAGTTAGCCAAAAAGTACCTTCGAAAAACGCTTAGGTTAAGTGTCAGAGTTGCTTCTAATGTACCGAAGCTGGACTTAGACATAATTTCACTCTCACAACATTATGGCTGGTTGGAGACAGTCCGAACCACAAATACCGGGTCCATGGTTCTGGCCATATACTGGGGGGACGGGGACGACTCCCATTAACCTCTGACTATACCGGGGATACGCTTATCACAATGCCTTACTGGTCTGTGCTGAAGCAGGGCATTCTGGCAGCCAATTGGCTTGACTTTTATTAGTGAGCCTGGTTACCCCCTCTCGGAACCACAGACTTAGAAATCGCCAGCTCATATACATGCATAAAATATATTTATATATATACCCTTATACACCATTTTAATAAAAAATATCACAAAATTCTTCTAAGTCCCTCGGGAAGAGTGAAAGACGCGCACGTTCATTTTCAGAGCTCCTAGACCTTCCTATAAGAAGTTAGCCAAAAAGTAGCTTCGAAAAACGCTTAGGTTTAGTTTCAGAGTTGCATCTAATGTACCGAAGCTGGACTTAGACATAATTTCACTCTCACAACATTATGGCTGGTTGGAGACAGTCCGAACCACAAATACCGGGTCCATGGTTCTGGCCATATACTGGGGGGACGGGGACGACTCCCATTAACCCCTGACTATACCGGGGATACGCTTATCACAATGCCTTTCTGGTCTGTGCTGAAGCAGGGCATTCTGGCAGCCAATTGGCTTGACTTTTATTAGTGAGCCTGGTTACCCCCTCTCGTAACCACAGACTTAGAAATCGCCAGCTCATATACAGTGCATAAAATATATTTATATATATACCCTTATACATCATTTTAATAAAAAATATCACAAAATTCTTCTAAGTCCCTCAGGAAGAGTGAAAGACGCGCACGTTCATTTTCAGAGCTCCTAGACATTCCTATAAGAAGTTAGCCAAAAAGTAGCTTCGAAAAACGCTTAGGTTAAGTTTCAGAGTTGCTTCTAATGTACTGTACCAAAGCTGGACTTAGACATAATTTCACTCTCACAACATTATGGCTGGTTGGAGACAGTCCGAACCACAAGTACCGGGTCCATGGTTCTGGGTGTATACTGGGGGGACGGGGACGACTCCCATTAACCCCTGACTATACCGGGGATACGCTTATCACAATGCCTTACTGGTCTGTGCTGAAGCAGGGCATTCTGGCATCCAAGTGGCTTGACCTTTATTAGTGAGCCTGGTTACCCCCTCTCGGAACCACAGACTTAGAAATCGCAAGCTCATATACAGTGCATAAAATATATTTATATATATACCCTTATACACCATTTTAATAAAAAATATCACAAAATTCTTCTAAGTCCCTCGGGAAGAGTGAAAGACGCGCACGTTCATTTTTAGAGCTCCTAGACCTTCCTATAAGAAGTTAGCCAAAAAGTAGCTTCGAAAAACGCTTAGGTTAAGTTTCAGAGTTGCTTCTAATGTACTGTACCAAAGCTGGACTTAGACATAATTTCACTCTCACAACATTATGGCTGGTTGGAGACAGTCCAAACCATAATTACCGGGTCCATGGTTCTGGGCGTATACTGGGGGGACGGGGACGACTCCCATTAACCCCTGACTGTACCGGGGATACGCTTATCACAATGCCTTTCTGGTCTGTGCTGAAGCAGGGCATTCTGGCAGCCAATTGGCTTGACTTTTATTAGTGAGCCTGGTTACCCCCTCTCGGATCCACAGACTTAGAAATCGCCAGCTCATATACATGCATAAAATATATTTATATATATACCCTTATACACCATTTTAATAAAAAATATCACAAAATTCTTCTAAGTCCCTCAGGAAGAGCGAAAGACGCGCACGTTCATTTTCAGAGCTCCTAGACATTCCTATAAGAAGTTAGCCAAAAAGTACCTTCGAAAAACGCTTAGGTTAAGTGTCAGAGTTGCTTCTAATGTACCGAAGCTGGACTTAGACATAATTTCACTCTCACAACATTATGGCTGGTTGGAGACAGTCCGAACCACAAATACCGGGTCCATGGTTCTGGCCATATACTGGGGGGACGGGGACGACTCCCATTAACCTCTGACTATACCGGGGATACGCTTATCACAATGCCTTACTGGTCTGTGCTGAAGCAGGGCATTCTGGCAGCCAATTGGCTTGACTTTTATTAGTGAGCCTGGTTACCCCCTCTCGTAACCACAGACTTAGAAATCGCCAGCTCATATACAGTGCATAAAATATATTTATATATATACCCTTATACAGTACATCATTTTAATAAAAAATATCACAAAATTCTTCTAAGTCCCTCAGGAAGAGTGAAAGACGCGCACGTTCATTTTCAGAGCTCCTAGACATTCCTATAAGAAGTTAGCCAAAAAGTAGCTTCGAAAAACGCTTAGGTTAAGTTTCAGAGGTACTTCTAATGTACCAAAGCTGGACTTAGACATAATTTCACTCTCACAACATTATGGCTGGTTGGAGACAGTCCAAACCATAATTACCGGGTCCATGGTTCTGGGCGTATACTGGGGGGACGGGGACGACTCCCATTAACCCCTGACTGTACCGGGGATACGCTTATCACAATGCCTTTCTGGTCTGTGCTGAAGCAGGGCATTCTGGCAGCCAATTGGCTTGACTTTTATTAGTGAGCCTGGTTACCCCCTCTCGTAACCACAGACTTAGAAATCGCCAGCTCATATACAGTGCATAAAATATATTTATATATATACCCTTATACAGTACATCATTTTAATAAAAAATATCACAAAATTCTTCTAAGTCCCTCAGGAAGAGCGAAAGACGCGCACGTTCATTTTCAGAGCTCCTAGACATTCCTATAAGAAGTTAGCCAAAAAGTACCTTCGAAAAACGCTTAGGTTAAGTGTCAGAGTTGCTTCTAATGTACCGAAGCTGGACTTAGACATAATTTCACTCTCACAACATTATGGCGGGTTGGAGACAGTCCGAACCACAAATACCGGGTCCATGGTTCTGGCCATATACTGGGGGGACGGGGACGACTCCCATTAACCTCTGACTATACCGGGGATACGCTTATCACAATGCCTTTCTGGTCTGTGCTGAAGCAGGGCATTCTGGCAGCCAATTGGCTTGACTTTTATTAGTGAGCCTGGTTACCCCCTCTCGTAACCACAGACTTAGAAATCGCCAGCTCATATACAGTGCATAAAATATATTTATATATATACCCTTATACAGTACATCATTTTAATAAAAAATATCACAAAATTCTTCTAAGTCCCTCAGGAAGAGTGAAAGACGCGCACGTTCATTTTCAGAGCTCCTAGACATTCCTATAAGAAGTTAGCCAAAAAGTAGCTTCGAAAAACGCTTAGGTTAAGTGTCAGAGGTACTTCTAATGTACCAAAGCTGGACTTAGACATAATTTCACTCTCACAACATTATGGCTGGTTGGAGACAGTCCAAACCATAATTACCGGGTCCATGGTTCTGGGCGTATACTGGGGGGACGGGGACGACTCCCATTAACCCCTGACTGTACCGGGGATACGCTTATCACAATGCCTTTCTGGTCTGTGCTGAAGCAGGGCATTCTGGCAGCCAATTGGCTTGACTTTTATTAGTGAGCCTGGTTACCCCCTCTCGTAACCACAGACTTAGAAATCGCCAGCTCATATACAGTGCATAAAATATATTTATATATATACCCTTATACAGTACATCATTTTAATAAAAAATATCACAAAATTCTTCTAAGTCCCTCAGGAAGAGCGAAAGACGCGCACGTTCATTTTCAGAGCTCCTAGACATTCCTATAAGAAGTTAGCCAAAAAGTACCTTCGAAAAACGCTTAGGTTAAGTATCAGAGTTGCTTCTAATGTACCGAAGCTGGACTTAGACATAATTTCACTCTCACAACATTATGGCTGGTTGGAGACAGTCCGAACCACAAATACCGGGTCCATGGTTCTGGCCATATACTGGGGGGACGGGGACGACTCCCATTAACCTCTGACTATACCGGGGATACGCTTATCACAATGCCTTACTGGTCTGTGCTGAAGCAGGGCATTCTGGCAGCCAATTGGCTTGACTTTTATTAGTGAGCCTGGTTACCCCCTCTCGTAACCACAGACTTAGAAATCGCCAGCTCATATACAGTGCATAAAATATATTTATATATATACCCTTATACAGTACATCATTTTAATAAAAAATATCACAAAATTCTTCTAAGTCCCTCAGGAAGAGTGAAAGACGCGCACGTTCATTTTCAGAGCTCCTAGACATTCCTATAAGAAGTTAGCCAAAAAGTAGCTTCGAAAAACGCTTAGGTTAAGTTTCAGAGGTACTTCTAATGTACCAAAGCTGGACTTAGACATAATTTCACTCTCACAACATTATGGCTGGTTGGAGACAGTCCAAACCATAATTACCGGGTCCATGGTTCTGGGCGTATACTGGGGGGACGGGGACGACTCCCATTAACCCCTGACTGTACCGGGGATACGCTTATCACAATGCCTTTCTGGTCTGTGCTGAAGCAGGGCATTCTGGCAGCCAATTGGCTTGACTTTTATTAGTGAGCCTGGTTACCCCCTCTCGTAACCACAGACTTAGAAATCGCCAGCTCATATACAGTGCATAAAATATATTTATATATATACCCTTATACAGTACATCATTTTAATAAAAAATATCACAAAATTCTTCTAAGTCCCTCAGGAAGAGCGAAAGACGCGCACGTTCATTTTCAGAGCTCCTAGACATTCCTATAAGAAGTTAGCCAAAAAGTACCTTCGAAAAACGCTTAGGTTAAGTGTCAGAGTTGCTTCTAATGTACCGAAGCTGGACTTAGACATAATTTCACTCTCACAACATTATGGCTGGTTGGAGACAGTCCGAACCACAAATACCGGGTCCATGGTTCTGGCCATATACTGGGGGGACGGGGACGACTCCCATTAACCTCTGACTATACCGGGGATACGCTTATCACAATGCCTTACTGGTCTGTGCTGAAGCAGGGCATTCTGGCAGCCAATTGGCTTGACTTTTATTAGTGAGCCTGGTTACCCCCTCTCGGAACCACAGACTTAGAAATCGCCAGCTCATATACATGCATAAAATATATTTATATATATACCCTTATACACCATTTTAATAAAAAATATCACAAAATTCTTCTAAGTCCCTCGGGAAGAGTGAAAGACGCGCACGTTCATTTTCAGAGCTCCTAGACCTTCCTATAAGAAGTTAGCCAAAAAGTAGCTTCGAAAAACGCTTAGGTTTAGTTTCAGAGTTGCATCTAATGTACCGAAGCTGGACTTAGACATAATTTCACTCTCACAACATTATGGCTGGTTGGAGACAGTCCGAACCACAAATACCGGGTCCATGGTTCTGGCCATATACTGGGGGGACGGGGACGACTCCCATTAACCCCTGACTATACCGGGGATACGCTTATCACAATGCCTTTCTGGTCTGTGCTGAAGCAGGGCATTCTGGCAGCCAATTGGCTTGACTTTTATTAGTGAGCCTGGTTACCCCCTCTCGTAACCACAGACTTAGAAATCGCCAGCTCATATACAGTGCATAAAATATATTTATATATATACCCTTATACATCATTTTAATAAAAAATATCACAAAATTCTTCTAAGTCCCTCAGGAAGAGTGAAAGACGCGCACGTTCATTTTCAGAGCTCCTAGACATTCCTATAAGAAGTTAGCCAAAAAGTAGCTTCGAAAAACGCTTAGGTTAAGTTTCAGAGTTGCTTCTAATGTACTGTACCAAAGCTGGACTTAGACATAATTTCACTCTCACAACATTATGGCTGGTTGGAGACAGTCCGAACCACAAGTACCGGGTCCATGGTTCTGGGTGTATACTGGGGGGACGGGGACGACTCCCATTAACCCCTGACTATACCGGGGATACGCTTATCACAATGCCTTACTGGTCTGTGCTGAAGCAGGGCATTCTGGCATCCAAGTGGCTTGACCTTTATTAGTGAGCCTGGTTACCCCCTCTCGGAACCACAGACTTAGAAATCGCCAGCTCATATACAGTGCATAAAATATATTTATATATATACCCTTATACACCATTTTAATAAAAAATATCACAAAATTCTTCTAAGTCCCTCGGGAAGAGTGAAAGACGCGCACGTTCATTTTTAGAGCTCCTAGACCTTCCTATAAGAAGTTAGCCAAAAAGTAGCTTCGAAAAACGCTTAGGTTAAGTTTCAGAGTTGCTTCTAATGTACTGTACCAAAGCTGGACTTAGACATAATTTCACTCTCACAACATTATGGCTGGTTGGAGACAGTCCAAACCATAATTACCGGGTCCATGGTTCTGGGCGTATACTGGGGGGACGGGGACGACTCCCATTAACCCCTGACTGTACCGGGGATACGCTTATCACAATGCCTTTCTGGTCTGTGCTGAAGCAGGGCATTCTGGCAGCCAATTGGCTTGACTTTTATTAGTGAGCCTGGTTACCCCCTCTCGGATCCACAGACTTAGAAATCGCCAGCTCATATACATGCATAAAATATATTTATATATATACCCTTATACACCATTTTAATAAAAAATATCACAAAATTCTTCTAAGTCCCTCAGGAAGAGCGAAAGACGCGCACGTTCATTTTCAGAGCTCCTAGACATTCCTATAAGAAGTTAGCCAAAAAGTACCTTCGAAAAACGCTTAGGTTAAGTGTCAGAGTTGCTTCTAATGTACCGAAGCTGGACTTAGACATAATTTCACTCTCACAACATTATGGCTGGTTGGAGACAGTCCGAACCACAAATACCGGGTCCATGGTTCTGGCCATATACTGGGGGGACGGGGACGACTCCCATTAACCTCTGACTATACCGGGGATACGCTTATCACAATGCCTTACTGGTCTGTGCTGAAGCAGGGCATTCTGGCAGCCAATTGGCTTGACTTTTATTAGTGAGCCTGGTTACCCCCTCTCGTAACCACAGACTTAGAAATCGCCAGCTCATATACAGTGCATAAAATATATTTATATATATACCCTTATACAGTACATCATTTTAATAAAAAATATCACAAAATTCTTCTAAGTCCCTCAGGAAGAGTGAAAGACGCGCACGTTCATTTTCAGAGCTCCTAGACATTCCTATAAGAAGTTAGCCAAAAAGTAGCTTCGAAAAACGCTTAGGTTAAGTTTCAGAGGTACTTCTAATGTACCAAAGCTGGACTTAGACATAATTTCACTCTCACAACATTATGGCTGGTTGGAGACAGTCCAAACCATAATTACCGGGTCCATGGTTCTGGGCGTATACTGGGGGGACGGGGACGACTCCCATTAACCCCTGACTGTACCGGGGATACGCTTATCACAATGCCTTTCTGGTCTGTGCTGAAGCAGGGCATTCTGGCAGCCAATTGGCTTGACTTTTATTAGTGAGCCTGGTTACCCCCTCTCGTAACCACAGACTTAGAAATCGCCAGCTCATATACAGTGCATAAAATATATTTATATATATACCCTTATACAGTACATCATTTTAATAAAAAATATCACAAAATTCTTCTAAGTCCCTCAGGAAGAGCGAAAGACGCGCACGTTCATTTTCAGAGCTCCTAGACATTCCTATAAGAAGTTAGCCAAAAAGTACCTTCGAAAAACGCTTAGGTTAAGTGTCAGAGTTGCTTCTAATGTACCGAAGCTGGACTTAGACATAATTTCACTCTCACAACATTATGGCGGGTTGGAGACAGTCCGAACCACAAATACCGGGTCCATGGTTCTGGCCATATACTGGGGGGACGGGGACGACTCCCATTAACCTCTGACTATACCGGGGATACGCTTATCACAATGCCTTTCTGGTCTGTGCTGAAGCAGGGCATTCTGGCAGCCAATTGGCTTGACTTTTATTAGTGAGCCTGGTTACCCCCTCTCGTAACCACAGACTTAGAAATCGCCAGCTCATATACAGTGCATAAAATATATTTATATATATACCCTTATACAGTACATCATTTTAATAAAAAATATCACAAAATTCTTCTAAGTCCCTCAGGAAGAGTGAAAGACGCGCACGTTCATTTTCAGAGCTCCTAGACATTCCTATAAGAAGTTAGCCAAAAAGTAGCTTCGAAAAACGCTTAGGTTAAGTGTCAGAGGTACTTCTAATGTACCAAAGCTGGACTTAGACATAATTTCACTCTCACAACATTATGGCTGGTTGGAGACAGTCCAAACCATAATTACCGGGTCCATGGTTCTGGGCGTATACTGGGGGGACGGGGACGACTCCCATTAACCCCTGACTGTACCGGGGATACGCTTATCACAATGCCTTTCTGGTCTGTGCTGAAGCAGGGCATTCTGGCAGCCAATTGGCTTGACTTTTATTAGTGAGCCTGGTTACCCCCTCTCGTAACCACAGACTTAGAAATCGACAGCTCATATACAGTGCATAAAATATATTTATATATATACCCTTATACATCATTTTAATAAAAAATATCACAAAATTCTTCTAAGTCCCTCAGGAAGAGTGAAAGACGCGCACGTTCATTTTCAGAGCTCCTAGACATTCCTATAAGAAGTTAGCCAAAAAGTAGCTTCGAAAAACGCTTAGGTTAAGTTTCAGAGTTGCTTCTAATGTACTGTACCAAAGCTGGACTTAGACATAATTTCACTCTCACAACATTATGGCTGGTTGGAGACAGTCCGAACCACAAGTACCGGGTCCATGGTTCTGGGTGTATACTGGGGGCACGGGGACGACTCCCATTAACCCCTGACTATACCGGGGATACGCTTATCACAATGCCTTACTGGTCTGTGCTGAAGCAGGGCATTCTGGCATCCAAGTGGCTTGACCTTTATTAGTGAGCCTGGTTACCCCCTCTCGGAACCACAGACTTAGAAATCGCCAGCTCATATACAGTGCATAAAATATATTTATATATATACCCTTATACACCATTTTAATAAAAAATATCACAAAATTCTTCTAAGTCCCTCGGGAAGAGTGAAAGACGCGCACGTTCATTTTTAGAGCTCCTAGACCTTCCTATAAGAAGTTAGCCAAAAAGTAGCTTCGAAAAACGCTTAGGTTAAGTTTCAGAGGTACTTCTAATGTACCAAAGCTGGACTTAGACATAATTTCACTCTCACAACATTATGGCTGGTTGGAGACAGTCCAAACCATAATTACCGGGTCCATGGTTCTGGGCGTATACTGGGGGGACGGGGACGACTCCCATTAACCCCTGACTGTACCGGGGATACGCTTATCACAATGCCTTTCTGGTCTGTGCTGAAGCAGGGCATTCTGGCAGCCAATTGGCTTGACTTTTATTAGTGAGCCTGGTTACCCCCTCTCGGATCCACAGACTTAGAAATCGCCAGCTCATATACATGCATAAAATATATTTATATATATACCCTTATACACCATTTTAATAAAAAATATCACAAAATTCTTCTAAGTCCCTCAGGAAGAGCGAAAGACGCGCACGTTCATTTTCAGAGCTCCTAGACATTCCTATAAGAAGTTAGCCAAAAAGTACCTTCGAAAAACGCTTAGGTTAAGTGTCAGAGTTGCTTCTAATGTACCGAAGCTGGACTTAGACATAATTTCACTCTCACAACATTATGGCTGGTTGGAGACAGTCCGAACCACAAATACCGGGTCCATGGTTCTGGCCATATACTGGGGGGACGGGGACGACTCCCATTAACCTCTGACTATACCGGGGATACGCTTATCACAATGCCTTTCTGGTCTGTGCTGAAGCAGGGCATTCTGGCAGCCAATTGGCTTGACTTTTATTAGTGAGCCTGGTTACCCCCTCTCGTAACCACAGACTTAGAAATCGCCAGCTCATATACAGTGCATAAAATATATTTATATATATACCCTTATACAGTACATCATTTTAATAAAAAATATCACAAAATTCTTCTAAGTCCCTCAGGAAGAGTGAAAGACGCGCACGTTCATTTTCAGAGCTCCTAGACATTCCTATAAGAAGTTAGCCAAAAAGTAGCTTCGAAAAACGCTTAGGTTAAGTTTCAGAGGTACTTCTAATGTACCAAAGCTGGACTTAGACATAATTTCACTCTCACAACATTATGGCTGGTTGGAGACAGTCCAAACCATAATTACCGGGTCCATGGTTCTGGGCGTATACTGGGGGGACGGGGACGACTCCCATTAACCCCTGACTGTACCGGGGATACGCTTATCACAATGCCTTTCTGGTCTGTGCTGAAGCAGGGCATTCTGGCAGCCAATTGGCTTGACTTTTATTAGTGAGCCTGGTTACCCCCTCTCGTAACCACAGACTTAGAAATCGCCAGCTCATATACAGTGCATAAAATATATTTATATATATACCCTTATACAGTACATCATTTTAATAAAAAATATCACAAAATTCTTCTAAGTCCCTCAGGAAGAGCGAAAGACGCGCACGTTCATTTTCAGAGCTCCTAGACATTCCTATAAGAAGTTAGCCAAAAAGTACCTTCGAAAAACGCTTAGGTTAAGTGTCAGAGTTGCTTCTAATGTACCGAAGCTGGACTTAGACAAAATTTCACTCTCACAACATTATGGCTGGTTGGAGACAGTCCGAACCACAAATACCGGGTCCATGGTTCTGGCCATATACTGGGGGGACGGGGACGACTCCCATTAACCTCTGACTATACCGGGGATACGCTTATCACAATGCCTTACTGGTCTGTGCTGAAGCAGGGCATTCTGGCAGCCAATTGGCTTGACTTTTATTAGTGAGCCTGGTTACCCCCTCTCGGAACCACAGACTTAGAAATCGCCAGCTCATATACATGCATAAAATATATTTATATATATACCCTTATACACCATTTTAATAAAAAATATCACAAAATTCTTCTAAGTCCCTCGGGAAGAGTGAAAGACGCGCACGTTCATTTTCAGAGCTCCTAGACATTCCTATAAGAAGTTAGCCAAAAAGTAGCTTCGAAAAACGCTTAGGTTAAGTTTCAGAGGTACTTCTAATGTACCAAAGCTGGACTTAGACATAATTTCACTCTCACAACATTATGGCTGGTTGGAGACAGTCCAAACCATAATTACCGGGTCCATGGTTCTGGGCGTATACTGGGGGGACGGGGACGACTCCCATTAACCCCTGACTGTACCGGGGATACGCTTATCACAATGCCTTTCTGGTCTGTGCTGAAGCAGGGCATTCTGGCAGCCAATTGGCTTGACTTTTATTAGTGAGCCTGGTTACCCCCTCTCGTAACCACAGACTTAGAAATCGCCAGCTCATATACAGTGCATAAAATATATTTATATATATACCCTTATACAGTACATCATTTTAATAAAAAATATCACAAAATTCTTCTAAGTCCCTCAGGAAGAGCGAAAGACGCGCACGTTCATTTTCAGAGCTCCTAGACATTCCTATAAGAAGTTAGCCAAAAAGTACCTTCGAAAAACGCTTAGGTTAAGTGTCAGAGTTGCTTCTAATGTACCGAAGCTGGACTTAGACAAAATTTCACTCTCACAACATTATGGCTGGTTGGAGACAGTCCGAACCACAAATACCGGGTCCATGGTTCTGGCCATATACTGGGGGGACGGGGACGACTCCCATTAACCTCTGACTATACCGGGGATACGCTTATCACAATGCCTTACTGGTCTGTGCTGAAGCAGGGCATTCTGGCAGCCAATTGGCTTGACTTTTATTAGTGAGCCTGGTTACCCCCTCTCGGAACCACAGACTTAGAAATCGCCAGCTCATATACATGCATAAAATATATTTATATATATACCCTTATACACCATTTTAATAAAAAATATCACAAAATTCTTCTAAGTCCCTCGGGAAGAGTGAAAGACGCGCACGTTCATTTTCAGAGCTCCTAGACCTTCCTATAAGAAGTTAGCCAAAAAGTAGCTTCGAAAAACGCTTAGGTTTAGTTTCAGAGTTGCATCTAATGTACCGAAGCTGGACTTAGACATAATTTCACTCTCACAACATTATGGCTGGTTGGAGACAGTCCGAACCACAAATACCGGGTCCATGGTTCTGGCCATATACTGGGGGGACGGGGACGACTCCCATTAACCCCTGACTATACCGGGGATACGCTTATCACAATGCCTTTCTGGTCTGTGCTGAAGCAGGGCATTCTGGCAGCCAATTGGCTTGACTTTTATTAGTGAGCCTGGTTACCCCCTCTCGTAACCACAGACTTAGAAATCGCCAGCTCATATACAGTGCATAAAATATATTTATATATATACCCTTATACATAATTTTAATAAAAAATATCACAAAATTCTTCTAAGTCCCTCAGGAAGAGTGAAAGACGCGCACGTTCATTTTCAGAGCTCCTAGACATTCCTATAAGAAGTTAGCCAAAAAGTAGCTTCGAAAAACGCTTAGGTTAAGTTTCAGAGTTGCTTCTAATGTACTGTACCAAAGCTGGACTTAGACATAATTTCACTCTCACAACATTATGGCTGGTTGGAGACAGTCCGAACCACAAGTACCGGGTCCATGGTTCTGGGTGTATACTGGGGGGACGGGGACGACTCCCATTAACCCCTGACTATACCGGGGATACGCTTATCACAATGCCTTACTGGTCTGTGCTGAAGCAGGGCATTCTGGCATCCAAGTGGCTTGACCTTTATTAGTGAGCCTGGTTACCCCCTCTCGGAACCACAGACTTAGAAATCGCCAGCTCATATACAGTGCATAAAATATATTTATATATATACCCTTATACACCATTTTAATAAAAAATATCACAAAATTCTTCTAAGTCCCTCGGGAAGAGTGAAAGACGCGCACGTTCATTTTTAGAGCTCCTAGACCTTCCTATAAGAAGTTAGCCAAAAAGTAGCTTCGAAAAACGCTTAGGTTAAGTTTCAGAGTTGCTTCTAATGTACTGTACCAAAGCTGGACTTAGACATAATTTCACTCTCACAACATTATGGCTGGTTGGAGACAGTCCGAACCACAAGTACCGGGTCCATGGTTCTGGGTGTATACTGGGGGCACGGGGACGACTCCCATTAACCCCTGACTATACCGGGGATACGCTTATCACAATGCCTTACTGGTCTGTGCTGAAGCAGGGCATTCTGGCATCCAAGTGGCTTGACCTTTATTAGTGAGCCTGGTTACCCCCTCTCGGAACCACAGACTTAGAAATCGCCAGCTCATATACAGTGCATAAAATATATTTATATATATACCCTTATACACCATTTTAATAAAAAATATCACAAAATTCTTCTAAGTCCCTCGGGAAGAGTGAAAGACGCGCACGTTCATTTTTAGAGCTCCTAGACCTTCCTATAAGAAGTTAGCCAAAAAGTAGCTTCGAAAAACGCTTAGGTTAAGTTTCAGAGGTACTTCTAATGTACCAAAGCTGGACTTAGACATAATTTCACTCTCACAACATTATGGCTGGTTGGAGACAGTCCAAACCATAATTACCGGGTCCATGGTTCTGGGCGTATACTGGGGGGACGGGGACGACTCCCATTAACCCCTGACTGTACCGGGGATACGCTTATCACAAAGCCTTTCTGGTCTGTGCTGAAGCAGGGCATTCTGGCAGCCAATTGGCTTGACTTTTATTAGTGAGCCTGGTTACCCCCTCTCGGATCCACAGACTTAGAAATCGCCAGCTCATATACATGCATAAAATATATTTATATATATACCCTTATACACCATTTTAATAAAAAATATCACAAAATTCTTCTAAGTCCCTCGGGAAGAGTGAAAGACGCGCACGTTCATTTTCAGAGCTCCTAGACCTTCCTATAAGAAGTTAGCCAAAAAGTAGCTTCGAAAAACGCTTAGGTTAAGTTTCAGAGTTGCATCTAATGTACCGAAGCTGGACTTAGACATAATTTCACTCTCACAACATTATGGCTGGTTGGAGACAGTCCGAACCACAAATACCGGGTCCATGGTTCTGGCCATATACTGGGGGGACGGGGACGACTCCCATTAACCTCTGACTATACCGGGGATACGCTTATCACAATGCCTTACTGGTCTGTGCTGAAGCAGGGCATTCTGGCAGCCAATTGGCTTGACTTTTATTAGTGAGCCTGGTTACCCCCTCTCGTAACCACAGACTTAGAAATCGCCAGCTCATATACAGTGCATAAAATATATTTATATATATACCCTTATACAGTACATCATTTTAATAAAAAATATCACAAAATTCTTCTAAGTCCCTCAGGAAGAGTGAAAGACGCGCACGTTCATTTTCAGAGCTCCTAGACATTCCTATAAGAAGTTAGCCAAAAAGTAGCTTCGAAAAACGCTTAGGTTAAGTTTCAGAGGTACTTCTAATGTACCAAAGCTGGACTTAGACATAATTTCACTCTCACAACATTATGGCTGGTTGGAGACAGTCCAAACCATAATTACCGGGTCCATGGTTCTGGGCGTATACTGGGGGGACGGGGACGACTCCCATTAACCCCTGACTGTACCGGGGATACGCTTATCACAATGCCTTTCTGGTCTGTGCTGAAGCAGGGCATTCTGGCAGCCAATTGGCTTGACTTTTATTAGTGAGCCTGGTTACCCCCTCTCGGATCCACAGACTTAGGAATCGCCAGCTCATATACATGCATAAAATATATTTATATATATACCCTTATACACCATTTTAATAAAAAATATCACAAAATTCTTCTAAGTCCCTCGGGAAGAGTGAAAGACGCGCACGTTCATTTTCAGAGCTCCTAGACCTTCCTATAAGAAGTTAGCCAAAAAGTAGCTTCGAAAAACGCTTAGGTTAAGTTTCAGAGTTGCATCTAATGTACCGAAGCTGGACTTAGACATAATTTCACTCTCACAACATTATGGCTGGTTGGAGACAGTCCGAACCACAAATACCGGGTCCATGGTTCTGGCCATATACTGGGGGGACGGGGACGACTCCCATTAAACCCTGACTATACCGGGGATACGCTTATCACAATGCCTTTCTGGTCTGTGCTGAAGCAGGGCATTCTGGCAGCCAATTGGCTTGACTTTTATTAGTGAGCCTGGTTACCCCTTCTCGTAACCACAGACTTAGAAATCGCCAGCTCATATACAGTGCATAAAATATATTTATATATATACCCTTATACAGTACATCATTTTAATAAAAAAATATCACAAAATTCTTCTAAGTCCCTCAGGAAGAGCGAAAGACGCGCACGTTCATTTTCAGAGCTCCTAGACATTCCTATAAGAAGTTAGCCAAAAAGTACCTTCGAAAAACGCTTAGGTTAAGTGTCAGAGTTGCTTCTAATGTACCGAAGCTGGACTTAGACATAATTTCACTCTCACAACATTATGGCTGGTTGGAGACAGTCCGAACCACAAATACCGGGTCCATGGTTCAGGCCATATACTGGGGGGACGGGGACGACTCCCATTAACCTCTGACTATACCGGGGATACGCTTATCACAATGCCTTACTGGTCTGTGCTGAAGCAGGGCATTCTGGCAGCCAATTGGCTTGACTTTTATTAGTGAGCCTGGTTACCCCTTCTCGTAACCACAGACTTAGAAATCGCCAGCTCATGTACAGTGCATAAAATATATTTATATATATACCCTTATACAGTACATCATTTTAATAAAAAATATCACAAAATTCTTCTAAGTCCCTCGGGAAGAGTGAAAGACGCGCACGTTCATTTTCAGAGCTCCTAGACCTTCCTATAAGAAGTAAGCCAAAAAGTAGCTTCGAAAAACGCTTAGGTTAAGTTTCAGAGTTGCATCTAATGTACCGAAGCTGGACTTAGACATAATTTCACTCTCACAACATTATGGCTGGTTGGAGACAGTCCGAACCACAAATACCGGGTCCATGGTTCTGGCCATATACTGGGGGGACGGGGACGACTCCCATTAACCTCTGACTATACCGGGGATACGCTTATCACAATGCCTTTCTGGTCTGTGCTGAAGCAGGGCATTCTGGCAGCCAATTGGCTTGACTTTTATTAGTGAGCCTGGTTACCCCTTCTCGTAACCACAGACTTAGAAATCGCCAGCTCATATACAGTGCATAAAATATATTTATATATATACCCTTATACAGTACATCATTTTAATAAAAAATATCACAAAATTCTACTAAGTCCCTCAGGAATAGTGAAAGACGCGCACGTTCATTTTCAGAGCTCCTAGACATTCCTATAAGAAGTTAGCCAAAAAGTACCTTCGAAAAACGCTTAGGTTAAGTTTCAGAGTTGCTTCTAATGTACCGAAGCTGGACTTAGACATAATTTCACTCTCACAACATTATGGCTGGTTGGAGACAGTCCGAACCACAAATACCGGGTCCATGGTTCTGGCCATATACTGGGGGGACGGGGACGACTCCCATTAACCTCTGACTATACCGGGGATACGCTTATCACAATGCCTTACTGGCTGTGCTGAAGCAGGGCATTCTGGCAGCCAATTGGCTTGACTTTTATTAGTGAGCCTGGTTACCCCCTCTCGGAACCACAGACTTAGAAATCGCCAGCTCATATACATGCATAAAATATATTTATATATATACCCTTATACACCATTTTAATAAAAAATATCACAAAATTCTTCGAAGTCCCTCGGGAAGAGTGAAAGACGCGCACGTACATTTTCAGAGCTCCTAGACCTTCCTATAAGAAGTTAGCCAAAAAGTAGCTTCGAAAAACGCTTAGGTTAAGTTTCAGAGTTGCATCTAATGTACCGAAGCTGGACTTAGACATATTTTCACTCTCACAACATTATGGCTGGTTGGAGACAGTCCGAACCACAAATACCGGGTCCATGGTTCTGGCCATATACTGGGGGGACGGGACGACTCCCATTAACCCCTGACTATACCGGGGATACGCTTATCACAATGCCTTTCTGGTCTGTGCTGAAGCAGGGCATTCTGGCAGCCAATTGGCTTGACTTTTATTAGTGAGCCTGGCTACCCCCTCTCGAAACCACAGACTTAGAAATCGCCAGCTCATATACAGTGCATAAAATATATTTATATATATACCCTTATACATCATTTTAATAAAAAATATCACAAAATTCTTCTAAGTCCCTCAGCAAGAGTGAAAGACGCGCACGTTCATTTTCAGAGCTCCTAGACATTCCTATAAGAAGTTAGCCAAAAAGTACCTTCGAAAAACGCTTAGGTTAAGTTTCAGAGTTGCTTCTAATGTACCGAAGCTGGACTTAGACATAATTTCACTCTCACAACATTATGGCTGGTTGGAGACAGTTTGAACCACAAATACCGGGTCCATGGTTCTGGCCATATACTGGGGGGACGGGGACGACTCCCATTAACCTCTGACTATACCGGGGATACGCTTATCACAATGCCTTTCTGGTCTGTGCTGAAGCAGGGCATTCTGGCAGCCAATTGGCTTGACTTTTATTAGTGAGCCTGGTTACCCCCTCTCGGAACCACAGACTTATAAATCGCCAGCTCATATACATGCATAAAATATATTTATATATATACCCTTATACACCATTTTAATAAAAAATATCACAAAATTCTTCTAAGTCCCTCGGGAAGAGTGAAAGACGCGCACGTTCATTTTCAGAGCTCCTAGACCTTCCTATAAGAAGTTAGCCAAAAAGTAGCTTCGGAAAACGCTTAGGTTAAGTTTCAGAGTTGCTTCTAATGTACCAAAGCTGGACTTAGACATAATTTCACTCTCACAACATTATGGCTGGTTGGAGACAGTCCGAACCACAAGTACCGGGTCCATGGTTCTGGGCGTATACTGGGGGGACGGGGACGACTCCCATTAACCCCTGACTATACCGGGGACACGCTTATCACAATGCCTTTCTGGTCTGTGCTGAAGCAGGGCATTCTGGCAGCCAATTGGCTTGACTTTTATTAGTGAGCCTGGTTACCCCCTCTCGAAACCACAGACTTAGAAATCGCCAGCTCATAAACAGTGCATAAAATAAATTTATATATATATACCCTTATACACCATTTTAATAAAAAATATCACAAAATTCTTCTACGTCCCTCGGGAAGAGTGAAAGACGCGCACGTTCATTTTCAGAGCTTCTAGACCTTCCTATAAGAAGTTAGCCAAAAAGTAGCTTCGAAAAACGCTTAGGTTAAGTTTCAGAGTTGCATCTAATGTAAAGAAGCTGGACTTAGACATAATTTCACTCTCACAACATTATGCTGGTTGGAGACAGTCCGAACCACAAATACCGGGTCCATGGTTCTGGCCATATACTGGGGGGACGGGGACGACTCCCATTAACCCCTGACTATACCGGGGATACGCTTATCACAATGCCTTACTGGTCTGTGCTGAAGCAGGGCATTCTGGCAGCCAATTGGCTTGACCTTTATTTGTGAGCCTGGTTACCCCCTCTCGGAACCACAGACTTAGAAATCGCCAGCTCATATACAGTGCATAAAATAAATTTATATATATATACCCTTATACACCATTTTAATAAAAAATATCACAAAATTCTTCTAAGTCCCTCGGGAAGAGTGAAAGACGCGCACGTTCATTTTCAGAGCTCCTAGACCTTCCTATAAGAAGTTAGCCAAAAAGTAGCTTCGAAAAACGCTTAGGTTAAGTTTCAGAGTTGCTTCTAATGTACCAAAGCTGGACTTAGACATAATTTCACTCTCACAACATTATGGCTGGTTGGAGACAGTCCGAACCACAAGTACCGGGTCCATGGTTCTGGGCGTATACTGGGGGGACGGTGACGACTCCCATTAACCCCTGACTATACCGGGGATACGCTTATCACAATGCCTTTCTGGTCTGTGCTGAAGCAGGGCATTCTGGCAGCCAATTGGCTTGACTTTTATTAGTGAGCCTGGTTACCCCCTCTCGAAACCACAGACTTAGAAATCGCCAGCTCATAAACAGTGCATAAAATAAATTTATATATATATACCCTTATACACCATTTTAATAAAAAATATCACAAAATTCTTCTACGTCCCTCGGGAAGAGTGAAAGACGCGCACATTCATTTTCAGAGCTTCTAGACCTTCCTATAAGAAGTTAGCCAAAAAGTAGCTTCGAAAAACGCTTAGGTTAAGTTTCAGAGTTGCATCTAATGTAAAGAAGCTGGACTTAGACATAATTTCACTCTCACAACATTATGGCTGGTTGGAGACAGTCCGAACCACAAATACCGGGTCCATGGTTCTGGCCATATACTGGGGGGACGGGGACGACTCCCATTAACCCCTGACTATACCGGGGATACGCTTATCACAATGCCTTACTGGTCTGTGCTGAAGCAGGGCATTCTGGCAGCCAATTGGCTTGACCTTTATTTGTGAGCCTGGTTACCCCCTCTCGGAACCACAGACTTAGAAATCGCCAGCTCATATACAGTGCATAAAATAAATTTATATATATATACCCTTATACACCATTTTAATAAAAAATATCACAAAATTCTTCTAAGTCCCTCGGGAATAGTGAAAGACGCGCACGTTCATTTTCAGAGCTCCTAGACCTTCCTATAAGAAGTTAGCCAAAAAGTAGCTTCGAAAAACGCTTAGGTTAAGTTTCAGAGTTGCTTCTAATGTACCAAAGCTGGACTTAGACATAATTTCACTCTCACAACATTATGGCTGGTTGGAGACAGTCCGAACCACAAGTACCGGGTCCATGGTTCTGGGCGTATACTGGGGGGACGGGGACGACTCCCATTAACCCCTGACTATACCGGGGATACGCTTATCACAATGCCTTTCTGGTCTGTGCTGAAGCAGGGCATTCTGGCAGCCAATTGGCTTGACTTTTATTAGTGAGCCTGGTTACCCCCTCTCGAAACCACAGACTTAGAAATCGCCAGCTCATAAACAGTGCATAAAATAAATTTATATATATATACCCTTATACACCATTTTAATAAAAAATATCACAAAATTCTTCTACGTCCCTCGGGAAGAGTGAAAGACGCGCACGTTCATTTTCAGAGCTTCTAGACCTTCCTATAAGAAGTTAGCCAAAAAGTAGCTTCGAAAAACGCTTAGGTTAAGTTTCAGAGTTGCATCTAATGTAAAGAAGCTGGACTTAGACATAATTTCACTCTCACAACATTATGCTGGTTGGAGACAGTCCGAACCACAAATACCGGGTCCATGGTTCTGGCCATATACTGGGGGGACGGGGACGACTCCCATTAACCCCTGACTATACCGGGGATACGCTTATCACAATGCCTTACTGGTCTGTGCTGAAGCAGGGCATTCTGGCAGCCAATTGGCTTGACCTTTATTTGTGAGCCTGGTTACCCCCTCTCGGAACCACAGACTTAGAAATCGCCAGCTCATATACAGTGCATAAAATAAATTTATATATATATACCCTTATACACCATTTTAATAAAAAATATCACAAAATTCTTCTAAGTCCCTCGGGAAGAGTGAAAGACGCGCACGTTCATTTTCAGAGCTCCTAGACCTTCCTATAAGAAGTTAGCCAAAAAGTAGCTTCGAAAAACGCTTAGGTTAAGTTTCAGAGTTGCTTCTAATGTACCAAAGCTGGACTTAGACATAATTTCACTCTCACAACATTATGGCTGGTTGGAGACAGTCCGAACCACAAGTACCGGGTCCATGGTTCTGGGCGTATACTGGGGGGACGGGGACGACTCCCATTAACCCCTGACTATACCGGGGATACGCTTATCACAATGCCTTTCTGGTCTGTGCTGAAGCAGGGCATTCTGGCAGCCAATTGGCTTGACTTTTATTAGTGAGCCTGGTTACCCCCTCTCGAAACCACAGACTTAGAAATCGCCAGCTCATAAACAGTGCATAAAATAAATTTATATATATATACCCTTATACACCATTTTAATAAAAAATATCACAAAATTCTTCTACGTCCCTCGGGAAGAGTGAAAGACGCGCACATTCATTTTCAGAGCTTCTAGACCTTCCTATAAGAAGTTAGCCAAAAAGTAGCTTCGAAAAACGCTTAGGTTAAGTTTCAGAGTTGCATCTAATGTAAAGAAGCTGGACTTAGACATAATTTCACTCTCACAACATTATGGCTGGTTGGAGACAGTCCGAACCACAAATACCGGGTCCATGGTTCTGGCCATATACTGGGGGGACGGGGACGACTCCCATTAACCCCTGACTATACCGGGGATACGCTTATCACAATGCCTTACTGGTCTGTGCTGAAGCAGGGCATTCTGGCAGCCAATTGGCTTGACCTTTATTTGTGAGCCTGGTTACCCCCTCTCGGAACCACAGACTTAGAAATCGCCAGCTCATATACAGTGCATAAAATAAATTTATATATATATACCCTTATACACCATTTTAATAAAAAATATCACAAAATTCTTCTAAGTCCCTCGGGAATAGTGAAAGACGCGCACGTTCATTTTCAGAGCTCCTAGACCTTCCTATAAGAAGTTAGCCAAAAAGTAGCTTCGAAAAACGCTTAGGTTAAGTTTCAGAGTTGCTTCTAATGTACCAAAGCTGGACTTAGACATAATTTCACTCTCACAACATTATGGCTGGTTGGAGACAGTCCGAACCACAAGTACCGGGTCCATGGTTCTGGGCGTATACTGGGGGGACGGGGACGACTCCCATTAACCCCTGACTATACCGGGGATACGCTTATCACAATGCCTTTCTGGTCTGTGCTGAAGCAGGGCATTCTGGCAGCCAATTGGCTTGACTTTTATTAGTGAGCCTGGTTACCCCCTCTCGAAACCACAGACTTAGAAATCGCCAGCTCATAAACAGTGCATAAAATAAATTTATATATATATACCCTTATACACCATTTTAATAAAAAATATCACAAAATTCTTCTACGTCCCTCGGGAAGAGTGAAAGACGCGCACGTTCATTTTCAGAGCTTCTAGACCTTCCTATAAGAAGTTAGCCAAAAAGTAGCTTCGAAAAACGCTTAGGTTAAGTTTCAGAGTTGCATCTAATGTAAAGAAGCTGGACTTAGACATAATTTCACTCTCACAACATTATGGCTGGTTGGAGACAGTCCGAACCACAAATACCGGGTCCATGGTTCTGGCCATATACTGGGGGGACGGGGACGACTCCCATTAACCCCTGACTATACCGGGGATACGCTTATCACAATGCCTTACTGGTCTGTGCTGAAGCAGGGCATTCTGGCAGCCAATTGGCTTGACCTTTATTTGTGAGCCTGGTTACCCCCTCTCGGAACCACAGACTTAGAAATCGCCAGCTCATATAAAGTGCATAAAATAAATTTATATATATATACCCTTATACACCATTTTAATAAAAAATATCACAAAATTCTTCTAAGTTCCTAGGGAAGAGTGAAAGACGCGCACGTTCATTTTCAGAGCTCCTAGACCTTCCTATAAGAAGTTAGCCAAAAAGTAGCTTCGAAAAACGCTTAGGTTAAGTTTCAGAGTTGCTTCTAATGTACCAAAGCTGGACTTAGACATAATTTCACTCTCACAACATTATGGCTGGTTGGAGACAGTCCGAACCACAAGTACCGGGTCCATGGTTCTGGGCGTATACTGGGGGGACGGGGACGACTCCCATTAACCCCTGACTATACCGGGGATACGCTTATCACAATGCCGTTCTGGTATGTGCTGAAGCAGGGCATTCTGGCAGCCAATTGGCTTGACTTTTATTAGTGAGCCTGGTTACCCCCTCTCGAAACCACAGACTTAGAAATCGCCAGCTCATAAACAGTGCATAAAATAAATTTATATATATATACCCTTATACACCATTTTAATAAAAAATATCACAAAATTCTTCTAAGTCCCTCGGGAAGAGTGAAAGACGCGCACGTTCATTTTCAGAGCTCCTAGACCTTCCTATAAGAAGTTAGCTAAAAAGTAGCTTCGAAAAACGCTTAGGTTAAGTTTCAGAGTTGCATCTAATGTACCGAAGCTGGACTTAGACATAATTTCACTCTCACAACATTATGGCTGGTTGGAGACAGTCCGAACCACAAATACCGGGTCCATGGTTCTGGCCATATACTGGGGGGACGGGGACGACTCCCATTAACCCCTGACTATACCGGGGATACGCTTATCACAATGCCTTACTGGTCTGTGCTGAAGCAGGGCATTCTGGCAGCCAAGTGGCTTGACCTTTATTAGTGAGCCTGGTTACCCTCTCTCGGAACCACAGACTTAGAAATCGCCAGCTCATATACAGTGCATAAAATAAATTTATATATATACCCTTATACACCATTTTAATAAAAAATATCACAACATTCTTCTAAGTCCCTCGGGAAGAGTGAAAGACGCGCACGTACATTTTCAGAGCTCCTAGACCTTCCTATAAGAAGTTAGCCATAAAGTATCTTCGAAAAACGCTTAGGTTAAGTTTCAGAGTTGCTTCTAATGTACCAAAGCTGGACTTAGACATAATTTCACTCTCACAACATTATGGCTGGTTGGAGACAGTCCGAACCACAAATACCGGGTCCATGGTTCTGGGCGTATACTGGGGGGACGGGGACGACTCCCATTAACCCCTGACTATACCGGGGATACGCTTATCACAATGCCTTTCTGGTCTGTGCTGAAGCATGGCATTCTGGCAGCCAATTGGCTTGACTTTTATTAGTGAGCCTGGTTACCCCCTCTCGGAACCACAGACTTAGAAATCGCCAGCTCATATACAGTGCATAAAATATATTTATATATATACCCTTATACACCATTTTAATAAAAAATATCACAAAATTCTTCTAAGTCCCTCGGGAAGAGTGAAAGACGCGCACGTTCATTTTCAGAACTCCTAGACCTTCCTATAAGAAGTTAGCCAAAAAGAAGCTTCGAAAAACGCTTAGGTTAAGTTTCAGAGTTGCATCTAATGTACCGAAGCTGTCCTTAGACATAATTTCACTCTCACAACATTATGGCTGGTTGGAGACAGTCCGAACCACAAATACCGGGTCCATGGTTTTGGCCATTTACTGGGGGGACGGGGACGACTCCCATTAACCCCTGACTATACCGGGGATACGCTTATCACAATGCCTTACTGGTCTGTGCTGAAGCAGGGCATTCTGGCAGCCAATTGGCTTGACCTTTATTTGTGAGCCTGGTTACCCCCTCTCGGAACCACAGACTTAGAAATCGCCAGCTCATATACAGTGCATAAAATAAATTTATATATATATACCCTTATACACCATTTTAATAAAAAATATCACAAAATTCTTCTAAGTCCCTCGGAAAGAGTGAAAGACGCGCACGTTCATTTTCAGAGCTCCTAGACCTTCCTATAAGAAGTTAGCCAAAAAGTAGCTTCGAAAAACGCTTAGGTTAAGTTTCAGAGTTGCTTCTAATGTACCAAAGCTGGACTTAGACATAATTTCACTCTCACAACATTATGGCTGGTTGGAGACAGTCCGAACCACAAGTACCGGGTCCATGGTTCTGGGCGTATACTGGGGGGACGGGGACGACTCCCATTAACCCCTGACTATACCGGGGATACGCTTATCACAATGCCGTTCTGGTATGTGCTGAAGCAGGGCATTCTGGCAGCCAATTGGCTTGACTTTTATTAGTGAGCCTGGTTACCCCCTCTCGAAACCACAGACTTAGAAATCGCCAGCTCATAAACAGTGCATAAAATAAATTTATATATATATACCCTTATACACCATTTTAATAAAAAATATCACAAAATTCTTCTAAGTCCCTCGGGAAGAGTGAAAGACGCGCACGTTCATTTTCAGAGCTCCTAGACCTTCCTATAAGAAGTTAGCTAAAAAGTAGCTTCGAAAAACGCTTAGGTTAAGTTTCAGAGTTGCATCTAATGTACCGAAGCTGGACTTAGACATAATTTCACTCTCACAACATTATGGCTGGTTGGAGACAGTCCGAACCACAAATACCAGGTCCATGGTTCTGGCCATATACTGGGGGGACGGGGACGACTCCCATTAACCCCTGACTATACAGGGGATACGCTTATCACAATGCCTTACTGGTCTGTGCTGAAGCAGGTCATTCTGGCAGCCAAGTGGCTTGACCTTTATTAGTGAGCCTGGTTACCCCCTCTCGGAACCACAGACTTAGAAATCGCCAGCTCATATACAGTGCATAAAATAAATTTATATATATACCCTTATACACCATTTTAATAAAAAATATCACAACATTCTTCTAAGTCCCTCGAGAAGAGTGAAAGACGCGCACGTACATTTTCAGAGCTCCTAGACCTTCCTATAAGAAGTTAGCCATAAAGTATCTTCGAAAAACGCTTAGGTTAAGTTTCAGAGTTGCTTCTAATGTACCAAAGCTGGACTTAGACATAATTTCACTCTCACAACATTATGGCTGGTTGGAGACAGTCCGAACCACAATTACCGGGTCCATGGTTCTGGGCGTATACTGGGGGGACGGGGACGACTCCCATTAACCCCTGACTATACCGGGGATACGCTTATCACAATGCCTTTCTGGTCTGTGCTGAAGCATGGCATTCTGGCAGCCAATTGGCTTGACTTTTATTAGTGAGCCTGGTTACCCCCTCTCGGAACCACAGACTTAGAAATCGCCAGCTCATATACAGTGCATAAAATATATTTATATATATACCCTTATACACCATTTTAATAAAAAATATCACAAAATTCTTCTAAGTCCCTCGGGAAGAGTGAAAGACGCGCACGTTCATTTTCAGAACTCCTAGACCTTCCTATAAGAAGTTAGCCAAAAAGAAGCTTCGAAAAACGCTTAGGTTAAGTTTCAGAGTTGCATCTAATGTACCGAAGCTGTCCTTAGACATAATTTCACTCTCACAACATTATGGCTGGTTGGAGACAGTCCGAACCACAAATACCGGGTCCATGGTTTTGGCCATTTACTGGGGGGACGGGGACGACTCCCATTAACCCCTGACTATACCGGGGATACGCTTATCACAATGCCTTACTGGTCTGTGCTGAAGCAGGGCATTCTGGCAACCAATTGGCTTGACTTTTATTAGTGAGCCTGGTTACCCCCTCTCGGAACCACAGACTTAGAAATCGCCAGCTCATATACAGTGCATAAAATATATTTATATAAATACCCTTATACACCATTTTAATAAAAAATATCACAAAATTCTTCTACGTCCCTCGGGAAGAGTGAAAGACGCGCACGTTCATTTTCAGAGCTTCTAGACCTTCCTATAAGAAGTTAGCCAAAAAGTAGCTTCGAAAAACGCTTAGGTTAAGTTTCAGAGTTGCATCTAATGTAAAGAAGCTGGACTTAGACATAATTTCACTCTCACAACATTATGGCTGGTTGGAGACAGTCCGAACCACAAATACCGGGTCCATGGTTCTGGCCATATACTGGGGGGACGGGGACGACTCCCATTAACCCCTGACTATACCGGGGATACGCGTTTCACACTGCCTTACTGGTCTGTGCTGAAGCAGGGCATTCTGGCAGCCAAGTGGCTTGACCTTTATTAGTGAGCCTGGTTACCCCCTCTCGGAACCACAGACTTAGAAATCGCCAGCTCATATACAGTGCATAAAATATATTTATATATATATACCCTTATACACCATTTTAATAAAAAATATCACAAAATTCTTCTAAGTCCCTCGGGAAGAGTGAAAGACGCGCACGTTCATTTTCAGAACTCCTAGACCTTCCTATAAGAAGTTAGCCAAAAAGTAGCTTCGAAAAACGCTTAGGTTAAGTTTCAGAGTTGCTTCTAATGTACCAAAGCTGGACTTAGACATAATTTCACTCTCACAACATTATGGCTGGTTGGAGACAGTCCGAACCACAAGTACTGGGTCCATGGTTCTGGGCGTATACTGGGGGGACGGGGACGACTCCCATTAACCCCTGACTATACCGGGGATACGCTTATCACAATGCCTTTCTGGTCTGTGCTGAAGCAGGGCATTCTGGCAACCAATTGGCTTGACTTTTATTAGTGAGCCTGGTTACCCCCTCTCGGAACCACAGACTTAGAAATCGCCAGCTCATATACAGTGCATAAAATATATTTATATATATACCCTTATACACCATTTTAATAAAAAATATCACAAAATTCTTCTACGTCCCTCGGGAAGAGTGAAAGACGCGCACGTTCATTTTCAGAGCTTCTAGACCTTCCTATAAGAAGTTAGCCAAAAAGTAGCTTCGAAAAACGCTTAGGTTAAGTTTCAGAGTTGCATCTAATGTAAAGAAGCTGGACTTAGACATAATTTCACTCTCACAACATTATGGATGGTTGGAGACAGTCCGAACCACAAATACCGGGTCCATGGTTCTGGCCATATACTGGGGGGACGGGGACGACTCCCATTAACCCCTGACTATACCGGGGATACGCTTATCACAATGCCTTACTGGTCTGTGCTGAAGCAGGGCATTCTGGCAGCCAATTGGCTTGACTTTTATTAGTGAGCCTGGTTACCCCCTCTCGAAACCACAGACTTAGAAATCGCCAGCTCATAAACAGTGCATAAAATAAATGTATATATATATACCCTTATACACCATTTTAATAAAAAATATCACAAAATTCTTCTACGTCCCTCGGGAAGAGTGAAAGACGCGCACGTTCATTTTCAGAGCTTCTAGACCTTCCTATAAGAAGTTAGCCAAAAAGTAGCTTCGAAAAACGCTTAGGTTAAGTTTCAGAGTTGCATCTAATGTAAAGAAGCTGGACTTAGACATAATTTCACTCTCATAACATTATGGCTGGTTGGAGACAGTCCGAACCACAAATACCGGGTCCATGGTTCTGGCCATATACTGGGGGGACGGGGACGACTCCCATTAACCCCTGACTATACCGGGGATACGCTTATCACAATGCCTTACTGGTCTGTGCTGAAGCAGGGCATTCTGGCAGCCAATTGGCTTGACTTTTATTAGTGAGCCTGGTTACCCCCTCTCGAAATCACAGACTTAGAAATCGCCAGCTCATAAACAGTGCATAAAATAAATTTATATATATATACCCTTATACACCATTTTAATAAAAAATATCACAAAATTCTTCTAAGTCCCTCGGGAAGAGTGAAAGACGCGCACGTTCATTTTCAGAGCTCCTAGACCTTCCTATAAGAAGTTAGCTAAAAAGTAGCTTCGAAAAACGCTTAGGTTAAGTTTCAGATTTGCATCTAATGTACCGAAGCTGGACTTAGACATAATTTCACTCTCACAACATTATGGCTGGTTGGAGACAGTCCGAACCACAAATACCGGGTCCATGGTTCTGGCCATATACTGGGGGGACGGGGACGACTCCCATTAACCCCTGACTATACCGGGGATACGCTTATCACAATGCCTTACTGGTCTGTGCTGAAGCAGGGCATTCTGGCAGCCAAGTGGCTTGACCTTTATTAGTGAGCCTGGTTACCCCCTCTCGGAACCACAGACTTAGAAATCGCCAGCTCATATACAGTGCATAAAATATATTTATATATATACCCTTATACACCATTTTAAAAAATATCACAAAATTCTTCTAAGTCCCTCGGGAAGAGTGAAAGACGCGCACGTTCATTTTCAGAGCTCCTAGACCTTCCTATAAGAAGTTAGCTAAAAAGTAGCTTCGAAAAACGCTTAGGTTAAGTTTCAGATTTGCATCTAATGTACCGAAGCTGGACTTAGACATAATTTCACTCTCACAACATTATGGCTGGTTGGAGACAGTCCGAACCACAAATACCGGGTCCATGGTTCTGGCCATATACTGGGGGGACGGGGACGACTCCCATTAACCCCTGACTATACCGGGGATACGCTTATCACAATGCCTTACTGGTCTGTGCTGAAGCAGGGCATTCTGGCAGCCAATTGGCTTGACTTTTATTAGTGAGCCTGGTTACCCCCTCTCGAAACCACAGACTTAGAAATCGCCAGCTCATAAACAGTGCATAAAATAAATGTATATATATATACCCTTATACACCATTTTAATAAAAAATATCACAAAATTCTTCTACGTCCCTCGGGAAGAGTGAAAGACGCGCACGTTCATTTTCAGAGCTTCTAGACCTTCCTATAAGAAGTTAGCCAAAAAGTAGCTTCGAAAAACACTTAGGTTAAGTTTCAGAGTTGCATCTAATGTAAAGAAGCTGGACTTAGACATAATTTCACTCTCACAACATTATGGCTGGTTGGAGACAGTCCGAACCACAAATACCGGGTCCATGGTTCTGGCCATATACTGGGGGGACGGGGACGACTCCCATTAACCCCTGACTATACCGGGGATACGCTTATCACAATGCCTTACTGGTCTGTGCTGAAGCAGGGCATTCTGGCAGCCAATTGGCTTGACTTTTATTAGTGAGCCTGGTTACCCCCTCTCGAAACCACAGACTTAGAAATCGCCAGCTCATAAACAGTGCATAAAATAAATGTATATATATATACCCTTATACACCATTTTAATAAAAAATATCACAAAATTCTTCTAAGTCCCTCGGGAAGAGTGAAAGACGCGCACGTTCATTTTCAGAGCTCCTAGACCTTCCTATAAGAAGTTAGCTAAAAAGTAGCTTCGAAAAACGCTTAGGTTAAGTTTCAGATTTGCATCTAATGTACCGAAGCTGGACTTAGACATAATTTCACTCTCACAACATTATGGCTGGTTGGAGACAGTCCGAACCACAATTACCGGGTCCATGGTTCTGGGCGTATACTGGGGGGACGGGGACGACTCCCATTAACCCCTGACTATACCGGTGATACGCTTATCACAATGCCTTTCTGGTCTGTGCTGAAGCAGGGCATTCTGGCAGCCAATTGGCTTGACTTTTATTAGTGAGCCTGGTTACCCCCTCTCGGAACCACAGACTTAGAAATCGCCAGCTCATATACAGTGCATAAAATATATTTATATATATACCCTTATACACCATTTTAATAAAAAATATCACAAAATTCTTCTAAGTCCCTCGGGAAGAGTGAAAGACGCGCACGTTCATTTTCAGAGCTCCTAGACCTTCCTATAAGAAGTTAGCTAAAAAGTAGCTTCGAAAAACGCTTAGGTTAAGTTTCAGATTTGCATCTAATGTACCGAAGCTGGACTTAGACATAATTTCACTCTCACAACATTATGGCTGGTTGGAGACAGTCCGAACCACAAATACCGGGTCCATGGTTCTGGCCATATACTGGGGGGACGGGGACGACTCCCATTAACCCCTGACTATACCGGGGATACGCTTATCACAATGCCTTTCTGGTCTGTGCTGAAGCATGGCATTCTGGCAGCCAATTGGCTTGACTTTTATTAGTGAGCCTGGTTACCCCCTCTCGGAAGCACAGACTTAGAAATCGCCAGCTCATATACAGTGCATAAAATATATTTATATATATACCCTAATACATCATTTTAATAAAAAATATCACAAAATTCTTCTAAGTCCCTCAGGAAGAGTGAAAGACGCGCACGTACATTTTCAGAGCTCCTAGACCTTCCTATAAGAAGTTAGCCAAAAAGTAGCTTCGAAAAACGCTTAGGTTAAGTTTCAGAGTTGCTTCTAATGTACCGAAGCTGGACTTAGACATACTGTAATTTCACTCTCACAACATTATGGCTGGTTGGAGACAGTCCGAACCACAAATACCGGGTCCATGGTTCTGGCCATATACTGGGGGGACGGGGGGGACTCCCATTAACCCCTGACTATACCGGGGATACGCGTATCACACTGCCTTACTGGTCTGTGCTGAAGAAGGGCATTCTGGCAGCCAAGTGGCTTGACCTTTATTAGTGAGCCTGGTTACCCCCTCTCGGAACCACAGACTTAGAAATCGCCAGCTCATATACAGTGCATAAAATATATTTATATATATACCCATATACACCATTTTAATAAAAAATATCACAAAATTCTTCTAAGTCCCTCGGGAAGAGTGAAAGACGCGCACGTTCATTTTCAGAACTCCTAGACCTTCCTATAAGAAGTTAGCCAAAAAGTAGCTTCGAAAAACGCTTAGGTTAAGTTTCAGAGTTGCTTCTAATGTACCAAAGCTGGACTTAGACATAATTTCACTCTCACAACATTATGGCTGGTTGGAGACAGTCCGAACCACAATTACCGGGTCCATGGTTCTGGGCGTATACTGGGGGGACGGGGACGACTCCCATTAACCCCTGACTATACCGGGGATACGCTTATCACAATGCCTTTCTGGTCTGTGCTGAAGCATGGCATTCTGGCAGCCAATTGGCTTGACTTTTATTAGTGAGCCTGGTTACCCCCTCTCGGAACCACAGACTTAGAAATCGCCAGCTCATATACAGTGCATAAAATATATTTATATATATACCCTTATACATCATTTTAATAAAAAATATCACAAAATTCTTCTAAGTCCCTCAGGAAGAGTGAAAGACGCGCACGTTCATTTTCAGAGCTCCTAGACCTTCCTATAAGAAGTTAGCCAAAAAGTAGCTTCGAAAAACGCTTAGGTTAATTTTCAGAGTTGCTTCTAATGTACCGAAGCTGGACTTAGACATAATTTCACTCTCACAACATTATGGCTGGTTGGAGACAGTCCGAACCACAAATAACGGGTCCATGGTTCTGGCCATATACTGGGGGGACGGGGACGACTCCCATTAACCCCTGACTATACCGGGGATACGCGTATCACACTGCCTTACTGGTCTGTGCTGAAGCAGGGCATTCTGGCAGCCAAGTGGCTTGACTTTTATTAGTGAGCCTGGTTACCCCCTCTCGGAACCACAGACTTAGAAATCGCCAGCTCATATACAGTGCATAAAATATATTTATATATATACCCTTATACACCATTTTAATAAAAAATATCACAAAATTCTTCTAAGTACCTCGGGAAGAGTGAAAGACGCGCACGTACATTTTCAGAGCTCCTAGACCTTCCTATAAGAAGTTAGCCATAAAGTATCTTCGAAAAACGCTTAGGTTAAGTTTCAGAGTTGCTTCTAATGTACCAAAGCTGGACTTAGACATAATTTCACTCTCACAACATTATGGCTGGTTGGAGACAGTCCGAACCACAATTACCGGGTCCATGGTTCTGGGCGTATACTGGGGGGACGGGGACGACTCCCATTAACCCCTGACTATACCGGGGATACGCTTATCACAATGCCTTTCTGGTCTGTGCTGAAACATGGCATTCTGGCAGCCAATTGGCTTGACTTTTATTAGTGAGCCTGGTTACCCCCTCTCGGAACCACAGACTTAGAAATCGCCAGCTCATATACAGTGCATAAAATATATTTATATATATACCCTTTTACATCATTTTAATAAAAAATATCACAAAATTCTTCTAAGTCCCTCAGGAAGAGTGAAAGACGCGCACGTTCATTTTCAGAGCTCCTAGACCTTCCTATAAGAAGTTAGCCAAAAAGTAGCTTCGAAAAACGCTTAGGTTAAGTTTCAGGGTTGCTTCTAATGTACCGAAGCTGGACTTAGACATACTGTAATTTCACTCTCACAACATTATGGCTGGTTGGAGACATTCCGAACCACAAATACCGGGTCCATGGTTCTGGCCATATACTGGGGGGACGGGGACGACTCCCATTAACCCCTGACTACACCGGCGATATGCTTATCACAATGCCTTACTGGTCTGTGCTGAAGCAGGGCATTCTGGCAGCCAAGTGGCTTGACCTTTATTAGTGAGCCTGGTTACCCCCTCTCGGAACCACAGACTTAGAAATCGCCAGCTCATATACAGTGCATAAAATATATTTATATATATACCCTTATACACCATTTTAATAAAAAATATCACAAAATTCTTCTAAGTCCCTCGGGAAGAGTAAAAGACGCGCACGTTCATTTTCAGAACTCCTAGACCTTCCTATAAGAAGTTAGCCAAAAAGTAGCTTCGAAAAACGCTTAGGTTAAGTTTCAGAGTTGCTTCTAATGTACCGAAGCTGGACTTAGACATACTGTAATTTCACTCTCACAACATTATGGCTGGTTGGAGACAGTCCGAACCACAAGTACTGGGTCCATGGTTCTGGGCGTATACTGGGGGGACGTGGACGACTCCCATTAACCCCTGACTATACCGGGGATACGCTTATCACAATGCCTTTCTGGTCTGTGCTGAAGCAGGGCATTCTGGCAACCAATTGGCTTGACTTTTATTAGTGAGCCTGGTTACCCCCTCTCGGAACCACAGATTTAGAAATCGCCAGCTCATATACAGTGCATAAAATATATTTATATATATACCCTTATACACCATTTTAATAAAAAATATCACAAAATTCTTCTACGTCCCTCGGGAAGAGTGAAAGACGCGCACGTTCATTTTCAGAGCTCCTAGACCTTCCTATAAGAAGTTAGCCAAAAAGTAGCTTCGAAAAACGCTTAGGTTAAGTTTCAGAGTTGCATCTAATGTACCGAAGCTGTCCTTAGACATAATTTCACTCTCACAACATTATGGCTGGTTGGAGACAGTCCGAACCACAAATACCGGGTCCATGGTTCTGGCAATATACTGGGGGGACGGGGACGACTCCCATTAACCCCTGACTATACCGGGGATACGCTTATCACAATGCCTTTCTGGTCTGTGCTGAAGCAGGGCATTCTGGCAACCAATTGGCTTGACTTTTATTAGTGAGCCTGGTTACCCCCTCTCGGAACCACAGACTTAGAAATCGCCAGCTCATATACAGTGCATAAAATATATTTATATATATACCCTTATACACCATTTTAATAAAAAATATCACAAAATTCTTCTAAGTACCTCGGGAAGAGTGAAAGACGCGCACGTACATTTTCAGAGCTCCTAGACCTTCCTATAAGAAGTTAGCCATAAAGTATCTTCGAAAAACGCTTAGGTTAAGTTTCATGTTGCTTCTAATGTACCAAAGCTGGACTTAGACATAATTTCACTCTCACAACATTATGGCTGGTTGGAGACAGTCCGAACCACAATTACCGGGTCCATGGTTCTGGGCGTATACTGGGGGGACGGGGACGACTCCCATTAACCCCTGACTATACCGGGGATACGCTTATCACAATGCCTTTCTGGTCTGTGCTGAAGCATGGCATTCTGGCAGCCAATTGGCTTGACTTTTATTAGTGAGCCTGGTTACCCCCTCTCGGAACCACAGACTTAGAAATCGCCAGCTCATATACAGTGCATAAAATATATTTATATATATACCCTTTTACATCATTTTAATAAAAAATATCACAAAATTCTTCTAAGTCCCTCAGGAAGAGTGAAAGACGCGCACGTTCATTTTCAGAGCTCCTAGACCTTCCTATAAGAAGTTAGCCAAAAGGTAGCTTCGAAAAACGCTTAGGTTAAGTTTCAGAGTTGCTTCTAATGTACCGAAGCTGGACTTAGACATACTGTAATTTCACTCTCACAACATTATGGCTGGTTGGAGACAGTCCGAACCACAAATACCGGGTCCATGGTTCTGGCCATATACTGGGGGGACGGGGACGACTCCCATTAACCCCTGACTATACCGGGGATACGCGTATCACACTGCCTTACTGGTCTGTGCTGAAGCAGGGCATTCTGGCAGCCAAGTGGCTTGACCTTTATTAGTGAGCCTGGTTACCCCCTCTCGGAACCACAGACTTAGAAATCGCCAGCTCATATACAGTGCATAAAATATATTTATATATATACCCTTATACACCATTTTAATAAAAAATATCACAAAATTCTTCTAAGTCCCTCGGGAAGAGTGAAAGACGCGCACGTTCATTTTCAGAACTCCTAGACCTTCCTATAAGAAGTTAGCCAAAAAGTAGCTTCGAAAAACGCTTAGGTTAAGTTTCAGAGTTGCTTCTAATGTACCGAAGCTGGACTTAGACATACTGTAATTTCACTCTCACAACATTATGGCTGGTTGGAGACAGTCCGAACCACAAGTACTGGGTCCATGGTTCTGGGCGTATACTGGGGGGACGTGGACGACTCCCATTAACCCATGACTATACCGGGGATACGCTTATCACAATGCCTTTCTGGTCTGTGCTGAAGCAGGGCATTCTGGCAACCAATTGGCTTGACTTTTATTAGTGAGCCTGGTTACCCCCTCTCGGAACCACAGATTTAGAAATCGCCAGCTCATATACAGTGCATAAAATATATTTATATATATACCCTTATACACCATTTTAATAAAAAATATCACAAAATTCTTCTACGTCCCTCGGGAAGAGTGAAAGACGCGCACGTTCATTTTCAGAGCTCCTAGACCTTCCTATAAGAAGTTAGCCAAAAAGTAGCTTCGAAAAACGCTTAGGTTAAGTTTCAGAGTTGCATCTAATGTACCGAAGCTGTCCTTAGACATAATTTCACTCTCACAACATTATGGCTGGTTGGAGACAGTCCGAACCACAAATACCGGGTCCATGGTTCTGGCAATATACTGGGGGGACGGGGACGACTCCCATTAACCCCTGACTATACCGGGGATACGCTTATCACAATGCCTTTCTGGTCTGTGCTGAAGCAGGGCATTCTGGCAACCAATTGGCTTGACTTTTATTAGTGAGCCTGGTTACCCCCTCTCGGAACCACAGACTTAGAAATCGCCAGCTCATATACAGTGCATAAAATATATTTATATATATACCCTTATACACCATTTTAATAAAAAATATCACAAAATTCTTCTAAGTACCTCGGGAAGAGTGAAAGACGCGCACGTACATTTTCAGAGCTCCTAGACCTTCCTATAAGAAGTTAGCCATAAAGTATCTTCGAAAAACGCTTAGGTTAAGTTTCATGTTGCTTCTAATGTACCAAAGCTGGACTTAGACATAATTTCACTCTCACAACATTATGGCTGGTTGGAGACAGTCCGAACCACAATTACCGGGTCCATGGTTCTGGGCGTATACTGGGGGGACGGGGACGACTCCCATTAACCCCTGACTATACCGGGGATACGCTTATCACAATGCCTTTCTGGTCTGTGCTGAAGCATGGCATTCTGGCAGCCAAGTGGCTTGACCTTTATTAGTGAGCCTGGTTACCCCCTCTCGGAACCACAGACTTAGAAATCGCCAGCTCATATACAGTGCATAAAATATATTTATATATATACCCTTATACACCATTTTAATAAAAAATATCACAAAATTCTTCTAAGTCCCTCGGGAAGAGTGAAAGACGCGCACGTTCATTTTCAGAACTCCTAGACCTTCCTATAAGAAGTTAGCCAAAAAGTAGCTTCGAAAAACGCTTAGGTTAAGTTTCAGAGTTGCTTCTAATGTACCGAAGCTGGACTTAGACATACTGTAATTTCACTCTCACAACATTATGGCTGGTTGGAGACAGTCCGAACCACAAGTACTGGGTCCATGGTTCTGGGCGTATACTGGGGGGACGTGGACGACTCCCATTAACCCATGACTATACCGGGGATACGCTTATCACAATGCCTTTCTGGTCTGTGCTGAAGCAGGGCATTCTGGCAACCAATTGGCTTGACTTTTATTAGTGAGCCTGGTTACCCCCTCTCGGAACCACAGATTTAGAAATCGCCAGCTCATATACAGTGCATAAAATATATTTATATATATACCCTTATACACCATTTTAATAAAAAATATCACAAAATTCTTCTACGTCCCTCGGGAAGAGTGAAAGACGCGCACGTTCATTTTCAGAGCTCCTAGACCTTCCTATAAGAAGTTAGCCAAAAAGTAGCTTCGAAAAACGCTTAGGTTAAGTTTCAGAGTTGCATCTAATGTACCGAAGCTGTCCTTAGACATAATTTCACTCTCACAACATTATGGCTGGTTGGAGACAGTCCGAACCACAAATACCGGGTCCATGGTTCTGGCAATATACTGGGGGGACGGGGACGACTCCCATTAACCCCTGACTATACCGGGGATACGCTTATCACAATGCCTTTCTGGTCTGTGCTGAAGCAGGGCATTCTGGCAACCAATTGGCTTGACTTTTATTAGTGAGCCTGGTTACCCCCTCTCGGAACCACAGACTTAGAAATCGCCAGCTCATATACAGTGCATAAAATATATTTATATATATACCCTTATACACCATTTTAATAAAAAATATCACAAAATTCTTCTAAGTACCTCGGGAAGAGTGAAAGACGCGCACGTACATTTTCAGAGCTCCTAGACCTTCCTATAAGAAGTTAGCCATAAAGTATCTTCGAAAAACGCTTAGGTTAAGTTTCATGTTGCTTCTAATGTACCAAAGCTGGACTTAGACATAATTTCACTCTCACAACATTATGGCTGGTTGGAGACAGTCCGAACCACAATTACCGGGTCCATGGTTCTGGGCGTATACTGGGGGGACGGGGACGACTCCCATTAACCCCTGACTATACCGGGGATACGCTTATCACAATGCCTTTCTGGTCTGTGCTGAAGCATGGCATTCTGGCAGCCAATTGGCTTGACTTTTATTAGTGAGCCTGGTTACCCCCTCTCGGAACCACAGACTTAGAAATCGCCAGCTCATATACAGTGCATAAAATATATTTATATATATACCCTTTTACATCATTTTAATAAAAAATATCACAAAATTCTTCTAAGTCCCTCAGGAAGAGTGAAAGACGCGCACGTTCATTTTCAGAGCTCCTAGACCTTCCTATAAGAAGTTAGCCAAAAGGTAGCTTCGAAAAACGCTTAGGTTAAGTTTCAGAGTTGCTTCTAATGTACCGAAGCTGGACTTAGACATACTGTAATTTCACTCTCACAACATTATGGCTGGTTGGAGACAGTCCGAACCACAAATACCGGGTCCATGGTTCTGGCCATATACTGGGGGGACGGGGACGACTCCCATTAACCCCTGACTATACCGGGGATACGCGTATCACACTGCCTTACTGGTCTGTGCTGAAGCAGGGCATTCTGGCAGCCAAGTGGCTTGACCTTTATTAGTGAGCCTGGTTACCCCCTCTCGGAACCACAGACTTAGAAATCGCCAGCTCATATACAGTGCATAAAATATATTTATATATATATACCCTTATACACCATTTTAATAAAAAATATCACAAAATTCTTCTAAGTCCCTCGGGAAGAGTGAAAGACGCGCACGTTCATTTTCAGAACTCCTAGACCTTCCTATAAGAAGTTAGCGAAAAAGTAGCTTCGAAAAACGCTTAGGTTAAGTTTCAGAGTTGCATCTAATGTAAAGAAGCTGGACTTAGACATACAGTAATTTCACTCTCACAACATTATGGCTGGTTGGAGACAGTCCGAACCACAAATACCGGGTCCATGGTTCTGGCCATATACTGGGGGGACGGGGACGACTCCCATTAACCCCTGACTATACCGGGGATACGCTTATCACAATGCCTTACTGGTCTGTGCTGAAGCAGGGCATTCTGGCAGCCAATTGGCTTGACCTTTATTTGTGAGCCTGGTTACCCCCTCTCGGAACCACAGACTTAGAAATCGCCAGCTCATATACAGTGCATAAAATAAATTTATATATATATACCCTTATACACCATTTTAATAAAAAATATCACAAAATTCTTCTAAGTCCCTCGGGAAGAGTGAAAGACGCGCACGTTCATTTTCAGAGCTCCTAGACCTTCCTATAAGAAGTTAGCCAAAAAGTAGCTTCGAAAAACGCTTAGGTTAAGTTTCAGAGTTGCTTCTAATGTACCAAAGCTGGACTTAGACATAATTTCACTCTCACAACATTATGGCTGGTTGGAGACAGTCCGAACCACAAGTACCGGGTCCATGGTTCTGGGCGTATACTGGGGGGACGGGGACGACTCCCATTAACCCCTGACTATACCGGGGATACGCTTATCACAATGCCTTTCTGGTCTGTGCTGAAGCAGGGCATTCTGGCAGCCAATTGGCTTGACTTTTATTAGTGAGCCTGGTTACCCCCTCTCGAAACCACAGACTTAGAAATCGCCAGCTCATAAACAGTGCATAAAATAAATTTATATATATATACCCTTATACACCATTTTAATAAAAAATATCACAAAATTCTTCTAAGTCCCTCGGGAAGAGTGAAAGACGCGCACGTTCATTTTCAGAGCTCCTAGACCTTCCTATAAGAAGTTAGCTAAAAAGTAGCTTCGAAAAACGCTTAGGTTAAGTTTCAGAGTTGCATATAATGTACCGAAGCTGGACTTAGACATAATTTCACTCTCACAACATTATGGCTGGTTGGAGACAGTCCGAACCACAAATACCGGGTCCATGGTTCTGGCAATATACTGGGGGGACGGGGACGACTCCCATTAACCCCTGACTATACCGGGGATACGCTTATCACAATGCCTTACTGGTCTGTGCTGAAGCAGGGCATTCTGGCAGCCAATTGGCTTGACCTTTATTTGTGAGCCTGGTTACCCCCTCTCGGAACCACAGACTTAGAAATCGCCAGCTCATATACAGTGCATAAAATAAATTTATATATATATACCCTTACTGCACCGACACACTTTATTCGAGCAAATACCCAGTATGTACCTGGCAGATACCTGGAATGCGCCGCTCCTCACCTCTGACAAGCCCCGTTGCGTTTGCCTTCCCAGCCTGGGTTCATGCCTGGCTGACGGGCGGCTGATCTGTTAAATGATAATGATTAGGATTTAATAGGCTGCAATGCTTCGCGTGTCTACCAGATGGCATAAATTCATGAATTGTAATGCAGTATATATATATATAATGTGCAGTATTGCAGCCAGCGGGAATAAAATGCTTCAATCCCTGCCTGGAAAATACCTCAATGCACTCGGGCAGAAAACAGTCACAAACCTCAATACACCCGGGTATACCCGAATTCGTGGGACTAGCCGAGCTCGAATAAAGTGTGTCGCCAGTGTATACACCATTTTAATAAAAAATATCACAAAATTCTTCTAAGTCCCTCGGGAAGAGTGAAAGACGCGCACGTTCATTTTCAGAGCTCCTAGACCTTCCTATAAGAAGTTAGCCAAAAAGTAGCTTCGAAAAACGCTTAGGTTAAGTTTCAGAGTTGCTTCTAATGTACCAAAGCTGGACTTAGACATAATTTCACTCTCACAACATTATGGCTGGTTGGAGACAGTCCGAACCACAAATACCGGGTCCATGGTTCTGGCCATATACTGGGGGGACGGGGACGACTCCCATTAACCCCTGACTATACCGGGGATACGCTTATCACAATGCCTTACTGGTCTGTGCTGAAGCAGGGCATTCTGGCAGCCAATTGGCTTGACCTTTATTTGTGAGCCTGGTTACCCCCTCTCGGAACCACAGACTTAGAAATCGCCAGCTCATATACAGTGCATAAAATAAATTTATATATATATACCCTTATACACCATTTTAATAAAAAATATCACAAAATTCTTCTAAGTCCCTCGGGAAGAGTGAAAGACGCGCACGTTCATTTTCAGAGCTCCTAGACCTTCCTATAAGAAGTTAGCCAAAAAGTAGCTTCGAAAAACGCTTAGGTTAAGTTTCAGAGTTGCTTCTAATGTACCAAAGCTGGACTTAGACATAATTTCACTCTCACAACATTATGGCTGGTTGGAGACAGTCCGAACCACAAGTACTGGGTCCATGGTTCTGGGCGTATACTGGGGGGACGGGGACGACTCCCATTAACCCCTGACTATACCGGGGATACGCTTATCACAATGCCTTACTGGTCTGTGCTGAAGCAGGGCATTCTGGCAGCCAATTGGCTTGACTTTTATTAGTGAGCCTGGTTACCCCCTCTCGAAACCACAGACTTAGAAATCGCCAGCTCATAAACAGTGCATAAAATAAATTTATATATATATACCCTTATACACCATTTTAATAAAAAATATCACAAAATTCTTCTAAGTACCTCGGGAAGAGTGAAAGACGCGCACGTTCATTTTCAGAGCTCCTAGACCTTCCTATAAGAAGTTAGCTAAAAAGTAGCTTCGAAAAACGCTTAGGTTAAGTTTCAGAGTTGCATCTAATGTACCGAAGCTGGACTTAGACATAATTTCACTCTCACAACATTATGGCTGGTTGGAGACAGTCCGAACCACAAATACCGGGTCCATGGTTCTGGCCATATACTGGGGGGACGGGGACGACTCCCATTAACCCCTGACTATAACGGGGATACGCTTATCACAATGCCTTACTGGTCTGTGCTGAAGCAGGGCATTCTGGCAGCCAAGTGGCTTGACCTTTATTAGTGAGCCTGGTTACCCCCTCTCGGAACCACAGACTTAGAAATCGCCAGCTCATATACAGTGCATAAAATATATTTATATATATACCCTTATACACCATTTTAATAAAAAATATCACAAAATTCTTCTAAGTCCCTCGGGAAGAGTGAAAGACGCGCACGTACATTTTCAGAGCTCCTAGACCTTCCTATAAGAAGTTAGCCATAAAGTATCTTCGAAAAACGCTTAGGTTAAGTTTCAGAGTTGCTTATAATGTACCGAAGCTGGACTTAGACATACTGTAATTTCACTCTCACAACATTATGGCTGGTTGGAGACAGTCCGAACCACAAATACCGGGTCCATGGTTCTGGCCATATACTGGGGGGACGGGGACGACTCCCATTAACCCCTGACTATACCGGGGATACGCGTATCACACTGCCTTACTGGTCTGTGCTGAAGCAGGGCATTCTGGCAGCCAAGTGGCTTGACCTTTATTAGTGAGCCTGGTTACCCCCTCTCGGAACCACAGACTTAGAAATCGCCAGCTCATATACAGTGCATAAAATATATTTATATATATACCCTTATACACCATTTTAATAAAAAATATCACAAAATTCTTCTAAGTCCCTCGGGAAGAGTTAAAGACGCGCACGTTCATTTTTAGAACTCCTAGACCTTCCTATAAGAAGTTAGCCAAAAAGTAGCTTCGAAAAACGCTTAGGTTAAGTTTCAGAGTTGCATCTAATGTAAAGAAGCTGGACTTAGACATAATTTCACTCTCACAACATTATGGCTGGTTGGAGACAGTCCGAACCACAAATACCGGGTCCATGGTTCTGGCCATATACTGGGGGGACGGGGACGACTCCCATTAACCCCTGACTATAACGGGGATACGCTTATCACAATGCCTTACTGGTCTGTGCTGAAGCAGGGCATTCTGGCAGCCAAGTGGCTTGACCTTTATTAGTGAGCCTGGTAACCCCCTCTCGGAACCACAGACTTAGAAATCGCCAGCTCATATACAGTGCATAAAATATATTTATATATATACCCTTATACACCATTTTAATAAAAAATATCACAAAATTCTTCTAAGTCCCTCGGGAAGAGTGAAAGACGCGCACGTACATTTTCAGAGCTCCTAGACCTTCCTATAAGAAGTTAGCCATAAAGTATCTTCGAAAAACGCTTAGGTTAAGTTTCAGAGTTGCTTCTAATGTACCGAAGCTGGACTTAGACATACTGTAATTTCACTCTCACAACATTATGGCTGGTTGGAGACAGTCCGAACCACAAATACCGGGTCCATGGTTCTGGCCATATACTGGGGGGACGGGGACGACTCCCATTAACCCCTGACTATACCGGGGATACGCGTATCACACTGCCTTACTGGTCTGTGCTGAAGCAGGGCATTCTGGCAGCCAAGTGGCTTGACCTTTATTAGTGAGCCTGGTTACCCCCTCTCGGAACCACAGACTTAGAAATCGCCAGCTCATATACAGTGCATAAAATATATTTATATATATACCCTTATACACCATTTTAATAAAAAATATCACAAAATTCTTCTAAGTCCCTCGGGAAGAGTGAAAGACGCGCACGTTCATTTTTAGAACTCCTAGACCTTCCTATAAGAAGTTAGCCAAAAAGTAGCTTCGAAAAACGCTTAGGTTAAGTTTCAGAGTTGCATCTAATGTAAAGAAGCTGGACTTAGACATAATTTCACTCTCACAACATTATGGCTGGTTGGAGACAGTCCGAACCACAAGTACCGGGTCCATGGTTCTGGGCGTATACTGGGGGGACGGGGACGACTCCCATTAACCCCTGACTATACCGGGGATACGCTTATCACAATGCCTTTCTGGTCTGTGCTGAAGCAGGGCATTCTGGCAGCCAATTGGCTTGACTTTTATTAGTGAGCCTGGTTACCCCCTCTCGGAACCACAGACTTAGAAATCGCCAGCTCATATACAGTGCATAAAATAAATTTATATATATATATACCCTTATACACCATTTTAATAAAAAATATCACAAAATTCTTCTAAGTCCCTCGGGAAGAGTGAAAGACGCGCACGTTCATTTTCAGAGCTCCTAGACCTTCCTATAAGTAGTTAGCTAAAAAGTAGCTTCGAAAAACGCTTAGGTTAAGTTTCAGAGTTGCATCTAATGTACCGAAGCAGGACTTAGACATAATTTCACTCTCACAACATTATGGCTGGTTGGAGACAGTCCGAACCACAAGTACCGGGTCCATGGTTCTGGGCGTATACTGGGGGGACGGGGACGACTCCCATTAACCCCTGACTATACCGGGGATACGCTTATCACAATGCCTTTCTGGTCTGTGCTGAAGCAGGGCATTCTGGCAGCCAATTGGCTTGACTTTTATTAGTGAGCCTGGTTACCCCCTCTCGGAACCACAGACTTAGAAATCGCCAGCTCATATACAGTGCATAAAATAAATTTATATATATATACCCTTATACACCATTTTAATAAAAAATATCACAAAATTCTTCTAAGTCCCTCGAGAAGAGTGAAAGACGCGCACGTTCATTTTCAGAGCTCCTAGACCTTCCTATAAGTAGTTAGCTAAAAAGTAGCTTCGAAAAACGCTTAGGTTAAGTTTCAGAGTTGCATCTAATGTACCGAAGCAGGACTTAGACATAATTTCACTCTCACAACATTATGGCTGGTTGGAGACAGTCCGAACCACAAATACCGGGTCCATGGTTCTGGCCATATACTGGGGGGACGGGGACGACTCCCATTAACCCCTGACTATACCGGGGATACGCTTATCACAATGCCTTACTGGTCTGTGCTGAAGCAGGGCATTCTGGCAGCCAAGTAGCTTGACCTTTATTAGTGAGCCTGGTTACCCCCTCTCGGAACCACAGACTTAGAAATCGCCAGCTCATATACAGTGCATAAAATATATTTATATATATACCCTTATACACCATTTTAATAAAAAAATATCACAAAATTCTTCTAAGTCCCTCGGGAAGAGTGAAAGACGCGCACGTTCATTTTCAGAGCTCCTAGACCTTCCTATAAGAAGTTAGCCAAAAAGTAGCTGCGAAAAACGCTTAGGTTAAGTTTCAGAGTTGCTTCTAATGTACCGAAGCTGGACTTAGACATAATTTCACTCTCACAACATTATGGCTGGTTGGAGACAGTCCGAACCACAAATACCGGGTCCATGGTTCTGGCCATATACTGGGGGGACGGGGACATCTCCCATTAACCCCTGACTATACCGGGGATACGCGTATCACACTGCCTTACTGGTCTGTGCTGAAGCAGGGCATTCTGGCAGCCAAGTGGCTTGACCTTTATTAGTGAGCCTGGTTACCCCCTCTCGGAACCACAGACTTAGAAATCGCCAGCTCATATACAGTGCATAAAATATATTTATATATATACCCTTATACACCATTTTAATAAAAAATATCACAAAATTCTTCTAAGTCCCTCGGGAAGAGTGAAAGACGCGCACGTTAATTTTCAGAGCTCCTAGACCTTCCTATAAGAAGTTAGCCAAAAAGTAGCTTCGAAAAACGCTTAGGTTAAGTTTCAGAGTTGCTCCTAATGTACCAAAGCTGGACTTAGACATAATTTCACTCTCACAACATTATGGCTGGTTGGAGACAGTCCGAACCACAAGTACTGGGTCCATGGTTCTGGGCGTATACTGGGGGGACGGGGACGACTCCCATTAACCCCTGACTATACCGGGGATACGCTTATCACAATGCCTTTCTAGTCTGTGCTGAAGCAGGGCATTCTGGCAGCCAATTGGCTTGACATTTATTATTGAGCCTGGTTACCCCCTCTCGGAACCACAGACTTAGAAATCGCCAGCTCATATACAGTGCATAAAATATATTTATATATATATACCCTTATACACCATTTTAATAAAAAATATCACAAAATTCTTCTAAGTCCCTCGGGAAGAGTGAAAGACGCGCACGTACATTTTCAGAGCTCCTAGACCTTCCTATAAGAAGTTAGCCAAAAAGTATCTTCGAAAAACGCTTAGGTTAAGTTTCAGAGTTGCTTATAATGTACCAAAGCTGGACTTAGACATAATTTCACTCTCACAACATTATGGCTGGTTGGAGACAGTCCGAACCACAATTACCGGGTCCATGGTTCTGGGCGTATACTGGGGGGACGGGGACGACTCCCATTAACCCCTGACTATACCGGGGATACGCTTATCACAATGCCTTTCTGGTCTGTGCTGAAGCAGGGCATTCTGGCAGCCAATTGGCTTGACTTTTATTAGTGAGCCTGGTTACCCCCTCTCGGAACCACAGACTTAGAAATCGCCAGCTCATATACAGTGCATAAAATATATTTATATATATACAGTACCCTTATACACCATTTTAATAAAAAATATCACAAAATTCTTCTAAGTCCCTCGGGAAGAGTGAAAGACGCGCACGTTCATTTTCAGAGCTCCTAGACCTTCCTATAAGAAGTTAGCCAAAAAGTAGCTTCGAAAAACGCTTAGGTTAAGTTTCAGAGTTGCATCTAATGTACCGAAGCTGGACTTAGACATAATTTCATTCTCACAACATTATGGCTGGTTGGAGACAGTCCGAACCACAAATACCGGGTCCATGGTTCTGGCCATATACTGGGGGGACGGGGGGGACTCCCATTAACCCCTGACTATACCGGGGATATGCTTATCACAATGCCTTACTGGTCTGTGCTGAAGCAGGGCATTCTGGCAGCCAAGTGGCTTGACCTTTATTAGTGAGCCTGGTTACCCCCTCTCGGAACCACAGACTTAGAAATCGCCAGCTCATATACAGTGCATAAAATATATTTATATATATACCCTTATACACCATTTTAATAAAAAATATCACAAAATTCTTCTAAGTCCCTCGGGAAGAGTGACAGACGCGCACGTTAATTTTCAGAGCTCCTAGACCTTCCTATAAGAAGTTAGCCAAAAAGTAGCTTCGAAAAACGCTTAGGTTAAGTTTCAGAGTTGCTTCTAATGTACCGAAGCTGGACTTAGACATAATTTCACTCTCACAACATTATGGCTGGTTGGAGACATTCCGAACCACAAATACCGGGTCCATGGTTCTGGCCATATACTGGGGGGACGGGGACGACTCCCATTAACCCCTGACTACACCGGCGATATGCTTATCACAATGCCTTACTGGTCTGTGCTGAAGCAGGGCATTCTGGCAGCCAAGTGGCTTGACCTTTATTAGTGAGCCTGGTTACCCCCTCTCGGAACCACAGACTTAGAAATCGCCAGCTCATATACAGTGCATAAAATATATTTATATATATACCCTTATACACCATTTAAATAAAAAATATCACAAAATTCTTCTAAGTCCCTCGGGAAGAGTGAAAGACGCGCACATACATTTTCAGAGCTCCTAGACCTTCCTATAAGAAGTTAGCCAAAAAGTATCTTCGAAAAATGCTTAGGTTAAGTTTCAGAGTTGCTTCTAATGTACCAAAGCTGGACTTAGACATAATTTCACTCTCACAACATTATGGCTGGTTGGAGACAGTCCGAACCACAATTACCGGGTCCATGGTTCTGGGCGTATACTGGGGGGACGGGGACGACTCCCATTAACCCCTGACTATACCGGGGATACGCTTATCACAATGCCTTTCTGGTCTGTGCTGAAGCAGGGCATTCTGGCAGCCAATTGGCTTGACTTTTATTAGTGAGCCTGGTTACCCCCTCTCGGAACCACAGACTTAGAAATGGCCAGCTCATATACAGTGCATAAAATATATTTATATATGTACCCTTATACACCATTTTAATAAAAAATATCACAAAATTCTTCTAAGTCCCTCGGGAAGAGTGAAAGACGCGCATGTTCATTTTCAGAGCTCCTAGACCTTCCTATAAGAAGTTAGCCAAAAAGTAGCTTCGAAAAACGCTTAGGTTAAGTTTGAGAGTTGCTTCTAATGTACCGAAGCTGGACTTAGACATAATTTCACTCTCACAACATTATGGCTGGTTGGAGACAGTCCGAACCACAATTACCGGGTCCATGGTTCTGGGCGTATACTGGGGGGACGGGGACGACTCCCATTAACCCCTGACTATACCGGGGATACGCTTATCACAATGCCTTACTGGTCTGTGCTGAAGCAGGGCATTCTGGCAGCCAAGTGGTTTGACCTTTATTAGTGAGCCTGGTTACCCCCTCTCGGAACCACAGACTTAGAAATCGCCAGCTCATATACAGTGCATAAAATAAATTTATATATATATACCCTTATACACCATTTTTTATAAAAAATATCACAAAATTCTTCTAAGTCCCTCGGGAAGAGTGAAAGACGCGCACGTTCATTTTCAGAGCTCCTAGACCTTCCTATAAGAAGTTAGCCAAAAAGTAGCTTCGAAAAACGCTTAGGTTAAGTTTCAGAGTTGCTTCTAATGTACCAAAGCTGGACTTAGACATAATTTCACTCTCACAACATTACTGTATGGCTGGTTGGAGACAGTCCGATCCACAAATACCGGGTCCATGGTTCTGGCCATATACTGGGGGGACGGGGACGACTCCCATTAACCCCTGACTATACCGGGGATACGCTTATCACAATGCCTTACTGGTCTGTGCTGAAGCAGGGCATTCTGGCAGCCAAGTGGTTTGACCTTTATTAGTGAGCCTGGTTACCCCCTCTCGGAACCACAGACTTAGAAATCGCCAGCTCATATACAGTGCATAAAATAAATTTATATATATATACCCTTATACACCATTTTTTATAAAAAATATCACAAAATTCTTCTAAGTCCCTCGGGAAGAGTGAAAGACGCGCACGTTCATTTTCAGAGCTCCTAGACCTTCCTATAAGAAGTTAGCCAAAAAGTAGCTTCGAAAAACGCTTAGGTTAAGTTTCAGAGTTGCTTCTAATGTACCAAAGCTGGACTTAGACATAATTTCACTCTCACAACATTACTGTATGGCTGGTTGGAGACAGTCCGAACCACAAATACCGGGTCCATGGTTCTGGCCATATGATGGGGGGACGGGGACGACTCCCATTAACCTCTGACTATACCGGGGATACGCTTATCACAATGCCTTACTGGTCTGTGCTGAAGCAGGGCATTCTGGCAGCCAAGTGGTTTGACCTTTATTAGTGAGCCTGGTTACCCCCTCTCGGAACCACAGAATTAGAAATCGCCAGCTCATATACAGTGCATAAAATAAATTTATATATATATACCCTTATACACCATTTTAATAAAAAATATCACAAAATTCTTCTAAGTCCCTCGGGAAGAGTGAAAGACGCGCACGTTCATTTTCAGAGCTCCTAGACCTTCCTATAAGAAGTTAGCCAAAAAGTAGCTTCGAAAAACGCTTAGGTTAAGTTTCAGAGTTGCTTCAAATGTACCAAAGCTGGACTTAGACATAATTTCACTCTCACAACATTATGGCTGGTTGGAGACAGTTCGAACCACAAATACCGGGTCCATGGTTCTGGCCATATACTGGGGGGACGGGGACGACTCCCATTAACCCCTGACTATACCGGGGATACGCTTATCACAATGCCTTACTGGTCTGTGCTGAAGCAGGGCATTCTGGCAGCCAAGTGGCTTGACCTTTATTAGTGAGCCTGGTTACCCCCTCTCGGAACCGCAGACTTAGAAATCGCCAGCTCATATACATGCATAAAATATATTTATATATATACCCTTATACACCATTTTAATAAAAAAAAATCACAAAATTCTTCTAAGTCCCTCGGGAAGAGTGAAAGACGCGCACGTTCATTTTCAGAGCTCCTAGATCTTCCTATAAGAAGTTAGCCAAAAAGTAGCTTCGAAAAACGCTTAGGTTAAGTTTCAGAGTTGCTTCTAATGTACCAAAGCTGGACTTAGACATAATTTCACTCTCACAACATTATGGCTGGTTGGAGACAGTCCGAACCACAAATACCGGGTCCATGGTTCTGGCCATATACTGGGGGGACGGGGACGACTCCCATTAACCCCTGACTATACCGGGGATACGCTTATCACAATGCCTTACTGGTCTGTGCTGAAGCAGGGCATTCTGGCAGCCAAGTGGCTTGACCTTTATTAGTGAGCCTGGTTACCCCCTCTCGGAACCACAGACTTAGAAATCGCCAGCTCATATACATGCATAAAATATATTTATATATATACCCTTATACACCATTTTAATAAAAAAAAATCACAAAATTCTTCTAAGTCCCTCGGGAAGAGTGAAAGACGCGCACGTTCATTTTCAGAGCTCCTAGACCTTCCTATAAGAAGTTAGCCAAAAAGTAGCTTCGAAAAACGCTTAGGTTAAGTTTCAGAGTTGCATCTAATGTACCGAAGCTGGACTTAGACATAATTTCACTCTCACAACATTATGGCTGGATGGAGACAGTCCGAACCACAAATACCGGGTCCATGGTTCTGGCCATACAGTATACTGGGGGGACGGGGACGACTCCCATTAACCCCTGACTATACCGGCGATATGCTTATCACAATGCCTTACTGGTCTGTGCTGAAGCAGGGCATTCTGGCAGCCAAGCGGCTTGACCTTTATTAGTGAGCCTGGTTACCCCCTCTCGGTACCACAGACTTAGAAATCGCCAGCTCATATACAGTGCATAAAATATATTTATATATATACCCTTATACACCATTTTAATAAAAAAATATCACAAAATTCTTCTAAGTCCCTCGGGAAGAGTGAAAGACGCGCACGTACATTTTCAGAGCTCCTAGACCTTCCTATAAGAAGTTAGCCAAAAAGTAGCTTCGAAAAACGCTTAGGTTAAGTTTCAGAGTTGCTTCTAATGTACCAAAGCTGGACTTAGACATAATTTCACTCTCACAACATTATGGCTGGTTGGAGACAGTCCGAACCACAATTACCGGGTCCATGGTTCTGGGCGTATACTGGGGGGACGGGGACGACTCCCATTAACCCCTGACTATACCGGGGATACGCTTATCACAATGCCTTTCTGCTCTGTGCTGAAGCAGGGCATTCTGGCAGCCAATTGGCTTGACTTTTATTAGTGAGCCTGGTTACCCCCTCTCGGAACCACAGACTTAGAAATCGCCAGCTCATATACAGTGCATAAAATATATTTATATATATACCCTTATACACCATTTTAATAAAAAATATCACAAAATTCTTCTAAGTCCCTCGGGAAGAGTGAAAGACGCGCACGTTCATTTTCAGAGCTCCTAGACCTTCCTATAAGAAGTTAGCCAAAAAGTAGCTTCGAAAAACGCTTAGGTTAAGTTTGAGAGTTGCTTCTAATGTACCAAAGCTGGACTTAGACATAATTTCACTCTCACAACTTTACTGTATGGCTGGTTGGAGACAGTCCGAACCACAAATATCGGGTCCATGGTTCTGGCCATATACTGGGGGGACGGGGACGACTCCCATTAACCCCTGACTATACCGGGGATACGCTTATCACAATGCCTTACTGGTCTGTGCTGAAGCAGGGCATTCTGGCAGCCAAGTGGCTTGACCTTTATTAGTGAGCCTGGTTACCCCCTCTCGGAACCACAGACTTAGAAATCGCCAGCTCATATAAAGTGCATAAAATATATTTATATATATACCCTTATACACCATTTTAATAAAAAATATCACAAAATTCTTCTAAGTCCCTCGGGAAGAGTGAAAGACGCGCACGTTCATTTTAAGAGCTCCTAGACCTTCCTATAAGAAGTTAGCCAAAAAGTAGCTTCGAAAAACGCTTAGGTTAAGTTTCAGAGTTGCATCTAATGTACCGAAGCTGGACTTAGACATAATTTCACTCTCACAACATTATGGCTGGTTGGAGACAGTCCGAACCACAAATACCGGGTCCATGGTTCTGGCCATATACTGGGGGGACGGGGACGACTCCCATTAACCCCTGACTATACCGGGGATATGCTTATCACAATGCCTTACTGGTCTGTGCTGAAGCAGGGCATTCTGGCAGCCAAGTGGCTTGACCTTTATTAGTGAGCCTGGTTACCCCCTGTCGGAACCACAGACTTAGAAATCGCCAGCTCATATACAGTGCATAAAATATATTTATATATATACCCTTATACACCATTTTAATAAAAAATATCACAAAATTCTTCTAAGTCCCTCGGGAAGAGTGAAAGACGCGCACGTACATTTTCAGATCTCCTAGACCTTCCTATAAGAAGTTAGCCAAAATGTATCTTCGAAAAACGCGTAGGTTAAGTTTCAGAGTTGCTTCTAATGTACCAAAGCTGGACTTAGACATAATTTCACTCTCACAACATTATGGCTGGTTGGAGACAGTCCGAACCACAATTACCGGGTCCATGGTTCTGGGCGTATACTGGGGGGACGGGGACGACTCCCATTAACCCCTGACTATACCGGGGATACGTGTATCACAATGCCTTACTGGTCTGTGCTGAAGAAGGGCATTCTGGCAGCCAAGTGACTTGACCTTTATTAGTGAGCCTGGTTACCCCCTCTCGGAACCACAGACTTAGAAATCGCCAGCTCATATACATGCATAAAATATATTTATATATATACCCTTATACACCATTTTAATAAAAAAAAATCACAAAATTCTTCTAAGTCCCTCGGGAAGAGTGAAAGACGCGCACGTTCATTTTCAGAGCTCCTAGACCTTCCTATAAGAAGTTAGCCAAAAAGTAGCTTCGAAAAACGCTTAGGTTAAGTTTCAGAGTTGCTTCTAATGTACCGAAGCTGGACTTACAGTAGAGATAATTTCACTCTCACAACATTATGGCTGGTTGGAGACAGTCCGAACCACAAATACCGGGTCCATGGTTCTGGCCATAAACTGGGGGGACGGGGACGACTCCCAATAACCCCTGACTATTCCGGGGATACGCTTATCACAATGCCTTTCTGGTCTGTGCTGAAGCAGGGCATTCTGGCAGCCAAGTGGCTTGACCTTTATTAGTGAGCCTGGTTACCCCCTCTCGGAACCGCAGACTTAGAAATCGCCAGCTCATATACATGCATAAAATATATTTATATATATACCCTTATACACCATTTTAATAAAAAAAAATCACAAAATTCTTCTAAGTCCCTCGGGAAGAGTGAAAGACGCGCACGTTCATTTTCAGAGCTTCTAGATCTTCCTATAAGAAGTTAGCCAAAAAGTAGCTTCGAAAAACGCTTAGGTTAAGTTTCAGAGTTGCTTCTAATGTACCAAAGCTGGACTTAGACATAATTTCACTCTCACAACATTATGGCTGGTTGGAGACAGTCCGAACCACAAATACCGGGTCCATGGTTCTGGCCATATACTGGGGGGACGGGGACGACTCCCATTAACCCCTGACTATACCGGGGATACGCTTATCACAATGCCTTACTGGTCTGTGCTGAAGCAGGGCATTCTGGCAGCCAAGTGGCTTGACCTTTATTAGTGAGCCTGGTTACCCCCTCTCGGAACCACAGACTTAGAAATCGCCAGCTCATATACATGCATAAAATATATTTATATATATACCCTTATACACCATTTTAATAAAAAAAAATCACAAAATTCTTCTAAGTCCCTCGGGAAGAGTGAAAGACGCGCACGTTCATTTTCAGAGCTCCTAGACCTTCCTATAAGAAGTTAGCCAAAAAGTAGCTTCGAAAAACGCTTAGGTTAAGTTTCAGAGTTGCATCTAATGTACCGAAGCTGGACTTAGACATAATTTCACTCTCACAACATTATGGCTGGTTGGAGACAGTCCGAACCACAAATACCGGGTCCATGGTTCTGGCCATACAGTATACTGGGGGGACGGGGACGACTCCCATTAACCCCTGACTATACCGGCGATATGCTTATCACAATGCCTTACTGGTCTGTGCTGAAGCAGGGCATTCTGGCAGCCAAGTGGTTTGACCTTTATTAGTGAGCCTGGTTACCCCCTCTCGGAACCACAGACTTAGAAATCGCCAGCTCATATACAGTGCATAAAATATATTAATATATATACCCTTATACACCATTTTAATAAAAAAATATCACAAAATTCTTCTAAGTCCCTCGGGAAGAGTGAAAGACGCACACGTACATTTTCAGAGCTCCTAGACCTTCCTATAAGAAGTTAGCCAAAAAGTAGCTTCGAAAAACGCTTAGGTTAAGTTTCAGAGTTGCTTCTAATGTACCAAAGCTGGACTTAGACATAATTTCACTCTCACAACATTATGGCTGGTTGGAGACAGTCCGAACCACAATTACCGGGTCCATGGTTCTGGGCGTATACTGGGGGGACGGGGACGACTCCCATTAACCCCTGACTATACCGGGGATACGCTTATCACAATGCCTTTCTGGTCTGTGCTGAAGCAGGGCATTCTGGCAGCCAATTGGCTTGACTTTTATTAGTGAGCCTGGTTACCCCCTCTCGGAACCACAGACTTAGAAATCGCCAGTTCATATACAGTGCATAAAATATATTTATATATATACCCTTATACACCATTTTAATAAAAAATATCACAAAATTCTTCTAAGTCCATCGGGAAGAGTGAAAGACACGCACGTTCATTTTCAGAGCTCCTAGACCTTCCTATAAGAAGTTAGCCAAAAAGTAGCTTCGAAAAACGCTTAGGTTAAGTTTGAGAGTTGCTTCTAATGTACCAAAGCTGGACTTAGACATAATTTCACTCTCACAACTTTACTGTATGGCTGGTTGGAGACAGTCCGAACCACAATTACCGGGTCCATGGTTCTGGGCGTATACTGGGGGGACGGGGACGACTCCCATTAACCCCTGACTATACCGGGGATACGTGTATCACAATGCCTTACTGGTCTGTGCTGAAGAAGGGCATTCTGGCAGCCAAGTGACTTGACCTTTATTAGTGAGCCTGGTTACCCCCTCTCGGAACCACAGACTTAGAAATCGCCAGCTCATATACAGTGCATAAAATATATTTATATATATACCGTTATACACCATTTTAATAAAAAATATCACAAAATTCTTCTAAGTCCCTCGGGAAGAGTGAAAGACGCGCACGTTCATTTTCAGAGCTCCTAGACCTTCCTATAAGAAGTTAGCCAAAAAGTAGCTTCGAAAAACGCTTAGGTTAAGTTTCAGAGTTGCTTCTAATGTACCGAAGCTGGACTTACAGTAGAGATAATTTCACTCTCACAACATTCTGGCTGGTTGGAGACAGTCCGAACCACAAATACCGGGTCCATGGTTCTGGCCATAAACTGGGGGGACGGGGACGACTCCCAATAACCCCTGACTATTCCGGGGATACGCTTATCACAATGCCTTTCTGGTCTGTGCTGAAGCAGGGCATTCTGGCAGCCAAGTGGCTTGACCTTTATTAGTGAGCCTGGTTACCCCCTCTCGGAACCACAGGCTTAGAAATCGCCAGCTCATATACAGTGCATAAAATATATTTATATATATACCCTTATACACCATTTTAATAAAAAATATCACAAAATTCTTCTAAGTCCCTCGGGAAGAGTGAAAGACGCGCACGTTCATTTTAAGAGCTCCTAGACCTTCCTATAAGAAGTTAGCCAAAAAGTAGCTTCGAAAAACGCTTAGGTTAAGTTTCAGAGTTGCATCTAATGTACCGAAGCTGGACTTAGACATAATTTCACTCTCACAACATTATGGCTGGTTGGAGACAGTCCGAACCACAAATACCGGGTCCATGGTTCTGGCCATATACTGGGGGGACGGGGACGACTCCCATTAACCCCTGACTATACCGGGGATATGCTTATCACAATGCCTTACTGGTCTGTGCTGAAGCAGGGCATTCTGGCAGCCAAGTGGCTTGACCTTTATTAGTGAGCCTGGTTACCCCCTCTCGGAACCACAGACTTAGAAATCGCCAGCTCATATACAGTGCATAAAATATATTTATAAATATACCCTTATACACCATTTTAATAAAAAATATCACAAAATTCTTCTAAGTCCCTCGGGAAGAGTGAAAGACGCGCACGTACATTTTCAGAGCTCCTAGACCTTCCTATAAGAAGTTAGCCAAAATGTATCTTCGAAAAACGCTTAGGTTAAGTTTCAGAGTTGCTTCTAATGTACCAAAGCTGGACTTAGACATAATTTCACTCTCACAACATTATGGCTGGTTGGAGACAGTCCGAACCACAATTACCGGGTCCATGGTTCTGGGCGTATACTGGGGGGACGGGGACGACTCCCATTAACCCCTGACTATACCGGGGATACGTGTATCACAATGCCTTACTGGTCTGTGCTGAAGAAGGGCATTCTGGCAGCCAAGTGACTTGACCTTTATTAGTGAGCCTGGTTACCCCCTCTCGGAACCACAGACTTAGAAATCGCCAGCTCATATACAGTGCATAAAATATATTTATATATATACCGTTATACACCATTTTAATAAAAAATATCACAAAATTCTTCTAAGTCCCTCGGGAAGAGTGAAAGACGCGCACGTTCATTTTAAGAGCTCCTAGACCTTCCTATAAGAAGTTAGCCAAAAAGTAGCTTCGAAAAACGCTTAGGTTAAGTTTCAGAGTTGCATCTAATGTACCGAAGCTGGACTTAGACATAATTTCACTCTCACAACATTATGGCTGGTTGGAGACAGTCCGAACCACAAATACCGGGTCCATGGTTCTGGCCATATACTGGGGGGACGGGGACGACTCCCATTAACCCCTGACTATACCGGGGATATGCTTATCACAATGCCTTACTGGTCTGTGCTGAAGCAGGGCATTCTGGCAGCCAAGTGGCTTGACCTTTATTAGTGAGCCTGGTTACCCCCTCTCGGAACCACAGACTTAGAAATCGCCAGCTCATATACAGTGCATAAAATAAATTTATATATATATACCCTTATACACCATTTTAATAAAAAATATCACAAAATTCTTCTAAGTCCCTCGGGAAGAGTGAAAGACGCGCACGTTCATTTTCAGAGCTCCTAGACCTTCCTATAAGAAGTTAGACAAAAAGTAGCTTCGAAAAACGCTTAGGTTAAGTTTCAGAGTTGCTTCTAATGTACCGAAGCTGGACTTACAGTAGAGATAATTTCACTCTCACAACATTCTGGCTGGTTGGAGACAGTCCGAACCACAAATACCGGGTCCATGGTTCTGGCCATAAACTGGGGGGACGGGGACGACTCCCAATAACCCCTGACTATTCCGGGGATACGCTTATCACAATGCCTTTCTGGTCTGTGCTGAAGCAGGGCATTCTGGCAGCCAAGTGGCTTGACCTTTATTAGTGAGCCTGGTTACCCCCTCTCGGAACCACAGGCTTAGAAATCGCCAGCTCATATACAGTGCATAAAATATATTTATATATATACCCTTATACACCATTTTAATAAAAAATATCACAAAATTCTTCTAAGTCCCTCGGGAAGAGTGAAAGACGCGCACGTTCATTTTAAGAGCTCCTAGACCTTCCTATAAGAAGTTAGCCAAAAAGTAGCTTCGAAAAACGCTTAGGTTAAGTTTCAGAGTTGCATCTAATGTACCGAAGCTGGACTTAGACATAATTTCACTCTCACAACATTATGGCTGGTTGGAGACAGTCCGAACCACAAATACCGGGTCCATGGTTCTGGCCATATACTGGGGGGACGGGGACGACTCCCATTAACCCCTGACTATACCGGGGATATGCTTATCACAATGCCTTACTGGTCTGTGCTGAAGCAGGGCATTCTGGCAGCCAAGTGGCTTGACCTTTATTAGTGAGCCTGGTTACCCCCTCTCGGAACCACAGACTTAGAAATCGCCAGCTCATATACAGTGCATAAAATATATTTATAAATATACCCTTATACACCATTTTAATAAAAAATATCACAAAATTCTTCTAAGTCCCTCGGGAAGAGTGAAAGACGCGCACGTACATTTTCAGAGCTCCTAGACCTTCCTATAAGAAGTTAGCCAAAATGTATCTTCGAAAAACGCTTAGGTTAAGTTTCAGAGTTGCTTCTAATGTACCAAAGCTGGACTTAGACATAATTTCACTCTCACAACATTATGGCTGGTTGGAGACAGTCCGAACCACAATTACCGGGTCCATGGTTCTGGGCGTATACTGGGGGGACGGGGACGACTCCCATTAACCCCTGACTATACCGGGGATACGTGTATCACAATGCCTTACTGGTCTGTGCTGAAGAAGGGCATTCTGGCAGCCAAGTGACTTGACCTTTATTAGTGAGCCTGGTTACCCCCTCTCGGAACCACAGACTTAGAAATCGCCAGCTCATATACAGTGCATAAAATATATTTATATATATACCGTTATACACCATTTTAATAAAAAATATCACAAAATTCTTCTAAGTCCCTCGGGAAGAGTGAAAGATGCGCACGTTCATTTTAAGAGCTCCTAGACCTTCCTATAAGAAGTTAGCCAAAAAGTAGCTTCGAAAAACGCTTAGGTTAAGTTTCAGAGTTGCATCTAATGTACCGAAGCTGGACTTAGACATAATTTCACTCTCACAACATTATGGCTGGTTGGAGACAGTCCGAACCACAAATACCGGGTCCATGGTTCTGGCCATATACTGGGGGGACGGGGACGACTCCCATTAACCCCTGACTATACCGGGGATATGCTTATCACAATGCCTTACTGGTCTGTGCTGAAGCAGGGCATTCTGGCAGCCAAGTGGCTTGACCTTTATTAGTGAGCCTGGTTACCCCCTCTCGGAACCACAGACTTAGAAATCGCCAGCTCATATACAGTGCATAAAATATATTTATAAATATACCCTTATACACCATTTTAATAAAAAATATCACAAAATTCTTCTAAGTCCCTCGGGAAGAGTGAAAGACGCGCACGTACATTTTCAGAGCTCCTAGACCTTCCTATAAGAAGTTAGCCAAAATGTATCTTCGAAAAACGCTTAGGTTAAGTTTCAGAGTTGCTTCTAATGTACCAAAGCTGGACTTAGACATAATTTCACTCTCACAACATTATGGCTGGTTGGAGACAGTCCGAACCACAATTACCGGGTCCATGGTTCTGGGCGTATACTGGGGGGACGGGGACGACTCCCATTAACCCCTGACTATACCGGGGATACGCTTATCACAATGCCTTACTGGTCTGTGCTGAAGCAGGGCATTCTGGCAGCCAAGTGGCTTGACCTTTATTAGTGAGCCTGGTTACCCCCTCTCGGAACCACAGACTTAGAAATCGCCAGCTCATATACAGTGCATAAAATATATTTATATATATATACCCTTATACACCATTTTAATAAAAAATATCACAAAATTCTTCTAAGTCCCTCGGGAAGAGTGAAAGACGCGCACGTTCATTTTCAGAGCTCCTAGACCTTCCTATAAGAAGTTAGCCAAAAAGTAGCTTCGAAAAACGCTTAGGTTAAGTTTCAGAGTTGCATCTAATGTACCGAAGCTGGACTTAGACATAATTTCACTCTCACAACATTATGGCTGGTTGGAGACAGTCCGAACCACAAATACCGGGTCCATGGTTCTGGCCATACAGTATACTGGGGGGACGGGGACGACTCCCATTAACCCCTGACTATACCGGCGATATGCTTATCACAATGCCTTACTGGTCTGTGCTGAAGCAGGGCATTCTGGCAGCCAAGTGGTTTGACCTTTATTAGTGAGCCTGGTTACCCCCTCTCGGAACCACAGACTTAGAAATCGCCAGCTCATATACAGTGCATAAAATATATTAATATATATACCCTTATACACCATTTTAATAAAAAAATATCACAAAATTCTTCTAAGTCCCTCGGGAAGAGTGAAAGACGCACACGTACATTTTCAGAGCTCCTAGACCTTCCTATAAGAAGTTAGCCAAAAAGTAGCTTCGAAAAACGCTTAGGTTAAGTTTCAGAGTTGCTTCTAATGTACCAAAGCTGGACTTAGACATAATTTCACTCTCACAACATTATGGCTGGTTGGAGACAGTCCGAACCACAATTACCGGGTCCATGGTTCTGGGCGTATACTGGGGGGACGGGGACGACTCCCATTAACCCCTGACTATACCGGGGATACGCTTATCACAATGCCTTTCTGGTCTGTGCTGAAGCAGGGCATTCTGGCAGCCAATTGGCTTGACTTTTATTAGTGAGCCTGGTTACCCCCTCTCGGAACCACAGACTTAGAAATCGCCAGTTCATATACAGTGCATAAAATATATTTATATATATACCCTTATACACCATTTTAATAAAAAATATCACAAAATTCTTCTAAGTCCATCGGGAAGAGTGAAAGACGCGCACGTTCATTTTCAGAGCTCCTAGACCTTCCTATAAGAAGTTAGCCAAAAAGTAGCTTCGAAAAACGCTTAGGTTAAGTTTGAGAGTTGCTTCTAATGTACCAAAGCTGGACTTAGACATAATTTCACTCTCACAACTTTACTGTATGGCTGGTTGGAGACAGTCCGAACCACAATTACCGGGTCCATGGTTCTGGGCGTATACTGGGGGGACGGGGACGACTCCCATTAACCCCTGACTATACCGGGGATACGTGTATCACAATGCCTTACTGGTCTGTGCTGAAGAAGGGCATTCTGGCAGCCAAGTGACTTGACCTTTATTAGTGAGCCTGGTTACCCCCTCTCGGAACCACAGACTTAGAAATCGCCAGCTCATATACAGTGCATAAAATATATTTATATATATACCGTTATACACCATTTTAATAAAAAATATCACAAAATTCTTCTAAGTCCCTCGGGAAGAGTGAAAGACGCGCACGTTCATTTTCAGAGCTCCTAGACCTTCCTATAAGAAGTTAGCCAAAAAGTAGCTTCGAAAAACGCTTAGGTTAAGTTTCAGAGTTGCTTCTAATGTACCGAAGCTGGACTTACAGTAGAGATAATTTCACTCTCACAACATTCTGGCTGGTTGGAGACAGTCCGAACCACAAATACCGGGTCCATGGTTCTGGCCATAAACTGGGGGGACGGGGACGACTCCCAATAACCCCTGACTATTCCGGGGATACGCTTATCACAATGCCTTTCTGGTCTGTGCTGAAGCAGGGCATTCTGGCAGCCAAGTGGCTTGACCTTTATTAGTGAGCCTGGTTACCCCCTCTCGGAACCACAGGCTTAGAAATCGCCAGCTCATATACAGTGCATAAAATATATTTATATATATACCCTTATACACCATTTTAATAAAAAATATCACAAAATTCTTCTAAGTCCCTCGGGAAGAGTGAAAGACGCGCACGTTCATTTTAAGAGCTCCTAGACCTTCCTATAAGAAGTTAGCCAAAAAGTAGCTTCGAAAAACGCTTAGGTTAAGTTTCAGAGTTGCATCTAATGTACCGAAGCTGGACTTAGACATAATTTCACTCTCACAACATTATGGCTGGTTGGAGACAGTCCGAACCACAAATACCGGGTCCATGGTTCTGGCCATATACTGGGGGGACGGGGACGACTCCCATTAACCCCTGACTATACCGGGGATATGCTTATCACAATGCCTTACTGGTCTGTGCTGAAGCAGGGCATTCTGGCAGCCAAGTGGCTTGACCTTTATTAGTGAGCCTGGTTACCCCCTCTCGGAACCACAGACTTAGAAATCGCCAGCTCATATACAGTGCATAAAATATATTTATAAATATACCCTTATACACCATTTTAATAAAAAATATCACAAAATTCTTCTAAGTCCCTCGGGAAGAGTGAAAGACGCGCACGTACATTTTCAGAGCTCCTAGACCTTCCTATAAGAAGTTAGCCAAAATGTATCTTCGAAAAACGCTTAGGTTAAGTTTCAGAGTTGCTTCTAATGTACCAAAGCTGGACTTAGACATAATTTCACTCTCACAACATTATGGCTGGTTGGAGACAGTCCGAACCACAATTACCGGGTCCATGGTTCTGGGCGTATACTGGGGGGACGGGGACGACTCCCATTAACCCCTGACTATACCGGGGATACGTGTATCACAATGCCTTACTGGTCTGTGCTGAAGAAGGGCATTCTGGCAGCCAAGTGACTTGACCTTTATTAGTGAGCCTGGTTACCCCCTCTCGGAACCACAGACTTAGAAATCGCCAGCTCATATACAGTGCATAAAATATATTTATATATATACCGTTATACACCATTTTAATAAAAAATATCACAAAATTCTTCTAAGTCCCTCGGGAAGAGTGAAAGACGCGCACGTTCATTTTAAGAGCTCCTAGACCTTCCTATAAGAAGTTAGCCAAAAAGTAGCTTCGAAAAACGCTTAGGTTAAGTTTCAGAGTTGCATCTAATGTACCGAAGCTGGACTTAGACATAATTTCACTCTCACAACATTATGGCTGGTTGGAGACAGTCCGAACCACAAATACCGGGTCCATGGTTCTGGCCATATACTGGGGGGACGGGGACGACTCCCATTAACCCCTGACTATACCGGGGATATGCTTATCACAATGCCTTACTGGTCTGTGCTGAAGCAGGGCATTCTGGCAGCCAAGTGGCTTGACCTTTATTAGTGAGCCTGGTTACCCCCTCTCGGAACCACAGACTTAGAAATCGCCAGCTCATATACAGTGCATAAAATATATTTATAAATATACCCTTATACACCATTTTAATAAAAAATATCACAAAATTCTTCTAAGTCCCTCGGGAAGAGTGAAAGACGCGCACGTACATTTTCAGAGCTCCTAGACCTTCCTATAAGAAGTTAGCCAAAATGTATCTTCGAAAAACGCTTAGGTTAAGTTTCAGAGTTGCTTCTAATGTACCAAAGCTGGACTTAGACATAATTTCACTCTCACAACATTATGGCTGGTTGGAGACAGTCCGAACCACAATTACCGGGTCCATGGTTCTGGGCGTATACTGGGGGGACGGGGACGACTCCCATTAACCCCTGACTATACCGGGGATACGCTTATCACAATGCCTTACTGGTCTGTGCTGAAGCAGGGCATTCTGGCAGCCAAGTGGCTTGACCTTTATTAGTGAGCCTGGTTACCCCCTCTCGGAACCACAGACTTAGAAATCGCCAGCTCATATACAGTGCATAAAATATATTTATATATATATACCCTTATACACCATTTTAATAAAAAATATCACAAAATTATTCTAAGTCCCTCGGGAAGAGTGAAAGACGCGCACGTTCATTTTCAGAGCTCCTAGACCTTCCTATAAGAAGTTAGCCAAAAAGTAGCTTCGAAAAACGCTTAGGTTAAGTTTCAGAGTTGCTTCTAATGTACCAAAGCTGGACTTAGACATCATTTCACTCTCACAACATTATGGCTGGTTGGAGACAGTCCGAACCACAAGTACCGGGTCCATGGTTCTGGGCGTATACTGGGGGGACGGGGACGACTCCCATTAACCCCTGACTATACCGGGGATACGCTTATCACAATGCCTTTCTGGTCTGTGCTGAAGCAGGGCATTCTGGCTGCCAATTGGCTTGACTTTTATTAGTGAGCCTGGTTACCCCCTCTCGGAACCACAGACTTAGAAATCGCCAGCTCATATACAGTGCATAAAATATATTTATATATATACCCTTATACACCATTTTAATAAAAAATATCACAAAATTCTTCTAAGTCCCTCGGGAAGAGTGAAAGACGCGCACGTTCATTTTCAGAGCTCCTAGACCTTCCTATAAGAAGTTAGCCAAAAAGTAGCTTCGAAAAACGCTTAGGTTAAGTTTCAGAGTTGCTTCTAATGTACCAAAGCTGGACTTAGACATAATTTCACTCTCACAACATTATGGCTGGTTGGAGACAGTCCGAACCACAAATACCGGGTCCATGGTTCTGGCCATATACTGGGGGGACGGGGACGATTCCCATTAACCCCTGACTATACCGGGGATACGCGTATCAATATGCCTTACTGGTCTGTGCTGAAGAAGGGCATTCTGGCAGCCAAGTGACTTGACCTTTATTAGTGAGCCTGGTTACCCCCTCTCGGAACCACAGACTTAGAAATCGCCAGCTCATATACAGTGCATAAAATATATTTATATATATACCCTTATACACCATTTTAATAAAAAATATCACAAAATTCTTCTAAGTCCCTCGGGAAGAGTGAAAGACGCGCACGTTCATTTTCAGAGCTCCTAGACCTTCCTATAAGAAGTTAGCCAAAAAGTAGCTTCGAAAAACGCTTAGGTTAAGTTTCAGAGTTGCTTCTAATGTACCAAAGCTGGACTTAGACATAATTTCACTCTCACAACATTATGGCTGGTTGGAGACAGTCCGAACCACAATTACCGGGTCCATGGTTCTGGGCGTATACTGGGGGGACGGGGACGACTCCCATTAACCCCTGACTGTACCGGGGATACGCTTATCACAATGCCTTTCTGGTCTGTGCTGAAGCAGGGCATTCTGGCAGCCAATTGGCTTGACTTTTATTAGTGAGCCTGGTTACCCCCTCTCGGAACCACAGACTTAGAAATCGCCAGCTCATATACAGTGCATAAAATATATTTATATATATACCCTTATACACCATTTTAATAAAAAATATCACAAAATTCTTCTAAGTCCCTCGGGAAGAGTGAAAGACGCGCACGTTCATTTTCAGAGCTCCTAGACCTTCCTATAAGAAGTTAGCCAAAAAGTAGCTTCGAAAAACGCTTAGGTTAAGTTTCAGAGTTGCTTCTAATGTACCGAAGCTGGACTTTGACATAATTTCACTCTCACAACATTATGGCTGGTTGGAGACAGTCCGAACCACAAATACCGGGTCCATGGTTCTGGCCATAAACTGGGGGGACGGGGACGACTCCCAATAACCCCTGACTATACCGGGGATACACTTATCACAATGCCTTACTGGTCTGTGCTGAAGCAGGGCATTCTGGCAGCCAAGTGGCTTGACCTTTATTAGTGAGCCTGGTTACCCCCTCTCGGAACCACAGACTTAGAAATCGCCAGCTCATATACAGTGCAAAAAAAATATATTTATATATATACCCTTATACACCATTTTAATAAAAAATATCACAAAATTCTTCTAAGTCCCTCGGGAAGAGTGAAAGACGCGCACGTTCATTTTCAGAGCTCCTAGACCTTCCTATAAGAAGTTAGCCAAAAAGTAGCTTCGAAAAACGCTTAGGTTAAGTCTCAGAGTTGCATCTAATGTACCGAAGCTGGACTTAGACATAATTTCACTCTCACAACATTATGGCTGGTTGGAGACAGTCCGAACCACAAATACCGGGTCCATGGTTCTGGCCATATACTGGGGGGACGGGGACGACTCCCATTAACCCCTGACTATACCGGGGATACGCTTATCACAATGACTTACTGGTCTGTGCTGAAGCAGGGCATTCTGGCAGCCAAGTTGCTTGACCTTTATTAGTGAGCCTGGTTACCCCCTCTCGGAACCACAGACTTAGAAATCGCCAGCTCATATACAGTACAAAAAAAATATATTTATATATATACCCTTATACACCATTTTAATAAAAAATATCACAAAATTCTTCTAAGTCCCTCGGGAAGAGTGAAAGACGCGCACGTTCATTTTCAGAGCTCCTAGACCTTCCTATAAGAAGTTAGCCAAAAAGTAGCTTCGAAAAACGCTTAGGTTAAATCTCAGAGTTGCATCTAATGTACCGAAGCTGGACTTAGACATAATTTCACTCTCACAACATTATGGCTGGTTGGAAACAGTCCGAACCACAAATACCGGGTCCATGGTTCTGGCCATATACTGGGGGGACGGGGACGACTCCCATTAACCCCTGACTATACCGGGGATACGCTTATCACAATGCCTTACTGGTCTGTGCTGAAGCAGGGCATTCTGGCAGCCAAGTGGCTTGACCTTTATTAGTGAGCCTGGTTACCCCCTCTCGGAACCACAGACTTAGAAATCGCCAGCTCATATACAGTGCATAAAATAAATTTATATATATATACCCTTATACACCATTTTAATAAAAAATATCACAAAATTCTTCTAAGTCCCTCGGGAAGAGTGAAAGACGCGCACGTTCATTTTCAGAGCTCCTAGACCTTCCTATAAGAAGTTAGCCAAAAAGTAGCTTCGAAAAACGCTTAGGTTAAGTTTCAGAGTTGCTTCTAATGTACCGAAGCTGGACTTAGACATAATTTCACTCTCACAACATTATGGCTGGTTGGAGACAGTCCGAACCACAAATACCGGGTCCATGGTTCTGGCCATATACTGGGGGGACAGGGACGACTCCCATTAACCCCTGACTATACCGGGGATACGCTTATCACAATGACTTACTGGTCTGTGCTGAAGCAGGGCATTCTGGCAGCCAAGTTGCTTGACCTTTATTAGTGAGCCTGGTTACCCCCTCTCGGAACCACAGACTTAGAAATCGCCAGCTCATATACAGTGCATAAAATATATTTACAGTATATATATACCCTTATACACCATTTTAATAAAAAATATCACAAAATTCTTCTAAGTCCCTCGGGAAGAGTGAAAGACGCGCACGTTCATTTTCAGAGCTCCTAGACCTTCCTATAAGAAGTTAGCCAAAAAGTAGCTTCGAAAAACGCTTAGGTTAAGTTTCAGAGTTGCATCTAATGTACCGAAGCTGGACTTAGACATAATTTCACTCTCACAACATTATGGCTGGTTGGAGACAGTCCGAACCACAAATACCGGGTCCATGGTTCTGGCCATATACTGGGGGGACGGGGACGACTCCCATTAACCCCTGACTATACCGGGGATACGCTTATCACAATGCCTTACTGGTCTGTGCTGAAGCAGGGCATTCTGGCAGCCAAGTGGCTTGACCTTTATTAGTGAGCCTGGTTACCCCCTCTCGGAACCACAGACTTAGAAATCGCCAGCTCATATACAGTGCATAAAATAAATTTATATATATATACCCTTATACACCATTTTAATAAAAAATATCACAAAATTCTTCTAAGTCCCTCGGGAAGAGTGAAAGACGCGCACGTTCATTTTCAGAGCTCCTAGACCTTCCTATAAGAAGTTAGCCAAAAAGTAGCTTCGAAAAACGCTTAGGTTAAGTTTCAGAGTTGCTTCTAATGTACCGAAGCTGGAATTAGACATAATTTCACTCTCACAACATTATGGCTGGTTGGAGACAGTCCGAACCACAAGTACTGGGTCCATGGTTCTGGGCGTATACTGGGGGGACGGGGACGACTCCCATTAACCCCTGACTATACCGGGGATACGCTTATCACAATGCCTTTCTGGTCTGTGCTGAAGCAGGGCATTCTGGCAGCCAATTGGCTTGACTTTTATTAGTGAGCCTGGTTACCCCCTCTCGGAACCACAGACTTAGAAATCGCCAGCTCATATACAGTGCATAAAATATATTTATATATATACCCTTATACACCATTTTAATAAAAAATATCACAAAATTCTTCTAAGTCCCTCGGGAAGAGTGAAAGACGCGCACGTTCATTTTCAGAGCTCCTAGACCTTCCTATAAGAAGTTAGCCAAAAAGTAGCTTCGAAAAACGCTTAGGTTAAGTTTCAGAGTTGCATCTAATGTACCGAAGCTGTCCTTAGACATAATTTCACTCTCACAACATTATGGCTGGTTGGAGACAGTCCGAACCACAAATACCGGGTCCATGGTTTTGGCCATATACTGGGGGGACGGGGACGACTCCCATTAACCCCTGACTATACCGGGGATACGCTTATCACAATGCCTTACTGGTCTGTGCTGAAGCAGGGCATTCTGGCAGCCAAGTTGCTTGACCTTTATTAGTGAGCCTGGTTACCCCCTCTCGGAACCACAGACTTAGAAATCGCCAGCTCATATACAGTGCATAAAATATATTTATATATATACCCTTATACACCATTTTAATAAAAAATATCACAAAATTCTTCTAAGTCCCTCGGGAAGAGTGAAAGACGCGCACGTTCATTTTCAGAGCTCCTAGACCTTCCTATTAGAAGTTAGCCAAAAAGTAGCTTCGAAAAACGCTTAGGTTAAGTCTCAGAGTTGCATCTAATGTACCGGAGCTGTCCTTAGACATAGGGCCTCATGCAGTAAGCGACGATTATGTGAAATCGGCAAGCTTATCGATTAGTCATGTTATTGGCGTTTTTCCCTCTCCGTATGCAGTAAGTGCCGAATACATTCAAAATCAACCAGAAAACAAATCCGCCCACTCTCACGATGATGAGCCGATCACACACAGGTGTATCGGCGTGCGTGGCGGGGTGCTGTTAGGTTGCACAATCACAAATCTTGCTGAATCAGGCGAAACAAGCATGTTTTTGATTGCGCGCCATATTTAAAGGCAACGTGTACTGCTAATCATTCTCTGTGTTGTTGGGAGTGAGAGAGAGAGAGAGACGCACAGAGCTGGACGATTGAACATTTGCATATTGACTGAGAGACTTGTTGTGTATTGGGTGAGCTTTGTCCTTTGTTGTTTTGTTTACATCTTTGTCTTGTTTTATATGTGGAAGTGGGTCGTGTGATTGCCTGTACATTTCTTGTCTGTTTTTTGTGAGTGCTGGAAGTATGCCCGCAAAGCGTGGGAAGAGTGATGCTGGTGGGAGTGGGAGTGCTACTCGTGGGAGTACGCGTCGGAGTGAACGTTCTGTTCAGGGGAGTGATGTTGCTGGTGCACCGAGTGGTGTTGCTGGGAGTGGGAGTGCTGTTGTTGGGAGTGGGAGTGCTGGTGCTGCGAGTGGTGTTGCTGGGAGTGGGAGTGCTGTTGTTGGGAGTGGGAGTGCTGTTGTTGGGAGTGGGAGTGCTGTTGCTGTGAGTGGGAGTGCTGGTGCTGGGAGTGGGAGTGCTGTTGCTGTGAGTGGGAGTGCTGGTGCTGGGAGTGCTGGTGCTAGGAGTGTGAGTGCTGGTGCTAGGAGTGGGAGTGCTGGTGCTAGGAGTGGGAGTGCTGGTGCTAGGAGTGGGAGTGCTGGTGCTGGGAGTGCTGCTGGTGGCGCAGTTGCTGATGGGGTGGATGGTGGTGGCGTGCTTGCTGGTGGCCAGCTTTTGGAGGCTCTTCCATTGGAAGAAGGAGAGTCCAGTCAGCACCAGCCAAGCTCTGACCCTAAACCTGCTCGGAAAAAACGTGTGGAGAAGCCACGTAATCCTCGCTTCAATGACCAGGAAAATAGGGCTCTTGTCACTGGCATTCTGGAGCACTATGACAGTATATATGGACATTTAGTAGGTAAGTGTAACTTTACATTTATTATTCAAATACATGTGATCCTAGGTCATCTGAGTTTTGTTCATATGCAAATATGGGTACACAATATCTTTCTATGTTCATTAGTGTGGAAACACAGCTTTTTATCATGCCTTACAAGGACAAATAAACACAGGCGGTCAATTTGCCAGAACTGCATACAATATGAATGCAACCTTGCTTACATGTATAGGTTTAGTAGTGAATGCTCATGTGCTGCACATATTACACATAAAACAGCATGTTTGCTATCACTTGGAACAGCTAGCAGTGTAGGAAACTGGTGCTTATATTATTATTCATTTACCTCATATCTTTTATATGTTTTTCAAGGGCGGACAAGTGCAGCAAGCAAAAAAGAAATGTGGGACACAATAGTCATTGGTGTCAATGCCTGTGGGAATAGTGTCAGGGACAAGTATCATTGTCGGAAAAGATTTGATGATATTAGGTCCAAATTGAAAAAGAAAATACAAGACCAACGCGTGCATGCTACTGGCACTGGAGGTGGGCCCACACCACAACGTCTCATATTGACTCCATTGGAGGAGCTGCTTCGGCCAAAATTACTTACCGTCGTCGTGGAAGGCTTGGCTGGTGACCGTGACATTGGAATTTATCCGTCACAATTTCCAGCAGGTGATAAATATTACTGTACTAGGCGTGTCGTTGCTTACAGTTATTTTGCATAGTTACACTGCTTTTTATACTGTCTTCACAATATAAGCATACCTGCATCTATATATGTATATGTCTGATTCTGTATATATATATCTCAAAATAGACATATATGTAGTAGTCCTACTAAAAGCAGTAACTAATATAGCACGTGCCATTGCGTGCTCATTTACATGTGAATTCCCAAAATGCATAGCTGCAGTGGAAGCAATTGATGGTGGGCGAAGATGGGGAACAACAGGGTAGTACACGTGTAACACATGTTCATGAGAAATTATTAGTAGCTACAGGTACAGAACAGAAATATGTATCATGTTATTGTGTATTTTATTGATTTTACTCCGACAAACATGACATTACTGCCTATTTTAAGCATGCATCAAAGAAATTGCATGTAACGGCCTACAAACATCACTGGCACTAACACATCTATAGTTGCTTATGAAAAGGTCCATTTTTGCTTTATGTCATATACAGACAGCATAATGAGGCACACGTAGCATATGTTATGTCATTGTTTTCATAACTTAAACACTGCAGATGACTACTTAGCTCATCTACCATTGTGTTAAAGCAGCTGCAATTAATATCTCATCACAGCATACACTTCAACAGAGGGGGTGGGGTTCAGCACACACACTAATTACAGCCTCATTTCACGGTCAACTTAGTTCACACCATTTGCACCTGTTTCAAGTCATTGAAAGGTGTGGCTGATTAGGCTTTTTGGGGAAGGGAATACCTTTCTTACAACCTGAATAGCACAACTGAAGTTAATCACACTCATTTGAAAGCTTAACTCTAGCTACTAAATGCCCCAACAACTCATTACTTATCAAAGCGTACGTCACACATTAGTTCACTCATATCTATAGTTGAACTACTATCAAAGACACATTATCACACACTGCATGTGTTGTCTTGTTGAGTCACAGCCACATTCAGGTGTGCCACATCTTCGATTAATGTACCACACATATCCTCTACCAAAAACAACACTTTTTGCAATATGACCACCTTCATGATAACCATTGTGAATGGTCATCTCATGATAGTTATGTACATTATGATACTGATATCACTACACAACATATGATTTTTATGTACTCATTTAATCTATTTATCCTCACGCATTACTGCAGCAACATAGTATGTTGTATGTTAGGGAACTCAAAAATTCTAAGTACACAGGCATGTACAGTGTTATTACAACTATTTATGTTCACTTTCACACACATTTTCGGTTAAGGAACTGATGTTGTTAGTTAATCATAAATACAGAACATACAATAAGTGTTTGTTCAATATTTACACATGTAAATGTAAAACTTATGTTATTGTTATATATAGTTGCCCCTGGAGGACATGTGTCACCTGAGATGGAACAAGTGTCTTCACCTGGGTCAGCCAGCTCAACACTACTAGAAGGTGAGTGTATCATTTGCTGGCCATATAATATGTGCTCTTCTATATGTTATGTTGTCATGTGCATTATTTGTTTTGCACATCTTCTTTAAATAGGATTACTTAGTGTCAGTGAAAATTAAGTGTAAGGCAACATGTATTGTGTTAGTGATGTTAATTATCATGTAGGACTTCTGAGTTTAGAGCAACTTTTCATTCATTCATATTTCATACTGAGTCCAAACATTATTCGTAAGTCAAGGTAGTTTTTAATGAGGTTATAAAACGTATGCTAACATGTTAGGTGTTACTTAGGACATAGTACAATTACATAGTAACACAGCATACATTAACATGCCATTTAATAATGTGTACATTTCTTTTTAGAACATCATGGTGATGAGGATGATGAGTATGATGAGGATGACGCCACAGAAGAGACTGAAATACAATCATGTGACCATGAAGAGGTGCCAATAGAAACTGTTGTACCGCCAAATCGTCCATCAACTTCCACATACGATGCAATTGTAGCTTCAGAGGGAAAAATAGTGGACGCAGAAAATCGTCGCCATTCAGACATGATGACAGTGCTGGAAAGGATGATTGGACTGCAGGAAGAAACAGTATCACAATTGGCACATCTCCACAGAGTCTTCATTGAAGTGCCTAAACAGTTGCAAAAAATCAACACCTCATTCGAAGCATTAGTTGTTCAGCAAACACAAGCTAATTACTGGAGAATGACTAATGTACCACAATTCAACACCTCCCAGCCAGGATCTGTTCATGCAGGTCAGTTTTCACCACATTCATCTGATATTCATTCACCAGGCCCAAATGTTACCGGTCAAGTAGCAGAGATTGCTGTGCAGGTTCCTGACGACATACTACCACTGCCATCTGTACAAAATCAGCAGCTGACACCTACAAAGGAGCCCACAAAAACAAAATACAAGCAGTTACTACTGACCAGTTTTTGGTCAAAAACAACAAAAGACACACATGAAACAGACCAACCATCACTTGTGCAGTGTCTACCAACTTGCTCACATGTGTCACTGGGCACAAGCCCTGTCCGTGAACAGTCACTACCCAAAAGCCCTGTAGGTGAATCGCTGCCCAAAAGCCCTGTAGGTGAGTCGCTGCCCAAAAGCCCTGTAGGTGAGTCGCTGCCCAAAAGCCCTGTAGGTGAATCGCTGCCCAAAAGCCCTGTAGGTGAATCACTGCCCAAAAGCCCTGTAGGTGAATCACTGCCCAAAAGCCCTGTAGGTGAGTCACTGGCCACAAGCCCTGTAGGTGAGTCACTGGCCACAAGCCCCGTAGGTGAACAGTCACTGGCCACAAGCCCTGCCCGTGAAGTGCCAGAGGCCACTCAAAGTGGCTCTGTTGTGCCTAAAGTTGGTGGCAAAAGAAAAAGGAAAATTCAAGAGACAACAAGCAGGCCTGTTACTCGCTCGCAAAAGGAACAAAAAAAATAAATGTTATAATTCAGAAAATATGTCTTTGGCCTTGTTTTGTTGACTTCACATTATCTAATTACTATTGTATGTATGCTGAAGACTGTGTTGTTTCCAAACTTTCAACTATGTTCTTGTACACGTGAAGTTTTGGAAATGTTAACACTCATAATTAATTGTGTTATAAATATTTATGTTGTAATCGTCTGTTCAGTAATGGTCCACCAGGAGCCAGTTGCTAAGTTTAGAGAAGCTGCCATTGACTTTGCAGCAAAACATTGCATTTGGGTGTGTTAATTGATGTAAGAATTGCATATGCATATTAGTCACATGCAATTATTAAAACACCTAAGTAAGTGCAAACATCTTTCTTGTACGTGTACAGCAGGATTATGTGTAAATTATTACTTACCTTTGCCTTGCTTGGCCATTGTAATTTTGTCCTTTAATCAGTTGTGTGTTCGTTTCTATAACATCTCAGAATGTATAATAATATATATACACACACACACACACACACACACACACACACACTGAGTGAGTGTGAGTGTGAGTGTGTGTATATATATATATATATATGTATATATGTGTATATATATATGTATATATGTGTATATATATATGTATATATGTGTATATATATATGTATATATGTGTATATATATATGTATATATGTGTATATATATATATATATATATATATATATATATATGTATATATGTGTGTGTATATATATATATATATATATATATATATATATATATATATATATATATATATAGTACTATATAAACTGGTATACACAAACTAATACACTTCATGCTTCCTTGTGAAAGCACACTATTTTAATAATACAGGCCTAATGTTTGAGAAATATCCTAAGTATGAGACTCTAACAGTATTGTGCTTAAACAAATGTTTATTACTTAATTCAATCATGTTTCTCACCATTTAAATAGGTTTCATACAAGGTATACTTAATGCCATCAATGTTGTGTGTACTCCTGCAATATAAAAAAAAAAAAAATATTATATATAAATATATATATATTTTTATAAGAGATATATTATATATATATATATATATATATATATATATATATATATATATATATACACACACGTATTTAAACTCATGCAGACAGGGAGTTAACCAGACTTTCACATACACACAGAAATGTAAGCGGGGAAAAAACATTTCTTTTTGCAGGTGTGTTTTTACTGATATGCCTGGCTAAGAAATATTTTCACACACTGGTCTTTGTTAGTTTTCAAAAAAACACTATGTGAACGCATTCACAGTCTAGGGATGTTTTTCACAAACGAGATAAAAGAAGGAGAAATGTTTCTCCCACAGTCCCATATCACGAACCACAACTGTTAACCCAATTAGACAAACAAATCCAATTGGCGTTTGAAATAAGGAGTCAAAGTAGTTACTTTTGTTGACCTTGACAAGGAAAAACAGGAGTTTGTTAGCCATTCAGCACATTCATTTTGATGAGCAAATAACACAGACCTGCACACAGCTTTTGTGCTACTCAGACATGGCTGATGAATTCGTTAACAATATTAATCCCCTTTTAGGGTATAAGTACATGATCTGTGAAGCCATCTTGAACAGTCGCGGACAGAAAGCAAGCACACGCCAAATCGATGATTTCATTCGAGCAAAATATCCTTATTACCAAGACCGTAAGCATGCACGGAATTTTAATTCCTCAATAAGATTCACTTTATCAAGTAATGACTTTTTTGAACGTGACCAGGATAAGCTACAACACACCTATGGTTTCTGGAAGATTGCCCCGGAAAAACAATTTATCCTGAAAGACGGCACTTATATTGTCGTGAAAGGCATATTTATTCCTAATGGCAATAGCAATGTATCCGCTACTACTGATCCGTTTGAATCGATACGTGCTGCAATATCTGCAGCCTCCATTCCTGAAACCCACATTGTACAAGAACAAAAGTACTATGATTATGTACCAAGCCTTTCAGCTGAAATTGCATTGGAATGGGAACCGGAAGAAATGAACCTACCTCCCGACCAATTATTTGAAGAAAGCAGTGGCGATTCCTATGAGCGCATCCTGGAGGAGATATGTGCCATACTGGATTCAGCGGTTGGGTTAAGCGTGGATGAAAATGGCTTGCATTTCTGGAGCGACCAGTTGCAGCCAGGCGAAGAGTTAATTCTAGAAGAATGGTAAATATAACAATCGTTATGCGTTGACTCTGCGTTTAAATTTTTTTTTTTTTTGTAACCACCATTTTCACTTTCAATGCGTGGATACAGCGTAACATTGCAGACTGCATAACATGTAGCGATCACAAACAAATTGTTTCCTAATACAATATAGTAGGACCTGAAAGAGTAGTACACATTGCTGACGGAATAAATATACGTACTTTCCTATCCCTTTAAACATATTAGCAACATTTTACCATTACTCTAACACATACCTGTTTTGTTATCATGCAACATCTACAACATTGAAAACCGGGTCCACCACGTATGACGTGGGACCCTTGTCATGGGCCAAGGCGTCCTTAAAAAGGATTAGTGATGTAAGTCCCGCCCCCAAGCGACGTGCGCGCCTCAAAGCCTATTGGCTGTCATGTTTTGTTATAGTAACGGTAACTGCAGTGTGTGATGCGTGCGGCTCAGTGTTTGTAGGCGTACCCTGGGCGTTAGCCGAATGTTAATTGAGTGGGAGGAGTGTTAGCGTGCGTTTCACGCTGGCTTAACATGACGTCACACGTATTGCATTTGCGCATTGTGTTATCGGCCGTGCTTTCTGTTCAAACACGTCTGTTTAAAAAGAATACAGATGTACTCGTTTAGAACGAATGTAGTTTCGTCTTCATTGTATTTGAAATAAAGATGTTATGTTTACTGGTATTTTCAACATGTATTGAACGCACAACGTACGCTTTGTTTTGCGCATGCGCTAACAGTTAGTGGAGCCAAGCGTGAAGTGCGTGCGCACACAAAGATGTGCGCGCACATCTTTCAGTATACAGGCAACGTTCACTTCTTATACATAGTTATGCCTGCTACAAATTTAAAGAAACATTACATACTGATGAACAGTTTTACTTCTAACATATAAGTGAGTGACGTGTGTATCTACACAATCATATAGAGCTGCGTAACGCGTTGTCACGGATGCATATCTAGTAAGGTGCCATCTTTGACCATCATGTGTTTGCTGTATTTCAGAGATGTCGGGGAAGATACAATCGGATCAATGTATGATTTCAGAAGAGTCTACCTTTATATGAGATGATTGTGAGGAGGAGCCACCGACTACTATACTACATATGGAACTAATTTTATATTGCTTGCAGCGCTTATTAACAAACAATTAAAAATGTGATACCCTTATGCCTATATTGCATAAGCACTTAATTAACATAATGATGTTGCAAAAGAGTGCCTCATGAATTTTTATTGAGTGTTCTTTAATGACTACTAACATTTTATGACATGGTGTGTTTTATATATAACAACCATTCCCACTCTGCTAACACATTTGTGTATTCTAATATGTAATGGAACGTATGACTGTCGAAACTATGTAACAATAATAATAATAATATGAGCATGTTCATGTATAGGGCTGCTAGTTGTACGCAGCGATTTACAGACACATGTTTCAGCCTGAGGTCCCTGGCCCGTGGAACGTACAAATGTTTTTTTGCCGCATGAGGCACAGGGAGATAAAGTGACTTGGCCAAGGTCACAAGGAGCCCACACCGGGAATTGAACCAGACTCCCCTGCTTCAAACTATCAGTGCCAGTGTGTGTCTTTACTCAGTGAGCCACTCCTTCTCCCAATGTAAAGGACACTTACAACCAAGTAGCCATTTATTTTTAAAATCTCTTGTTACATGGGTATGTAGATAAAATGGTTTGGGACTGTAGCAAATAATGTTACTGGCCAGATGTTATGGTCCCCTCCAATGCATGATGTTCTGAATATGACATCACCATCATGTTATGAAGTACGTTTCTGTGTATATTTCATTAACCTAACTAACTATAGTTTACTGTGTTTATTAATCGTTTAGAAATACATAGTATAGTCAATATGATGATATAAGCTACCATAATAAAGCTGGTGTTATCATTTGTCGGTGTTATACATGGATCCTACACCAATTGATAGAGACACAAACAGTTGTCTTAAAAAGTGTGTCTATGCTAGTGATGAATGTGCTCCCGTAAGTAAACAAATAAGTACAGTTATCCCCTTTTCTCCAACCACCTCTATATTACATTAATGGAAATTATAAGGAAACATACATAAAATGTGATGAAATGTGAGTAATCATTTTGTAATACAATGCACATGAAAGCTCAAGAGTAGCTAAATGCATATACATGATACAGAAAGTACATATATGTAACATTTGTGTTTAAACCAATATGTTGGGTTTTTAGTTCCAATAATTATAGGAAGATTGAGGTAGCCACATCTTATGAGAGATGTCAGCAAATATACATACCATGATCAGTCATACTGGAGATATACCTATAATGCAAAGGAACAATATATAAATTGCAAACATTGACATGCCATCTTCAGTACCGTAAACAACACAGCAAAGTGTGTATTTGGTGTTAAATGTACAACACCATGTATATTTCATGACATTCAAAATGTAAATCAGCCTGGTGTACACATCATATGGATGTACATGTTACACTGCACCAATAACATTGTATGTAAGCATACTAGAAGCATGAATGATTATGGGCATAATATGTGTTTTGTCTTAGCATAAGGAATAACACAATGCTAAAATATTATTGCTTTGTTACCCAAGTTGTATTCACATACACACAACTAAAGTACAATTGAAGAGGGATTATATAACCTGTGCAACAATAACATACCGGTGCCACATCCCTTTGTGCACACAGCAGAGAAAAGAAAGGTGTGCAACCCATATTCATCTGTGTCCTAACAGAAGGTTATATAAAGAAACATTATTGTTAATATAACATAATTAAACTATAAAAGTAGTACTAGGAACATATGAGTTTGTACTTACAAGAAAAAAATGAATTGATGAGATTCTGTCGTGTCTGGCCACCACTGGCTGTTTGTTCATTTTCAGCAGCTACATGGGTGGGATGCTCGTCTACCAAAGCCTCAGCTAGGTCTGACTGTACATTGTGCCTGAGTGCAACATTGTGCAAAATGCAACAGGCAAGGATAATATCAGACACTTTTTGAGGCTTGTATAGAAGAGCCCCACCAGTTCTGTCCAGACACCTAAACCTGGTCTTGAGTAGGCCAAATGTCCTCTCTATAACAGATCTTGTAGATATATGGGCTGCATTGTACCTGTCCTCTGCTTCAGTTTGAGGGTTTAGCACCGGAGTCAAGAGCCACGGCCTAATTCCGTATCCTGAGTCACCTATAATGAATGGAGCACACATAAGCTGACATTAGTGATCAAATTGTACAATGCCAACATTCCTAAATCAACATGTGTTTTGTGTTAGAACATGTAAATATGTACTCACCCAGCAGCCAACCAGGTTCAAAATGTCCCTCTTCGAACGCATGGAAGACTGAAGAGTTCCTCAGGATAGAGGAATCGTGACTGGAACCAGGGAACTTGGGTACCACATGCATTATCCTCATCGTGGCATCACATACCACCTGTACATTGAGTGAATGGTAGTGCTTCCGATTGCGGTACACATGCTCACTCTGACTAGGTGCAATCAAAGCAACATGTGTGCAATCGATTGCACCCAGCACAGATGGTATCCCTGCTATATTATAAAAGCCAGTCCTGACTTCCAGCCACTCTGTTGCCTCTGTAGGAAAATGAATATAATTCCTAGCGCGTCTATTGAGTGCATAGAGAAACTGGGTCAAGGCCCGCGAGAATGTAGATTGCGAGACCCCGCCCACTATGCCCACAGTTGTCTGGTATGACGCGGAAGCAAGATAATGTAATGAGCACAGCATTTTAACAAGCCCAGGGACTGCACGACCTCTGGCTGTGAAAAAATCTAAATCCCCCCTTATCTCCTCATAAAGAGCTAAGATTGCTGCTGAACTCAAACGATAGCGACTTACAATCTCCTCCTCACTCATCCCATCTAACAGGGTTCTCTCCCTGTACAGACGCGGACGAGGCACAAGTTGTCTCCTCTGTCTTCTCCTCTGATCTCCTGTCCCTCTACCTGTCCCTCGGCCTGTCCCTCTCCCTGTCCCTGTCGTATCCGCGTCACTGTCACTGTCCCTCGGTGTGTCCCTCCCTTGCCCTATATGATTGTCTTCATCATCAAGCATGTCATAGAAAAGAATGTTCCTCCGTCTCCTAAACATTCGCAACATTTTGAAATGAGTAGCTGTGAATGAGCAGGTAATGTGCGTCCTTTAAATAGGTATGTGATGATGTCAGGTGACATAGTAAAATGCAAGGTGTTACATTAACATAATAAAGTACTTCTGTGGCAAGCTGTGTGCACTTGTTGTTCTAAGTATTTGTTGTGTGTATTCTGCAGGGAATGATGATATTTGGCAATGATGTGACGTGAAGCTTTGTACAAAGATTGCTTGCAAATAAATACACTGGCGACACACTTTATTCGAGCTTGGCTAGTCCCACGAATTTGGGTATACCCGGGTGTATTGAGGTTTGTGACTGTTTTCTGCCCGAGTGCATTGAGTTATTTTCCAAGCAGGGATTGAAGCATTTTATTCCCGCTGGCTGCAATACTGCACAGTATATATATATATACTGCATTACAATTCATGAATTTATGCCATCTGGTAGACACGCGAAGCATTGCTGCCTATTAAATCCTAATCATTATCATTTAACAGATCAGCCGCCCATCAGCCAGGCATGAACCCAGGCTGGGAAGGCAAATGCAACGGGGCTTGTCAGAGGTGAGGAGTGGCGCATTCCAGGTATCTGCCAGGTACATACCGGGTATTTGCTCGAATAAAGTGTGTCGGTGCAGTAGTTGCATGTGCAATGCATGTAACACTTGTGAACGCAAGAGTCAGTCATGTAATGAGACAAAAAGGCTGAGATTGACGTGGGAAAAGTTTTGTGTAACATGTGTAATTATCCATGTTATTGTGACATGTTGGCAACAATGAATAGTCGTGTGCATATGCATGCATTTGTGTAAGGAGGATAGTTGGTATAGAATGAGTTTACAAGGTGTCCCAATGATGAATTACTGTACATGTGTGTATAAGTTAGGTTGAAGTGCTTGTAATGCAACGGTTACAATGTAAACATGCAATGTGATTGAGCGTCCAATAAGTGACGTCATGAAAATAGGGAGGACCCAAAAGTATATGTAAACATGAGAATACAGATGTACATGAACGTTTAAAGATGCGTGTCACATTACAAGCATTGTGTAATGTAAAGGAAGATGAATATACTGTGTATGTGTGACATGTGTGACATGTGTGACATCATGTAAATAATTGTCGCTGAGTTGAGTAAAATGTGTGATATGATGTGAGGTTCTCCTTTAAGAGTGTAGTATAGTATTTTCCCTTGCCACATCATCACATGATGAGTAATGTGACCCGCAAATGCTGAAAACATGTAAAAGTCGAATGTTATGCAAATAAGACACGTCAGCTGTGACACAATGCAGGGAATGCCCCCACACTGTAATGCAAATCCCCCTTGTATTGTGAGCAATGAAACGTAAACAGTACTATACTGTTATACGTCCCCGCTCCATTGACTTCCATTGATGTACAGAAGATGTTTTTTTTCTAAGTGCCGTTCCGGCAGCCTTAGCGATCGTTCTCCCGTCCAAAATGCCAACTTTAGTTGGCGGGAGAAATCGGCCATAACATCTCAATTTCGTAGTGCCGATCAGCCCCGATAAGCTGTTTTTTTTTGTTGAATCCAGCCGATTTAAAAAAGTGGCGATCAGTGTCGAAAACAGGCTTATCGGCAGGCGACTGGCCATAACCAAATTATCGGCTCCGAAACCTGGCGATATGAAGCACTTATCGGCGCTTACTGAATCTCAAACCCAATTTTGGCTATAACATGGCCATATTTCCCTTATCAACGCTTACTGCATGAGGCCCATAATTTCACTCTCACAACATTATGGCTGGTTGGAGACAGTCCGAACCACAAATACCGGGTCCATGGTTCTGGCCATATACTGGGGGGACGGGGACGACTCCCATTAACCCCTGACTATACCGGGGATACGCTAATCACAATGCCTTACTGGTCTGTGCTGAAGCAGGGCATTCTGGCAGCCAAGTGGCTTGACCTTTATTAGTGAGCCTGGTTACCCCCTCTCGGAACCACAGACTTAGAAATCGCCAGCTCATATACAGTGCATAAAATAAATTTATATATATATACCCTTATACACCATTTTAATAAAAAATATCACAAAATTCTTCTAAGTCCCTCGGGAAGAGTGAAAGACGCGCACGTTCATTTTCAGAGCTCCTAGACCTTCCTATAAGAAGTTAGCCAAAAAGTAGCTTCGAAAAACGCTTAGGTTAAGTTTCAGAGTTGCTTCTAATGTACCGAAGCTGGAATTAGACATAATTTCACTCTCACAACATTATGGCTGGTTGGAGACAGTCCGAACCACAAATACCGGGTCCATGGTTCTGGCCATATACTGGGGGGACGGGGACGACTCCCATTAACCCCTGACTATACCGGGGATACGCTTATCACAATGACTTACTGGTCTGTGCTGAAGCAGGGCATTCTGGCAGCCAAGTTGCTTGACCTTTATTAGTGAGCCTGGTTACCCCCTCTCGGAACCACAGACTTAGAAATCGCCAGCTCATATACAGTACAAAAAAAATATATTTATATATATACCCTTATACACCATTTTAATAAAAAATATCTCAAAATTCTTCTAAGTCCCTCGGGAAGAGTGAAAGACGCGCACGTTCATTTTCAGAGCTCCTAGACCTTCCTATAAGAAGTTAGCCAAAAAGTAGCTTCGAAAAACGCTTAGGTTAAGTTTCAGAGTTGCTTCTCATGTACCAAAGCTGGACTTAGACATAATTTCACTCTCACAACATTATGGCTGGTTGGAGACAGTCCGAACCACAAATACCGGGTCCATGGTTCTGGCCATATACTGGGGGGACGGGGACGACTCCCATTAACCCCTGACTATACCGGGGATACGCTTATCACAATGCCTTACTGGTCTGTGCTGAAGCAGGGCATTCTGGCAGCCAAGTGGCTTGACCTTTATTAGTGAGCCTGGTTACCCCCTCTCGGAACCACAGACTTAGAAATCGCCAGCTCATATACAGTGCATAAAATAAATTTATATATATATACCCTTATTCACCATTTTAATAAAAAATATCACAAAATTCTTCTAAGTCCCTCGGGAAGAGTGAAAGACGCGCACGTTCATTTTCAGAGCTCCTAGACCTTCCTATAAGAAGTTAGCCAAAAAGTAGCTTCGAAAAACGCTTAGGTTAAGTTTCAGAGTTGCTTCTAATGTACCGAAGCTGGACTTAGACATAATTTCACTCTCACAACATTATGGCTGGTTGGAGACAGTCCGAACCACAAGTACTGGGTCCATGGTTCTGGGCGTATACTGGGGGGACGGGGACGACTCCCATTAACCCCTGACTATACCGGGGATACGCTTATCACAATGCCTTACTGGTCTGTGCTGAAGCAGGGCATTCTGGCAGCCAAGTGGCTTGACCTTTATTAGTGAGCCTGGTTACCCCCTCTCGGAACCACAGACTTAGAAATCGCCAGCTCATATAAAGTGCATAAAATAAATTTATATATATATACCCTTATACACCATTTTAATAAAAAATATCACAAAATTCTTCTAAGTCCCTCGGGAAGAGTGAAAGACGCGCACGTTCCTTTTCAGAGCTCCTAGACCTTCCTATAAGAAGTTAGCCAAAAAGTAGCTTCGAAAAACGCTTAGGTTAAGTTTCAGAGTTGCTTCTCATGTACCAAAGCTGGACTTAGACATAATTTCACTCTCACAACATTATGGCTGGTTGGAGACAGTCCGAACCACAAATACCGGGTCCATGGTTCTGGCCATATACTGGGGGGACGGGGACGACTCCCATTAACCCCTGACTATACCGGGGATACGCTTATCACAATGCCTTACTGGTCTGTGCTGAAGCAGGGCATTCTGGCAGCCAAGTGGCTTGACCTTTATTAGTGAGCCTGGTTACCCCCTCTCGGAACCACAGACTTAGAAATCGCCAGCTCATATACAGTGCATAAAATATATTTATATATATACCCTTATACACCATTTTAATAAAAAATATCACAAAATTCTTCTAAGTCCCTCGGGAAGAGTGAAAGACGCGCACGTTCATTTTCAGAGCTCCTAGACCTTCCTATAAGAAGTTAGCCAAAAAGTAGCTTCGAAAAACGCTTAGGTTAAGTTTCAGAGTTGCATCTAATGTACCGAAGCTGGACTTAGACATAATTTCACTCTCACAACATTATGGCTGGTTGGAGACAGTCCGAACCACAAATACCGGGTCCATGGTTCTGGCCATATACTGGGGGGACGGGGACGACTCCCATTAACCCCTGACTATACCGGGGATACGCTTATCACAATGCCTTACTGGTCTGTGCTGAAGCAGGTCATTCTGGCAGCCAAGTGGCTTGACCTTTATTAGTGAGCCTGGTTACCCCCTCTCGGAACCACAGACTTAGAAATCGCCAGCTCATATACAGTGCATAAAATAAATTTATATATATATACCCTTATACACCATTTTAATAAAAAATATCACAAAATTCTTCTAAGTCCCTCGGGAAGAGTGAAAGACGCGCACGTTCATTTTCAGAGCTCCTAGACCTTCCTATAAGAAGTTAGCCAAAAAGTAGCTTCGAAAAACGCTTAGGTTAAGTTTCAGAGTTGCTTCTAATGTACCGAAGCTGGAATTAGACATAATTTCACTCTCACAACATTATGGCTGGTTGGAGACAGTCCGAACCACAAGTACTGGGTCCATGGTTCTGGGCGTATACTGGGGGGACGGGGACGACTCCCATTAACCCCTGACTATACCGGGGATACGCTTATCACAATGCCTTTCTGGTCTGTGCTGAAGCAGGGCATTCTGGCAGCCAATTGGCTTGACTTTTATTAGTGAGCCTGGTTACCCCCTCTCGGAACCACAGACTTAGAAATCGCCAGCTCATATACAGTGCATAAAATATATTTATATATATACCCTTATACACCATTTTAATAAAAAATATCACAAAATTCTTCTAAGTCCCTCGGGAAGAGTTAAAGACGCGCACGTTCATTTTCAAAGCTCCTAGACCTTCCTATAAGAAGTTAGCCAAAAAGTAGCTTCGAAAAACGCTTAGGTTAAGTTTCAGAGTTGCATCTAATGTACCGAAGCTGTCCTTAGACATAATTTCACTCTCACAACATTATGGCTGGTTGGAGACAGTCCGAACCACAAATACCGGGTCCATGGTTTTGGCCATATACTGGGGGGACGGGGACGACTCCCATTAACCCCTGACTATACCGGGGATACGCTTATCACAATGCCTTACTGGTCTGTGCTGAAGCAGGGCATTCTGGCAGCCAAGTGGCTTGACCTTTATTAGTGAGCCTGGTTACCCCCTCTCGGAACCACAGACTTAGAAATCGCCAGCTCATATACAGTGCATAAAATAAATTTATATATATATACCCTTATACACCATTTTAATAAAAAATATCACAAAATTCTTCTAAGTCCCTCGGGAAGAGTGAAAGACGCGCACGTTCATTTTCAGAGCTCCTAGACCTTCCTATAAGAAGTTAGCCAAAAAGTAGCTTCGAAAAACGCTTAGGTTAAGTTTCAGAGTTGCTTCTAATGTACCGAAGCTGGAATTAGACATAATTTCACTCTCACAACATTATGGCTGGTTGGAGACAGTCCGAACCACAAGTACTGGGTCCATGGTTCTGGGCGTATACTGGGGGGACGGGGACGACTCCCATTAACCCCTGACTATACCGGGGATACGCTTATCACAATGCCTTACTGGTCTGTGCTGAAGCAGGGCATTCTGGCAGCCAAGTGGCTTGACCTTTATTAGTGAGCCTGGTTACCCCCTCTCGGAACCACAGACTTAGAAATCGCCAGCTCATATAAAGTGCATAAAATAAATTTATATATATATACCCTTATACACCATTTTAATAAAAAATATCACAAAATTCTTCTAAGTCCCTCGGGAAGAGTGAAAGACGCGCACGTTCCTTTTCAGAGCTCCTAGACCTTCCTATAAGAAGTTAGCCAAAAAGTAGCTTCGAAAAACGCTTAGGTTAAGTTTCAGAGTTGCTTCTCATGTACCAAAGCTGGACTTAGACATAATTTCACTCTCACAACATTATGGCTGGTTGGAGACAGTCCGAACCACAAATACCGGGTCCATGGTTCTGGCCATATACTGGGGGGACGGGGACGACTCCCATTAACCCCTGACTATACCGGGGATACGCTTATCACAATGCCTTACTGGTCTGTGCTGAAGCAGGGCATTCTGGCAGCCAAGTGGCTTGACCTTTATTAGTGAGCCTGGTTACCCCCTCTCGGAACCACAGACTTAGAAATCGCCAGCTCATATACAGTGCATAAAATAAATTTATATATATATACCCTTATTCACCATTTTAATAAAAAATATCACAAAATTCTTCTAAGTCCCTCGGGAAGAGTGAAAGACGCGCACGTTCATTTTCAGAGTTCCTAGACCTTCCTATAAGTAGTTAGCCAAAAAGTAGCTTCGAAAAACGCTTAGGTTAAGTTTCAGAGTTGCTTCTAATGTACCGAAGCTGGACTTAGACATAATTTCACTCTCACAACATTATGGCTGGTTGGAGACAGTCCGAACCACAAGTACCGGGTCCATGGTTCTGGGCGTATACTGGGGGGACGGGGACGACTCCCATTAACCCCTGACTATACCGGGGATACGCTTATCACAATGCCTTTCTGGTCTGTGCTGAAGCAGGGCATTCTGGCAGCCAAGTGGCTTGACCTTTATTAGTGAGCCTGGTTACCCCCTCTCGGAACCACAAACTTAGAAATCGCCAGCTCATATACAGTGCATAAAATAAATTTATATATATATACCCTTATACACCATTTTAATAAAAAATATCACAAAATTCTTCTAAGTCCCTCGGGAAGAGTGAAAGACGCGCACGTTCATTTTCAGAGCTCCTAGACCTTCCTATAAGAAGTTAGCCAAAAAGTAGCTTCGAAAAACGCTTAGGTTAAGTTTCAGAGTTGCATCTAATGTACCGAAGCTGGACTTAGACATAATTTCACTCTCACAACATTATGGCTGGTTGGAGACAGTCCGAACCACAAGTACTGGGTCCATGGTTCTGGGCGTATACTGGGGGGACGGGGACGACTCCCATTAACCCCTGACTATACCGGGGATACGCTTATCACAATGCCTTTCTGGTCTGTGCTGAAGCAGGGCATTCTGGCAGCCAATTGGCTTGACTTTTATTAGTGAGCCTGGTTACCCCCTCTCGGAACCACAGACTTAGAAATCGCCAGCTCATATACAGTGCATAAAATATATTTATATATATACCCTTATACACCATTTTAATAAAAAATATCACAAAATTCTTCTAAGTCCCTCGGGAAGAGTTAAAGACGCGCACGTTCATTTTCAGAGCTCCTAGACCTTCCTATAAGAAGTTAGCCAAAAAGTAGCTTCGAAAAACGCTTAGGTTAAGTTTCAGAGTTGCATCTAATGTACCGAAGCTGTCCTTAGACATAATTTCACTCTCACAACATTATGGCTGGTTGGAGACAGTCCGAACCACAAATACCGGGTCCATGGTTTTGGCCATATACTGGGGGGACGGGGACGACTCCCATTAACCCCTGACTATACCGGGGATACGCTTATCACAATGCCTTACTGGTCTGTGCTGAAGCAGGGCATTCTGGCAGCCAAGTTGCTTGACCTTTATTAGTGAGCCTGGTTACCCCCTCTCGGAACCACAGACTTAGAAATCGCCAGCTCATATACAGTGCATAAAATATATTTATATATATACCCTTATACACCATTTTAATAAAAAATATCACAAAATTCTTCTAAGTCCCTCGGGAAGAGTGAAAGACGCGCACGTTCATTTTCAGAGCTCCTAGACCTTCCTATTAGAAGTTAGCCAAAAAGTAGCTTCGAAAAACGCTTAGGTTAAGTCTCAGAGTTGCATCTAATGTACCGAAGCTGGACTTAGACATAATTTCACTCTCACAACATTATGGCTGGTTGGAGACAGTCCGAACCACAAATACCGGGTCCATGGTTCTGGCCATATACTGGGGGGACGGGGACGACTCCCATTAACCCCTGACTATACCGGGGATACGCTTATCACAATGCCTTACTGGTCTGTGCTGAAGCAGGGCATTCTGGCAGCCAAGTGGCTTGACATTTTTTAGTGAGCCTGGTTACCCCCTCTCGGAACCACAGACTTAGAAATCGCCAGCTCATATAAAGTGCATAAAATAAATTTATATATATATACCCTTATACACCATTTTAATAAAAAATATCACAAAATTCTTCTAAGTCCCTCGGGAAGAGTGAAAGACGCGCACGTTCCTTTTCAGAGCTCCTAGACCTTCCTATAAGAAGTTAGCCAAAAAGTAGCTTCGAAAAACGCTTAGGTTAAGTTTCAGAGTTGCTTCTCATGTACCAAAGCTGGACTTAGACATAATTTCACTCTCACAACATTATGGCTGGTTGGAGACAGTCCGAACCACAAATACCGGGTCCATGGTTCTGGCCATATACTGGGGGGACGGGGACGACTCCCATTAACCCCTGACTATACCGGGGATACGCTTATCACAATGCCTTACTGGTCTGTGCTGAAGCAGGGCATTCTGGCAGCCAAGTGGCTTGACCTTTATTAGTGAGCCTGGTTACCCCCTCTCGGAACCACAGACTTAGAAATCGCCAGCTCATATACAGTGCATAAAATAAATTTATATATATATACCCTTATTCACCATTTTAATAAAAAATATCACAAAATTCTTCTAAGTCCCTCGGGAAGAGTGAAAGACGCGCACGTTCATTTTCAGAGCTCCTAGACCTTCCTATAAGAAGTTAGCCAAAAAGTAGCTTCGAAAAACGCTTAGGTTAAGTTTCAGAGTTGCTTCTCATGTACCAAAGCTGGACTTAGACATAATTTCACTCTCACAACATTATGGCTGGTTGGAGACAGTCCGAACCACAAGTACTGGGTCCATGGTTCTGGGCGTATACTGGGGGGACGGGGACGACTCCCATTAACCCCTGACTATACCGGGGATACGCTTATCACAATGCCTTACTGGTCTGTGCTGAAGCAGGGCATTCTGGCAGCCAAGTGGCTTGACCTTTATTAGTGAGCCTGGTTACCCCCTCTCGGAACCACAGACTTAGAAATCGCCAGCTCATATTCATGCATAAAATATATTTATATATATACCCTTATACACCATTTTAATAAAAAATATCACAAAATTCTTCTAAGTCCCTCGGGAAGAGTGAAAGACGCGCACGTTCATTTTAAGAGCTCCTAGACCTTCCTATAAGAAGTTAGCCAAAAAGTACAGTAGCTTCGAAAAACGCTTAGGTTAAGTTTCAGAGTTGCTTCTAATGTACCGAAGCTGGACTTAGACATAATTTCACTCTCACAACATTATGGCTGGTTGGAGACAGTCCGAACCACAAATACCGGGTCCATGGTTCTGGCCATATACTGGGGGGACGGGGACGACTCCCATTAACCCCTGACTATACCGGGGATACGCTTATCACAATGCCTTACTGGTCTGTGCTGAAGCAGGGCATTCTGGCAGCCAAGTGGCTTGACCTTTATTAGTGAGCCTGGTTATCCCCTCTCGGAACCACAGACTTAGAAATCGCCAGCTCATATAAAGTGCATAAAATAAATTTATATATATATACCCTTATACACCATTTTAATAAAAAATATCACAAAATTCTTCTAAGTCCCTCGGGAAGAGTGAAAGACGCGCACGTTCATTTTCAGAGCTCCGAGACCTTCCTATAAGAAGTTAGCCAAAAAGTAGCTTCGAAAAACGCTTAGGTTAAGTCTCAGAGTTGCATCTAATGTACCAAAGCTGGACTTAGACATAATTTCACTCTCACAACATTATGGCTGGTTGGAGACAGTCCGAACCACAAGTACCGGGTCCATGGTTCTGGGCGTATACTGGGGGGACGGGGACGACTCCCATTAACCCCTGACTATACCGGGGATACGCTTATCACAATGCCTTACTGGTCTGTGCTGAAGCAGGGCATTCTGGCAGCCAAGTGGCTTGACCTTTATTAGTGAGCCTGGTTACCCCCTCTCGGAACCACAAACTTAGAAATCGCCAGCTCATATACATGCATAAAATATATTTATATATATACCCTTATACACCATTTTAATAAAAAATATCACAAAATTCTTCTAAGTCCCTCGGGAAGAGTGAAAGACGCGCACGTTCATTTTCAGAGCTCCTAGACCTTCCTATAAGAAGTTAGCCAAAAAGTAGCTTCGAAAAACGCTTAGGTTAAGTTTCAGAGTTGCTTCTCATGTACCAAAGCTGGACTTAGACATAATTTCACTCTCACAACATTATGGCTGGTTGGAGACAGTCCGAACCACAAGTACTGGGTCCATGGTTCTGGGCGTATACTGGGGGGACGGGGACGACTCCCATTAACCCCTGACTATACCGGGGATACGCTTATCACAATGCCTTACTGGTCTGTGCTGAAGCAGGGCATTCTGGCAGCCAAGTGGCTTGACCTTTATTAGTGAGCCTGGTTATCCCCTCTCGGAACCACAGACTTAGAAATCGCCAGCTCATATAAAGTGCATAAAATAAATTTATATATATATACCCTTATACACCATTTTAATAAAAAATATCACAAAATTCTTCTAAGTCCCTCGGGAAGAGTGAAAGACGCGCACGTTCATTTTCAGAGCTCCGAGACCTTCCTATAAGAAGTTAGCCAAAAAGTAGCTTCGAAAAACGCTTAGGTTAAGTCTCAGAGTTGCATCTAATGTACCAAAGCTGGACTTAGACATAATTTCACTCTCACAACATTATGGCTGGTTGGAGACAGTCCGAACCACAAGTACCGGGTCCATGGTTCTGGGCGTATACTGGGGGGACGGGGACGACTCCCATTAACCCCTGACTATACCGGGGATACGCTTATCACAATGCCTTACTGGTCTGTGCTGAAGCAGGGCATTCTGGCAGCCAAGTGGCTTGACCTTTATTAGTGAGCCTGGTTACCCCCTCTCGGAACCACAAACTTAGAAATCGCCAGCTCATATACATGCATAAAATATATTTATATATATACCCTTATACACCATTTTAATAAAAAATATCACAAAATTCTTCTAAGTCCCTCGGGAAGAGTGAAAGACGCGCACGTTCATTTTAAGAGCTCCTAGACCTTCCTATAAGAAGTTAGCCAAAAAGTACAGTAGCTTCGAAAAACGCTTAGGTTAAGTTTCAGAGTTGCTTCTAATGTACCGAAGCTGGACTTAGACATAATTTCACTCTCACAACATTATGGCTGGTTGGAGACAGTCCGAACCACAAATACCGGGTCCATGGTTCTGGCCATATACTGGGGGGACGGGGACGACTCCCATTAACCCCTGACTATACCGGGGATACGCTTATCACAATGCCTTACTGGTCTGTGCTGAAGCAGGGCATTCTGGCAGCCAAGTGGCTTGACCTTTATTAGTGAGCCTGGTTATCCCCTCTCGGAACCACAGACTTAGAAATCGCCAGCTCATATAAAGTGCATAAAATAAATTTATATATATATACCCTTATACACCATTTTAATAAAAAATATCACAAAATTCTTCTAAGTCCCTCGGGAAGAGTGAAAGACGCGCACGTTCATTTTCAGAGCTCCGAGACCTTCCTATAAGAAGTTAGCCAAAAAGTAGCTTCGAAAAACGCTTAGGTTAAGTCTCAGAGTTGCATCTAATGTACCAAAGCTGGACTTAGACATAATTTCACTCTCACAACATTATGGCTGGTTGGAGACAGTCCGAACCACAAGTACCGGGTCCATGGTTCTGGGCGTATACTGGGGGGACGGGGACGACTCCCATTAACCCCTGACTATACCGGGGATACGCTTATCACAATGCCTTACTGGTCTGTGCTGAAGCAGGGCATTCTGGCAGCCAAGTGGCTTGACCTTTATTAGTGAGCCTGGTTACCCCCTCTCGGAACCACAAACTTAGAAATCGCCAGCTCATATACATGCATAAAATATATTTATATATATACCCTTATACACCATTTTAATAAAAAATATCACAAAATTCTTCTAAGTCCCTCGGGAAGAGTGAAAGACGCGCACGTTCATTTTCAGAGCTCCTAGACCTTCCTATAAGAAGTTAGCCAAAAAGTAGCTTCGAAAAACGCTTAGGTTAAGTTTCAGAGTTGCTTCTCATGTACCAAAGCTGGACTTAGACATAATTTCACTCTCACAACATTATGGCTGGTTGGAGACAGTCCGAACCACAAATGCCGGGTCCATGGTTCTGGCCATATACTGGGGGGACGGGGACGACTCCCATTAACCCCTGACTATACCGGGGATACGCTTATCACAATGCCTTACTGGTCTGTGCTGAAGCAGGGCATTCTGGCAGCCAAGTGGCTTGACATTTATTAGTGAGCCTGGTTACCCCCTCTCGGAACCACAGACTTAGAAATCGCCAGCTCATATAAAGTGCATAAAATAAATTTATATATATATACCCTTATACACCATTTTAATAAAAAATATCACAAAATTCTTCTAAGTCCCTCGGGAAGAGTGAAAGACGCGCACGTTCCTTTTCAGAGCTCCTAGACCTTCCTATAAGAAGTTAGCCAAAAAGTAGCTTCGAAAAACGCTTAGGTTAAGTCTTAGAGTTGCATCTAATGTACCAAAGCTGGACTTAGACATAATTTCACTCTCACAACATTATGGCTGGTTGGAGACAGTCCGAACCACAAGTACCGGGTCCATGGTTCTGGGCGTATACTGGGGGGACGGGGACGACTCCCATTAACCCCTGACTATACCGGGGATACGCTTATCACAATGCCTTACTGGTCTGTGCTGAAGCAGGGCATTCTGGCAGCCAAGTGGCTTGACCTTTATTAGTGAGCCTGGTTACCCCCTCTCGGAACCACAAACTTAGAAATCGCCAGCTCATATACAGTGCATAAAATAAATTTATATATATATATACCCTTATACACCATTTTAATAAAAAATATCACAAAATTCTTCTAAGTCCCTCGGGAAGAGTGAAAGACGCGCACGTTCATTTTCAGAGCTCCTAGACCTTCCTATAAGAAGTTAGCCAAAAAGTAGCTTCGAAAAACGCTTAGGTTAAGTTTCAGAGTTGCTTCTCATGTACCAAAGCTGGACTTAGACATAATTTCACTCTCACAACATTATGGCTGGTTGGAGACAGTCCGAACCACAAATACCGGGTCCATGGTTCTGGCCATATACTGGGGGGACGGGGACGACTCCCATTAACCCCTGACTATACCGGGGATACGCTTATCACAATGCCTTACTGGTCTGTGCTGAAGCAGGGCATTCTGGCAGCCAAGTGGCTTGACCTTTATTAGTGAGCCTGGTTACCCCCTCTCGGAACCACAGACTTAGAAATCGCCAGCTCATATACAGTGCATAAAATAAATTTATATATATATACCCTTATTCACCATTTTAATAAAAAATATCACAAAATTCTTCTAAGTCCCTCGGGAAGAGTGAAAGACGCGCACGTTCATTTTCAGAGCTCCTAGACCTTCCTATAAGAAGTTAGCCAAAAAGTAGCTTCGAAAAACGCTTAGGTTAAGTTTCAGAGTTGCTTCTAATGTACCGAAGCTGGAATTAGACATAATTTCACTCTCACAACATTATGGCTGGTTGGAGACAGTCCGAACCACAAGTACTGGGTCCATGGTTCTGGGCGTATACTGGGGGGACGGGGACGACTCCCATTAACCCCTGACTATACCGGGGATACGCTTATCACAATGCCTTACTGGTCTGTGCTGAAGCAGGGCATTCTGGCAGCCAAGTGGCTTGACCTTTATTAGTGAGCCTGGTTACCCCCTCTCGGAACCACAAACTTAGAAATCGCCAGCTCATATACAGTGCATAAAATAAATTTATATATATATATACCCTTATACACCATTTTAATAAAAAATATCACAAAATTCTTCTAAGTCCCTCGGGAAGAGTGAAAGACGCGCACGTTCATTTTCAGAGCTCCTAGACCTTCCTTTAAGAAGTTAGCCAAAAAGTAGCTTCGAAAAACGCTTAGGTTAAGTATCAGAGTTGCTTCTCATGTACCAAAGCTGGACTTAGACATAATTTCACTCTCACAACATTATGGCTGGTTGGAGACAGTCCGAACCACAAATGCCGGGTCCATGGTTCTGGCCATATACTGGGGGGACGGGGACGACTCCCATTAACCCCTGACTATACCGGGGATACGCTTATCACAATGCCTTACTGGTCTGTGCTGAAGCAGGGCATTCTGGCAGCCAAGTGGCTTGACCTTTATTAGTGAGCCTGGTTACCCCCTCTCGGAACCACAGACTTAGAAATCGCCAGCTCATATACAGTGCATAAAATAAATTTATATATATATACCCTTATTCACCATTTTAATAAAAAATATCACAAAATTCTTCTAAGTCCCTCGGGAAGAGTGAAAGACGCGCACGTTCATTTTCAGAGCTCCTAGACCTTCCTATAAGAAGTTAGCCAAAAAGTAGCTTCGAAAAACGCTTAGGTTAAGTTTCAGAGTTGCTTCTAATGTACCGAAGCTGGAATTAGACATAATTTCACTCTCACAACATTATGGCTGGTTGGAGACAGTCCGAACCACAAGTACTGGGTCCATGGTTCTGGGCGTATACTGGGGGGACGGGGACGACTCCCATTAACCCCTGACTATACCGGGGATACGCTTATCACAATGCCTTACTGGTCTGTGCTGAAGCAGGGCATTCTGGCAGCCAAGTGGCTTGACCTTTATTAGTGAGCCTGGTTACCCCCTCTCGGAACCACAAACTTAGAAATCGCCAGCTCATATACAGTGCATAAAATAAATTTATATATATATATACCCTTATACACCATTTTAATAAAAAATATCACAAAATTCTTCTAAGTCCCTCGGGAAGAGTGAAAGACGCGCACGTTCATTTTCAGAGCTCCTAGACCTTCCTTTAAGAAGTTAGCCAAAAAGTAGCTTCGAAAAACGCTTAGGTTAAGTATCAGAGTTGCTTCTCATGTACCAAAGCTGGACTTAGACATAATTTCACTCTCACAACATTATGGCTGGTTGGAGACAGTCCGAACCACAAATGCCGGGTCCATGGTTCTGGCCATATACTGGGGGGACGGGGACGACTCCCATTAACCCCTGACTATACCGGGGATACGCTTATCACAATGCCTTACTGGTCTGTGCTGAAGCAGGGCATTCTGGCAGCCAAGTGGCTTGACCTTTATTAGTGAGCCTGGTTACCCCCTCTCGGAACCACAGACTTAGAAATCGCCAGCTCATATACAGTGCATAAAATAAATTTATATATATATACCCTTATTCACCATTTTAATAAAAAATATCACAAAATTCTTCTAAGTCCCTCGGGAAGAGTGAAAGACGCGCACGTTCATTTTCAGAGCTCCTAGACCTTCCTATAAGAAGTTAGCCAAAAAGTAGCTTCGAAAAACGCTTAGGTTAAGTTTCAGAGTTGCTTCTAATGTACCGAAGCTGGAATTAGACATAATTTCACTCTCACAACATTATGGCTGGTTGGAGACAGTCCGAACCACAAGTACTGGGTCCATGGTTCTGGGCGTATACTGGGGGGACGGGGACGACTCCCATTAACCCCTGACTATACCGGGGATACGCTTATCACAATGCCTTACTGGTCTGTGCTGAAGCAGGGCATTCTGGCAGCCAAGTGGCTTGACCTTTATTAGTGAGCCTGGTTACCCCCTCTCGGAACCACAGACTTAGAAATCGCCAGCTCATATAAAGTGCATAAAATAAATTTATATATATATACCCTTATACACCATTTTAATAAAAAATATCACAAAATTCTTCTAAGTCCCTCGGGAAGAGTGAAAGACGCGCACCTTCATTTTCAGAGCTCCTAGACCTTCCTATAAGAAGTTAGCCAAAAAGTAGCTTCGAAAAACGCTTAGGTTAAGTCTCAGAGTTGCATCTAATGTACCAGCTGGACTTAGACATAATTTCACTCTCACAACATTATGGCTGGTTGGAGACAATCCGAACCACAAGTACCGGGTCCATGGTTCTGGGCGTATACTGGGGGGACGGGGACGACTCCCATTAACCCCTGACTATACCGGGGATACGCTTATCACAATGCCTTACTGGTCTGTGCTGAAGCAGGGCATTCTGGCAGCCAAGTGGCTTGACCTTTATTAGTGAGCCTGGTTACCCCCTCTCGGAACCACAAACTTAGAAATCGCCAGCTCATATACAGTGCATAAAATAAATTTATATATATATACCCTTATACACCATTTTAATAAAAAATATCACAAAATTCTTCTAAGTCCCTCGGGAAGAGTGAAAGACGCGCACGTTCATTTTCAGAGCTCCTAGACGTTCCTATAAGAAGTTAGTCAAAAAGTAGCTTCGAAAAACGCTTAGGTTAAGTTTCAGAGTTGCTTCTCATGTACCAAAGCTGGACTTAGACATAATTTCACTCTCACAACATTATGGCTGGTTGGAGACAGTCCGAACCACAAGTACTGGGTCCATGGTTCTGGGCGTATACTGGGGGGACGGGGACGACTCCCATTAACCCCTGACTATACCGGGGATACGCTTATCACAATGCCTTACTGGTCTGTGCTGAAGCAGGGCATTCTGGCAGCCAAGTGGCTTGACCTTTATTAGTGAGCCTGGTTACCCCCTCTCGGAACCACAGACTTAGAAATCGCCAGCTCATATACAGTGCATAAAATAAATTTATATATATATACCCTTATACACCATTTTAATAAAAAATATCACAAAATTCTTCTAAGTCTCTCGGGAAGAGTGAAAGACGCGCACGTTCATTTTCAGAGCTCCTAGACCTTCCTATAAGAAGTTAGCCAAAAAGTAGCTTCGAAAAACGCTTAGGTTAAGTTTCAGAGTTGCTTCTCATGTACCAAAGCTGGACTTAGACATAATTTCACTCTCACAACATTATGGCTGGTTGGAGACAGTCCGAACCACAAATACCGGGTCCATGGTTCTGGCCATATACTGGGGGGACGGGGACGACTCCCATTAACCCCTGACTATACCGGGGATACGCTTATCACAATGCCTTACTGGTCTGTGCTGAAGCAGGGCATTCTGGCAGCCAAGTGGCTTGACCTTTATTAGTGAGCCTGGTTACCCCCTCTCGGAACCACAGACTTAGAAATCGCCAGCTCATATACAGTGCATAAAATAAATTTATATATATATACCCTTATTCACCATTTTAATAAAAAATATCACAAAATTCTTCTAAGTCCCTCGGGAAGAGTGAAAGACGCGCACGTTCATTTTCAGAGCTCCTAGACCTTCCTATAAGAAGTTAGCCAAAAAGTAGCTTCGAAAAACGCTTAGGTTAAGTTTCAGAGTTGCTTCTAATGTACCGAAGCTGGAATTAGACATAATTTCACTCTCACAACATTATGGCTGGTTGGAGACAGTCCGAACCACAAGTACTGGGTCCATGGTTCTGGGCGTATACTGGGGGGACGGGGACGACTCCCATTAACCCCTGACTATACCGGGGATACGCTTATCACAATGCCTTACTGGTCTGTGCTGAAGCAGGGCATTCTGGCAGCCAAGTGGCTTGACCTTTATTAGTGAGCCTGGTTACCCCCTCTCGGAACCACAAACTTAGAAATCGCCAGCTCATATACAGTGCATAAAATAAATTTATATATATATACCCTTATACACCATTTTAATAAAAAATATCACAAAATTCTTCTAAGTCCCTCGGGAAGAGTGAAAGACGCGCACGTTCATTTTTAGAGCTCCTAGACCTTCCTATAAGAAGTTAGCCAAAAAGTAGCTTCGAAAAACGCTTAGGTTAAGTCTCAGAGTTGCATCTAATGTACCAAAGCTGGACTTAGACATAATTTCACTCTCACAACATTATGGCTGGTTGGAGACAATCCGAAGCACAAGTACCGGGTCCATGGTTCTGGGCGTATACTGGGGGGACGGGGACGACTCCCATTAACCCCTGACTATACCGGGGATACGCTTATCACAATGCCTTACTGGTCTGGGCTGAAGCAGGGCATTCTGGCAGCCAAGTGGCTTGACCATTATTAGTGAGCCTGGTTACCCCCTCTCGGAACCACAAACTTAGAAATCGCCAGCTCATATACAGTGCATAAAATAAATTTATATACAGTATATATACCCTTATACACCATTTTAATAAAAAATATCACAAAATTCTTTTAAGTCCCTCGGGAAGAGTGAAAGACGCGCACGTTCATTTTCAGAGCTCCTAGACCTTCCTATAAGAAGTTAGCCAAAAAGTAGCTTCGAAAAACGCTTAGGTTAAGTTTCAGAGTTGCTTCTCATGTACCAAAGCTGGACTTAGACATAATTTCACTCTCACAACATTATGGCTGGTTGGAGACAGTCCGAACCACAAATACCGGGTCCATGGTTCTGGCCATATACTGGGGGGACGGGGACGACTCCCATTAACCCCTGACTATACCGGGAATACGCTTATCACAATGCCTTACTGGTCTGTGCTGAAGCAGGGCATTCTGGCAGTCAAGTGGCTTGACCTTTATTAGTGAGCCTGGTTACCCCCTCTCGGAACCACAGACTTAGAAATCGCCAGCTCATATAAAGTGCATAAAATAAATTTATATATATATACCCTTATACACCATTTTAATAAAAAATATCACAAAATTCTTCTAAGTCCCTCGGGAAGAGTGAAAGACGCGCACGTTCATTTTCAGAGCTCCTAGACGTTCCTATAAGAAGTTAGTCAAAAAGTAGCTTCGAAAAACGCTTCGGTTAAGTTTCAGAGTTGCTTCTCATGTACCAAAGCTGGACTTAGACATAATTTCACTCTCACAACATTATGGCTGGTTGGAGACAGTCCGAACCACAAGTACTGGGTCCATGGTTCTGGGCGTATACTGGGGGGACGGGGACGACTCCCATTAACCCCTGACTATACCGGGGATACGCTTATCACAATGCCTTACTGGTCTGTGCTGAAGCAGGGCATTCTGGCAGCCAAGTGGCTTGACCTTTATTAGTGAGCCTGGTTACCCCCTCTCGGAACCACAGACTTAGAAATCGCCAGCTCATATACAGTGCATAAAATAAATTTATATATATATACCCTTATACACCATTTTAATAAAAAATATCACAAAATTCTTCTAAGTCTCTCGGGAAGAGTGAAAGACGCGCACGTTCATTTTCAGAGCTCCTAGACCTTCCTATAAGAAGTTAGCCAAAAAGTAGCTTCGAAAAACGCTTAGGTTAAGTTTCAGAGTTGCTTCTCATGTACCAAAGCTGGACTTAGACATAATTTCACTCTCACAACATTATGGCTGGTTGGAGACAGTCCGAACCACAAATACCGGGTCCATGGTTCTGGCCATATACTGGGGGGACGGGGACGACTCCCATTAACCCCTGACTATACCGGGGATACGCTTATCACAATGCCTTACTGGTCTGTGCTGAAGCAGGGCATTCTGGCAGCCAAGTGGCTTGACCTTTATTAGTGAGCCTGGTTACCCCCTCTCGGAACCACAGACTTAGAAATCGCCAGCTCATATACAGTGCATAAAATAAATTTATATATATATACCCTTATTCACCATTTTAATAAAAAATATCACAAAATTCTTCTAAGTCCCTCGGGAAGAGTGAAAGACGCGCACGTTCATTTTCAGAGCTCCTAGACCTTCCTATAAGAAGTTAGCCAAAAAGTAGCTTCGAAAAACGCTTAGGTTAAGTTTCAGAGTTGCTTCTAATGTACCGAAGCTGGAATTAGACATAATTTCACTCTCACAACATTATGGCTGGTTGGAGACAGTCCGAACCACAAGTACTGGGTCCATGGTTCTGGGCGTATACTGGGGGGACGGGGACGACTCCCATTAACCCCTGACTATACCGGGGATACGCTTATCACAATGCCTTACTGGTCTGTGCTGAAGCAGGGCATTCTGGCAGCCAAGTGGCTTGACCTTTATTAGTGAGCCTGGTTACCCCCTCTCGGAACCACAAACTTAGAAATCGCCAGCTCATATACAGTGCATAAAATAAATTTATATATATATACCCTTATACACCATTTTAATAAAAAATATCACAAAATTCTTCTAAGTCCCTCGGGAAGAGTGAAAGACGCGCACGTTCATTTTTAGAGCTCCTAGACCTTCCTATAAGAAGTTAGCCAAAAAGTAGCTTCGAAAAACGCTTAGGTTAAGTCTCAGAGTTGCATCTAATGTACCAAAGCTGGACTTAGACATAATTTCACTCTCACAACATTATGGCTGGTTGGAGACAATCCGAAGCACAAGTACCGGGTCCATGGTTCTGGGCGTATACTGGGGGGACGGGGACGACTCCCATTAACCCCTGACTATACCGGGGATACGCTTATCACAATGCCTTACTGGTCTGGGCTGAAGCAGGGCATTCTGGCAGCCAAGTGGCTTGACCATTATTAGTGAGCCTGGTTACCCCCTCTCGGAACCACAAACTTAGAAATCGCCAGCTCATATACAGTGCATAAAATAAATTTATATACAGTATATATACCCTTATACACCATTTTAATAAAAAATATCACAAAATTCTTTTAAGTCCCTCGGGAAGAGTGAAAGACGCGCACGTTCATTTTCAGAGCTCCTAGACCTTCCTATAAGAAGTTAGCCAAAAAGTAGCTTCGAAAAACGCTTAGGTTAAGTTTCAGAGTTGCTTCTCATGTACCAAAGCTGGACTTAGACATAATTTCACTCTCACAACATTATGGCTGGTTGGAGACAGTCCGAACCACAAATACCGGGTCCATGGTTCTGGCCATATACTGGGGGGACGGGGACGACTCCCATTAACCCCTGACTATACCGGGAATACGCTTATCACAATGCCTTACTGGTCTGTGCTGAAGCAGGGCATTCTGGCAGTCAAGTGGCTTGACCTTTATTAGTGAGCCTGGTTACCCCCTCTCGGAACCACAGACTTAGAAATCGCCAGCTCATATAAAGTGCATAAAATAAATTTATATATATATACCCTTATACACCATTTTAATAAAAAATATCACAAAATTCTTCTAAGTCCCTCGGGAAGAGTGAAAGACGCGCACGTTCATTTTCAGAGCTCCTAGACCTTCCTATAAGAAGTTAGCCAAAAAGTAGCTTCGAAAAACGCTTAGGTTAAGTCTCAGAGTTGCATCTAATGTACCAAAGCTGGACTTAGACATAATTTCACTCTCACAACATTATGGCTGGTTGGAGACAGTCCGAACCACAAGTACCGGGTCCATGGTTCTGGGCGTATACTGGGGGGACGGGGACGACTCCCATTAACCCCTGACTATACCGGGGATACGCTTATCACAATGCCTTACTGGTCTGTGCTGAAGCAGGGCATTCTGGCAGCCAAGTGGCTTGACCTTTATTAGTGAGCCTGGTTACCCCCTCTCGGAACCACAAACTTAGAAATCGCCAGCTCATATACAGTGCATAAAATAAATTTATATATATATACCCTTATACACCATTTTAATAAAAAATATCACAAAATTCTTCTAAGTCCCTCGGGAAGAGTGAAAGACGCGCACGTTCATTTTCAGAGCTCCTAGACCTTCCTATAAGAAGTTAGCCAAAAAGTAGCTTCGAAAAACGCTTAGGTTAAGTTTCAGAGTTGCTTCTCATGTACCAAAGCTGGACTTAGACATAATTTCACTCTCACAACATTATGGCTGGTTGGAGACAGTCCGAACCACAAATACCGGGTCCATGGTTCTGGCCATATACTGGGGGGACGGGGACGACTCCCATTAACCCCTGACTATACCGGGGATACGCTTATCACAATGCCTTACTGGTCTGTGCTGAAGCAGGGCATTCTGGCAGCCAAGTGGCTTGACCTTTATTAGTGAGCCTGGTTACCCCCTCTCGGAACCACAGACTTAGAAATCGCCAGCTCATATACAGTGCATAAAATAAATTTATATATATATACCCTTATTCACCATTTTAATAAAAAATATCACAAAATTCTTCTAAGTCCCTCGGGAAGAGTGAAAGACGCGCACGTTCATTTTCAGAGCTCCTAGACCTTCCTATAAGAAGTTAGCCAAAAAGTAGCTTCGAAAAACGCTTAGGTTAAGTTTCAGAGTTGCTTCTAATGTACCGAAGCTGGAATTAGACATAATTTCACTCTCACAACATTATGGCTGGTTGGAGACAGTCCGAACCACAAGTACTGGGTCCATGGTTCTGGCCATATACTGGGGGGACGGGGACGACTCCCATTAACCCCTGACTATACCGGGGATACGCTTATCACAATGCCTTACTGGTCTGTGCTGAAGCAGGGCATTCTGGCAGCCAAGTTGCTTGACCTTTATTAGTGAGCCTGGTTACCCCCTCTCGGAACCACAGACTTAGAAATCGCCAGCTCATATACAGTGCATAAAATAAATTTATATATATATACCCTTATTCACCATTTTAATAAAAAATATCACAAAATTCTTCTAAGTCCCTCGGGAAGAGTGAAAGACGCGCACGTTCATTTTCAGAGCTCCTAGACCTTCCTATAAGAAGTTAGCCAAAAAGTAGCTTCGAAAAACGCTTAGGTTAAGTTTCAGAGTTGCTTCTAATGTACCAAAGCTGGAATTAGACATAATTTCACTCTCACAACATTATGGCTGGTTGGAGACAGTCCGAACCACAAGTACTGGGTCCATGGTTCTGGGCGTATACTGGGGGGACGGGGACGACTCCCATTAACCCCTGACTATACCGGGGATACGCTTATCACAATGCCTTACTGGTCTGTGCTGAAGCAGGGCATTCTGGCAGCCAAGTGGCTTGACCTTTATTAGTGAGCCTGGTTACCCCCTCTCGGAACCACAGACTTAGAAATCGCCAGCTCATATAAAGTGCATAAAATAAATTTATATATATATACCCTTATACACCATTTTAATAAAAAATATCACAAAATTCTTCTAAGTCCCTCGGGAAGAGTGAAAGACGCGCACGTTCATTTTCAGAGCTCCTAGACCTTCCTATAAGAAGTTAGCCAAAAAGTAGCTTCGAAAAACGCTTAGGTTAAGTTTCAGAGTTGCTTCTAATGTACCGAAGCTGGAATTAGACATAATTTCACTCTCACAACATTATGGCTGGTTGGAGACACTCCGAACCACAAGTACTGGGTCCATGGTTCTGGGCGTATACTGGGGGGACGGGGACGACTCCCATTAACCCCTGACTATACCGGGGATACGCTTATCACAATGCCTTACTGGTCTGTGCTGAAGCAGGGAATTCTGGCAGCCAAGTGGCTTGACCTTTATTAGTGAGCCTGGTTACCCCCTCTCGGAACTATAGACTTAGAAATCGCCAGCTCATATAAAGTGCATAAAATAAATTTATATATATATACCCTTATACACCATTTTAATAAAAAATATCACAAAATTCTTCTAAGTCCCTCGGGAAGAGTGAAAGACGCGCACGTTCATTTTTAGAGCTCCTAGACCTTCCTATAAGAAGTTAGCCAAAAAGTAGCTTCGAAAAACGCTTAGGTTAAGTCTCAGAGTTGCATCTAATGTACCAAAGCTGGAATTAGACATAATTTCACTCTCACAACATTATGGCTGGTTGGAGACAGTCCGAACCACAAGTACTGGGTCCATGGTTCTGGGCGTATACTGGGGGGACGGGGACGACTCCCATTAACCCCTGACTATACCGGGGATACGCTTATCACAATGCCTTACTGGTCTGTGCTGAAGCAGGGCATTCTGGCAGCCAAGTGGCTTGACCTTTATTAGTGAGCCTGGTTACCCCCTCTCGGAACCACAGACTTAGAAATCGCCAGCTCATATACAGTGCATAAAATAAATTTATATATATATACCCTTATTCACCATTTTAATAAAAAATATCACAAAATTCTTCTAAGTCCCTCGGGAAGAGTGAAAGACGCGCACGTTCATTTTCAGAGCTCCTAGACCTTCCTATAAGAAGTTAGCCAAAAAGTAGCTTCGAAAAACGCTTAGGTTACGTTTCAGAGTTGCTTCTAATGTACCGAAGCTGGAATTAGACATAATTTCACTCTCACAACATTATGGCTGGTTTGAGACAGTCCGAACCACAAGTACTGGGTCCATGGTTCTGGGCGTATACTGGGGGGACGGGGACGACTCCCATTAACCCCTGACTATACCGGGGATACGCTTATCACAATGCCTTACTGGTCTGTGCTGAAGCAGGGCATTCTGGCAGCCAAGTTGCTTGACCTTTATTAGTGAGCCTGGTTACCCCCTCTCGGAACCACAGACTTAGAAATCGCCAGCTCATATAAAGTACATAAAATAAATTTATATATATATACCCTTATACACCATTTTAATAAAAAATATCACAAAATTCTTCTAAGTCCCTCGGGAAGAGTGAAAGACGCGCACGTTCATTTTCAGAGCTCCTAGACCTTCCTATAAGAAGTTAGCCAAAAAGTAGCTTCGAAAAACGCTTAGGTTAAGTCTCAGAGTTGCTTCTAATGTACCAAAGCTGGAATTAGACATAATTTCACTCTCACAACATTATGGCTGGTTGGAGACAGTCCGAACCACAAATACCGGGTCCATGGTTCTGGCCATATACTGGGGGGACGGGGACGACTCCCATTAACCCCTGACTATACCGGGGATACGCTTATCACAATGCCTTACTGGTCTGTGCTGAAGCAGGGCATTCTGGCAGCCAAGTGGCTTGACCTTTATTAGTGAGCCTGGTTACCCCCTCTCGGAACCACAGACTTAGAAATCGCCAGCTCATATAAAGTGCATAAAATAAATTTATATATATATACCCTTATACACCATTTTAATAAAAAATATCACAAAATTCTTCTAAGTCCCTCGGGAAGAGTGAAAGACGCGCACGTTCATTTTTAGAGCTCCTAGACCTTCCTATAAGAAGTTAGCCAAAAAGTAGCTTCGAAAAACGCTTAGGTTAAGTCTCAGAGTTGCATCTAATGTACCAAAGCTGGACTTAGACATAATTTCACTCTCACAACATTATGGCTGGTTGGAGACAGTCCGAACCACAAGTACCGGGTCCATGGTTCTGGGCGTATACTGGGGGGACGGGGACGACTCCCATTAACCCCTGACTATACCGGGGATACGCTTATCACAATGCCTTACTGTTCTGTGCTGAAGCAGGGCATTCTGGCAGCCAAGTGGCTTGACCTTTATTAGTGAGCCTGGTTACCCCCTCTCGGAACCACAAACTTAGAAATCGCCAGCTCATATACAGTGCATAAAATAAATTTATATATATATACCCTTATACACCATTTTAATAAAAAATATCACAAAATTCTTCTAAGTCCCTCGGGAAGAGTGAAAGACGCGCACGTTCATTTTCAGAGCTCCTAGACCTTCCTATAAGAAGTTAGCCAAAAAGTAGCTTCGAAAAACGCTTAGGTTAAGTTTCAGAGTTGCTTCTAATGTACCGAAGCTGGAATTAGACATAATTTCACTCTCACAACATTATGGCTGGTTGGAGACAGTCCGAACCACAAGTACTGGGTCCATGGTTCTGGGCGTATACTGGGGGGACGGGGACGACTCCCATTAACCCCTGACTATACCGGGGATACGCTTATCACAATGCCTTACTGGTCTGTGCTGAAGCAGGGAATTCTGGCAGCCAAGTGGCTTGACCTTTATTAGTGAGCCTGGTTACCCCCTCTCGGAACTATAGACTTAGAAATCGCCAGCTCATATAAAGTGCATAAAATAAATTTATATATATATACCCTTATACACCATTTTAATAAAAAATATCACAAAATTCTTCTAAGTCCCTCGGGAAGAGTGAAAGACGCGCACGTTCATTTTTAGAGCTCCTAGAACTTCCTATAAGAAGTTAGCCAAAAAGTAGCTTCGAAAAACGCTTAGGTTAAGTCTCAGAGTTGCATCTAATGTACCAAAGCTGGAATTAGACATAATTTCACTCTCACAACATTATGGCTGGTTGGAGACAGTCCGAACCACAAGTACTGGGTCCATGGTTCTGGGCGTATACTGGGGGGACGGGGACGACTCCCATTAACCCCTGACTATACCGGGGATACGCTTATCACAATGCCTTACTGGTCTGTGCTGAAGCAGGGCATTCTGGCAGCCAAGTGGCTTGACCTTTATTAGTGAGCCTGGTTACCCCCTCTCGGAACCACAAACTTAGAAATCGCCAGCTCATATACAGTGCATAAAATAAATTTATATATATATACCCTTATACACCATTTTAATAAAAAATATCACAAAATTCTTCTAAGTCCCTCGGGAAGAGTGAAAGACGCGCACGTTCATTTTCAGAGCTCCTAGACCTTCCTATAAGAAGTTAGCCAAAAAGTAGCTTCGAAAAACGCTTAGGTTAAGTTTCAGAGTTGCTTCTAATGTACCGAAGCTGGAATTAGACATAATTTCACTCTCACAACATTATGGCTGGTTGGAGACAGTCCGAACCACAAGTACTGGGTCCATGGTTCTGGGCGTATACTGGGGGGACGGGGACGACTCCCATTAACCCCTGACTATACCGGGGATACGCTTATCACAATGCCTTACTGGTCTGTGCTGAAGCAGGGAATTCTGGCAGCCAAGTGGCTTGACCTTTATTAGTGAGCCTGGTTACCCCCTCTCGGAACTATAGACTTAGAAATCGCCAGCTCATATAAAGTGCATAAAATAAATTTATATATATATACCCTTATACACCATTTTAATAAAAAATATCACAAAATTCTTCTAAGTCCCTCGGGAAGAGTGAAAGACGCGCACGTTCATTTTTAGAGCTCCTAGAACTTCCTATAAGAAGTTAGCCAAAAAGTAGCTTCGAAAAACGCTTAGGTTAAGTCTCAGAGTTGCATCTAATGTACCAAAGCTGGAATTAGACATAATTTCACTCTCACAACATTATGGCTGGTTGGAGACAGTCCGAACCACAAGTACTGGGTCCATGGTTCTGGGCGTATACTGGGGGGACGGGGACGACTCCCATTAACCCCTGACTATACCGGGGATACGCTTATCACAATGCCTTACTGGTCTGTGCTGAAGCAGGGCATTCTGGCAGCCAAGTGGCTTGACCTTTATTAGTGAGCCTGGTTACCCCCTCTCGGAACCACAAACTTAGAAATCGCCAGCTCATATACAGTGCATAAAATAAATTTATATATATATACCCTTATACACCATTTTAATAAAAAATATCACAAAATTCTTCTAAGTCCCTCGGGAAGAGTGAAAGACGCGCACGTTCATTTTCAGAGCTCCTAGACCTTCCTATAAGAAGTTAGCCAAAAAGTAGCTTCGAAAAACGCTTAGGTTAAGTTTCAGAGTTGCTTCTAATGTACCGAAGCTGGAATTAGACATAATTTCACTCTCACAACATTATGGCTGGTTTGAGACAGTCCGAACCACAAGTACTGGGTCCATGGTTCTGGGCGTATACTGGGGGGACGGGGACGACTCCCATTAACCCCTGACTATACCGGGGATACGCTTATCACAATGCCTTACTGGTCTGTGCTGAAGCAGGGCATTCTGGCAGCCAAGTGGCTTGACCTTTATTAGTGAGCCTGGTTACCCCCTCTCGGAACCACAGACTTAGAAATCGCCAGCTCATATAAAGTACATAAAATAAATTTATATATATATACCCTTATACACCATTTTAATAAAAAATATCACAAAATTCTTCTAAGTCCCTCGGGAAGAGTGAAAGACGCGCACGTTCATTTTCAGAGCTCCTAGACCTTCCTATAAGAAGTTAGCCAAAAAGTAGCTTCGAAAAACGCTTAGGTTAAGTCTCAGAGTTGCTTCTAATGTACCAAAGCTGGAATTAGACATAATTTCACTCTCACAACATTATGGCTGGTTGGAGACAGTCCGAACCACAAATACCGGGTCCATGGTTCTGGCCATATACTGGGGGGACGGGGACGACTCCCATTAACCCCTGACTATACCGGGGATACGCTTATCACAATGCCTTACTGGTCTGTGCTGAAGCAGGGCATTCTGGCAGCCAAGTGGCTTGACCTTTATTAGTGAGCCTGGTTACCCCCTCTCGGAACCACAGACTTAGAAATCGCCAGCTCATATAAAGTGCATAAAATAAATTTATATATATATACCCTTATACACCATTTTAATAAAAAATATCACAAAATTCTTCTAAGTCCCTCGGGAAGAGTGAAAGACGCGCACGTTCATTTTTAGAGCTCCTAGACCTTCCTATAAGAAGTTAGCCAAAAAGTAGCTTCGAAAAACGCTTAGGTTAAGTCTCAGAGTTGCATCTAATGTACCAAAGCTGGACTTAGACATAATTTCACTCTCACAACATTATGGCTGGTTGGAGACAGTCCGAACCACAAGTACCGGGTCCATGGTTCTGGGCGTATACTGGGGGGACGGGGACGACTCCCATTAACCCCTGACTATACCGGGGATACGCTTATCACAATGCCTTACTGTTCTGTGCTGAAGCAGGGCATTCTGGCAGCCAAGTGGCTTGACCTTTATTAGTGAGCCTGGTTACCCCCTCTCGGAACCACAAACTTAGAAATCGCCAGCTCATATACAGTGCATAAAATAAATTTATATATATATACCCTTATACACCATTTTAATAAAAAATATCACAAAATTCTTCTAAGTCCCTCGGGAAGAGTGAAAGACGCGCACGTTCATTTTCAGAGCTCCTAGACCTTCCTATAAGAAGTTAGCCAAAAAGTAGCTTCGAAAAACGCTTAGGTTAAGTTTCAGAGTTGCTTCTAATGTACCGAAGCTGGAATTAGACATAATTTCACTCTCACAACATTATGGCTGGTTGGAGACAGTCCGAACCACAAGTACTGGGTCCATGGTTCTGGGCGTATACTGGGGGGACGGGGACGACTCCCATTAACCCCTGACTATACCGGGGATACGCTTATCACAATGCCTTACTGGTCTGTGCTGAAGCAGGGAATTCTGGCAGCCAAGTGGCTTGACCTTTATTAGTGAGCCTGGTTACCCCCTCTCGGAACTATAGACTTAGAAATCGCCAGCTCATATAAAGTGCATAAAATAAATTTATATATATATACCCTTATACACCATTTTAATAAAAAATATCACAAAATTCTTCTAAGTCCCTCGGGAAGAGTGAAAGACGCGCACGTTCATTTTTAGAGCTCCTAGAACTTCCTATAAGAAGTTAGCCAAAAAGTAGCTTCGAAAAACGCTTAGGTTAAGTCTCAGAGTTGCATCTAATGTACCAAAGCTGGAATTAGACATAATTTCACTCTCACAACATTATGGCTGGTTGGAGACAGTCCGAACCACAAGTACTGGGTCCATGGTTCTGGGCGTATACTGGGGGGACGGGGACGACTCCCATTAACCCCTGACTATACCGGGGATACGCTTATCACAATGCCTTACTGGTCTGTGCTGAAGCAGGGCATTCTGGCAGCCAAGTGGCTTGACCTTTATTAGTGAGCCTGGTTACCCCCTCTCGGAACCACAAACTTAGAAATCGCCAGCTCATATACAGTGCATAAAATAAATTTATATATATATACCCTTATACACCATTTTAATAAAAAATATCACAAAATTCTTCTAAGTCCCTCGGGAAGAGTGAAAGACGCGCACGTTCATTTTCAGAGCTCCTAGACCTTCCTATAAGAAGTTAGCCAAAAAGTAGCTTCGAAAAACGCTTAGGTTAAGTTTCAGAGTTGCTTCTAATGTACCGAAGCTGGAATTAGACATAATTTCACTCTCACAACATTATGGCTGGTTTGAGACAGTCCGAACCACAAGTACTGGGTCCATGGTTCTGGGCGTATACTGGGGGGACGGGGACGACTCCCATTAACCCCTGACTATACCGGGGATACGCTTATCACAATGCCTTACTGGTCTGTGCTGAAGCAGGGCATTCTGGCAGCCAAGTGGCTTGACCTTTATTAGTGAGCCTGGTTACCCCCTCTCGGAACCACAGACTTAGAAATCGCCAGCTCATATAAAGTACATAAAATAAATTTATATATATATACCCTTATACACCATTTTAATAAAAAATATCACAAAATTCTTCTAAGTCCCTCGGGAAGAGTGAAAGACGCGCACGTTCATTTTCAGAGCTCCTAGACCTTCCTATAAGAAGTTAGCCAAAAAGTAGCTTCGAAAAACGCTTAGGTTAAGTCTCAGAGTTGCTTCTAATGTACCAAAGCTGGAATTAGACATAATTTCACTCTCACAACATTATGGCTGGTTGGAGACAGTCCGAACCACAAATACCGGGTCCATGGTTCTGGCCATATACTGGGGGGACGGGGACGACTCCCATTAACCCCTGACTATACCGGGGATACGCTTATCACAATGCCTTACTGGTCTGTGCTGAAGCAGGGCATTCTGGCAGCCAAGTGGCTTGACCTTTATTAGTGAGCCTGGTTACCCCCTCTCGGAACCACAGACTTAGAAATCGCCAGCTCATATAAAGTGCATAAAATAAATTTATATATATATACCCTTATACACCATTTTAATAAAAAATATCACAAAATTCTTCTAAGTCCCTCGGGAAGAGTGAAAGACGCGCACGTTCATTTTCAGAGCTCCTAGACCTTCCTATAAGAAGTTAACCAAAAAGTAGCTTCGAAAAACGCTTAGGTTAAGTCTCAGAGTTGCATCTAATGTACCAAAGCTGGACTTAGACATAATTTCACTCTCACAACATTATGGCTGGTTGGAGACAGTCCGAACCACAAGTACCGGGTCCATGGTTCTGGGCGTATACTGGGGGGACGGGGACGACTCCCATTAACCCCTGACTATACCGGGGATACGCTTATCACAATGCCTTACTGTTCTGTGCTGAAGCAGGGCATTCTGGCAGCCAAGTGGCTTGACCTTTATTAGTGAGCCTGGTTACCCCCTCTCGGAACCACAAACTTAGAAATCGCCAGCTCATATACAGTGCATAAAATAAATTTATATATATATACCCTTATACACCATTTTAATAAAAAATATCACAAAATTCTTCTAAGTCCCTCGGGAAGAGTGAAAGACGCGCACGTTCATTTTCAGAGCTCCTAGACCTTCCTATAAGAAGTTAGCCAAAAAGTAGCTTCGAAAAACGCTTAGGTTAAGTCTCAGAGTTGCATCTAATGTACCAAAGCTGGACTTAGACATAATTTCACTCTCACAACATTATGGCTGGTTGGAGACAGTCCGAACCACAAATACCGGGTCCATGGTTCTGGCCATATACTGGGGGGACAGGGACGACTCCCATTAACCCCTGACTATACCGGGGATACGCTTATCACAATGCCTTACTGGTCTGTGCTGAAGCAGGGCATTCTGGCAGCCAAGTGGCTTGACCTTTATTAGTGAGCCTGGTTACCCCCTCTCGGAACCACAGACTTAGAAATCGCCAGCTCATATAAAGTGCATAAAATAAATTTATATATATATACCCTTATACACCATTTTATTAAAAAATATCACAAAATTCTTCTAAGTCCCTCGGGAAGAGTGAAAGACGCGCACGTTCATTTTCAGAGCTCCTAGACCTTCCTATAAGAAGTTAGCCAAAAAGTAGCTTCGAAAAACGCTTAGGTTAAGTTTCAGAGTTGCTTCTAATGTACCGAAGCTGGACTTAGACATAATTTCACTCTCACAACATTATGGCTGGTTGGAGACAGTCCGAACCACAAATACCGGGTCCATGGTTCTGGCCATATACTGGGGGGACGGGGACGACTCCCATTAACCCCTGACTATACCGGGGATACGCTTATCACAATGCCTTACTGGTCTGTGCTGAAGCAGGGCATTCTGGCAGCCAAGTGGCTTGACCTTTATTAGTGAGCCTGGTTACCCCCTCTCGGAACCACAGACTTAGAAATCGCCAGCTCATATACAGTGCATAAAATAAATTTATATATATATACCCTTATTCACCATTTTAATAAAAAATATCACAAAATTCTTCTAAGTCCCTCGGGAAGAGTGAAAGACGCGCACGTTCATTTTCAGTGCTCCTAGACCTTCCTATAAGAAGTTAGCCAAAAAGTAGCTTCGAAAAACGCTTAGGTTAAGTTTCAGAGTTGCTTCTAATGTACCGAAGCTGGAATTAGACATAATTTCACTCTCACAACATTATGGCTGGTTGGAGACAGTCCGAACCACAAGTACTGGGTCCATGGTTCTGGGCGTATACTGGGGGGACGGGGACGACTCCCATTAACCCCTGACTATACCGGGGATACGCTTATCACAATGCCTTACTGGTCTGTGCTGAAGCAGGGCATTCTGGCAGCCAAGTGGCTTGACCTTTATTAGTGAGCCTGGTTACCCCCTCTCGGAACCACAGACTTAGAAATCGCCAGCTCATATAAAGTGCATAAAATAAATTTATATATATATACCCTTATACACCATTTTAATAAAAAATATCACAAAATTCTTCTAAGTCCCTCGGGAAGAGTGAAAGACGCGCACGTTCATTTTCAGAGCTCCTAGACCTTCCTATAAGAAGTTAGCCAAAAAGTAGCTTCGAAAAACGCTTAGGTTAAGTCTCAGAGTTGCATCTAATGTACCAAAGCTGGACTTAGACATAATTTCACTCTCACAACATTATGGCTGGTTGGAGACAGTCCGAACCACAAATACCGGGTCCATGGTTCTGGCCATATACTGGGGGGACGGGGACGACTCCCATTAACCCCTGACTATACCGGGGATACGCTTATCACAATGCCTTACTGGTCTGTGCTGAAGCAGGGCATTCTGGCAGCCAAGTGGCTTGACCTTTATTAGTGAGCCTGGTTACCCCCTCTCGGAACCACAGACTTAGAAATCGCCAGCTCATATAAAGTGCATAAAATAAATTTATATATATATACCCTTATACACCATTTTAATAAAAAATATCACAAAATTCTTCTAAGTCCCTCGGGAAGAGTGAAAGACGCGCACGTTCATTTTCAGAGCTCCTAGACCTTCCTATAAGAAGTTAGCCAAAAAGTAGCTTCGAAAAACGCTTAGGTTAAGTTTCAGAGTTGCTTCTAATGTACCGAAGCTGGAATTAGACATAATTTCACTCTCACAACATTATGGCTGGTTGGAGACAGTCCGAACCACAAGTACTGGGTCCATGGTTCTGGCCATATACTGGGGGGACGGGGACGACTCCCATTAACCCCTGACTATACCGGGGATACGCTTATCACAATGCCTTACTGGTCTGTGCTGAAGCAGGGCATTCTGGCAGCCAAGTGGCTTGACCTTTATTAGTGAGCCTGGTTACCCCCTCTCGGAACCACAGACTTAGAAATCGCCAGCTCATATAAAGTACATAAAATAAATTTATATATATATACCCTTATACACCATTTTAATAAAAAATATCACAAAATTCTTCTAAGTCCCTCGGGAAGAGTGAAAGACGCGCACGTTCATTTTCAGAGCTCCTAGACCTTCCTATAAGAAGTTAGCCAAAAAGTAGCTTCGAAAAACGCTTAGGTTAAGTCTCAGAGTTGCTTCTAATGTACCAAAGCTGGAATTAGACATAATTTCACTCTCACAACATTATGGCTGGTTGGAGACAGTCCGAACCACAAATACCGGGTCCATGGTTCTGGCCATATACTGGGGGGACGGGGACGACTCCCATTAACCCCTGACTATACCGGGGATACGCTTATCACAATGCCTTACTGGTCTGTGCTGAAGCAGGGCATTCTGGCAGCCAAGTGGCTTGACCTTTATTAGTGAGCCTGGTTACCCCCTCTCGGAACCACAGACTTAGAAATCGCCAGCTCATATAAAGTGCATAAAATAAATTTATATATATATACCCTTATACACCATTTTAATAAAAAATATCACAAAATTCTTCTAAGTCCCTCGGGAAGAGTGAAAGACGCGCACGTTCATTTTCAGAGCTCCTAGACCTTCCTATAAGAAGTTAACCAAAAAGTAGCTTCGAAAAACGCTTAGGTTAAGTCTCAGAGTTGCATCTAATGTACCAAAGCTGGACTTAGACATAATTTCACTCTCACAACATTATGGCTGGTTGGAGACAGTCCGAACCACAAGTACCGGGTCCATGGTTCTGGGCGTATACTGGGGGGACGGGGACGACTCCCATTAACCCCTGACTATACCGGGGATACGCTTATCACAATGCCTTACTGTTCTGTGCTGAAGCAGGGCATTCTGGCAGCCAAGTGGCTTGACCTTTATTAGTGAGCCTGGTTACCCCCTCTCGGAACCACAAACTTAGAAATCGCCAGCTCATATACAGTGCATAAAATAAATTTATATATATATACCCTTATACACCATTTTAATAAAAAATATCACAAAATTCTTCTAAGTCCCTCGGGAAGAGTGAAAGACGCGCACGTTCATTTTCAGAGCTCCTAGACCTTCCTATAAGAAGTTAGCCAAAAAGTAGCTTCGAAAAACGCTTAGGTTAAGTCTCAGAGTTGCATCTAATGTACCAAAGCTGGACTTAGACATAATTTCACTCTCACAACATTATGGCTGGTTGGAGACAGTCCGAACCACAAATACCGGGTCCATGGTTCTGGCCATATACTGGGGGGACAGGGACGACTCCCATTAACCCCTGACTATACCGGGGATACGCTTATCACAATGCCTTACTGGTCTGTGCTGAAGCAGGGCATTCTGGCAGCCAAGTGGCTTGACCTTTATTAGTGAGCCTGGTTACCCCCTCTCGGAACCACAGACTTAGAAATCGCCAGCTCATATAAAGTGCATAAAATAAATTTATATATATATACCCTTATACACCATTTTATTAAAAAATATCACAAAATTCTTCTAAGTCCCTCGGGAAGAGTGAAAGACGCGCACGTTCATTTTCAGAGCTCCTAGACCTTCCTATAAGAAGTTAGCCAAAAAGTAGCTTCGAAAAACGCTTAGGTTAAGTTTCAGAGTTGCTTCTAATGTACCGAAGCTGGACTTAGACATAATTTCACTCTCACAACATTATGGCTGGTTGGAGACAGTCCGAACCACAAATACCGGGTCCATGGTTCTGGCCATATACTGGGGGGACGGGGACGACTCCCATTAACCCCTGACTATACCGGGGATACGCTTATCACAATGCCTTACTGGTCTGTGCTGAAGCAGGGCATTCTGGCAGCCAAGTGGCTTGACCTTTATTAGTGAGCCTGGTTACCCCCTCTCGGAACCACAGACTTAGAAATCGCCAGCTCATATACAGTGCATAAAATAAATTTATATATATATACCCTTATTCACCATTTTAATAAAAAATATCACAAAATTCTTCTAAGTCCCTCGGGAAGAGTGAAAGACGCGCACGTTCATTTTCAGTGCTCCTAGACCTTCCTATAAGAAGTTAGCCAAAAAGTAGCTTCGAAAAACGCTTAGGTTAAGTTTCAGAGTTGCTTCTAATGTACCGAAGCTGGAATTAGACATAATTTCACTCTCACAACATTATGGCTGGTTGGAGACAGTCCGAACCACAAGTACTGGGTCCATGGTTCTGGGCGTATACTGGGGGGACGGGGACGACTCCCATTAACCCCTGACTATACCGGGGATACGCTTATCACAATGCCTTACTGGTCTGTGCTGAAGCAGGGCATTCTGGCAGCCAAGTGGCTTGACCTTTATTAGTGAGCCTGGTTACCCCCTCTCGGAACCACAGACTTAGAAATCGCCAGCTCATATAAAGTGCATAAAATAAATTTATATATATATACCCTTATACACCATTTTAATAAAAAATATCACAAAATTCTTCTAAGTCCCTCGGGAAGAGTGAAAGACGCGCACGTTCATTTTCAGAGCTCCTAGACCTTCCTATAAGAAGTTAGCCAAAAAGTAGCTTCGAAAAACGCTTAGGTTAAGTCTCAGAGTTGCATCTAATGTACCAAAGCTGGACTTAGACATAATTTCACTCTCACAACATTATGGCTGGTTGGAGACAGTCCGAACCACAAATACCGGGTCCATGGTTCTGGCCATATACTGGGGGGACGGGGACGACTCCCATTAACCCCTGACTATACCGGGGATACGCTTATCACAATGCCTTACTGGTCTGTGCTGAAGCAGGGCATTCTGGCAGCCAAGTGGCTTGACCTTTATTAGTGAGCCTGGTTACCCCCTCTCGGAACCACAGACTTAGAAATCGCCAGCTCATATAAAGTGCATAAAATAAATTTATATATATATACCCTTATACACCATTTTAATAAAAAATATCACAAAATTCTTCTAAGTCCCTCGGGAAGAGTGAAAGACGCGCACGTTCATTTTCAGAGCTCCTAGACCTTCCTATAAGAAGTTAGCCAAAAAGTAGCTTCGAAAAACGCTTAGGTTAAGTTTCAGAGTTGCTTCTAATGTACCGAAGCTGGAATTAGACATAATTTCACTCTCACAACATTATGGCTGGTTGGAGACAGTCCGAACCACAAGTACTGGGTCCATGGTTCTGGCCATATACTGGGGGGACGGGGACGACTCCCATTAACCCCTGACTATACCGGGGATACGCTTATCACAATGCCTTACTGGTCTGTGCTGAAGCAGGGCATTCTGGCAGCCAAGTGGCTTGACCTTTATTAGTGAGCCTGGTTACCCCCTCTCGGAACCACAGACTTAGAAATCGCCAGCTCATATACAGTGCATAAAATAAATTTATATATATATACCCTTATTCACCATTTTAATAAAAAATATCACAAAATTCTTCTAAGTCCCTCGGGAAGAGTGAAAGAAGCGCACGTTCATTTTCAGAGCTCCTAGACCTTCCTATAAGAAGTTAGCCAAAAAGTAGCTTCGAAAAACGCTTAGGTTAAGTTTCAGAGTTGCTTCTAATGTACCGAAGCTGGAATTAGACATAATTTCACTCTCACAACATTATGGCTGGTTGGAGACAGTCCGAACCACAAGTACTGGGTCCATGGTTCTGGGCGTATACTGGGGGGACGGGGACGACTCCCATTAACCCCTGACTATACCGGGGATACGCTTATCACAATGCCTTACTGGTCTGTGCTGAAGCAGGGCATTCTGGCAGCCAAGTGGCTTGACCTTTATTAGTGAGCCTGGTTACCCCCTCTCGGAACCACAGACTTAGAAATCGCCAGCTCATATAAAGTGCATAAAATAAATTTATATATATATACCCTTATACACCATTTTAATAAAAAATATCACAAAATTCTTCTAAGTCCCTCGGGAAGAGTGAAAGACGCGCACGTTCATTTTCAGAGCTCCTAGACCTTCCTATAAGAAGTTAGCCAAAAAGTAGCTTCGAAAAACGCTTAGGTTAAGTCTCAGAGTTGCATCTAATGTACCAAAGCTGGACTTTGACATAATTTCACTCTCACAACATTATGGCTGGTTGGAGACAGTCCGAACCACAAATACCGGGTCCATGGTTCTGGCCATATACTGGGGGGACGGGGACGACTCCCATTAACCCCTGACTATACCGGGGATACGCTTATCACAATGCCTTACTGGTCTGTGCTGAAGCAGGGCATTCTGGCAGCCAAGTGGCTTGACCTTTATTAGTGAGCCTGGTTACCCCCTCTCGGAACCACAGACTTAGAAATCGCCAGCTCATATAAAGTGCATAAAATAAATTTATATATATATACCCTTAAACACCATTTTAATAAAAAATATCACAAAATTCTTCTAAGTCCCTCGGGAAGAGTGAAAGACGCGCACGTTCATTTTCAGAGCTCCTAGACCTTCCTATAAGAAGTTAGCCAAAAAGTAGCTTCGAAAAACGCTTAGGTTAAGTTTCAGAGTTGCTTCTAATGTACCGAAGCTGGACTTAGACATAATTTCACTCTCACAACATTATGGCTGGTTGGAGACAGTCCGAACCACAAATACCGGGTCCATGGTTCTGGCCATATACTGGGGGGACGGGGACGACTCCCATTAACCCCTGACTATACCGGGGATACGCTTATCACAATGCCTTACTGGTCTGTGCTGAAGCAGGGCATTCTGGCAGCCAAGTGGCTTGACCTTTATTAGTGAGCCTGGTTACCCCCTCTCGGAACCACAGACTTAGAAATCGCCAGCTCATATACAGTGCATAAAATAAATTTATATATATATACCCTTATACACCATTTTAATAAAAAATATCACAAAATTCTTCTAAGTCCCTCGGGAAGAGTGAAAGACGCGCACGTTCATTTTCAGAGCTCCTAGACCTTTCTATAAGAAGTTAGCCAAAAAGTAGCTTCGAAAAACGCTTAGGTTAAGTTTCAGAGTTGCTTCTCATGTACCAAAGCTGGACTTAGACATAATTTCACTCTCACAACATTATGGCTGGTTGGAGACAGTCCGAACCACAAATACCGGGTCCATGGTTCTGGCCATATACTGGGGGGACGGGGACGACTCCCATTAACCCCTGACTATACCGGGGATACGCTTATCACAATGCCTTACTGGTCTGTGCTGAAGCAGGGCATTCTGGCAGCCAAGTGGCTTGACCTTTATTAGTGAGCCTGGTTACCCCCTCTCGGAACCACAGACTTAGAAATCGCCAGCTCATATACAGTGCATAAAATAAATTTATATATATATACCCTTATTCACCATTTTAATAATAAATATCACAAAATTCTTCTAAGTCCCTCGGGAAGAGTGAAAGAAGCGCACGTTCATTTTCAGAGCTCCTAGACCTTCCTATAAGAAGTTAGCCAAAAAGTAGCTTCGAAAAACGCTTAGGTTAAGTTTCAGAGTTGCTTCTAATGTACCGAAGCTGGAATTAGACATAATTTCACTCTCACAACATTATGGCTGGTTGGAGACAGTCCGAACCACAAGTACTGGGTCCATGGTTCTGGGCGTATACTGGGGGGACGGGGACGACTCCCATTAACCCCTGACTATACCGGGGATACGCTTATCACAATGCCTTACTGGTCTGTGCTGAAGCAGGGCATTCTGGCAGCCAAGTGGCTTGACCTTTATTAGTGAGCCTGGTTACCCCCTCTCGGAACCACAGACTTAGAAATCGCCAGCTCATATAAAGTGCATAAAATAAATTTATATATATATACCCTTATACACCATTTTAATAAAAAATATCACAAAATTCTTCTAAGTCCCTCGGGAAGAGTGAAAGACGCGCACGTTCATTTTCAGAGCTCCTAGACCTTCCTATAAGAAGTTAGCCAAAAAGTAGCTTCGAAAAACGCTTAGGTTAAGTCTCAGAGTTGCATCTAATGTACCAAAGCTGGACTTTGACATAATTTCACTCTCACAACATTATGGCTGGTTGGAGACAGTCCGAACCACAAATACCGGGTCCATGGTTCTGGCCATATACTGGGGGGACGGGGACGACTCCCATTAACCCCTGACTATACCGGGGATACGCTTATCACAATGCCTTACTGGTCTGTGCTGAAGCAGGGCATTCTGGCAGCCAAGTGGCTTGACCTTTATTAGTGAGCCTGGTTACCCCCTCTCGGAACCACAGACTTAGAAATCGCCAGCTCATATAAAGTGCATAAAATAAATTTATATATATATACCCTTAAACACCATTTTAATAAAAAATATCACAAAATTCTTCTAAGTCCCTCGGGAAGAGTGAAAGACGCGCACGTTCATTTTCAGAGCTCCTAGACCTTCCTATAAGAAGTTAGCCAAAAAGTAGCTTCGAAAAACGCTTAGGTTAAGTTTCAGAGTTGCTTCTAATGTACCGAAGCTGGACTTAGACATAATTTCACTCTCACAACATTATGGCTGGTTGGAGACAGTCCGAACCACAAATACCGGGTCCATGGTTCTGGCCATATACTGGGGGGACGGGGACGACTCCCATTAACCCCTGACTATACCGGGGATACGCTTATCACAATGCCTTACTGGTCTGTGCTGAAGCAGGGCATTCTGGCAGCCAAGTGGCTTGACCTTTATTAGTGAGCCTGGTTACCCCCTCTCGGAACCACAGACTTAGAAATCGCCAGCTCATATACAGTGCATAAAATAAATTTATATATATATACCCTTATTCACCATTTTAATAAAAAATATCACAAAATTCTTCTAAGTCCCTCGGGAAGAGTGAAAGACGCGAACGTTCATTTTCAGAGCTCCTAGACCTTCCTATAAGAAGTTAGCCAAAAAGTAGCTTCGAAAAACGCTTAGGTTAAGTCTCAGAGTTGCATCTAATGTACCAAAGCTGGACTTAGAAATAATTTCACTCTCACAACATTATGGCTGGTTGGAGAGAGTCCGAACCACAAGTACCGGGTCCATGGTTCTGGGCGTATACTGGGGGGACGGGGACGACTCCCATTAACCCCTGACTATACCGGGGATACGCTTATCACAATGCCTTACTGGTCTGTGCTGAAGCAGGGCATTCTGGCAGCCAAGTGGCTTGACCTTTATTAGTGAGCCTGGTTACCCCCTCTCGGAACCACAAACTTAGAAATCGCCAGCTCATATACAGTGCATAAAATAAATTTATATATATATACCCTTATACACCATTTTAATAAAAAATATCACAAAATTCTTCTAAGTCCCTCGGGAAGAGTGAAAGACGCGCACGTTCATTTTCAGAGCTCCTAGACCTTTCTATAAGAAGTTAGCCAAAAAGTAGCTTCGAAAAACGCTTAGGTTAAGTTTCAGAGTTGCTTCTCATGTACCAAAGCTGGACTTAGACATAATTTCACTCTCACAACATTATGGCTGGTTGGAGACAGTCCGAACCACAAATACCGGGTCCATGGTTCTGGCCATATACTGGGGGGACGGGGACGACTCCCATTAACCCCTGACTATACCGGGGATACGCTTATCACAATGCCTTACTGGTCTGTGCTGAAGCAGGGCATTCTGGCAGCCAAGTGGCTTGACCTTTATTAGTGAGCCTGGTTACCCCCTCTCGGAACCACAGACTTAGAAATCGCCAGCTCATATACAGTGCATAAAATAAATTTATATATATATACCCTTATTCACCATTTTAATAAAAAATATCACAAAATTCTTCTAAGTCCCTCGGGAAGAGTGAAAGACGCGCACGTTCATTTTCAGAGCTCCTAGACCTTCCTATAAGAAGTTAGCCAAAAAGTAGCTTCGAAAAACGCTTAGGTTAAGTTTCAGAGTTGCTTCTAATGTACCGAAGCTGGAATTAGACATAATTTCACTCTCACAACATTATGGCTGGTTGGAGACAGTCCGAACCACAAGTACTGGGTCCATGGTTCTGGGCGTATACTGGGGGGACGGGGACGACTCCCATTAACCCCTGACTATACCGGGGATACGCTTATCACAATGCCTTACTGGTCTGTGCTGAAGCAGGGCATTCTGGCAGCCAAGTGGCTTGACCTTTATTAGTGAGCCTGGTTACCCCCTCTCGGAACCACAAACTTAGAAATCGCCAGCTCATATACAGTGCATAAAATAAATTTATATATATATACCCTTATACACCATTTTAATAAAAAATATCACAAAATTCTTCTAAGTCCCTCGGGAAGAGTGAAAGACGCGCACGTTCATTTTCAGAGCACCTAGACCTTCCTATAAGAAGTTAGCCAAAAAGTAGCTTCGAAAAACGCTTAGGTTAAGTTTCAGAGTTGCTTCTCATGTACCAAAGCTGGACTTAGACATAATTTCACTCTCACAACATTATGGCTGGTTGGAGACAGTCCGAACCACAAATACCGGGTCCATGGTTCTGGGCGTATACTGGGGGGACGGGGACGACTCCCATTAACCCCTGACTATACCGGGGATACGCTTATCACAATGCCTTACTGGTCTGTGCTGAAGCAGGGCATTCTGGCAGCCAAGTGGCTTGACCTTTATTAGTGAGCCTGGTTACCCCCTCTCGGAACCACAGACTTAGAAATCGCCAGCTCATATACAGTGCATAAAATAAATTTATATATATATACCCTTATTCACTATTTTAATAAAAAATATCACAAAATTCTTCTAAGTCCCTCGGGAAGAGTGAAAGACGCGCACGTTCATTTTCAGAGCTCCTAGACCTTCCTATAAGAAGTTAGCCAAAAAGTAGCTTCGAAAAACGCGTAGGTTAAGTTTCAGAGTTGCTTCTAATGTACCGATGCTGGAATTAGACATAATTTCACTCTCACAACATTATGGCTGGTTGGAGACAGTCCGAACCACAAGTACTGGGTCCATGGTTCTGGGCGTATACTGGGGGGACGGGGACGACTCCCATTAACCCCTGACTATACCGGGGATACGCTTATCACAATGCCTTACTGGTCTGGGCTGAAGCAGGGCATTCTGGCAGCCAAGTGGCTTGACCATTATTAGTGAGCCTGGTTACCCCCTCTCGGAACCACAAACTTAGAAATCGCCAGCTCATATACAGTGCATAAAATAAATTTATATACAGTATATATACCCTTATACACCATTTTAATAAAAAATATCACAAAATTCTTCTAAGTCCCTCGGGAAGAGTGAAAGACGCGCACGTTCATTTTCAGAGCTCCTAGACCTTCCTATAAGAAGTTAGCCAAAAAGTAGCTTCGAAAAACGCTTAGGTTAAGTTTCAGAGTTGCTTCTCATGTACCAAAGCTGGACTTAGACATAATTTCACTCTCACAACATTATGGCTGGTTGGAGACAGTCCGAACCACAAATACCGGGTCCATGGTTCTGGCCATATACTGGGGGGACGGGGACGACTCCCATTAACCCCTGACTATACCGGGAATACGCTTATCACAATGCCTTACTGGTCTGTGCTGAAGCAGGGCATTCTGGCAGTCAAGTGGCTTGACCTTTATTAGTGAGCCTGGTTACCCCCTCTCGGAACCACAGACTTAGAAATCGCCAGCTCATATAAAGTGCATAAAATAAATTTATATATATATACCCTTATACACCATTTTAATAAAAAATATCACAAAATTCTTCTAAGTCCCTCGGGAAGAGTGAAAGACGCGCACGTTCATTTTCAGAGCTCCTAGACCTTCCTATAAGAAGTTAGCCAAAAAGTAGCTTCGAAAAACGCTTAGGTTAAGTCTCAGAGTTGCATCTAATGTACCAAAGCTGGACTTAGACATAATTTCACTCTCACAACATTATGGCTGGTTGGAGACAGTCCGAACCACAAGTACCGGGTCCATGGTTCTGGGCGTATACTGGGGGGACGGGGACGACTCCCATTAACCCCTGACTATACCGGGGATACGCTTATCACAATGCCTTACTGGTCTGTGCTGAAGCAGGGCATTCTGGCAGCCAAGTGGCTTGACCTTTATTAGTGAGCCTGGTTACCCCCTCTCGGAACCACAGACTTAGAAATCGCCAGCTCATATAAAGTGCATAAAATAAATTTATATATATATATACCCTTATACACCATTTTAATAAAAAATATCACAAAATTCTTCTAAGTCCCTCGGGAAGAGTGAAAGACGCGCACGTTCATTTTTAGAGCTCCTAGACCTTCCTATAAGAAGTTAGCCAAAAAGTAGCTTCGAAAAACGCTTAGGTTAAGTCTCAGAGTTGCATCTAATGTACCAAAGCTGGACTTAGACATAATTTCACTCTCACAACATTATGGCTGGTTGGAGACAATCCGAAGCACAAGTACCGGGTCCATGGTTCTGGGCGTATACTGGGGGGACGGGGACGACTCCCATTAACCCCTGACTATACCGGGGATACGCTTATCACAATGCCTTACTGGTCTGGGCTGAAGCAGGGCATTCTGGCAGCCAAGTGGCTTGACCATTATTAGTGAGCCTGGTTACCCCCTCTCGGAACCACAAACTTAGAAATCGCCAGCTCATATACAGTGCATAAAATAAATTTATATACAGTATATATACCCTTATACACCATTTTAATAAAAAATATCACAAAATTCTTCTAAGTCCCTCGGGAAGAGTGAAAGACGCGCACGTTCATTTTCAGAGCTCCTAGACCTTCCTATAAGAAGTTAGCCAAAAAGTAGCTTCGAAAAACGCTTAGGTTAAGTTTCAGAGTTGCTTCTCATGTACCAAAGCTGGACTTAGACATAATTTCACTCTCACAACATTATGGCTGGTTGGAGACAGTCCGAACCACAAATACCGGGTCCATGGTTCTGGCCATATACTGGGGGGACGGGGGGGACTCCCATTAACCCCTGACTATACCGGGGATACGCTTATCACAATGCCTTACTGGTCTGTGCTGAAGCAGGGCATTCTGGCAGCCAAGTGGCTTGACCTTTATTAGTGAGCCTGGTTACCCCCTCTCGGAACCACAGACTTAGAAATCGCCAGCTCATATACAGTGCATAAAATAAATTTATATATATATACCCTTATTCACCATTTTAATAAAAAATATCACAAAATTCTTCTAAGTCCCTCGGGAAGAGTGAAAGACGCGCACGTTCATTTTCAGAGCTCCTAGACCTTCCTATAAGAAGTTAGCCAAAAAGTAGCTTCGAAAAACGCTTAGGTTAAGTTTCAGAGTTGCTTCTAATGTACCGAAGCTGGAATTAGACATAATTTCACTCTCACAACATTATGGCTGGTTGGAGACAGTCCGAACCACAAGTACTGGGTCCATGGTTCTGGCCATATACTGGGGGGACGGGGACGACTCCCATTAACCCCTGACTATACCGGGGATACGCTTATCACAATGCCTTACTGGTCTGTGCTGAAGCAGGGCATTCTGGCAGCCAAGTGGCTTGACCTTTATTAGTGAGCCTGGTTACCCCCTCTCGAACCACAGACTTAGAAATCGCCAGCTCATATACAGTGCATAAAATAAATTTATATACAGTATATATACCCTTATACACCATTTTAATAAAAAATATCACAAAATTCTTCTAAGTCCCTCGGGAAGAGTGAAAGACGCGCACGTTCATTTTCAGAGCTCCTAGACCTTCCTATAAGAAGTTAGCCAAAAAGTAGCTTCGAAAAACGCTTAGGTTAAGTTTCAGAGTTGCTTCTAATGTACCGAAGCTGGAATTAGGCATAATTTCACTCTCACAACATTATGGCTGGTTGGAGACAGTCCGAACCACAAGTACTGGGTCCATGGTTCTGGGCGTATACTGAGGGGACGGGGACGACTCCCATTAACCCCTGACTATACCGGGGATACGCTTATCACAATGCCTTACTGGTCTGTGCTGAAGCAGGGCATTCTGGCAGCCAAGTGGCTTGACCTTTATTAGTGAGCCTGGTTACCCCCTCTCGGAACCACAGACTTAGAAATCGCCAGCTCATATACAGTGCATAAAATAAATTTATATATATATACCCTTATTCACCATTTTAATAAAAAATATCACAAAATTCTTCTAAGTCCCTCGGGAAGAGTGAAAGACGCGCACGTTCATTTTCAGAGCTCCTAGACCTTCCTATAAGAAGTTAGCCAAAAAGTAGCTTCGAAAAACGCTTAGGTTAAGTTTCAGAGTTGCTTCTAATGTACCGAAGCTGGAATTAGACATAATTTCACTCTCACAACATTATGGCTGGTTGGAGACAGTCCGAACCACAAGTACTGGGTCCATGGTTCTGGGCGTATACTGGGGGGACGGGGACGACTCCCATTAACCCCTGACTATACCGGGGATACGCTTATCACAATGCCTTACTGGTCTGTGCTGAAGCAGGGAATTCTGGCAGCCAAGTGGCTTGACCTTTATTAGTGAGCCTGGTTACCCCCTCTCGGAACCACAGACTTAGAAATCGCCAGCTCATATAAAGTGCATAAAATAAATTTATATATATATACCCTTATACACCATTTTAATAAAAAATATCACAAAATTCTTCTAAGTCCCTCGGGAAGAGTGAAAGACGCGCACGTTCATTTTTAGAGCTCCTAGACCTTCCTATAAGAAGTTAGCCAAAAAGTAGCTTCGAAAAACGCTTAGGATAAGTCTCAGAGTTGCATCTAATGTACAAAAGCTGGAATTAGACATAATTTCACTCTCACAACATTATGGCTGGTTGGAGACAGTCCGAACCACAAGTACTGGGTCCATGGTTCTGGGCGTATACTGGGGGGACGGGGACGACTCCCATTAACCCCTGACTATACCGGGGATACGCTTATCACAATGCCTTACTGGTCTGTGCTGAAGCAGGGCATTCTGGCAGCCAAGTGGCTTGACCTTTATTAGTGAGCCTGGTTACCCCCTCTCGGAACCACAAACTTAGAAATCGCCAGCTCATATACAGTGCATAAAATAAATTTATATATATATACATACCCTTATACACCATTTTAATAAAAAATATCACAAAATTCTTCTAAGTCCCTCGGGAAGAGTGAAAGACGCGCACGTTCATTTTCAGAGCTCCTAGACCTTCCTATAAGAAGTTAGCCAAAAAGTAGCTTCGAAAAACGCTTAGGTTAAGTTTCAGAGTTGCTTCTCATGTACCAAAGCTGGACTTAGACATAATTTCACTCTCACAACATTATGGCTGGTTGGAGACAGTCCGAACCACAAATACCGGGTCCATGGTTCTGGCCATATACTGGGGGGACGGGGACGACTCCCATTAACCCCTGACTATACCGGGAATACGCTTATCACAATGCCTTACTGGTCTGTGCTGAAGCAGGGCATTCTGGCAGTCAAGTGGCTTGACCTTTATTAGTGAGCCTGGTTACCCCCTCTCGGAACCACAGACTTAGAAATCGCCAGCTCATATAAAGTGCATAAAATAAATTTATATATATATACCCTTATACACCATTTTAATAAAAAATATCACAAAATTCTTCTAAGTCCCTCGGGAAGAGTGAAAGACGCGCACGTTCATTTTCAGAGCTTCTAGACCTTCCTATAAGAAGTTAGCCAAAAAGTAGCTTCGAAAAACGCTTAGGTTAAGTCTCAGAGTTGCATCTAATGTACCAAAGCTGGACTTAGACATAATTTCACTCTCACAACATTATGGCTGGTTGGAGACAGTCCGAACCACAAGTACCGGGTCCATGGTTCTGGGCGTATACTGGGGGGACGGGGACGACTCCCATTAACCCCTGACTATACCGGGGATACGCTTATCACAATGCCTTACTGGTCTGTGCTGAAGCAGGGCATTCTGGCAGCCAAGTGGCTTGACCTTTATTAGTGAGCCTGGTTACCCCCTCTCGGAACCACAAACTTAGAAATCGCCAGCTCATATACAGTGCATAAAATAAATTTATATATATATACCCTTATACACCATTTTAATAAAAAATATCACAAAATTCTTCTAAGTCCCTCGGGAAGAGTGAAAGACGCGCACGTTCATTTTCAGAGCTCCTAGACCTTCCTATAAGAAGTTAGCCAAAAAGTAGCTTCGAAAAACGCTTAGGTTAAGTTTCAGAGTTGCTTCTCATGTACCAAAGCTGGACTTAGACATAATTTCACTCTCACAACATTATGGCTGGTTGGAGACAGTCCGAACCACAAATACCGGGTCCATGGTTCTGGCCATATACTGGGGGGACGGGGACGACTGCCATTAACCCCTGACTATACCGGGGATACGCTTATCACAATGCCTTACTGGTCTGTGCTGAAGCAGGGCATTCTGGCAGCCAAGTGGCTTGACCTTTATTAGTGAGCCTGGTTACCCCCTCTCGGAACCACAGACTTAGAAATCGCCAGCTCATATACAGTGCATAAAATAAATTTATATATATATACCCTTATTCACCATTTTAATAAAAAATATCACAAAATTCTTCTAAGTCCCTCGGGAAGAGTGAAAGACGCGCACGTTCATTTTCAGAGCTCCTAGACCTTCCTATAAGAAGTTAGCCAAAAAGTAGCTTCGAAAAACGCTTAGGTTAAGTTTCAGAGTTGCTTCTAATGTACCGAAGCTGGAATTAGACATAATTTCACTCTCACAACATTATGGCTGGTTGGAGACAGTCCGAACCACAAGTACTGGGTCCATGGTTCTGGCCATATACTGGGGGGACGGGGACGACTCCCATTAACCCCTGACTATACCGGGGATACGCTTATCACAATGCCTTACTGGTCTGTGCTGAAGCAGGGCATTCTGGCAGCCAAGTGGCTTGACCTTTATTAGTGAGCCTGGTTACCCCCTCTCGGAACCACAGACTTAGAAATCGCCAGCTCATATACAGTGCATAAAATAAATTTATATATATATACCCTTATTCACCATTTTAATAAAAAATATCACAAAATTCTTCTAAGTCCCTCGGGAAGAGTGAAAGACGCGCACGTTCATTTTCAGAGCTCCTAGACCTTCCTATAAGAAGTTAGCCAAAAAGTAGCTTCGAAAAACGCTTAGGTTAAGTTTCAGAGTTGCTTCTAATGTACCGAAGCTGGAATTAGACATAATTTCACTCTCACAACATTATGGCTGGTTGGAGACAGTCCGAACCACAAGTACTGGGTCCATGGTTCTGGGCGTATACTGGGGGGACGGGGACGACTCCCATTAACCCCTGACTATACCGGGGATACGCTTATCACAATGCCTTACTGGTCTGTGCTGAAGCAGGGAATTCTGGCAGCCAAGTGGCTTGACCTTTATTAGTGAGCCTGGTTACCCCCTCTCGGAACCACAGACTTAGAAATCGCCAGCTCATATAAAGTGCATAAAATAAATTTATATATATATACCCTTATACACCATTTTAATAAAAAATATCACAAAATTCTTCTAAGTCCCTCGGGAAGAGTGAAAGACGCGCACGTTCATTTTTAGAGCTCCTAGACCTTCCTATAAGAAGTTAGCCAAAAAGTAGCTTCGAAAAACGCTTAGGATAAGTCTCAGAGTTGCATCTAATGTACAAAAGCTGGAATTAGACATAATTTCACTCTCACAACATTATGGCTGGTTGGAGACAGTCCGAACCACAAGTACCGGGTCCATGGTTCTGGGCGTATACTGGGGGGACGGGGACGACTCCCATTAACCCCTGACTATACCGGGGATACGCTTATCACAATGCCTTACTGGTCTGTGCTGAAGCAGGGCATTCTGGCAGCCAAGTGGCTTGACCTTTATTAGTGAGCCTGGTTACCCCCTCTCGGAACCACAAACTTAGAAATCGCCAGCTCATATACAGTGCATAAAATAAATTTATATATATATACCCTTATACACCATTTTAATAAAAAATATCACAAAATTCTTCTAAGTCCCTCGGGAAGAGTGAAAGACGCGCACGTTCATTTTCAGAGCTCCTAGACCTTCCTATAAGAAGTTAGCCAAAAAGTAGCTTCGAAAAACGCTTAGGTTAAGTTTCAGAGTTGCTTCTCATGTACCAAAGCTGGACTTAGACATAATTTCACTCTCACAACATTATGGCTGGTTGGAGACAGTCCGAACCACAAATACCGGGTCCATGGTTCTGGCCATATACTGGGGGGACGGGGACGACTCCCATTAACCCCTGACTATACCGGGGATACGCTTATCACAATGCCTTACTGGTCTGTGCTGAAGCAGGGCATTCTGGCAGCCAAGTGGCTTGACCTTTATTAGTGAGCCTGGTTACCCCCTCTCGGAACCACAGACTTAGAAATCGCCAGCTCATATACAGTGCATAAAATAAATTTATATATATATACCCTTATTCACCATTTTAATAAAAAATATCACAAAATTCTTCTAAGTCCCTCGGGAAGAGTGAAAGACGCGCACGTTCATTTTCAGAGCTCCTAGACCTTCCTATAAGAAGTTAGCCAAAAAGTAGCTTCGAAAAACGCTTAGGTTAAGTTTCAGAGTTGCTTCTAATGTACCGAAGCTGGAATTAGACATAATTTCACTCTCACAACATTATGGCTGGTTGGAGACAGTCCGAACCACAAGTACTGGGTCCATGGTTCTGGCCATATACTGGGGGGACGGGGACGACTCCCATTAACCCCTGACTATACCGGGGATACGCTTATCACAATGCCTTACTGGTCTGTGCTGAAGCAGGGCATTCTGGCAGCCAAGTGGCTTGACCTTTATTAGTGAGCCTGGTTACCCCCTCTCGGAACCACAGACTTAGAAATCGCCAGCTCATATACAGTGCATAAAATAAATTTATATATATATACCCTTATTCACCATTTTAATAAAAAATATCACAAAATTCTTCTAAGTCCCTCGGGAAGAGTGAAAGACGCGCACGTTCATTTTCAGAGCTCCTAGACCTTCCTATAAGAAGTTAGCCAAAAAGTAGCTTCGAAAAACGCTTAGGTTAAGTTTCAGAGTTGCTTCTAATGTACCGAAGCTGGAATTAGACATAATTTCACTCTCACAACATTATGGCTGGTTGGAGACAGTCCGAACCACAAGTACTGGGTCCATGGTTCTGGCCATATACTGGGGGGACGGGGACGACTCCCATTAACCCCTGACTATACCGGGGATACGCTTATCACAATGCCTTACTGGTCTGTGCTGAAGCAGGGCATTCTGGCAGCCAAGTGGCTTGACCTTTATTAGTGAGCCTGGTTACCCCCTCTCGGAACCACAGACTTAGAAATCGCCAGCTCATATACAGTGCATAAAATAAATTTATATATATATACCCTTATTCACCATTTTAATAAAAAATATCACAAAATTCTTCTAAGTCCCTCGGGAAGAGTGAAAGACGCGCACGTTCATTTTCAGAGCTCCTAGACCTTCCTATAAGAAGTTAGCCAAAAAGTAGCTTCGAAAAACGCTTAGGTTAAGTTTCAGAGTTGCTTCTAATGTACCGAAGCTGGAATTAGACATAATTTCACTCTCACAACATTATGGCTGGTTGGAGACAGTCCGAACTACAAGTACTGGGTCCATGGTTCTGGGCGTATACTGGGGGGACGGGGACGACTCCCATTAACCCCTGACTATACCGGGGATACGCTTATCACAATGCCTTACTGGTCTGTGCTGAAGCAGGGCATTCTGGCAGCCAAGTGGCTTGACCTTTATTAGTGAGCCTGGTTACCCCCTCTCGGAACCACAGACTTAGAAATCGCCAGCTCATATAAAGTGCATAAAATAAATTTATATATATATACCCTTATACACCATTTTAATAAAAAATATCACAAAATTCTTCTAAGTCCCTCGGGAAGAGTGAAAGACGCGCACGTTCATTTTCAGAGCTCCTAGACCTTCCTATAAGAAGTTAGCCAAAAAGTAGCTTCGAAAAACGCTTAGGTTAAGTTTCAGAGTTGCTTCTAATGTACCGAAGCTGGAATTAGACATAATTTCACTCTCACAACATTATGGCTGGTTGGAGACAGTCCGAACCACAAGTACTGGGTCCATGGTTCTGGGCGTATACTGGGGGGACGGGGACGACTCCCATTAACCCCTGACTATACCGGGGATACGCTTATCACAATGCCTTACAGGTCTGTGCTGAAGCAGGGAATTCTGGCAGCCAAGTGGCTTGACCTTTATTAGTGAGCCTGGTTACCCCCTCTCGGAACCACAGACTTAGAAATCGCCAGCTCATATAAAGTGCATAAAATAAATTTATATATATATACCCTTATACACCATTTTAATAAAAAATATCACAAAATTCTTCTAAGTCCCTCGGGAAGAGTGAAAGACGCGCACGTTCATTTTTAGAGCTCCTAGACCTTCCTATAAGAAGTTAGCCAAAAAGTAGCTTCGAAAAACGCTTAGGATAAGTCTCAGAGTTGCATCTAATGTACAAAAGCTGGAATTAGACATAATTTCACTCTCACAACATTATGGCTGGTTGGAGACAGTCCGAACCACAAGTACCGGGTCCATGGTTCTGGGCGTATACTGGGGGGACGGAGACGACTCCCATTAACCCCTGACTATACCGGGGATACGCTTATCACAATGCCTTACTGGTCTGTGCTGAAGCAGGGCATTCTGGCAGCCAAGTGGCTTGACCTTTATTAGTGAGCCTGGTTACCCCCTCTCGGAACCACAAACTTAGAAATCGCCAGCTCATATACAGTGCATAAAATAAATTTATATATATATACCCTTATACACCATTTTAATAAAAAATATCACAAAATTCTTCTAAGTCCCTCGGGAAGAGTGAAAGACGCGCACGTTCATTTTCAGAGCTCCTAGACCTTCCTATAAGAAGTTAGCCAAAAAGTAGCTTCGAAAAACGCTTAGGTTAAGTTTCAGAGTTGCTTCTCATGTACCAAAGCTGGACTTAGACATAATTTCACTCTCACAACATTATGGCTGGTTGGAGACAGTCCGAACCACAAATACCGGGTCCATGGTTCTGGCCATATACTGGGGGGACGGGGACGACTCCCATTAACCCCTGACTATACCGGGGATACGCTTATCACAATGCCTTACTGGTCTGTGCTGAAGCAGGGCATTCTGGCAGCCAAGTGGCTTGACCTTTATTAGTGAGCCTGGTTACCCCCTCTCGGAACCACAGACTTAGAAATCGCCAGCTCATATACAGTGCATAAAATAAATTTATATATATATACCCTTATTCACCATTTTAATAAAAAATATCACAAAATTCTTCTAAGTCCCTCGGGAAGAGTGAAAGACGCGCACGTTCATTTTCAGAGCTCCTAGACCTTCCTATAAGAAGTTAGCCAAAAAGTAGCTTCGAAAAACGCTTAGGTTAAGTTTCAGAGTTGCTTCTAATGTACCGAAGCTGGAATTAGACATAATTTCACTCTCACAACATTATGGCTGGTTGGAGACAGTCCGAACCACAAGTACTGGGTCCATGGTTCTGGGCGTATACTGGGGGGACGGGGACGACTCCCATTAACCCCTGACTATACCGGGGATACGCTTATCACAATGCCTTACTGGTCTGTGCTGAAGCAGGGCATTCTGGCAGCCAAGTGGCTTGACCTTTATTAGTGAGCCTGGTTACCCCCTCTCGGAACCACAGACTTAGAAATCGCCAGCTCATATAAAGTGCATAAAATAAATTTATATATATATACCCTTATACACCATTTTAATAAAAAATATCACAAAATTCTTCTAAGTCCCTCGGGAAGAGTGAAAGACGCGCACGTTCATTTTCAGAGCTCCTAGACCTTCCTATAAGAAGTTAGCCAAAAAGTAGCTTCGAAAAACGCTTAGGTTAAGTTTCAGAGTTGCTTCTAATGTACCGAAGCTGGAATTAGACATAATTTCACTCTCACAACATTATGGCTGGTTGGAGACAGTCCGAACCACAAGTACTGGGTCCATGGTTCTGGGCGTATACTGGGGGGACGGGGACGACTCCCATTAACCCCTGACTATACCGGGGATACGCTTATCACAATGCCTTACTGGTCTGTGCTGAAGCAGGGAATTCTGGCAGCCAAGTGGCTTGACCTTTATTAGTGAGCCTGGTTACCCCCTCTCGGAACCACAGACTTAGAAATCGCCAGCTCATATAAAGTGCATAAAATATATTTATATATATACCCTTATACACCATTTTAATAAAAAATATCACAAAATTCTTCTAAGTCCCTCGGGAAGAGTGAAAGACGCGCACGTTCATTTTTAGAGCTCCTAGACCTTCCTATAAGAAGTTAGCCAAAAAGTAGCTTCGAAAAACGCTTAGGATAAGTCTCAGAGTTGCATCTAATGTACAAAAGCTGGAATTAGACATAATTTCACTCTCACAACATTATGGCTGGTTGGAGACAGTCCGAACCACAAGTACTGGGTCCATGGTTCTGGGCGTATACTGGGGGGACGGGGACGACTCCCATTAACCCCTGACTATACCGGGGATACGCTTATCACAATGCCTTACTGGTCTGTGCTGAAGCAGGGCATTCTGGCAGCCAAGTGGCTTGACCTTTATTAGTGAGCCTGGTTACCCCCTCTCGGAACCACAAACTTAGAAATCGCCAGCTCATATACAGTGCATAAAATAAATTTATATATATATACCCTTATACACCATTTTAATAAAAAATATCACAAAATTCTTCTAAGTCCCTCGGGAAGAGTGAAAGACGCGCACGTTCATTTTCAGAGCTCCTAGACCTTCCTATAAGAAGTTAGCCAAAAAGTAGCTTCGAAAAACGCTTAGGTTAAGTTTCAGAGTTGCTTCTCATGTACCAAAGCTGGACTTAGACATAATTTCACTCTCACAACAATATGGCTGGTTGGAGACAGTCCGAACCACAAATACCGGGTCCATGGTTCTGGCCATATACTGGGGGGACGGGGACGACTCCCATTAACCCCTGACTATACCGGGGATACGCTTATCACAATGCCTTACTGGTCTGTGCTGAAGCAGGGCATTCTGGCAGCCAAGTGGCTTGACCTTTATTAGTGAGCCTGGTTACCCCCTCTCGGAACCACAGACTTAGAAATCGCCAGCTCATATACAGTGCATAAAATAAATTTATATATATATACCCTTATTCACCATTTTAATAAAAAATATCACAAAATTCTTCTAAGTCCCTCGGGAAGAGTGAAAGACGCGCACGTTCATTTTCAGAGCTCCTAGACCTTCCTATAAGAAGTTAGCCAAAAAGTAGCTTCGAAAAACGCTTAGGTTAAGTTTCAGAGTTGCTTCTAATGTACCGAAGCTGGAATTAGACATAATTTCACTCTCACAACATTATGGCTGGTTGGAGACAGTCCGAACCACAAGTACTGGGTCCATGGTTCTGGCCATATACTGGGGGGACGGGGACGACTCCCATTAACCCCTGACTATACCGGGGATACGCTTATCACAATGCCTTACTGGTCTGTGCTGAAGCAGGGCATTCTGGCAGCCAAGTGGCTTGACCTTTATTAGTGAGCCTGGTTACCCCCTCTCGGAACCACAGACTTAGAAATCGCCAGCTCATATACAGTGCATAAAATAAATTTATATATATATACCCTTATTCACCATTTTAATAAAAAATATCACAAAATTCTTCTAAGTCCCTCGGGAAGAGTGAAAGACGCGCACGTTCATTTTCAGAGCTCCTAGACCTTCCTATAAGAAGTTAGCCAAAAAGTAGCTTCGAAAAACGCTTAGGTTAAGTTTCAGAGTTGCTTCTAATGTACCGAAGCTGGAATTAGACATAATTTCACTCTCACAACATTATGGCTGGTTGGAGACAGTCCGAACCACAAGTACTGGGTCCATGGTTCTGGGCGTATACTGGGGGGACGGGGACGACTCCCATTAACCCCTGACTATACCGGGGATACGCTTATCACAATGCCTTATTGGTCTGTGCTGAAGCAGGGCATTCTGGCAGCCAAGTGGCTTGACCTTTATTAGTGAGCCTGGTTACCCCCTCTCGGAACCACAGACTTAGAAATCGCCAGCTCATATAAAGTGCATAAAATAAATTTATATATATATACCCTTATACACCATTTTAATAAAAAATATCACAAAATTCTTCTAAGTCCCTCGGGAAGAGTGAAAGACGCGCACGTTCATTTTCAGAGCTCCTAGACCTTCCTATAAGAAGTTAGCCAAAAAGTAGCTTCGAAAAACGCTTAGGTTAAGTTTCAGAGTTGCTTCTAATGTACCGAAGCTGGAATTAGACATAATTTCACTCTCACAACATTATGGCTGGTTGGAGACAGTCCGAACCACAAGTACTGGGTCCATGGTTCTGGGCGTATACTGGGGGGACGGGGACGACTCCCATTAACCCCTGACTATACCGGGGATACGCTTATCACAATGCCTTACTGGTCTGTGCTGAAGCAGGGAATTCTGGCAGCCAAGTGGCTTGACCTTTATTAGTGAGCCTGGTTACCCCCTCTCGGAACCACAGACTTAGAAATCGCCAGCTCATATAAAGTGCATAAAATAAATTTATATATATATACCCTTATACACCATTTTAATAAAAAATATCACAAAATTCTTCTAAGTCCCTCGGGAAGAGTGAAAGACGCGCACGTTCATTTTTAGAGCTCCTAGACCTTCCTATAAGAAGTTAGCCAAAAAGTAGCTTCGAAAAACGCTTAGGATAAGTCTCAGAGTTGCATCTAATGTACAAAAGCTGGAATTAGACATAATTTCACTCTCACAACATTATGGCTGGTTGGAGACAGTCCGAACCACAAGTACTGGGTCCATGGTTCTGGGCGTATACTGGGGGGACGGGGACGACTCCCATTAACCCCTGACTATACCGGGGATACGCTTATCACAATGCCTTACTGGTCTGTGCTGAAGCAGGGCATTCTGGCAGCCAAGTGGCTTGACCTTTATTAGTGAGCCTGGTTACCCCCTCTCGGAACCACAAACTTAGAAATCGCCAGCTCATATACAGTGCATAAAATAAATTTATATATATATACCCTTATACACCATTTTAATAAAAAATATCACAAAATTCTTCTAAGTCCCTCGGGAAGAGTGAAAGACGCGCACGTTCATTTTCAGAGCTCCTAGACCTTCCTATAAGAAGTTAGCCAAAAAGTAGCTTCGAAAAACGCTTAGGTTAAGTTTCAGAGTTGCTTCTCATGTACCAAAGCTGGACTTAGACATAATTTCACTCTCACAACATTATGGCTGGTTGGAGACAGTCCGAACCACAAATACCGGGTCCATGGTTCTGGGCGTATACTGGGGGGACGGGGACGACTCCCATTAACCCCTGACTATACCGGGGATACGCTTATCACAATGCCTTACTGGTCTGTGCTGAAGCAGGGCATTCTGGCAGCCAAGTGGCTTGACCTTTATTAGTGAGCCTGGTTACCCCCTCTCGGAACCACAGACTTAGAAATCGCAAGCTCATATACAGTGCATAAAATAAATTTATATATATATACCCTTATTCACCATTTTAATAAAAAATATCACAAAATTCTTCTAAGTCCCTCGGGAAGAGTGAAAGACGCGCACGTTCATTTTCAGAGCTCCTAGACCTTCCTATAAGAAGTTAGCCAAAAAGTAGCTTCGAAAAACGCTTAGGTTAAGTTTCAGAGTTGCTTCTAATGTACCGAAGCTGGAATTAGACATAATTTCACTCTCACAACATTATGGCTGGTTTGAGACAGTCCGAACCACAAGTACTGGGTCCATGGTTCTGGGCGTATACTGGGGGGACGGGGACGACTCCCATTAACCCCTGACTATACCGGGGATACGCTTATCACAATGCCTTACTGGTCTGTGCTGAAGCAGGGCATTCTGGCAGCCAAGTGGCTTGACCTTTATTAGTGAGCCTGGTTACCCCCTCTCGGAACCACAGACTTAGAAATCGCCAGCTCATATAAAGTGCATAAAATAAATTTATATATATATACCCTTATACACCATTTTAATAAAAAATATCACAAAATTCTTCTAAGTCCCTCGGGAAGAGTGAAAGACACGCACGTTCATTTTCAGAGCTCCTAGACCTTCCTATAAGAAGTTAGCCAAAAAGTAGCTTCGAAAAACGCTTAGGTTAAGTCTCAGAGTTGCATCTAATGTACCAAAGCTGGACTTAGACATAATTTCACTCTCACAACATTATGGCTGGTTGGAGACAGTCCGAACCACAAGTACCGGGTCCATGGTTCTGGGCGTATACTGGGGGGACGGGGACGACTCCCATTAACCCCTGACTATACCGGGGATACGCTTATCACAATGCCTTACTGTTCTGTGCTGAAGCAGGGCATTCTGGCAGCCAAGTGGCTTGACCTTTATTAGTGAGCCTGGTTACCCCCTCTCGGAACCACAGACTTAGAAATCGCCAGCTCATATAAAGTGCATAAAATAAATTTATATATATATACCCTTATACACCATTTTAATAAAAAATATCACAAAATTCTTCTAAGTCCCTCGGGAAGAGTGAAAGACGCGCACGTTCATTTTCAGAGCTCCTAGACCTTCCTATAAGAAGTTAGCCAAAAAGTAGCTTCGAAAAACGCTTAGGTTAAGTCTCAGAGTTGCATCTAATGTACCAAAGCTGGAATTAGACATAATTTCACTCTCACAACATTATGGCTGGTTGGAGACAGTCCGAACCACAAGTACTGGGTCCATGGTTCTGGGCGTATACTGGGGGGACGGGGACGACTCCCATTAACCCCTGACTATACCGGGGATACGCTTATCACAATGCCTTACTGGTCTGTGCTGAAGCAGGGCATTCTGGCAGCCAAGTGGCTTGACCTTTATTAGTGAGCCTGGTTACCCCCTCTCGGAACCACAAACTTAGAAATCGCCAGCTCATATACAGTGCATAAAATAAATTTATATATATATACCCTTATACACCATTTTAATAAAAAATATCACAAAATTCTTCTAAGTCCCTCGGGAAGAGTGAAAGACGCGCACGTTCATTTTCAGAGCTCCTAGACCTTCCTATAAGAAGTTAGCCAAAAAGTAGCTTCGAAAAACGCTTAGGTTAAGTTTCAGAGTTGCTTCTCATGTACCAAAGCTGGACTTAGACATAATTTCACTCTCACAACATTATGGCTGGTTGGAGACAGTCCGAACCACAAATACCGGGTCCATGGTTCTGGGCGTATACTGGGGGGACGGGGACGACTCCCATTAACCCCTGACTATACCGGGGATACGCTTATCACAATGCCTTACTGGTCTGTGCTGAAGCAGGGCATTCTGGCAGCCAAGTGGCTTGACCTTTATTAGTGAGCCTGGTTACCCCCTCTCGGAACCACAGACTTAGAAATCGCCAGCTCATATACAGTGCATAAAATAAATTTATATATATATACCCTTATTCACCATTTTAATAAAAAATATCACAAAATTCTTCTAAGTCCCTCGGGAAGAGTGAAAGACGCGCACGTTCATTTTCAGAGCTCCTAGACCTTCCTATAAGAAGTTAGCCAAAAAGTAGCTTCGAAAAACGCTTAGGTTAAGTTTCAGAGTTGCTTCTAATGTACCGAAGCTGGAATTAGACATAATTTCACTCTCACAACATTATGGCTGGTTGGAGACAGTCCGAACCACAAGTACTGGGTCCATGGTTCTGGGCGTATACTGGGGGGACGGGGACGACTCCCATTAACCCCTGACTATACCGGGGATACGCTTATCACAATGCCTTACTGGTCTGTGCTGAAGCAGGGCATTCTGGCAGCCAAGTGGCTTGACCTTTATTAGTGAGCCTGGTTACCCCCTCTCGGAACCACAGACTTAGAAATCGCCAGCTCATATAAAGTGCATAAAATAAATTTATATATATATATATACCCTTATACACCATTTTAATAAAAAATATCACAAAATTCTTCTAAGTCCCTCGGGAAGAGTGAAAGACGCGCACGTTCATTTTCAGAGCTCCTAGACCTTCCTATAAGAAGTTAGCCAAAAAGTAGCTTCGAAAAACGCTTAGGTTAAGTCTCAGAGTTGCATCTAATGTACCAAAGCTGGACTTAGACATAATTTCACTCTCACAACATTATGGCTGGTTGGAGACAGTCCGAACCACAAATACCGGGTCCATGGTTCTGGCCATATACTGGGGGGACGGGGACGACTCCCATTAACCCCTGACTATACCGGGGATACGCTTATCACAATGCCTTACTGGTCTGTGCTGAAGCAGGGCATTCTGGCAGCCAAGTGGCTTGACCTTTATTAGTGAGCCTGGTTACCCCCTCTCGGAACCACAGACTTAGAAATCGCCAGCTCATATAAAGTGCATAAAATAAATTTATATATATATACCCTTATACACCATTTTAATAAAAAATATCACAAAATTCTTCTAAGTCCCTCGGGAAGAGTGAAAGACGCGCACGTTCATTTTCAGAGCTCCTAGACCTTCCTATAAGAAGTTAGCCAAAAAGTAGCTTCGAAAAACGCTTAGGTTAAGTTTCAGAGTTGCTTCTAATGTACCGAAGCTGGACTTAGACATAATTTCACTCTCACAACATTATGGCTGGTTGGAGACAGTCCGAACCACAAGTACCGGGTCCATGGTTCTGGGCGTATACTGGGGGGACGGGGACGACTCCCATTAACCCCTGGCTATACCGGGGATACGCTTATCACAATGCCTTACTGGTCTGTGCTGAAGCAGGGCATTCTGGCAGCCAAGTGGCTTGACCTTTATTAGTGAGCCTGGTTACCCCCTCTCGGAACCACAGACTTAGAAATCGCCAGCTCATATAAAGTGCATAAAATAAATTTATATATATATACCCTTATACACCATTTTAATAAAAAATATCACAAAATTCTTCTAAGTCCCTCGGGAAGAGTGAAAGACGCGCACGTTCATTTTCAGATCTCCTAGACCTTCCTATAAGAAGTTAGCCAAAAAGTAGCTTCGAAAAACGCTTAGGTTAAGTTTCAGAGTTGCTTCTAATGTACCGAAGCTGGACTTAGACATAATTTCACTCTCACAACATTATGGCTGGTTGGAGACAGTCCGAACCACAAATACCGGGTCCATGGTTCTGGCCATATACTTGGGGGACGGGGACGACTCCCATTAACCCCTGACTATACCGGGGATACGCTTATCACAATGCCTTACTGGTCTGTGCTGAAGCAGGGCATTCTGGCAGCCAAGTGGCTTGACCTTTATTAGTGAGCCTGGTTACCCCCTCTCGGAACCACAGACTTAGAAATCGCCGGCTCATATACAGTGCATAAAATAAATTTATATATATATACCCTTATTCACCATTTTAATAAAAAATATCACAAAATTCTTCTAAGTCCCTCGGGAAGAGTGAAAGACGCGCACGTTCATTTTCAGAGCTCCTAGACCTTCCTATAAGAAGTTAGCCAAAAAGTAGCTTCGAAAAACGCTTAGGTTAAGTTTCAGAGTTGCTTCTAATGTACCGAAGCTGGAATTAGACATAATTTCACTCTCACAACATTATGGCTGGTTGGAGACAGTCCGAACCACAAGTACTGGGTCCATGGTTCTGGGCGTATACTGGGGGGACGGGGACGACTCCCATTAACCCCTGACTATACCGGGGATACGCGTATCACAATGCCTTACTGGTCTGTGCTGAAGCAGGGCATTCTGGCAGCCAAGTGGCTTGACCTTTATTAGTGAGCCTGGTTACCCCCTCTCGGAACCACAGACTTAGAAATCGCCAGCTCATATAAAGTGCATAAAATAAATTTATATATATATATACCCTTATACACCATTTTAATAAAAAATATCAGAAAATTCTTCTAAGTCCCTCGGGAAGAGTGAAAGACGCGCACGTTCATTTTCAGAGCTCCTAGACCTTCCTACAGTATAAGAAGTTAGCCAAAAAGTAGCTTCGAAAAACGCTTAGGTTAAGTTTCAGAGTTGCTTCTAATGTACCGAAGCTGGAATTAGACATAATTTCACTCTCACAACATTATGGCTGGTTGGAGACAGTCCGAACCACAAGTACTGGGTCCATGGTTCTGGGCGTATACTGGGGGGACGGGGACGACTCCCATTAACCCCTGACTATACCGGGGATACGCTTATCACAATGCCTTACTGGTCTGTGCTGAAGCAGGGAATTCTGGCAGCCAAGTGGCTTGACCTTTATTAGTGAGCCTGGTTACCCCCTCTCGGAACCACAGACTTAGAAATCGCCAGCTCATATAAAGTGCATAAAATAAATTTATATATATATACCCTTATACACCATTTTAATAAAAAATATCACAAAATTCTTCTAAGTCCCTCGGGAAGAGTGAAAGACGCGCACGTTCATTTTTAGAGCTCCTAGACCTTCCTATAAGAAGTTAGCCAAAAAGTAGCTTCGAAAAACGCTTAGGTTAAGTCTCAGAGTTGCATCTAATGTACCAAAGCTGGAATTAGACATAATTTCACTCTCACAACATTATGGCTGGTTGGAGACAGTCCGAACCACAAGTACTGGGTCCATGGTTCTGGGCGTATACTGGGGGGACGGGGACGACTCCCATTAACCCCTGACTATACCGGGGATACGCTTATCACAATTCCTTACTGGTCTGTGCTGAAGCAGGGCATTCTGGCAGCCAAGTGGCTTGACCTTTATTAGTGAGCCTGGTTACCCCCTCTCGGAACCACAGACTTAGAAATCGCCAGCTCATATACAGTGCATAAAATAAATTTATATATATATACCCTTATTCACCATTTTAATAAAAAATATCACAAAATTCTTCTAAGTCCCTCGGGAAGAGTGAAAGACGCGCACGTTCATTTTCAGAGCTCCTAGACCTTCCTATAAGAAGTTAGCCAAAAAGTAGCTTCGAAAAACGCTTAGGTTAAGTTTCAGAGTTGCATCTAATGTACCGAAGCTGGACTTAGACATAATTTCACTCTCACAACATTATGGCTGGTTGGAGACAGTCCGAACCACAAATACCGGGTCCATGGTTCTGGCCATATACTGGGGGGACGGGGACGACTCCCATTAACCCCTGACTATACCGGGGATACGCTTATCACAATGCCTTACTGGTCTGTGCTGAAGCAGGGCATTCTGGCAGCCAAGTGGCTTGACCTTTATTAGTGAGCCTGGTTACCCCCTCTCGGAACCACAGACTTAGAAATCGCCGGCTCATATACAGTGCATAAAATAAATTTATATATATATACCCTTATTCACCATTTTAATAAAAAATATCACAAAATTCTTCTAAGTCCCTCGGGAAGAGTGAAAGACGCGCACGTTCATTTTCAGAGCTCCTAGACCTTCCTATAAGAAGTTAGCCAAAAAGTAGCTTCGAAAAACGCTTAGGTTAAGTTTCAGAGTTGCTTCTAATGTACCGAAGCTGGAATTAGACATAATTTCACTCTCACAACATTATGGCTGGTTGGAGACAGTCCGAACCACAAGTACTGGGTCCATGGTTCTGGGCGTATACTGGGGGGACGGGGACGACTCCCATTAACCCCTGACTATACCGGGGATACGCTTATCACAATGCCTTACTGGTCTGTGCTGAAGCAGGGCATTCTGGCAGCCAAGTGGCTTGACCTTTATTAGTGAGCCTGGTTACCCCCTCTCGGAACCACAGACTTAGAAATCGCCAGCTCATATAAAGTGCATAAAATAAATTTATATATATATATACCCTTATACACCATTTTAATAAAAAATATCACAAAATTCTTCTAAGTCCCTCGGGAAGAGTGAAAGACGCGCACGTTCATTTTCAGAGCTCCTAGACCTTCCTACAGTATAAGAAGTTAGCCAAAAAGTAGCTTCGAAAAACGCTTAGGTTAAGTTTCAGAGTTGCTTCTAATGTACCGAAGCTGGAATTAGACATAATTTCACTCTCACAACATTATGGCTGGTTGGAGACAGTCCGAACCACAAGTACTGGGTCCATGGTTCTGGGCGTATACTGGGGGGACGGGGACGACTCCCATTAACCCCTGACTATACCGGGGATACGCTTATCACAATGCCTTACTGGTCTGTGCTGAAGCAGGGAATTCTGGCAGCCAAGTGGCTTGACCTTTATTAGTGAGCCTGGTTACCCCCTCTCGGAACCACAGACTTAGAAATCGCCAGCTCATATAAAGTGCATAAAATAAATTTATATATATATACCCTTATACACCATTTTAATAAAAAATATCACAAAATTCTTCTAAGTCCCTCGGGAAGAGTGAAAGACGCGCACGTTCATTTTTAGAGCTCCTAGACCTTCCTATAAGAAGTTAGCCAAAAAGTAGCTTCGAAAAACGCTTAGGTTAAGTCTCAGAGTTGCATCTAATGTACCAAAGCTGGAATTAGACATAATTTCACTCTCACAACATTATGGCTGGTTGGAGACAGTCCGAACCACAAGTACTGGGTCCATGGTTCTGGGCGTATACTGGGGGGACGGGGACGACTCCCATTAACCCCTGACTATACCGGGGATACGCTTATCACAATTCCTTACTGGTCTGTGCTGAAGCAGGGCATTCTGGCAGCCAAGTGGCTTGACCTTTATTAGTGAGCCTGGTTACCCCCTCTCGGAACCACAGACTTAGAAATCGCCAGCTCATATACAGTGCATAAAATAAATTTATATATATATACCCTTATTCACCATTTTAATAAAAAATATCACAAAATTCTTCTAAGTCCCTCGGGAAGAGTGAAAGACGCGCACGTTCATTTTCAGAGCTCCTAGACCTTCCTATAAGAAGTTAGCCAAAAAGTAGCTTCGAAAAACGCTTAGGTAAATTTTCAGAGTTGCATCTAATGTACCGAAGCTGGACTTAGACATAATTTCACTCTCACAACATTATGGCTGGTTGGAGACAGTCCGAACCACAAATACCGGGTCCATGGTTCTGGCCATATACTGGGGGGACGGGGACGACTCCCATTAACCCCTGACTATACCGGGGATATGCTTATCACAATGCCTTACTGGTCTGTGCTGAAGCAGGGCATTCTGGCAGCCAAGTGGCTTGACCTTTATTAGTGAGCCTGGTTACCCCCTCTCGGAACCACAGACTTAGAAATCGCCAGCTCATATACAGTGCATAAAATATATTTATATATATACCCTTATACACCATTTTAATAAAAAATATCACAAAATTCTTCTAAGTCCCTCGGGAAGAGTGAAAGACGCGCACGTTCATTTTCAGAGCTCCTAGACCTTCCTATAAGAAGTAAGCCAAAAAGTAGCTTCGAAAAACGCTTAGGTTAAGTTTCAGAGTTGCATCTAATGTACCGAAGCTGGACTTAGACATAATTTCACTCTCACAACATTATGGCTGGTTGGAGACAGTCCGAACCACAAATACCGGGTCCATGGTTCTGGCCATATACTGGGGGGACGGGGACGACTCCCATTAACCTCTGACTATACCGGGGATACGCTTATCACAATGCCTTTCTGGTCTGTGCTGAAGCAGGGCATTCTGGCAGCCAATTGGCTTGACTTTTATTAGTGAGCCTGGTTACCCCCTCTCGGAACCACAGACTTAGAAATCGCCAGCTCATATACATGCATAAAATATATTTATATATATACCCTTATACACCATTTTAATAAAAAATATCACAAAATTCTTCTAAGTCCCTCGGAAAGAGTGAAAGACGCGCACGTTCATTTTCAGAGCTCCTAGACCTTCCTATAAGAAGTTAGCCAAAAAGTAGCTTCGAAAAACGCTTAGGTTAAGTTTCAGAGTTGCATCTAATGTACCGAAGCTGGACTTAGACATAATTTCACTCTCACAACATTATGGCTGGTTGGAGACAGTCCAAACCACAAATACCGGGTCCATGGTTCTGGGCGTATACTGGGGGGACGGGGACGACTCCCATTAACCCCTGACTATACCGGGGATACGCTTATCACAATGCCTTTCTGGTCTGTGCTGAAGCAGGGCATTCTGGCAGCCAATTGGCTTGACTTTTATTAGTGAGCCTGGTTACCCCCTCTCGGAACCACAGACTTAGAAATCGCCAGCTCATATACAGTGCATAAAATATATTTATATATATACCCTTATACACCATTTTAATAAAAAATATCACAAAATTCTTCTAAGTCCCTCGGGAAGAGTGAAAGACGCGCACGTTCATTTTCAGAGCTCCTAAACCTTCCTATAAGAAGTTAGCCAAAAAGTAGCTTCGAAAAACGCTTAGGTAAATTTTCAGAGTTGCATCTAATGTACCGAAGCTGGACTTAGACATAATTTCACTCTCACAACATTATGGCTGGTTGGAGACAGTCCGAACCACAAATACCGGGTCCATGGTTCTGGCCATATACTGGGGGGACGGGGGCGACTCCCATTAACCCCTGACTATACCGGGGATATGCTTATCACAATGCCTTACTGGTCTGTGCTGAAGCAGGGCATTCTGGCAGCCAAGTGGCTTGACCTTTATTAGTGAGCCTGGTTACCCCCTCTCGGAACCACAGACTTAGAAATCGCCAGCTCATATACAGTGCATAAAATATATTTATATATATACCCTTATACACCATTTTAATAAAAAATATCACAAAATTCTTCTAAGTCCCTCGGGAAGAGTGAAAGACGCGCACGTTCATTTTCAGAGCTCCTAGACCTTCCTATAAGAAGTTAGCCAAAAAGTAGCTTCGAAAAACGCTTAGGTTAAGTTTCAGAGTTGCTTCTAATGTACCAAAGCTGGACTTAGACATAATTTCACTCTCACAACATTATGGCTGGTTGGAGACAGTCCGAACCACAAGTACCGGGTCCATGGTTCTGGGCGTATACTGGGGGGACGGGGACGACTCCCATTAACCCCTGACTATACCGGGGATACGCTTATCACAATGCCTTACTGGTCTGTGCTGAAGCAGGGCATTCTGGCATCAAAGTAGCTTGACCTTTATTAGTGAGCCTGGTTACCCCCTCTCGGAACCACAGACTTAGAAATCGCCAGCTCATATACAGTGCATAAAATATATTTATATATATACCCTTATACACCATTTTAATAAAAAATATCACAAAATTCTTCTAAGTCCCTCGGGAAGAGTGAAAGACGCGCACGTTCATTTTCAGAGCTCCTAGACCTTCCTAAAAGAAGTTAGCCAAAAAGTAGCTTCGAAAAACGCTTAGGTAAATTTTCAGAGTTGCATCTAATGTACCGAAGCTGGACTTAGACATAATTTCACTCTCACAACATTATGGCTGGTTGGAGACAGTCCGAACCACAAATACCGGGTCCATGGTTCTGGCCATATACTGGGGGGACGGGGACGACTCCCATTAACCCCTGACTATACCGGGGATATGCTTATCACAATGCCTTACTGGTCTGTGCTGAAGCAGGGCATTCTGGCAGCCAAGTGGCTTGACCTTTATTAGTGAGCCTGGTTACCCCCTCTCGGAACCACAGACTTAGAAATCGCCAGCTCATATAAAGTGCATAAAATAAATTTATATATATATACCCTTATACACCATTTTAATAAAAAATATCACAAAATTCTTCTAAGTCCCTCGGGAAGAGTGAAAGACGTGCACGTTCATTTTCAGAGCTCCTAGACCTTCCTATAAGAAGTTAGCCAAAAAGTAGCTTCGAAAAACGCTTAGGTTAAGTTTCAGAGTTGCTTCTAATGTACCGAAGCTGGACTTAGACATAATTTCACTCTCACAACATTATGGCTGGTTGGAGACAGTCCGAACCACAAATACCGGGTCCATGGTTCTGGCCATATACTGGGGGGACGGGGACGACTCCCATTAACCCCTGACTATACCGGGGATACGCTTATCACAATGCCTTACTGGTCTGTGCTGAAGCAGGGCATTCTGGCAGCCAAGTGGCTTGACCTTTATTAGTGAGCCTGGTTACCCCCTCTCGGAACCACAGACTTAGAAATCGCCAGCTCATATAAAGTGCATAAAATAAATTTATATATATATACCCTTATACACCATTTTAATAAAAAATATCACAAAATTCTTCTAAGTCCCTCGGGAAGAGTGAAAGACGCGCACGTTCATTTTCAGAGCTCCTAGACCTTCCTATAAGAAGTTAGCCAAAAAGTAGCTTCGAAAAACGCTTAGGTTAAGTTTCAGAGTTGCTTCTAATGTACCGAAGCTGGAATTAGACATAATTTCACTCTCACAACATTATGGCTGGTTGGAGACAGTCCGAACCACAAGTACTGGGTCCATGGTTCTGGGCGTATACTGGGGGGACGGGGACGACTCCCATTAACCCCTGACTATACCGGGGATACGCTTATCACAATGCCTTACTGGTCTGTGCTGAAGCAGGGAATTCTGGCAGCCAAGTGGCTTGACCTTTATTAGTGAGCCTGGTTACCCCCTCTCGGAACCACAGACTTAGAAATCGCCAGCTCATATAAAGTGCATAAAATAAATTTATATATATATACCCTTATACACCATTTTCATAAAAAATATCACAAAATTCTTCTAAGTCCCTCGGGAAGAGTGAAAGACGCGCACGTTCATTTTTAGAGCTCCTAGACCTTCCTATAAGAAGTTAGCCAAAAAGTAGCTTCGAAAAACGCTTAGGTTAAGTCTCAGAGTTGCATCTAATGTACCAAAGCTGGAATTAGACATAATTTCACTCTCACAACATTATGGCTGGTTGGAGACAGTCCGAACCACAAGTACTGGGTCCATGGTTCTGGGCGTATACTGGGGGGACGGGGACGACTCCCATTAACCCCTGACTATACCGGGGATACGCTTATCACAATGCCTTACTGGTCTGTGCTGAAGCAGGGCATTCTGGCAGCCAATTGGCTTGACTTTTATTAGTGAGCCTGGTTACCCCCTCTCGGAACCACAGACTTAGAAATCGCCAGCTCATATACAGTGCATAAAATATATTTATATATATACCCTTATACACCATTTTAATAAAAAATATCACAAAATTCTTCTAAGTCCCTCGGGAAGAGTGAAAGACGCGCACGTTCATTTTCAGAGCTCCTAAACCTTCCTATAAGAAGTTAGCCAAAAAGTAGCTTCGAAAAACGCTTAGGTAAATTTTCAGAGTTGCATCTAATGTACCGAAGCTGGACTTAGACATAATTTCACTCTCACAACATTATGGCTGGTTGGAGACAGTCCGAACCACAAATACCGGGTCCATGGTTCTGGCCATATACTGGGGGGACGGGGGCGACTCCCATTAACCCCTGACTATACCGGGGATATGCTTATCACAATGCCTTACTGGTCTGTGCTGAAGCAGGGCATTCTGGCAGCCAAGTGGCTTGACCTTTATTAGTGAGCCTGGTTACCCCCTCTCGGAACCACAGACTTAGAAATCGCCAGCTCATATACAGTGCATAAAATATATTTATATATATACCCTTATACACCATTTTAATAAAAAATATCACAAAATTCTTCTAAGTCCCTCGGGAAGAGTGAAAGACGCGCACGTTCATTTTCAGAGCTCCTAGACCTTCCTATAAGAAGTTAGCCAAAAAGTAGCTTCGAAAAACGCTTAGGTTAAGTTTCAGAGTTGCTTCTAATGTACCAAAGCTGGACTTAGACATAATTTCACTCTCACAACATTATGGCTGGTTGGAGACAGTCCGAACCACAAGTACCGGGTCCATGGTTCTGGGCGTATACTGGGGGGACGGGGACGACTCCCATTAACCCCTGACTATACCGGGGATACGCTTATCACAATGCCTTACTGGTCTGTGCTGAAGCAGGGCATTCTGGCATCAAAGTAGCTTGACCTTTATTAGTGAGCCTGGTTACCCCCTCTCGGAACCACAGACTTAGAAATCGCCAGCTCATATACAGTGCATAAAATATATTTATATATATACCCTTATACACCATTTTAATAAAAAATATCACAAAATTCTTCTAAGTCCCTCGGGAAGAGTGAAAGACGCGCACGTTCATTTTCAGAGCTCCTAGACCTTCCTAAAAGAAGTTAGCCAAAAAGTAGCTTCGAAAAACGCTTAGGTAAATTTTCAGAGTTGCATCTAATGTACCGAAGCTGGACTTAGACATAATTTCACTCTCACAACATTATGGCTGGTTGGAGACAGTCCGAACCACAAATACCGGGTCCATGGTTCTGGCCATATACTGGGGGGACGGGGACGACTCCCATTAACCCCTGACTATACCGGGGATATGCTTATCACAATGCCTTACTGGTCTGTGCTGAAGCAGGGCATTCTGGCAGCCAAGTGGCTTGACCTTTATTAGTGAGCCTGGTTACCCCCTCTCGGAACCACAGACTTAGAAATCGCCAGCTCATATAAAGTGCATAAAATAAATTTATATATATATACCCTTATACACCATTTTAATAAAAAATATCACAAAATTCTTCTAAGTCCCTCGGGAAGAGTGAAAGACGCGCACGTTCATTTTCAGAGCTCCTAGACCTTCCTATAAGAAGTTAGCCAAAAAGTAGCTTCGAAAAACGCTTAGGTTAAGTTTCAGAGTTGCTTCTAATGTACCGAAGCTGGACTTAGACATAATTTCACTCTCACAACATTATGGCTGGTTGGAGACAGTCCGAACCACAAATACCGGGTCCATGGTTCTGGCCATATACTGGGGGGACGGGGACGACTCCCATTAACCCCTGACTATACCGGGGATACGCTTATCACAATGCCTTACTGGTCTGTGCTGAAGCAGGGCATTCTGGCAGCCAAGTGGCTTGACCTTTATTAGTGAGCCTGGTTACCCCCTCTCGGAACCACAGACTTAGAAATCGCCAGCTCATATAAAGTGCATAAAATAAATTTATATATATATACCCTTATACACCATTTTAATAAAAAATATCACAAAATTCTTCTAAGTCCCTCGGGAAGAGTGAAAGACGCGCACGTTCATTTTCAGAGCTCCTAGACCTTCCTATAAGAAGTTAGCCAAAAAGTAGCTTCGAAAAACGCTTAGGTTAAGTTTCAGAGTTGCTTCTAATGTACCGAAGCTGGAATTAGACATAATTTCACTCTCACAACATTATGGCTGGTTGGAGACAGTCCGAACCACAAGTACTGGGTCCATGGTTCTGGGCGTATACTGGGGGGACGGGGACGACTCCCATTAACCCCTGACTATACCGGGGATACGCTTATCACAATGCCTTACTGGTCTGTGCTGAAGCAGGGAATTCTGGCAGCCAAGTGGCTTGACCTTTATTAGTGAGCCTGGTTACCCCCTCTCGGAACCACAGACTTAGAAATCGCCAGCTCATATAAAGTGCATAAAATAAATTTATATATATATACCCTTATACACCATTTTCATAAAAAATATCACAAAATTCTTCTAAGTCCCTCGGGAAGAGTGAAAGACGCGCACGTTCATTTTTAGAGCTCCTAGACCTTCCTATAAGAAGTTAGCCAAAAAGTAGCTTCGAAAAACGCTTAGGTTAAGTCTCAGAGTTGCATCTAATGTACCAAAGCTGGAATTAGACATAATTTCACTCTCACAACATTATGGCTGGTTGGAGACAGTCCGAACCACAAGTACTGGGTCCATGGTTCTGGGCGTATACTGGGGGGACGGGGACGACTCCCATTAACCCCTGACTATACCGGGGATACGCTTATCACAATGCCTTACTGGTCTGTGCTGAAGCAGGGCATTCTGGCAGCCAAGTGGCTTGACCTTTATTAGTGAGCCTGGTTACCCCCTCTCGGAACCACAAACTTAGAAATCGCCAGCTCATATACAGTGCATAAAATAAATTTATATATATATACCCTTATACACCATTTTAATAAAAAATATCACAAAATTCTTCTAAGTCCCTCGGGAAGAGTGAAAGACGCGCACGTTCATTTTCAGAGCTCCTAGACCTTCCTATAAGAAGTTAGCCAAAAAGTAGCTTCGAAAAACGCTTAGGTTAAGTTTCAGAGTTGCTTCTCATGTACCAAAGCTGGACTTAGACATAATTTCACTCTCACAACATTATGGCTGGTTGGAGACAGTCCGAACCACAAATACCGGGTCCATGGTTCTGGGCGTATACTGGGGGGACGGGGACGACTCCCATTAACCCCTGACTATACCGGGGATACGCTTATCACAATGCCTTACTGGTCTGTGCTGAAGCAGGGCATTCTGGCAGCCAAGTGGCTTGACCTTTATTAGTGAGCCTGGTTACCCCCTCTCGGAACCACAGACTTAGAAATCGCCAGCTCATATACAGTGCATAAAATAAATTTATATATATATACCCTTATTCACCATTTTAATAAAAAATATCACAAAATTCTTCTAAGTCCCTCGGGAAGAGTGAAAGACGCGCACGTTCATTTTCAGAGCTCCTAGACCTTCCTATAAGAAGTTAGCCAAAAAGTAGCTTCGAAAAACGCTTAGGTAAATTTTCAGAGTTGCATCTAATGTACCGAAGCTGGACTTAGACATAATTTCACTCTCACAACATTATGGCTGGTTGGAGACAGTCCGAACCACAAATACCGGGTCCATGGTTCTGGCCATATACTGGGGGGACGGGGACGACTCCCATTAACCCCTGACTATACCGGGGATATGCTTATCACAATGCCTTACTGGTCTGTGCTGAAGCAGGGCATTCTGGCAGCCAAGTGGCTTGACCTTTATTAGTGAGCCTGGTTACCCCCTCTCGGAACCACAGACTTAGAAATCGCCAGCTCATATACAGTGCATAAAATATATTTATATATATACCCTTATACACCATTTTAATAAAAAATATCACAAAATTCTTCTAAGTCCCTCGGGAAGAGTGAAAGACGCGCACGTTCATTTTCAGAGCTCCTAGACCTTCCTATAAGAAGTAAGCCAAAAAGTAGCTTCGAAAAACGCTTAGGTTAAGTTTCAGAGTTGCATCTAATGTACCGAAGCTGGACTTAGACATAATTTCACTCTCACAACATTATGGCTGGTTGGAGACAGTCCGAACCACAAATACCGGGTCCATGGTTCTGGCCATATACTGGGGGGACGGGGACGACTCCCATTAACCTCTGACTATACCGGGGATACGCTTATCACAATGCCTTTCTGGTCTGTGCTGAAGCAGGGCATTCTGGCAGCCAATTGGCTTGACTTTTATTAGTGAGCCTGGTTACCCCCTCTCGGAACCACAGACTTAGAAATCGCCAGCTCATATACATGCATAAAATATATTTATATATACAGTATACCCTTATACACCATTTTAATAAAAAATATCACAAAATTCTTCTAAGTCCCTCGGGAAGAGTGAAAGACGCGCACGTTCATTTTCAGAGCTCCTAGACCTTCCTATAAGAAGTTAGCCAAAAAGTAGCTTCGAAAAACGCTTAGGTTAAGTTTCAGAGTTGCATCTAATGTACCGAAGCTGGACTTAGACATAATTTCACTCTCACAACATTATGGCTGGTTGGAGACAGTCCAAACCACAAATACCGGGTCCATGGTTCTGGGCGTATACTGGGGGGACGGGGACGACTCCCATTAACCCCTGACTATACCGGGGATACGCTTATCACAATGCCTTTCTGGTCTGTGCTGAAGCAGGGCATTCTGGCAGCCAATTGGCTTGACTTTTATTAGTGAGCCTGGTTACCCCCTCTCGGAACCACAGACTTAGAAATCGCCAGCTCATATACAGTGCATAAAATATATTTATATATATACCCTTATACACCATTTTAATAAAAAATATCACAAAATTCTTCTAAGTCCCTCGGGAAGAGTGAAAGACGCGCACGTTCATTTTCAGAGCTCCTAGACCTTCCTATAAGAAGTTAGCCAAAAAGTAGCTTCGAAAAACGCTTAGGTAAATTTTCAGAGTTGCATCTAATGTACCGAAGCTGGACTTAGACATAATTTCACTCTCACAACATTATGGCTGGTTGGAGACAGTCCGAACCACAAATACCGGGTCCATGGTTCTGGCCATATACTGGGGGTACGGGGACGACTCCCATTAACCCCTGACTATACCGGGGATATGCTTATCACAATGCCTTACTGGTCTGTGCTGAAGCAGGGCATTCTGGCAGCCAAGTGGCTTGACCTTTATTAGTGAGCCTGGTTACCCCCTCTCGGAACCATAGACTTAGAAATCGCCAGCTCATATACAGTGCATAAAATATATTTATATACATACCCTTATACACCATTTTAATAAAAAATATCACAAAATTCTTCTAAGTCCCTCGGGAAGAGTGAAAGACGCGCACGTTCATTTTCAGAGCTCCTAGACCTTCCTATAAGAAGTTAGCCAAAAAGTAGCTTCGAAAAACGCTTAGGTTAAGTTTCAGAGTTGCTTCTAATGTACCGAAGCTGGACTTAGACATAATTTCACTCTCACAACATTATGGCTGGTTGGAGACAGTCCGAACCACAAATACCGGGTCCATGGTTCTGGCCATATACTGGGGGGACGGGGACGACTCCCATTAACCCCTGACTATACCGGGGATACGCTTATCACAATGCCTTACTGGTCTGTGCTGAAGCAGGGCATTCTGGCAGCCAAGTGGCTTGACCTTTATTAGTGAGCCTGGTTACCCCCTCTCGGAACCACAGACTTAGAAATCGCCAGCTCATATAAAGTGCATAAAATAAATTTATATATATATACCCTTATACACCATTTTAATAAAAAATATCACAAAATTCTTCTAAGTCCCTCGGGAAGAGTGAAAGACGCGCACGTTCATTTTCAGAGCTCCTAGACCTTCCTATAAGAAGTTAGCCAAAAAGTAGCTTCGAAAAACGCTTAGGTTAAGTTTCAGAGTTGCTTCTAATGTACCGAAGCTGGAATTAGACATAATTTCACTCTCACAACATTATGGCTGGTTGGAGACAGTCCGAACCACAAGTACTGGGTCCATGGTTCTGGGCGTATACTGGGGGGACGGGGACGACTCCCATTAACCCCTGACTATACCGGGGATACGCTTATCACAATGCCTTACTGGTCTGTGCTGAAGCAGGGAATTCTGGCAGCCAAGTGGCTTGACCTTTATTAGTGAGCCTGGTTACCCCCTCTCGGAACCACAGACTTAGAAATCGCCAGCTCATATAAAGTGCATAAAATAAATTTATATATATATACCCTTATACACCATTTTCATAAAAAATATCACAAAATTCTTCTAAGTCCCTCGGGAAGAGTGAAAGACGCGCACGTTCATTTTTAGAGCTCCTAGACCTTCCTATAAGAAGTTAGCCAAAAAGTAGCTTCGAAAAACGCTTAGGTTAAGTCTCAGAGTTGCATCTAATGTACCAAAGCTGGAATTAGACATAATTTCACTCTCACAACATTATGGCTGGTTGGAGACAGTCCGAACCACAAGTACTGGGTCCATGGTTCTGGGCGTATACTGGGGGGACGGGGACGACTCCCATTAACCCCTGACTATACCGGGGATACGCTTATCACAATGCCTTACTGGTCTGTGCTGAAGCAGGGCATTCTGGCAGCCAAGTGGCTTGACCTTTATTAGTGAGCCTGGTTACCCCCTCTCGGAACCACAAACTTAGAAATCGCCAGCTCATATACAGTGCATAAAATAAATTTATATATATATACCCTTATACACCATTTTAATAAAAAATATCACAAAATTCTTCTAAGTCCCTCGGGAAGAGTGAAAGACGCGCACGTTCATTTTCAGAGCTCCTAGACATTCCTATAAGAAGTTAGCCAAAAAGTACCTTCGAAAAACGCTTAGGTTAAGTTTCAGAGTTGCTTCTAATGTACCGAAGCTGGACTTAGACATAATTTCACTCTCACAACATTATGGCTGGTTGGAGACAGTCCGAACCACAAATACCGGGTCCATGGTTCTGGCCATATACTGGGGGGACGGGGACGACTCCCATTAACCTCTGACTATACCGGGGATACGCTTATCACAATGCCTTTCTGGTCTGTGCTGAAGCAGGGCATTCTGGCAGCCAATTGGCTTGACTTTTATTAGTGAGCCTGGTTACCCCCTCTCGGAACCACAGACTTAGAAATCGCCAGCTCATATACATGCATAAAATATATTTATATATACAGTATACCCTTATACACCATTTTAATAAAAAATATCACAAAATTCTTCTAAGTCCCTCGGGAAGAGTGAAAGACGCGCACGTTCATTTTCAGAGCTCCTAGACCTTCCTATAAGAAGTTAGCCAAAAAGTAGCTTCGAAAAACGCTTAGGTTAAGTTTCAGAGTTGCATCTAATGTACCGAAGCTGGACTTAGACATAATTTCACTCTCACAACATTATGGCTGGTTGGAGACAGTCCAAACCACAAATACCGGGTCCATGGTTCTGGGCGTATACTGGGGGGACGGGGACGACTCCCATTAACCCCTGACTATACCGGGGATACGCTTATCACAATGCCTTTCTGGTCTGTGCTGAAGCAGGGCATTCTGGCAGCCAATTGGCTTGACTTTTATTAATGAGCCTGGTTACCCCCTCTCGGAACCACAGACTTAGAAATCGCCAGCTCATATACAGTGCATAAAATATATTTATATATATACCCTTATACACCATTTTAATAAAAAATATCACAAAATTCTTCTAAGTCCCTCGGGAAGAGTGAAAGACGCGCACGTTCATTTTCAGAGCTCCTAGACCTTCCTATAAGAAGTTAGCCAAAAAGTAGCTTCGAAAAACGCTTAGGTAAATTTTCAGAGTTGCATCTAATGTACCGAAGCTGGACTTAGACATAATTTCACTCTCACAACATTATGGCTGGTTGGAGACAGTCCGAACCACAAATACCGGGTCCATGGTTCTGGCCATATACTGGGGGGACGGGGACGACTCCCATTAACCCCTGACTATACCGGGGATATGCTTATCACAATGCCTTACTGGTCTGTACTGAAGCAGGGCATTCTGGCAGCCAAGTGGCTTGACCTTTATTAGTGAGCCTGGTTACCCCCTCTCGGAACCACAGACTTAGAAATCGCCAGCTCATATACAGTGCATAAAATATATTTATATACATACCCTTATACACCATTTTAATAAAAAATATCACAAAATTCTTCTAAGTCCCTCGGGAAGAGTGAAAGACGCGCACGTTCATTTTCAGAGCTCCTAGACCTTCCTATAAGAAGTTAGCCAAAAAGTAGCTTCGAAAAACGCTTAGGTTAAGTTTCAGAGTTGCTTCTAATGTACCGAAGCTGGACTTAGACATAATTTCACTCTCACAACATTATGGCTGGTTGGAGACAGTCCGAACCACAAATACCGGGTCCATGGTTCTGGCCATATACTGGGGGGACGGGGACGACTCCCATTAACCCCTGACTATACCGGGGATACGCTTATCACAATGCCTTACTGGTCTGTGCTGAAGCAGGGCATTCTGGCAGCCAAGTGGCTTGACCTTTATTAGTGAGCCTGGTTACCCCCTCTCGGAACCACAGACTTAGAAATCGCCAGCTCATATAAAGTGCATAAAATAAATTTATATATATATACCCTTATACACCATTTTAATAAAAAATATCACAAAATTCTTCTAAGTCCCTCGGGAAGAGTGAAAGACGCGCACGTTCATTTTCAGAGCTCCTAGACCTTCCTATAAGAAGTTAGCCAAAAAGTAGCTTCGAAAAACGCTTAGGTTAAGTTTCAGAGTTGCTTCTAATGTACCGAAGCTGGAATTAGACATAATTTCACTCTCACAACATTATGGCTGGTTGGAGACAGTCCGAACCACAAGTACTGGGTCCATGGTTCTGGGCGTATACTGGGGGGACGGGGACGACTCCCATTAACCCCTGACTATACCGGGGATACGCTTATCACAATGCCTTACTGGTCTGTGCTGAAGCAGGGAATTCTGGCAGCCAAGTGGCTTGACCTTTATTAGTGAGCCTGGTTACCCCCTCTCGGAACCACAGACTTAGAAATCGCCAGCTCATATAAAGTGCATAAAATAAATTTATATATATATACCCTTATACACCATTTTCATAAAAAATATCACAAAATTCTTCTAAGTCCCTCGGGAAGAGTGAAAGACGCGCACGTTCATTTTTAGAGCTCCTAGACCTTCCTATAAGAAGTTAGCCAAAAAGTAGCTTCGAAAAACGCTTAGGTTAAGTCTCAGAGTTGCATCTAATGTACCAAAGCTGGAATTAGACATAATTTCACTCTCACAACATTATGGCTGGTTGGAGACAGTCCGAACCACAAGTACTGGGTCCATGGTTCTGGGCGTATACTGGGGGGACGGGGACGACTCCCATTAACCCCTGACTATACCGGGGATACGCTTATCACAATGCCTTACTGGTCTGTGCTGAAGCAGGGCATTCTGGCAGCCAAGTGGCTTGACCTTTATTAGTGAGCCTGGTTACCCCCTCTCGGAACCACAAACTTAGAAATCGCCAGCTCATATACAGTGCATAAAATAAATTTATATATATATACCCTTATACACCATTTTAATAAAAAATATCACAAAATTCTTCTAAGTCCCTCGGGAAGAGTGAAAGACGCGCACGTTCATTTTCAGAGCTCCTAGACCTTCCTATAAGAAGTTAGCCAAAAAGTAGCTTCGAAAAACGCTTAGGTTAAGTTTCAGAGTTGCTTCTCATGTACCAAAGCTGGACTTAGACATAATTTCACTCTCACAACATTATGGCTGGTTGGAGACAGTCCGAACCACAAATACCGGGTCCATGGTTCTGGGCGTATACTGGGGGGACGGGGACGACTCCCATTAACCCCTGACTATACCGGGGATACGCTTATCACAATGCCTTACTGGTCTGTGCTGAAGCAGGGCATTCTGGCAGCCAAGTGGCTTGACCTTTATTAGTGAGCCTGGTTACCCCCTCTCGGAACCACAGACTTAGAAATCGCCAGCTCATATACAGTGCATAAAATAAATTTATATATATATACCCTTATTCACCATTTTAATAAAAAATATAACAAAATTCTTCTAAGTCCCTCGGGAAGAGTGAAAGACGCGCACGTTCATTTTCAGAGCTCCTAGACCTTCCTATAAGAAGTTAGCCAAAAAGTAGCTTCGAAAAACGCTTAGGTTAAGTTTCAGAGTTGCTTCTAATGTACCGAAGCTGGAATTAGACATAATTTCACTCTCACAACATTATGGCTGGTTGGAGACAGTCCGAACCACAAATACCGGGTCCATGGTTCTGGCCATATACTGGGGGGACGGGGACGACTCCCATTAACCCCTGACTATACCGGGGATACGCTTATCACAATGCCTTACTGGTCTGTGCTGAAGCAGGGCATTCTGGCAGCCAAGTGGCTTGACCTTTATTAGTGAGCCTGGTTACCCCCTCTCGGAACCACAGACTTAGAAATCGCCAGCTCATATAAAGTGCATAAAATAAATTTATATATATATACCCTTATACACCATTTTAATAAAAAATATCACAAAATTCTTCTAAGTCCCTCGGGAAGAGTGAAAGACGCGCACGTTCATTTTCAGAGCTCCTAGACCTTCCTATAAGAAGTTAGCCAAAAAGTAGCTTCGAAAAACGCTTAGGTTAAGTTTCAGAGTTGCTTCTAATGTACCGAAGCTGGACTTAGACATAATTTCACTCTCACAACATTATGGCTGGTTGGAGACAGTCCGAACCACAAATACCGGGTCCATGGTTCTGGCCATATACTGGGGGGACGGGGACGACTCCCATTAACCTCTGACTATACCGGGGATACGCTTATCACAATGCCTTTCTGGTCTGTGCTGAAGCAGGGCATTCTGGCAGCCAATTGGCTTGACTTTTATTAGTGAGCCTGGTTACCCCCTCTCGGAACCACAGACTTAGAAATCGCCAGCTCATATACATGCATAAAATATATTTATATATATACCCTTATACACCATTTTAATAAAAAATATCACAAAATTCTTCTAAGTCCCTCGGAAAGAGTGAAAGACGCGCACGTTCATTTTCAGAGCTCCTAGACCTTCCTATAAGAAGTTAGCCAAAAAGTAGCTTCGAAAAACGCTTAGGTTAAGTTTCAGAGTTGCATCTAATGTACCGAAGCTGGACTTAGACATAATTTCACTCTCACAACATTATGGCTGGTTGGAGACAGTCCAAACCACAAATACCGGGTCCATGGTTCTGGGCGTATACTGGGGGGACGGGGACGACTCCCATTAACCCCTGACTATACCGGGGATACGCTTATCACAATGCCTTTCTGGTCTGTGCTGAAGCAGGGCATTCTGGCAGCCAATTGGCTTGACTTTTATTAGTGAGCCTGGTTACCCCCTCTCGGAACCACAGACTTAGAAATCGCCAGCTCATATACAGTGCATAAAATATATTTATATATATACCCTTATACACCATTTTAATAAAAAATATCACAAAATTCTTCTAAGTCCCTCGGGAAGAGTGAAAGACGCGCACGTTCATTTTCAGAGCTCCTAGACCTTCCTATAAGAAGTTAGCCAAAAAGTAGCTTCGAAAAACGCTTAGGTTAAGTTTCAGAGTTGCATCTAATGTACCGAAGCTGGACTTAGACATAATTTCACTCTCACAACATTATGGCTGGTTGGAGACAGTCCAAACCACAAATACCGGGTCCATGGTTCTGGGCGTATACTGGGGGGACGGGGACGACTCCCATTAACCCCTGACTATACCGGGGATACGCTTATCACAATGCCTTTCTGGTCTGTGCTGAAGCAGGGCATTCTGGCAGCCAATTGGCTTGACTTTTATTAGTGAGCCTGGTTACCCCCTCTCGTAACCACAGACTTAGAAATCGCCAGCTCATATACAGTGCATAAAATATATTTATATATATACCCTTATACATCATTTTAATAAAAAATATCACAAAATTCTTCTAAGTCCCTCAGGAAGAGTGAAAGACGCGCACGTTCATTTTCAGTGCTCCTAGACATTCCTATAAGAAGTTAGCCAAAAAGTAGCTTCGAAAAACGCTTAGGTTAAGTTTCAGAGTTGCTTCTAATGTACCAAAGCTGGACTTAGACATAATTTCACTCTCACAACATTATGGCTGGTTGGAGACAGTCCGAACCACAAGTACCGGGTCCATGGTTCTGGGCGTATACTGGGGGGACGGGGACGACTCCCATTAACCCCTGACTATACCGGGGATACGCTTATCACAATGCCTTACTGGTCTGTGCTGAAGCAGGGCATTCTGGCATCAAAGTAGCTTGACCTTTATTAGTGAGCCTGGTTACCCCCTCTCGGAACCACAGACTTAGAAATCGCCAGCTCATATACAGTGCATAAAATATATTTATATATATACCCTTATACACCATTTAAATAAAAAATATCACAAAATTCTTCTAAGTCCCTCGGGAAGAGTGAAAGACGCGCACGTTCATTTTCAGAGCTCCTAGACCTTCCTATAAGAAGTTAGCCAAAAAGTAGCTTCGAAAAACGCTTAGGTTAAGTTTCAGAGTTGCATCTAATGTACCGAAGCTGGACTTAGACATAATTTCACTCTCACAACATTATGGCTGGTTGGAGACAGTCCAAACCACAAATACCGGGTCCATGGTTCTGGGCGTATACTGGGGGGACGGGGACGACTCCCATTAACCCCTGACTATACCGGGGATACGCTTATCACAATGCCTTTCTGGTCTGTGCTGAAGCATGGCATTCTGGCAGCCAATTGGCTTGACTTTTATTAGTGAGCCTGGTTACCCCCTCTCGGAACCACAGACTTAGAAATCGCCAGCTCATATACAGTGCATAAAATATATTTATATATATCACCTTATACACCATTTTAATAAAAAATATCACAAAATTCTTCTAAGTCCCTCGGGAAGAGTGAAAGACGCGCACGTTCATTTTCAGAGCTCCTAGACCTTCCTATAAGAAGTTAGCCAAAAAGTAGCTTCGAAAAACGCTTAGGTAAATTTTCAGAGTTGCATCTAATGTACCGAAGCTGGACTTAGACATAATTTCACTCTCACTACATTATGGCTGGTTGGAGACAGTCCGAACCACAAATACCGGGTCCATGGTTCTGGGCATATACTGGGGGGACGGGGACGACTCCCATTAACCCCTGACTATACCGGGGATACGCTTATCACAATGCCTTTCTGGTCTGTGCTGAAGCAGGGCATTCTGGCAGCCAATTGGCTTGACTTTTATTAGTGAGCCTGGTTACCCCCTCTCGTAACCACAGACTTAGAAATCGCCAGCTCATATACAGTGCATAAAATATATTTATATATATACCCTTATACATCATTTTAATAAAAAATATCACAAAATTCTTCTAAGTCCCTCAGGAAGAGTGAAAGACGCGCACGTTCATTTTCAGTGCTCCTAGACATTCCTATAAGAAGTTAGCCAAAAAGTAGCTTCGAAAAACGCTTAGGTTAAGTTTCAGAGTTGCTTCTAATGTACCAAAGCTGGACTTAGACATAATTTCACTCTCACAACATTATGGCTGGTTGGAGACAGTCCGAACCACAAGTACCGGGTCCATGGTTCTGGGCGTATACTGGGGGGACGGGGACGACTCCCATTAACCCCTGACTATACCGGGGATACGCTTATCACAATGCCTTACTGGTCTGTGCTGAAGCAGGGCATTCTGGCATCAAAGTAGCTTGACCTTTATTAGTGAGCCTGGTTACCCCCTCTCGGAACCACAGACTTAGAAATCGCCAGCTCATATACAGTGCATAAAATATATTTATATATATACCCTTATACACCATTTAAATAAAAAATATCACAAAATTCTTCTAAGTCCCTCGGGAAGAGTGAAAGACGCGCACGTTCATTTTCAGAGCTCCTAGACCTTCCTATAAGAAGTTAGCCAAAAAGTAGCTTCGAAAAACGCTTAGGTTAAGTTTCAGAGTTGCATCTAATGTACCGAAGCTGGACTTAGACATAATTTCACTCTCACAACATTATGGCTGGTTGGAGACAGTCCAAACCACAAATACCGGGTCCATGGTTCTGGGCGTATACTGGGGGGACGGGGACGACTCCCATTAACCCCTGACTATACCGGGGATACGCTTATCACAATGCCTTTCTGGTCTGTGCTGAAGCAGGGCATTCTGGCAGCCAATTGGCTTGACTTTTATTAGTGAGCCTGGTTACCCCCTCTCGGAACCACAGACTTAGAAATCGCCAGCTCATATACAGTGCATAAAATATATTTATATATATCACCTTATACACCATTTTAATAAAAAATATCACAAAATTCTTCTAAGTCCCTCGGGAAGAGTGAAAGACGCGCACGTTCATTTTCAGAGCTCCTAGACCTTCCTATAAGAAGTTAGCCAAAAAGTAGCTTCGAAAAACGCTTAGGTAAATTTTCAGAGTTGCATCTAATGTACCGAAGCTGGACTTAGACATAATTTCACTCTCACAACATTATGGCTGGTTGGAGACAGTCCGAACCACAAATACCGGGTCCATGGTTCTGGCCATATACTGGGGGGACGGGAACGACTCCCATTAACCCCTGACTATACCGGGGATATGCTTATCACAATGCCTTACTGGTCTGTGCTGAAGCAGGGCATTCTGGCAGCCAAGTGGCTTGACCTTTATTAGTGAGCCTGGTTACCCCCTCTCGGAACCACAGACTTAGAAATCGCCAGCTCATATACAGTGCATAAAATATATTTATATATATACCCTTATACACCATTTTAATAAAAAATATCACAAAATTCTTCTAAGTCCCTCGGGAAGAGTGAAAGACGCGCACGTTCATTTTCAGAGCTCCTAGACCTTCCTATAAGAAGTTAGCCAAAAAGTAGCTTCGAAAAACGCTTAGGTTAAGTTTCAGAGTTGCATCTAATGTACCGAAGCTGGACTTAGACATAATTTCACTCTCACAACATTATGGCTGGTTGGAGACAGTCCGAACCACAAATACCGGGTCCATGGTTCTGGCCATATACTGGGGGGACGGGGACGACTCCCATTAACCTCTGACTATACCGGGGATACGCTTATCACAATGCCTTTCTGGTCTGTGCTGAAGCAGGGCATTCTGGCAGCCAATTGGCTTGACTTTTATTAGTGAGCCTGGTTACCCCCTCTCGGAACCACAGACTTAGAAATCGCCAGCTCATATACATGCATAAAATATATTTATATATATACCCTTATACACCATTTTAATAAAAAATATCACAAAATTCTTCTAAGTCCCTCGGAAAGAGTGAAAGACGCGCACGTTCATTTTCAGAGCTCCTAGACCTTCCTATAAGAAGTTAGCCAAAAAGTAGCTTCGAAAAACGCTTAGGTTAAGTTTCAGAGTTGCATCTAATGTACCGAAGCTGGACTTAGACATAATTTCACTCTCACAACATTATGGCTGGTTGGAGACAGTCCAAACCACAAATACCGGGTCCATGGTTCTGGGCGTATACTGGGGGGACGGGGACGACTCCCATTAACCCCTGACTATACCGGGGATACGCTTATCACAATGCCTTTCTGGTCTGTGCTGAAGCAGGGCATTCTGGCAGCCAATTGGCTTGACTTTTATTAGTGAGCCTGGTTACCCCCTCTCGGAACCACAGACTTAGAAATCGCCAGCTCATATACAGTGCATAAAATATATTTATATATATACCCTTATACACCATTTTAATAAAAAATATCACAAAATTCTTCTAAGTCCCTCGGGAAGAGTGAAAGACGCGCACGTTCATTTTCAGAGCTCCTAGACCTTCCTATAAGAAGTTAGCCAAAAAGTAGCTTCGAAAAACGCTTAGGTAAATTTTCAGAGTTGCATCTAATGTACCGAAGCTGGACTTAGACATAATTTCACTCTCACAACATTATGCTGGTTGGAGACAGTCCGAACCACAAATACCGGGTCCATGGTTCTGGCCATATACTGGGGGGACGGGGACGACTCCCATTAACCCCTGACTATACCGGGGATACGCTTATCACAATGCCTTACTGGTCTGTGCTGAAGCAGGGCATTCTGGCAGCCAAGTGGCTTGACCTTTATTAGTGAGCCTGGTTACCCCCTCTCGGAACCACAGACTTAGAAATCGCCAGCTCATATACAGTGCATAAAATATATTTATATATATACCCTTATACACCATTTTAATAAAAAATATCACAAAATTCTTCTAAGTCCCTCGGGAAGAGTGAAAGACGCGCACGTTCATTTTCAGAGCTCCTAGACCTTCCTATAAGAAGTTAGCCAAAAAGTAGCTTCGAAAAACGCTTAGGTTAAGTTTCAGAGTTGCTTCTAATGTACCAAAGCTGGACTTAGACATAATTTCACTCTCACAACATTATGGCTGGTTGGAGACAGTCCGAACCACAAGTACCGGGTCCATGGTTCTGGGCGTATACTGGGGGGACGGGGACGACTCCCATTAACCCCTGACTATACCGGGGATACGCTTATCACAATGCCTTACTGGTCTGTGCTGAAGCAGGGCATTCTGGCATCAAAGTAGCTTGACCTTTATTAGTGAGCCTGGTTACCCCCTCTCGGAACCATAGACTTAGAAATCGCCAGCTCATATACAGTGCATAAAATATATTTATATATATACCCTTATACACCATTTAAAAAAAAAATATCACAAAATTCTTCTAAGTCCCTCGGGAAGAGTGAAAGACGCGCACGTTCATTTTCAGAGCTCCTAGACCTTCCTATAAGAAGTTAGCCAAAAAGTAGCTTCGAAAAACGCTTAGGTTAAGTTTCAGAGGTACTTCTAATGTACCAAAGCTGGACTTAGACATAATTTCACTCTCACAACATTATGGCTGGTTGGAGACAGTCCGAACCACAAGTACCGGGTCCATGGTTCTGGGCGTATAATGGGGGGACGGGGACGACTCCCATTAACCCCTGACTATACCGGGGATACGCTTATCACTATGCCTTACTGGTCTGTGCTGAAGCAGGGCATTCTGGCATCCAAGTGGCTTGACCTTTATTAGTGAGTCTGGTTACCCCCTCTCGGAACCACAGACTTAGAAATCGCCAGCTCATATACATGCATAAAATAGATTTATATATATACCCTTATACACCATTTTAATAAAAAATATCACAAAATTCTTCTACGTCCCTCGGGAAGAGTGAAAGACGCGCACGTTCATTTTCAGAGCTCCTAGACCTTCCTATAATAAGTTAGCCAAAAAGTAGCTTCGAAAAACGCTTAGGTTAAGTTTCAGAGTTGCATCTAATGTACCGAAGCTGGACTTAGACATAATTTCACTCTTACAACATTATGGCTGGTTGGAGACAGTCCGAACCACAAATACCGGGTCCATGGTTCTGGCCATATACTGGGGGGACGGGAACGACTCCCATTAACCCCTGACTATACCGGGGATACGCTTATCACAATGCCTTTCTGGTCTGTGCTGAAGCAGGGCATTCTGGCAGCCAATTGGCTTGACTTTTATTAGTGAGCCTGGTTACCCCCTCTCGTAACCACAGACTTAGAAATCGCCAGCTCATATACAGTGCATAAAATATATTTATATATATACCCTTATACATCATTTTAATAAAAAATATCACAAAATTCTTCTAAGTCCCTCAGGAAGAGTGAAAGACGCGCACGTTCATTTTCAGTGCTCCTAGACATTCCTATAAGAAGTTAGCCAAAAAGTAGCTTCGAAAAACGCTTAGGTTAAGTTTCAGAGTTGCTTCTAATGTACCAAAGCTGGACTTAGACATAATTTCACTCTCACAACATTATGGCTGGTTGGAGACAGTCCGAACCACAAGTACCGGGTCCATGGTTCTGGGCGTATACTGGGGGGACGGGGACGACTCCCATTAACCCCTGACTATACCGGGGATACGCTTATCACAATGCCTTACTGGTCTGTGCTGAAGCAGGGCATTCTGGCATCAAAGTAGCTTGACCTTTATTAGTGAGCCTGGTTACCCCCTCTCGGAACCACAGACTTAGAAATCGCCAGCTCATATACAGTGCATAAAATATATTTATATATATACCCTTATACACCATTTAAATAAAAAATATCACAAAATTCTTCTAAGTCCCTCGGGAAGAGTGAAAGACGCGCACGTTCATTTTCAGAGCTCCTAGACCTTCCTATAAGAAGTTAGCCAAAAAGTAGCTTCGAAAAACGCTTAGGTTAAGTTTCAGAGGTACTTCTAATGTACCAAAGCTGGACTTAGACATAATTTCACTCTCACAACATTATGGCTGGTTGGAGACAGTCCGAACCACAAGTACCGGGTCCATGGTTCTGGGCGTATAATGGGGGGACGGGGACGACTCCCATTAACCCCTGACTATACCGGGGATACGCTTATCACTATGCCTTACTGGTCTGTGCTGAAGCAGGGCATTCTGGCATCCAAGTGGCTTGACCTTTATTAGTGAGTCTGGTTACCCCCTCTCGGAACCACAGACTTAGAAATCGCCAGCTCATATACATGCATAAAATAGATTTATATATATACCCTTATACACCATTTTAATAAAAAATATCACAAAATTCTTCTACGTCCCTCGGGAAGAGTGAAAGACGCGCACGTTCATTTTCAGAGCTCCTAGACCTTCCTATAATAAGTTAGCCAAAAAGTAGCTTCGAAAAACGCTTAGGTTAAGTTTCAGAGTTGCATCTAATGTACCGAAGCTGGACTTAGACATAATTTCACTCTTACAACATTATGGCTGGTTGGAGACAGTCCGAACCACAAATACCGGGTCCATGGTTCTGGCCATATACTGGGGGGACGGGAACGACTCCCATTAACCCCTGACTATACCGGGGATACGCTTATCACAATGCCTTTCTGGTCTGTGCTGAAGCAGGGCATTCTGGCAGCCAATTGGCTTGACTTTTATTAGTGAGCCTGGTTACCCCCTCTCGTAACCACAGACTTAGAAATCGCCAGCTCATATACAGTGCATAAAATATATTTATATATATACCCTTATACATCATTTTAATAAAAAATATCACAAAATTCTTCTAAGTCCCTCAGGAAGAGTGAAAGACGCGCACGTTCATTTTCAGTGCTCCTAGACATTCCTATAAGAAGTTAGCCAAAAAGTAGCTTCGAAAAACGCTTAGGTTAAGTTTCAGAGTTGCTTCTAATGTACCAAAGCTGGACTTAGACATAATTTCACTCTCACAACATTATGGCTGGTTGGAGACAGTCCGAACCACAAGTACCGGGTCCATGGTTCTGGGCGTATACTGGGGGGACGGGGACGACTCCCATTAACCCCTGACTATACCGGGGATACGCTTATCACAATGCCTTACTGGTCTGTGCTGAAGCAGGGCATTCTGGCATCAAAGTAGCTTGACCTTTATTAGTGAGCCTGGTTACCCCCTCTCGGAACCACAGACTTAGAAATCGCCAGCTCATATACAGTGCATAAAATATATTTATATATATACCCTTATACACCATTTAAATAAAAAATATCACAAAATTCTTCTAAGTCCCTCGGGAAGAGTGAAAGACGCGCACGTTCATTTTCAGAGCTCCTAGACCTTCCTATAAGAAGTTAGCCAAAAAGTAGCTTCGAAAAACGCTTAGGTTAAGTTTCAGAGGTACTTCTAATGTACCAAAGCTGGACTTAGACATAATTTCACTCTCACAACATTATGGCTGGTTGGAGACAGTCCGAACCACAAGTACCGGGTCCATGGTTCTGGGCGTATAATGGGGGGACGGGGACGACTCCCATTAACCCCTGACTATACCGGGGATACGCTTATCACAATGCCTTACTGGTCTGTGCTGAAGCAGGGCATTCTGGCATCCAAGTGGCTTGACCTTTATTAGTGAGTCTGGTTACCCCCTCTCGGAACCACAGACTTAGAAATCGCTAGCTCATATACATGCATAAAATAGATTTATATATATACCCTTATACACCATTTTAATAAAAAATATCACAAAATTCTTCTAAGTCCCTCGGGAAGAGTGAAAGACGCGCACGTTCATTTTCAGAGCTCCTAGACCTTCCTATAAGAAGTTAGCCAAAAAGTAGCTTCGAAAAACGCTTAGGTTAAGTCTCAGAGTTGCATCTAATGTACCAAAGCTGGACTTAGACATAATTTCACTCTCACAACATTATGGCTGGTTGGAGACAGTCCGAACCACAAATACCGGGTCCATGGTTCTGGCCATATACTGGGGGGACGGGGACGACTCCCATTAACCCCTGACTATACCGGGGATACGCTTATCACAATGCCTTACTGGTCTGTGCTGAAGCAGGGCATTCTGGCAGCCAAGTGGCTTGACCTTTATTAGTGAGCCTGGTTACCCCCTCTCGGAACCACAGACTTAGAAATCGCCAGCTCATATAAAGTGCATAAAATAAATTTATATATATATACCCTTATACACCATTTTAATAAAAAATATCACAAAATTCTTCTAAGTCCCTCGGGAAGAGTGAAAGACGCGCACGTTCATTTTCAGAGCTCCTAGACCTTCCTATAAGAAGTTAGCCAAAAAGTAGCTTCGAAAAACGCTTAGGTTAAGTTTCAGAGTTGCTTCTAATGTACCGAAGCTGGACTTAGACATAATTTCACTCTCACAACATTATGGCTGGTTGGAGACAGTCCGAACCACAAATACCGGGTCCATGGTTCTGGCCATATACTGGGGGGACGGGGACGACTCCCATTAACCCCTGACTATACCGGGGATACGCTTATCACAATGCCTTACTGGTCTGTGCTGAAGCAGGGCATTCTGGCAGCCAAGTGGCTTGACCTTTATTAGTGAGCCTGGTTACCCCCTCTCGGAACCACAGACTTAGAAATCGCCAGCTCATATAAAGTGCATAAAATAAATTTATATATATATACCCTTATACACCATTTTAATAAAAAATATCACAAAATTCTTCTAAGTCCCTCGGGAAGAGTGAAAGACGCGCACGTTCATTTTCAGAGCTCCTAGACCTTCCTATAAGAAGTTAGCCAAAAAGTAGCTTCGAAAAACGCTTAGGTTAAGTTTCAGAGTTGCTTCTAATGTACCGAAGCTGGACTTAGACATAATTTCACTCTCACAACATTATGGCTGGTTGGAGACAGTCCGAACCACAAATACCGGGTCCATGGTTCTGGCCATATACTGGGGGGACGGGGACGACTCCCATTAACCCCTGACTATACCGGGGATACGCTTATCACAATGCCTTACTGGTCTGTGCTGAAGCAGGGCATTCTGGCAGCCAAGTGGCTTGACCTTTATTAGTGAGCCTGGTTACCCCCTCTCGGAACCACAGACTTAGAAATCGCCAGCTCATATAAAGTGCATAAAATAAATTTATATATATATACCCTTATACACCATTTTAATAAAAAATATCACAAAATTCTTCTAAGTCCCTCGGGAAGAGTGAAAGACGCGCACGTTCATTTTCAGAGCTCCTAGACCTTCCTATAAGAAGTTAGCCAAAAAGTAGCTTCGAAAAACGCTTAGGTTAAGTTTCAGAGTTGCTTCCAATGTACCGAAGCTGGACTTAGACATAATTTCACTCTCACAACATTATGGCTTGTTGGAGACAGTCCAAACCACAAATACCGGGTCCATGGTTCTGGGCGTATACTGGGGGGACGGGGACGACTCCCATTAACCCCTGACTATACCGGGGATACGCTTATCACAATGCCTTTCTGGTCTGTGCTGAAGCAGGGCATTCTGGCAGCCAATTGGCTTGACTTTTATTAGTGAGCCTGGTTACCCCCTCTCGTAACCACAGACTTAGAAATCGCCAGCTCATATACAGTGCATAAAATATATTTATATATATACCCTTATACATCATTTTAATAAAAAATATCACAAAATTCTTCTAAGTCCCTCAGGAAGAGTGAAAGACGCGCACGTTCATTTTCAGTGCTCCTAGACATTCCTATAAGAAGTTAGCCAAAAAGTAGCTTCGAAAAACGCTTAGGTTAAGTTTCAGAGTTGCTTCTAATGTACCAAAGCTGGACTTAGACATAATTTCACTCTCACAACATTATGGCTGGTTGGAGACAGTCCGAACCACAAGTACCGGGTCCATGGTTCTGGGCGTATACTGGGGGGACGGGGACGACTCCCATTAACCCCTGACTATACCGGGGATACGCTTATCACAATGCCTTACTGGTCTGTGCTGAAGCAGGGCATTCTGGCATCAAAGTAGCTTGACCTTTATTAGTGAGCCTGGTTACCCCCTCTCGGAACCACAGACTTAGAAATCGCCAGCTCATATACAGTGCATAAAATATATTTATATATATACCCTTATACACCATTTAAATAAAAAATATCACAAAATTCTTCTAAGTCCCTCGGGAAGAGTGAAAGACGCGCACGTTCATTTTCAGAGCTCCTAGACCTTCCTATAAGAAGTTAGCCAAAAAGTAGCTTCGAAAAACGCTTAGGTTAAGTTTCAGAGTTGCATCTAATGTACCGAAGCTGGACTTAGACATAATTTCACTCTCACAACATTATGGCTGGTTGGAGACAGTCCAAACCACAAATACCGGGTCCATGGTTCTGGGCGTATACTGGGGGGACGGGGACGACTCCCATTAACCCCTGACTATACCGGGGATACGCTTATCACAATGCCTTTCTGGTCTGTGCTGAAGCAGGGCATTCTGGCAGCCAATTGGCTTGACTTTTATTAGTGAGCCTGGTTACCCCCTCTCGGAACCACAGACTTAGAAATCGCCAGCTCATATACAGTGCATAAAATATATTTATATATATCACCTTATACACCATTTTAATAAAAAATATCACAAAATTCTTCTAAGTCCCTCGGGAAGAGTGAAAGACGCGCACGTTCATTTTCAGATCTCCTAGACCTTCCTATAAGAAGTTAGCCAAAAAGTAGCTTCGAAAAACGCTTAGGTAAATTTTCAGAGTTGCATCTAATGTACCGAAGCTGGACTTAGACATAATTTCACTCTCACAACATTATGGCTGGTTGGAGACAGTCCGAACCACAAATACCGGGTCCATGGTTCTGGCCATATACTGGGGGGACGGGGACGACTCCCATTAACCCCTGACTATACCGGGGATATGCTTATCACAATGCCTTACTGGTCTGTGCTGAAGCAGGGCATTCTGGCAGCCAAGTGGCTTGACCTTTATTAGTGAGCCTGGTTACCCCCTCTCGGAACCACAGACTTAGAAATCGCCAGCTCATATACAGTGCATAAAATATATTTATATATATACCCTTATACACCATTTTAATAAAAAATATCACAAAATTCTTCTAAGTCCCTCGGAAAGAGTGAAAGACGCGCACGTTCATTTTCAGAGCTCCTAGACCTTCCTATAAGAAGTTAGCCAAAAAGTAGCTTCGAAAAACGCTTAGGTTAAGTTTCAGAGTTGCATCTAATGTACCGAAGCTGGACTTAGACATAATTTCACTCTCACAACATTATGGCTGGTTGGAGACAGTCCAAACCACAAATACCGGGTCCATGGTTCTGGGCGTATACTGGGGGGACGGGGACGACTCCCATTAACCCCTGACTATACCGGGGATACGCTTATCACAATGCCTTTCTGGTCTGTGCTGAAGCAGGGCATTCTGGCAGCCAATTGGCTTGACTTTTATTAGTGAGCCTGGTTACCCCCTCTCGGAACCACAGACTTAGAAATCGCCAGCTCATATACAGTGCATAAAATATATTTATATATATACCCTTATACACCATTTTAATAAAAAATATCACAAAATTCTTCTAAGTCCCTCGGGAAGAGTGAAAGACGCGCACGTTCATTTTCAGAGCTCCTAGACCTTCCTATAAGAAGTTAGCCAAAAAGTAGCTTCGAAAAACGCTTAGGTAAATTTTCAGAGTTGCATCTAATGTACCGAAGCTGGACTTAGACATAATTTCACTCTCACAACATTATGGCTGGTTGGAGACAGTCCGAACCACAAATACCGGGTCCATGGTTCTGGCCATATACTGGGGGGACGGGGACGACTCCCATTAACCCCTGACTATACCGGGGATACGCTTATCACAATGCCTTACTGGTCTGTGCTGAAGCAGGGCATTCTGGCAGCCAAGTGGCTTGACCTTTATTAGTGAGCCTGGTTACCCCCTCTCGGAACCACAGACTTAGAAATCGCCAGCTCATATACAGTGCATAAAATATATTTATATATATACCCTTATACACCATTTAAATAAAAAATATCACAAAATTCTTCTAAGTCCCTCGGGAAGAGTGAAAGACGCGCACGTTCATTTTCAGAGCTCCTAGACCTTCCTATAAGAAGTTAGCCAAAAAGTAGCTTCGAAAAACGCTTAGGTTAAGTTTCAGAGGTACTTCTAATGTACCAAAGCTGGACTTAGACATAATTTCACTCTCACAACATTATGGCTGGTTGGAGACAGTCCGAACCACAAGTACCGGGTCCATGGTTCTGGGCGTATAATGGGGGGACGGGGACGACTCCCATTAACCCCTGACTATACCGGGGATACGCTTATCACAATGCCTTACTGGTCTGTGCTGAAGCAGGGCATTCTGGCATCCAAGTGGCTTGACCTTTATTAGTGAGTCTGGTTACCCCCTCTCGGAACCACAGACTTAGAAATCGCCAGCTCATATACATGCATAAAATAGATTTATATATATACCCTTATACACCATTTTAATAAAAAATATCACAAAATTCTTCTACGTCCCTCGGGAAGAGTGAAAGACGCGCACGTTCATTTTCAGAGCTCCTAGACCTTCCTATAATAAGTTAGCCAAAAAGTAGCTTCGAAAAACGCTTAGGTTAAGTTTCAGAGTTGCATCTAATGTACCGAAGCTGGACTTAGACATAATTTCACTCTTACAACATTATGGCTGGTTGGAGACAGTCCGAACCACAAATACCGGGTCCATGGTTCTGGCCATATACTGGGGGGACGGGAACGACTCCCATTAACCCCTGACTATACCGGGGATACGCTTATCACAATGCCTTTCTGGTCTGTGCTGAAGCAGGGCATTCTGGCAGCCAATTGGCTTGACTTTTATTAGTGAGCCTGGTTACCCCCTCTCGTAACCACAGACTTAGAAATCGCCAGCTCATATACAGTGCATAAAATATATTTATATATATACCCTTATACATCATTTTAATAAAAAATATCACAAAATTCTTCTAAGTCCCTCAGGAAGAGTGAAAGACGCGCACGTTCATTTTCAGTGCTCCTAGACATTCCTATAAGAAGTTAGCCAAAAAGTAGCTTCGAAAAACGCTTAGGTTAAGTTTCAGAGTTGCTTCTAATGTACCAAAGCTGGACTTAGACATAATTTCACTCTCACAACATTATGGCTGGTTGGAGACAGTCCGAACCACAAGTACCGGGTCCATGGTTCTGGGCGTATACTGGGGGGACGGGGACGACTCCCATTAACCCCTGACTATACCGGGGATACGCTTATCACAATGCCTTACTGGTCTGTGCTGAAGCAGGGCATTCTGGCATCAAAGTAGCTTGACCTTTATTAGTGAGCCTGGTTACCCCCTCTCGGAACCACAGACTTAGAAATCGCCAGCTCATATACAGTGCATAAAATATATTTATATATATACCCTTATACACCATTTAAATAAAAAATATCACAAAATTCTTCTAAGTCCCTCGGGAAGAGTGAAAGACGCGAACGTTCATTTTCAGAGCTCCTAGACCTTCCTATAAGAAGTTAGCCAAAAAGTAGCTTCGAAAAACGCTTAGGTTAAGTTTCAGAGGTACTTCTAATGTACCAAAGCTGGACTTAGACATAATTTCACTCTCACAACATTATGGCTGGTTGGAGACAGTCCGAACCACAAGTACCGGGTCCATGGTTCTGGGCGTATAATGGGGGGACGGGGACGACTCCCATTAACCCCTGACTATACCGGGGATACGCTTATCACAATGCCTTACTGGTCTGTGCTGAAGCAGGGCATTCTGGCATCCAAGTGGCTTGACCTTTATTAGTGAGTCTGGTTACCCCCTCTCGGAACCACAGACTTAGAAATCGCCAGCTCATATACATGCATAAAATAGATTTATATATATACCCTTATACACCATTTTAATAAAAAATATCACAAAATTCTTCTAAGTCCCTCGGGAAGAGTGAAAGACGCGCACGTTCATTTTCAGAGCTCCTAGACCTTCCTATAAGAAGTTAGCCAAAAAGTAGCTTCGAAAAACGCTTAGGTTAAGTTTCAGAGTTGCATCTAATGTACCGAAGCTGGACTTAGACATAATTTCACTCTCACAACATTATGGCTGGTTGGAGACAGTCCAAACCACAAATACCGGGTCCATGGTTCTGGGCGTATACTGGGGGGACGGGGACGACTCCCATTAACCCCTGACTATACCGGGGATACGCTTATCACAATGCCTTTCTGGTCTGTGCTGAAGCAGGGCATTCTGGCAGCCAATTGGCTTGACTTTTATTAGTGAGCCTGGTTACCCCCTCTCGTAACCACAGACTTAGAAATCGCCAGCTCATATACAGTGCATAAAATATATTTATATATATACCCTTATACATCATTTTAATAAAAAATATCACAAAATTCTTCTAAGTCCCTCAGGAAGAGTGAAAGACGCGCACGTTCATTTTCAGTGCTCCTAGACATTCCTATAAGAAGTTAGCCAAAAAGTAGCTTCGAAAAACGCTTAGGTTAAGTTTCAGAGTTGCTTCTAATGTACCAAAGCTGGACTTAGACATAATTTCACTCTCACAACATTATGGCTGGTTGGAGACAGTCCGAACCACAAGTACCGGGTCCATGGTTCTGGGCGTATACTGGGGGGACGGGGACGACTCCCATTAACCCCTGACTATACCGGGGATACGCTTATCACAATGCCTTACTGGTCTGTGCTGAAGCAGGGCATTCTGGCATCAAAGTAGCTTGACCTTTATTAGTGAGCCTGGTTACCCCCTCTCGGAACCACAGACTTAGAAATCGCCAGCTCATATACAGTGCATAAAATATATTTATATATATACCCTTATACACCATTTAAATAAAAAATATCACAAAATTCTTCTAAGTCCCTCGGGAAGAGTGAAAGACGCGCACGTTCATTTTCAGAGCTCCTAGACCTTCCTATAAGAAGTTAGCCAAAAAGTAGCTTCGAAAAACGCTTAGGTTAAGTTTCAGAGTTGCATCTAATGTACCGAAGCTGGACTTAGACATAATTTCACTCTCACAACATTATGGCTGGTTGGAGACAGTCCAAACCACAAATACCGGGTCCATGGTTCTGGGCGTATACTGGGGGGACGGGGACGACTCCCATTAACCCCTGACTATACCGGGGATACGCTTATCACAATGCCTTTCTGGTCTGTGCTGAAGCAGGGCATTCTGGCAGCCAATTGGCTTGACTTTTATTAGTGAGCCTGGTTACCCCCTCTCGGAACCACAGACTTAGAAATCGCCAGCTCATATACAGTGCATAAAATATATTTATATATATCACCTTATACACCATTTTAATAAAAAATATCACAAAATTCTTCTAAGTCCCTCGGGAAGAGTGAAAGACGCGCACGTTCATTTTCAGAGCTCCTAGACCTTCCTATAAGAAGTTAGCCAAAAAGTAGCTTCGAAAAACGCTTAGGTAAATTTTCAGAGTTGCATCTAATGTACCGAAGCTGGACTTAGACATAATTTCACTCTCACAACATTATGGCTGGTTGGAGACAGTCCGAACCACAAATACCGGGTCCATGGTTCTGGCCATATACTGGGGGGACGGGGACGACTCCCATTAACCCCTGACTATACCGGGGATATGCTTATCACAATGCCTTACTGGTCTGTGCTGAAGCAGGGCATTCTGGCAGCCAAGTGGCTTGACCTTTATTAGTGAGCCTGGTTACCCCCTCTCGGAACCACAGACTTAGAAATCGCCAGCTCATATACAGTGCATAAAATATATTTATATATATACCCTTATACACCATTTTAATAAAAAATATCACAAAATTCTTCTAAGTCCCTCGGGAAGAGTGAAAGACGCGCACGTTCATTTTCAGAGCTCCTAGACCTTCCTATAAGAAGTTAGCCAAAAAGTAGCTTCGAAAAACGCTTAGGTTAAGTTTCAGAGTTGCATCTAATGTACCGAAGCTGGACTTAGACATAATTTCACTCTCACAACATTATGGCTGGTTGGAGACAGTCCGAACCACAAATACCGGGTCCATGGTTCTGGCCATATACTGGGGGGACGGGGACGACTCCCATTAACCTCTGACTATACCGGGGATACGCTTATCACAATGCCTTTCTGGTCTGTGCTGAAGCAGGGCATTCTGGCAGCCAATTGGCTTGACTTTTATTAGTGAGCCTGGTTACCCCCTCTCGGAACCACAGACTTAGAAATCGCCAGCTCATATACATGCATAAAATATATTTATATATATACCCTTATACACCATTTTAATAAAAAATATCACAAAATTCTTCTAAGTCCCTCGGAAAGAGTGAAAGACGCGCACGTTCATTTTCAGAGCTCCTAGACCTTCCTATAAGAAGTTAGCCAAAAAGTAGCTTCGAAAAACGCTTAGGTTAAGTTTCAGAGTTGCATCTAATGTACCGAAGCTGGACTTAGACATAATTTCACTCTCACAACATTATGGCTGGTTGGAGACAGTCCAAACCACAAATACCGGGTCCATGGTTCTGGGCGTATACTGGGGGGACGGGGACGACTCCCATTAACCCCTGACTATACCGGGGATACGCTTATCACAATGCCTTTCTGGTCTGTGCTGAAGCAGGGCATTCTGGCAGCCAATTGGCTTGACTTTTATTAGTGAGCCTGGTTACCCCCTCTCGGAACCACAGACTTAGAAATCGCCAGCTCATATACAGTGCATAAAATATATTTATATATATACCCTTATACACCATTTTAATAAAAAATATCACAAAATTCTTCTAAGTCCCTCGGGAAGAGTGAAAGACGCGCACGTTCATTTTCAGAGCTCCTAGACCTTCCTATAAGAAGTTAGCCAAAAAGTAGCTTCGAAAAACGCTTAGGTAAATTTTCAGAGTTGCATCTAATGTACCGAAGCTGGACTTAGACATAATTTCACTCTCACAACATTATGCTGGTTGGAGACAGTCCGAACCACAAATACCGGGTCCATGGTTCTGGCCATATACTGGGGGGACGGGGACGACTCCCATTAACCCCTGACTATACCGGGGATACGCTTATCACAATGCCTTACTGGTCTGTGCTGAAGCAGGGCATTCTGGCAGCCAAGTGGCTTGACCTTTATTAGTGAGCCTGGTTACCCCCTCTCGGAACCACAGACTTAGAAATCGCCAGCTCATATACAGTGCATAAAATATATTTATATATATACCCTTATACACCATTTTAATAAAAAATATCACAAAATTCTTCTAAGTCCCTCGGGAAGAGTGAAAGACGCGCACGTTCATTTTCAGAGCTCCTAGACCTTCCTATAAGAAGTTAGCCAAAAAGTAGCTTCGAAAAACGCTTAGGTTAAGTTTCAGAGTTGCTTCTAATGTACCAAAGCTGGACTTAGACATAATTTCACTCTCACAACATTATGGCTGGTTGGAGACAGTCCGAACCACAAGTACCGGGTCCATGGTTCTGGGCGTATACTGGGGGGACGGGGACGACTCCCATTAACCCCTGACTATACCGGGGATACGCTTATCACAATGCCTTACTGGTCTGTGCTGAAGCAGGGCATTCTGGCATCAAAGTAGCTTGACCTTTATTAGTGAGCCTGGTTACCCCCTCTCGGAACCATAGACTTAGAAATCGCCAGCTCATATACAGTGCATAAAATATATTTATATATATACCCTTATACACCATTTAAATAAAAAATATCACAAAATTCTTCTAAGTCCCTCGGGAAGAGTGAAAGACGCGCACGTTCATTTTCAGAGCTCCTAGACCTTCCTATAAGAAGTTAGCCAAAAAGTAGCTTCGAAAAACGCTTAGGTTAAGTTTCAGAGGTACTTCTAATGTACCAAAGCTGGACTTAGACATAATTTCACTCTCACAACATTATGGCTGGTTGGAGACAGTCCGAACCACAAGTACCGGGTCCATGGTTCTGGGCGTATAATGGGGGGACGGGGACGACTCCCATTAACCCCTGACTATACCGGGGATACGCTTATCACTATGCCTTACTGGTCTGTGCTGAAGCAGGGCATTCTGGCATCCAAGTGGCTTGACCTTTATTAGTGAGTCTGGTTACCCCCTCTCGGAACCACAGACTTAGAAATCGCCAGCTCATATACATGCATAAAATAGATTTATATATATACCCTTATACACCATTTTAATAAAAAATATCACAAAATTCTTCTACGTCCCTCGGGAAGAGTGAAAGACGCGCACGTTCATTTTCAGAGCTCCTAGACCTTCCTATAATAAGTTAGCCAAAAAGTAGCTTCGAAAAACGCTTAGGTTAAGTTTCAGAGTTGCATCTAATGTACCGAAGCTGGACTTAGACATAATTTCACTCTTACAACATTATGGCTGGTTGGAGACAGTCCGAACCACAAATACCGGGTCCATGGTTCTGGCCATATACTGGGGGGACGGGAACGACTCCCATTAACCCCTGACTATACCGGGGATACGCTTATCACAATGCCTTTCTGGTCTGTGCTGAAGCAGGGCATTCTGGCAGCCAATTGGCTTGACTTTTATTAGTGAGCCTGGTTACCCCCTCTCGTAACCACAGACTTAGAAATCGCCAGCTCATATACAGTGCATAAAATATATTTATATATATACCCTTATACATCATTTTAATAAAAAATATCACAAAATTCTTCTAAGTCCCTCAGGAAGAGTGAAAGACGCGCACGTTCATTTTCAGTGCTCCTAGACATTCCTATAAGAAGTTAGCCAAAAAGTAGCTTCGAAAAACGCTTAGGTTAAGTTTCAGAGTTGCTTCTAATGTACCAAAGCTGGACTTAGACATAATTTCACTCTCACAACATTATGGCTGGTTGGAGACAGTCCGAACCACAAGTACCGGGTCCATGGTTCTGGGCGTATACTGGGGGGACGGGGACGACTCCCATTAACCCCTGACTATACCGGGGATACGCTTATCACAATGCCTTACTGGTCTGTGCTGAAGCAGGGCATTCTGGCATCAAAGTAGCTTGACCTTTATTAGTGAGCCTGGTTACCCCCTCTCGGAACCACAGACTTAGAAATCGCCAGCTCATATACAGTGCATAAAATATATTTATATATATACCCTTATACACCATTTAAATAAAAAATATCACAAAATTCTTCTAAGTCCCTCGGGAAGAGTGAAAGACGCGCACGTTCATTTTCAGAGCTCCTAGACCTTCCTATAAGAAGTTAGCCAAAAAGTAGCTTCGAAAAACGCTTAGGTTAAGTTTCAGAGGTACTTCTAATGTACCAAAGCTGGACTTAGACATAATTTCACTCTCACAACATTATGGCTGGTTGGAGACAGTCCGAACCACAAGTACCGGGTCCATGGTTCTGGGCGTATAATGGGGGGACGGGGACGACTCCCATTAACCCCTGGCTATACCGGGGATACGCTTATCACAATGCCTTACTGGTCTGTGCTGAAGCAGGGCATTCTGGCATCCAAGTGGCTTGACCTTTATTAGTGAGTCTGGTTACCCCCTCTCGGAACCACAGACTTAGAAATCGCTAGCTCATATACATGCATAAAATAGATTTATATATATACCCTTATACACCATTTTAATAAAAAATATCACAAAATTCTTCTAAGTCCCTCGGGAAGAGTGAAAGACGCGCACGTTCATTTTCAGAGCTCCTAGACCTTCCTATAAGAAGTTAGCCAAAAAGTAGCTTCGAAAAACGCTTAGGTTAAGTCTCAGAGTTGCATCTAATGTACCAAAGCTGGACTTAGACATAATTTCACTCTCACAACATTATGGCTGGTTGGAGACAGTCCGAACCACAAATACCGGGTCCATGGTTCTGGCCATATACTGGGGGGACGGGGACGACTCCCATTAACCCCTGACTATACCGGGGATACGCTTATCACAATGCCTTACTGGTCTGTGCTGAAGCAGGGCATTCTGGCAGCCAAGTGGCTTGACCTTTATTAGTGAGCCTGGTTACCCCCTCTCGGAACCACAGACTTAGAAATCGCCAGCTCATATAAAGTGCATAAAATAAATTTATATATATATACCCTTATACACCATTTTAATAAAAAATATCACAAAATTCTTCTAAGTCCCTCGGGAAGAGTGAAAGACGCGCACGTTCATTTTCAGAGCTCCTAGACCTTCCTATAAGAAGTTAGCCAAAAAGTAGCTTCGAAAAACGCTTAGGTTAAGTTTCAGAGTTGCTTCTAATGTACCGAAGCTGGACTTAGACATAATTTCACTCTCACAACATTATGGCTGGTTGGAGACAGTCCGAACCACAAATACCGGGTCCATGGTTCTGGCCATATACTGGGGGGACGGGGACGACTCCCATTAACCCCTGACTATACCGGGGATACGCTTATCACAATGCCTTACTGGTCTGTGCTGAAGCAGGGCATTCTGGCAGCCAAGTGGCTTGACCTTTATTAGTGAGCCTGGTTACCCCCTCTCGGAACCACAGACTTAGAAATCGCCAGCTCATATAAAGTGCATAAAATAAATTTATATATATATACCCTTATACACCATTTTAATAAAAAATATCACAAAATTCTTCTAAGTCCCTCGGGAAGAGTGAAAGACGCGCACGTTCATTTTCAGAGCTCCTAGACCTTCCTATAAGAAGTTAGCCAAAAAGTAGCTTCGAAAAACGCTTAGGTTAAGTTTCAGAGTTGCTTCTAATGTACCGAAGCTGGACTTAGACATAATTTCACTCTCACAACATTATGGCTGGTTGGAGACAGTCCGAACCACAAATACCGGGTCCATGGTTCTGGCCATATACTGGGGGGACGGGGACGACTCCCATTAACCCCTGACTATACCGGGGATACGCTTATCACAATGCCTTACTGGTCTGTGCTGAAGCAGGGCATTCTGGCAGCCAAGTGGCTTGACCTTTATTAGTGAGCCTGGTTACCCCCTCTCGGAACCACAGACTTAGAAATCGCCAGCTCATATAAAGTGCATAAAATAAATTTATATATATATACCCTTATACACCATTTTAATAAAAAATATCACAAAATTCTTCTAAGTCCCTCGGGAAGAGTGAAAGACGCGCACGTTCATTTTCAGAGCTCCTAGACCTTCCTATAAGAAGTTAGCCAAAAAGTAGCTTCGAAAAACGCTTAGGTTAAGTTTCAGAGTTGCTTCCAATGTACCGAAGCTGGACTTAGACATAATTTCACTCTCACAACATTATGGCTTGTTGGAGACAGTCCAAACCACAAATACCGGGTCCATGGTTCTGGGCGTATACTGGGGGGACGGGGACGACTCCCATTAACCCCTGACTATACCGGGGATACGCTTATCACAATGCCTTTCTGGTCTGTGCTGAAGCAGGGCATTCTGGCAGCCAATTGGCTTGACTTTTATTAGTGAGCCTGGTTACCCCCTCTCGTAACCACAGACTTAGAAATCGCCAGCTCATATACAGTGCATAAAATATATTTATATATATACCCTTATACATCATTTTAATAAAAAATATCACAAAATTCTTCTAAGTCCCTCAGGAAGAGTGAAAGACGCGCACGTTCATTTTCAGTGCTCCTAGACATTCCTATAAGAAGTTAGCCAAAAAGTAGCTTCGAAAAACGCTTAGGTTAAGTTTCAGAGTTGCTTCTAATGTACCAAAGCTGGACTTAGACATAATTTCACTCTCACAACATTATGGCTGGTTGGAGACAGTCCGAACCACAAGTACCGGGTCCATGGTTCTGGGCGTATACTGGGGGGACGGGGACGACTCCCATTAACCCCTGACTATACCGGGGATACGCTTATCACAATGCCTTACTGGTCTGTGCTGAAGCAGGGCATTCTGGCATCAAAGTAGCTTGACCTTTATTAGTGAGCCTGGTTACCCCCTCTCGGAACCACAGACTTAGAAATCGCCAGCTCATATACAGTGCATAAAATATATTTATATATATACCCTTATACACCATTTAAATAAAAAATATCACAAAATTCTTCTAAGTCCCTCGGGAAGAGTGAAAGACGCGCACGTTCATTTTCAGAGCTCCTAGACCTTCCTATAAGAAGTTAGCCAAAAAGTAGCTTCGAAAAACGCTTAGGTTAAGTTTCAGAGTTGCATCTAATGTACCGAAGCTGGACTTAGACATAATTTCACTCTCACAACATTATGGCTGGTTGGAGACAGTCCAAACCACAAATACCGGGTCCATGGTTCTGGGCGTATACTGGGGGGACGGGGACGACTCCCATTAACCCCTGACTATACCGGGGATACGCTTATCACAATGCCTTTCTGGTCTGTGCTGAAGCAGGGCATTCTGGCAGCCAATTGGCTTGACTTTTATTAGTGAGCCTGGTTACCCCCTCTCGGAACCACAGACTTAGAAATCGCCAGCTCATATACAGTGCATAAAATATATTTATATATATCACCTTATACACCATTTTAATAAAAAATATCACAAAATTCTTCTAAGTCCCTCGGGAAGAGTGAAAGACGCGCACGTTCATTTTCAGATCTCCTAGACCTTCCTATAAGAAGTTAGCCAAAAAGTAGCTTCGAAAAACGCTTAGGTAAATTTTCAGAGTTGCATCTAATGTACCGAAGCTGGACTTAGACATAATTTCACTCTCACAACATTATGGCTGGTTGGAGACAGTCCGAACCACAAATACCGGGTCCATGGTTCTGGCCATATACTGGGGGGACGGGGACGACTCCCATTAACCCCTGACTATACCGGGGATATGCTTATCACAATGCCTTACTGGTCTGTGCTGAAGCAGGGCATTCTGGCAGCCAAGTGGCTTGACCTTTATTAGTGAGCCTGGTTACCCCCTCTCGGAACCACAGACTTAGAAATCGCCAGCTCATATACAGTGCATAAAATATATTTATATATATACCCTTATACACCATTTTAATAAAAAATATCACAAAATTCTTCTAAGTCCCTCGGGAAGAGTGAAAGACGCGCACGGTCATTTTCAGAGCTCCTAGACCTTCCTATAAGAAGTAAGCCAAAAAGTAGCTTCGAAAAACGCTTAGGTTAAGTTTCAGAGTTGCATCTAATGTACCGAAGCTGGACTTAGACATAATTTCACTCTCACAACATTATGGCTGGTTGGAGACAGTCCGAACCACAAATACCGGGTCCATGGTTCTGGCCATATACTGGGGGGACGGGGACGACTCCCATTAACCTCTGACTATACCGGGGATACGCTTATCACAATGCCTTTCTGGTCTGTGCTGAAGCAGGGCATTCTGGCAGCCAATTGGCTTGACTTTTATTAGTGAGCCTGGTTACCCCCTCTCGGAACCACAGACTTAGAAATCGCCAGCTCATATACATGCATAAAATATATTTATATATATACCCTTATACACCATTTTAATAAAAAATATCACAAAATTCTTCTAAGTCCCTCGGAAAGAGTGAAAGACGCGCACGTTCATTTTCAGAGCTCCTAGACCTTCCTATAAGAAGTTAGCCAAAAAGTAGCTTCGAAAAACGCTTAGGTTAAGTTTCAGAGTTGCATCTAATGTACCGAAGCTGGACTTAGACATAATTTCACTCTCACAACATTATGGCTGGTTGGAGACAGTCCAAACCACAAATACCGGGTCCATGGTTCTGGGCGTATACTGGGGGGACGGGGACGACTCCCATTAACCCCTGACTATACCGGGGATACGCTTATCACAATGCCTTTCTGGTCTGTGCTGAAGCAGGGCATTCTGGCAGCCAATTGGCTTGACTTTTATTAGTGAGCCTGGTTACCCCCTCTCGGAACCACAGACTTAGAAATCGCCAGCTCATATACAGTGCATAAAATATATTTATATATATACCCTTATACACCATTTTAATAAAAAATATCACAAAATTCTTCTAAGTCCCTCGGGAAGAGTGAAAGACGCGCACGTTCATTTTCAGAGCTCCTAGACCTTCCTATAAGAAGTTAGCCAAAAAGTAGCTTCGAAAAACGCTTAGGTAAATTTTCAGAGTTGCATCTAATGTACCGAAGCTGGACTTAGACATAATTTCACTCTCACAACATTATGGCTGGTTGGAGACAGTCCGAACCACAAATACCGGGTCCATGGTTCTGGCCATATACTGGGGGGACGGGGACGACTCCCATTAACCCCTGACTATACCGGGGATACGCTTATCACAATGCCTTACTGGTCTGTGCTGAAGCAGGGCATTCTGGCAGCCAAGTGGCTTGACCTTTATTAGTGAGCCTGGTTACCCCCTCTCGGAACCACAGACTTAGAAATCGCCAGCTCATATACAGTGCATAAAATATATTTATATATATACCCTTATACACCATTTAAATAAAAAATATCACAAAATTCTTCTAAGTCCCTCGGGAAGAGTGAAAGACGCGCACGTTCATTTTCAGAGCTCCTAGACCTTCCTATAAGAAGTTAGCCAAAAAGTAGCTTCGAAAAACGCTTAGGTTAAGTTTCAGAGGTACTTCTAATGTACCAAAGCTGGACTTAGACATAATTTCACTCTTACAACATTATGGCTGGTTGGAGACAGTCCGAACCACAAATACCGGGTCCATGGTTCTGGCCATATACTGGGGGGACGGGAACGACTCCCATTAACCCCTGACTATACCGGGGATACGCTTATCACAATGCCTTTCTGGTCTGTGCTGAAGCAGGGCATTCTGGCAGCCAATTGGCTTGACTTTTATTAGTGAGCCTGGTTACCCCCTCTCGTAACCACAGACTTAGAAATCGCCAGCTCATATACAGTGCATAAAATATATTTATATATATACCCTTATACATCATTTTAATAAAAAATATCACAAAATTCTTCTAAGTCCCTCAGGAAGAGTGAAAGACGCGCACGTTCATTTTCAGTGCTCCTAGACATTCCTATAAGAAGTTAGCCAAAAAGTAGCTTCGAAAAACGCTTAGGTTAAGTTTCAGAGTTGCTTCTAATGTACCAAAGCTGGACTTAGACATAATTTCACTCTCACAACATTATGGCTGGTTGGAGACAGTCCGAACCACAAGTACCGGGTCCATGGTTCTGGGCGTATACTGGGGGGACGGGGACGACTCCCATTAACCCCTGACTATACCGGGGATACGCTTATCACAATGCCTTACTGGTCTGTGCTGAAGCAGGGCATTCTGGCATCAAAGTAGCTTGACCTTTATTAGTGAGCCTGGTTACCCCCTCTCGGAACCACAGACTTAGAAATCGCCAGCTCATATACAGTGCATAAAATATATTTATATATATACCCTTATACACCATTTAAATAAAAAATATCACAAAATTCTTCTAAGTCCCTCGGGAAGAGTGAAAGACGCGAACGTTCATTTTCAGAGCTCCTAGACCTTCCTATAAGAAGTTAGCCAAAACGTAGCTTCGAAAAACGCTTAGGTTAAGTTTCAGAGGTACTTCTAATGTACCAAAGCTGGACTTAGACATAATTTCACTCTCACAACATTATGGCTGGTTGGAGACAGTCCGAACCACAAGTACCGGGTCCATGGTTCTGGGCGTATAATGGGGGGACGGGGACGACTCCCATTAACCCCTGACTATACCGGGGATACGCTTATCACAATGCCTTACTGGTCTGTGCTGAAGCAGGGCATTCTGGCATCCAAGTGGCTTGACCTTTATTAGTGAGTCTGGTTACCCCCTCTCGGAACCACAGACTTAGAAATCGCCAGCTCATATACATGCATAAAATAGATTTATATATATACCCTTATACACCATTTTAATAAAAAATATCACAAAATTCTTCTAAGTCCCTCGGAAAGAGTGAAAGACGCGCACGTTCATTTTCAGAGCTCCTAGACCTTCCTATAAGAAGTTAGCCAAAAAGTAGCTTCGAAAAACGCTTAGGTTAAGTCTCAGAGTTGCATCTAATGTACCAAAGCTGGACTTAGACATAATTTCACTCTCACAACATTATGGCTGGTTGGAGACAGTCCGAACCACAAATACCGGGTCCATGGTTCTGGCCATATACTGGGGGGACGGGGACGACTCCCATTAACCCCTGACTATACCGGGGATACGCTTATCACAATGCCTTACTGGTCTGTGCTGAAGCAGGGCATTCTGGCAGCCAAGTGGCTTGACCTTTATTAGTGAGCCTGGTTACCCCCTCTCGGAACCACAGACTTAGAAATCGCCAGCTCATATAAAGTGCATAAAATAAATTTATATATATATACCCTTATACACCATTTTAATAAAAAATATCACAAAATTCTTCTAAGTCCCTCGGGAAGAGTGAAAGACGCGCACGTTCATTTTCAGAGCTCCTAGACCTTCCTATAAGAAGTTAGCCAAAAAGTAGCTTCGAAAAACGCTTAGGTTAAGTTTCAGAGTTGCTTCTAATGTACCGAAGCTGGACTTAGACATAATTTCACTCTCACAACATTATGGCTGGTTGGAGACAGTCCGAACCACAAATACCGGGTCCATGGTTCTGGCCATATACTGGGGGGACGGGGACGACTCCCATTAACCCCTGACTATACCGGGGATACGCTTATCACAATGCCTTACTGGTCTGTGCTGAAGCAGGGCATTCTGGCAGCCAAGTGGCTTGACCTTTATTAGTGAGCCTGGTTACCCCCTCTCGGAACCACAGACTTAGAAATCGCCAGCTCATATAAAGTGCATAAAATAAATTTATATATATATACCCTTATACACCATTTTAATAAAAAATATCACAAAATTCTTCTAAGTCCCTCGGGAAGAGTGAAAGACGCGCACGTTCATTTTCAGAGCTCCTAGACCTTCCTATAAGAAGTTAGCCAAAAAGTAGCTTCGAAAAACGCTTAGGTTAAGTTTCAGAGTTGCTTCTAATGTACCGAAGCTGGAATTAGACATAATTTCACTCTCACAACATTATGGCTGGTTGGAGACAGTCCGAACCACAAGTACTGGGTCCATGGTTCTGGGCGTATACTGGGGGGACGGGGACGACTCCCATTAACCCCTGACTATACCGGGGATACGCTTATCACAATGCCTTACTGGTCTGTGCTGAAGCAGGGAATTCTGGCAGCCAAGTGGCTTGACCTTTATTAGTGAGCCTGGTTACCCCCTCTCGGAAACACAGACTTAGAAATCGCCAGCTCATATAAAGTGCATAAAATAAATTTATATATATATACCCTTATACACCATTTTCATAAAAAATATCACAAAATTCTTCTAAGTCCCTCGGGAAGAGTGAAAGACGCGCACGTTCATTTTTAGAGCTCCTAGACCTTCCTATAAGAAGTTAGCCAAAAAGTAGCTTCGAAAAACGCTTAGGTTAAGTCTCAGAGTTGCATCTAATGTACCAAAGCTGGAATTAGACATAATTTCACTCTCACAACATTATGGCTGGTTGGAGACAGTCCGAACCACAAGTACTGGGTCCATGGTTCTGGGCGTATACTGGGGGGACGGGGACGACTCCCATTAACCCCTGACTATACCGGGGATACGCTTATCACAATGCCTTACTGGTCTGTGCTGAAGCAGGGCATTCTGGCAGCCAAGTGGCTTGACCTTTATTAGTGAGCCTGGTTACCCCCTCTCGGAACCACAAACTTAGAAATCGCCAGCTCATATACAGTGCATAAAATAAATTTATATATATATACCCTTATACACCATTTTAATAAAAAATATCACAAAATTCTTCTAAGTCCCTCGGGAAGAGTGAAAGACGCGCACGTTCATTTTCAGAGCTCCTAGACCTTCCTATAAGAAGTTAGCCAAAAAGTAGCTTCGAAAAACGCTTAGGTTAAGTTTCAGAGTTGCTTCTAATGTACCGAAGCTGGAATTAGACATAATTTCACTCTCACAACATTATGGCTGGTTGGAGACAGTCCGAACCACAAGTACTGGGTCCATGGTTCTGGGCGTATACTGGGGGGACGGGGACGACTCCCATTAACCCCTGACTATACCGGGGATACGCTTATCACAATGCCTTACTGGTCTGTGCTGAAGCAGGGCATTCTGGCAGCCAAGTGGCTTGACCTTTATTAGTGAGCCTGGTTACCCCCTCTCGGAACCACAGACTTAGAAATCGCCAGCTCATATAAAGTGCATAAAATAAATTTATATATATATACCCTTATACACCATTTTAATAAAAAATATCACAAAATTCTTCTAAGTCCCTCGGGAAGAGTGAAAGACGCGCACGTTCATTTTCAGAGCTCCTAGACCTTCCTATAAGAAGTTAGCCAAAAAGTAGCTTCGAAAAACGCTTAGGTTAAGTCTCAGAGTTGCATCTAATGTACCAAAGCTGGACTTAGACATAATTTCACTCTCACAACATTATGGCTGGTTGGAGACAGTCCGAACCACAAATACCGGGTCCATGGTTCTGGCCATATACTGGGGGGACGGGGACGACTCCCATTAACCCCTGACTATACCGGGGATACGCTTATCACAATGCCTTACTGGTCTGTGCTGAAGCAGGGCATTCTGGCAGCCAAGTGGCTTGACCTTTATTAGTGAGCCTGGTTACCCCCTCTCGGAACCACAGACTTAGAAATCGCCAGCTCATATAAAGTGCATAAAATAAATTTATATATATATACCCTTATACACCATTTTAATAAAAAATATCACAAAATTCTTCTAAGTCCCTCGGGAAGAGTGAAAGACGCGCACGTTCATTTTCAGAGCTCCTAGACCTTCCTATAAGAAGTTAGCCAAAAAGTAGCTTCGAAAAACGCTTAGGTTAAGTTTCAGAGTTGCTTCTAATGTACCGAAGCTGGACTTAGACATAATTTCACTCTCACAACATTATGGCTGGTTGGAGACAGTCCGAACCACAAGTACCGGGTCCATGGTTCTGGGCGTATACTGGGGGGACGGGGACGACTCCCATTAACCCCTGACTATACCGGGGATACGCTTATCACAATGCCTTACTGGTCTGTGCTGAAGCAGGGCATTCTGGCAGCCAAGTGGCTTGACCTTTATTAGTGAGCCTGGTTACCCCCTCTCGGAACCACAGACTTAGAAATCGCCAGCTCATATAAAGTGCATAAAATAAATTTATATATATATACCCTTATACACCATTTTAATAAAAAATATCACAAAATTCTTCTAAGTCCCTCGGGAAGAGTGAAAGACGCGCACGTTCATTTTCAGAGCTCCTAGACCTTCCTATAAGAAGTTAGCCAAAAAGTAGCTTCGAAAAACGCTTAGGTTAAGTCTCAGAGTTGCATCTAATGTACCAAAGCTGGACTTAGACATAATTTCACTCTCACAACATTATGGCTGGTTGGAGACAGTCCGAACCACAAGTACCGGGTCCATGGTTCTGGGCGTATACTGGGGGGACGGGGACGACTCCCATTAACCCCTGACTATACCGGGGATACGCTTATCACAATGCCTTACTGGTCTGTGCTGAAGCAGGGCATTCTGGCAGCCAAGTGGCTTGACCTTTATTAGTGAGCCTGGTTACCCCCTCTCGGAACCACAAACTTAGAAATCGCCAGCTCATATACAGTGCATAAAATAAATTTATATATATATACCCTTATACACCATTTTAATAAAAAATATCACAAAATTCTTCTAAGTCCCTCGGGAAGAGTGAAAGACGCGCACGTTCATTTTCAGAGCTCCTAGACCTTCCTATAAGAAGTTAGCCAAAAAGTAGCTTCGAAAAACGCTTAGGTTAAGACACAGAGTTGCATCTAATGTACCAAAGCTGGACTTAGACATAATTTCACTCTCACAACATTATGGCTGGTTGGAGACAGTCCGAACCACAAGTACCGGGTCCATGGTTCTGGGCGTATACTGGGGGGACGGGGACGACTCCCATTAACCCCTGACTATACCGGGGATACGCTTATCACAATGCCTTACTGGTCTGTGCTGAAGCAGGGCATTCTGGCAGCCAAGTGGCTTGACCTTTATTAGTGAGCCTGGTTACCCCCTCTCGGAACCACAGACTTAGAAATCGCCAGCTCATATAAAGTGCATAAAATAAATTTATATATATAAATACCCTTATACACCATTTTAATAAAAAATATCACAAAATTCTTCTAAGTCCCTCGGGAAGAGTGAAAGACGCGCACGTTCATTTTCAGAGCTCCTAGACCTTCCTATAAGAAGTTAGCCAAAAAGTAGCTTCGAAAAACGCTTAGGTTAAGTTTCAGAGTTGCTTCTAATGTACCGAAGCTGGAATTAGACATAATTTCACTCTCACAACATTATGGCTGGTTGGAGACAGTCCGAACCACAAGTACTGGGTCCATGGTTCTGGGCGTATACTGGGGGGACGGGGACGACTCCCATTAACCCCTGACTATACCGGGGATACGCTTATCACAATGCCTTACTGGTCTGTGCTGAAGCAGGGCATTCTGGCAGCCAAGTGGCTTGACCTTTATTAGTGAGCCTGGTTACCCCCTCTCGGAACCACAGACTTAGAAATCGCCAGCTCATATAAAGTGCATAAAATAAATTTATATATATATATACCCTTATACACCATTTTAATAAAAAATATCACAAAATTCTTCTAAGTCCCTCGGGAAGAGTGAAAGACGCGCACGTTCATTTTCAGAGCTCCTAGACCTTCCTACAGTATAAGAAGTTAGCCAAAAAGTAGCTTCGAAAAACGCTTAGGTTAAGTTTCAGAGTTGCTTCTAATGTACCGAAGCTGGAATTAGACATAATTTCACTCTCACAACATTATGGCTGGTTGGAGACAGTCCGAACCACAAGTACTGGGTCCATGGTTCTGGGCGTATACTGGGGGGACGGGGACGACTCCCATTAACCCCTGACTATACCGGGGATACGCTTATCACAATGCCTTACTGGTCTGTGCTGAAGCAGGGAATTCTGGCAGCCAAGTGGCTTGACCTTTATTAGTGAGCCTGGTTACCCCCTCTCGGAACCACAGACTTAGAAATCGCCAGCTCATATAAAGTGCATAAAATAAATTTATATATATATACCCTTTACACCATTTTAATAAAAAATATCACAAAATTCTTCTAAGTCCCTCGGGAAGAGTGAAAGACGCGCACGTTCATTTTCAGTGCTCCTAGACCTTCCTATAAGAAGTTAGCCAAAAAGTAGCTTCGAAAAACGCTTAGGTTAAGTTTCAGAGTTGCTTCTCATGTACCAAAGCTGGACTTAGACATAATTTCACTCTCACAACATTATGGCTGGTTGGAGACAGTCCGAACCACAAATACCGGGTCCATGGTTCTGGGCGTATACTGGGGGGACGGGGACGACTCCCATTAACCCCTGACTATACCGGGGATACGCTTATCACAATGCCTTACTGGTCTGTGCTGAAGCAGGGCATTCTGGCAGCCAAGTGGCTTGACCTTTATTAGTGAGCCTGGTTACCCCCTCTCGGAACCACAGACTTAGAAATCGCCAGCTCATATACAGTGCATAAAATAAATTTATATATATATACCCTTATTCACCATTTTAATAAAAAATATCACAAAATTCTTCTAAGTCCCTCGGGAAGAGTGAAAGACGCGCACGTTCATTTTCAGAGCTCCTAGACCTTCCTATAAGAAGTTAGCCAAAAAGTAGCTTCGAAAAACGCTTAGGTTAAGTTTCAGAGTTGCTTCTAATGTACCGAAGCTGGAATTAGACATAATTTCACTCTCACAACATTATGGCTGGTTGGAGACAGTCCGAACCACAAGTACTGGGTCCATGGTTCTGGGCGTATACTGGGGGGACGGGGACGACTCCCATTAACCCCTGACTATACCGGGGATACGCTTATCACAATGCCTTACTGGTCTGTGCTGAAGCAGGGCATTCTGGCAGCCAAGTGGCTTGACCTTTATTAGTGAGCCTGGTTACCCCCTCTCGGAACCACAGACTTAGAAATCGCCAGCTCATATAAAGTGCATAAAATAAATTTATATATATATACCCTTATACACCATTTTAATAAAAAATATCACAAAATTCTTCTAAGTCCCTCGGGAAGAGTGAAAGACGCGCACGTTCATTTTCAGAGCTCCTAGACCTTCCTATAAGAAGTTAGCCAAAAAGTAGCTTCGAAAAACGCTTAGGTTAAGTCTCAGAGTTGCATCTAATGTACCAAAGCTGGACTTAGACATAATTTCACTCTCACAACATTATGGCTGGTTGGAGACAGTCCGAACCACAAATACCGGGTCCATGGTTCTGGCCATATACTGGGGGGACGGGGACGACTCCCATTAACCCCTGACTATACCGGGGATACGCTTATCACAATGCCTTACTGGTCTGTGCTGAAGCAGGGCATTCTGGCAGCCAAGTGGCTTGACCTTTATTAGTGAGCCTGGTTACCCCCTCTCGGAACCACAGACTTAGAAATCGCCAGCTCATATAAAGTGCATAAAATAAATTTATATATATATACCCTTATACACCATTTTAATAAAAAATATCACAAAATTCTTCTAAGTCCCTCGGGAAGAGTGAAAGACGCGCACGTTCATTTTCAGAGCTCCTAGACCTTCCTATAAGAAGTTAGCCAAAAAGTAGCTTCGAAAAACGCTTAGGTTAAGTTTCAGAGTTGCTTCTAATGTACCGATGCTGGACTTAGACATAATTTCACTCTCACAACATTATGGCTGGTTGGAGACAGTCCGAACCACAAATACCGGGTCCATGGTTCTGGCCATATACTGGGGGGACGGGGACGACTCCCATTAACCCCTGACTATACCGGGGATACGCTTATCACAATGCCTTACTGGTCTGTGCTGAAGCAGGGCATTCTGGCAGCCAAGTGGCTTGACCTTTATTAGTGAGCCTGGTTACCCCCTCTCGGAACCACAGACTTAGAAATCGCCAGCTCATATACAGTGCATAAAATAAATTTATATATATATACCCTTATTCACCATTTTAATAAAAAATATCACAAAATTCTTCTAAGTCCCTCGGGAAGAGTGAAAGACGCGCACGTTCATTTTCAGAGCTCCTAGACCTTCCTATAAGAAGTTAGCCAAAAAGTAGCTTCGAAAAACGCTTAGGTTAAGTTTCAGAGTTGCTTCTCATGTACCAAAGCTGGACTTAGACATAATTTCACTCTCACAACATTATGGCTGGTTGGAGACAGTCCGAACCACAAATACCGGGTCCATGGTTCTGGCCATATACTGGGGGGACGGGGACGACTCCCATTAACCCCTGACTATACCGGGGATACGCTTATCACAATGCCTTACTGGTCTGTGCTGAAGCAGGGCATTCTGGCAGCCAAGTGGCTTGACCTTTATTAGTGAGCCTGGTTACCCCCTCTCGGAACCACAGACTTAGAAATCGCCAGCTCATATAAAGTGCATAAAATAAATTTATATATATATACCCTTATACACCATTTTAATAAAAAATATCACAAAATTCTTCTAAGTCCCTCGGGAAGAGTGAAAGACGCGCACGTTCATTTTCAGAGCTCCTAGACCTTCCTATAAGAAGTTAGCCAAAAAGTAGCTTCGAAAAACGCTTAGGTTAAGTCTCAGAGTTGCATCTAATGTACCAAAGCTGGACTTAGACATAATTTCACTCTCACAACATTATGGCTGGTTGGAGACAGTCCGAACCACAAGTACCGGGTCCATGGTTCTGGGCGTATACTGGGGGGACGGGGACGACTCCCATTAACCCCTGACTATACCGGGGATACGCTTATCACAATGCCTTACTGGTCTGTGCTGAAGCAGGGCATTCTGGCAGCCAAGTGGCTTGACCTTTATTAGTGAGCCTGGTTACCCCCTCTCGGAACCACAAACTTAGAAATCGCCAGCTCATATACAGTGCATAAAATAAATTTATATATATATACCCTTATACACCATTTTAATAAAAAATATCACAAAATTCTTCTAAGTCCCTCGGGAAGAGTGAAAGACGCGCACGTTCATTTTCAGAGCTCCTAGACCTTCCTATAAGAAGTTAGCCAAAAAGTAGCTTCGAAAAACGCTTAGGTTAAGACACAGAGTTGCATCTAATGTACCAAAGCTGGACTTAGACATAATTTCACTCTCACAACATTATGGCTGGTTGGAGACAGTCCGAACCACAAGTACCGGGTCCATGGTTCTGGGCGTATACTGGGGGGACGGGGACGACTCCCATTAACCCCTGACTATACCGGGGATACGCTTATCACAATGCCTTACTGGTCTGTGCTGAAGCAGGGCATTCTGGCAGCCAAGTGGCTTGACCTTTATTAGTGAGCCTGGTTACCCCCTCTCGGAACCACAAACTTAGAAATCGCCAGCTCATATACAGTGCATAAAATAAATTTATATATATATACCCTTATACACCATTTTAATAAAAAATATCACAAAATTCTTCTAAGTCCCTCGGGAAGAGTGAAAGACGCGCACGTTCATTTTCAGAGCTCCTAGACCTTCCTATAAGAAGTTAGCCAAAAAGTAGCTTCGAAAAACGCTTAGGTTAAGTTTCAGAGTTGCTTCTCATGTACCAAAGCTGGACTTAGACATAATTTCACTCTCACAACATTATGGCTGGTTGGAGACAGTCCGAACCACAAATACCGGGTCCATGGTTCTGGCCATATACTGGGGGGACGGGGACGACTCCCATTAACCCCTGACTATACCGGGGATACGCTTATCACAATGCCTTACTGGTCTGTGCTGAAGCAGGGCATTCTGGCAGCCAAGTGGCTTGACCTTTATTAGTGAGCCTGGTTACCCCCTCTCGGAACCACAGACTTAGAAATCGCCAGCTCATATACAGTGCATAAAATAAATTTATATATATATACCCTTATTCACCATTTTAATAAAAAATATCACAAAATTCTTCTAAGTCCCTCGGGAAGAGTGAAAGACGCGCACGTTCATTTTCAGAGCTCCTAGACCTTCCTATAAGAAGTTAGCCAAAAAGTAGCTTCGAAAAACGCTTAGGTTAAGTTTCAGAGTTGCTTCTCATGTACCAAAGCTGGACTTAGACATAATTTCACTCTCACAACATTATGGCTGGTTGGAGACAGTCCGAACCACAAATACCGGGTCCATGGTTCTGGGCGTATACTGGGGGGACGGGGACGACTCCCATTTACCCCTGACTATACCGGGGATACGCTTATCACAATGCCTTACTGGTCTGTGCTGAAGCAGGGCATTCTAGCAGCAGGGTGGCTTGACCTTTATTAGTGAGCCTGGTTACCCCCTCTCGGAACCACAGACTTAGAAATCGCCAGCTCATATACAGTGCATAAAATAAATTTATATATATATACCCTTATTCACCATTTTAATAAAAAATATCACAAAATTCTTCTAAGTCCCTCGGGAAGAGTGAAAGACGCGCACGTTCATTTTCAGAGCTCCTAGACCTTCCTATAAGAAGTTAGCCAAAAAGTAGCTTCGAAAAACGCTTAGGTTAAGTTTCAGAGTTGCTTCTAATGTACCGAAGCTGGAATTAGACATAATTTCACTCTCACAACATTATGGCTGGTTGGAGACAGTCCGAACCACAAGTACTGGGTCCATGGTTCTGGGCGTATACTGGGGGGACGGGGACGACTCCCATTAACCCCTGACTATACCGGGGATACGCTTATCACAATGCCTTACTGGTCTGTGCTGAAGCAGGGCATTCTGGCAGCCAAGTGGCTTGACCTTTATTAGTGAGCCTGGTTACCCCCTCTCGGAACCACAGACTTAGAAATCGCCAGCTCATATAAAGTGCATAAAATAAATTTATATATATATACCCTTATACACCATTTTAATAAAAAATATCACAAAATTCTTCTAAGTCCCTCGGGAAGAGTGAAAGACGCGCACGTTCATTTTCAGAGCTCCTAGACCTTCCTATAAGAAGTTAGCCAAAAAGTAGCTTCGAAAAACGCTTAGGTTAAGTCTCAGAGTTGCATCTAATGTACCAAAGCTGGACTTAGACATAATTTCACTCTCACAACATTATGGCTGGTTGGAGACAGTCCGAACCACAAGTACCGGGTCCATGGTTCTGGGCGTATACTGGGGGGACGGGGACGACTCCCATTAACCCCTGACTATACCGGGGATACGCTTATCACAATGCCTTACTGGTCTGTGCTGAAGCAGGGCATTCTGGCAGCCAAGTGGCTTGACCTTTATTAGTGAGCCTGGTTACCCCCTCTCGGAACCACAAACTTAGAAATCGCCAGCTCATATACAGTGCATAAAATAAATTTATATATATATACCCTTATACACCATTTTAATAAAAAATATCACAAAATTCTTCTAAGTCCCTCGGGAAGAGTGAAAGACGCGCACGTTCATTTTCAGAGCTCCTAGACCTTCCTATAAGAAGTTAGCCAAAAAGTAGCTTCGAAAAACGCTTAGGTTAAGACACAGAGTTGCATCTAATGTACCAAAGCTGGACTTAGACATAATTTCACTCTCACAACATTATGGCTGGTTGGAGACAGTCCGAACCACAAGTACCGGGTCCATGGTTCTGGGCGTATACTGGGGGGACGGGGACGACTCCCATTAACCCCTGACTATACCGGGGATACGCTTATCACAATGCCTTACTGGTCTGTGCTGAAGCAGGGCATTCTGGCAGCCAAGTGGCTTGACCTTTATTAGTGAGCCTGGTTACCCCCTCTCGGAACCACAAACTTAGAAATCGCCAGCTCATATACAGTGCATAAAATAAATTTATATATATATACCCTTATACACCATTTTAATAAAAAATATCACAAAATTCTTCTAAGTCCCTCGGGAAGAGTGAAAGACGCGCACGTTCATTTTCAGAGCTCCTAGACCTTCCTATAAGAAGTTAGCCAAAAAGTAGCTTCGAAAAACGCTTAGGTTAAGTTTCAGAGTTGCTTCTCATGTACCAAAGCTGGACTTAGACATAATTTCACTCTCACAACATTATGGCTGGTTGGAGACAGTCCGAACCACAAATACCGGGTCCATGGTTCTGGCCATATACTGGGGGGACGGGGACGACTCCCATTAACCCCTGACTATACCGGGGATACGCTTATCACAATGCCTTACTGGTCTGTGCTGAAGCAGGGCATTCTGGCAGCCAAGTGGCTTGACCTTTATTAGTGAGCCTGGTTACCCCCTCTCGGAACCACAGACTTAGAAATCGCCAGCTCATATACAGTGCATAAAATAAATTTATATATATATACCCTTATTCACCATTTTAATAAAAAATATCACAAAATTCTTCTAAGTCCCTCGGGAAGAGTGAAAGACGCGCACGTTCATTTTCAGAGCTCCTAGACCTTCCTATAAGAAGTTAGCCAAAAAGTAGCTTCGAAAAACGCTTAGGTTAAGTTTCAGAGTTGCTTCTCATGTACCAAAGCTGGACTTAGACATAATTTCACTCTCACAACATTATGGCTGGTTGGAGACAGTCCGAACCACAAATACCGGGTCCATGGTTCTGGGCGTATACTGGGGGGACGGGGACGACTCCCATTAACCCCTGACTATACCGGGGATACGCTTATCACAATGCCTTACTGGTCTGTGCTGAAGCAGGGCATTCTAGCAGCAGGGTGGCTTGACCTTTATTAGTGAGCCTGGTTACCCCCTCTCGGAACCACAGACTTAGAAATCGCCAGCTCATATACAGTGCATAAAATAAATTTATATATATATACCCTTATTCACCATTTTAATAAAAAATATCACAAAATTCTTCTAAGTCCCTCGGGAAGAGTGAAAGACGCGCACGTTCATTTTCAGAGCTCCTAGACCTTCCTATAAGAAGTTAGCCAAAAAGTAGCTTCGAAAAACGCTTAGGTTAAGTTTCAGAGTTGCTTCTAATGTACCGAAGCTGGAATTAGACATAATTTCACTCTCACAACATTATGGCTGGTTGGAGACAGTCCGAACCACAAGTACTGGGTCCATGGTTCTGGGCGTATACTGGGGGGACGGGGACGACTCCCATTAACCCCTGACTATACCGGGGATACGCTTATCACAATGCCTTACTGGTCTGTGCTGAAGCAGGGCATTCTGGCAGCCAAGTGGCTTGACCTTTATTAGTGAGCCTGGTTACCCCCTCTCGGAACCACAGACTTAGAAATCGCCAGCTCATATAAAGTGCATAAAATAAATTTATATATATATACCCTTATACACCATTTTAATAAAAAATATCACAAAATTCTTCTAAGTCCCTCGGGAAGAGTGAAAGACGCGCACGTTCATTTTCAGAGCTCCTAGACCTTCCTATAAGAAGTTAGCCAAAAAGTAGCTTCGAAAAACGCTTAGGTTAAGTCTCAGAGTTGCATCTAATGTACCAAAGCTGGACTTAGACATAATTTCACTCTCACAACATTATGGCTGGTTGGAGACAGTCCGAACCACAAATACCGGGTCCATGGTTCTGGCCATATACTGGGGGGACGGGGACGACTCCCATTAACCCCTGACTATACCGGGGATACGCTTATCACAATGCCTTACTGGTCTGTGCTGAAGCAGGGCATTCTGGCAGCCAAGTGGCTTGACCTTTATTAGTGAGCCTGGTTACCCCCTCTCGGAACCACAGACTTAGAAATCGCCAGCTCATATAAAGTGCATAAAATAAATTTATATATATATACCCTTATACACCATTTTAATAAAAAATATCACAAAATTCTTCTAAGTCCCTCGGGAAGAGTGAAAGACGCGCACGTTCATTTTCAGAGCTCCTAGACCTTCCTATAAGAAGTTAGCCAAAAAGTAGCTTCGAAAAACGCTTAGGTTAAGTTTCAGAGTTGCTTCTAATGTACCGAAGCTGGACTTAGACATAATTTCACTCTCACAACATTATGGCTGGTTGGAGACAGTCCGAACCACAAATACCGGGTCCATGGTTCTGGCCATATACTGGGGGGACGGGGACGACTCCCATTAACCCCTGACTATACCGGGGATACGCTTATCACAATGCCTTACTGGTCTGTGCTGAAGCAGGGCATTCTGGCAGCCAAGTGGCTTGACCTTTATTAGTGAGCCTGGTTACCCCCTCTCGGAACCACAGACTTAGAAATCGCCAGCTCATATACAGTGCATAAAATAAATTTATATATATATACCCTTATTCACCATTTTAATAAAAAATATCACAAAATTCTTCTAAGTCCCTCGGGAAGAGTGAAAGACGCGCACGTTCATTTTCAGAGCTCCTAGACCTTCCTATAAGAAGTTAGCCAAAAAGTAGCTTCGAAAAACGCTTAGGTTAAGTTTCAGAGTTGCTTCTCATGTACCAAAGCTGGACTTAGACATAATTTCACTCTCACAACATTATGGCTGGTTGGAGACAGTCCGAACCACAAATACCGGGTCCATGGTTCTGGCCATATACTGGGGGGACGGGGACGACTCCCATTAACCCCTGACTATACCGGGGATACGCTTATCACAATGCCTTACTGGTCTGTGCTGAAGCCGGGCATTCTGGCAGCCAAGTGGCTTGACCTTTATTAGTGAGCCTGGTTACCCCCTCTCGGAACCACAAACTTAGAAATCGCCAGCTCATATACAGTGCATAAAATAAATTTATATATATATACCCTTATACACCATTTTAATAAAAAATATCACAAAATTCTTCTAATTCCCTCGGGAAGAGTGAAAGACGCGCACGTTCATTTTCAGAGCTCCTAGACCTTCCTATAAGAAGTTAGCCAAAAAGTAGCTTCGAAAAACGCTTAGGTTAAGACACAGAGTTGCATCTAATGTACCAAAGCTGGACTTAGACATAATTTCACTCTCACAACATTATGGCTGGTTGGAGACAGTCCGAACCACAAGTACCGGGTCCATGGTTCTGGGCGTATACTGGGGGGACGGGGACGACTCCCATTAACCCCTGACTATACCGGGGATACGCTTATCACAATGCCTTACTGGTCTGTGCTGAAGCAGGGCATTCTGGCAGCCAAGTGGCTTGACCTTTATTAGTGAGCCTGGTTACCCCCTCTCGGAACCACAAACTTAGAAATCGCCAGCTCATATACAGTGCATAAAATAAATTTATATATATATACCCTTATACACCATTTTAATAAAAAATATCACAAAATTCTTCTAAGTCCCTCGGGATGAGTGAAAGACGCGCACGTTCATTTTCAGAGCTCCTAGACCTTCCTATAAGAAGTTAGCCAAAAAGTAGCTTCGAAAAACGCTTAGGTTAAGTTTCAGAGTTGCTTCTCATGTACCAAAGCTGGACTTAGACATAATTTCACTCTCACAACATTATGGCTGGTTGGAGACAGTCCGAACCACAAATACCGGGTCCATGGTTCTGGCCATATACTGGGGGGACGGGGACGACTCCCATTAACCCCTGACTATACCGGGGATACGCTTATCACAATGCCTTACTGGTCTGTGCTGAAGCAGGGCATTCTGGCAGCCAAGTGGCTTGACCTTTATTAGTGAGCCTGGTTACCCCCTCTCGGAACCACAGACTTAGAAATCGCCAGCTCATATACAGTGCATAAAATAAATTTATATATATATACCCTTATTCACCATTTTAATAAAAAATATCACAAAATTCTTCTAAGTCCCTCGGGAAGAGTGAAAGACGCGCACGTTCATTTTCAGAGCTCCTAGACCTTCCTATAAGAAGTTAGCCAAAAAGTAGCTTCGAAAAACGCTTAGGTTAAGTTTCAGAGTTGCTTCTAATGTACCGAAGCTGGAATTAGACATAATTTCACTCTCACAACATTATGGCTGGTTGGAGACAGTCCGAACCACAAGTACTGGGTCCATGGTTCTGGGCGTATACTGGGGGGACGGGGACGACTCCCATTAACCCCTGACTATACCGGGGATACGCTTATCACAATGCCTTACTGGTCTGTGCTGAAGCAGGGCATTCTGGCAGCCAAGTGGCTTGACCTTTATTAGTGAGCCTGGTTACCCCCTCTCGGAACCACAGACTTAGAAATCGCCAGCTCATATAAAGTGCATAAAATAAATTTATATATATATACCCTTATACACCATTTTAATAAAAAATATCACAAAATTCTTCTAAGTCCCTCGGGAAGAGTGAAAGACGCGCACGTTCATTTTCAGAGCTCCTAGACCTTCCTATAAGAAGTTAGCCAAAAAGTAGCTTCGAAAAACGCTTAGGTTAAGTTTCAGAGTTGCTTCTCATGTACCAAAGCTGGACTTAGACATAATTTCAATCTCACAACATTATGGCTGGTTGGAGACAGTCCGAACCACAAATACCGGGTCCATGGTTCTGGCCATATACTGGGGGGACGGGGACGACTCCCATTAACCCCTGACTATACCGGGGATACGCTTATCACAATGCCTTACTGGTCTGTGCTGAAGCAGGGCATTCTGGCAGCCAAGTGGCTTGACCTTTATTAGTGAGCCTGGTTACCCCCTCTCGGAACCACAGACTTAGAAATCGCCAGCTCATATAAAGTGCATAAAATAAATTTATATATATATACCCTTATACACCATTTTAATAAAAAATATCACAAAATTCTTCTAAGTCCCTCGGGAAGAGTGAAAGACGCGCACGTTCATTTTCAGAGCTCCTAGACCTTCCTATAAGAAGTTAGCCAAAAAGTAGCTTCGAAAAACGCTTAGGTTAAGTCTCAGAGTTGCATCTAATGTACCAAAGCTGGACTTAGACATAATTTCACTCTCACAACATTATGGCTGGTTGGAGACAGTCCGAACCACAAGTACCGGGTCCATGGTTCTGGGCGTATACTGGGGGGACGGGGACGACTCCCATTAACCCCTGACTATACCGGGGATACGCTTATCACAATGCCTTACTGGTCTGTGCTGAAGCAGGGCATTCTGGCAGCCAAGTGGCTTGACCTTTATTAGTGAGCCTGGTTACCCCCTCTCGGAACCACAAACTTAGAAATCGCCAGCTCATATACAGTGCATAAAATAAATTTATATATATATACCCTTATACACCATTTTAATAAAAAATATCACAAAATTCTTCTAAGTCCCTCGGGAAGAGTGAAAGACGCGCACGTTCATTTTCAGAGCTCCTAGACCTTCCTATAAGAAGTTAGCCAAAAAGTAGCTTCGAAAAACGCTTAGGTTAAGTTTCAGAGTTGCTTCTCATGTACCAAAGCTGGACTTAGACATAATTTCACTCTCACAACATTATGGCTGGTTGGAGACAGTCCGAACCACAAATACCGGGTCCATGGTTCTGGCCATATACTGGGGGGACGGGGACGACTCCCATTAACCCCTGACTATACCGGGGATACGCTTATCACAATGCCTTACTGGTCTGTGCTGAAGCAGGGCATTCTGGCAGCCAAGTGGCTTGACCTTTATTAGTGAGCCTGGTTACCCCCTCTCGGAACCACAGACTTAGAAATCGCCAGCTCATATACAGTGCATAAAATAAATTTATATATATATACCCTTATTCACCATTTTAATAAAAAATATCACAAAATTCTTCTAAGTCCCTCGGGAAGAGTGAAAGACGCGCACGTTCATTTTCAGAGCTCCTAGACCTTCCTATAAGAAGTTAGCCAAAAAGTAGCTTCGAAAAACGCTTAGGTTAAGTTTCAGAGTTGCTTCTAATGTACCGAAGCTGGAATTAGACATAATTTCACTCTCACAACATTATGGCTGGTTGGAGACAGTCCGAACCACAAGTACTGGGTCCATGGTTCTGGGCGTATACTGGGGGGACGGGGACGACTCCCATTAACCCCTGACTATACCGGGGATACGCTTATCACAATGCCTTACTGGTCTGTGCTGAAGCAGGGCATTCTGGCAGCCAAGTGGCTTGACCTTTATTAGTGAGCCTGGTTACCCCCTCTCGGAACCACAGACTTAGAAATCGCCAGCTCATATAAAGTGCATAAAATAAATTTATATATATATACCCTTATACACCATTTTAATAAAAAATATCACAAAATTCTTCTAAGTCCCTCGGGAAGAGTGAAAGACGCGCACGTTCATTTTCAGAGCTCCTAGACCTTCCTATAAGAAGTTAGCCAAAAAGTAGCTTCGAAAAACGCTTAGGTTAAGTTTCAGAGTTGCTTCTCATGTACCAAAGCTGGACTTAGACATAATTTCACTCTCACAACATTATGGCTGGTTGGAGACAGTCCGAACCACAAATACCGGGTCCATGGTTCTGGCCATATACTGGGGGGACGGGGACGACTCCCATTAACCCCTGACTATACCGGGGATACGCTTATCACAATGCCTTACTGGTCTGTGCTGAAGCAGGGCATTCTGGCAGCCAAGTGGCTTGACCTTTATTAGTGAGCCTGGTTACCCCCTCTCGGAACCACAGACTTAGAAATCGCCAGCTCATATAAAGTGCATAAAATAAATTTATATATATATACCCTTATACACCATTTTAATAAAAAATATCACAAAATTCTTCTAAGTCCCTCGGGAAGAGTGAAAGACGCGCACGTTCATTTTCAGAGCTCCTAGACCTTCCTATAAGAAGTTAGCCAAAAAGTAGCTTCGAAAAACGCTTAGGTTAAGTTTCAGAGTTGCTTCTAATGTACCGAAGCTGGAATTAGACATAATTTCACTCTCACAACATTATGGCTGGTTGGAGACAGTCCGAACCACAAGTACTGGGTCCATGGTTCTGGGCGTATACTGGGGGGACGGGGACGACTCCCATTAACCCCTGACTATACCGGGGATACGCTTATCACAGTGCCTTACTGGTCTGTGCTGAAGCAGGGCATTCTGGCAGCCAAGTGGCTTGACCTTTATTAGTGAGCCTGGTTACCCCCTCTCGGAACCACAGACTTAGAAATCGCCAGCTCATATAAAGTGCATAAAATAAATTTATATATATATACCCTTATACACCATTTTAATAAAAAATATCACAAAATTCTTCTAAGTCCCTCGGGAAGAGTGAAAGACGCGCACGTTCATTTTCAGAGCTCCTAGACCTTCCTATAAGAAGTTAGCCAAAAAGTAGCTTCGAAAAACGCTTAGGTTAAGTCTCAGAGTTGCATCTAATGTACCAAAGCTGGACTTAGACATAATTTCACTCTCACAACATTATGGCTGGTTGGAGACAGTCCGAACCACAAGTACCGGGTCCATGGTTCTGGGCGTATACTGGGGGGACGGGGACGACTCCCATTAACCCCTGACTATACCGGGGATACGCTTATCACAATGCCTTACTGGTCTGTGCTGAAGCAGGGCATTCTGGCAGCCAAGTGGCTTGACCTTTATTAGTGAGCCTGGTTACCCCCTCTCGGAACCACAAACTTAGAAATCGCCAGCTCATATACAGTGCATAAAATAAATTTATATATATATACCCTTATACACCATTTTAATAAAAAATATCACAAAATTCTTCTAAGTCCCTCGGGAAGAGTGAAAGACGCGCACGTTCATTTTCAGAGCTCCTAGACCTTCCTATAAGAAGTTAGCCAAAAAGTAGCTTCGAAAAACGCTTAGGTTAAGTTTCAGAGTTGCTTCTCATGTACCAAAGCTGGACTTAGACATAATTTCACTCTCACAACATTATGGCTGGTTGGAGACAGTCCGAACCACAAATACCGGGTCCATGGTTCTGGCCATATACTGGGGGGACGGGGACGACTCCCATTAACCCCTGACTATACCGGGGATACGCTTATCACAATGCCTTACTGATCTGTGCTGAAGCAGGGCATTCTGGCAGCCAAGTGGCTTGACCTTTATTAGTGAGCCTGGTTACCCCCTCTCGGAACCACAGACTTAGAAATCGCCAGCTCATATAAAGTGCATAAAATAAATTTATATATATATACCCTTATACACCATTTTAATAAAAAATATCACAAAATTCTTCTAAGTCCCTCGGGAAGAGTGAAAGACGCGCACGTTCATTTTCAGAGCTCCTAGACCTTCCTATAAGAAGTTAGCCAAAAAGTAGCTTCGAAAAACGCTTAGGTTAAGTTTCAGAGTTGCTTCTAATGTACCGAAGCTGGAATTAGACATAATTTCACTCTCACAACATTATGGCTGGTTGGAGACAGTCCGAACCACAAGTACTGGGTCCATGGTTCTGGGCGTATACTGGGGGGACGGGGACGACTCCCATTAACCCCTGACTATACCGGGGATACGCTTATCACAATGCCTTACTGGTCTGTGCTGAAGCAGGGCATTCTGGCAGCCAAGTGGCTTGACCTTTATTAGTGAGCCTGGTTACCCCCTCTCGGAACCACAGACTTAGAAATCGCCAGCTCATATAAAGTGCATAAAATAAATTTATATATATATATACCCTTATACACCATTTTAATAAAAAATATCACAAAATTCTTCTAAGTCCCTCGGGAAGAGTGAAAGACGCGCACGTTCATTTTCAGAGCTCCTAGACCTTCCTATAAGAAGTTAGCCAAAAAGTAGCTTCGAAAAACGCTTAGGTTAAGTCTCAGAGTTGCATCTAATGTACCAAAGCTGGACTTAGACATAATTTCACTCTCACAACATTATGGCTGGTTGGAGACAGTCCGAACCACAAGTACCGGGTCCATGGTTCTGGGCGTATACTGGGGGGACGGGGACGACTCCCATTAACCCCTGACTATACCGGGGATACGCTTATCACAATGCCTTACTGGTCTGTGCTGAAGCAGGGCATTCTGGCAGCCAAGTGGCTTGACCTTTATTAGTGAGCCTGGTTACCCCCTCTCGGAACCACAGACTTAGAAATCGCCAGCTCATATAAAGTGCATAAAATAAATTTATATATATATACCCTTATACACCATTTTAATAAAAAATATCACAAAATTATTCTAAGTCCCTCGGGAAGAGTGAAAGACGCGCACGTTCATTTTCAGAGCTCCTAGACCTTCCTATAAGAAGTTAGCCAAAATGTAGCTTCGAAAAACCCTTAGGTTAAGTTTCAGAGTTGCTTCTCATGTACCAAAGCTGGACTTAGACATAATTTCACTCTCACAACATTATGGCTGGTTGGAGACAGTCCGAACCACAAATACCGGGTCCATGGTTCTGGCCATATACTGGGGGGACGGGGGGGACTCCCATTAACCTCTGACTATACCGGGGATACGCTTATCACAATGCCTTACTGGTCTGTGCTGAAGCAGGGCATTCTGGCAGCCAAGTGGCTTGACCTTTATTAGTGAGCCTGGTTACCCCCTCTCGGAACCACAGACTTAGAAATCGCCAGCTCATATAAAGTGCATAAAATAAATTTATATATATATACCCTTATACACCATTTTAATAAAAAATATCACAAAATTCTTCTAAGTCCCTCGGGAAGAGTGAAAGACGCGCACGTTCATTTTCAGAGCTCCTAGACCTTCCTATAAGAAGTTAGCCAAAAAGTAGCTTCGAAAAACGCTTAGGTTAAGTCTCAGAGTTGCATCTAATGTACCAAAGCTGGACTTAGACATAATTTCACTCTCACAACATTATGGCTGGTTGGAGACAGTCCGAACCACAAGTACCGGGTCCATGGTTCTGGGCGTATACTGGGGGGACGGGGACGACTCCCATTAACCCCTGACTATACCGGGGATACGCTTATCACAATGCCTTACTGGTCTGTGCTGAAGCAGGGCATTCTGGCAGCCAAGTGGCTTGACCTTTATTAGTGAGCCTGGTTACCCCCTCTCGGAACCACAAACTTAGAAATCGCCAGCTCATATACAGTGCATAAAATAAATTTATATATATATACCCTTATACACCATTTTAATAAAAAATATCACAAAATTCTTCTAAGTCCCTCGGGAAGAGTGAAAGACGCGCACGTTCATTTTCAGAGCTCCTAGACCTTCCTATAAGAAGTTAGCCAAAAAGTAGCTTCGAAAAACCCTTAGGTTAAGTTTCAGAGTTGCTTCTCATGTACCAAAGCTGGACTTAGACATAATTTCACTCTCACAACATTATGGCTGGTTGGAGACAGTCCGAACCACAAATACCGGGTCCATGGTTCTGGCCATATACTGGGGGGACGGGGACGACTCCCATTAACCTCTGACTATACCGGGGATACGCTTATCACAATGCCTTACTGGTCTGTGCTGAAGCAGGGCATTCTGGCAGCCAAGTGGCTTGACCTTTATTAGTGAGCCTGGTTACCCCCTCTCGGAACCACAGACTTAGAAATCGCCAGCTCATATAAAGTGCATAAAATAAATTTATATATATATACCCTTATACACCATTTTAATAAAAAATATCACAAAATTCTTCTAAGTCCCTCGGGAAGAGTGAAAGACGCGCACGTTCATTTTCAGAGCTCCTAGACCTTCCTATAAGAAGTTAGCCAAAAAGTAGCTTCGAAAAACGCTTAGGTTAAGTCTCAGAGTTGCATCTAATGTACCAAAGCTGGACTTAGACATAATTTCACTCTCACAACATTATGGCTGGTTGGAGACAGTCCGAACCACAAGTACCGGGTCCATGGTTCTGGGCGTATACTGGGGGGACGGGGACGACTCCCATTAACCCCTGACTATACCGGGGATACGCTTATCACAATGCCTTACTGGTCTGTGCTGAAGCAGGGCATTCTGGCAGCCAAGTGGCTTGACCTTTATTAGTGAGCCTGGTTACCCCCTCTCGGAACCACAAACTTAGAAATCGCCAGCTCATATACAGTGCATAAAATAAATTTATATATATATACCCTTATACACCATTTTAATAAAAAATATCACAAAATTCTTCTAAGTCCCTCGGGAAGAGTGAAAGACGCGCACGTTCATTTTCAGAGCTCCTAGACCTTCCTATAAGAAGTTAGCCAAAAAGTAGCTTCGAAAAACGCTTAGGTTAAGTTTCAGAGTTGCTTCTAATGTACTGAAGCTGGAATTAGACATAATTTCACTCTCACAACATTATGGCTGGTTGGAGACAGTCCGAACCACAAGTACCGGGTCCATGGTTCTGGGCGTATACTGGGGGGACGGGGACGACTCCCATTAACCCCTGACTATACCGGGGATACGCTTATCACAATGCCTTACTGGTCTGTGCTGAAGCAGGGCATTCTGGCAGCCAAGTGGCTTGACCTTTATTAGTGAGCCTGGTTACCCCCTCTCGGAACCACAAACTTAGAAATCGCCAGCTCATATACAGTGCATAAAATAAATTTATATATATATACCCTTATACAACATTTTAATAAAAAATATCACAAAATTCTTCTAAGTCCCTCGGGAAGAGTGAAAGACGCGCACATTCATTTTCAGAGCTCCTAGACCTTCCTATAAGAAGTTAGCCAAAAAGTAGCTTCGAAAAACGCTTAGGTTAAGTTTCAGAGTTGCTTCTAATGTACCGAAGCTGGAATTAGACATAATTTCACTCTCACAACATTATGGCTGGTTGGAGACAGTCCGAACCACAAGTACTGGGTCCACGGTTCTGGGCGTATACTGGGGGGACGGGGACGACTCCCATTAACCCCTGACTATACCGGGGATACGCTTATCACAATGCCTTACTGGTCTGTGCTGAAGCAGGGCATTCTGGCAGCCAAGTGGCTTGACCTTTATTAGTGAGCCTGGTTACCCCCTCTCGGAACCACAGACTTAGAAATCGCCAGCTCATATACAGTACAAAAAAAATATATTTATATATATACCCTTATACACCATTTTAATAAAAAATATCACAAAATTCTTCTAAGTCCCTCGGGAAGAGTGAAAGACGCGCACGTTCATTTTCAGAGCTCCTAGACCTTCCTATAAGAAGTTAGCCAAAAAGTAGCTTCGAAAAACGCTTAGGTTAAATCTCAGAGTTGCATCTAATGTACCGAAGCTGGACTTAGACATAATTTCACTCTCACAACATTATGGCTGGTTGGAAACAGTCCGAACCACAAATACCGGGTCCATGGTTCTGGCCATATACTGGGGGGACGGGGACGACTCCCATTAACCCCTGACTATACCGGGGATACGCTTATCACAATGCCTTACTGGTCTGTGCTGAAGCAGGGCATTCTGGCAGCCAAGTGGCTTGACCTTTATTAGTGAGCCTGGTTACCCCCTCTCGGAACCACAGACTTAGAAATCGCCAGCTCATATACAGTGCATAAAATAAATTTATATATATATACCCTTATACACCATTTTAATAAAAAATATCACAAAATTCTTCTAAGTCCCTCGGGAAGAGTGAAAGACGCGCACGTTCATTTTCAGAGCTCCTAGACCTTCCTATAAGAAGTTAGCCAAAAAGTAGCTTCGAAAAACGCTTAGGTTAAGTTTCAGAGTTACTTCTAATGTACCGAAGCTGGACTTAGACATAATTTCACTCTCACAACATTATGGCTGGTTGGAGACAGTCCGAACCACAAATACCGGGTCCATGGTTCTGGCCATATACTGGGGGGACAGGGACGACTCCCATTAACCCCTGACTATACCGGGGATACGCTTATCACAATGACTTACTGGTCTGTGCTGAAGCAGGGCATTCTGGCAGCCAAGTTGCTTGACCTTTATTAGTGAGCCTGGTTACCCCCTCTCGGAACCACAGACTTAGAAATCGCCAGCTCATATACAGTGCATAAAATATATTTACAGTATATATATACCCTTATACACCATTTTAATAAAAAATATCACAAAATTCTTCTAAGTCCCTCGGGAAGAGTGAAAGACGCGCACGTTCATTTTCAGAGCTCCTAGACCTTCCTATAAGAAGTTAGCCAAAAAGTAGCTTCGAAAAACGCTTAGGTTAAGTTTCAGAGTTGCATCTAATGTACCGAAGCTGGACTTAGACATAATTTCACTCTCACAACATTATGGCTGGTTGGAGACAGTCCGAACCACAAATACCGGGTCCATGGTTCTGGCCATATACTGGGGGGACGGGGACGACTCCCATTAACCCCTGACTATACCGGGGATACGCTTATCACAATGCCTTACTGGTCTGTGCTGAAGCAGGGCATTCTGGCAGCCAAGTGGCTTGACCTTTATTAGTGAGCCTGGTTACCCCCTCTCGGAACCACAGACTTAGAAATCGCCAGCTCATATACAGTGCATAAAATAAATTTATATATATATACCCTTATACACCATTTTAATAAAAAATATCACAAAATTCTTCTAAGTCCCTCGGGAAGAGTGAAAGACGCGCACGTTCATTTTCAGAGCTCCTAGACCTTCCTATAAGAAGTTAGCCAAAAAGTAGCTTCGAAAAACGCTTAGGTTAAGTTTCAGAGTTGCTTCTAATGTACCGAAGCTGGAATTAGACATAATTTCACTCTCACAACATTATGGCTGGTTGGAGACAGTCCGAACCACAAGTACTGGGTCCATGGTTCTGGGCGTATACTGGGGGGACGGGGACGACTCCCATTAACCCCTGACTATACCGGGGATACGCTTATCACAATGCCTTTCTGGTCTGTGCTGAAGCAGGGCATTCTGGCAGCCAATTGGCTTGACTTTTATTAGTGAGCCTGGTTACCCCCTCTCGGAACCACAGACTTAGAAATCGCCAGCTCATATACAGTGCATAAAATATATTTATATATATACCCTTATACACCATTTTAATAAAAAATATCACAAAATTCTTCTAAGTCCCTCGGGAAGAGTGAAAGACGCGCACGTTCATTTTCAGAGCTCCTAGACCTTCCTATAAGAAGTTAGCCAAAAAGTAGCTTCGAAAAACGCTTAGGTTAAGTTTCAGAGTTGCATCTAATGTACCGAAGCTGTCCTTAGACATAATTTCACTCTCACAACATTATGGCTGGTTGGAGACAGTCCGAACCACAAATACCGGGTCCATGGTTTTGGCCATATACTGGGGGGACGGGGACGACTCCCATTAACCCCTGACTATACCGGGGATACGCTTATCACAATGCCTTACTGGTCTGTGCTGAAGCAGGGCATTCTGGCAGCCAAGTGGCTTGACCTTTATTAGTGAGCCTGGTTACCCCCTCTCGGAACCACAGACTTAGAAATCGCCAGCTCATATAAAGTGCATAAAATAAATTTATATATATATATACCCTTATACACCATTTTAATAAAAAATATCACAAAATTCTTCTAAGTCCCTCGGGAAGAGTGAAAGACGCGCACGTTCATTTTCAGAGCTCCTAGACCTTCCTACAGTATAAGAAGTTAGCCAAAAAGTAGCTTCGAAAAACGCTTAGGTTAAGTTTCAGAGTTGCTTCTAATGTACCGAAGCTGGAATTAGACATAATTTCACTCTCACAACATTATGGCTGGTTGGAGACAGTCCGAACCACAAGTACTGGGTCCATGGTTCTGGGCGTATACTGGGGGGACGGGGACGACTCCCATTAACCCCTGACTATACCGGGGATACGCTTATCACAATGCCTTACTGGTCTGTGCTGAAGCAGGGAATTCTGGCAGCCAAGTGGCTTGACCTTTATTAGTGAGCCTGGTTACCCCCTCTCGGAACCACAGACTTAGAAATCGCCAGCTCATATAAAGTGCATAAAATAAATTTATATATATATACCCTTTACACCATTTTAATAAAAAATATCACAAAATTCTTCTAAGTCCCTCGGGAAGAGTGAAAGACGCGCACGTTCATTTTTAGAGCTCCTAGACCTTCCTATAAGAAGTTAGCCAAAAAGTAGCTTCGAAAAACGCTTAGGTTAAGTCTCAGAGTTGCATCTAATGTACCAAAGCTGGAATTAGACATAATTTCACTCTCACAACATTATGGCTGGTTGGAGACAGTCCGAACCACAAGTACTGGGTCCATGGTTCTGGGCGTATACTGGGGGGACGGGGACGACTCCCATTAACCCCTGACTATACCGGGGATACGCTTATCACAATGCCTTACTGGTCTGTGCTGAAGCAGGGCATTCTGGCAGCCAAGTGGCTTGACCTTTATTAGTGAGCCTGGTTACCCCCTCTCGGAACCACAAACTTAGAAATCGCCAGCTCATATACAGTGCATAAAATAAATTTATATATATATACCCTTATACACCATTTTAATAAAAAATATCACAAAATTCTTCTAAGTCCCTCGGGAAGAGTGAAAGACGCGCACGTTCATTTTCAGAGCTCCTAGACCTTCCTATAAGAAGTTAGCCAAAAAGTAGCTTCGAAAAACGCTTAGGTTAAGTTTCAGAGTTGCTTCTCATGTACCAAAGCTGGACTTAGACATAATTTCACTCTCACAACATTATGGCTGGTTGGAGACAGTCCGAACCACAAATACCGGGTCCATGGTTCTGGGCGTATACTGGGGGGACGGGGACGACTCCCATTAACCCCTGACTATACCGGGGATACGCTTATCACAATGCCTTACTGGTCTGTGCTGAAGCAGGGCATTCTGGCAGCCAAGTGGCTTGACCTTTATTAGTGAGCCTGGTTACCCCCTCTCGGAACCACAGACTTAGAAATCGCCAGCTCATATACAGTGCATAAAATAAATTTATATATATATACCCTTATTCACCATTTTAATAAAAAATATCACAAAATTCTTCTAAGTCCCTCGGGAAGAGTGAAAGACGCGCACGTTCATTTTCAGAGCTCCTAGACCTTCCTATAAGAAGTTAGCCAAAAAGTAGCTTCGAAAAACGCTTAGGTTAAGTTTCAGAGTTGCTTCTAATGTACCGAAGCTGGAATTAGACATAATTTCACTCTCACAACATTATGGCTGGTTGGAGACAGTCCGAACCACAAGTACTGGGTCCATGGTTCTGGGCGTATACTGGGGGGACGGGGACGACTCCCATTAACCCCTGACTATACCGGGGATACGCTTATCACAATGCCTTACTGGTCTGTGCTGAAGCAGGGCATTCTGGCAGCCAAGTGGCTTGACCTTTATTAGTGAGCCTGGTTACCCCCTCTCGGAACCACAGACTTAGAAATCGCCAGCTCATATAAAGTGCATAAAATAAATTTATATATATATACCCTTATACACCATTTTAATAAAAAATATCACAAAATTCTTCTAAGTCCCTCGGGAAGAGTGAAAGACGCGCACGTTCATTTTCAGAGCTCCTAGACCTTCCTATAAGAAGTTAGCCAAAAAGTAGCTTCGAAAAACGCTTAGGTTAAGTCTCAGAGTTGCATCTAATGTACCAAAGCTGGACTTAGACATAATTTCACTCTCACAACATTATGGCTGGTTGGAGACAGTCCGAACCACAAATACCGGGTCCATGGTTCTGGCCATATACTGGGGGGACGGGGACGACTCCCATTAACCCCTGACTATACCGGGGATACGCTTATCACAATGCCTTACTGGTCTGTGCTGAAGCAGGGCATTCTGGCAGCCAAGTGGCTTGACCTTTATTAGTGAGCCTGGTTACCCCCTCTCGGAACCACAGACTTAGAAATCGCCAGCTCATATAAAGTGCATAAAATAAATTTATATATATATACCCTTATACACCATTTTAATAAAAAATATCACAAAATTCTTCTAAGTCCCTCGGGAAGAGTGAAAGACGCGCACGTTCATTTTCAGAGCTCCTAGACCTTCCTATAAGAAGTTAGCCAAAAAGTAGCTTCGAAAAACGCTTAGGTTAAGTTTCAGAGTTGCTTCTAATGTACCGATGCTGGACTTAGACATAATTTCACTCTCACAACATTATGGCTGGTTGGAGACAGTCCGAACCACAAATACCGGGTCCATGGTTCTGGCCATATACTGGGGGGACGGGGACGACTCCCATTAACCCCTGACTATACCGGGGATACGCTTATCACAATGCCTTACTGGTCTGTGCTGAAGCAGGGCATTCTGGCAGCCAAGTGGCTTGACCTTTATTAGTGAGCCTGGTTACCCCCTCTCGGAACCACAGACTTAGAAATCGCCAGCTCATATACAGTGCATAAAATAAATTTATATATATATACCCTTATTCACCATTTTAATAAAAAATATCACAAAATTCTTCTAAGTCCCTCGGGAAGAGTGAAAGACGCGCACGTTCATTTTCAGAGCTCCTAGACCTTCCTATAAGAAGTTAGCCAAAAAGTAGCTTCGAAAAACGCTTAGGTTAAGTTTCAGAGTTGCTTCTCATGTACCAAAGCTGGACTTAGACATAATTTCACTCTCACAACATTATGGCTGGTTGGAGACAGTCCGAACCACAAATACCGGGTCCATGGTTCTGGCCATATACTGGGGGGACGGGGACGACTCCCATTAACCCCTGACTATACCGGGGATACGCTTATCACAATGCCTTACTGGTCTGTGCTGAAGCAGGGCATTCTGGCAGCCAAGTGGCTTGACCTTTATTAGTGAGCCTGGTTACCCCCTCTCGGAACCACAGACTTAGAAATCGCCAGCTCATATAAAGTGCATAAAATAAATTTATATATATATACCCTTATACACCATTTTAATAAAAAATATCACAAAATTCTTCTAAGTCCCTCGGGAAGAGTGAAAGACGCGCACGTTCATTTTCAGAGCTCCTAGACCTTCCTATAAGAAGTTAGCCAAAAAGTAGCTTCGAAAAACGCTTAGGTTAAGTCTCAGAGTTGCATCTAATGTACCAAAGCTGGACTTAGACATAATTTCACTCTCACAACATTATGGCTGGTTGGAGACAGTCCGAACCACAAGTACCGGGTCCATGGTTCTGGGCGTATACTGGGGGGACGGGGACGACTCCCATTAACCCCTGACTATACCGGGGATACGCTTATCACAATGCCTTACTGGTCTGTGCTGAAGCAGGGCATTCTGGCAGCCAAGTGGCTTGACCTTTATTAGTGAGCCTGGTTACCCCCTCTCGGAACCACAAACTTAGAAATCGCCAGCTCATATACAGTGCATAAAATAAATTTATATATATATACCCTTATACACCATTTTAATAAAAAATATCACAAAATTCTTCTAAGTCCCTCGGGAAGAGTGAAAGACGCGCACGTTCATTTTCAGAGCTCCTAGACCTTCCTATAAGAAGTTAGCCAAAAAGTAGCTTCGAAAAACGCTTAGGTTAAGACACAGAGTTGCATCTAATGTACCAAAGCTGGACTTAGACATAATTTCACTCTCACAACATTATGGCTGGTTGGAGACAGTCCGAACCACAAGTACCGGGTCCATGGTTCTGGGCGTATACTGGGGGGACGGGGACGACTCCCATTAACCCCTGACTATACCGGGGATACGCTTATCACAATGCCTTACTGGTCTGTGCTGAAGCAGGGCATTCTGGCAGCCAAGTGGCTTGACCTTTATTAGTGAGCCTGGTTACCCCCTCTCGGAACCACAAACTTAGAAATCGCCAGCTCATATACAGTGCATAAAATAAATTTATATATATATACCCTTATACACCATTTTAATAAAAAATATCACAAAATTCTTCTAAGTCCCTCGGGAAGAGTGAAAGACGCGCACGTTCATTTTCAGAGCTCCTAGACCTTCCTATAAGAAGTTAGCCAAAAAGTAGCTTCGAAAAACGCTTAGGTTAAGTTTCAGAGTTGCTTCTCATGTACCAAAGCTGGACTTAGACATAATTTCACTCTCACAACATTATGGCTGGTTGGAGACAGTCCGAACCACAAATACCGGGTCCATGGTTCTGGCCATATACTGGGGGGACGGGGACGACTCCCATTAACCCCTGACTATACCGGGGATACGCTTATCACAATGCCTTACTGGTCTGTGCTGAAGCAGGGCATTCTGGCAGCCAAGTGGCTTGACCTTTATTAGTGAGCCTGGTTACCCCCTCTCGGAACCACAGACTTAGAAATCGCCAGCTCATATACAGTGCATAAAATAAATTTATATATATATACCCTTATTCACCATTTTAATAAAAAATATCACAAAATTCTTCTAAGTCCCTCGGGAAGAGTGAAAGACGCGCACGTTCATTTTCAGAGCTCCTAGACCTTCCTATAAGAAGTTAGCCAAAAAGTAGCTTCGAAAAACGCTTAGGTTAAGTTTCAGAGTTGCTTCTCATGTACCAAAGCTGGACTTAGACATAATTTCACTCTCACAACATTATGGCTGGTTGGAGACAGTCCGAACCACAAATACCGGGTCCATGGTTCTGGGCGTATACTGGGGGGACGGGGACGACTCCCATTTACCCCTGACTATACCGGGGATACGCTTATCACAATGCCTTACTGGTCTGTGCTGAAGCAGGGCATTCTAGCAGCAGGGTGGCTTGACCTTTATTAGTGAGCCTGGTTACCCCCTCTCGGAACCACAGACTTAGAAATCGCCAGCTCATATACAGTGCATAAAATAAATTTATATATATATACCCTTATTCACCATTTTAATAAAAAATATCACAAAATTCTTCTAAGTCCCTCGGGAAGAGTGAAAGACGCGCACGTTCATTTTCAGAGCTCCTAGACCTTCCTATAAGAAGTTAGCCAAAAAGTAGCTTCGAAAAACGCTTAGGTTAAGTTTCAGAGTTGCTTCTAATGTACCGAAGCTGGAATTAGACATAATTTCACTCTCACAACATTATGGCTGGTTGGAGACAGTCCGAACCACAAGTACTGGGTCCATGGTTCTGGGCGTATACTGGGGGGACGGGGACGACTCCCATTAACCCCTGACTATACCGGGGATACGCTTATCACAATGCCTTACTGGTCTGTGCTGAAGCAGGGCATTCTGGCAGCCAAGTGGCTTGACCTTTATTAGTGAGCCTGGTTACCCCCTCTCGGAACCACAGACTTAGAAATCGCCAGCTCATATAAAGTGCATAAAATAAATTTATATATATATACCCTTATACACCATTTTAATAAAAAATATCACAAAATTCTTCTAAGTCCCTCGGGAAGAGTGAAAGACGCGCACGTTCATTTTCAGAGCTCCTAGACCTTCCTATAAGAAGTTAGCCAAAAAGTAGCTTCGAAAAACGCTTAGGTTAAGTCTCAGAGTTGCATCTAATGTACCAAAGCTGGACTTAGACATAATTTCACTCTCACAACATTATGGCTGGTTGGAGACAGTCCGAACCACAAGTACCGGGTCCATGGTTCTGGGCGTATACTGGGGGGACGGGGACGACTCCCATTAACCCCTGACTATACCGGGGATACGCTTATCACAATGCCTTACTGGTCTGTGCTGAAGCAGGGCATTCTGGCAGCCAAGTGGCTTGACCTTTATTAGTGAGCCTGGTTACCCCCTCTCGGAACCACAAACTTAGAAATCGCCAGCTCATATACAGTGCATAAAATAAATTTATATATATATACCCTTATACACCATTTTAATAAAAAATATCACAAAATTCTTCTAAGTCCCTCGGGAAGAGTGAAAGACGCGCACGTTCATTTTCAGAGCTCCTAGACCTTCCTATAAGAAGTTAGCCAAAAAGTAGCTTCGAAAAACGCTTAGGTTAAGACACAGAGTTGCATCTAATGTACCAAAGCTGGACTTAGACATAATTTCACTCTCACAACATTATGGCTGGTTGGAGACAGTCCGAACCACAAGTACCGGGTCCATGGTTCTGGGCGTATACTGGGGGGACGGGGACGACTCCCATTAACCCCTGACTATACCGGGGATACGCTTATCACAATGCCTTACTGGTCTGTGCTGAAGCAGGGCATTCTGGCAGCCAAGTGGCTTGACCTTTATTAGTGAGCCTGGTTACCCCCTCTCGGAACCACAAACTTAGAAATCGCCAGCTCATATACAGTGCATAAAATAAATTTATATATATATACCCTTATACACCATTTTAATAAAAAATATCACAAAATTCTTCTAAGTCCCTCGGGAAGAGTGAAAGACGCGCACGTTCATTTTCAGAGCTCCTAGACCTTCCTATAAGAAGTTAGCCAAAAAGTAGCTTCGAAAAACGCTTAGGTTAAGTTTCAGAGTTGCTTCTCATGTACCAAAGCTGGACTTAGACATAATTTCACTCTCACAACATTATGGCTGGTTGGAGACAGTCCGAACCACAAATACCGGGTCCATGGTTCTGGCCATATACTGGGGGGACGGGGACGACTCCCATTAACCCCTGACTATACCGGGGATACGCTTATCACAATGCCTTACTGGTCTGTGCTGAAGCAGGGCATTCTGGCAGCCAAGTGGCTTGACCTTTATTAGTGAGCCTGGTTACCCCCTCTCGGAACCACAGACTTAGAAATCGCCAGCTCATATACAGTGCATAAAATAAATTTATATATATATACCCTTATTCACCATTTTAATAAAAAATATCACAAAATTCTTCTAAGTCCCTCGGGAAGAGTGAAAGACGCGCACGTTCATTTTCAGAGCTCCTAGACCTTCCTATAAGAAGTTAGCCAAAAAGTAGCTTCGAAAAACGCTTAGGTTAAGTTTCAGAGTTGCTTCTCATGTACCAAAGCTGGACTTAGACATAATTTCACTCTCACAACATTATGGCTGGTTGGAGACAGTCCGAACCACAAATACCGGGTCCATGGTTCTGGGCGTATACTGGGGGGACGGGGACGACTCCCATTAACCCCTGACTATACCGGGGATACGCTTATCACAATGCCTTACTGGTCTGTGCTGAAGCAGGGCATTCTAGCAGCAGGGTGGCTTGACCTTTATTAGTGAGCCTGGTTACCCCCTCTCGGAACCACAGACTTAGAAATCGCCAGCTCATATACAGTGCATAAAATAAATTTATATATATATACCCTTATTCACCATTTTAATAAAAAATATCACAAAATTCTTCTAAGTCCCTCGGGAAGAGTGAAAGACGCGCACGTTCATTTTCAGAGCTCCTAGACCTTCCTATAAGAAGTTAGCCAAAAAGTAGCTTCGAAAAACGCTTAGGTTAAGTTTCAGAGTTGCTTCTAATGTACCGAAGCTGGAATTAGACATAATTTCACTCTCACAACATTATGGCTGGTTGGAGACAGTCCGAACCACAAGTACTGGGTCCATGGTTCTGGGCGTATACTGGGGGGACGGGGACGACTCCCATTAACCCCTGACTATACCGGGGATACGCTTATCACAATGCCTTACTGGTCTGTGCTGAAGCAGGGCATTCTGGCAGCCAAGTGGCTTGACCTTTATTAGTGAGCCTGGTTACCCCCTCTCGGAACCACAGACTTAGAAATCGCCAGCTCATATAAAGTGCATAAAATAAATTTATATATATATACCCTTATACACCATTTTAATAAAAAATATCACAAAATTCTTCTAAGTCCCTCGGGAAGAGTGAAAGACGCGCACGTTCATTTTCAGAGCTCCTAGACCTTCCTATAAGAAGTTAGCCAAAAAGTAGCTTCGAAAAACGCTTAGGTTAAGTCTCAGAGTTGCATCTAATGTACCAAAGCTGGACTTAGACATAATTTCACTCTCACAACATTATGGCTGGTTGGAGACAGTCCGAACCACAAATACCGGGTCCATGGTTCTGGCCATATACTGGGGGGACGGGGACGACTCCCATTAACCCCTGACTATACCGGGGATACGCTTATCACAATGCCTTACTGGTCTGTGCTGAAGCAGGGCATTCTGGCAGCCAAGTGGCTTGACCTTTATTAGTGAGCCTGGTTACCCCCTCTCGGAACCACAGACTTAGAAATCGCCAGCTCATATAAAGTGCATAAAATAAATTTATATATATATACCCTTATACACCATTTTAATAAAAAATATCACAAAATTCTTCTAAGTCCCTCGGGAAGAGTGAAAGACGCGCACGTTCATTTTCAGAGCTCCTAGACCTTCCTATAAGAAGTTAGCCAAAAAGTAGCTTCGAAAAACGCTTAGGTTAAGTTTCAGAGTTGCTTCTAATGTACCGAAGCTGGACTTAGACATAATTTCACTCTCACAACATTATGGCTGGTTGGAGACAGTCCGAACCACAAATACCGGGTCCATGGTTCTGGCCATATACTGGGGGGACGGGGACGACTCCCATTAACCCCTGACTATACCGGGGATACGCTTATCACAATGCCTTACTGGTCTGTGCTGAAGCAGGGCATTCTGGCAGCCAAGTGGCTTGACCTTTATTAGTGAGCCTGGTTACCCCCTCTCGGAACCACAGACTTAGAAATCGCCAGCTCATATACAGTGCATAAAATAAATTTATATATATATACCCTTATTCACCATTTTAATAAAAAATATCACAAAATTCTTCTAAGTCCCTCGGGAAGAGTGAAAGACGCGCACGTTCATTTTCAGAGCTCCTAGACCTTCCTATAAGAAGTTAGCCAAAAAGTAGCTTCGAAAAACGCTTAGGTTAAGTTTCAGAGTTGCTTCTCATGTACCAAAGCTGGACTTAGACATAATTTCACTCTCACAACATTATGGCTGGTTGGAGACAGTCCGAACCACAAATACCGGGTCCATGGTTCTGGCCATATACTGGGGGGACGGGGACGACTCCCATTAACCCCTGACTATACCGGGGATACGCTTATCACAATGCCTTACTGGTCTGTGCTGAAGCCGGGCATTCTGGCAGCCAAGTGGCTTGACCTTTATTAGTGAGCCTGGTTACCCCCTCTCGGAACCACAAACTTAGAAATCGCCAGCTCATATACAGTGCATAAAATAAATTTATATATATATACCCTTATACACCATTTTAATAAAAAATATCACAAAATTCTTCTAAGTCCCTCGGGAAGAGTGAAAGACGCGCACGTTCATTTTCAGAGCTCCTAGACCTTCCTATAAGAAGTTAGCCAAAAAGTAGCTTCGAAAAACGCTTAGGTTAAGACACAGAGTTGCATCTAATGTACCAAAGCTGGACTTAGACATAATTTCACTCTCACAACATTATGGCTGGTTGGAGACAGTCCGAACCACAAGTACCGGGTCCATGGTTCTGGGCGTATACTGGGGGGACGGGGACGACTCCCATTAACCCCTGACTATACCGGGGATACGCTTATCACAATGCCTTACTGGTCTGTGCTGAAGCAGGGCATTCTGGCAGCCAAGTGGCTTGACCTTTATTAGTGAGCCTGGTTACCCCCTCTCGGAACCACAAACTTAGAAATCGCCAGCTCATATACAGTGCATAAAATAAATTTATATATATATACCCTTATACACCATTTTAATAAAAAATATCACAAAATTCTTCTAAGTCCCTCGGGAAGAGTGAAAGACGCGCACGTTCATTTTCAGAGCTCCTAGACCTTCCTATAAGAAGTTAGCCAAAAAGTAGCTTCGAAAAACGCTTAGGTTAAGTTTCAGAGTTGCTTCTCATGTACCAAAGCTGGACTTAGACATAATTTCACTCTCACAACATTATGGCTGGTTGGAGACAGTCCGAACCACAAATACCGGGTCCATGGTTCTGGCCATATACTGGGGGGACGGGGACGACTCCCATTAACCCCTGACTATACCGGGGATACGCTTATCACAATGCCTTACTGGTCTGTGCTGAAGCAGGGCATTCTGGCAGCCAAGTGGCTTGACCTTTATTAGTGAGCCTGGTTACCCCCTCTCGGAACCACAGACTTAGAAATCGCCAGCTCATATACAGTGCATAAAATAAATTTATATATATATACCCTTATTCACCATTTTAATAAAAAATATCACAAAATTCTTCTAAGTCCCTCGGGAAGAGTGAAAGACGCGCACGTTCATTTTCAGAGCTCCTAGACCTTCCTATAAGAAGTTAGCCAAAAAGTAGCTTCGAAAAACGCTTAGGTTAAGTTTCAGAGTTGCTTCTAATGTACCGAAGCTGGAATTAGACATAATTTCACTCTCACAACATTATGGCTGGTTGGAGACAGTCCGAACCACAAGTACTGGGTCCATGGTTCTGGGCGTATACTGGGGGGACGGGGACGACTCCCATTAACCCCTGACTATACCGGGGATACGCTTATCACAATGCCTTACTGGTCTGTGCTGAAGCAGGGCATTCTGGCAGCCAAGTGGCTTGACCTTTATTAGTGAGCCTGGTTACCCCCTCTCGGAACCACAGACTTAGAAATCGCCAGCTCATATAAAGTGCATAAAATAAATTTATATATATATACCCTTATACACCATTTTAATAAAAAATATCACAAAATTCTTCTAAGTCCCTCGGGAAGAGTGAAAGACGCGCACGTTCATTTTCAGAGCTCCTAGACCTTCCTATAAGAAGTTAGCCAAAAAGTAGCTTCGAAAAACGCTTAGGTTAAGTCTCAGAGTTGCATCTAATGTACCAAAGCTGGACTTAGACATAATTTCACTCTCACAACATTATGGCTGGTTGGAGACAGTCCGAACCACAAGTACCGGGTCCATGGTTCTGGGATTATACTGGGGGGACGGGGACGACTCCCATTAACCCCTGACTATACCGGGGATACGCTTATCACAATGCCTTACTGGTCTGTGCTGAAGCAGGGCATTCTGGCAGCCAAGTGGCTTGAACTTTATTAGTGAGCCTGGTTACCCCCTCTCGGAACCACAAACTTAGAAATCGCCAGCTCATATACAGTGCATAAAATAAATTTATATATATATATACCCTTATACACCATTTTAATAAAAAATATCACAAAATTCTTCTAAGTCCCTCGGGAAGAGTGAAAGACGCGCACGTTCATTTTCAGAGCTCCTAGACCTTCCTATAAGAAGTTAGCCAAAAAGTAGCTTCGAAAAACGCTTAGGTTAAGTTTCAGAGTTGCTTCTCATGTACCAAAGCTGGACTTAGACATAATTTCAATCTCACAACATTATGGCTGGTTGGAGACAGTCCGAACCACAAATACCGGGTCCATGGTTCTGGCCATATACTGGGGGGACGGGGACGACTCCCATTAACCCCTGACTATACCGGGGATACGCTTATCACAATGCCTTACTGGTCTGTGCTGAAGCAGGGCATTCTGGCAGCCAAGTGGCTTGACCTTTATTAGTGAGCCTGGTTACCCCCTCTCGGAACCACAGACTTAGAAATCGCCAGCTCATATAAAGTGCATAAAATAAATTTATATATATATACCCTTATACACCATTTTAATAAAAAATATCACAAAATTCTTCTAAGTCCCTCGGGAAGAGTGAAAGACGCGCACGTTCATTTTCAGAGCTCCTAGACCTTCCTATAAGAAGTTAGCCAAAAAGTAGCTTCGAAAAACGCTTAGGTTAAGTTTCAGAGTTGCTTCTCATGTACCAAAGCTGGACTTAGACATAATTTCACTCTCACAACATTATGGCTGGTTGGAGACAGTCCGAACCACAAATACCGGGTCCATGGTTCTGGCCATATACTGGGGGGACGGGGACGACTCCCATTAACCCCTGACTATACCGGGGATACGCTTATCACAATGCCTTACTGGTCTGTGCTGAAGCAGGGCATTCTGGCAGCCAAGTGGCTTGACCTTTATTAGTGAGCCTGGTTACCCCCTCTCGGAACCACAGACTTAGAAATCGCCAGCTCATATACAGTGCATAAAATAAATTTATATATATATACCCTTATTCACCATTTTAATAAAAAATATCACAAAATTCTTCTAAGTCCCTCGGGAAGAGTGAAAGACGCGCACGTTCATTTTCAGAGCTCCTAGACCTTCCTATAAGAAGTTAGCCAAAAAGTAGCTTCGAAAAACGCTTAGGTTAAGTTTCAGAGTTGCTTCTAATGTACCGAAGCTGGAATTAGACATAATTTCACTCTCACAACATTATGGCTGGTTGGAGACAGTCCGAACCACAAGTACTGGGTCCATGGTTCTGGGCGTATACTGGGGGGACGGGGACGACTCCCATTAACCCCTGACTATACCGGGGATACGCTTATCACAATGCCTTACTGGTCTGTGCTGAAGCAGGGCATTCTGGCAGCCAAGTGGCTTGACCTTTATTAGTGAGCCTGGTTACCCCCTCTCGGAACCACAGACTTAGAAATCGCCAGCTCATATAAAGTGCATAAAATAAATTTATATATATATACCCTTATACACCATTTTAATAAAAAATATCACAAAATTCTTCTAAGTCCCTCGGGAAGAGTGAAAGACGCGCACGTTCATTTTCAGAGCTCCTAGACCTTCCTATAAGAAGTTAGCCAAAAAGTAGCTTCGAAAAACGCTTAGGTTAAGTTTCAGAGTTGCTTCTCATGTACCAAAGCTGGACTTAGACATAATTTCACTCTCACAACATTATGGCTGGTTGGAGACAGTCCGAACCACAAATACCGGGTCCATGGTTCTGGCCATATACTGGGGGGACGGGGACGACTCCCATTAACCCCTGACTATACCGGGGATACGCTTATCACAGTGCCTTACTGGTCTGTGCTGAAGCAGGGCATTCTGGCAGCCAAGTGGCTTGACCTTTATTAGTGAGCCTGGTTACCCCCTCTCGGAACCACAGACTTAGAAATCGCCAGCTCATATAAAGTGCATAAAATAAATTTATATATATATACCCTTATACACCATTTTAATAAAAAATATCACAAAATTCTTCTAAGTCCCTCGGGAAGAGTGAAAGACGCGCACGTTCATTTTCAGAGCTCCTAGACCTTCCTATAAGAAGTTAGCCAAAAAGTAGCTTCGAAAAACGCTTAGGTTAAGTCTCAGAGTTGCATCTAATGTACCAAAGCTGGACTTAGACATAATTTCACTCTCACAACATTATGGCTGGTTGGAGACAGTCCGAACCACAAGTACCGGGTCCATGGTTCTGGGCGTATACTGGGGGGACGGGGACGACTCCCATTAACCCCTGACTATACCGGGGATACGCTTATCACAATGCCTTACTGGTCTGTGCTGAAGCAGGGCATTCTGGCAGCCAAGTGGCTTGACCTTTATTAGTGAGCCTGGTTACCCCCTCTCGGAACCACAAACTTAGAAATCGCCAGCTCATATACAGTGCATAAAATAAATTTATATATATATACCCTTATACACCATTTTAATAAAAAATATCACAAAATTCTTCTAAGTCCCTCGGGAAGAGTGAAAGACGCGCACGTTCATTTTCAGAGCTCCTAGACCTTCCTATAAGAAGTTAGCCAAAAAGTAGCTTCGAAAAACGCTTAGGTTAAGTTTCAGAGTTGCTTCTCATGTACCAAAGCTGGACTTAGACATAATTTCACTCTCACAACATTATGGCTGGTTGGAGACAGTCCGAACCACAAATACCGGGTCCATGGTTCTGGCCATATACTGGGGGGACGGGGACGACTCCCATTAACCCCTGACTATACCGGGGATACGCTTATCACAATGCCTTACTGATCTGTGCTGAAGCAGGGCATTCTGGCAGCCAAGTGGCTTGACCTTTATTAGTGAGCCTGGTTACCCCCTCTCGGAACCACAGACTTAGAAATCGCCAGCTCATATAAAGTGCATAAAATAAATTTATATATATATACCCTTATACACCATTTTAATAAAAAATATCACAAAATTCTTCTAAGTCCCTCGGGAAGAGTGAAAGACGCGCACGTTCATTTTCAGAGCTCCTAGACCTTCCTATAAGAAGTTAGCCAAAAAGTAGCTTCGAAAAACGCTTAGGTTAAGTTTCAGAGTTGCTTCTAATGTACCGAAGCTGGAATTAGACATAATTTCACTCTCACAACATTATGGCTGGTTGGAGACAGTCCGAACCACAAGTACTGGGTCCATGGTTCTGGGCGTATACTGGGGGGACGGGGACGACTCCCATTAACCCCTGACTATACCGGGGATACGCTTATCACAATGCCTTACTGGTCTGTGCTGAAGCAGGGCATTCTGGCAGCCAAGTGGCTTGACCTTTATTAGTGAGCCTGGTTACCCCCTCTCGGAACCACAGACTTAGAAATCGCCAGCTCATATAAAGTGCATAAAATAAATTTATATATATATATACCCTTATACACCATTTTAATAAAAAATATCACAAAATTCTTCTAAGTCCCTCGGGAAGAGTGAAAGACGCGCACGTTCATTTTCAGAGCTCCTAGACCTTCCTATAAGAAGTTAGCCAAAAAGTAGCTTCGAAAAACGCTTAGGTTAAGTCTCAGAGTTGCATCTAATGTACCAAAGCTGGACTTAGACATAATTTCACTCTCACAACATTATGGCTGGTTGGAGACAGTCCGAACCACAAGTACCGGGTCCATGGTTCTGGGCGTATACTGGGGGGACGGGGACGACTCCCATTAACCCCTGACTATACCGGGGATACGCTTATCACAATGCCTTACTGGTCTGTGCTGAAGCAGGGCATTCTGGCAGCCAAGTGGCTTGACCTTTATTAGTGAGCCTGGTTACCCCCTCTCGGAACCACAGACTTAGAAATCGCCAGCTCATATAAAGTGCATAAAATAAATTTATATATATATACCCTTATACACCATTTTAATAAAAAATATCACAAAATTCTTCTAAGTCCCTCGGGAAGAGTGAAAGACGCGCACGTTCATTTTCAGAGCTCCTAGACCTTCCTATAAGAAGTTAGCCAAAAAGTAGCTTCGAAAAACGCTTAGGTTAAGTTTCAGAGTTGCTTCTAATGTACCGAAGCTGGAATTAGACATAATTTCACTCTCACAACATTATGGCTGGTTGGAGACAGTCCGAACCACAAGTACTGGGTCCATGGTTCTGGGCGTATACTGGGGGGACGGGGACGACTCCCATTAACCCCTGACTATACCGGGGATACGCTTATCACAATGCCTTACTGGTCTGTGCTGAAGCAGGGCATTCTGGCAGCCAAGTGGCTTGACCTTTATTAGTGAGCCTGGTTACCCCCTCTCGGAACCACAGACTTAGAAATCGCCAGCTCATATAAAGTGCATAAAATAAATTTATATATATATATACCCTTATACACCATTTTAATAAAAAATATCACAAAATTCTTCTAAGTCCCTCGGGAAGAGTGAAAGACGCGCACGTTCATTTTCAGAGCTCCTAGACCTTCCTATAAGAAGTTAGCCAAAAAGTAGCTTCGAAAAACGCTTAGGTTAAGTCTCAGAGTTGCATCTAATGTACCAAAGCTGGACTTAGACATAATTTCACTCTCACAACATTATGGCTGGTTGGAGACAGTCCGAACCACAAGTACCGGGTCCATGGTTCTGGGCGTATACTGGGGGGACGGGGACGACTCCCATTAACCCCTGACTATACCGGGGATACGCTTATCACAATGCCTTACTGGTCTGTGCTGAAGCAGGGCATTCTGGCAGCCAAGTGGCTTGACCTTTATTAGTGAGCCTGGTTACCCCCTCTCGGAACCACAAACTTAGAAATCGCCAGCTCATATACAGTGCATAAAATAAATTTATATATATATACCCTTATACACCATTTTAATAAAAAATATCACAAAATTCTTCTAAGTCCCTCGGGAAGAGTGAAAGACGCGCACGTTCATTTTCAGAGCTCCTAGACCTTCCTATAAGAAGTTAGCCAAAAAGTAGCTTCGAAAAACGCTTAGGTTAAGTTTCAGAGTTGCTTCTCATGTACCAAAGCTGGACTTAGACATAATTTCACTCTCACAACATTATGGCTGGTTGGAGACAGTCCGAACCACAAATACCGGGTCCATGGTTCTGGCCATATACTGGGGGGACGGGGACGACTCCCATTAACCCCTGACTATACCGGGGATACGCTTATCACAATGCCTTACTGGTCTGTGCTGAAGCAGGGCATTCTGGCAGCCAAGTGGCTTGACCTTTATTAGTGAGCCTGGTTACCCCCTCTCGGAACCACAGACTTAGAAATCGCCAGCTCATATACAGTGCATAAAATAAATTTATATATATATACCCTTATTCACCATTTTAATAAAAAATATCACAAAATTCTTCTAAGTCCCTCGGGAAGAGTGAAAGACGCGCACGTTCATTTTCAGAGCTCCTAGACCTTCCTATAAGAAGTTAGCCAAAAAGTAGCTTCGAAAAACGCTTAGGTTAAGTTTCAGAGTTGCTTCTAATGTACCGAAGCTGGAATTAGACATAATTTCACTCTCACAACATTATGGCTGGTTGGAGACAGTCCGAACCACAAGTACTGGGTCCATGGTTCTGGGCGTATACTGGGGGGACGGGGACGACTCCCATTAACCCCTGACTATACCGGGGATACGCTTATCACAATGCCTTACTGGTCTGTGCTGAAGCAGGGCATTCTGGCAGCCAAGTGGCTTGACCTTTATTAGTGAGCCTGGTTACCCCCTCTCGGAACCACAGACTTAGAAATCGCCAGCTCATATAAAGTGCATAAAATAAATTTATATATATATACCCTTATACACCATTTTAATAAAAAATATCACAAAATTCTTCTAAGTCCCTCGGGAAGAGTGAAAGACGCGCACGTTCATTTTCAGAGCTCCTAGACCTTCCTATAAGAAGTTAGCCAAAAAGTAGCTTCGAAAAACGCTTAGGTTAAGTTTCAGAGTTGCTTCTCATGTACCAAAGCTGGACTTAGACATAATTTCACTCTCACAACATTATGGCTGGTTGGAGACAGTCCGAACCACAAATACCGGGTCCATGGTTCTGGCCATATACTGGGGGGACGGGGACGACTCCCATTAACCCCTGACTATACCGGGGATACGCTTATCACAGTGCCTTACTGGTCTGTGCTGAAGCAGGGCATTCTGGCAGCCAAGTGGCTTGACCTTTATTAGTGAGCCTGGTTACCCCCTCTCGGAACCACAGACTTAGAAATCGCCAGCTCATATAAAGTGCATAAAATAAATTTATATATATATACCCTTATACACCATTTTAATAAAAAATATCACAAAATTCTTCTAAGTCCCTCGGGAAGAGTGAAAGACGCGCACGTTCATTTTCAGAGCTCCTAGACCTTCCTATAAGAAGTTAGCCAAAAAGTAGCTTCGAAAAACGCTTAGGTTAAGTCTCAGAGTTGCATCTAATGTACCAAAGCTGGACTTAGACATAATTTCACTCTCACAACATTATGGCTGGTTGGAGACAGTCCGAACCACAAGTACCGGGTCCATGGTTCTGGGCGTATACTGGGGGGACGGGGACGACTCCCATTAACCCCTGACTATACCGGGGATACGCTTATCACAATGCCTTACTGGTCTGTGCTGAAGCAGGGCATTCTGGCAGCCAAGTGGCTTGACCTTTATTAGTGAGCCTGGTTACCCCCTCTCGGAACCACAAACTTAGAAATCGCCAGCTCATATACAGTGCATAAAATAAATTTATATATATATACCCTTATACACCATTTTAATAAAAAATATCACAAAATTCTTCTAAGTCCCTCGGGAAGAGTGAAAGACGCGCACGTTCATTTTCAGAGCTCCTAGACCTTCCTATAAGAAGTTAGCCAAAAAGTAGCTTCGAAAAACGCTTAGGTTAAGTTTCAGAGTTGCTTCTCATGTACCAAAGCTGGACTTAGACATAATTTCACTCTCACAACATTATGGCTGGTTGGAGACAGTCCGAACCACAAATACCGGGTCCATGGTTCTGGCCATATACTGGGGGGACGGGGACGACTCCCATTAACCCCTGACTATACCGGGGATACGCTTATCACAATGCCTTACTGATCTGTGCTGAAGCAGGGCATTCTGGCAGCCAAGTGGCTTGACCTTTATTAGTGAGCCTGGTTACCCCCTCTCGGAACCACAGACTTAGAAATCGCCAGCTCATATAAAGTGCATAAAATAAATTTATATATATATACCCTTATACACCATTTTAATAAAAAATATCACAAAATTCTTCTAAGTCCCTCGGGAAGAGTGAAAGACGCGCACGTTCATTTTCAGAGCTCCTAGACCTTCCTATAAGAAGTTAGCCAAAAAGTAGCTTCGAAAAACGCTTAGGTTAAGTTTCAGAGTTGCTTCTAATGTACCGAAGCTGGAATTAGACATAATTTCACTCTCACAACATTATGGCTGGTTGGAGACAGTCCGAACCACAAGTACTGGGTCCATGGTTCTGGGCGTATACTGGGGGGACGGGGACGACTCCCATTAACCCCTGACTATACCGGGGATACGCTTATCACAATGCCTTACTGGTCTGTGCTGAAGCAGGGCATTCTGGCAGCCAAGTGGCTTGACCTTTATTAGTGAGCCTGGTTACCCCCTCTCGGAACCACAGACTTAGAAATCGCCAGCTCATATAAAGTGCATAAAATAAATTTATATATATATATACCCTTATACACCATTTTAATAAAAAATATCACAAAATTCTTCTAAGTCCCTCGGGAAGAGTGAAAGACGCGCACGTTCATTTTCAGAGCTCCTAGACCTTCCTATAAGAAGTTAGCCAAAAAGTAGCTTCGAAAAACGCTTAGGTTAAGTCTCAGAGTTGCATCTAATGTACCAAAGCTGGACTTAGACATAATTTCACTCTCACAACATTATGGCTGGTTGGAGACAGTCCGAACCACAAGTACCGGGTCCATGGTTCTGGGCGTATACTGGGGGGACGGGGACGACTCCCATTAACCCCTGACTATACCGGGGATACGCTTATCACAATGCCTTACTGGTCTGTGCTGAAGCAGGGCATTCTGGCAGCCAAGTGGCTTGACCTTTATTAGTGAGCCTGGTTACCCCCTCTCGGAACCACAGACTTAGAAATCGCCAGCTCATATAAAGTGCATAAAATAAATTTATATATATATACCCTTATACACCATTTTAATAAAAAATATCACAAAATTCTTCTAAGTCCCTCGGGAAGAGTGAAAGACGCGCACGTTCATTTTCAGAGCTCCTAGACCTTCCTATAAGAAGTTAGCCAAAATGTAGCTTCGAAAAACCCTTAGGTTAAGTTTCAGAGTTGCTTCTCATGTACCAAAGCTGGACTTAGACATAATTTCACTCTCACAACATTATGGCTGGTTGGAGACAGTCCGAACCACAAATACCGGGTCCATGGTTCTGGCCATATACTGGGGGGACGGGGGGGACTCCCATTAACCTCTGACTATACCGGGGATACGCTTATCACAATGCCTTACTGGTCTGTGCTGAAGCAGGGCATTCTGGCAGCCAAGTGGCTTGACCTTTATTAGTGAGCCTGGTTACCCCCTCTCGGAACCACAGACTTAGAAATCGCCAGCTCATATAAAGTGCATAAAATAAATTTATATATATATACCCTTATACACCATTTTAATAAAAAATATCACAAAATTCTTCTAAGTCCCTCGGGAAGAGTGAAAGACGCGCACGTTCATTTTCAGAGCTCCTAGACCTTCCTATAAGAAGTTAGCCAAAAAGTAGCTTCGAAAAACGCTTAGGTTAAGTCTCAGAGTTGCATCTAATGTACCAAAGCTGGACTTAGACATAATTTCACTCTCACAACATTATGGCTGGTTGGAGACAGTCCGAACCACAAGTACCGGGTCCATGGTTCTGGGCGTATACTGGGGGGACGGGGACGACTCCCATTAACCCCTGACTATACCGGGGATACGCTTATCACAATGCCTTACTGGTCTGTGCTGAAGCAGGGCATTCTGGCAGCCAAGTGGCTTGACCTTTATTAGTGAGCCTGGTTACCCCCTCTCGGAACCACAAACTTAGAAATCGCCAGCTCATATACAGTGCATAAAATAAATTTATATATATATACCCTTATACACCATTTTAATAAAAAATATCACAAAATTCTTCTAAGTCCCTCGGGAAGAGTGAAAGACGCGCACGTTCATTTTCAGAGCTCCTAGACCTTCCTATAAGAAGTTAGCCAAAAAGTAGCTTCGAAAAACCCTTAGGTTAAGTTTCAGAGTTGCTTCTCATGTACCAAAGCTGGACTTAGACATAATTTCACTCTCACAACATTATGGCTGGTTGGAGACAGTCCGAACCACAAATACCGGGTCCATGGTTCTGGCCATATACTGGGGGGACGGGGACGACTCCCATTAACCTCTGACTATACCGGGGATACGCTTATCACAATGCCTTACTGGTCTGTGCTGAAGCAGGGCATTCTGGCAGCCAAGTGGCTTGACCTTTATTAGTGAGCCTGGTTACCCCCTCTCGGAACCACAGACTTAGAAATCGCCAGCTCATATAAAGTGCATAAAATAAATTTATATATATATACCCTTATACACCATTTTAATAAAAAATATCACAAAATTCTTCTAAGTCCCTCGGGAAGAGTGAAAGACGCGCACGTTCATTTTCAGAGCTCCTAGACCTTCCTATAAGAAGTTAGCCAAAAAGTAGCTTCGAAAAACGCTTAGGTTAAGTCTCAGAGTTGCATCTAATGTACCAAAGCTGGACTTAGACATAATTTCACTCTCACAACATTATGGCTGGTTGGAGACAGTCCGAACCACAAGTACCGGGTCCATGGTTCTGGGCGTATACTGGGGGGACGGGGACGACTCCCATTAACCCCTGACTATACCGGGGATACGCTTATCACAATGCCTTACTGGTCTGTGCTGAAGCAGGGCATTCTGGCAGCCAAGTGGCTTGACCTTTATTAGTGAGCCTGGTTACCCCCTCTCGGAACCACAAACTTAGAAATCGCCAGCTCATATACAGTGCATAAAATAAATTTATATATATATACCCTTATACACCATTTTAATAAAAAATATCACAAAATTCTTCTAAGTCCCTCGGGAAGAGTGAAAGACGCGCACGTTCATTTTCAGAGCTCCTAGACCTTCCTATAAGAAGTTAGCCAAAAAGTAGCTTCGAAAAACGCTTAGGTTAAGTTTCAGAGTTGCTTCTAATGTACTGAAGCTGGAATTAGACATAATTTCACTCTCACAACATTATGGCTGGTTGGAGACAGTCCGAACCACAAGTACCGGGTCCATGGTTCTGGGCGTATACTGGGGGGACGGGGACGACTCCCATTAACCCCTGACTATACCGGGGATACGCTTATCACAATGCCTTACTGGTCTGTGCTGAAGCAGGGCATTCTGGCAGCCAAGTGGCTTGACCTTTATTAGTGAGCCTGGTTACCCCCTCTCGGAACCACAAACTTAGAAATCGCCAGCTCATATACAGTGCATAAAATAAATTTATATATATATACCCTTATACACCATTTTAATAAAAAATATCACAAAATTCTTCTAAGTCCCTCGGGAAGAGTGAAAGACGCGCACGTTCATTTTCAGAGCTCCTAGACCTTCCTATAAGAAGTTAGCCAAAAAGTAGCTTCGAAAAACGCTTAGGTTAAGTTTCAGAGTTGCTTCTCATGTACCAAAGCTGGACTTAGACATAATTTCACTCTCACAACATTATGGCTGGTTGGAGACAGTCCGAACCACAAATACCGGGTCCATGGTTCTGGCCATATACTGGGGGGACGGGGACGACTCCCATTAACCCCTGACTATACCGGGGATACGCTTATCACAATGCCTTACTGATCTGTGCTGAAGCAGGGCATTCTGGCAGCCAAGTGGCTTGACCTTTATTAGTGAGCCTGGTTACCCCCTCTCGGAACCACAGACTTAGAAATCGCCAGCTCATATAAAGTGCATAAAATAAATTTATATATATATACCCTTATACACCATTTTAATAAAAAATATCACAAAATTCTTCTAAGTCCCTCGGGAAGAGTGAAAGACGCGCACGTTCATTTTCAGAGCTCCTAGACCTTCCTATAAGAAGTTAGCCAAAAAGTAGCTTCGAAAAACGCTTAGGTTAAGTTTCAGAGTTGCTTCTAATGTACCGAAGCTGGAATTAGACATAATTTCACTCTCACAACATTATGGCTGGTTGGAGACAGTCCGAACCACAAGTACTGGGTCCATGGTTCTGGGCGTATACTGGGGGGACGGGGACGACTCCCATTAACCCCTGACTATACCGGGGATACGCTTATCACAATGCCTTACTGGTCTGTGCTGAAGCAGGGCATTCTGGCAGCCAAGTGGCTTGACCTTTATTAGTGAGCCTGGTTACCCCCTCTCGGAACCACAGACTTAGAAATCGCCAGCTCATATAAAGTGCATAAAATAAATTTATATATATATATACCCTTATACACCATTTTAATAAAAAATATCACAAAATTCTTCTAAGTCCCTCGGGAAGAGTGAAAGACGCGCACGTTCATTTTCAGAGCTCCTAGACCTTCCTATAAGAAGTTAGCCAAAAAGTAGCTTCGAAAAACGCTTAGGTTAAGTCTCAGAGTTGCATCTAATGTACCAAAGCTGGACTTAGACATAATTTCACTCTCACAACATTATGGCTGGTTGGAGACAGTCCGAACCACAAGTACCGGGTCCATGGTTCTGGGCGTATACTGGGGGGACGGGGACGACTCCCATTAACCCCTGACTATACCGGGGATACGCTTATCACAATGCCTTACTGGTCTGTGCTGAAGCAGGGCATTCTGGCAGCCAAGTGGCTTGACCTTTATTAGTGAGCCTGGTTACCCCCTCTCGGAACCACAGACTTAGAAATCGCCAGCTCATATAAAGTGCATAAAATAAATTTATATATATATACCCTTATACACCATTTTAATAAAAAATATCACAAAATTCTTCTAAGTCCCTCGGGAAGAGTGAAAGACGCGCACGTTCATTTTCAGAGCTCCTAGACCTTCCTATAAGAAGTTAGCCAAAATGTAGCTTCGAAAAACCCTTAGGTTAAGTTTCAGAGTTGCTTCTCATGTACCAAAGCTGGACTTAGACATAATTTCACTCTCACAACATTATGGCTGGTTGGAGACAGTCCGAACCACAAATACCGGGTCCATGGTTCTGGCCATATACTGGGGGGACGGGGGGGACTCCCATTAACCTCTGACTATACCGGGGATACGCTTATCACAATGCCTTACTGGTCTGTGCTGAAGCAGGGCATTCTGGCAGCCAAGTGGCTTGACCTTTATTAGTGAGCCTGGTTACCCCCTCTCGGAACCACAGACTTAGAAATCGCCAGCTCATATAAAGTGCATAAAATAAATTTATATATATATACCCTTATACACCATTTTAATAAAAAATATCACAAAATTCTTCTAAGTCCCTCGGGAAGAGTGAAAGACGCGCACGTTCATTTTCAGAGCTCCTAGACCTTCCTATAAGAAGTTAGCCAAAAAGTAGCTTCGAAAAACGCTTAGGTTAAGTCTCAGAGTTGCATCTAATGTACCAAAGCTGGACTTAGACATAATTTCACTCTCACAACATTATGGCTGGTTGGAGACAGTCCGAACCACAAGTACCGGGTCCATGGTTCTGGGCGTATACTGGGGGGACGGGGACGACTCCCATTAACCCCTGACTATACCGGGGATACGCTTATCACAATGCCTTACTGGTCTGTGCTGAAGCAGGGCATTCTGGCAGCCAAGTGGCTTGACCTTTATTAGTGAGCCTGGTTACCCCCTCTCGGAACCACAAACTTAGAAATCGCCAGCTCATATACAGTGCATAAAATAAATTTATATATATATACCCTTATACACCATTTTAATAAAAAATATCACAAAATTCTTCTAAGTCCCTCGGGAAGAGTGAAAGACGCGCACGTTCATTTTCAGAGCTCCTAGACCTTCCTATAAGAAGTTAGCCAAAAAGTAGCTTCGAAAAACCCTTAGGTTAAGTTTCAGAGTTGCTTCTCATGTACCAAAGCTGGACTTAGACATAATTTCACTCTCACAACATTATGGCTGGTTGGAGACAGTCCGAACCACAAATACCGGGTCCATGGTTCTGGCCATATACTGGGGGGACGGGGACGACTCCCATTAACCTCTGACTATACCGGGGATACGCTTATCACAATGCCTTACTGGTCTGTGCTGAAGCAGGGCATTCTGGCAGCCAAGTGGCTTGACCTTTATTAGTGAGCCTGGTTACCCCCTCTCGGAACCACAGACTTAGAAATCGCCAGCTCATATAAAGTGCATAAAATAAATTTATATATATATACCCTTATACACCATTTTAATAAAAAATATCACAAAATTCTTCTAAGTCCCTCGGGAAGAGTGAAAGACGCGCACGTTCATTTTCAGAGCTCCTAGACCTTCCTATAAGAAGTTAGCCAAAAAGTAGCTTCGAAAAACGCTTAGGTTAAGTCTCAGAGTTGCATCTAATGTACCAAAGCTGGACTTAGACATAATTTCACTCTCACAACATTATGGCTGGTTGGAGACAGTCCGAACCACAAGTACCGGGTCCATGGTTCTGGGCGTATACTGGGGGGACGGGGACGACTCCCATTAACCCCTGACTATACCGGGGATACGCTTATCACAATGCCTTACTGGTCTGTGCTGAAGCAGGGCATTCTGGCAGCCAAGTGGCTTGACCTTTATTAGTGAGCCTGGTTACCCCCTCTCGGAACCACAAACTTAGAAATCGCCAGCTCATATACAGTGCATAAAATAAATTTATATATATATACCCTTATACACCATTTTAATAAAAAATATCACAAAATTCTTCTAAGTCCCTCGGGAAGAGTGAAAGACGCGCACGTTCATTTTCAGAGCTCCTAGACCTTCCTATAAGAAGTTAGCCAAAAAGTAGCTTCGAAAAACGCTTAGGTTAAGTTTCAGAGTTGCTTCTAATGTACTGAAGCTGGAATTAGACATAATTTCACTCTCACAACATTATGGCTGGTTGGAGACAGTCCGAACCACAAGTACCGGGTCCATGGTTCTGGGCGTATACTGGGGGGACGGAGACGACTCCCATTAACCCCTGACTATACCGGGGATACGCTTATCACAATGCCTTACTGGTCTGTGCTGAAGCAGGGCATTCTGGCAGCCAAGTGGCTTGACCTTTATTAGTGAGCCTGGTTACCCCCTCTCGGAACCACAAACTTAGAAATCGCCAGCTCATATACAGTGCATAAAATAAATTTATATATATATACCCTTATACACCATTTTAATAAAAAATATCACAAAATTCTTCTAAGTCCCTCGGGAAGAGTGAAAGACGCGCACATTCATTTTCAGAGCTCCTAGACCTTCCTATAAGAAGTTAGCCAAAAAGTAGCTTCGAAAAACGCTTAGGTTAAGTTTCAGAGTTGCTTCTAATGTACCGAAGCTGGAATTAGACATAATTTCACTCTCACAACATTATGGCTGGTTGGAGACAGTCCGAACCACAAGTACTGGGTCCACGGTTCTGGGCGTATACTGGGGGGACGGGGACGACTCCCATTAACCCCTGACTATACCGGGGATACGCTTATCACAATGCCTTACTGGTCTGTGCTGAAGCAGGGCATTCTGGCAGCCAAGTGGCTTGACCTTTATTAGTGAGCCTGGTTACCCCCTCTCGGAACCACAGACTTAGAAATCGCCAGCTCATATACAGTACAAAAAAAATATATTTATATATATACCCTTATACACCATTTTAATAAAAAATATCACAAAATTCTTCTAAGTCCCTCGGGAAGAGTGAAAGACGCGCACGTTCATTTTCAGAGCTCCTAGACCTTCCTATAAGAAGTTAGCCAAAAAGTAGCTTCGAAAAACGCTTAGGTTAAATCTCAGAGTTGCATCTAATGTACCGAAGCTGGACTTAGACATAATTTCACTCTCACAACATTATGGCTGGTTGGAAACAGTCCGAACCACAAATACCGGGTCCATGGTTCTGGCCATATACTGGGGGGACGGGGACGACTCCCATTAACCCCTGACTATACCGGGGATACGCTTATCACAATGCCTTACTGGTCTGTGCTGAAGCAGGGCATTCTGGCAGCCAAGTGGCTTGACCTTTATTAGTGAGCCTGGTTACCCCCTCTCGGAACCACAGACTTAGAAATCGCCAGCTCATATACAGTGCATAAAATAAATTTATATATATATACCCTTATACACCATTTTAATAAAAAATATCACAAAATTCTTCTAAGTCCCTCGGGAAGAGTGAAAGACGCGCACGTTCATTTTCAGAGCTCCTAGACCTTCCTATAAGAAGTTAGCCAAAAAGTAGCTTCGAAAAACGCTTAGGTTAAGTTTCAGAGTTACTTCTAATGTACCGAAGCTGGACTTAGACATAATTTCACTCTCACAACATTATGGCTGGTTGGAGACAGTCCGAACCACAAATACCGGGTCCATGGTTCTGGCCATATACTGGGGGGACAGGGACGACTCCCATTAACCCCTGACTATACCGGGGATACGCTTATCACAATGACTTACTGGTCTGTGCTGAAGCAGGGCATTCTGGCAGCCAAGTTGCTTGACCTTTATTAGTGAGCCTGGTTACCCCCTCTCGGAACCACAGACTTAGAAATCGCCAGCTCATATACAGTGCATAAAATATATTTACAGTATATATATACCCTTATACACCATTTTAATAAAAAATATCACAAAATTCTTCTAAGTCCCTCGGGAAGAGTGAAAGACGCGCACGTTCATTTTCAGAGCTCCTAGACCTTCCTATAAGAAGTTAGCCAAAAAGTAGCTTCGAAAAACGCTTAGGTTAAGTTTCAGAGTTGCATCTAATGTACCGAAGCTGGACTTAGACATAATTTCACTCTCACAACATTATGGCTGGTTGGAGACAGTCCGAACCACAAATACCGGGTCCATGGTTCTGGCCATATACTGGGGGGACGGGGACGACTCCCATTAACCCCTGACTATACCGGGGATACGCTTATCACAATGCCTTACTGGTCTGTGCTGAAGCAGGGCATTCTGGCAGCCAAGTGGCTTGACCTTTATTAGTGAGCCTGGTTACCCCCTCTCGGAACCACAGACTTAGAAATCGCCAGCTCATATACAGTGCATAAAATAAATTTATATATATATACCCTTATACACCATTTTAATAAAAAATATCACAAAATTCTTCTAAGTCCCTCGGGAAGAGTGAAAGACGCGCACGTTCATTTTCAGAGCTCCTAGACCTTCCTATAAGAAGTTAGCCAAAAAGTAGCTTCGAAAAACGCTTAGGTTAAGTTTCAGAGTTGCTTCTAATGTACCGAAGCTGGAATTAGACATAATTTCACTCTCACAACATTATGGCTGGTTGGAGACAGTCCGAACCACAAGTACTGGGTCCATGGTTCTGGGCGTATACTGGGGGGACGGGGACGACTCCCATTAACCCCTGACTATACCGGGGATACGCTTATCACAATGCCTTTCTGGTCTGTGCTGAAGCAGGGCATTCTGGCAGCCAATTGGCTTGACTTTTATTAGTGAGCCTGGTTACCCCCTCTCGGAACCACAGACTTAGAAATCGCCAGCTCATATACAGTGCATAAAATATATTTATATATATACCCTTATACACCATTTTAATAAAAAATATCACAAAATTCTTCTAAGTCCCTCGGGAAGAGTGAAAGACGCGCACGTTCATTTTCAGAGCTCCTAGACCTTCCTATAAGAAGTTAGCCAAAAAGTAGCTTCGAAAAACGCTTAGGTTAAGTTTCAGAGTTGCATCTAATGTACCGAAGCTGTCCTTAGACATAATTTCACTCTCACAACATTATGGCTGGTTGGAGACAGTCCGAACCACAAATACCGGGTCCATGGTTTTGGCCATATACTGGGGGGACGGGGACGACTCCCATTAACCCCTGACTATACCGGGGATACGCTTATCACAATGCCTTACTGGTCTGTGCTGAAGCAGGGCATTCTGGCAGCCAAGTTGCTTGACCTTTATTAGTGAGCCTGGTTACCCCCTCTCGGAACCACAGACTTAGAAATCGCCAGCTCATATACAGTGCATAAAATATATTTATATATATACCCTTATACACCATTTTAATAAAAAATATCACAAAATTCTTCTAAGTCCCTCGGGAAGAGTGAAAGACGCGCACGTTCATTTTCAGAGCTCCTAGACCTTCCTATAAGAAGTTAGCCAAAAAGTAGCTTCGAAAAACGCTTAGGTTAAGTTTCAGAGTTGCTTCTAATGTACCGAAGCTGGAATTAAACATAATTTCACTCTCACAACATTATGGCTGGTTGGAGACAGTCCGAACCACAAGTACTGGGTCCATGGTTCTGGGTGTATACTGGGGGGACGGGGACGACTCCCATTAACCCCTGACTATACCGGGGATACGCTTATCACAATGCCTTACTGGTCTGTGCTGAAGCAGGGCATTCTGGCAGCCAAGTGGCTTGACCTTTATTAGTGAGCCTGGTTACCCCCTCTCGGAACCACAGACTTAGAAATCGCCAGCTCATATAAAGTGCATAAAATAAATTTATATATATATACCCTTATACACCATTTTAATAAAAAATATCACAAAATTCTTCTAAGTCCCTCGGGAAGAGTGAAAGACGCGCACGTTCATTTTCAGAGCTCCTAGACCTTCCTATAAGAAGTTAGCCAAAAAGTAGCTTCGAAAAACGCTTAGGTTAAGTCTCAGAGTTGCATCTAATGTACCAAAGCTGGACTTAGACATAATTTCACTCTCACAACATTATGGCTGGTTGGAGACAGTCCGAACCACAAGTACCGGGTCCATGGTTCTGGGCGTATACTGGGGGGACGGGGACGACTCCCATTAACCCCTGACTATACCGGGGATACGCTTATCACAATGCCTTACTGGTCTGTGCTGAAGCAGGGCATTCTGGCAGCCAAGTGGCTTGACCTTTATTAGTGAGCCTGGTTACCCCCTCTCGGAACCACAAACTTAGAAATCGCCAGCTCATATACAGTGCATAAAATAAATTTATATATATATACCCTTATACACCATTTTAATAAAAAATATCACAAAATTCTTCTAAGTCCCTCGGGAAGAGTGAAAGACGCGCACGTTCATTTTCAGAGCTCCTAGACCTTCCTATAAGAAGTTAGCCAAAAAGTAGCTTCGAAAAACGCTTAGGTTAAGTTTCAGAGTTGCTTCTCATGTACCAAAGCTGGACTTAGACATAATTTCACTCTCACAACATTATGGCTGGTTGGAGACAGTCCGAACCACAAATACCGGGTCCATGGTTCTGGCCATATACTGGGGGGACGGGGACGACTCCCATTAACCTCTGACTATACCGGGGATACGCTTATCACAATGCCTTACTGGTCTGTGCTGAAGCAGGGCATTCTGGCAGCCAAGTGGCTTGACCTTTATTAGTGAGCCTGGTTACCCCCTCTCGGAACCACAGACTTAGAAATCGCCAGCTCATATAAAGTGCATAAAATAAATTTATATATATATACCCTTATACACCATTTTAATAAAAAATATCACAAAATTCTTCTAAGTCCCTCGGGAAGAGTGAAAGACGCGCACGTTCATTTTCAGAGCTCCTAGACCTTCCTATAAGAAGTTAGCCAAAAAGTAGCTTCGAAAAACGCTTAGGTTAAGTTTCAGAGTTGCTTCTAATGTACCGAAGCTGGAATTAGACATAATTTCACTCTCACAACATTATGGCTGGTTGGAGACAGTCCGAACCACAAGTACTGGGTCCATGGTTCTGGGCGTATACTGGGGGGACGGGGACGACTCCCATTAACCCCTGACTATACCGGGGATACGCTTATCACAATGCCTTACTGGTCTGTGCTGAAGCAGGGCATTCTGGCAGCCAAGTGGCTTGACCTTTATTAGTGAGCCTGGTTACCCCCTCTCGGAACCACAGACTTAGAAATCGCCAGCTCATATAAAGTGCATAAAATAAATTTATATATATATACCCTTATACACCATTTTAATAAAAAATATCACAAAATTCTTCTAAGTCCCTCGGGAAGAGTGAAAGACGCGCACGTTCATTTTCAGAGCTCCTAGACCTTCCTATAAGAAGTTAGCCAAAAAGTAGCTTCGAAAAACGCTTAGGTTAAGTCTCAGAGTTGCATCTAATGTACCAAAGCTGGACTTAGACATAATTTCACTCTCACAACATTATGGCTGGTTGGAGACAGTCCGAACCACAAGTACCGGGTCCATGGTTCTGGGCGTATACTGGGGGGACGGGGACGACTCCCATTAACCCCTGACTATACCGGGGATACGCTTATCACAATGCCTTACTGGTCTGTGCTGAAGCAGGGCATTCTGGCAGCCAAGTGGCTTGACCTTTATTAGTGAGCCTGGTTACCCCCTCTCGGAACCACAAACTTAGAAATCGCCAGCTCATATACAGTGCATAAAATAAATTTATATATATATACCCTTATACACCATTTTAATAAAAAATATCACAAAATTCTTCTAAGTCCCTCGGGAAGAGTGAAAGACGCGCACGTTCATTTTCAGAGCTCCTAGACCTTCCTATAAGAAGTTAGCCAAAAAGTAGCTTCGAAAAACGCTTAGGTTAAGTTTCAGAGTTGCTTCTCATGTACCAAAGCTGGACTTAGACATAATTTCACTCTCACAACATTATGGCTGGTTGGAGACAGTCCGAACCACAAATACCGGGTCCATGGTTCTGGCCATATACTGGGGGGACGGGGACGACTCCCATTAACCTCTGACTATACCGGGGATACGCTTATCACAATGCCTTACTGGTCTGTGCTGAAGCAGGGCATTCTGGCAGCCAAGTGGCTTGATCTTTATTAGTGAGCCTGGTTACCCCCTCTCGGAACCACAGACTTAGAAATCGCCAGCTCATATAAAGTGCATAAAATAAATTTATATATATATATACCCTTATACACCATTTTAATAAAAAATATCACAAAATTCTTCTAAGTCCCTCGGGAAGAGTGAAAGACGCGCACGTTCATTTTCAGAGCTCCTAGACCTTCCTATAAGAAGTTAGCCAAAAAGTAGCTTCGAAAAACGCTTAGGTTAAGTTTCAGAGTTGCTTCTAATGTACCGAAGCTGGAATTAGACATAATTTCACTCTCACAACATTATGGCTGGTTGGAGACAGTCCGAACCACAAGTACCGGGTCCATGGTTCTGGGCGTATACTGGGGGGACGGGGACGACTCCCATTAACCCCTGACTATACCGGGGATACGCTTATCACAATGCCTTACTGGTCTGTGCTGAAGCAGGGCATTCTGGCAGCCAAGTGGCTTGACCTTTATTAGTGAGCCTGGTTACCCCCTCTCGGAACCACAGACTTAGAAATCGCCAGCTCATATAAAGTGCATAAAATAAATTTATATATATATACCCTTATACACCATTTTAATAAAAAATATCACAAAATTCTTCTAAGTCCCTCGGGAAGAGTGAAAGACGCGCACGTTCATTTTCAGAGCTCCTAGACCTTCCTATAAGAAGTTAGCCAAAAAGTAGCTTCGAAAAACGCTTAGGTTAAGTTTCAGAGTTGCTTCTAATGTACCGAAGCTGGAATTAGACATAATTTCACTTTCACAACATTATGGCTGGTTGGAGACAGTCCGAACCACAAGTACTGGGTCCATGGTTCTGGGCGTATACTGGGGGGACGGGGACGACTCCCATTAACCCCTGACTATACCGGGGATACGCTTATCACAATGCCTTACTGGTCTGTGCTGAAGCAGGGCATTCTGGCAGCCAAGTGGCTTGACCTTTATTAGTGAGCCTGGTTACCCCCTCTCGGAACCACAAACTTAGAAATCGCCAGCTCATATACAGTGCATAAAATAAATTTATATATATATACCCTTATACACCATTTTAATAAAAAATATCACAAAATTCTTCTAAGTCCCTCGGGAAGAGTGAAAGACGCGCACGTTCATTTTCAGAGCTCCTAGACCTTCCTATAAGAAGTTAGCCAAAAAGTAGCTTCGAAAAACGCTTAGGTTAAGTTTCAGAGTTGCTTCTCATGTACCAAAGCTGGACTTAGACATAATTTCACTCTCACAACATTATGGCTGGTTGGAGACAGTCCGAACCACAAATACCGGGTCCATGGTTCTGGCCATATACTGGGGGGACGGGGACGACTCCCATTAACCTCTGACTATACCGGGGATACGCTTATCACAATGCCTTACTGGTCTGTGCTGAAGCAGGGCATTCTGGCAGCCAAGTGGCTTGACCTTTATTAGTGAGCCTGGTTACCCCCTCTCGGAACCACAGACTTAGAAATCGCCAGCTCATATAAAGTGCATAAAATAAATTTATATATATATACCCTTATACACCATTTTAATAAAAAATATCACAAAATTCTTCTAAGTCCCTCGGGAAGAGTGAAAGACGCGCACGTTCATTTTCAGAGCTCCTAGACCTTCCTATAAGAAGTTAGCCAAAAAGTAGCTTCGAAAAACGCTTAGGTTAAGTTTCAGAGTTGCTTCTAATGTACCGAAGCTGGAATTAGACATAATTTCACTCTCACAACATTATGGCTGGTTGGAGACAGTCCGAACCACAAGTACTGGGTCCATGGTTCTGGGCGTATACTGGGGGGACGGGGACGACTCCCATTAACCCCTGACTATACCGGGGATACGCTTATCACAATGCCTTACTGGTCTGTGCTGAAGCAGGGCATTCTGGCAGCCAAGTGGCTTGACCTTTATTAGTGAGCCTGGTTACCCCCTCTCGGAACCACAGACTTAGAAATCGCCAGCTCATATAAAGTGCATAAAATAAATTTATATATATATACCCTTATACACCATTTTAATAAAAAATATCACAAAATTCTTCTAAGTCCCTCGGGAAGAGTGAAAGACGCGCACGTTCATTTTCAGAGCTCCTAGACCTTCCTATAAGAAGTTAGCCAAAAAGTAGCTTCGAAAAACGCTTAGGTTAAGTCTCAGAGTTGCATCTAATGTACCGAAGCTGGAATTAGACATAATTTCACTCTCACAACATTATGGCTGGTTGGAGACAGTCCGAACCACAAGTACTGGGTCCATGGTTCTGGGCGTATACTGGGGGGACGGGGACGACTCCCATTAACCCCTGACTATACCGGGGATACGCTTATCACAATGCCTTACTGGTCTGTGCTGAAGCAGGGCATTCTGGCAGCCAAGTGGCTTGACCTTTATTAGTGAGCCTGGTTACCCCCTCTCGGAACCACAGACTTAGAAATCGCCAGCTCATATAAAGTGCATAAAATAAATTTATATATATATACCCTTATACACCATTTTAATAAAAAATATCACAAAATTCTTCTAAGTCCCTCGGGAAGAGTGAAAGACGCGCACGTTCATTTTCAGCGCTCCTAGACCTTCCTATAAGAAGTTAGCCAAAAAGTAGCTTCGAAAAACGCTTAGGTTAAGTCTCAGAGTTGCATCTAATGTACCAAAGCTGGACTTAGACATAATTTCACTCTCACAACATTATGGCTGGTTGGAGACAGTCCGAACCACAAGTACCGGGTCCATGGTTCTGGGCGTATACTGGGGGGACGGGGACGACTCCCATTAACCCCTGACTATACCGGGGATACGCTTATCACAATGCCTTACTGGTCTGTGCTGAAGCAGGGCATTCTGGCAGCCAAGTGGCTTGACCTATATTAGTGAGCCTGGTTACCCCCTCTCGGAACCACAAACTTAGAAATCGCCAGCTCATATACAGTGCATAAAATAAATTTATATATATATACCCTTATACACCATTTTAATAAAAAATATCACAAAATTCTTCTAAGTCCCTCGGGAAGAGTGAAAGACGCGCACGTTCATTTTCAGAGCTCCTAGACCTTCCTATAAGAAGTTAGCCAAAAAGTAGCTTCGAAAAACGCTTAGGTTAAGTTTCAGAGTTGCTTCTCATGTACCAAAGCTGGACTTAGACATAATTTCACTCTCACAACATTATGGCTGGTTGGAGACAGTCCGAACCACAAATACCGGGTCCATGGTTCTGGCCATATACTGGGGGGACGGGGACGACTCCCATTAACCCCTGACTATACCGGGGATACGCTTATCACAATGCCTTACTGGTCTGTGCTGAAGCAGGGCATTCTGGCAGCCAAGTGGCTTGACCTTTATTAGTGAGCCTGGTTACCCCCTCTCGGAACCACAGACTTAGAAATCGCCAGCTCATATAAAGTGCATAAAATAAATTTATATATATATACCCTTATACACCATTTTAATAAAAAATATCACAAAATTCTTCTAAGTCCCTCGGGAAGAGTGAAAGACGCGCACGTTCATTTTCAGAGCTCCTAGACCTTCCTATAAGAAGTTAGCCAAAAAGTAGCTTCGAAAAACGCTTAGGTTAAGTTTCAGAGTTGCTTCTAATGTACCGAAGCTGGAATTAGACATAATTTCACTCTCACAACATTATGGCTGGTTGGAGACAGTCCGAACCACAAGTACTGGGTCCATGGTTCTGGGCGTATACTGGGGGGACGGGGACGACTCCCATTAACCCCTGACTATACCGGGGATACGCTTATCACAATGCCTTACTGGTCTGTGCTGAAGCAGGGCATTCTGGCAGCCAAGTGGCTTGACCTTTATTAGTGAGCCTGGTTACCCCCTCTCGGAACCACAGACTTAGAAATCGCCAGCTCATATAAAGTGCATAAAATAAATTTATATATATATACCCTTATACACCATTTTAATAAAAAATATCACAAAATTCTTCTAAGTCCCTCGGGAAGAGTGAAAGACGCGAACGTTCATTTTCAGAGCTCCTAGACCTTCCTATAAGAAGTTAGCCAAAAAGTAGCTTCGAAAAACGCTTAGGTTAAGTCTCAGAGTTGCATCTAATGTACCAAAGCTGGACTTAGACATAATTTCACTCTCACAACATTATGGCTGGTTGGAGACAGTCCGAACCACAAGTACCGGGTCCATGGTTCTGGGCGTATACTGGGGGGACGGGGACGACTCCCATTAACCCCTGACTATACCGGGGATACGCTTATCACAATGCCTTACTGGTCTGTGCTGAAGCAGGGCATTCTGGCAGCCAAGTGGCTTGACCTTTATTAGTGAGCCTGGTTACCCCCTCTCGGAACCACAAACTTAGAAATCGCCAGCTCATATACAGTGCATAAAATAAATTTATATATATATACCCTTATACACCATTTTAATAAAAAATATCACAAAATTCTTCTAAGTCCCTCGGGAAGAGTGAAAGACGCGCACGTTCATTTTCAGAGCTCCTAGACCTTCCTATAAGAAGTTAGCCAAAAAGTAGCTTCGAAAAACGCTTAGGTTAAGTTTCAGAGTTGCTTCTCATGTACCAAAGCTGGACTTAGACATAATTTCACTCTCACAACATTATGGCTGGTTGGAGACAGTCCGAACCACAAATACCGGGTCCATGGTTCTGGCCATATACTGGGGGGACGGGGACGACTCCCATTAACCCCTGACTATACCGGGGATACGCTTATCACAATGCCTTACTGGTCTGTGCTGAAGCAGGGCATTCTGGCAGCCAAGTGGCTTGACCTTTATTAGTGAGCCTGGTTACCCCCTCTCGGAACCACAGACTTAGAAATCGCCAGCTCATATAAAGTGCATAAAATAAATTTATATATATATACCCTTATACACCATTTTAATAAAAAATATCACAAAATTCTTCTAAGTCCCTCGGGAAGAGTGAAAGACGCGCACGTTCATTTTCAGAGCTCCTAGACCTTCCTATAAGAAGTTAGCCAAAAAGTAGCTTCGAAAAACGCTTAGGTTAAGTTTCAGAGTTGCTTCTAATGTACCGAAGCTGGAATTAGACATAATTTCACTCTCACAACATTATGGCTGGTTGGAGACAGTCCGAACCACAAGTACTGGGTCCATGGTTCTGGGCGTATACTGGGGGGACGGGGACGACTCCCATTAACCCCTGACTATACCGGGGATACGCTTATCACAATGCCTTACTGGTCTGTGCTGAAGCAGGGCATTCTGGCAGCCAAGTGGCTTGACCTTTATTAGTGAGCCTGGTTACCCCCTCTCGGAACCACAGACTTAGAAATCGCCAGCTCATATAAAGTGCATAAAATAAATTTATATATATATACCCTTATACACCATTTTAATAAAAAATATCACAAAATTCTTCTAAGTCCCTCGGGAAGAGTGAAAGACGCGCACGTTCATTTTCAGAGCTCCTAGACCTTCCTATAAGAAGTTAGCCAAAAAGTAGCTTCGAAAAACGCTTAGGTTAAGTCTCAGAGTTGCATCTAATGTACCAAAGCTGGACTTAGACATAATTTCACTCTCACAACATTATGGCTGGTTGGAGACAGTCCGAACCACAAGTACCGGGTCCATGGTTCTGGGCGTATACTGGGGGGACGGGGACGACTCCCATTAACCCCTGACTATACCGGGGATACGCTTATCACAATGCCTTACTGGTCTGTGCTGAAGCAGGGCATTCTGGCAGCCAAGTGGCTTGACCTTTATTAGTGAGCCTGGTTACCCCCTCTCGGAACCACAAACTTAGAAATCGCCAGCTCATATACAGTGCATAAAATAAATTTATATATATATACCCTTATACACCATTTTAATAAAAAATATCACAAAATTCTTCTAAGTCCCTCGGGAAGAGTGAAAGACGCGCACGTTCATTTTCAGAGCTCCTAGACCTTCCTATAAGAAGTTAGCCAAAAAGTAGCTTCGAAAAACGCTTAGGTTAAGTTTCAGAGTTGCTTCTAATGTACCGAAGCTGGAATTAGACATAATTTCACTCTCACAACATTATGGCTGGTTGGAGACAGTCCGAACCCCAAGTACTGGGTCCATGGTTCTGGGCGTATACTGGGGGGACGGGGACGACTCCCATTAACCCCTGACTATACCGGGGATACGCTTATCACAATGCCTTACTGGTCTGTGCTGAAGCAGGGCATTCTGGCAGCCAAGTGGCTTGACCTTTATTAGTGAGCCTGGTTACCCCCTCTCGGAACCACAGACTTAGAAATCGCCAGCTCATATAAAGTGCATAAAATAAATTTATATATATATACCCTTATACACCATTTTAATAAAAAATATCACAAAATTCTTCTAAGTCCCTCGGGAAGAGTGAAAGACGCGCACGTTCATTTTCAGCGCTCCTAGACCTTCCTATAAGAAGTTAGCCAAAAAGTAGCTTCGAAAAACGCTTAGGTTAAGTCTCAGAGTTGCATCTAATGTACCAAAGCTGGACTTAGACATAATTTCACTCTCACAACATTATGGCTGGTTGGAGACAGCCCGAACCACAAGTACCGGGTCCATGGTTCTGGGCGTATACTGGGGGGACGGGGACGACTCCCATTAACCCCTGACTATACCGGGGATACGCTTATCACAATGCCTTACTGGTCTGTGCTGAAGCAGGGCATTCTGGCAGCCAAGTGGCTTGACCTTTATTAGTGAGCCTGGTTACCCCCTCTCGGAACCACAAACTTAGAAATCGCCAGCTCATATACAGTGCATAAAATAAATTTATATATATATACCCTTATACACCATTTTAATAAAAAATATCACAAAATTCTTCTAAGTCCCTCGGGAAGAGTGAAAGACGCGCACGTTCATTTTCAGAGCTCCTAGACCTTCCTATAAGAAGTTAGCCAAAAAGTAGCTTCGAAAAACGCTTAGGTTAAGTTTCAGAGTTGCTTCTCATGTACCAAAGCTGGACTTAGACATAATTTCACTCTCACAACATTATGGCTGGTTGGAGACAGTCCGAACCACAAATACCGGGTCCATGGTTCTGGCCATATACTGGGGGGACGGGGACGACTCCCATTAACCCCTGACTATACCGGGGATACGCTTATCACAATGCCTTACTGGTCTGTGCTGAAGCAGGGCATTCTGGCAGCCAAGTGGCTTGACCTTTATTAGTGAGCCTGGTTACCCCCTCTCGGAACCACAGACTTAGAAATCGCCAGCTCATATAAAGTGCATAAAATAAATTTATATATATATACCCTTATACACCATTTTAATAAAAAATATCACAAACTTCTTCTAAGTCCCTCGGGAAGAGTGAAAGACGCGCACGTTCATTTTCAGAGCTCCTAGACCTTCCTATAAGAAGTTAGCCAAAAAGTAGCTTCGAAAAACGCTTAGGTTAAGTTTCAGAGTTGCTTCTAATGTACCGAAGCTGGACTTAGACATAATTTCACTCTCACAACATTATGGCTGGTTGGAGACAGTCCGAACCACAAGTACCGGGTCCATGGTTCTGGGCGTATACTGGGGGGACGGGGACGACTCCCATTAACCCCTGACTATACCGGGGATACGCTTATCACAATGCCTTACTGGTCTGTGCTGAAGCAGGGCATTCTGGCAGCCAAGTGGCTTGACCTTTATTAGTGAGCCTGGTTACCCCCTCTCGGAACCACAAACTTAGAAATCGCCAGCTCATATACAGTGCATAAAATAAATTTATATATATATACCCTTATACACCATTTTAATAAAAAATATCACAAAATTCTTCTAAGTCCCTCGGGAAGAGTGAAAGACGCGCACGTTCATTTTCAGAGCTCCTAGACCTTCCTATAAGAAGTTAGCCAAAAAGTAGCTTCGAAAAACGCTTAGGTTAAGTTTCAGAGTTGCTTCTCATGTACCAAAGCTGGACTTAGACATAATTTCACTCTCACAACATTATGGCTGGTTGGAGACAGTCCGAACCACAAATACCGGGTCCATGGTTCTGGCCATATACTGGGGGGACGGGGACGACTCCCATTAACCTCTGACTATACCGGGGATACGCTTATCACAATGCCTTACTGGTCTGTGCTGAAGCAGGGCATTCTGGCAGCCAAGTGGCTTGACCTTTATTAGTGAGCCTGGTTACCCCCTCTCGGAACCACAGACTTAGAAATCGCCAGCTCATATAAAGTGCATAAAATAAATTTATATATATATACCCTTATACACCATTTTAATAAAAAATATCACAAAATTCTTCTAAGTCCCTCGGGAAGAGTGAAAGACGCGCACGTTCATTTTCAGAGCTCCTAGACCTTCCTATAAGAAGTTAGCCAAAAAGTAGCTTCGAAAAACGCTTAGGTTAAGTCTCAGAGTTGCATCTAATGTACCAAAGCTGGACTTAGACATAATTTCACTCTCACAACATTATGGCTGGTTGGAGACAGTCCGAACCACAAGTACCGGGTCCATGGTTCTGGGCGTATACTGGGGGGACGGGGACGACTCCCATTAACCCCTGACTATACCGGGGATACGCTTATCACAATGCCTTACTGGTCTGTGCTGAAGCAGGGCATTCTGGCAGCCAAGTGGCTTGACCTTTATTAGTGAGCCTGGTTACCCCCTCTCGGAACCACAAACTTAGAAATCGCCAGCTCATATACAGTGCATAAAATAAATTTATATATATATACCCTTATACACCATTTTAATAAAAAATATCACAAAATTCTTCTAAGTCCCTCGGGAAGAGTGAAAGACGCGCACGTTCATTTTCAGAGCTCCTAGACCTTCCTATAAGAAGTTAGCCAAAAAGTAGCTTCGAAAAACGCTTAGGTTAAGTTTCAGAGTTGCTTCTAATGTACCGAAGCTGGAATTAGACATAATTTCACTCTCACAACATTATGGCTGGTTGGAGACAGTCCGAACCACAAGTACTGGGTCCATGGTTCTGGGCGTATACTGGGGGGACGGGGACGACTCCCATTAAACCCTGACTATACCGGGGATACGCTTATCACAATGCCTTACTGGTCTGTGCTGAAGCAGGGCATTCTGGCAGCCAAGTGGCTTGACCTTTATTAGTGAGCCTGGTTACCCCCTCTCGGAACCACAAACTTAGAAATCGCCAGCTCATATACAGTGCATAAAATAAATTTATATATATATACCCTTATACACCATTTTAATAAAAAATATCACAAAATTCTTCTAAGTCCCTCGGGAAGAGTGAAAGACGCGCACGTTCATTTTCAGAGCTCCTAGACCTTCCTATAAGAAGTTAGCCAAAAAGTAGCTTCGAAAAACGCTTAGGTTAAGTTTCAGAGTTGCTTCTCATGTACCAAAGCTGGACTTAGACATAATTTCACTCTCACAACATTATGGCTGGTTGGAGACAGTCCGAACCACAAATACCGGGTCCATGGTTCTGGCCATATACTGGCGGGACGGGGACGACTCCCATTAACCCCTGACTATACCGGAGATACGCTTATCACAATGCCTTACTGGTCTGTGCTGATGCAGGGCATTCTGGCAGCCAAGTGGCTTGACCTTTATTAGTGAGCCTGGTTACCCCCTCTCGGAACCACAGACTTAGAAATCGCCAGCTCATATACAGTGCATAAAATATATTTATATATATACCCTTATACACAATTTTAATAAAAAATATCACAAAATTCTTCTAAGTCCCTCGGGAAGAGTGAAAGACGCGCACGTACATTTTCAGAGCTCCTAGACCTTTCTAGAAGAAGTTAGCCAAAAAGTATCTTCGAAAAACGCTTAGGTTAAGTTTCAGAGTTGCTTCTAATGTACCAAAGCTGGACTTAGACATAATTTCACTCTCACAACATTATGGCTGGTTGGAGACAGTCCGAACCACAAGTACCGGGTCCATGGTTCTGGCCATATACTGGGGGGACGGGGACGACTCCCATTAACCCCTGACTATACCGGAGATACGCTTATCACAATGCCTTACTGGTCTGTGCTGAAGCAGGGCATTCTGGCAGCCAAGTGGCTTGACCTTTATTAGTGAGCCTGGTTACCCCCTCTCGGAACCACAGACTTAGAAATCGCCAGCTCATATACAGTGCATAAAATATATTTATATATATACCCTTATACACAATTTTAATAAAAAATATCACAAAATTCTTCTAAGTCCCTCGGGAAGAGTGAAAGACGCGCACGTACATTTTCAGAGCTCCTAGACCTTTCTATAAGAAGTTAGCCAAAAAGTATCTTCGAAAAACGCTTAGGTTAAGTTTCAGAGTTGCTTCTAATGTACCAAAGCTGGACTTAGACATAATTTCACTCTCACAACATTATGGCTGGTTGGAGACAGTCCGAACCACAATCACCGGGTCCATGGTTCTGGGCGTATACTGGGGGGACGGGGACGACTCCCATTAACCCCTGACTATACCGGGGATACGCTTATCACAATGCCTTTGTGGTCTGTGCTGAAGCAGGGCATTCTGGCAGCCAATTGGCTTGACTTTTATTAGTGAGCCTGGTTACCCCCTCTCGGAACCACAGACTTAGAAATCGCCAGCTCACATACAGTGCATAAAATATATTTATATATATACCCTTATACATCATTTTAATAAAAAATATCACAAAATTCTTCTAAATCCCTCGGGAAGAGTGAAAGACGCGCACATTCATTTTCAGAGCTCCTAGACCTTCCTATAAGAAGTTAGCCAAAAAGTAGCTTCGAAAAACGCTTAGGTTAAGTTTCAGAGTTGCTTCTAATGTACTGAAGCTGGACTTAGACATAATTTCACTCTCACAACATTATGGCTGGTTGGAGACAGTCCGAACCACAAATACCGGGTCCATGGTTCTGGTCATATACTGGGGGGACGGGGACGACTCCCATTAACCCCTGACTATACCGGGGATACGCTTATCACAATGCCTTTCTGGTCTGTGCTGAAGCAGGGCATTCTGGCAGCCAATTGGCTTGACTTTTATTAGTGAGCCTGGTTACCCCCTCTCGGAACCACAGACTTAGAAATCGCCAGCTCATATACAGTGCATAAAATATATTTATATATATACCCTTATACATCATTTTAATAAAAAATATCACAAAATTCTTCTAAGTCCCTCGGGAAGAGTGAAAGACGCGCACGTTCATTTTCAGAGCTCCTAGACCTTCCTATAAGAAGTTAGCCAAAAAGTAGCTTCGAAAAACGCTTAGGTTAAGTCTCAGAGTTGCATCTAATGTACCAAAGCTGGACTTAGACATAATTTCACTCTCACAACATTATGGCTGGTTGGAGACAGTCCGAACCACAAGTACCGGGTCCATGGTTCTGGGCGTATACTGGGGGGACGGGGACGACTCCCATTAACCCCTGACTATACCGGGGATACGCTTATCACAATGCCTTACTGGTCTGTGCTGAAGCAGGGCATTCTGGCAGCCAAGTGGCTTGACCTTTATTAGTGAGCCTGGTTACCCCCTCTCGGAACCACAAACTTAGAAATCGCCAGCTCATATACAGTGCATAAAATAAATTTATATATATATACCCTTATACACCATTTTAATAAAAAATATCACAAAATTCTTCTAAGTCCCTCGGGAAGAGTGAAAGACGCGCACGTTCATTTTCAGAGCTCCTAGACCTTCCTATAAGAAGTTAGCCAAAAAGTAGCTTCGAAAAACGCTTAGGTTAAGTTTCAGAGTTGCTTCTCATGTACCAAAGCTGGACTTAGACATAATTTCACTCTCACAACATTATGGCTGGTTGGAGACAGTCCGAACCACAAATACCGGGTCCATGGTTCTGGCCATATACTGGGGGGACGGGGACGACTCCCATTAACCTCTGACTATACCGGGGATACGCTTATCACAATGCCTTACTGGTCTGTGCTGAAGCAGGGCATTCTGGCAGCCAAGTGGCTTGACCTTTATTAGTGAGCCTGGTTACCCCCTCTCGGAACCACAGACTTAGAAATCGCCAGCTCATATAAAGTGCATAAAATAAATTTATATATATATACCCTTATACACCATTTTAATAAAAAATATCACAAAATTCTTCTAAGTCCCTCGGGAAGAGTGAAAGACGCGCACGTTCATTTTCAGAGCTCCTAGACCTTCCTATAAGAAGTTAGCCAAAAAGTAGCTTCGAAAAACGCTTAGGTTAAGTCTCAGAGTTGCATCTAATGTACCAAAGCTGGACTTAGACATAATTTCACTCTCACAACATTATGGCTGGTTGGAGACAGTCCGAACCACAAGTACCGGGTCCATGGTTCTGGGCGTATACTGGGGGGACGGGGACGACTCCCATTAACCCCTGACTATACCGGGGATACGCTTATCACAATGCCTTACTGGTCTGTGCTGAAGCAGGGCATTCTGGCAGCCAAGTGGCTTGACCTTTATTAGTGAGCCTGGTTACCCCCTCTCGGAACCACAGACTTAGAAATCGCCAGCTCATATACAGTGCATAAAATATATTTATATATATACCCTTATACACAATTTTAATAAAAAATATCACAAAATTCTTCTAAGTCCCTCGGGAAGAGTGAAAGACGCGCACGTACATTTTCAGAGCTCCTAGACCTTTCTATAAGAAGTTAGCCAAAAAGTATCTTCGAAAAACGCTTAGGTTAAGTTTCAGAGTTGCTTCTAATGTACCAAAGCTGGACTTAGACATAATTTCACTCTCACAACATTATGGCTGGTTGGAGACAGTCCGAACCACAATCACCGGGTCCATGGTTCTGGGCGTATACTGGGGGGACGGGGACGACTCCCATTAACCCCTGACTATACCGGGGATACGCTTATCACAATGCCTTTGTGGTCTGTGCTGAAGCAGGGCATTCTGGCAGCCAATTGGCTTGACTTTTATTAGTGAGCCTGGTTACCCCCTCTCGGAACCACAGACTTAGAAATCGCCAGCTCACATACAGTGCATAAAATATATTTATATATATACCCTTATACATCATTTTAATAAAAAATATCACAAAATTCTTCTAAATCCCTCGGGAAGAGTGAAAGACGCGCACATTCATTTTCAGAGCTCCTAGACCTTCCTATAAGAAGTTAGCCAAAAAGTAGCTTCGAAAAACGCTTAGGTTAAGTTTCAGAGTTGCTTCTAATGTACTGAAGCTGGACTTAGACATAATTTCACTCTCACAACATTATGGCTGGTTGGAGACAGTCCGAACCACAAATACCGGGTCCATGGTTCTGGTCATATACTGGGGGGACGGGGACGACTCCCATTAACCCCTGACTATACCGGGGATACGCTTATCACAATGCCTTTCTGGTCTGTGCTGAAGCAGGGCATTCTGGCAGCCAATTGGCTTGACTTTTATTAGTGAGCCTGGTTACCCCCTCTCGGAACCACAGACTTAGAAATCGCCAGCTCATATACAGTGCATAAAATATATTTATATATATACCCTTATACATCATTTTAATAAAAAATATCACAAAATTCTTCTAAGTCCCTCGGGAAGAGTGAAAGACGCGCACGTTCATTTTCAGAGCTCCTAGACCTTCCTATAAGAAGTTAGCCAAAAAGTAGCTTCGAAAAACGCTTAGGTTAAGTCTCAGAGTTGCATCTAATGTACCAAAGCTGGACTTAGACATAATTTCACTCTCACAACATTATGGCTGGTTGGAGACAGTCCGAACCACAAGTACCGGGTCCATGGTTCTGGGCGTATACTGGGGGGACGGGGACGACTCCCATTAACCCCTGACTATACCGGGGATACGCTTATCACAATGCCTTACTGGTCTGTGCTGAAGCAGGGCATTCTGGCAGCCAAGTGGCTTGACCTTTATTAGTGAGCCTGGTTACCCCCTCTCGGAACCACAAACTTAGAAATCGCCAGCTCATATACAGTGCATAAAATAAATTTATATATATATACCCTTATACACCATTTTAATAAAAAATATCACAAAATTCTTCTAAGTCCCTCGGGAAGAGTGAAAGACGCGCACGTTCATTTTCAGAGCTCCTAGACCTTCCTATAAGAAGTTAGCCAAAAAGTAGCTTCGAAAAACGCTTAGGTTAAGTTTCAGAGTTGCTTCTCATGTACCAAAGCTGGACTTAGACATAATTTCACTCTCACAACATTATGGCTGGTTGGAGACAGTCCGAACCACAAATACCGGGTCCATGGTTCTGGCCATATACTGGGGGGACGGGGACGACTCCCATTAACCTCTGACTATACCGGGGATACGCTTATCACAATGCCTTACTGGTCTGTGCTGAAGCAGGGCATTCTGGCAGCCAAGTGGCTTGACCTTTATTAGTGAGCCTGGTTACCCCCTCTCGGAACCACAGACTTAGAAATCGCCAGCTCATATAAAGTGCATAAAATAAATTTATATATATATACCCTTATACACCATTTTAATAAAAAATATCACAAAATTCTTCTAAGTCCCTCGGGAAGAGTGAAAGACGCGCACGTTCATTTTCAGAGCTCCTAGACCTTCCTATAAGAAGTTAGCCAAAAAGTAGCTTCGAAAAACGCTTAGGTTAAGTCTCAGAGTTGCATCTAATGTACCAAAGCTGGACTTAGACATAATTTCACTCTCACAACATTATGGCTGGTTGGAGACAGTCCGAACCACAAGTACCGGGTCCATGGTTCTGGGCGTATACTGGGGGGACGGGGACGACTCCCATTAACCCCTGACTATACCGGGGATACGCTTATCACAATGCCTTACTGGTCTGTGCTGAAGCAGGGCATTCTGGCAGCCAAGTGGCTTGACCTTTATTAGTGAGCCTGGTTACCCCCTCTCGGAACCACAAACTTAGAAATCGCCAGCTCATATACAGTGCATAAAATAAATTTATATATATATACCCTTATACACCATTTTAATAAAAAATATCACAAAATTCTTCTAAGTCCCTCGGGAAGAGTGAAAGACGCGCACGTTCATTTTCAGAGCTCCTAGACCTTCCTATAAGAAGTTAGCCAAAAAGTAGCTTCGAAAAACGCTTAGGTTAAGTTTCAGAGTTGCTTCTAATGTACCGAAGCTGGAATTAGACATAATTTCACTCTCACAACATTATGGCTGGTTGGAGACAGTCCGAACCACAAGTACCGGGTCCATGGTTCTGGGCGTATACTGGGGGGACGGGGACGACTCCCATTAACCCCTGACTATACCGGGGATACGCTTATCACAATGCCTTACTGGTCTGTGCTGAAGCAGGGCATTCTGGCAGCCAAGTGGCTTGACCTTTATTAGTGAGCCTGGTTACCCCCTCTCGGAACCACAAACTTAGAAATCGCCAGCTCATATACAGTGCATAAAATAAATTTATATATATATACCCTTATACACCATTTTAATAAAAAATATCACAAAATTCTTCTAAGTCCCTCGGGAAGAGTGAAAGACGCGCACGTTCATTTTCAGAGCTCCTAGACCTTCCTATAAGAAGTTAGCCAAAAAGTAGCTTCGAAAAACGCTTAGGTTAAGTTTCAGAGTTGCTTCTCATGTACCAAAGCTGGACTTAGACATAATTTCACTCTCACAACATTATGGCTGGTTGGAGACAGTCCGAACCACAAATACCGGGTCCATGGTTCTGGCCATATACTGGCGGGACGGGGACGACTCCCATTAACCTCTGACTATACCGGGGATACGCTTATCACAATGCCTTACTGGTCTGTGCTGAAGCAGGGCATTCTGGCAGCCAAGTGGCTTGACCTTTATTAGTGAGCCTGGTTACCCCCTCTCGGAACCACAGACTTAGAAATCGCCAGCTCATATAAAGTGCATAAAATAAATTTATATATATATACCCTTATACACCATTTTAATAAAAAATATCACAAAATTCTTCTAAGTCCCTCGGGAAGAGTGAAAGACGCGTACGTTCATTTTCAGAGCTCCTAGACCTTCCTATAAGAAGTTAGCCAAAAAGTAGCTTCGAAAAACGCTTAGGTTAAGTTTCAGAGTTGCTTCTCATGTACCAAAGCTGGACTTAGACATAATTTCACTCTCACAACATTATGGCTGGTTGGAGACAGTCCGAACCACAAATACCGGGTCCATGGTTCTGGCCATATACTGGCGGGACGGGGACGACTCCCATTAACCCCTGACTATACCGGAGATACGCTTATCACAATGCCTTACTGGTCTGTGCTGAAGCAGGGCATTCTGGCAGCCAAGTGGCTTGACCTTTATTAGTGAGCCTGGTTACCCCCTCTCGGAACCACAGACTTAGAAATCGCCAGCTCATATACAGTGCATAAAATATATTTATATATATACCCTTATACACAATTTTAATAAAAAATATCACAAAATTCTTCTAAGTCCCTCGGGAAGAGTGAAAGACGCGCACGTACATTTTCAGAGCTCCTAGACCTTTCTATAAGAAGTTAGCCAAAAAGTATCTTCGAAAAACGCTTAGGTTAAGTTTCAGAGTTGCTTCTAATGTACCAAAGCTGGACTTAGACATAATTTCACTCTCACAACATTATGGCTGGTTGGAGACAGTCCGAACCACAAGTACCGGGTCCATGGTTCTGGCCATATCCTGGGGGGACGGGGACGACACCCATTAACCCCTGACTATACCGGAGATACGCTTATCACAATGCCTTACTGGTCTGTGCTGAAGCAGGGCATTCTGGCATCCAAGTGGCTTGACCTTTATTAGTGAGCCTGGTTACCCCCTCTCGGAACCACAGACTTAGAAATCGCCAGCTCATATACAGTGCATAAAATATATTTATATATATACCCTTATACACAATTTTAATAAAAAATATCACAAAATTCTTCTAAGTCCCTCGGGAAGAGTGAAAGACGCGCACGTACATTTTCAGAGCTCCTAGACCTTTCTATAAGAAGTTAGCCAAAAAGTATCTTCGAAAAACGCTTAGGTTAAGTTTCAGAGTTGCTTCTAATGTACCAAAGCTGGACTTAGACATAATTTCACTCTCACAACATTATGGCTGGTTGGAGACAGTCCGAACCACAATCACCGGGTCCATGGTTCTGGGCGTATACTGGGGGGACGGGGACGACTCCCATTAACCCCTGACTATACCGGGGATACGCTTATCACAATGCCTTTGTGGTCTGTGCTGAAGCAGGGCATTCTGGCAGCCAATTGGCTTGACTTTTATTAGTGAGCCTGGTTACCCCCTCTCGGAACCACAGACTTAGAAATCGCCAGCTCACATACAGTGCATAAAATATATTTATATATATACCCTTATACATCATTTTAATAAAAAATATCACAAAATTCTTCTAAATCCCTCGGGAAGAGTGAAAGACGCGCACATTCATTTTCAGAGCTCCTAGACCTTCCTATAAGAAGTTAGCCAAAAAGTAGCTTCGAAAAACGCTTAGGTTAAGTTTCAGAGTTGCTTCTAATGTACTGAAGCTGGACTTAGACATAATTTCACTCTCACAACATTATGGCTGGTTGGAGACAGTCCGAACCACAAATACCGGGTCCATGGTTCTGGTCATATACTGGGGGGACGGGGACGACTCCCATTAACCCCTGACTATACCGGGGATACGCTTATCACAATGCCTTTCTGGTCTGTGCTGAAGCAGGGCATTCTGGCAGCCAATTGGCTTGACTTTTATTAGTGAGCCTGGTTACCCCCTCTCGGAACCACAGACTTAGAAATCGCCAGCTCATATACAGTGCATAAAATATATTTATATATATACCCTTATACATCATTTTAATAAAAAATATCACAAAATTCTTCTAAGTCCCTCGGGAAGAGTGAAAGACGCGCACGTTCATTTTCAGAGCTCCTAGACCTTCCTATAAGAAGTTAGCCAAAAAGTAGCTTCGAAAAACGCTTAGGTTAAGTTTCAGAGTTGCATCTAATGTACCGAAGCTGGACTTAGACATAATTTCACTCTCACAACATTATGGCTGGTTGGAGACAGTCCGAACCACAATTACCGGGTCCATGGTTCTGGCCATATACTGGGGGGACGGGGACGACTCCCATTAACCCCTGACTATACCGGGGATACGCTTATCACAATGCCTTACTGGTCTGTGCTGAAGCAGGGCATTCTGGCAGCCAAGTGGCTTGACCTTTATTAGTGAGCCTGGTTACCCCCTCTCGGAACCACAGACTTAGAAATCGCCAGCTCATATACAGTGCATAAAATATATTTATATACAGTATATACACTTATACACCATTTAAATAAAAAATATCACAAAATTCTTCTAAGTCCCTCGGGAAGAGTGAAAGACGCGCACGTTCATTTTCAGAGCTCCTAGACCTTCCTATAAGAAGTTAGCCAAAAAGTATCTTCGAAAAACGGTTAGGTTAAGTTTCAGAGTTGCTTCTAATGTACCGAAGCTGGAATTAGACATAATTTCACTCTCACAACATTATGGCTGGTTGGAGACAGTCCGAACCACAAATACCGGGTCCATGGTTCTGGCCATATACTGGGGGGACGGGGACGACTCCCATTAACCCCTGACTATACCGGGGATACGCTTATCACAATGCCTTTCTGGTCTGTGCTGAAGCAGGGCATTCTAGCAGCCAAGTGGCTTGACCTTTATTAGTGAGCCTGGTTACCCCCTCTCGGAACCACAGACTTAGAAATCGCCAGCTCATATACAGTGCATAAAATATATTTATATATATACCCTTATACACCATTTTAATAAAAAATATCACAAAATTCTTCTAAGTCCCTCGGGAAGAGTGAAAGACGCGCACGTTCATTTTCAGAGCTCCTAGACCTTCCTATAAGAAGTTAGCCAAAAAGTAGCTTCGAAAAACGGTTAGGTTAAGTTTCAGAGTTGCTTCTAATGTACCGAAGCTGGAATTAGACATAATTTCACTCTCACAACATTATGGCTGGTTGGAGACAGTCCGAACCACAAGTACTGGGTCCATGGTTCTGGGCGTATACTGGGGGGACGGGGACGACTCCCATTAACCCCTGACTATACCGGGGATACGCTTATCACAATGCCTTTCTGGTCTGTGCTGAAGCAGGGCATTCTGGCAGCCAATTGGCTTGACTTTTATTAGTGAGCCTGGTTACCCCCTCTCGGAACCACAGACTTAGAAATCGCTAGCTCATATACAGTGCATAAAATATATTTATATATATACCCTTATACACCATTTTAATAAAAAATATCACAAAATTCTTCTAAGTCCCTCGGGAAGAGTTAAAGACGCGCACGTTCATTTTCAGAGCTCCTAGACCTTCCGATAAGAAGTTAGTCAAAAAGTAGCTTCGAAAAACGCTTAGGTTAAGTTTCAGAGTTGCATCTAATGTACCGAAGCTGGACTTAGACATAATTTCACTCTCATAACATTATGGCTGGTTGGAGACAGTCCGAACCACAAATACCGGGTCCATGGTTCTGGCCATATACTGGGGGGACGGGGACGACTCCCATTAACCCCTGACTATACCGGGGATACGCTTATCACAATGCCTTTCTGGTCTGTGCTGAAGCAGGGCATTCTGGCAGCCAATTGGCTTGACTTTTATTAGTGAGCCTGGTTACCCCCTCTCGGAACCACAGACTTAGAAATCGCCAGCTCATATACAGTGCATAAAATATATTTATATATATACCCTTATACATCATTTTAATAAAAAATATCACAAAATTCTTCTAAGTCCCTCGGGAAGAGTGAAAGACGCGCACGTTCATTTTCAGAGCTCCTAGACCTTCCTATAAGAAGTTAGCCAAAAAGTAGCTTCGAAAAACGCTTAGGTTAAGTTTCAGAGTTGCTTCTAATGTACTGAAGCTGGACTTAGACATAATTTCACTCTCACAACATTATGGCTGGTTGGAGAAAGTCCGAACCACAAATACCGGGTCCATGGTTCTGGCCATATACTGGGGGGACGGGGACGACTCCCATTAACCCCTGACTATACCGGGGATACGCTTATCACAATGCCTTACTGGTCTGTGCTGAAGCAGGGCATTCTGGCAGCCAAGTGGCTTGACCTTTATTAGTGAGCCTGGTTACCCCCTCTCGGAACCACAGACTTAGAAATCGCCAGCTCATATACAGTGCATAAAATATATTTATATACAGTATATACCCTTATACACCATTTAAATTAAAAATATCACAAAATTCTTCTAAGTCCCTCGGGAAGAGTGAAAGACGCGCACGTTCATTTTCAGAGCTCCTAGACCTTCCTATAAGAAGTTAGCCAAAAAGTATCTTCGAAAAACGGTTAGGTTAAGTTTCAGAGTTGCTTCTAATGTACCGAAGCTGGAATTAGACATAATTTCACTCTCACAACATTATGGCTGGTTGGAGACAGTCCGAACCACAAATACCGGGTCCATGGTTCTGGCCATATACTGGGGGGACGGGGACGACTCCCATTAACCCCTGACTATACCGGGGATACGCTTATCACAATGCCTTTCTGGTCTGTGCTGAAGCAGGGCATTCTAGCAGCCAAGTGGCTTGACCTTTATTAGTGAGCCTGGTTACCCCCTCTCGGAACCACAGACTTAGAAATCGCCAGCTCATATACAGTGCATAAAATATATTTATATATATACCCTTATACACCATTTTAATAAAAAATATCACAAAATTCTTCTAAGTCCCTCGGGAAGAGTTAAAGACGCGCACGTTCATTTTCAGAGCTCCTAGACCTTCCTATAAGAAGTTAGTCAAAAAGTAGCTTCGAAAAACGGTTAGGTTAAGTTTCAGAGTTGCATCTAATGTACCGAAGCTGGACTTAGACATAATTTCACTCTCATAACATTATGGCTGGTTGGAGACAGTCCGAACCACAAATACCGGGTCCATGGTTCTGGCCATATACTGGGGGGACGGGGACGACTCCCATTAACCCCTGACTATACCGGGGATACGCTTATCACAATGCCTTTCTGGTCTGTGCTGAAGCAGGGCATTCTAGCAGCCAAGTGGCTTGACCTTTATTAGTGAGCCTGGTTACCCCCTCTCGGAACCACAGACTTAGAAATCGCCAGCTCATATACAGTGCATAAAATATATTTATATATATACCCTTATACACCATTTTAATAAAAAATATCACAAAATTCTTCTAAGTCCCTCGGGAAGAGTGAAAGACGCGCACGTTCATTTTCAGAGCTCCTAGACCTTCCTATAAGAAGTTAGCCAAAAAGTAGCTTCGAAAAACGGTTAGGTTAAGTTTCAGAGTTCCTTCTAATGTACCGAAGCTGGAATTAGACATAATTTCACTCTCACAACATTATGGCTGGTTGGAGACAGTCCGAACCACAAGTACTGGGTCCATGGTTCTGGGCGTATACTGGGGGGACGGGGACGACTCCCATTAACCCCTGACTATACCGGGGATACGCTTATCACAATGCCTTTCTGGTCTGTGCTGAAGCAGGGCATTCTGGCAGCCAATTGGCTTGACTTTTATTAGTGAGCCTGGTTACCCCCTCTCGGAACCACAGACTTAGAAATCGCTAGCTCATATACAGTGCATAAAATATATTTATATATATACCCTTATACACCATTTTAATAAAAAATATCACAAAATTCTTCTAAGTCCCTCGGGAAGAGTTAAAGACGCGCACGTTCATTTTCAGAGCTCCTAGACCTTCCTATAAGAAGTTAGTCAAAAAGTAGCTTCGAAAAACGCTTAGGTTAAGTTTCAGAGTTGCATCTAATGTACCGAAGCTGGACTTAGACATAATTTCACTCTCACAACATTATGGCTGGTTGGAGACAGTCCGAACCACAAATACCGGGTCCATGGTTCTGGCCATATACTGGGGGGACGGGGACGACTCCCATTAACCCCTGACTATACCGGGGATACGCTTATCACAATGCCTTTCTGGTCTGTGCTGAAGCAGGGCATTCTAGCAGCCAAGTGGCTTGACCTTTATTAGTGAGCCTGGTTACCCCCTCTCGGAACCACAGACTTAGAAATCGCCAGCTCATATACAGTGCATAAAATATATTTATATATATACCCTTATACACCATTTTAATAAAAAATATCACAAAATTCTTCTAAGTCCCTCGGGAAGAGTTAAAGACGCGCACGTTCATTTTCAGAGCTCCTAGACCTTCCTATAAGAAGTTAGTCAAAAAGTAGCTTCGAAAAACGCTTAGGTTAAGTTTCAGAGTTGCATCTAATGTACCGAAGCTGGACTTAGACATAATTTCACTCTCATAACATTATGGCTGGTTGGAGACAGTCCGAACCACAAATACCGGGTCCATGGTTCTGGCCATATACTGGGGGGACGGGGACGACTCCCATTAACCCCTGACTATACCGGGGATACGCTTATCACAATGCCTTTCTGGTCTGTGCTGAAGCAGGGCATTCTAGCAGCCAAGTGGCTTGACCTTTATTAGTGAGCCTGGTTACCCCCTCTCGGAACCACAGACTTAGAAATCGCCAGCTCATATACAGTGCATAAAATATATTTATATATATACCCTTATACACCATTTTAATAAAAAATATCACAAAATTCTTCTAAGTCCCTCGGGAAGAGTGAAAGACGCGCACGTTCATTTTCAGAGCTCCTAGACCTTCCTATAAGAAGTTAGCCAAAAAGTAGCTTCGAAAAACGGTTAGGTTAAGTTTCAGAGTTCCTTCTAATGTACCGAAGCTGGAATTAGACATAATTTCACTCTCACAACATTATGGCTGGTTGGAGACAGTCCGAACCACAAGTACTGGGTCCATGGTTCTGGGCGTATACTGGGGGGACGGGGACGACTCCCATTAACCCCTGACTATACCGGGGATACGCTTATCACAATGCCTTTCTGGTCTGTGCTGAAGCAGGGCATTCTGGCAGCCAATTGGCTTGACTTTTATTAGTGAGCCTGGTTACCCCCTCTCGGAACCACAGACTTAGAAATCGCTAGCTCATATACAGTGCATAAAATATATTTATATATATACCCTTATACACCATTTTAATAAAAAATATCACAAAATTCTTCTAAGTCCCTCGGGAAGAGTTAAAGACGCGCACGTTCATTTTCAGAGCTCCTAGACCTTCCTATAAGAAGTTAGTCAAAAAGTAGCTTCGAAAAACGCTTAGGTTAAGTTTCAGAGTTGCATCTAATGTACCGAAGCTGGACTTAGACATAATTTCACTCTCACAACATTATGGCTGGTTGGAGACAGTCCGAACCACAAATACCGGGTCCATGGTTCTGGCCATATACTGGGGGGACGGGGACGACTCCCATTAACCCCTGACTATACCGGGGATACGCTTATCACAATGCCTTTCTGGTCTGTGCTGAAGCAGGGCATTCTAGCAGCCAAGTGGCTTGACCTTTATTAGTGAGCCTGGTTACCCCCTCTCGGAACCACAGACTTAGAAATCGCCAGCTCATATACAGTGCATAAAATATATTTATATATATACCCTTATACATCATTTTAATAAAAAATATCACAAAATTCTTCTAAGTCCCTCGGGAAGAGTTAAAGACGCGCACGTTCATTTTCAGAGCTCCTAGACCTTCCTATAAGAAGTTAGTCAAAAAGTAGCTTCGAAAAACGCTTAGGTTAAGTTTCAGAGTTGCATCTAATGTACCGAAGCTGGACTTAGACATAATTTCACTCTCATAACATTATGGCTGGTTGGAGACAGTCCGAACCACAAATACCGGGTCCATGGTTCTGGCCATATACTGGGGGGACGGGGACGACTCCCATTAACCCCTGACTATACCGGGGATACGCTTATCACAATGCCTTTCTGGTCTGTGCTGAAGCAGGGCATTCTAGCAGCCAAGTGGCTTGACCTTTATTAGTGAGCCTGGTTACCCCCTCTCGGAACCACAGACTTAGAAATCGCCAGCTCATATACAGTGCATAAAATATATTTATATATATACCCTTATACACCATTTTAATAAAAAATATCACAAAATTCTTCTAAGTCCCTCGGGAAGAGTGAAAGACGCGCACGTTCATTTTCAGAGCTCCTAGACCTTCCTATAAGAAGTTAGCCAAAAAGTAGCTTCGAAAAACGGTTAGGTTAAGTTTCAGAGTTCCTTCTAATGTACCGAAGCTGGAATTAGACATAATTTCACTCTCACAACATTATGGCTGGTTGGAGACAGTCCGAACCACAAGTACTGGGTCCATGGTTCTGGGCGTATACTGGGGGGACGGGGACGACTCCCATTAACCCCTGACTATACCGGGGATACGCTTATCACAATGCCTTTCTGGTCTGTGCTGAAGCAGGGCATTCTGGCAGCCAATTGGCTTGACTTTTATTAGTGAGCCTGGTTACCCCCTCTCGGAACCACAGACTTAGAAATCGCTAGCTCATATACAGTGCATAAAATATATTTATATATATACCCTTATACACCATTTTAATAAAAAATATCACAAAATTCTTCTAAGTCCCTCGGGAAGAGTTAAAGACGCGCACGTTCATTTTCAGAGCTCCTAGACCTTCCTATAAGAAGTTAGTCAAAAAGTAGCTTCGAAAAACGCTTAGGTTAAGTTTCAGAGTTGCATCTAATGTACCGAAGCTGGACTTAGACATAATTTCACTCTCATAACATTATGGCTGGTTGGAGACAGTCCGAACCACAAATACCGGGTCCATGGTTCTGGCCATATACTGGGGGGACGGGGACGACTCCCATTAACCCCTGACTATACCGGGGATACGCTTATCACAATGCCTTTCTGGTCTGTGCTGAAGCATGGCATTCTGGCAGCCAATTGGCTTGACTTTTATTAGTGAGCCTGGTTACCCCCTCTCGGAACCACAGACTTAGAAATCGCCAGCTCATATACAGTGCATAAAATATATTTATATATATACCCTTATACATCATTTTAATAAAAAATATCACAAAATTCTTCTAAGTCCCTCGGGAAGAGTGAAAGACGCGCACGTTCATTTTCAGAGCTCCTAGACCTTCCTATAAGAAGTTAGCCAAAAAGTAGCTTCGAAAAACGCTTAGGTTAAGTTTCAGAGTTGCTTCTAATGTACTGAAGCTGGACTTAGACATAATTTCACTCTCACAACATTATGGCTGGTTGGAGAAAGTCCGAACCACAAATACCGGGTCCATGGTTCTGGCCATACACTGGGGGGACGGGGACGACTCCCATTAACCCCTGACTATACCGGGGATACGCGTATCACAATGCCTTACTGGTCTGTGCTGAAGCAGGGCATTCTGGCAGCCAAGTGGCTTGACCTTTATTAGTGAGCCTGGTTACCCCCTCTCGGAACCACAGACTTAGAAATCGCCAGCTCATATACAGTGCATAAAATATATTTATATACAGTATATACCCTTATACACCATTTAAATAAAAAATATCACAAAATTCTTCTAAGTCCCTCGGGAAGAGTGAAAGACGCGCACGTTCATTTACAGAGCTCCTAGACCTTCCTATAAGAAGTTAGCCAAAAAGTATCTTCGAAAAACGGTTAGGTTAAGTTTCAGAGTTGCTTCTAATGTACCGAAGCTGGAATTAGACATGATTTCACTCTCACAACATTATGGCTGGTTGGAGACAGTCCGAACCACAAATACCGGGTCCATGGTTCTGGCCATATACTGGGGGGACGGGGACGACTCCCATTAACCCCTGACTATACCGGGGATACGCTTATCACAATGCCTTTCTGGTCTGTGCTGAAGCAGGGCATTCTAGCAGCCAAGTGGCTTGACCTTTATTAGTGAGCCTGGTTACCCCCTCTCGGAACCACAGACTTAGAAATCGCCAGCTCATATACAGTGCATAAAATATATTTATATATATACCCTTATACACCATTTTAATAAAAAATATCACAAAATTCTTCTAAGTCCCTCGGGAAGAGTGAAAGACGCGCACGTTCATTTTCAGAGCTCCTAGACCTTCCTATAAGAAGTTAGCCAAAAAGTAGCTTCGAAAAACGCTTAGGTTAAGTTTCAGAGTTGCTTCTAATGTACTGAAGCTGGACTTAGACATAATTTCACTCTCACAACATTATGGCTGGTTGGAGAAAGTCCGAACCACAAATACCGGGTCCATGGTTCTGGCCATACACTGGGGGGACGGGGACGACTCCCATTAACCCCTGACTATACCGGGGATACGCGTATCACAATGCCTTACTGGTCTGTGCTGAAGCAGGGCATTCTGGCAGCCAAGTGGCTTGACCTTTATTAGTGAGCCTGGTTACCCCCTCTCGGAACCACAGACTTAGAAATCGCCAGCTCATATACAGTGCATAAAATATATTTATATACAGTATATACCCTTATACACCATTTAAATAAAAAATATCACAAAATTCTTCTAAGTCCCTCGGGAAGAGTGAAAGACGCGCACGTTCATTTTCAGAGCTCCTAGACCTTCCTATAAGAAGTTAGCCAAAAAGTAGCTTCGAAAAACGCTTAGGTTAAGTTTCAGAGTTGCTTCTAATGTACCAAAGCTGGACTTAGACATAATTTCACTCTCACAACATTATGGCTGGTTGGAGAAAGTCCGAACCACAAATACCGGGTCCATGGTTCTGGCCATATACTGGGGGAACGGGGACGACTCCCATTAACCCCTGACTATACCGGGGATACGCGTATCACAATGCCTTACTGGTCTGTGCTGAAGCAGGGCATTCTGGCAGCCAAGTGGCTTGACCTTTATTAGTGAGCCTGGTTACCCCCTCTCGGAACCACAGACTTAGAAATCGCCAGCTCATATACAGTGCATAAAATATATTTATATACAGTATATACCCTTATACACCATTTAAATAAAAAATATCACAAAATTCTTCTAAGTCCCTCGGGAAGAGTGAAAGACGCGCACGTTCATTTTCAGAGCTCCTAGACCTTCCTAGTTAGCCAAAAAGTATCTTCGAAAAACGGTTAGGTTAAGTTTCAGAGTTGCTTCTAATGTACCGAAGCTGGAATTAGACATGATTTCACTCTCACAACATTATGGCTGGTTGGAGACAGTCCGAACCACAAATACCGGGTCCATGGTTCTGGCCATATACTGGGGGGACGGGGACGACTCCCATTAACCCCTGACTATACCGGGGATACGCTTATCACAATGCCTTTCTGGTCTGTGCTGAAGCAGGGCATTCTAGCAGCCAAGTGGCTTGACCTTTATTAGTGAGCCTGGTTACCCCCTCTCGGAACCACAGACTTAGAAATCGCCAGCTCATATACAGTGCATAAAATATATTTATATATATACCCTTATACACCATTTTAATAAAAAATATCACAAAATTCTTCTAAGTCCCTCGGGAAGAGTGAAAGACGCGCACGTTCATTTTCAGAGCTCCTAGACCTTCCTATAAGAAGTTAGCCAAAAAGTAGCTTCGAAAAACGCTTAGGTTAAGTTTCAGAGTTGCTTCTAATGTACTGAAGCTGGACTTAGACATAATTTCACTCTCACAACATTATGGCTGGTTGGAGAAAGTCCGAACCACAAATACCGGGTCCATGGTTCTGGCCATACACTGGGGGGACGGGGACGACTCCCATTAACCCCTGACTATACCGGGGATACGCGTATCACAATGCCTTACTGGTCTGTGCTGAAGCAGGGCATTCTGGCAGCCAAGTGGCTTGACCTTTATTAGTGAGCCTGGTTACCCCCTCTCGGAACCACAGACTTAGAAATCGCCAGCTCATATACAGTGCATAAAATATATTTATATACAGTATATACCCTTATACACCATTTAAATAAAAAATATCACAAAATTCTTCTAAGTCCCTCGGGAAGAGTGAAAGACGCGCACGTTCATTTTCAGAGCTCCTAGACCTTCCTATAAGAAGTTAGCCAAAAAGTAGCTTCGAAAAACGCTTAGGTTAAGTTTCAGAGTTGCTTCTAATGTACCAAAGCTGGACTTAGACATAATTTCACTCTCACAACATTATGGCTGGTTGGAGAAAGTCCGAACCACAAATACCGGGTCCATGGTTCTGGCCATATACTGGGGGAACGGGGACGACTCCCATTAACCCCTGACTATACCGGGGATACGCGTATCACAATGCCTTACTGGTCTGTGCTGAAGCAGGGCATTCTGGCAGCCAAGTGGCTTGACCTTTATTAGTGAGCCTGGTTACCCCCTCTCGGAACCACAGACTTAGAAATCGCCAGCTCATATACAGTGCATAAAATATATTTATATACAGTATATACCCTTATACACCATTTAAATAAAAAATATCACAAAATTCTTCTAAGTCCCTCGGGAAGAGTGAAAGACGCGCACGTTCATTTTCAGAGCTCCTAGACCTTCCTAGTTAGCCAAAAAGTATCTTCGAAAAACGGTTAGGTTAAGTTTCAGAGTTGCTTCTAATGTACCGAAGCTGGAATTAGACATAATTTCACTCTCACAACATTATGGCTGGTTGGAGACAGTCCGAACCACAAATACCGGGTCCATGGTTCTGGCCATATACTGGGGGGACGGGGACAACTCCCATTAACCCCTGACTATACCGGGGATACGCTTATCACAATGCCTTTCTGGTCTGTGCTGAAGCAGGGCATTCTAGCAGCCAAGTGGCTTGACCTTTATTAGTGAGCCTGGTTACCCCCTCTCGGAACCACAGACTTAGAAATCGCCAGCTCATATACAGTGCATAAAATATATTTATATATATACCCTTATACACCATTTTAATAAAAAATATCACAAAATTCTTCTAAGTCCCTTGGGAAGAGTGAAAGACGCGCACGTTCATTTTCAGAGCTCCTAGACCTTCCTATAAGAAGTTAGCCAAAAAGTAGCTTCGAAAAACGCTTAGGTTAAGTTTCAGAGTTGCTTCTAATGTACTGAAGCTGGACTTAGACATAATTTCACTCTCACAACATTATGGCTGGTTGGAGAAAGTCCGAACCACAAATACCGGGTCCATGGTTCTGGCCATACACTGGGGGGACGGGGACGACTCCCATTAACCCCTGACTATACCGGGGATACGCGTATCACAATGCCTTACTGGTCTGTGCTGAAGCAGGGCATTCTGGCAGCCAAGTGGCTTGACCTTTATTAGTGAGCCTGGTTACCCCCTCTCGGAACCACAGACTTAGAAATCGCCAGCTCATATACAGTGCATAAAATATATTTATATACAGTATATACCCTTATACACCATTTAAATAAAAAATATCACAAAATTCTTCTAAGTCCCTCGGGAAGAGTGAAAGACGCGCACGTTCATTTTCAGAGCTCCTAGACCTTCCTATAAGAAGTTAGCCAAAAAGTATCTTCGAAAAACGGTTAGGTTAAGTTTCAGAGTTGCTTCTAATGTACCGAAGCTGGAATTAGACATAATTTCACTCTCACAACATTATGGCTGGTTGGAGACAGTCCGAACCACAAATACCGGGTCCATGGTTCTGGCCATATACTGGGGGGACGGGGACGACTCCCATTAACCCCTGACTATACCGGGGATACGCTTATCACAATGCCTTTCTGGTCTGTGCTGAAGCAGGGCATTCTAGCAGCCAAGTGGCTTGACCTTTATTAGTGAGCCTGGTTACCCCCTCTCGGAACCACAGACTTAGAAATCGCCAGCTCATATACAGTGCATAAAATATATTTATATATATACCCTTATACACCATTTTAATAAAAAATATCACAAAATTCTTCTAAGTCCCTCGGGAAGAGTGAAAGACGCGCACGTTCATTTTCAGAGCTCCTAGACCTTCCTATAAGAAGTTAGCCAAAAAGTAGCTTCGAAAAACGGTTAGGTTAAGTTTCAGAGTTCCTTCTAATGTACCGAAGCTGGAATTAGACATAATTTCACTCTCACAACATTATGGCTGGTTGGAGACAGTCCGAACCACAAGTACTGGGTCCATGGTTCTGGGCGTATACTGGGGGGACGGGGACGACTCCCATTAACCCCTGACTATACCGGGGATACGCTTATCACAATGCCTTTCTGGTCTGTGCTGAAGCAGGGCATTCTGGCAGCCAATTGGCTTGACTTTTATTAGTGAGCCTGGTTACCCCCTCTCGGAACCACAGACTTAGAAATCGCCAGCTCATATACAGTGCATAAAATATATTTATATATATACCCTTATACACCATTTTAATAAAAAATATCACAAAATTCTTCTAAGTCCCTCGGGAAGAGTGAAAGACGCGCACGTTCATTTTCAGAGCTCCTAGACCTTCCTATAAGAAGTTAGCCAAAAAGTATCTTCGAAAAACGGTTAGGTTAAGTTTCAGAGTTGCTTCTAATGTACCGAAGCTGGAATTAGACATGATTTCACTCTCACAACATTATGGCTGGTTGGAGACAGTCCGAACCACAAATACCGGGTCCATGGTTCTGGCCATATACTGGGGGGACGGGGACGACTCCCATTAACCCCTGACTATACCGGGGATACGCTTATCACAATGCCTTTCTGGTCTGTGCTGAAGCAGGGCATTCTAGCAGCCAAGTGGCTTGACCTTTATTAGTGAGCCTGGTTACCCCCTCTCGGAACCACAGACTTAGAAATCGCCAGCTCATATACAGTGCATAAAATATATTTATATATATACCCTTATACACCATTTTAATAAAAAATATCACAAAATTCTTCTAAGTCCCTCGTGAAGAGTGAAAGACGCGCACGTTCATTTTCAGAGCTCCTAGACCTTCCTATAAGAAGTTAGCCAAAAAGTAGCTTCGAAAAACGCTTAGGTTAAGTTTCAGAGTTGCTTCTAATGTACTGAAGCTGGACTTAGACATAATTTCACTCTCACAACATTATGGCTGGTTGGAGAAAGTCCGAACCACAAATACCGGGTCCATGGTTCTGGCCATACACTGGGGGGACGGGGACGACTCCCATTAACCCCTGACTATACCGGGGATACGCGTATCACAATGCCTTACTGGTCTGTGCTGAAGCAGGGCATTCTGGCAGCCAAGTGGCTTGACCTTTATTAGTGAGCCTGGTTACCCCCTCTCGGAACCACAGACTTAGAAATCGCCAGCTCATATACAGTGCATAAAATATATTTATATACAGTATATACCCTTATACACCATTTAAATAAAAAATATCACAAAATTCTTCTAAGTCCCTCGGGAAGAGTGAAAGACGCGCACGTTCATTTTCAGAGCTCCTAGACCTTCCTATAAGAAGTTAGCCAAAAAGTAGCTTCGAAAAACGCTTAGGTTAAGTTTCAGAGTTGCTTCTAATGTACCAAAGCTGGACTTAGACATAATTTCACTCTCACAACATTATGGCTGGTTGGAGAAAGTCCGAACCACAAATACCGGGTCCATGGTTCTGGCCATATACTGGGGGGACGGGGACGACTCCCATTAACCCCTGACTATACCGGGGATACGCGTATCACAATGCCTTACTGGTCTGTGCTGAAGCAGGGCATTCTGGCAGCCAAGTGGCTTGACCTTTATTAGTGAGCCTGGTTACCCCCTCTCGGAACCACAGACTTAGAAATCGCCAGCTCATATACAGTGCATAAAATATATTTATATACAGTATATACCCTTATACACCATTTAAATAAAAAATATCACAAAATTCTTCTAAGTCCCTCGGGAAGAGTGAAAGACGCGCACGTTCATTTTCAGAGCTCCTAGACCTTCCTATAAGAAGTTAGCCAAAAAGTAGCTTCGAAAAACGGTTAGGTTAAGTTTCAGAGTTCCTTCTAATGTACCGAAGCTGGAATTAGACATAATTTCACTCTCACAACATTATGGCTGGTTGGAGACAGTCCGAACCACAAGTACTGGGTCCATGGTTCTGGGCGTATACTGGGGGGACGGGGACGACTCCCATTAACCCCTGACTATACCGGGGATACGCTTATCACAATGCCTTTCTGGTCTGTGCTGAAGCAGGGCATTCTGGCAGCCAATTGGCTTGACTTTTATTAGTGAGCCTGGTTACCCCCTCTCGGAACCACAGACTTAGAAATCGCCAGCTCATATACAGTGCATAAAATATATTTATATATATACCCTTATACACCATTTTAATAAAAAATATCACAAAATTCTTCTAAGTCCCTCGGGAAGAGTGAAAGACGCGCACGTTCATTTTCAGAGCTCCTAGACCTTCCTATAAGAAGTTAGCCAAAAAGTATCTTCGAAAAACGGTTAGGTTAAGTTTCAGAGTTGCTTCTAATGTACCGAAGCTGGAATTAGACATGATTTCACTCTCACAACATTATGGCTGGTTGGAGACAGTCCGAACCACAAATACCGGGTCCATGGTTCTGGCCATATACTGGGGGGACGGGGACGACTCCCATTAACCCCTGACTATACCGGGGATACGCTTATCACAATGCCTTTCTGGTCTGTGCTGAAGCAGGGCATTCTAGCAGCCAAGTGGCTTGACCTTTATTAGTGAGCCTGGTTACCCCCTCTCGGAACCACAGACTTAGAAATCGCCAGCTCATATACAGTGCATAAAATATATTTATATATATACCCTTATACACCATTTTAATAAAAAATATCACAAAATTCTTCTAAGTCCCTCGTGAAGAGTGAAAGACGCGCACGTTCATTTTCAGAGCTCCTAGACCTTCCTATAAGAAGTTAGCCAAAAAGTAGCTTCGAAAAACGCTTAGGTTAAGTTTCAGAGTTGCTTCTAATGTACTGAAGCTGGACTTAGACATAATTTCACTCTCACAACATTATGGCTGGTTGGAGAAAGTCCGAACCACAAATACCGGGTCCATGGTTCTGGCCATACACTGGGGGGACGGGGACGACTCCCATTAACCCCTGACTATACCGGGGATACGCGTATCACAATGCCTTACTGGTCTGTGCTGAAGCAGGGCATTCTGGCAGCCAAGTGGCTTGACCTTTATTAGTGAGCCTGGTTACCCCCTCTCGGAACCACAGACTTAGAAATCGCCAGCTCATATACAGTGCATAAAATATATTTATATACAGTATATACCCTTATACACCATTTAAATAAAAAATATCACAAAATTCTTCTAAGTCCCTCGGGAAGAGTGAAAGACGCGCACGTTCATTTTCAGAGCTCCTAGACCTTCCTATAAGAAGTTAGCCAAAAAGTAGCTTCGAAAAACGCTTAGGTTAAGTTTCAGAGTTGCTTCTAATGTACCAAAGCTGGACTTAGACATAATTTCACTCTCACAACATTATGGCTGGTTGGAGAAAGTCCGAACCACAAATACCGGGTCCATGGTTCTGGCCATATACTGGGGGGACGGGGACGACTCCCATTAACCCCTGACTATACCGGGGATACGCGTATCACAATGCCTTACTGGTCTGTGCTGAAGCAGGGCATTCTGGCAGCCAAGTGGCTTGACCTTTATTAGTGAGCCTGGTTACCCCCTCTCGGAACCACAGACTTAGAAATCGCCAGCTCATATACAGTGCATAAAATATATTTATATACAGTATATACCCTTATACACCATTTAAATAAAAAATATCACAAAATTCTTCTAAGTCCCTCGGGAAGAGTGAAAGACGCGCACGTTCATTTTCAGAGCTCCTAGACCTTCCTATAAGAAGTTAGCCAAAAAGTATCTTCGAAAAACGGTTAGGTTAAGTTTCAGAGTTGCTTCTAATGTACCGAAGCTGGAATTAGACATAATTTCACTCTCACAACATTATGGCTGGTTGGAGACAGTCCGAACCACAAATACCGGGTCCATGGTTCTGGCCATATACTGGGGGGACGGGGACAACTCCCATTAACCCCTGACTATACCGGGGATACGCTTATCACAATGCCTTTCTGGTCTGTGCTGAAGCAGGGCATTCTAGCAGCCAAGTGGCTTGACCTTTATTAGTGAGCCTGGTTACCCCCTCTCGGAACCACAGACTTAGAAATCGCCAGCTCATATACAGTGCATAAAATATATTTATATATATACCCTTATACACCATTTTAATAAAAAATATCACAAAATTCTTCTAAGTCCCTTGGGAAGAGTGAAAGACGCGCACGTTCATTTTCAGAGCTCCTAGACCTTCCTATAAGAAGTTAGCCAAAAAGTAGCTTCGAAAAACGCTTAGGTTAAGTTTCAGAGTTGCTTCTAATGTACTGAAGCTGGACTTAGACATAATTTCACTCTCACAACATTATGGCTGGTTGGAGAAAGTCCGAACCACAAATACCGGGTCCATGGTTCTGGCCATACACTGGGGGGACGGGGACGACTCCCATTAACCCCTGACTATACCGGGGATACGCGTATCACAATGCCTTACTGGTCTGTGCTGAAGCAGGGCATTCTGGCAGCCAAGTGGCTTGACCTTTATTAGTGAGCCTGGTTACCCCCTCTCGGAACCACAGACTTAGAAATCGCCAGCTCATATACAGTGCATAAAATATATTTATATACAGTATATACCCTTATACACCATTTAAATAAAAAATATCACAAAATTCTTCTAAGTCCCTCGGGAAGAGTGAAAGACGCGCACGTTCATTTTCAGAGCTCCTAGACCTTCCTATAAGAAGTTAGCCAAAAAGTATCTTCGAAAAACGGTTAGGTTAAGTTTCAGAGTTGCTTCTAATGTACCGAAGCTGGAATTAGACATAATTTCACTCTCACAACATTATGGCTGGTTGGAGACAGTCCGAACCACAAATACCGGGTCCATGGTTCTGGCCATATACTGGGGGGACGGGGACGACTCCCATTAACCCCTGACTATACCGGGGATACGCTTATCACAATGCCTTTCTGGTCTGTGCTGAAGCAGGGCATTCTAGCAGCCAAGTGGCTTGACCTTTATTAGTGAGCCTGGTTACCCCCTCTCGGAACCACAGACTTAGAAATCGCCAGCTCATATACAGTGCATAAAATATATTTATATATATACCCTTATACACCATTTTAATAAAAAATATCACAAAATTCTTCTAAGTCCCTCGGGAAGAGTGAAAGACGCGCACGTTCATTTTCAGAGCTCCTAGACCTTCCTATAAGAAGTTAGCCAAAAAGTAGCTTCGAAAAACGGTTAGGTTAAGTTTCAGAGTTCCTTCTAATGTACCGAAGCTGGAATTAGACATAATTTCACTCTCACAACATTATGGCTGGTTGGAGACAGTCCGAACCACAAGTACTGGGTCCATGGTTCTGGGCGTATACTGGGGGGACGGGGACGACTCCCATTAACCCCTGACTATACCGGGGATACGCTTATCACAATGCCTTTCTGGTCTGTGCTGAAGCAGGGCATTCTGGCAGCCAATTGGCTTGACTTTTATTAGTGAGCCTGGTTACCCCCTCTCGGAACCACAGACTTAGAAATCGCTAGCTCATATACAGTGCATAAAATATATTTATATATATACCCTTATACACCATTTTAATAAAAAATATCACAAAATTCTTCTAAGTCCCTCGGGAAGAGTTAAAGACGCGCACGTTCATTTTCAGAGCTCCTAGACCTTCCTATAAGAAGTTAGTCAAAAAGTAGCTTCGAAAAACGCTTAGGTTAAGTTTCAGAGTTGCATCTAATGTACCGAAGCTGGACTTAGACATAATTTCACTCTCATAACATTATGGCTGGTTGGAGACAGTCCGAACCACAAATACCGGGTCCATGGTTCTGGCCATATACTGGGGGGACGGGGACGACTCCCATTAACCCCTGACTATACCGGGGATACGCTTATCACAATGCCTTTCTGGTCTGTGCTGAAGCAGGGCATTCTAGCAGCCAAGTGGCTTGACCTTTATTAGTGAGCCTGGTTACCCCCTCTCGGAACCACAGACTTAGAAATCGCCAGCTCATATACAGTGCATAAAATATATTTATATACAGTATATACCCTTATACACCATTTAAATAAAAAATATCACAAAATTCTTCTAAGTCCCTCGGGAAGAGTGAAAGACGCGCACGTTCATTTTCAGAGCTCCTAGACCTTCCTATAAGAAGTTAGCCAAAAAGTAGCTTCGAAAAACGCTTAGGTTAAGTTTCAGAGTTGCTTCTAATGTACTGAAGCTGGACTTAGACATAATTTCACTCTCACAACATTATGGCTGGTTGGAGAAAGTCCGAACCACAAATACCGGGTCCATGGTTCTGGCCATACACTGGGGGGACGGGGACGACTCCCATTAACCCCTGACTATACCGGGGATACGCGTATCACAATGCCTTACTGGTCTGTGCTGAAGCAGGGCATTCTGGCAGCCAAGTGGCTTGACCTTTATTAGTGAGCCTGGTTACCCCCTCTCGGAACCACAGACTTAGAAATCGCCAGCTCATATACAGTGCATAAAATATATTTATATACAGTATATACCCTTATACACCATTTAAATAAAAAATATCACAAAATTCTTCTAAGTCCCTCGGGAAGAGTGAAAGACGCGCACGTTCATTTTCAGAGCTCCTAGACCTTCCTATAAGAAGTTAGCCAAAAAGTAGCTTCGAATAACGCTTAGGTTAAGTTTCAGAGTTGCTTCTAATGTACCAAAGCTGGACTTAGACATAATTTCACTCTCACAACATTATGGCTGGTTGGAGAAAGTCCGAACCACAAATACCGGGTCCATGGTTCTGGCCATATACTGGGGGGACGGGGACGACTCCCATTAACCCCTGACTATACCGGGGATACGCGTATCACAATGCCTTACTGGTCTGTGCTGAAGCAGGGCATTCTGGCAGCCAAGTGGCTTGACCTTTATTAGTGAGCCTGGTTACCCCCTCTCGGAACCACAGACTTAGAAATCGCCAGCTCATATACAGTGCATAAAATATATTTATATACAGTATATACCCTTATACACCATTTAAATAAAAAATATCACAAAATTCTTCTAAGTCCCTCGGGAAGAGTGAAAGACGCGCACGTTCATTTTCAGAGCTCCTAGACCTTCCTATAAGAAGTTAGCCAAAAAGTATCTTCGAAAAACGGTTAGGTTAAGTTTCAGAGTTGCTTCTAATGTACCGAAGCTGGAATTAGACATAATTTCACTCTCACAACATTATGGCTGGTTGGAGACAGTCCGAACCACAAATACCGGGTCCATGGTTCTGGCCATATACTGGGGGGACGGGGACAACTCCCATTAACCCCTGACTATACCGGGGATACGCTTATCACAATGCCTTTCTGGTCTGTGCTGAAGCAGGGCATTCTAGCAGCCAAGTGGCTTGACCTTTATTAGTGAGCCTGGTTACCCCCTCTCGGAACCACAGACTTAGAAATCGCCAGCTCATATACAGTGCATAAAATATATTTATATATATACCCTTATACACCATTTTAATAAAAAATATCACAAAATTCTTCTAAGTCCCTCGGGAAGAGTGAAAGACGCGCACGTTCATTTTCAGAGCTCCTAGACCTTCCTATAAGAAGTTAGCCAAAAAGTAGCTTCGAAAAACGCTTAGGTTAAGTTTCAGAGTTGCTTCTAATGTACTGAAGCTGGACTTAGACATAATTTCACTCTCACAACATTATGGCTGGTTGGAGAAAGTCCGAACCACAAATACCGGGTCCATGGTTCTGGCCATACACTGGGGGGACGGGGACGACTCCCATTAACCCCTGACTATACCGGGGATACGCGTATCACAATGCCTTACTGGTCTGTGCTGTAGCAGGGCATTCTGGCAGCCAAGTGGCTTGACCTTTATTAGTGAGCCTGGTTACCCCCTCTCGGAACCACAGACTTAGAAATCGCCAGCTCATATACAGTGCATAAAATATATTTATATACAGTATATACCCTTATACACCATTTAAATAAAAAATATCACAAAATTCTTCTAAGTCCCTCGGGAAGAGTGAAAGACGCGCACGTTCATTTTCAGAGCTCCTAGACCTTCCTATAAGAAGTTAGCCAAAAAGCATCTTCGAAAAACGGTTAGGTTAAGTTTCAGAGTTGCTTCTAATGTACCGAAGCTGGAATTAGACATAATTTCACTCTCACAACATCATGGCTGGTTGGAGACAGTCCGAACCACAAATACCGGGTCCATGGTTCTGGCCATATACTGGGGGGACGGGGACAACTCCCATTAACCCCTGACTATACCGGGGATACGCTTATCACAATGCCTTTCTGGTCTGTGCTGAAGCAGGGCATTCTAGCAGCCAAGTGGCTTGACCTTTATTAGTGAGCCTGGTTACCCCCTCTCGGAACCACAGACTTAGAAATCGCCAGCTCATATACAGTGCATAAAATATATTTATATATATACCCTTATACACCATTTTAATAAAAAATATCACAAAATTCTTCTAAGTCCCTCGGGAAGAGTGAAAGACGCGCACGTTCATTTTCAGAGCTCCTAGACCTTCCTATAAGAAGTTAGCCAAAAAGTAGCTTCGAAAAACGGTTAGGTTAAGTTTCAGAGTTGCTTCTAATTTACCGAAGCTGGAATTAGACATAATTTCACTCTCACAACATTATGGCTGGTTGGAGACAGTCCGAACCACAAGTACTGGGTCCATGGTTCTGGGTGTATACTGGGGGGACGGGGACGACTCCCATTAACCCCTGACTATACCGGGGATACGCTTATCACAATGCCTTTCTGGTCTGTGCTGAAGCAGGGCATTCTGGCAGCCAATTGGCTTGACTTTTATTAGTGAGCCTGGTTACCCCCTCTCGGAACCACAGACTTAGAAATCGCCAGCTCATATACAGTGCATAAAATATATTTATATATATACCCTTATACATCATTTTAATAAAAAATATCACAAAATTCTTCTAAGTCCCTCGGGAAGAGTGAAAGACGCGCACGTTCATTTTCAGAGCTCCTAGACCTTCCTATAAGAAGTTAGCCAAAAATTAGCTTCGAAAAACGCTTAGGTTAAGTTTCAGAGTTGCTTCTAATGTACTGAAGCTGGACTTAGACATAATTTCACTCTCACAACATTATGGCTGGTTGGAGAAAGTCCGAACCACAAATACCGGGTCCATGGTTCTGGCCATACACTGGGGGGACGGGGACGACTCCCATTAACCCCTGACTATACCGGGGATACGCGTATCACAATGCCTTACTGGTCTGTGCTGAAGCAGGGCATTCTGGCAGCCAAGTGGCTTGACCTTTATTAGTGAGCCTGGTTACCCCCTCTCGGAACCACAGACTTAGAAATCGCCAGCTCATATACAGTGCATAAAATATATTTATATACAGTATATACCCTTATACACCATTTAAATAAAAAATATCACAAAATTCTTCTAAGTCCCTCGGGAAGAGTGAAAGACGCGCACGTTCATTTTCAGAGCTCCTAGACCTTCCTATAAGAAGTTAGCCAAAAAGTAGCTTCGAAAAACGCTTAGGTTAAGTTTCAGAGTTGCTTCTAATGTACCGAAGCTGGACTTAGACATAATTTCACTCTCACAACATTATGGCTGGTTGGAGACAGTCCGAACCACAAATACCGGGTCCATGGTTCTGGCCATATACTGGGGGGACGGGGACGACTCCCATTAACCCCTGACTAAACCGGGGATACGCGTATCACAATGCCTTACTGGTCTGTGCTGAAGCAGGGCATTCTGGCAGCCAAGTGGCTTGACCTTTATTAGTGAGCTTGGTTACCCCCTCTCGGAACCACAGACTTAGAAATCGCCAGCTCATATACAGTGCATAAAATATATTTATATACAGTATATACCCTTATACACCATTTAAATAAAAAATATCACAAAATTCTTCTAAGTCCCTCGGGAAGAGTGAAAGACGCGCACGTTCATTTTCAGAGCTCCTAGACCTTCCTATAAGAAGTTAGCCAAAAAGTAGCTTCGAAAAACGCTTAGGTTAAGTTTCAGAGTTGCTTCTAATGTACCGAAGCTGGACTTAGACATAATTTCACTCTCACAACATTATGGCTGGTTGGAGACAGTCCGAACCACAAATACCGGGTCCATGGTTCTGGCCATATACTGGGGGGACGGGGACGACTCCCATTAACCCCTGACTATACCGGGGATACGCTTATCACAATGCCTTACTGGTCTGTGCTGAAGCAGGGCATTCTGGCAGCCAAGTTGCTTGACCTTTATTAGTGAGCCTGGTTATCCCCTCTCGGAACCACAGACTTAGAAATCGCCAGCTCATATACAGTGCATAAAATATATTTATACTGTATATATACCCTTATACACCATTTTAATAAAAAATATCACAAAATTCTTCTAAGTCCCTCGGGAACAGTGAAAGACGCGCACGTTCATTTTCAGAGCTCCTTGACCTTCCTATAAGAAGTTAGTCAAAAAGTAGCTTCGAAAAACGCTTAGGTTAAGTTTCAGAGTTGCTTCTAATGTACCAAAGCTGGACTTAGACATAATTTCACTCTCACAACATTATGGCTGGTTGGAGACAGTCCGAACCACAATTACCGGGTCCATGGTTCTGGGCGTATACTGGGGGGACGGGGACGACTCCCATTAACCCCTGACTATACCGGGGATACGCTTATCACAATGCCTTTCTGGTCTGTGCTGAAGCAGGGCATTCTGGCAGCCAAGTGGCTTGACCTTTATTAGTGAGCCTGGTTACCCCCTCTCGGAACCACAGACTTAGAAATCGCCAGCTCATATACAGTGCATAAAATATATTTATATATATACCCTTATACACCATTTTAATAAAAAATATCACAAAATTCTTCTAAGTCCCTCGGGAAAAGTAAAAGACGCGCACGTTCATTTTCAGAGCTCCTAGACCTTCCTATAAGAAGTTAGCCAAAAAGTATCTTCGAAAAACGGTTAGGTTAAGTTTCAGAGTTGCTTCTAATGTACCGAAGCTGGAATTAGACATAATTTCACTCTCACAACATTATGGCTGGTTGGAGACAGTCCGAACCACAAATACCGGGTCCATGGTTCTGGCCATATACTGGGGGGACGGGGACGACTCCCATTAACCCCTGACTATACCGGGGATACGCTTATCACAATGCCTTTCTGGTCTGTGCTGAAGCAGGGCATTCTGGCAGCCAATTGGCTTGACTTTTATTAGTGAGCCTGGTTACCCCCTCTCGGAACCACAGACTTAGAAATCGCCAGCTCATATACAGTGCATAAAATATATTTATATATATACCATTATACATCATTTTAATAAAAAATATCACAAAATTCTTCTAAGTCCCTCGGGAATAGTGAAAGACGTGCACGTTCATTTTCAGAGCTCCTAGACCTTCCTATAAGAAGTTAGCCAAAAAGTAGCTTCGAAAAACGCTTAGGTTAAGTTTCAGAGTTGCTTCTAATGTACCAAAGCTGGACTTAGACATAATTTCACTCTCACAACATTATGGCTGGTTGGAGAAAGTCCGAACCACAAATACCGGGTCCATGGTTCTGGCCATATACTGGGGGGACGGGGACGACTCCCATTAACCCCTGACTATACCGGGGATACGCGTATCACAATGCCTTACTGGTCTGTGCTGAAGCAGGGCATTCTGGCAGCCAAGTGGCTTGACCTTTATTAGTGAGCCTGGTTACCCCCTCTCGGAACCACAGACTTAGAAATCGCCAGCTCATATACAGTGCATAAAATATATTTATATACAGTATATACCCTTATACACCATTTAAATAAAAAATATCACAAAATTCTTCTAAGTCCCTCGGGAAGAGTGAAAGACGCGCACGTTCATTTTCAGAGCTCCTAGACCTTCCTATAAGAAGTTAGCCAAAAAGTATCTTCGAAAAACGGTTAGGTTAAGTTTCAGAGTTGCTTCTAATGTACCGAAGCTGGAATTAGACATAATTTCACTCTCACAACATTATGGCTGGTTGGAGACAGTCCGAACCACAAATACCGGGTCCATGGTTCTGGCCATATACTGGGGGGACGGGGACAACTCCCATTAACCCCTGACTATACCGGGGATACGCTTATCACAATGCCTTTCTGGTCTGTGCTGAAGCAGGGCATTCTAGCAGCCAAGTGGCTTGACCTTTATTAGTGAGCCTGGTTACCCCCTCTCGGAACCACAGACTTAGAAATCGCCAGCTCATATACAGTGCATAAAATATATTTATATATATACCCTTATACACCATTTTAATAAAAAATATCACAAAATTCTTCTAAGTCCCTCGGGAAGAGTGAAAGACGCGCACGTTCATTTTCAGAGCTCCTAGACCTTCCTATAAGAAGTTAGCCAAAAAGTAGCTTCGAAAAACGCTTAGGTTAAGTTTCAGAGTTGCTTCTAATGTACTGAAGCTGGACTTAGACATAATTTCACTCTCACAACATTATGGCTGGTTGGAGAAAGTCCGAACCACAAATACCGGGTCCATGGTTCTGGCCATACACTGGGGGGACGGGGACGACTCCCATTAACCCCTGACTATACCGGGGATACGCGTATCACAATGCCTTACTGGTCTGTGCTGTAGCAGGGCATTCTGGCAGCCAAGTGGCTTGACCTTTATTAGTGAGCCTGGTTACCCCCTCTCGGAACCACAGACTTAGAAATCGCCAGCTCATATACAGTGCATAAAATATATTTATATACAGTATATACCCTTATACACCATTTAAATAAAAAATATCACAAAATTCTTCTAAGTCCCTCGGGAAGAGTGAAAGACGCGCACGTTCATTTTCAGAGCTCCTAGACCTTCCTATAAGAAGTTAGCCAAAAAGCATCTTCGAAAAACGGTTAGGTTAAGTTTCAGAGTTGCTTCTAATGTACCGAAGCTGGAATTAGACATAATTTCACTCTCACAACATCATGGCTGGTTGGAGACAGTCCGAACCACAAATACCGGGTCCATGGTTCTGGCCATATACTGGGGGGACGGGGACAACTCCCATTAACCCCTGACTATACCGGGGATACGCTTATCACAATGCCTTTCTGGTCTGTGCTGAAGCAGGGCATTCTAGCAGCCAAGTGGCTTGACCTTTATTAGTGAGCCTGGTTACCCCCTCTCGGAACCACAGACTTAGAAATCGCCAGCTCATATACAGTGCATAAAATATATTTATATATATACCCTTATACACCATTTTAATAAAAAATATCACAAAATTCTTCTAAGTCCCTCGGGAAGAGTGAAAGACGCGCACGTTCATTTTCAGAGCTCCTAGACCTTCCTATAAGAAGTTAGCCAAAAAGTAGCTTCGAAAAACGGTTAGGTTAAGTTTCAGAGTTGCTTCTAATTTACCGAAGCTGGAATTAGACATAATTTCACTCTCACAACATTATGGCTGGTTGGAGACAGTCCGAACCACAAGTACTGGGTCCATGGTTCTGGGTGTATACTGGGGGGACGGGGACGACTCCCATTAACCCCTGACTATACCGGGGATACGCTTATCACAATGCCTTTCTGGTCTGTGCTGAAGCAGGGCATTCTGGCAGCCAATTGGCTTGACTTTTATTAGTGAGCCTGGTTACCCCCTCTCGGAACCACAGACTTAGAAATCGCCAGCTCATATACAGTGCATAAAATATATTTATATACAGTATATACCCTTATACACCATTTAAATAAAAAATATCACAAAATTCTTCTAAGTCCCTCGGGAAGAGTGAAAGACGCGCACGTTCATTTTCAGAGCTCCTAGACCTTCCTATAAGAAGTTAGCCAAAAAGTAGCTTCGAAAAACGCTTAGGTTAAGTTTCAGAGTTGCTTCTAATGTACCGAAGCTGGACTTAGACATAATTTCACTCTCACAACATTATGGCTGGTTGGAGACAGTCCGAACCACAAATACCGGGTCCATGGTTCTGGCCATATACTGGGGGGACGGGGACGACTCCCATTAACCCCTGACTAAACCGGGGATACGCGTATCACAATGCCTTACTGGTCTGTGCTGAAGCAGGGCATTCTGGCAGCCAAGTGGCTTGACCTTTATTAGTGAGCTTGGTTACCCCCTCTCGGAACCACAGACTTAGAAATCGCCAGCTCATATACAGTGCATAAAATATATTTATATACAGTATATACCCTTATACACCATTTAAATAAAAAATATCACAAAATTCTTCTAAGTCCCTCGGGAAGAGTGAAAGACGCGCACGTTCATTTTCAGAGCTCCTAGACCTTCCTATAAGAAGTTAGCCAAAAAGTAGCTTCGAAAAACGCTTAGGTTAAGTTTCAGAGTTGCTTCTAATGTACCGAAGCTGGACTTAGACATAATTTCACTCTCACAACATTATGGCTGGTTGGAGACAGTCCGAACCACAAATACCGGGTCCATGGTTCTGGCCATATACTGGGGGGACGGGGACGACTCCCATTAACCCCTGACTATACCGGGGATACGCTTATCACAATGCCTTACTGGTCTGTGCTGAAGCAGGGCATTCTGGCAGCCAAGTTGCTTGACCTTTATTAGTGAGCCTGGTTATCCCCTCTCGGAACCACAGACTTAGAAATCGCCAGCTCATATACAGTGCATAAAATATATTTATACTGTATATATACCCTTATACACCATTTTAATAAAAAATATCACAAAATTCTTCTAAGTCCCTCGGGAACAGTGAAAGACGCGCACGTTCATTTTCAGAGCTCCTTGACCTTCCTATAAGAAGTTAGTCAAAAAGTAGCTTCGAAAAACGCTTAGGTTAAGTTTCAGAGTTGCTTCTAATGTACCAAAGCTGGACTTAGACATAATTTCACTCTCACAACATTATGGCTGGTTGGAGACAGTCCGAACCACAATTACCGGGTCCATGGTTCTGGGCGTATACTGGGGGGACGGGGACGACTCCCATTAACCCCTGACTATACCGGGGATACGCTTATCACAATGCCTTTCTGGTCTGTGCTGAAGCAGGGCATTCTGGCAGCCAAGTGGCTTGACCTTTATTAGTGAGCCTGGTTACCCCCTCTCGGAACCACAGACTTAGAAATCGCCAGCTCATATACAGTGCATAAAATATATTTATATATATACCCTTATACACCATTTTAATAAAAAATATCACAAAATTCTTCTAAGTCCCTCGGGAAAAGTAAAAGACGCGCACGTTCATTTTCAGAGCTCCTAGACCTTCCTATAAGAAGTTAGCCAAAAAGTATCTTCGAAAAACGGTTAGGTTAAGTTTCAGAGTTGCTTCTAATGTACCGAAGCTGGAATTAGACATAATTTCACTCTCACAACATTATGGCTGGTTGGAGACAGTCCGAACCACAAATACCGGGTCCATGGTTCTGGCCATATACTGGGGGGACGGGGACGACTCCCATTAACCCCTGACTATACCGGGGATACGCTTATCACAATGCCTTTCTGGTCTGTGCTGAAGCAGGGCATTCTGGCAGCCAATTGGCTTGACTTTTATTAGTGAGCCTGGTTACCCCCTCTCGGAACCACAGACTTAGAAATCGCCAGCTCATATACAGTGCATAAAATATATTTATATATATACCATTATACATCATTTTAATAAAAAATATCACAAAATTCTTCTAAGTCCCTCGGGAATAGTGAAAGACGTGCACGTTCATTTTCAGAGCTCCTAGACCTTCCTATAAGAAGTTAGCCAAAAAGTAGCTTCGAAAAACGCTTAGGTTAAGTTTCAGAGTTGCTTCTAATGTACTGAAGCTGGACTTAGACATAATTTCACTCTCACAACATTATGGCTGGTTGGAGACAGTCCGAACCACAAATACCGGGTCCATGGTTCTGGCCATATACTGGGGGGACGGGGACGACTCCCATTAACCCCTGACTATACCGGGGATACGCGTATCACAATGCCTTACTGGTCTGTGCTGAAGCAGGGCATTCTGGCAGCCAAGTTGCTTGACCTTTATTAGTGAGCCTGGTTACCCCCTCTCGGAACCACAGACTTAGAAATCGCCAGCTCATATACAGTGCATAAAATATATTTATATATATACCCTTATACACCATTTTAATAAAAAATATCACAAAATTCTTCTAAGTCCCTCGGGAACAGTGAAAGACGCGCACGTTCATTTTCAGAGCTCCTAGACCTTCCTATAAGAAGTTAGTCAAAAAGTAGCTTCGAAAAACGCTTAGGTTAAGTTTCAGAGTTGCTTCTAATGTACCAAAGCTGGACTTAGACATAATTTCACTCTCACAACATTATGGCTGGTTGGAGACAGTCCGAACTACAAATACCGGGTCCATGGTTCTGGCCATATACTTGGGGGACGGGGACGACTCCCATTAACCCCTGACTATCCCGGGGATATGCTTATCACAATGCCTTTCTGGTCTGTGCTGAAGCAAGGCATTCTGGCAGCCAATTGGCTTGACTTTTATTACTGAGCCTGGTTACCCCCTCTCGGAACCACAGACTTAGAAATCGCCAGCTCATATACAGTGCATAAAATATATTTATATATATACCATTATACATCATTTTAATAAAAAATATCACAAAATTCTTCTAAGTCCCTCGGGAATAGTGAAAGACGTGCACGTTCATTTTCAGAGCTCCTAGACCTTCCTATAAGAAGTTAGCCAAAAAGTAGCTTCGAAAAACGCTTAGGTTAAGTTTCAGAGTTGCTTCTAATGTACTGAAGCTGGACTTAGACATAATTTCACTCTCACAACATTATGGCTGGTTGGAGACAGTCCGAACCACAATTACCGGGTCCATTGTTCTGGGCGTATACTGGGGGGACGGGGACGACTCCCATTAACCCCTGACTATCCCGGGGATATGCTTATCACAATGCCTTTCTGGTCTGTGCTGAAGCAGGGCATTCTGGCAGCCAATTGGCTTGACTTTTATTAGTGAGCCTGGTTACCCCCTCTCGGAACCACAGACTTAGAAATCGCCAGCTCATATACAGTGCATAAAATATATTTATATATATACCATTATACATCATTTTAATAAAAAATATCACAAAATTCTTCTAAGTCCCTCGGGAAGAGTGAAAGACGCGCACGTTTATTTTCAGAGCTCCTAGACCTTCCTATAATAAGTTAGCCAAAAAGTAGCTTCGAAAAACGCTTAGGTTAAGTTTCAGAGTTGCTTCTAATGTACCAAAGCTGGACTTAGACATAACTTCACTCTCACAACATTATGGCTGGTTGGAGACAGTCCGAACCACAAGTACCGGGTCCATGGTTCTGGCCATATACTGGGGGGACGGGGACGACTCCCATTAACCCCTGACTATACTGGGGATACGCTTATCACAATGCCTTACTGGTCTGTGCTGAAGCAGGGCATTCTGGCAGCCAAGTGGCTTGACCTTTATTAGTGAGCCTGGTTACCCCCTCTCGGAACCACAGACTTAGAAATCGCCAGCTCATATACAGTGCATAAAATATATTTATATATATACCCTTATACATCATTTTAATAAAAAATTTCACAAAATTCTTCTAAGTCCCTCAGGAAGAGTGAAAGACGCGCACATTCATTTTCAGAGCTCCTAGACATTCCTATAAGAAGTTAGCCAAAAAGTACCTTCGAAAAACGCTTAGGTTAAGTTTCAGAGTTGCTTCTAATGTACCGAAGCTGGACTTAGACATAATTTCACTCTCACAACATTATGGCTGGTTGGAGACAGTCCGAACCACAAATACCGGGTCCATGGTTCTGGCCATATACTGGGGGGACGGGGACGACTCCCATTAACCTCTGACTATACCGGGGATACGCTTATCACAATGCCTTACTGGTCTGTGCTGAAGCAGGGCATTCTGGCAGCCAAGTTGCTTGACCTTTATTAGTGAGCCTGGTTATCCCCTCTCGGAACCACAGACTTAGAAATCGCCAGCTCATATACAGTGCATAAAATATATTTATACTGTATATATACCCTTATACACCATTTTAATAAAAAATATCACAAAATTCTTCTAAGTCCCTCGGGAACAGTGAAAGACGCGCACGTTCATTTTCAGAGCTCCTTGACCTTCCTATAAGAAGTTAGTCAAAAAGTAGCTTCGAAAAACGCTTAGGTTAAGTTTCAGAGTTGCTTCTAATGTACCAAAGCTGGACTTAGACATAATTTCACTCTCACAACATTATGGCTGGTTGGAGACAGTCCGAACCACAATTACCGGGTCCATGGTTCTGGGCGTATACTGGGGGGACGGGGACGACTCACATTAACCCCTGACTATCCCGGGGATATGCTTATCACAATGCCTTTCTGGTCTGTGCTGAAGCAGGGCATTCTGGCAGCCAATTGGCTTGACTTTTATTAGTGAGCCTGGTTACCCCCTCTCGGAACCACAGACTTAGAAATCGCCAGCTCATATACAGTGCATAAAATATATTTATATATATACCATTATACATCATTTTAATAAAAAATATCACAAAATTCTTCTAAGTCCCTCGGGAAGAGTGAAAGACGTGCACGTTCATTTTCAGAGCTCATAGACCTTCCTATAAGAAGTTAGCCAAAAAGTAGCTTCGAAAAACGCTTAGGTTAAGTCTCAGAGTTGCATCTAATGTACCGAAGCTGGACTTAGACATAATTTCACTCTCACAACATTATGGCTGGTTCTAGACAGTCCGAACCACAAATACCGGGTCCATGGTTCTGGCCATATACTGGGGGGACGGGGACGACTCCCATTAACCCCTGACTATACCGGGGATACGCTTATCACAATGCCTTACTGGTCTGTGCTGAAGCAGGGCATTCTGGCAGCCAAGTGGCTTGACCTTTATTAGTGAGCCTGGTAACCCCCTCTCGGAACCACAGACTTAGAAATCGCCAGCTCATATACAGTGCATAAAATATATTTATATACAGTATATACCCTTATACACCATTTAAATAAAAAATATCACAAAATTCTTCTAAGTCCCTCGGGAAGAGTGAAAGACGCGCACGTTCATTTTCAGAGCTCCTAGACCTTCCTATAAGAAGTTAGCCAAAAAGTAGCTTCGAAAAACGCTTAGGTTAAGTTTCAGAGTTGCTTCTAATGTACCGAAGCTGGAATTAGACATAATTTCACTCTCACAACATTATGGCTGGTTGGAGACAGTCCGAACCACAAGTACTGGGTCCATGGTTCTGGGCGTATACTGGGGGGACGGGGACGACTCCCATTAACCCCTGACTATACCGGGGATACGCTTATCACAATGCCTTTCTGGTCTGTGCTGAAGCAGGGCATTCTGGCAGCCAATTGGCTTGACTTTTATTAGTGAGCCTGGTTACCCCCTCTCGGAACCACAGACTTAGAAATCGCCAGCTCATATACAGTGCATAAAATATATTTATATATATACCCTTATACACCATTTTAATAAAAAATATTACAAAATTCTTCTAAGTCCCTCGGGAAGAGTGAAAGACGCGCACGTTCATTTTCAGAGCTCCTAGACCTTCCTATAAGAAGTTAGTCAAAAAGTAGCTTCGAAAAACGCTTAGGTTAAGTTTCAGAGTTGCTTCTAATGTACTGATGCTGGACTTAGACATAATTTCACTCTCACAACATTATGGCTGGTTGGAGACAGTCCGAACCACAAATACCGGGTCCATGGTTCTGGCCATATACTGGGGGGGGGGGGGACGACTCCCATTAACCCCTGACTATACCGGGGATACGCTTATCACAATGCCTTTCTGGTCTGTGCTGAAGCAGGGCATTCTGGCAGCCAATTGGCATTCTGGCAGCCAATTGGCTTGACTTTTATTTGTGAGCCTGGTTACCCCCTCTCGGAACCACAGACTTAGAAATCGCAAGCTCATATACAGTGCATAAAATATATTTATATATATACCCTTATACACCATTTTAATAAAAAATATCACAAAATTCTTCTAAGTCCCTCGGGAAGAGTGAAAGACGCGCACGTTCATTTTCAGAGCTCCTAGACCTTCCTATAAGAAGTTAGCCAAAAAGTAGCTTCGAAAAACGCTTAGGTTAAGTTTCAGAGTTGCTTCTAATGTACCGAAGCTGGAATTAGACATAATTTCACTCTCACAACATTATGGCTGGTTGGAGACAGTCCGAACCACAAGTACTGGGTCCATGGTTCTGGGCGTATACTGGGGAGACGGGGACGACTCCCATTAACCCCTGACTATACCGGGGATACGCTTATCACAATGCCTTTCTGGTCTGTGCTGAAGCAGGGCATTCTGGCAGCCAATTGGCTTGACTTTTATTAGTGAGCCTGGTTACCCCCTCTCGGAACCACAGACTTAGAAATCGCCAGCTCATATACAGTGCATAAAATATATTTATATATATACCCTTATACACCATTTTAATAAAAAATATTACAAAATTCTTCTAAGTCCCTCGGGAAGAGTGAAAGACGCGCACGTTCATTTTCAGAGCTCCTAGACCTTCCTATAAGAAGTTAGTCAAAAAGTAGCTTCGAAAAACGCTTAGGTTAAGTTTCAGAGTTGCTTCTAATGTACTGATGCTGGACTTAGACATAATTTCACTCTCACAACATTATGGCTGGTTGGAGACAGTCCGAACCACAAATACCGGGTCCATATACTGGGGGGGGGGGGGGACGACTCCCATTAACCCCTGACTATACCGGGGATACGCTTATCACAATGCCTTTCTGGTCTGTGCTGAAGCAGGGCATTCTGGCAGCCAATTGGCATTCTGGCAGCCAATTGGCTTGACTTTTATTTGTGAGCCTGGTTACCCCCTCTCGGAACCACAGACTTAGAAATCGCAAGCTCATATACAGTGCATAAAATATATTTATATATATACCCTTATACACCATTTTAATAAAAAATATCACAAAATTCTTCTAAGTCCCTCGGGAAGAGTGAAGAACGCGCACGTTCATTTTCAGAGCTCCTAGACCTTCCTATAAGAAGTTAGCCAAAAAGTAGCTTCGAAAAACGCTTAGGTTAAGTTTCAGAGTTGCTTCTAATTTACCGAAGCTGGACTTAGACATAATTTCACTCTCACAACATTATGGCTGGTTGGAGACAGTCCGAACCACAAATACCGGGTCCATGGTTCTGGCCATATACTGGGGGGACGGGGACGACTCCCATTAACCCCTGACTATACCGGGGATACGCTTATCACAATGCCTTACTGGTCTGTGCTGAAGCAGGGCATTCTGGCAGCCAAGTTGCTTGACCTTTATTAGTGAGCCTGGTTATCCCCTCTCGGAACCACAGACTTAGAAATCGCCAGCTCATATACAGTGCATAAAATATATTTATACTGTATATATACCCTTATACACCATTTTAATAAAAAATATCACAAAATTCTTCTAAGTCCCTCGGGAACAGTGAAAGACGCGCACGTTCATTTTCAGAGCTCCTTGACCTTCCTATAAGAAGTTAGTCAAAAAGTAGCTTCGAAAAACGCTTAGGTTAAGTTTCAGAGTTGCTTCTAATGTACTGAAGCTGGACTTAGACATAATTTCACTCTCACAACATTATGGCTGGTTGGAGACAGTCCGAACCACAAATACCGGGTCCATGGTTCTGGCCATATACTGGGGGGGGGGGACGACTCCCATTAACCCCTGACTATACCGGGGATACGCTTATCACAATGCCTTTCTGGTCTGTGCTGAAGCAGGGCATTCTGGCAGCCAATTGGCTTGACTTTTATTAGTGAGCCTGGTTACCCCCTCTCGGAACCACAGACTTAGAAATCGCCAGCTCATATACAGTGCATAAAATATATTTATATATATACCCTTATACACCATTTTAATAAAAAATATCACAAAATTCTTCTAAGTCGCTCGGGAAGAGTGAAAGACGCGCACGTTCATTTGCAGAGCTCCTAGACCTTCCTATAAGAAGTTAGCCAAAAAGTATCTTCGAAAAACGCTTAGGTTAAGTTTCAGAGTTGCTTCTAATGTACCGAAGCTGGACTTAGACATAATTTCACTCTCACAACATTATGGCTGGTTGGAGACAGTCCGAACCACAATTACCGGGTCCATGGTTCTGGGCGTATACTGGGGGGACGGGGACGACTCCCATTAACCCCTGACTATACCGGGGATACGCGTATCACAATGCCTTACTGGTCTGTGCTGAAGAAGGGCATTCTGGCAGCCAAGTGACTTGACCTTTATTAGTGAGCCTGGTTACCCCCTCTCGGAACCACAGACTTAGAAATCGCCAGCTCATATACAGTGCATAAAATATATTTATATATATACCCTTATACATCATTTTAATAAAAAATATCACAAAATTCTTCTAAGTCCCTCAGGAAGAGTGAAAGACGCGCACGTTCATTTTCAGAGCTCCTAGACCTTCCTATAAGAAGTTAGCCAAAAAGTAGCTTCGAAAAACGCTTAGGTTAAGTTTCAGAGTTGCATCTAATGTACCGAAGCTGGACTTAGACATAATTTCACTCTCACAACATTATGGCTGGTTGGAGACAGTCCGAACCACAAATACCGGGTCCATGGTTCTGGCCATATACTGGGGGGACGGGGACGACTCCCATTAACCCCTGACTATACCGGCGATATGCTTATCACAATGCCTTACTGGTCTGTGCTGAAGCAGGGCATTCTGGCAGCCAAGTGGCTTGACCTTTATTAGTGAGCCTGGTTACCCCCTCTCGGAACCACAGACTTAGAAATCGCCAGCTCATATACAGTGCATAAAATATATTTATATATATACCCTTATACACCATTTTAATAAAAAATATCACAAAATTCTTCTAAGTCCCTCGGGAAGAGTGAAAGACGCGCACGTACATTTTCAGAGCTCCTAGACCTTCCTATAAGAAGTTAGCCAAAAAGTATCTTCGAAAAACGCTTAGGTTAAGTTTCAGAGTTGCTTCTAATGTACCAAAGCTGGACTTAGACATAATTTCACTCTCACAACATTATGGCTGGTTGGAGACAGTCCGAACCACAAATACCGGGTCCATGGTTCTGGCCATATACTGGGGGGACGGGGACGACTCCCATTAACCCCTGACTATACCGGGGATACGCTTATCACAATGCCTTACTGGTCTGTGCTGAAGCAGGGCATTCTGGCAGCCAAGTGGCTTGACCTTTATTAGTGAGCCTGGTTACCCCCTCTCGGAACCACAGACTTAGAAATCGCCAGCTCATATACAGTGCATAAAATATATTTATATATATACCCTTATACACCATTTTAATAAAAAATATCACAAAATTCTTCTAAGTCCCTCGGGAAGAGTGAAAGACGCGCACGTTCATTTTCAGAACTCCTAGACCTTCCTATAAGAAGTTAGCCAAAAAGTAGCTTCGAAAAACGCTTAGGTTAAGTTTCAGAGTTGCTTCTAATGTACCAAAGCTGGACTTAGACATAATTTCACTCTCACAACATTATGGCTGGTTGGAGACAGTCCGAACCACAATTACCGGGTCCATGGTTCAGGGCGTATACTGGGGGGACGGGGACGACTCCCATTAACCCCTGACTATACCGGGGATACGCTTATCACAATGCCTTTCTGGTCTGTGCTGAAGCAGGGCATTCTGGCAGCCAATTGGCTTGACTTTTATTAGTGAGCCTGGTTACCCCCTCTCGGAACCACAGACTTAGAAATCGCCAGCTCATATACAGTGCATAAAATATATTTATATATATACCCTTATACACCATTTTAATAAAAAATATCACAAAATTCTTCTAAGTCCCTCGGGAAGAGTGAAAGACGCGCACGTTCATTTTCAGAGCTCCTAGACCTTCCTATAAGAAGTTAGCCAAAAAGTATCTTCGAAAAACGCTTAGGTTAAGTTTCAGAGTTGCTTCTAATGTACCGAAGCTGGATTAGACATAATTTCACTCTCACAACATTATGGCTGGTTGGAGACAGTCCGAACCACAAATACCGGGTCCATGGTTCTGGCCATATACTGGGGGGACGGGGACGACTCCCATTAACCCCTGACTATACCGGGGATACGCTTATCACAATGCCTTACTGGTCTGTGCTGAAGCAGGGCATTCTGGCAGCCAAGTGGCTTGACCTTTATTAGTGAGCCTGGTTACCCCCACTCGGAACCACAGACTTAGAAATCGCCAGCTCATATACAGTGCATAAAATATATTTATATATATACCCTTATACACCATTTTAATAAAAAATATCACAAAATTCTTCTAAGTCCCTCGGGAAGAGTGAAAGACGCGCACATTCATTTTCAGAGCTCCTAGACCTTCCTATAAGAAGTTAGCCAAAAAGTAGCTTCGAAAAACGCTTAGGTTAAGTTTCAGAGTTGCATCTAATGTACCGAAGCTGGACTTAGACATAATTTCACTCTCACAACATTATGGCTGGTTGGAGACAGTCCTAACCACAAATTCCGGGTCCATTGTTCTAGCCATATACTGGGGGGACGGGGACGACTCCCATTAACCCCTGACTATACCGGGGATACGCGTATCACAATGCCTTACTGGTCTGTGCTGAAGCAGGGCATTCTGGCAGCCAAGTGGCTTGACCTTTATTAGTGAGCCTGGTTACCCCCTCTCGGAACCACAGACTTAGAAATCGCCAGCTCATATACAGTGCATAAAATATATTTATATATATACCCTTATACACCATTTTAATAAAAAATATCACAAAATTCTTCTAAGTCCCTCGGGAAGAGTGAAAGACGCGCACGTTCATTTTCAGAGCTCCTAGACCTTCCTATAAGAAGTTAGCCAAACAGTAGCTTCGAAAAACGCTTAGGTTAAGTTTCAGAGTTGCTTCTAATGTACCAAAGCTGGACTTAGACATAATTTCACTCTCACAACATTATGGCTGGTTGGAGACAGTCCGAACCACAAATACCGGGTCCATGGTTCTGGCCATATACTGGGGGGACGGGGACGACTCCCATTAACCCCTGACTATACCGGGGATACGCTTATCACAATGCCTTACTGGTCTGTGCTGAAGCAGGGCATTCTGGCAGCCAAGTGGCTTGACCTTTATTAGTGAGCCTGGTTACCCCCACTCGGAACCACAGACTTAGAAATCGCCAGCTCATATACAGTGCATAAAATATATTTATATATATACCCTTATACACCATTTTAATAAAAAATATCACAAAATTCTTCTAAGTCCCTCGGGAAGAGTGAAAGACGCGCACATTCATTTTCAGAGCTCCTAGACCTTCCTATAAGAAGTTAGCCAAAAAGTAGCTTCGAAAAACGCTTAGGTTAAGTTTCAGAGTTGCATCTAATGTACCGAAGCTGGACTTAGACATAATTTCACTCTCACAACATTATGGCTGGTTGGAGACAGTCCTAACCACAAATTCCGGGTCCATTGTTCTAGCCATATACTGGGGGGACGGGGACGACTCCCATTAACCCCTGACTATACCGGGGATACGCGTATCACAATGCCTTACTGGTCTGTGCTGAAGCAGGGCATTCTGGCAGCCAAGTGGCTTGACCTTTATTAGTGAGCCTGGTTACCCCCTCTCGGAACCACAGACTTAGAAATCGCCAGCTCATATACAGTGCATAAAATATATTTATATATATACCCTTATACACCATTTTAATAAAAAATATCACAAAATTCTTCTAAGTCCCTCGGGAAGAGTGAAAGACGCGCACGTTCATTTTCAGAGCTCCTAGACCTTCCTATAAGAAGTTAGCCAAACAGTAGCTTCGAAAAACGCTTAGGTTAAGTTTCAGAGTTGCTTCTAATGTACCAAAGCTGGACTTAGACATAATTTCACTCTCACAACATTATGGCTGGTTGGAGACAGTCCGAACCACAAATACCGGGTCCATGGTTCTGGCCATATACTGGGGGGACGGGGACGACTCCCATTAACCCCTGACTATACCGGGGATACGCTTATCACAATGCCTTACTGGTCTGTGCTGAAGAAGGGCATTCTGGCAGCCAAGTGACTTGACCTTTATTAGTGAGCCTGGTTACCCCCTCTCGGAACCACAGACTTAGAAATCGCCAGCTCATATACAGTGCATAAAATATATTTATATATATACCCTTATACAACATTTTAATAAAAAATATCACAAAATTCTTCTGTCCCTCGGGAAGAGTGAAAGACGCGCACGTTCATTTGCAGAGCTCCTAGACCTTCCTATAAGAAGTTAGCCAAAAAGTAGCTTCGAAAAACGCTTAGGTTAAGTTTCAGAGTTGCTTCTAATGTACCAAAGCTGGACTTAGACATAATTTCACTCTCACAACATTATGGCTGGTTGGAGACAGTCCGAACCACAAGTACCGGGTCCATGGTTCTGGCCATATACTGGGGGGACGGGGACGACTCCCATTAACCCCTGACTATACTGGGGATACGCTTATCACAATGCCTTACTGGTCTGTGCTGAAGCAGGGCATTCTGGCAGCCAAGTGGCTTGACCTTTATTAGTGAGCCTGGTTACCCCCTCTCGGAACCACAGACTTAGAAATCGCCAGCTCATATACAGTGCATAAAATATATTTATATATATACCCTTATACACCATTTTAATAAAAAATATCACAAAATTCTTCTAAGTCCCTCGGGAAGAGTGAAGAACGCGCACGTTCATTTTCAGAGCTCCTAGACCTTCCTATAAGAAGTTAGCCAAAAAGTAGCTTCGAAAAACGCTTAGGTTAAGTTTCAGAGTTGCTTCTAATTTACCGAAGCTGGACTTAGACATAATTTCACTCTCACAACATTATGGCTGGTTGGAGACAGTCCGAACCACAAATACCGGGTCCATGGTTCTGGCCATATACTGGGGGGACGGGGACGACTCCCATTAACCCCTGACTATACCGGGGATACGCTTATCACAATGCCTTACTGGTCTGTGCTGAAGCAGGGCATTCTGGCAGCCAAGTTGCTTGACCTTTATTAGTGAGCCTGGTTATCCCCTCTCGGAACCACAGACTTAGAAATCGCCAGCTCATATACAGTGCATAAAATATATTTATACTGTATATATACCCTTATACACCATTTTAATAAAAAATATCACAAAATTCTTCTAAGTCCCTCGGGAACAGTGAAAGACGCGCACGTTCATTTTCAGAGCTCCTTGACCTTCCTATAAGAAGTTAGTCAAAAAGTAGCTTCGAAAAACGCTTAGGTTAAGTTTCAGAGTTGCTTCTAATGTACCAAAGCTGGACTTAGACATAATTTCACTCTCACAACATTATGGCTGGTTGGAGACAGTCCGAACCACAATTACCGGGTCCATGGTTCTGGGCGTATACTGGGGGGACGGGGACGACTCACATTAACCCCTGACTATCCCGGGGATATGCTTATCACAATGCCTTTCTGGTCTGTGCTGAAGCAGGGCATTCTGGCAGCCAAATGGCTTGACTTTTATTAGTGAGCCTGGTTACCCCCTCTCGGAACCACAGACTTAGAAATCGCCAGCTCATATACAGTGCATAAAATATATTTATATATATACCATTATACATCATTTTAATAAAAAATATCACAAAATTCTTCTAAGTCCCTCGGGAAGAGTGAAAGACGTGCACGTTCATTTTCAGAGCTCATAGACCTTCCTATAAGAAGTTAGCCAAAAAGTAGCTTCGAAAAACGCTTAGGTTAAGTTTCAGAGTTGCTTCTAATGTACTGAAGCTGGACTTAGACATAATTTCACTCTCACAACATTATGGCTGGTTGGAGACAGTCCGAACCACAAATACCGGGTCCATGGTTCTGGCCATATACTGGGGGGGGGGGGGACGACTCCCATTAACCCCTGACTATACCGGGGATACGCTTATCACAATGCCTTTCTGGTCTGTGCTGAAGCAGGGCATTCTGGCAGCCAATTGGCTTGACTTTTATTAGTGAGCCTGGTTACCCCCTCTCGGAACCACAGACTTAGAAATCGCCAGCTCATATACAGTGCATAAAATATATTTATATATATACCCTTATACACCATTTTAATAAAAAATATCACAAAATTCTTCTAAGTCGCTCGGGAAGAGTGAAAGACGCGCACGTTCATTTGCAGAGCTCCTAGACCTTCCTATAAGAAGTTAGCCAAAAAGTATCTTCGAAAAACGCTTAGGTTAAGTTTCAGAGTTGCTTCTAATGTACCGAAGCTGGACTTAGACATAATTTCACTCTCACAACATTATGGCTGGTTGGAGACAGTCCGAACCACAATTACCGGGTCCATGGTTCTGGGCGTATACTGGGGGGACGGGGACGACTCCCATTAACCCCTGACTATACCGGGGATACGCGTATCACAATGCCTTACTGGTCTGTGCTGAAGAAGGGCATTCTGGCAGCCAAGTGACTTGACCTTTATTAGTGAGCCTGGTTACCCCCTCTCGGAACCACAGACTTAGAAATCGCCAGCTCATATACAGTGCATAAAATATATTTATATATATACCCTTATACATCATTTTAATAAAAAATATCACAAAATTCTTCTAAGTCCCTCAGGAAGAGTGAAAGACGCGCACGTTCATTTTCAGAGCTGCTAGACCTTCCTATAAGAAGTTAGCCAAAAAGTAGCTTCGAAAAACGCTTAGGTTAAGTTTCAGAGTTGCATCTAATGTACCGAAGCTGGACTTAGACATAATTTCACTCTCACAACATTATGGCTGGTTGGAGACAGTCCGAACCACAAATACCGGGTCCATGGTTCTGGCCATATACTGGGGGGACGGGGACGACTCCCATTAACCCCTGACTATACCGGGGATACGCTTATCACAATGCCTTACTGGTCTGTGCTGAAGCAGGGCATTCTGGCAGCCAAGTGGCTTGACCTTTATTAGTGAGCCTGGTTACCCCCTCTCGGAACCACAGACTTAGAAATCGCCAGCTCATATACAGTGCATAAAATATATTTATATATATACCCTTATACACCATTTTAATAAAAAATATCACAAAATTCTTCTAAGTCCCTCGGGAAGAGTGAAAGACGCGCACGTACATTTTCAGAGCTCCTAGACCTTCCTATAAGAAGTTAGCCAAAAAGTATCTTCGAAAAACGCTTAGGTTAAGTTTCAGAGTTGCTTCTAATGTACCAAAGCTGGACTTAGACATAATTTCACTCTCACAACATTATGGCTGGTTGGAGACAGTCCGAACCACAAATACCGGGTCCATGGTTCTGGCCATATACTGGGGGGACGGGGACGACTCCCATTAACCCCTGACTATACCGGGGATACGCTTATCACAATGCCTTACTGGTCTGTGCTGAAGCAGGGCATTCTGGCAGCCAAGTGGCTTGACCTTTATTAGTGAGCCTGGTTACCCCCTCTCGGAACCACAGACTTAGAAATCGCCAGCTCATATACAGTGCATAAAATATATTTATATATATACCCTTATACACCATTTTAATAAAAAATATCACAAAATTCTTCTAAGTCCCTCGGGAAGAGTGAAAGACGCGCACGTTCATTTTCAGAACTCCTAGACCTTCCTATAAGAAGTTAGCCAAAAAGTAGCTTCGAAAAACGCTTAGGTTAAGTTTCAGAGTTGCTTCTAATGTACCAAAGCTGGACTTAGACATAATTTCACTCTCACAACATTATGGCTGGTTGGAGACAGTCCGAACCACAATTACCGGGTCCATGGTTCAGGGCGTATACTGGGGGGACGGGGACGACTCCCATTAACCCCTGACTATACCGGGGATACGCTAATCACAATGCCTTTCTGGTCTGTGCTGAAGCAGGGCATTCTGGCAGCCAATTGGCTTGACTTTTATTAGTGAGCCTGGTTACCCCCTCTCGGAACCACAGACTTAGAAATCGCCAGCTCATATACAGTGCATAAAATATATTTATATATATACCCTTATACACCATTTTAATAAAAAATATCACAAAATTCTTCTAAGTCCCTCGGGAAGAGTGAAAGACGCGCACGTTCATTTTCAGAGCTCCTAGACCTTCCTATAAGAAGTTAGCCAAAAAGTATCTTCGAAAAACGCTTAGGTTAAGTTTCAGAGTTGCTTCTAATGTACCGAAGCTGGATTAGACATAATTTCACTCTCACAACATTATGGCTGGTTGGAGACAGTCCGAACCACAAATACCGGGTCCATGGTTCTGGCCATATACTGGGGGGACGGGGACGACTCCCATTAACCCCTGACTATACCGGGGATACGCTTATCACAATGCCTTACTGGTCTGTGCTGAAGCAGGGCATTCTGGCAGCCAAGTGGCTTGACCTTTATTAGTGAGCCTGGTTACCCCCACTCGGAACCACAGACTTGGAAATCGCCAGCTCATATACAGTGCATAAAATATATTTATATATATACCCTTATACACCATTTTAATAAAAAATATCACAAAATTCTTCTAAGTCCCTCGGGAAGAGTGAAAGACGCGCACATTCATTTTCAGAGCTCCTAGACCTTCCTATAAGAAGTTAGCCAAAAAGTAGCTTCGAAAAACGCTTAGGTTAAGTTTCAGAGTTGCATCTAATGTACCGAAGCTGGACTTAGACATAATTTCACTCTCACAACATTATGGCTGGTTGGAGACAGTCCTAACCACAAATTCCGGGTCCATTGTTCTAGCCATATACTGGGGGGACGGGGACGACTCCCATTAACCCCTGACTATACCGGGGATACGCGTATCACAATGCCTTACTGGTCTGTGCTGAAGCAGGGCATTCTGGCAGCCAAGTGGCTTGACCTTTATTAGTGAGCCTGGTTACCCCCTCTCGGAACCACAGACTTAGAAATCGCCAGCTCATATACAGTGCATAAAATATATTTATATATATACCCTTATACACCATTTTAATAAAAAATATCACAAAATTCTTCTAAGTCCCTCGGGAAGAGTGAAAGACGCGCACGTTCATTTTCAGAGCTCCTAGACCTTCCTATAAGAAGTTAGCCAAACAGTAGCTTCGAAAAACGCTTAGGTTAAGTTTCAGAGTTGCTTCTAATGTACCAAAGCTGGACTTAGACATAATTTCACTCTCACAACATTATGGCTGGTTGGAGACAGTCCGAACCACAAATACCGGGTCCATGGTTCTGGCCATATACTGGGGGGACGGGGACGACTCCCATTAACCCCTGACTATACCGGGGATACGCTTATCACAATGCCTTACTGGTCTGTGCTGAAGCAGGGCATTCTGGCAGCCAAGTGGCTTGACCTTTATTAGTGAGCCTGGTTACCCCCACTCGGAACCACAGACTTAGAAATCGCCAGCTCATATACAGTGCATAAAATATATTTATATATATACCCTTATACACCATTTTAATAAAAAATATCACAAAATTCTTCTAAGTCCCTCGGGAAGAGTGAAAGACGCGCACATTCATTTTCAGAGCTCCTAGACCTTCCTATAAGAAGTTAGCCAAAAAGTAGCTTCGAAAAACGCTTAGGTTAAGTTTCAGAGTTGCATCTAATGTACCGAAGCTGGACTTAGACATAATTTCACTCTCACAACATTATGGCTGGTTGGAGACAGTCCTAACCACAAATTCCGGGTCCATTGTTCTAGCCATATACTGGGGGGACGGGGACGACTCCCATTAACCCCTGACTATACCGGGGATACGCGTATCACAATGCCTTACTGGTCTGTGCTGAAGCAGGGCATTCTGGCAGCCAAGTGGCTTGACCTTTATTAGTGAGCCTGGTTACCCCCTCTCGGAACCACAGACTTAGAAATCGCCAGCTCATATACAGTGCATAAAATATATTTATATATATACCCTTATACACCATTTTAATAAAAAATATCACAAAATTCTTCTAAGTCCCTCGGGAAGAGTGAAAGACGCGCACGTTCATTTTCAGAGCTCCTAGACCTTCCTATAAGAAGTTAGCCAAACAGTAGCTTCGAAAAACGCTTAGGTTAAGTTTCAGAGTTGCTTCTAATGTACCAAAGCTGGACTTAGACATAATTTCACTCTCACAACATTATGGCTGGTTGGAGACAGTCCGAACCACAAATACCGGGTCCATGGTTCTGGCCATATACTGGGGGGACGGGGACGACTCCCATTAACCCCTGACTATACCGGGGATACGCTTATCACAATGCCTTACTGGTCTGTGCTGAAGAAGGGCATTCTGGCAGCCAAGTGACTTGACCTTTATTAGTGAGCCTGGTTACCCCCTCTCGGAACCACAGACTTAGAAATCGCCAGCTCATATACAGTGCATAAAATATATTTATATATACCCTTATACAACATTTTAATAAAAAATATCACAAAATTCTTCTGTCCCTCGGGAAGAGTGAAAGACGCGCACGTTCATTTGCAGAGCTCCTAGACCTTCCTATAAGAAGTTAGCCAAAAAGTAGCTTCGAAAAACGCTTAGGTTAAGTTTCAGAGTTGCTTCTAATGTACCAAAGCTGGACTTAGACATAATTTCACTCTCACAACATTATGGCTGGTTGGAGACAGTCCGAACCACAAGTACCGGGTCCATGGTTCTGGCCATATACTGGGGGGACGGGGACGACTCCCATTAACCCCTGACTATACTGGGGATACGCTTATCACAATGCCTTACTGGTCTGTGCTGAAGCAGGGCATTCTGGCAGCCAAGTGGCTTGACCTTTATTAGTGAGCCTGGTTACCCCCTCTCGGAACCACAGACTTAGAAATCGCCAGCTCATATACAGTGCATAAAATATATTTATATATATACCCTTATACACCATTTTAATAAAAAATATCACAAAATTCTTCTAAGTCCCTCGGGAAGAGTGAAAGACGCGCACGTTCATTTTCAGAGCTCCTAAACCTTCCTATAAGAAGTTAGCCAAAAAGTAGCTTCGAAAAACGCTTAGGTTAAGTTTCAGATTTGTTTCTAATGTACCAAAGCTGGACTTAGACATAATTTCACTCTCACAACATTATGGCTGGTTGGAGACAGTCCGAACCACAATTACCGAGTCCATGGTTCTGGGCGTATACTGGGGGGACGGGGACGACTCCCATTAACCCCTGACTGTACCTGGGATACGCTTATCACAAAGCCTTTCTGGTCTGTGCTGAAGCAGGGCATTCTGGCAGCCAATTGGCTTGACTTTTATTAGTGAGCCTGGTTACCCCCTCTCGGAACCACAGACTTAGAAATCGCCAGCTCATATACAGTGCATAAAATATATTTATATATATACCCTTATACACCATTTTAATAAAAAATATCACAAAATTCTTCTAAGTCCCTCGGGAAGAGTGAAAGACGCGCACGTTCATTTTCAGAGCTCCTAGACCTTCCTATAAGAAGTTAGCCAAACAGTAGCTTCGAAAAACGCTTAGGTTAAGTTTCAGAGTTGCTTCTAATGTACCAAAGCTGGACTTAGACATAATTTCACTCTCACAACATTATGGCTGGTTGGAGACAGTCCGAACCACAAATACCGGGTCCATGGTTCTGGCCATATACTGGGGGGACGGGGACGACTCCCATTAACCCCTGACTATACCGGGGATACGCTTATCACAATGCCTTACTGGTCTGTGCTGAAGAAGGGCATTCTGGCAGCCAAGTGACTTGACCTTTATTAGTGAGCCTGGTTACCCCCTCTCGGAACCACAGACTTAGAAATCGCCAGCTCATATACAGTGCATAAAATATATTTATATATATACCCTTATACAACATTTTAATAAAAAATATCACAAAATTCTTCTGTCCCTCGGGAAGAGTGAAAGACGCGCACGTTCATTTGCAGAGCTCCTAGACCTTCCTATAAGAAGTTAGCCAAAAAGTAGCTTCGAAAAACGCTTAGGTTAAGTTTCAGAGTTGCTTCTAATGTACCAAAGCTGGACTTAGACATAATTTCACTCTCACAACATTATGGCTGGTTGGAGACAGTCCGAACCACAAGTACCGGGTCCATGGTTCTGGCCATATACTGGGGGGACGGGGACGACTCCCATTAACCCCTGACTATACTGGGGATACGCTTATCACAATGCCTTACTGGTCTGTGCTGAAGCAGGGCATTCTGGCAGCCAAGTGGCTTGACCTTTATTAGTGAGCCTGGTTACCCCCTCTCGGAACCACAGACTTAGAAATCGCCAGCTCATATACAGTGCATAAAATATATTTATATATATACCCTTATACACCATTTTAATAAAAAATATCACAAAATTCTTCTAAGTCCCTCGGGAAGAGTGAAAGACGCGCACGTTCATTTTCAGAGCTCCTAAACCTTCCTATAAGAAGTTAGCCAAAAAGTAGCTTCGAAAAACGCTTAGGTTAAGTTTCAGATTTGTTTCTAATGTACCAAAGCTGGACTTAGACATAATTTCACTCTCACAACATTATGGCTGGTTGGAGACAGTCCGAACCACAATTACCGAGTCCATGGTTCTGGGCGTATACTGGGGGGACGGGGACGACTCCCATTAACCCCTGACTGTACCTGGGATACGCTTATCACAAAGCCTTTCTGGTCTGTGCTGAAGCAGGGCATTCTGGCAGCCAATTGGCTTGACTTTTATTAGTGAGCCTGGTTACCCCCTCTCGGAACCACAGACTTAGAAATCGCCAGCTCATATACAGTGCATAAAATATATTTATATATATACCCTTATACATCATTTTAATAAAAAATATCACAAAATTCTTCTAAGTCCCTCAGGAAGAGTGAAAGACGCGCACGTTCATTTTCAGAGCTCCTAGACCTTCCTATAAGAAGTTAGCCAAAAAGTAGCTTCGAAAAACGCTTAGGTTAAGTTTCAGAGTTGCATCTAATGTACCGAAGCTGGACTTAGACATAATTTCACTCTCACAACATTATGGCTGGTTGGAGACAGTCCGAACCACAAATACCGGGTCCATGGTTCTGGCCATATACTGGGGGGACGGGGACGACTCCCATTAACCCCTGACTATACCGGCGATATGCTTATCACAATGCCTTACTGGTCTGTGCTGAAGCAGGGCATTCTGGCAGCCAAGTGGCTTGACCTTTATTAGTGAGCCTGGTTACCCCCTCTCGGAACCACAGACTTAGAAATCGCCAGCTCATATACAGTGCATAAAATATATTTATATATATACCCTTATACACCATTTTAATAAAAAATATCACAAAAATCTTCTAAGTCCCTCGGGAAGAGTGAAAGACGCGCACGTACATTTTCAGAGCTCCTAGACCTTCCTATAAGAAGTTAGCCAAAAAGTAGCTTCGAAAAACGCTTAGGTTAAGTTTCAGAGTTGCTTCTAATGTACCAAAGCTGGACTTAGACATAATTTCACTCTCACAACATTATGGCTGGTTGGAGACAGTCCGAACCACAATTACCGGGTCCATGGTTCAGGGCGTATACTGGGGGGACGGGGACGACTCCCATTAACCCCTGACTATACCGGGGATACGCTTATCACAATGCCTTTCTGGTCTGTGCTGAAGCAGGGCATTCTGGCAGCCAATTGGCTTGACTTTTATTAGTGAGCCTGGTTACCCCCTCTCGGAACCACAGACTTAGAAATCGCCAGCTCATATACAGTGCATAAAATATATTTATATATATACCCTTATACATCATTTTAATAAAAAATATCACAAAATTCTTCTAAGTCCCTCGGGAAGAGTGAAAGACGCGCACGTTCATTTTCAGAGCTCCTAGACCTTCCTATAAGAAGTTAGCCAAAAAGTATCTTCGAAAAACGCTTAGGTTAAGTTTCAGAGTTGCTTCTAATGTACCGAAGCTGGACTTAGACATAATTTCACTCTCACAACATTATGGCTGGTTGGAGACAGTCCGAACCACAAATACCGGGTCCATGGTTCTGGCCATATACTGGGGGGACGGGGACGACTCCCATTAACCCCTGACTATACCGGGGATACGCTTATCACAATGCCTTACTGGTCTGTGCTGAAGCAGGGCATTCTGGCAGCCAAGTGGCTTGACCTTTATTAGTGAGCCTGGTTACCCCCACTCGGAACCACAGACTTAGAAATCGCCAGCTCATATACAGTGCATAAAATAAATTTATATATATACCCTTATACACCATTTTAATAAAAAATATCACAAAATTCTTCTAAGTCCCTCGGGAAGAGTGAAAGACGCGCACGTTCATTTTCAGAGCTCCTAGACCTTCCTATAAGAAGTTAGCCAAAAAGTAGCTTCGAAAAACGCTTAGGTTAAGTTTCAGAGTTGCATCTAATGTACCGAAGCTGGACTTAGACATAATTTCACTCTCACAACATTATGGCTGGTTGGAGACAGTCCTAACCACAAATTCCGGGTCCATTGTTCTGGCCATATACTGGGGGGACGGGGACGACTCCCATTAACCCCTGACTATACCGGGGATACGCGTATCACAATGCCTTACTGGTCTGTGCTGAAGCAGGGCATTCTGGCAGCCAAGTGGCTTGACCTTTATTAGTGAGCCTGGTTACCCCCTCTCGGAACCACAGACTTAGAAATCGCCAGCTCATATACAGTGCATAAAATATATTTATATATATACCCTTATACACCATTTTAATAAAAAATATCACAAAATTCTTCTAAGTCCCTCGGGAAGAGTGAAAGACGCGCACGTTCATTTTCAGAGCTCCTAGACCTTCCTATAAGAAGTTAGCCAAACAGTAGCTTCGAAAAACGCTTAGGTTAAGTTTCAGAGTTGCTTCTAATGTACCAAAGCTGGACTTAGACATAATTTCACTCTCACAACATTATGGCTGGTTGGAGACAGTCCGAACCACAAATACCGGGTCCATGGTTCTGGCCATATACTGGGGGGACGGGGACGACTCCCATTAACCCCTGACTATACCGGGGATACGCTTATCACAATGCCTTACTGGTCTGTGCTGAAGCAGGGCATTCTGGCAGCCAAGTTGCTTGACCTTTATTAGTGAGCCTGGTTATCCCCTCTCGGAACCACAGACTTAGAAATCGCCAGCTCATATACAGTGCATAAAATATATTTATATATATACCCTTATACATCATTTTAATAAAAAATATCACAAAATTCTTCTAAGTCCCTCGGGAACAGTGAAAGACGCGCACGTTCATTTTCAGAGCTCCTAGACCTTCCTATAAGAAGTTAGTCAAAAAGTAGCTTCGAAAAACGCTTAGGTTAAGTTTCAGAGTTGCTTCTAATGTACCAAAGCTGGACTTAGACATAATTTCACTCTCACAACATTATGGCTGGTTGGAGACAGTCCGAACCACAAATACCGGGTCCATGGTTCTGGCCATATACTGGGGGGGGGGGGGACGACTCCCATTAACCCCTGACTATACCGGGGATACGCTTATCACAATGCCTTTCTGGTCTGTGCTGAAGCAGGGCATTCTGGCAGCCAATTGGCTTGACTTTTATTAGTGAGCCTGGTTACCCCCTCTCGGAACCACAGACTTAGAAATCGCCAGCTCATATACAGTGCATAAAATATATTTATATATATATACCCTTATACACCATTTTAATAAAAAATATCACAAAATTCTTCTAAGTCCCTCGGGAAGAGTGAAAGACGCGCACGTTCATTTGCAGAGCTCCTAGACCTTCCTATAAGAAGTTAGCCAAAAAGTAGCTTCGAAAAACGCTTAGGTTAAGTTTCAGAGTTGCTTCTAATGTACCGAAGCTGGACTTAGACATAATTTCACTCTCACAACATTATGGCTGGTTGGAGACAGTCCGAACCACAATTACCGGGTCCATGGTTCTGGGCGTATACTGGGGGGACGGGGACGACTCCCATTAACCCCTGACTATACCGGGGATACGCGTATCACAATGCCTTACTGGTCTGTGCTGAAGAAGGGCATTCTGGCAGCCAAGTGACTTGACCTTTATTAGTGAGCCTGGTTACCCCCTCTCGGAACCACAGACTTAGAAATCGCCAGCTCATATACAGTGCATAAAATATATTTATATATATACCCTTATACAACATTTTAATAAAAAATATCACAAAATTCTTCTGTCCCTCGGGAAGAGTGAAAGACGCGCACGTTCATTTTCAGAGCTCCTAGACCTTCCTATAAGAAGTTAGCCAAAAAGTAGCTTCGAAAAACGCTTAGGTTAAGTTTCAGAGTTGCTTCTAATGTACCAAAGCTGGACTTAGACATAATTTCACTCTCACAACATTATGGCTGGTTGGAGACAGTCCGAACCACAAGTACCGGGTCCATGGTTCTGGCCATATACTGGGGGGACGGGGACGACTCCCATTAACCCCTGACTATACTGGGGATACGCTTATCACAATGCCTTACTGGTCTGTGCTGAAGCAGGGCATTCTGGCAGCCAAGTGGCTTGACCTTTATTAGTGAGCCTGGTTACCCCCTCTCGGAACCACAGACTTAGAAATCGCCAGCTCATATACAGTGCATAAAATATATTTATATATATACCCTTATACACCATTTTAATAAAAAATATCACAAAATTCTTCTAAGTCCCTCGGGAAGAGTGAAAGACGCGCACGTTCATTTTCAGAGCTCCTAAACCTTCCTATAAGAAGTTAGCCAAAAAGTAGCTTCGAAAAACGCTTAGGTTAAGTTTCAGATTTGTTTCTAATGTACCAAAGCTGGACTTAGACATAATTTCACTCTCACAACATTATGGCTGGTTGGAGACAGTCCGAACCACAATTACCGGGTCCATGGTTCTGGGCGTATACTGGGGGGACGGGGACGACTCCCATTAACCCCTGACTGTACCTGGGATACGCTTATCACAATGCCTTTCTGGTCTGTGCTGAAGCAGGGCATTCTGGCAGCCAATTGGCTTGACTTTTATTAGTGAGCCTGGTTACCCCCTCTCGGAACCACAGACTTAGAAATCGCCAGCTCATATACAGTGCATAAAATATATTTATATATATACCCTTATACAACATTTTAATAAAAAATATCACAAAATTCTTCTGTCCCTCGGGAAGAGTGAAAGACGCGCACGTTCATTTTCAGAGCTCCTAGACCTTCCTATAAGAAGTTAGCCAAAAAGTAGCTTCGAAAAACGCTTAGGTTAAGTTTCAGAGTTGCTTCTAATGTACCAAAGCTGGACTTAGACATAATTTCACTCTCACAACATTATGGCTGGTTGGAGACAGTCCGAACCACAAGTACCGGGTCCATGGTTCTGGCCATATACTGGGGGGACGGGGACGACTCCCATTAACCCCTGACTATACTGGGGATACGCTTATCACAATGCCTTACTGGTCTGTGCTGAAGCAGGGCATTCTGGCAGCCAAGTGGCTTGACCTTTATTAGTGAGCCTGGTTACCCCCTCTCGGAACCACAGACTTAGAAATCGCCAGCTCATATACAGTGCATAAAATATATTTATATATATACCCTTATACACCATTTTAATAAAAAATATCACAAAATTCTTCTAAGTCCCTCGGGAAGAGTGAAAGACGCGCACGTTCATTTTCAGAGCTCCTAAACCTTCCTATAAGAAGTTAGCCAAAAAGTAGCTTCGAAAAACGCTTAGGTTAAGTTTCAGATTTGTTTCTAATGTACCAAAGCTGGACTTAGACATAATTTCACTCTCACAACATTATGGCTGGTTGGAGACAGTCCGAACCACAAATACCGGGTCCATGGTTCTGGCCATATACTGGGGGGACGGGGACGACTCCCATTAACCTCTGACTATACCGGGGATACGCTTATCACAATGCCTTTCTGGTCTGTGCTGAAGCAGGGCATTCTGGCAGCCAAGTGGCTTGACCTTTATTAGTGAGCCTGGTTACCCCCTCTCGGAACCACAGACTTAGAAATCGCCAGCTCATATACAGTGCATAAAATATATTTATATATATACCCTTATACACCATTTTAATAAAAAATATCACAAAATTCTTCTAAGTCCCTCGGGAAGAGTGAAAGACGCGCACGTACATTTTCAGAGCTCCTAGACCTTCCTATAAGAAGTTAGCCAAAAAGTATCTTCGAAAAACGCTTAGGTTAAGTTTCAGAGTTGCTTCTAATGTACCAAAGCTGGACTTAGACATAATTTCACTCTCACAACATTATGGCTGGTTGGAGACAGTCCGAACCACAAATACCGGGTCCATGGTTCTGGCCATATACTGGGGGGACGGGGACGACTCCCATTAACCCCTGACTATACCGGGGATACGCTTATCACAATGCCTTACTGGTCTGTGCTGAAGCAGGGCATTCTGGCAGCCAAGTGGCTTGACCTTTATTAGTGAGCCTGGTTACCCCCTCTCGGAACCACAGACTTAGAAATCGCCAGCTCATATACAGTGCATAAAATATATTTATATATATACCCTTATACACCATTTTAATAAAAAATATCACAAAATTCTTCTAAGTCCCTCGGGAAGAGTGAAAGACGCGCACGTACATTTTCAGAACTCCTAGACCTTCCTATAAGAAGTTAGCCAAAAAGTAGCTTCGAAAAACGCTTAGGTTAAGTTTCAGAGTTGCTTCTAATGTACCAAAGCTGGACTTAGACATAATTTCACTCTCACAACATTATGGCTGGTTGGAGACAGTCCGAACCACAAATACCGGGTCCATGGTTCTGGCCATATACTGGGGGGACGGGGACGACTCCCATTAACCCCTGACTATACCGGGGATACGCTTATCACAATGCCTTACTGGTCTGTGCTGAAGCAGGGCATTCTGGCAGCCAAGTGGCTTGACCTTTATTAGTGAGCCTGGTTACCCCCACTCGGAACCACAGACTTAGAAATCGCCAGCTCATATACAGTGCATAAAATATATTTATATATATACCCTTATACACCATTTTAATAAAAAATATCACAAAATTCTTCTAAGTCCCTCGGGAAGAGTGAAAGACGCGCACGTTCATTTTCAGAGCTCCTAGACCTTCCTATAAGAAGTTAGCCAAACAGTAGCTTCGAAAAACGCTTAGGTTAAGTTTCAGAGTTGCTTCTAATGTACCAAAGCTGGACTTAGACATAATTTCACTCTCACAACATTATGGCTGGTTGGAGACAGTCCGAACCACAATTACCGGGTCCATGGTTCTGGGCGTATACAGGGGGGACGGGGACGACTCCCATTAACCCCTGACTATCCCGGGGATATGCTTATCACAATGCCTTTCTGGTCTGTGCTGAAGCAGGGCATTCTGGCAGCCAATTGGCTTGACTTTTATTAGTGAGCCTGGTTACCCCCTCTCGGAACCACAGACTTAGAAATCGCCATCTCATATACAGTGCATAAAATATATTTATATATATACCATTATACATCATTTTAATAAAAAATATCACAAAATTCTTCTAAGTCCCTCGGGAAGAGTGAAAGACGTGCACGTTCATTTTCAGAGCTCATAGACCTTCCTATAAGAAGTTAGCCAAAAAGTAGCTTCGAAAAACCCTTAGGTTAAGTTTCAGAGTTGCTTCTAATGTACTGAAGCTGGAATTAGACATAATTTCACTCTCACAACATTATGGCTGGTTGGAGACAGTCCGAACCACAAATACCGGGTCCATGGTTCTGGCCATATACTGGGGGGGGGGGACGACTCCCATTAACCCCTGACTATACCGGGGATACGCTTATCACAATGCCTTTCTGGTCTGTGCTGAAGCAGGGCATTCTGGCAGCCAATTGGCTTGACTTTTATTAGTGAGCCTGGTTACCCCCTCTCGGAACCACAGACTTAGAAATCGCCAGCTCATATACAGTGCATAAAATATATTTATATATATACCCTTATACACCATTTTAATAAAAAATATCACAAAATTCTTCTAAGTCCCTCGGGAAGAGTGAAAGACGCGCACGTTCATTTGCAGAGCTCCTAGACCTTCCTATAAGAAGTTAGCCAAAAAGTAGCTTCGAAAAACGCTTAGGTTAAGTTTCAGAGTTGCTTCTAATGTACCGAAGCTGGACTTAGACATAATTTCACTCTCACAACATTATGGCTGGTTGGAGACAGTCCGAACCACAATTACCGGGTCCATGGTTCTGGGCGTATACTGGGGGGACGGGGACGACTCCCATTAACCCCTGACTATACTGGGGATACGCTTATCACAATGCCTTACTGGTCTGTGCTGAAGCAGGGCATTCTGGCAGCCAAGTGATTTGACCTTTATTTGTGAGCCTGGTTACCCCCTCTCGGAACCACAGACTTAGAAATCGCCAGCTCATATACAGTGCATAAAATATATTTATATATATACCCTTATACACCATTTTAATAAAAAATATCACAAAATTCTTCTAAGACCCTCGGGAAGAGTGAAAGACGCGCACGTTCATTTTCAGAGCTCCTAAACCTTCCTATAAGAAGTTAGCCAAAAAGTAGCTTCGAAAAACGCTTAGGTTAAGTTTCAGAGTTGCTTCTAATGTACCAAAGCTGGACTTAGACATAATTTCACTCTCACAACATTATGGCTGGTTGGAGACAGTCCGAACCACAAATACCGGGTCCATGGTTCTGGCCATATACTGGGGGGACGGGGACGACTCCCATTAACCCCTGACTATACCGGGGATACGCTTATCACAATGCCTTACTGGTCTGTGCTGAAGCAGGGCATTCTGGCAGCCAAGTTGCTTGACCTTTATTAGTGAGCCTGGTTATCCCCTCTCGGAACCACAGACTTAGAAATCGCCAGCTCATATACAGTGCATAAAATATATTTATATATATACCCTTATACATCATTTTAATAAAAAATATCACAAAATTCTTCTAAGTCCCTCGGGAACAGTGAAAGACGCGCACGTTCATTTTCAGAGCTCCTAAACCTTCCTATAAGAAGTTAGTCAAAAAGTAGCTTCGAAAAACGCTTAGGTTAAGTTTCAGAGTTGCTTCTAATGTACCAAAGCTGGACTTAGACATAATTTCACTCTCACAACATTATGGCTGGTTGGAGACAGTCCGAACCACAATTACCGGGTCCATGGTTCTGGGCGTATACAGGGGGGACGGGGACGACTCCCATTAACCCCTGACTATCCCGGGGATATGCTTATCACAATGCCTTTCTGGTCTGTGCTGAAGCAGGGCATTCTGGCAGCCAATTGGCTTGACTTTTATTAGTGAGCCTGGTTACCCCCTCTCGGAACCACAGACTTAGAAATCGCCAGCTCATATACAGTGCATAAAATATATTTATATATATACCATTATACATCATTTTAATAAAAAATATCACAAAATTCTTCTAAGTCCCTCGGGAAGAGTGAAAGACGTGCACGTTCATTTTCAGAGCTCATAGACCTTCCTATAAGAAGTTAGCCAAAAAGTAGCTTCGAAAAACCCTTAGGTTAAGTTTCAGAGTTGCTTCTAATGTACTGAAGCTGGAATTAGACATAATTTCACTCTCACAACATTATGGCTGGTTGGAGACAGTCCGAACCACAAATACCGGGTCCATGGTTCTGGCCATATACTGGGGGGGGGGGACGACTCCCATTAACCCCTGACTATACCGGGGATACGCTTATCACAATGCCTTTCTGGTCTGTGCTGAAGCAGGGCATTCTGGCAGCCAATTGGCTTGACTTTTATTAGTGAGCCTGGTTACCCCCTCTCGGAACCACAGACTTAGAAATCGCCAGCTCATATACAGTGCATAAAATATATTTATATATATACCCTTATACACCATTTTAATAAAAAATATCACAAAATTCTTCTAAGTCCCTCGGGAAGAGTGAAAGACGCGCACGTTCATTTGCAGAGCTCCTAGACCTTCCTATAAGAAGTTAGCCAAAAAGTAGCTTCGAAAAACGCTTAGGTTAAGTTTCAGAGTTGCTTCTAATGTACCGAAGCTGGACTTAGACATAATTTCACTCTCACAACATTATGGCTGGTTGGAGACAGTCCGAACCACAATTACCGGGTCCATGGTTCTGGGCGTATACTGGGGGGACGGGGACGACTCCCATTAACCCCTGACTATACCGGGGATACGCGTATCACAATGCCTTACTGGTCTGTGCTGAAGAAGGGCATTCTGGCAGCCAAGTGACTTGACCTTTATTAGTGAGCCTGGTTACCCCCTCTCGGAACCACAGACTTAGAAATCGCCAGCTCATATACAGTGCATAAAATATATTTATATATATACCCTTATACAACATTTTAATAAAAAATATCACAAAATTCTTCTGTCCCTCGGGAAGAGTGAAAGACGCGCACGTTCATTTTCAGAGCTCCTAGACCTTCCTATAAGAAGTTAGCCAAAAAGTAGCTTCGAAAAACGCTTAGGTTAAGTTTCAGAGTTGCTTCTAATGTACCAAAGCTGGACTTAGACATAATTTCACTCACACAACATTATGGCTGGTTGGAGACAGTCCGAACCACAAGTACCGGGTCCATGGTTCTGGCCATATACTGGGGGGACGGGGACGACTCCCATTAACCCCTGACTATACTGGGGATACGCTTATCACAATGCCTTACTGGTCTGTGCTGAAGCAGGGCATTCTGGCAGCCAAGTGGCTTGACCTTTATTAGTGAGCCTGGTTACCCCCTCTCGGAACCACAGACTTAGAAATCGCCAGCTCATATACAGTGCATAAAATATATTTATATATATACCCTTATACACCATTTTAATAAAAAATATCACAAAATTCTTCTAAGTCCCTCGGGAAGAGTGAAAGACGCGCACGTTCATTTTCAGAGCTCCTAAACCTTCCTATAAGAAGTTAGCCAAAAAGTAGCTTCGAAAAACGCTTAGGTTAAGTTTCAGATTTGTTTCTAATGTACCAAAGCTGGACTTAGACATAATTTCACTCTCACAACATTATGGCTGGTTGGAGACAGTCCGAACCACAATTACCGGGTCCATGGTTCTGGGCGTATACTGGGGGGACGGGGACGACTCCCATTAACCCCTGACTGTACCTGGGATACGCTTATCACAATGCCTTTCTGGTCTGTGCTGAAGCAGGGCATTCTGGCAGCCAATTGGCTTGACTTTTATTAGTGAGCCTGGTTACCCCCTCTCGGAACCACAGACTTAGAAATCGCCAGCTCATATACAGTGCATAAAATATATTTATATATATACCCTTATACATCATTTTAATAAAAAATATCACAAAATTCTTCTAAGTCCCTCAGGAAGAGTGAAAGACGCGCACGTTCATTTTCAGAGCACCTAGACATTCCTATAAGAAGTTAGCCAAAAAGTACCTTCGAAAAACGCTTAGGTTAAGTTTCAGAGTTGCTTCTAATGTACCGAAGCTGGACTTAGACATAATTTCACTCTCACAACATTATGGCTGGTTGGAGACAGTCCGAACCACAAATACCGGGTCCATGGTTCTGGCCATATACTGGGGGGACGGGGACGACTCCCATTAACCCCTGACTATACCGGGGATACGCTTATCACAATGCCTTACTGGTCTGTGCTGAAGCAGGGCATTCTGGCAGCCAAGTGGCTTGACCTTTATTAGTGAGCCTGGTTACCCCCTCTCGGAACCACAGACTTAGAAATCGCCAGCTCATATACAGTGCATAAAATATATTTATATATATACCCTTATACACCATTTTAATAAAAAATATCACAAAATTCTTCTAAGTCCCTCGGGAAGAGTGAAAGACGCGCACGTTCATTTTCAGAGCTTCTAGACCTTCCTATAAGAAGTTAGCCAAAAAGTAGCTTCGAAAAACGCTTAGGTTAAGTTTCAGAGTTGCTTCTAATGTACCAAAGCTGGACTTAGACATAATTTCACTCTCACAACATTATGGCTGGTTGGAGACAGTCCGAACCACAAATACCGGGTCCATGGTTCTGGCCATATACTGGGGGGACGGGGACGACTCCCATTAACCCCTGACTATACCGGGGATACGCTTATCACAATGCCTTACTGGTCTGTGCTGAAGCAGGGCATTCTGGCAGCCAAGTGGCTTGACCTTTATTAGTGAGCCTGGTTACCCCCACTCGGAACCACAGACTTAGAAATCGCCAGCTCATATACAGTGCATAAAATATATTTATATATATACCCTTATACACCATTTTAATAAAAAATATCACAAAATTCTTCTAAGTCCCTCGGGAAGAGTGAAAGACGCGCACGTTCATTTTCAGAGCTCCTAGACCTTCCTATAAGAAGTTAGCCAAACAGTAGCTTCGAAAAACGCTTAGGTTAAGTTTCAGAGTTGCTTCTAATGTACCAAAGCTGGACTTAGACATAATTTCACTCTCACAACATTATGGCTGGTTGGAGACAGTCCGAACCACAATTACCGGGTCCATGGTTCTGGGCGTATACAGGGGGGACGGGGACGACTCCCATTAACCCCTGACTATCCCGGGGATATGCTTATCACAATGCCTTTCTGGTCTGTGCTGAAGCAGGGCATTCTGGCAGCCAATTGGCTTGACTTTTATTAGTGAGCCTGGTTACCCCCTCTCGGAACCACAGACTTAGAAATCGCCATCTCATATACAGTGCATAAAATATATTTATATATATACCATTATACATCATTTTAATAAAAAATATCACAAAATTCTTCTAAGTCCCTCGGGAAGAGTGAAAGACGTGCACGTTCATTTTCAGAGCTCATAGACCTTCCTATAAGAAGTTAGCCAAAAAGTAGCTTCGAAAAACCCTTAGGTTAAGTTTCAGAGTTGCTTCTAATGTACTGAAGCTGGAATTAGACATAATTTCACTCTCACAACATTATGGCTGGTTGGAGACAGTCCGAACCACAAATACCGGGTCCATGGTTCTGGCCATATACTGGGGGGGGGGGACGACTCCCATTAACCCCTGACTATACCGGGGATACGCTTATCACAATGCCTTTCTGGTCTGTGCTGAAGCAGGGCATTCTGGCAGCCAATTGGCTTGACTTTTATTAGTGAGCCTGGTTACCCCCTCTCGGAACCACAGACTTAGAAATCGCCAGCTCATATACAGTGCATAAAATATATTTATATATATACCCTTATACACCATTTTAATAAAAAATATCACAAAATTCTTCTAAGTCCCTCGGGAAGAGTGAAAGACGCGCACGTTCATTTGCAGAGCTCCTAGACCTTCCTATAAGAAGTTAGCCAAAAAGTAGCTTCGAAAAACGCTTAGGTTAAGTTTCAGAGTTGCTTCTAATGTACCGAAGCTGGACTTAGACATAATTTCACTCTCACAACATTATGGCTGGTTGGAGACAGTCCGAACCACAATTACCGGGTCCATGGTTCTGGGCGTATACTGGGGGGACGGGGACGACTCCCATTAACCCCTGACTATACTGGGGATACGCTTATCACAATGCCTTACTGGTCTGTGCTGAAGCAGGGCATTCTGGCAGCCAAGTGATTTGACCTTTATTTGTGAGCCTGGTTACCCCCTCTCGGAACCACAGACTTAGAAATCGCCAGCTCATATACAGTGCATAAAATATATTTATATATATACCCTTATACACCATTTTAATAAAAAATATCACAAAATTCTTCTAAGACCCTCGGGAAGAGTGAAAGACGCGCACGTTCATTTTCAGAGCTCCTAAACCTTCCTATAAGAAGTTAGCCAAAAAGTAGCTTCGAAAAACGCTTAGGTTAAGTTTCAGAGTTGCTTCTAATGTACCAAAGCTGGACTTAGACATAATTTCACTCTCACAACATTATGGCTGGTTGGAGACAGTCCGAACCACAAATACCGGGTCCATGGTTCTGGCCATATACTGGGGGGACGGGGACGACTCCCATTAACCCCTGACTATACCGGGGATACGCTTATCACAATGCCTTACTGGTCTGTGCTGAAGCAGGGCATTCTGGCAGCCAAGTTGCTTGACCTTTATTAGTGAGCCTGGTTATCCCCTCTCGGAACCACAGACTTAGAAATCGCCAGCTCATATACAGTGCATAAAATATATTTATATATATACCCTTATACATCATTTTAATAAAAAATATCACAAAATTCTTCTAAGTCCCTCGGGAACAGTGAAAGACGCGCACGTTCATTTTCAGAGCTCCTAAACCTTCCTATAAGAAGTTAGTCAAAAAGTAGCTTCGAAAAACGCTTAGGTTAAGTTTCAGAGTTGCTTCTAATGTACCAAAGCTGGACTTAGACATAATTTCACTCTCACAACATTATGGCTGGTTGGAGACAGTCCGAACCACAATTACCGGGTCCATGGTTCTGGGCGTATACAGGGGGGACGGGGACGACTCCCATTAACCCCTGACTATCCCGGGGATATGCTTATCACAATGCCTTTCTGGTCTGTGCTGAAGCAGGGCATTCTGGCAGCCAATTGGCTTGACTTTTATTAGTGAGCCTGGTTACCCCCTCTCGGAACCACAGACTTAGAAATCGCCAGCTCATATACAGTGCATAAAATATATTTATATATATACCATTATACATCATTTTAATAAAAAATATCACAAAATTCTTCTAAGTCCCTCGGGAAGAGTGAAAGACGTGCACGTTCATTTTCAGAGCTCATAGACCTTCCTATAAGAAGTTAGCCAAAAAGTAGCTTCGAAAAACCCTTAGGTTAAGTTTCAGAGTTGCTTCTAATGTACTGAAGCTGGAATTAGACATAATTTCACTCTCACAACATTATGGCTGGTTGGAGACAGTCCGAACCACAAATACCGGGTCCATGGTTCTGGCCATATACTGGGGGGGGGGGACGACTCCCATTAACCCCTGACTATACCGGGGATACGCTTATCACAATGCCTTTCTGGTCTGTGCTGAAGCAGGGCATTCTGGCAGCCAATTGGCTTGACTTTTATTAGTGAGCCTGGTTACCCCCTCTCGGAACCACAGACTTAGAAATCGCCAGCTCATATACAGTGCATAAAATATATTTATATATATACCCTTATACACCATTTTAATAAAAAATATCACAAAATTCTTCTAAGTCCCTCGGGAAGAGTGAAAGACGCGCACGTTCATTTGCAGAGCTCCTAGACCTTCCTATAAGAAGTTAGCCAAAAAGTAGCTTCGAAAAACGCTTAGGTTAAGTTTCAGAGTTGCTTCTAATGTACCGAAGCTGGACTTAGACATAATTTCACTCTCACAACATTATGGCTGGTTGGAGACAGTCCGAACCACAATTACCGGGTCCATGGTTCTGGGCGTATACTGGGGGGACGGGGACGACTCCCATTAACCCCTGACTATACCGGGGATACGCGTATCACAATGCCTTACTGGTCTGTGCTGAAGAAGGGCATTCTGGCAGCCAAGTGACTTGACCTTTATTAGTGAGCCTGGTTACCCCCTCTCGGAACCACAGACTTAGAAATCGCCAGCTCATATACAGTGCATAAAATATATTTATATATATACCCTTATACAACATTTTAATAAAAAATATCACAAAATTCTTCTGTCCCTCGGGAAGAGTGAAAGACGCGCACGTTCATTTTCAGAGCTCCTAGACCTTCCTATAAGAAGTTAGCCAAAAAGTAGCTTCGAAAAACGCTTAGGTTAAGTTTCAGAGTTGCTTCTAATGTACCAAAGCTGGACTTAGACATAATTTCACTCACACAACATTATGGCTGGTTGGAGACAGTCCGAACCACAAGTACCGGGTCCATGGTTCTGGCCATATACTGGGGGGACGGGGACGACTCCCATTAACCCCTGACTATACTGGGGATACGCTTATCACAATGCCTTACTGGTCTGTGCTGAAGCAGGGCATTCTGGCAGCCAAGTGGCTTGACCTTTATTAGTGAGCCTGGTTACCCCCTCTCGGAACCACAGACTTAGAAATCGCCAGCTCATATACAGTGCATAAAATATATTTATATATATACCCTTATACACCATTTTAATAAAAAATATCACAAAATTCTTCTAAGTCCCTCGGGAAGAGTGAAAGACGCGCACGTTCATTTTCAGAGCTCCTAAACCTTCCTATAAGAAGTTAGCCAAAAAGTAGCTTCGAAAAACGCTTAGGTTAAGTTTCAGATTTGTTTCTAATGTACCAAAGCTGGACTTAGACATAATTTCACTCTCACAACATTATGGCTGGTTGGAGACAGTCCGAACCACAATTACCGGGTCCATGGTTCTGGGCGTATACTGGGGGGACGGGGACGACTCCCATTAACCCCTGACTGTACCTGGGATACGCTTATCACAATGCCTTTCTGGTCTGTGCTGAAGCAGGGCATTCTGGCAGCCAATTGGCTTGACTTTTATTAGTGAGCCTGGTTACCCCCTCTCGGAACCACAGACTTAGAAATCGCCAGCTCATATACAGTGCATAAAATATATTTATATATATACCCTTATACATCATTTTAATAAAAAATATCACAAAATTCTTCTAAGTCCCTCAGGAAGAGTGAAAGACGCGCACGTTCATTTTCAGAGCACCTAGACATTCCTATAAGAAGTTAGCCAAAAAGTACCTTCGAAAAACGCTTAGGTTAAGTTTCAGAGTTGCTTCTAATGTACCGAAGCTGGACTTAGACATAATTTCACTCTCACAACATTATGGCTGGTTGGAGACAGTCCGAACCACAAATACCGGGTCCATGGTTCTGGCCATATACTGGGGGGACGGGGACGACTCCCATTAACCCCTGACTATACCGGGGATACGCTTATCACAATGCCTTACTGGTCTGTGCTGAAGCAGGGCATTCTGGCAGCCAAGTGGCTTGACCTTTATTAGTGAGCCTGGTTACCCCCTCTCGGAACCACAGACTTAGAAATCGCCAGCTCATATACAGTGCATAAAATATATTTATATATATACCCTTATACACCATTTTAATAAAAAATATCACAAAATTCTTCTAAGTCCCTCGGGAAGAGTGAAAGACGCGCACGTACATTTTCAGAACTCCTAGACCTTCCTATAAGAAGTTAGCCAAAAAGTAGCTTCGAAAAACGCTTAGGTTAAGTTTCAGAGTTGCTTCTAATGTACCAAAGCTGGACTTAGACATAATTTCACTCTCACAACATTATGGCTGGTTGGAGACAGTCCGAACCACAAATACCGGGTCCATGGTTCTGGCCATATACTGGGGGGACGGGGACGACTCCCATTAACCCCTGACTATACCGGGGATACGCTTATCACAATGCCTTACTGGTCTGTGCTGAAGCAGGGCATTCTGGCAGCCAAGTGGCTTGACCTTTATTAGTGAGCCTGGTTACCCCCACTCGGAACCACAGACTTAGAAATCGCCAGCTCATATACAGTGCATAAAATATATTTATATATATACCCTTATACACCATTTTAATAAAAAATATCACAAAATTCTTCTAAGTCCCTCGGGAAGAGTGAAAGACGCGCACGTTCATTTTCAGAGCTCCTAGACCTTCCTATAAGAAGTTAGCCAAACAGTAGCTTCGAAAAACGCTTAGGTTAAGTTTCAGAGTTGCTTCTAATGTACCAAAGCTGGACTTAGACATAATTTCACTCTCACAACATTATGGCTGGTTGGAGACAGTCCGAACCACAAATACCGGGTCCATGGTTCTGGCCATATACTGGGGGGACGGGGACGACTCCCATTAACCCCTGACTATACCGGCGATATGCTTATCACAATGCCTTACTGGTCTGTGCTGAAGCAGGGCATTCTGGCAGCCAAGTTGCTTGACCTTTATTAGTGAGCCTGGTTATCCCCTCTCGGAACCACAGACTTAGAAATCGCCAGCTCATATACAGTGCATAAAATATATTTATATATATATACCCTTATACACCATTTTAATAAAAAATATCACAAAATTCTTCTAAGTCCCTCGGGAACAGTGAAAGACGCGCACGTTCATTTTCAGAGCTCCTAGACCTTCCTATAAGAAGTTAGTCAAAAAGTAGCTTCGAAAAACGCTTAGGTTAAGTTTCAGAGTTGCTTCTAATGTACCAAAGCTGGACTTAGACATAATTTCACTCTCACAACATTATGGCTGGTTGGAGACAGTCCGAACCACAATTACCGGGTCCATGGTTCTGGGCGTATACAGGGGGGACGGGGACGACTCCCATTAACCCCTGACTATCCCGGGGATATGCTTATCACAATGCCTTTCTGGTCTGTGCTGAAGCAGGGCATTCTGGCAGCCAATTGGCTTGACTTTTATTAGTGAGCCTGGTTACCCCCTCTCGGAACCACAGACTTAGAAATCGCCAGCTCATATACAGTGCATAAAATATATTTATATATATACCATTATACATCATTTTAATAAAAAATATCACAAAATTCTTCTAAGTCCCTCGGGAAGAGTGAAAGACGTGCACGTTCATTTTCAGAGCTCATAGACCTTCCTATAAGAAGTTAGCCAAAAAGTAGCTTCGAAAAACCCTTAGGTTAAGTTTCAGAGTTGCTTCTAATGTACTGAAGCTGGAATTAGACATAATTTCACTCTCACAACATTATGGCTGGTTGGAGACAGTCCGAACCACAAATACCGGGTCCATGGTTCTGGCCATATACTGGGGGGGGGGACGACTCCCATTAACCCCTGACTATACCGGGGATACGCTTATCACAATGCCTTTCTGGTCTGTGCTGAAGCAGGGCATTCTGGCAGCCAATTGGCTTGACTTTTATTAGTGAGCCTGGTTACCCCCTCTCGGAACCACAGACTTAGAAATCGCCAGCTCATATACAGTGCATAAAATATATTTATATATATACCCTTATACACCATTTTAATAAAAAATATCACAAAATTCTTCTAAGTCCCTCGGGAAGAGTGAAAGACGCGCACGTTCATTTGCAGAGCTCCTAGACCTTCCTATAAGAAGTTAGCCAAAAAGTAGCTTCGAAAAACGCTTAGATTAAGTTTCAGAGTTGCTTCTAATGTACCGAAGCTGGACTTAGACATAATTTCACTCTCACAACATTATGGCTGGTTGGAGACAGTCCGAACCACAATTACCGGGTCCATGGTTCTGGGCGTATACTGGGGGGACGGGGACGACTCCCATTAACCCCTGACTATACCGGGGATACGCGTATCACAATGCCTTACTGGTCTGTGCTGAAGAAGGGCATTCTGGCAGCCAAGTGACTTGACATTTATTAGTGAGCCTGGTTACCCCCTCTCGGAACCACAGACTTAGAAATCGCCAGCTCATATACAGTGCATAAAATATATTTATATATATACCCTTATACAACATTTTAATAAAAAATATCACAAAATTCTTCTGTCCCTCGGGAAGAGTGAAAGACGCGCACGTTCATTTTCAGAGCTCCTAGACCTTCCTATAAGAAGTTAGCCAAAAAGTAGCTTCGAAAAACGCTTAGGTTAAGTTTCAGAGTTGCTTCTAATGTACCAAAGCTGGACTTAGACATAATTTCACTCTCACAACATTATGGCTGGTTGGAGACAGTCCGAACCACAAGTACCGGGTCCATGGTTCTGGCCATATACTGGGGGGACGGGGACGACTCCCATTAACCCCTGACTATACCGGGGATACGCGTATCACAATGCCTTACTGGTCTGTGCTGAAGCAGGGCATTCTGGCAGCCAAGTGGCTTGACCTTTATTAGTGAGCCTGGTTACCCCCTCTCGGAACCACAGACTTAGAAATCGCAAGCTCATATACAGTGCATAAAATATATTTATATATATACCCTTATACACCATTTTAATAAAAAATATCACAAAATTCTTCTAAGTCCCTCGGGAAGAGTGAAAGACGCGCACGTTCATTTTCAGAGCTCCTAAACCTTCCTATAAGAAGTTAGCCAAAAAGTAGCTTCGAAAAACGCTTAGGTTAAGTTTCAGATTTGTTTCTAATGTACCAAAGCTGGACTTAGACATAATTTCACTCTCACAACATTATGGCTGGTTGGAGACAGTCCGAACCACAATTACCGGGTCCATGGTTCTGGGCGTATACTGGGGGGACGGGGACGACTCCCATTAACCCCTGACTGTACCTGGGATACGCTTATCACAATGCCTTTCTGGTCTGTGCTGAAGCAGGGCATTCTGGCAGCCAATTGGCTTGACTTTTATTAGTGAGCCTGGTTACCCCCTCTCGGAACCACAGACTTAGAAATTGCCAGCTCATATACAGTGCATAAAATATATTTATATATATACCCTTATACATCATTTTAATAAAAAATATCACAAAATTCTTCTAAGTCCCTCAGGAAGAGTGAAAGACGCGCACGTTCATTTTCAGAGCTCCTAGACATTCCTATAAGAAGTTAGCCAAAAAGTACCTTCGAAAAACGCTTAGGTTAAGTTTCAGAGTTGCTTCTAATGTACCGAAGCTGGACTTAGACATAATTTCACTCTCACAACATTATGGCTGGTTGGAGACAGTCCGAACCACAAATACCGGGTCCATGGTTCTGGCCATATACTGGGGGGACGGGGACGACTCCCATTAACCTCTGACTATACCGGGGATACGCTTATCACAATGCCTTTCTGGTCTGTGCTGAAGCAGGGCATTCTGGCAGCCAATTGGCTTGACTTTTATTAGTGAGCCTGGTTACCCATTCTCGGAACCACAGACTTAGAAATCGCCAGCTCATATACAGTGCATAAAATATATTTATATATATACCCTTATACACCATTTTAATAAAAAATATCACAAAATTCTTCTAAGTCCCTCGGGAAGAGTGAAAGACGCGCACGTACATTTTCAGAGCTCCTAGACCTTCCTATAAGAAGTTAGCCAAAAAGTATCTGCGAAAAACGCTTAGGTTAAGTTTCAGAGTTGCTTCTAATGTACCAAAGCTGGACTTAGACATAATTTCACTCTCACAACATTATGGCTGGTTGGAGACAGTCCGAACCACAATTACCGGGTCCATGGTTCTGGGCGTATACTGGGGGGACGGGGACGACTCCCATTAACCCCTGACTATACCGGGGATACGCTTATCACAATGCCTTTCTGGTCTGTGCTGAAGCAGGGCATTCTGGCAGCCAATTGGCTTGACTTTTATTAGTGAGCCTGGTTACCCCCTCTCGGAACCACAGACTTAGAAATCGCCAGCTCATATACAGTGCATAAAATATATTTATATATATACCCTTATACACCATTTTAATAAAAAATATCACAAAATTCTTCTAAGTCCCTCGGGAAGAGTGAAAGACGCGCACGTTCATTTTAAGAGCTCCTAGACCTTCCTATAAGAAGTTAGCCAAAAAGTAGCTTCGAAAAACGCTTAGGTTAAGTTTCAGAGTTGCATCTTATGTACCGAAGCTGGACTTAGACATAATTTCACTCTCACAACATTATGGCTGGTTGGAGACAGTCCTAACCACAAATTCCGAGTCCATTGTTCTGGCCATATACTGGGGGGACGGGGACGACTCCCATTAACCCCTGACTATACCGGGGATACGCGTATCACAATGCCTTACTGGTCTGTGCTGAAGCAGGGCATTCTGGCAGCCAAGTGGCTTGACCTTTATTAGTGAGCCTGGTTACCCCCTCTCGGAACCACAGACTTAGAAATCGCAAGCTCATATACAGTGCATAAAATATATTTATATATATACCCTTATACACCATTTTAATAAAAAATATCACAAAATTCTTCTAAGTCCCTCGGGAAGAGTGAAAGACGCGCACGTTCATTTTAAGAGCTCCTAGACCTTCCTATAAGAAGTTAGCCAAAAAGTAGCTTCGAAAAACGCTTAGGTTAAGTTTCAGAGTTGCATCTAATGTACCGAAGCTGGACTTAGACATAATTTCACTCTCACAACATTATGGCTGGTTGGAGACAGTCCGAACCACAAATACCGGGTCCATGGTTCTGGCCATATACTGGGGGGACGGGGACGACTCCCATTAACCCCTGACTATACCGGGGATACGCTTATCACAATGCCTTACTGGTCTGTGCTGAAGCAGGGCATTCTGGCAGCCAAGTGGCTTGACCTTTATTAGTGAGCCTGGTTACCCCCTCTCGGAACCACAGACTTAGAAATCGCCAGCTCATATACAGTGCATAAAATATATTTATATATATACCCTTATACACCATTTTAATAAAAAATATCACAAAATTCTTCTAAGTCCCTCGGGAAGAGTGAAAGACGCGCACGTACATTTTCAGAACTCCTAGACCTTCCTATAAGAAGTTAGCCAAAAAGTAGCTTCGAAAAACGCTTAGGTTAAGTTTCAGAGTTGCTTCTAATGTACCAAAGCTGGACTTAGACATAATTTCACTCTCACAACATTATGGCTGGTTGGAGACAGTCCGAACCACAATTACCGGGTCCATGGTTCAGGGCGTATACTGGGGGGACGGGGACGACTCCCATTAACCCCTGACTATACCGGGGATACGCTTATCACAATGCCTTTCTGGTCTGTGCTGAAGCAGGGCATTCTGGCAGCCAATTGGCTTGACTTTTATTAGTGAGCCTGGTTACCCCCTCTCGGAACCACAGACTTAGAAATCGCCAGCTCATATACAGTGCATAAAATATATTTATATATATACCCTTATACATCATTTTAATAAAAAATATCACAAAATTCTTCTAAGTCCCTCAGGAAGAGTGAAAGACGCGCACGTTCATTTTCAGAGCTCCTAGACCTTCCTATAAGAAGTTAGCCAAAAAGTAGCTTCGAAAAACGCTTAGGTTAAGTTTCAGAGTTGCTTCTAATGTACCAAAGCTGGACTTAGACATAATTTCACTCTCACAACATTATGGCTGGTTGGAGACAGTCCGAACCACAATTACCGGGTCCATGGTTCAGGGCGTATACTGGGGGGACGGGGACGACTCCCATTAACCCCTGACTATACCGGGGATACGCTTATCACAATGCCTTTCTGGTCTGTGCTGAAGCAGGGCATTCTGGCAGCCAATTGGCTTGACTTTTATTAGTGAGCCTGGTTACCCCCTCTCGGAACCACAGACTTAGAAATCGCCAGCTCATATACAGTGCATAAAATATATTTATATATATACCCTTATACACCATTTTAATAAAAAATATCACAAAATTCTTCTACAGTAAGTCCCTCGGGAAGAGTGAAAGACGCGCACGTTCATTTTCAGAGCTCCTAGACCTTCCTATAAGAAGTTAGCCAAAAAGTATCTTCGAAAAACGCTTAGGTTAAGTTTCAGAGTTGCTTCTAATGTACCGAAGCTGGACTTAGACATAATTTCACTCTCACAACATTATGGCTGGTTGGAGACAGTCCGAACCACAAATACCGGGTCCATGGTTCTGGCCATATACTGGGGGGACGGGGACGACTCCCATTAACCCCTGACTATACCGGGGATACGCTTATCACAATGCCTTACTGGTCTGTGCTGAAGCAGGGCATTCTGGCAGCCAAGTGGCTTGACCTTTATTAGTGAGCCTGGTTACCCCCACTCGGAACCACAGACATAGAAATCGCCAGCTCATATACAGTGCATAAAATATATTTATATATATACCCTTATACACCATTTTAATAAAAAATATCACAAAATTCTTCTAAGTCCCTCGGGAAGAGTGAAAGACGCGCACGTTCATTTTCAGAGCTCCTAGACCTTCCTATAAGAAGTTAGCCAAAAAGTAGCTTCGAAAAACGCTTAGGTTAAGTTTCAGAGTTGCATCTAATGTACCGAAGCTGGACTTAGACATAATTTCACTCTCACAACATTATGGCTGGTTGGAGACAGTCCTAACCACAAATTCCGGGTCCATTGTTCTGGCCATATACTGGGGGGACGGGGACGACTCCCATTAACCAATGACTATACCGGGGTTACGCGTATCACAATGCCTTACTGGTCTGTGCTGAAGCAGGGCATTCTGGCAGCCAAGTGGCTTGACCTTTATTAGTGAGCCTGGTTACCCCCTCTCGGAACCACAGACTTAGAAATCGCCAGCTCATATACAGTGCATAAAATATATTTATATATATACCCTTATACACCATTTTAATAAAAAATATCACAAAATTCTTCTAAGTCCCTCGGGAAGAGTGAAAGACGCGCACGTTCATTTTCAGAGCTCCTAGACCTTCCTATAAGAAGTTAGCCAAACAGTAGCTTCGAAAAACGCTTAGGTTAAGTTTCAGAGTTGCTTCTAATGTACCAAAGCTGGACTTAGACATAATTTCACTCTCACAACATTATGGCTGGTTGGAGACAGTCCGAACCACAAATACCGGGTCCATGGTTCTGGCCATATACTGGGGGGACGGGGACGACTCCCATTAACCCCTGACTATACCGGGGATACGCTTATCACAATGCCTTACTGGTCTGTGCTGAAGCAGGGCATTCTGGCAGCCAAGTTGCTTGACCTTTATTAGTGAGCCTGGTTATCCCCTCTCGGAACCACAGACTTAGAAATCGCCAGCTCATATACAGTGCATAAAATATATTTATATATATATACCCTTATACACCATTTTAATAAAAAATATCACAAAATTCTTCTAAGTCCCTCGGGAACAGTGAAAGACGCGCACGTTCATTTTCAGAGCTCCTAGACCTTCCTATAAGAAGTTAGTCAAAAAGTAGCTTCGAAAAACGCTTAGGTTAAGTTTCAGAGTTGCTTCTAATGTACCAAAGCTGGACTTAGACATAATTTCACTCTCACAACATTATGGCTGGTTGGAGACAGTCCGAACCACAATTACCGGGTCCATGGTTCTGGGCGTATACAGGGGGGACGGGGACGACTCCCATTAACCCCTGACTATCCCGGGGATATGCTTATCACAATGCCTTTCTGGTCTGTGCTGAAGCAGGGCATTCTGGCAGCCAATTGGCTTGACTTTTATTAGTGAGCCTGGTTACCCCCTCTCGGAACCACAGACTTAGAAATCGCCAGCTCATATACAGTGCATAAAATATATTTATATATATACCATTATACATCATTTTAATAAAAAATATCACAAAATTCTTCTAAGTCCCTCGGGAAGAGTGAAAGACGTGCACGTTCATTTTCAGAGCTCATAGACCTTCCTATAAGAAGTTAGCCAAAAAGTAGCTTCGAAAAACCCTTAGGTTAAGTTTCAGAGTTGCTTCTAATGTACTGAAGCTGGAATTAGACATAATTTCACTCTCACAACATTATGGCTGGTTGGAGACAGTCCGAACCACAAATACCGGGTCCATGGTTCTGGCCATATACTGGGGGGGGGGGGACGACTCCCATTAACCCCTGACTATACCGGGGATACGCTTATCACAATGCCTTTCTGGTCTGTGCTGAAGCAGGGCATTCTGGCAGCCAATTGGCTTGACTTTTATTAGTGAGCCTGGTTACCCCCTCTCGGAACCACAGACTTAGAAATCGCCAGCTCATATACAGTGCATAAAATATATTTATATATATACCCTTATACACCATTTTAATAAAAAATATCACAAAATTCTTCTAAGTCCCTCGGGAAGAGTGAAAGACGCGCACGTTCATTTGCAGAGCTCCTAGACCTTCCTATAAGAAGTTAGCCAAAAAGTAGCTTCGAAAAACGCTTAGGTTAAGTTTCAGAGTTGCTTCTAATGTACCGAAGCTGGACTTAGACATAATTTCACTCTCACAACATTATGGCTGGTTGGAGACAGTCCGAACCACAAATACCGGGTCCATGGTTCTGGCCATATACTGGGGGGACGGGGACGACTCCCATTAACCCCTGACTATACCGGGGATACGCTTATCACAATGCCTTACTGGTCTGTGCTGAAGCAGGGCATTCTGGCAGCCAAGTGGCTTGACCTTTATTAGTGAGCCTGGTTACCCCCACTCGGAACCACAGACATAGAAATCGCCAGCTCATATACAGTGCATAAAATATATTTATATATATACCCTTATACACCATTTTAATAAAAAATATCACAAAATTCTTCTAAGTCCCTCGGGAAGAGTGAAAGACGCGCACGTTCATTTTCAGAGCTCCTAGACCTTCCTATAAGAAGTTAGCCAAAAAGTAGCTTCGAAAAACGCTTAGGTTAAGTTTCAGAGTTGCATCTAATGTACCGAAGCTGGACTTAGACATAATTTCACTCTCACAACATTATGGCTGGTTGGAGACAGTCCTAACCACAAATTCCGGGTCCATTGTTCTGGCCATATACTGGGGGGACGGGGACGACTCCCATTAACCAATGACTATACCGGGGTTACGCGTATCACAATGCCTTACTGGTCTGTGCTGAAGCAGGGCATTCTGGCAGCCAAGTGGCTTGACCTTTATTAGTGAGCCTGGTTACCCCCTCTCGGAACCACAGACTTAGAAATCGCCAGCTCATATACAGTGCATAAAATATATTTATATATATACCCTTATACACCATTTTAATAAAAAATATCACAAAATTCTTCTAAGTCCCTCGGGAAGAGTGAAAGACGCGCACGTTCATTTTCAGAGCTCCTAGACCTTCCTATAAGAAGTTAGCCAAACAGTAGCTTCGAAAAACGCTTAGGTTAAGTTTCAGAGTTGCTTCTAATGTACCAAAGCTGGACTTAGACATAATTTCACTCTCACAACATTATGGCTGGTTGGAGACAGTCCGAACCACAAATACCGGGTCCATGGTTCTGGCCATATACTGGGGGGACGGGGACGACTCCCATTAACCCCTGACTATACCGGGGATACGCTTATCACAATGCCTTACTGGTCTGTGCTGAAGCAGGGCATTCTGGCAGCCAAGTTGCTTGACCTTTATTAGTGAGCCTGGTTATCCCCTCTCGGAACCACAGACTTAGAAATCGCCAGCTCATATACAGTGCATAAAATATATTTATATATATATACCCTTATACACCATTTTAATAAAAAATATCACAAAATTCTTCTAAGTCCCTCGGGAACAGTGAAAGACGCGCACGTTCATTTTCAGAGCTCCTAGACCTTCCTATAAGAAGTTAGTCAAAAAGTAGCTTCGAAAAACGCTTAGGTTAAGTTTCAGAGTTGCTTCTAATGTACCAAAGCTGGACTTAGACATAATTTCACTCTCACAACATTATGGCTGGTTGGAGACAGTCCGAACCACAATTACCGGGTCCATGGTTCTGGGCGTATACAGGGGGGACGGGGACGACTCCCATTAACCCCTGACTATCCCGGGGATATGCTTATCACAATGCCTTTCTGGTCTGTGCTGAAGCAGGGCATTCTGGCAGCCAATTGGCTTGACTTTTATTAGTGAGCCTGGTTACCCCCTCTCGGAACCACAGACTTAGAAATCGCCAGCTCATATACAGTGCATAAAATATATTTATATATATACCATTATACATCATTTTAATAAAAAATATCACAAAATTCTTCTAAGTCCCTCGGGAAGAGTGAAAGACGTGCACGTTCATTTTCAGAGCTCATAGACCTTCCTATAAGAAGTTAGCCAAAAAGTAGCTTCGAAAAACCCTTAGGTTAAGTTTCAGAGTTGCTTCTAATGTACTGAAGCTGGAATTAGACATAATTTCACTCTCACAACATTATGGCTGGTTGGAGACAGTCCGAACCACAAATACCGGGTCCATGGTTCTGGCCATATACTGGGGGGGGGGGGACGACTCCCATTAACCCCTGACTATACCGGGGATACGCTTATCACAATGCCTTTCTGGTCTGTGCTGAAGCAGGGCATTCTGGCAGCCAATTGGCTTGACTTTTATTAGTGAGCCTGGTTACCCCCTCTCGGAACCACAGACTTAGAAATCGCCAGCTCATATACAGTGCATAAAATATATTTATATATATACCCTTATACACCATTTTAATAAAAAATATCACAAAATTCTTCTAAGTCCCTCGGGAAGAGTGAAAGACGCGCACGTTCATTTGCAGAGCTCCTAGACCTTCCTATAAGAAGTTAGCCAAAAAGTAGCTTCGAAAAACGCTTAGGTTAAGTTTCAGAGTTGCTTCTAATGTACCGAAGCTGGACTTAGACATAATTTCACTCTCACAACATTATGGCTGGTTGGAGACAGTCCGAACCACAATTACCGGGTCCATGGTTCTGGGCGTATACTGGGGGGACGGGGACGACTCCCATTAAACCCTGACTATACCGGGGATACGCGAATCACAATGCCTTACTGGTCTGTGCTGAAGAAGGGCATTCTGGCAGCCAAGTGACTTGACCTTTATTAGTGAGCCTGGTTACCCCCTCTCGGAACCACAGACTTAGAAATCGCCAGCTCATATACAGTGCATAAAATATATTTATATATATACCCTTATACAACATTTTAATAAAAAATATCACAAAATTCTTCTGTCCCTCGGGAAGAGTGAAAGACGCGCACGTTCATTTGCAGAGCTCCTAGACCTTCCTATAAGAAGTTAGCCAAAAAGTAGCTTCGAAAAACGCTTAGGTTAAGTTTCAGAGTTGCTTCTAATGTACTGAAGCTGGACTTAGACATAATTTCACTCTCACAACATTATGGCTGGTTGGAGACAGTCCGAACCACAAATACCGGGTCCATGGTTCTGGTCATATACTGGGGGGACGGGGACGACTCCCATTAACCCCTGACTATACCGGGGATACGCGTATCACAATGCCTTACTGGTCTGTGCTGAAGCAGGGCATTCTGGCAGCCAAGTGGCTTGACCTTTATTAGTGAGCCTGGTTACCCCCTCTCGGAACCACAGACTTAGAAATCGCCAGCTCATATACAGTGCATAAAATATATTTATATATATACCCTTATACACCATTTTAATAAAAAATATCACAAAATTCTTCTAAGTCCCTCGGGAAGAGTGAAAGACGCGCACGTTCATTTTCAGAGCTTCTAGACCTTCCTATAAGAAGTTAGCCAAAAAGTAGCTTCGAAAAACGCTTAGGTTAAGTTTCAGAGTTGCTTCTAATGTACCAAAGCTGGACTTAGACATAATTTCACTCTCACAACATTATGGCTGGTTGGAGACAGTCCGAACCACAAATACCGGGTCCATGGTTCTGGCCATATACTGGGGGGACGGGGACGACTCCCATTAACCCCTGACTATACCGGGGATACGCTTATCACAATGCCTTACTGGTCTGTGCTGAAGCAGGGCATTCTGGCAGCCAAGTGGCTTGACCTTTATTAGTGAGCCTGGTTACCCCCTCTCGGAACCACAGACTTAGAAATCGCCAGCTCATATACAGTGCATAAAATATATTTATATATATACCCTTATACACCATTTTAATAAAAAATATCACAAAATTCTTCTAAGTCCCTCGGGAAGAGTGAAAGACGCGCACGTACAGTACATTTTCAGAACTCCTAGACCTTCCTATAAGAAGTTAGCCAAAAAGTAGCTTCGAAAAACGCTTAGGTTAAGTTTCAGAGTTGCTTCTAATGTACCAAAGCTGGACTTAGACATAATTTCACTCTCACAACATTATGGCTGGTTGGAGACAGTCCGAACCACAAATACCGGGTCCATGGTTCTGGGCGTATACTGGGGGGACAGGGACGACTCCCATTAACCCCTGACTATACCGGGGATACGCTTATCACAATGCCTTTCTGGTCTGTGCTGAAGCAGGGCATTCTGGCAGCCAATTGGCTTGACTTTTATTAGTGAGCCTGGTTACCCCCTCTCGGAACCACAGACTTAGAAATCGCCAGCTTATATACAGTGCATAAAATATATTTATATATATACCCTTATACACCATTTTAATAAAAAATATCACAACATTCTTCTAAGTCCCTCGGGAAGAGTGAAAGACGCGCACGTTCATTTTCAGAGCTCCTAGACCTTCCTATAAGAAGTTAGCCAAAAAGTATCTTCGAAAAACGCTTAGGTTAAGTTTCAGAGTTGCTTCTAATGTACCGAAGCTGGACTTAGACATAATTTCACTCTCACAACATTATGGCTGGTTGGAGACAGTCCGAACCACAAATACCGGGTCCATGGTTCTGGCCATATACTGGGGGGACGGGGACGACTCCCATTAACCCCTGACTATACCGGGGATACGCTTATCACAATGCCTTACTGGTCTGTGCTGAAGCAGGGCATTCTGGCAGCCAAGTGGCTTGACCTTTATTAGTGAGCCTGGTTACCCCCACTCGGAACCACAGACTTAGAAATCGCCAGCTCATATACAGTGCATAAAATATATTTATATATATACCCTTATACACCATTTTATTAAAAAATATCACAAAATTCTTCTAAGTCCCTCGGGAAGAGTGAAAGACGCGCACGTTCATTTTCAGAGCTCCTAGACCTTCCTATAAGAAGTTAGCCAAAAAGTAGCTTCGAAAAACGCTTAGGTTAAGTTTCAGAGTTGCTTCTAATGTACTGAAGCTGGACTTAGACATAATTTCACTCTCACAACATTATGGCTGGTTGGAGACAGTCCGAACCACAAATACCGGGTCCATGGTTCTGGTCATATACTGGGGGGACGGGGACGACTCCCATTAACCCCTGACTATACCGGGGATACGCTTATCACAATGCCTTTCTGGTCTGTGCTGAAGCAGGGCATTCTGGCAGCCAATTGGCTTGACTTTTTTTAGTGAGCCTGGTTACCCCCTCTCGGAACCACAGACTTAGAAATCGCCAGCTCATATACAGTGCATAAAATATATTTATATATATACCCTTATACACCATTTTAATAAAAAATATCACAAAATTCTTCTAAGTCCCTCGGGAAGAGTGAAAGACGCGCACGTTCATTTTAAGAGCTCCTAGACCTTCCTATAAGAAGTTAGCTAAAAGTAGCTTCGAAAAACGCTTAGGTTAAGTTTCAGAGTTGCATCTAATGTACCGAAGCTGGACTTAGACATAATTTCACTCTCACAACATTATGGCTGGTTGGAGACAGTCCTAACCACAAATTCCGGGTCCATTGTTCTGGCCATATACTGGGGGGACGGGGACGACTCCCATTAACCCCTGACTATACCGGGGATACGCGTATCACAATGCCTTACTGGTCTGTGCTGAAGCAGGGCATTCTGGCAGCCAAGTGGCTTGACCTTTATTAGTGAGCCTGGTTACCCCCTCTCGGAACCACAGACTTAGAAATCGCCAGCTCATATACAGTGCATAAAATATATTTATATATATACCCTTATACACCATTTTAATAAAAAATATCACAAAATTCTTCTAAGTCCCTCGGGAAGAGTGAAAGACGCGCACGTTCATTTTCAGAGCTTCTAGACCTTCCTATAAGAAGTTAGCCAAAAAGTAGCTTCGAAAAACGCTTAGGTTAAGTTTCAGAGTTGCTTCTAATGTACCAAAGCTGGACTTAGACATAATTTCACTCTCACAACATTATGGCTGGTTGGAGACAGTCCGAACCACAAATACCGGGTCCATGGTTCTGGCCATATACTGGGGGGACGGGGACGACTCCCATTAACCCCTGACTATACCGGGGATACGCTTATCACAATGCCTTACTGGTCTGTGCTGAAGCAGGGCATTCTGGCAGCCAAGTGGCTTGACCTTTATTAGTGAGCCTGGTTACCCCCTCTCGGAACCACAGACTTAGAAATCGCCAGCTCATATACAGTGCATAAAATATATTTATATATATACCCTTATACACCATTTTAATAAAACATATCACAAAATTCTTCTAAGTCCCTCGGGAAGAGTGAAAGACGCGCACGTACATTTTCAGAACTCCTAGACCTTCCTATAAGAAGTTAGCCAAAAAGTAGCTTCGAAAAACGCTTAGGTTAAGTTTCAGAGTTGCTTCTAATGTACCAAAGCTGGACTTAGACATAATTTCACTCTCACAACATTATGGCTGGTTGGAGACAGTCCGAACCACAAATACCGGGTCCATGGTTCTGGCCATATACTGGGGGGACGGGGACGACTCCCATTAACCCCTGACTATACCGGGGATACGCTTATCACAATGCCTTACTGGTCTGTGCTGAAGCAGGGCATTCTGGCAGCCAAGTGGCTTGACCTTTATTAGTGAGCCTGGTTACCCCCTCTCGGAACCACAGACTTAGAAATCGCCAGCTCATATACAGTGCATAAAATATATTTATATATATACCCTTATACACCATTTTAATAAAACATATCACAAAATTCTTCTAAGTCCCTCGGGAAGAGTGAAAGACGCGCACGTACATTTTCAGAACTCCTAGACCTTCCTATAAGAAGTTAGCCAAAAAGTAGCTTCGAAAAACGCTTAGGTTAAGTTTCAGAGTTGCTTCTAATGTACCAAAGCTGGACTTAGACATAATTTCACTCTCACAACATTATGGCTGGTTGGAGACAGTCCGAACCACAATTACCGGGTCCATGGTTCTGGGCGTATACTGGGGGGACGGGGACGACTCCCATTAACCCCTGACTGTACCGGGGATACGCTTATCACAATGCCTTTCTGGTCTGTGCTGAAGCAGGGCATTCTGGCAGCCAAGTGGCTTGACCTTTATTAGTGAGCCTGGTTACCCCCTCTCGGAACCACAGACTTAGAAATCGCCAGCTCATATACAGTGCATAAAATATATTTATATATATACCCTTATACACCATTTTAATAAAAAATATCACAAAATTCTTCTAAGTCCCTCGGGAAGAGTGAAAGACGCGCACGTTCATTTTCAGAGCTCCTAGACCTTCCTATAAGAAGTTAGCCAAAAAGTAGCTTCGAAAAACGCTTAGGTTAAGTTTCAGAGTTGCTTCTAATGTACCAAAGCTGGACTTAGACATAATTTCACTCTCACAACATTATGGCTGGTTGGAGACAGTCCGAACCACAAATACCGGGTCCATGGTTCTGGTCATATACTGGGGGGACGGGGACGACTCCCATTAACCCCTGACTATACCGGGGATACGCTTATCACAATGCCTTTCTGGTCTGTGCTGAAGCAGGGCATTCTGGCAGCCAATTGTCTTGACTTTTTTTAGTGAGCCTGGTTACCCCCTCTCGGAACCACAGACTTAGAAATCGCCAGCTCATATACAGTGCATAAAATATATTTATATATATACCCTTATACACCATTTTAATAAAAAATATCACAAAATTCTTCTAAGTCCCTCGGGAAGAGTGAAAGACGCGCACATTCATTTTAAGAGCTCCTAGACCTTCCTATAAGAAGTTAGCTAAAAGTAGCTTCGAAAAACGCTTAGGTTAAGTTTCAGAGTTGCATCTAATGTACCGAAGCTGGACTTAGACATAATTTCACTCTCACAACATTATGGCTGGTTGGAGACAGTCCTAACCACAAATTCCGGGTCCATTGTTCTGGCCATATACTGGGGGGACGGGGACGACTCCCATTAACCCCTGACTATACCGGGGATACGCGTATCACAATGCCTTACTGGTCTGTGCTGAAGCAGGGCATTCTGGCAGCCAAGTGGCTTGACCTTTATTAGTGAGCCTGGTTACCCCCTCTCGGAACCACAGACTTAGAAATCGCCAGCTCATATACAGTGCATAAAATATATTTATATATATACCCTTATACACCATTTTAATAAAAAATATCACAAAATTCTTCTAAGTCCCTCGGGAAGAGTGAAAGACGCGCACGTACAGTACATTTTCAGAACTCCTAGACCTTCCTATAAGAAGTTAGCCAAAAAGTAGCTTCGAAAAACGCTTAGGTTAAGTTTCAGAGTTGCTTCTAATGTACCAAAGCTGGACTTAGACATAATTTCACTCTCACAACATTATGGCTGGTTGGAGACAGTCCGAACCACAATTACCGGGTCCATGGTTCTGGGCGTATACTGGGGGGACAGGGACGACTCCCATTAACCCCTGACTATACCGGGGATACGCTTATCACAATGCCTTTCTGGTCTGTGCTGAAGCAGGGCATTCTGGCAGCCAATTGGCTTGACTTTTATTAGTGAGCCTGGTTACCCCCTCTCGGAACCACAGACTTAGAAATCGCCAGCTTATATACAGTGCATAAAATATATTTATATATATACCCTTATACACCATTTTAATAAAAAAATATCACAACATTCTTCTAAGTCCCTCGGAAAGAGTGAAAGACGCGCACGTTCATTTTCAGAGCTCCTAGACCTTCCTATAAGAAGTTAGCCAAAAAGTATCTTCGAAAAACGCTTAGGTTAAGTTTCAGAGTTGATTCTAATGTACCGAAGCTGGACTTAGACATAATTTCACTCTCACAACATTATGGCTGGTTGGAGACAGTCCGAACCACAAATACCGGGTCCATGGTTCTGGCCATATACTGGGGGGACGGGGACGACTCCCATTAACCCCTGACTATACCGGGGATACGCTTATCACAATGCCTTACTGGTCTGTGCTGAAGCAGGGCATTCTGGCAGCCAAGTGGCTTGACCTTTATTAGTGAGCCTGGTTACCCCCACTCGGAACCACAGACTTAGAAATCGCCAGCTCATATACAGTGCATAAAATATATTTATATATATACCCTTATACACCATTTTAATAAAAAATATCACAAAATTCTTCTAAGTCCCTCGGGAAGAGTGAAAGACGCGCACGTTCATTTTCAGAGCTCCTAGACCTTCCTATAAGAAGTTAGCCAAAAAGTAGCTTCGAAAAACGCTTAGGTTAAGTTTCAGAGTTGCTTCTAATGTACTGAAGCTGGACTTAGACATAATTTCACTCTCACAACATTATGGCTGGTTGGAGACAGTCCGAACCACAAATACCGGGTCCATGGTTCTGGTCATATACTGGGGGGACGGGGACAACTCCCATTAACCCCTGACTATACCGGGGATACGCTTATCACAATGCCTTTCTGGTCTGTGCTGAAGCAGGGCATTCTGGCAGCCAATTGGCTTGACTTTTTTTAGTGAGCCTGGTTACCCCCTCTCGGAACCACAGACTTAGAAATCGCCAGCTCATATACAGTGCATAAAATATATTTATATATATACCCTTATACACCATTTTAATAAAAAATATCACAAAATTCTTCTAAGTCCCTCGGGAAGAGTGAAAGACGCGCACGTTCATTTTAAGAGCTCCTAGACCTTCCTATAAGAAGTTAGCTAAAAGTAGCTTCGAAAAACGCTTAGGTTAAGTTTCAGAGTTGCATCTAATGTACCGAAGCTGGACTTAGACATAATTTCACTCTCACAACATTATGGCTGGTTGGAGACAGTCCTAACCACAAATTCCGGGTCCATTGTTCTGGCCATATACTGGGGGGACGGGGACGACTCCCATTAACCCCTAACTATACCGGGGATACGCGTATCACAATGCCTTACTGGTCTGTGCTGAAGCAGGGCATTCTGGCAGCCAAGTGGCTTGACCTTTATTAGTGAGCCTGGTTACCCCCTCTCGGAACCACAGACTTAGAAATCGCCAGCTCATATACAGTGCATAAAATATATTTATATATATACCCTTATACACCATTTTAATAAAAAATATCACAAAATTCTTCTAAGTCCCTCGGGAAGAGTGAAAGACGCGCACGTTCATTTTCAGAGCTCCTAGACCTTCCTATAAGAAGTTAGCCAAAAAGTAGCTTCGAAAAACGCTTAGGTTAAGTTTCAGAGTTGCTTCTAATGTACCAAAGCTGGACTTAGACATAATTTCACTCTCACAACATTATGGCTGGTTGGAGACAGTCCGAACCACAAATACCGGGTCCATGGTTCTGGCCATATACTGGGGGGACGGGGACGACTCCCATTAACCCCTGACTATACCGGGGATACGCTTATCACAATGCCTTACTGGTCTGTGCTGAAGCAGGGCATTCTGGCAGCCAAGTGGCTTGACCTTTATTAGTGAGCCTGGTTACCCCCTCTCGGAACCACAGACTTAGAAATCGCCAGCTCATATACAGTGCATAAAATATATTTATATATATACCCTTATACACCATTTTAATAAAAAATATCACAAAATTCTTCTAAGTCCCTCGGGAAGAGTGAAAGACGCGCACGTACATTTTCAGAACTCCTAGACCTTCCTATAAGAAGTTAGCCAAAAAGTAGCTTCGAAAAACGCTTAGGTTAAGTTTCAGAGTTGCTTCTAATGTACCAAAGCTGGACTTAGACATAATTTCACTCTCACAACATTATGGCTGGTTGGAGACAGTCCGAACCACAATTACCGGGTCCATGGTTCTGGGCGTATACTGGGGGGACGGGGACGACTCCCATTAACCCCTGACTGTACCGGGGATACGCTTATCACAATGCCTTTCTGGTCTGTGCTGAAGCAGGGCATTCTGGCAGCCAAGTGGCTTGACCTTTATTAGTGAGCCTGGTTACCCCCTCTCGGAACCACAGACTTAGAAATCGCCAGCTCATATACAGTGCATAAAATATATTTATATATATACCCTTATACACCATTTTAATAAAAAATATCACAAAATTCTTCTAAGTCCCTCGGGAAGAGTGAAAGACGCGCACGTTCATTTTCAGAGCTCCTAGACCTTCCTATAAGAAGTTAGCCAAAAAGTAGCTTCGAAAAACGCTTAGGTTAAGTTTCAGAGTTGCTTCTAATGTACCAAAGCTGGACTTAGACATAATTTCACTCTCACAACATTATGGCTGGTTGGAGACAGTCCGAACCACAATTACCGGGTCCATGGTTCTGGGCGTATACTGGGGGGACGGGGACGACTCCCATTAACCCCTGACTGTACCGGGGATACGCTTATCACAATGCCTTTCTGGTCTGTGCTGAAGCAGGGCATTCTGGCAGCCAAGTGGCTTGACCTTTATTAGTGAGCCTGGTTACCCCCTCTCGGAACCACAGACTTAGAAATCGCCAGCTCATATACAGTGCATAAAATATATTTATATATATACCCTTATACACCATTTTAATAAAAAATATCACAAAATTCTTCTAAGTCCCTCGGGAAGAGTGAAAGACGCGCACGTTCATTTTCAGAGCTCCTAGACCTTCCTATAAGAAGTTAGCCAAAAAGTAGCTTCGAAAAACGCTTAGGTTAAGTTTCAGAGTTGCTTCTAATGTACCAAAGCTGGACTTAGACATAATTTCACTCTCACAACATTATGGCTGGTTGGAGACAGTCCGAACCACAAATACCGGGTCCATGGTTCTGGTCATATACTGGGGGGACGGGGACGACTCCCATTAACCCCTGACTATACCGGGGATACGCTTATCACAATGCCTTTCTGGTCTGTGCTGAAGCAGGGCATTCTGGCAGCCAATTGTCTTGACTTTTTTTAGTGAGCCTGGTTACCCCCTCTCGGAACCACAGACTTAGAAATCGCCAGCTCATATACAGTGCATAAAATATATTTATATATATACCCTTATACACCATTTTAATAAAAAATATCACAAAATTCTTCTAAGTCCCTCGGGAAGAGTGAAAGACGCGCACATTCATTTTAAGAGCTCCTAGACCTTCCTATAAGAAGTTAGCTAAAAGTAGCTTCGAAAAACGCTTAGGTTAAGTTTCAGAGTTGCATCTAATGTACCGAAGCTGGACTTAGACATAATTTCACTCTCACAACATTATGGCTGGTTGGAGACAGTCCTAACCACAAATTCCGGGTCCATTGTTCTGGCCATATACTGGGGGGACGGGGACGACTCCCATTAACCCCTGACTATACCGGGGATACGCGTATCACAATGCCTTACTGGTCTGTGCTGAAGCAGGGCATTCTGGCAGCCAAGTGGCTTGACCTTTATTAGTGAGCCTGGTTACCCCCTCTCGGAACCACAGACTTAGAAATCGCCAGCTCATATACAGTGCATAAAATATATTTATATATATACCCTTATACACCATTTTAATAAAAAATATCACAAAATTCTTCTAAGTCCCTCGGGAAAAGTGAAAGACGCGCACGTACAGTACATTTTCAGAACTCCTAGACCTTCCTATAAGAAGTTAGCCAAAAAGTAGCTTCGAAAAACGCTTAGGTTAAGTTTCAGAGTTGCTTCTAATGTACCAAAGCTGGACTTAGACATAATTTCACTCTCACAACATTATGGCTGGTTGGAGACAGTCCGAACCACAATTACCGGGTCCATGGTTCTGGGCGTATACTGGGGGGACAGGGACGACTCCCATTAACCCCTGACTATACCGGGGATACGCTTATCACAATGCCTTTCTGGTCTGTGCTGAAGCAGGGCATTCTGGCAGCCAATTGGCTTGACTTTTATTAGTGAGCCTGGTTACCCCCTCTCGGAACCACAGACTTAGAAATCGCCAGCTTATATACAGTGCATAAAATATATTTATATATATACCCTTATACACCATTTTAATAAAAAAATATCACAACATTCTTCTAAGTCCCTCGGAAAGAGTGAAAGACGCGCACGTTCATTTTCAGAGCTCCTAGACCTTCCTATAAGAAGTTAGCCAAAAAGTATCTTCGAAAAACGCTTAGGTTAAGTTTCAGAGTTGATTCTAATGTACCGAAGCTGGACTTAGACATAATTTCACTCTCACAACATTATGGCTGGTTGGAGACAGTCCGAACCACAAATACCGGGTCCATGGTTCTGGCCATATACTGGGGGGACGGGGACGACTCCCATTAACCCCTGACTATACCGGGGATACGCTTATCACAATGCCTTACTGGTCTGTGCTGAAGCAGGGCATTCTGGCAGCCAAGTGGCTTGACCTTTATTAGTGAGCCTGGTTACCCCCACTCGGAACCACAGACTTAGAAATCGCCAGCTCATATACAGTGCATAAAATATATTTATATATATACCCTTATACACCATTTTAATAAAAAATATCACAAAATTCTTCTAAGTCCCTCGGGAAGAGTGAAAGACGCGCACGTTCATTTTCAGAGCTCCTAGACCTTCCTATAAGAAGTTAGCCAAAAAGTAGCTTCGAAAAACGCTTAGGTTAAGTTTCAGAGTTGCTTCTAATGTACTGAAGCTGGACTTAGACATAATTTCACTCTCACAACATTATGGCTGGTTGGAGACAGTCCGAACCACAAATACCGGGTCCATGGTTCTGGTCATATACTGGGGGGACGGGGACAACTCCCATTAACCCCTGACTATACCGGGGATACGCTTATCACAATGCCTTTCTGGTCTGTGCTGAAGCAGGGCATTCTGGCAGCCAATTGGCTTGACTTTTTTTAGTGAGCCTGGTTACCCCCTCTCGGAACCACAGACTTAGAAATCGCCAGCTCATATACAGTGCATAAAATATATTTATATATATACCCTTATACACCATTTTAATAAAAAATATCACAAAATTCTTCTAAGTCCCTCGGGAAGAGTGAAAGACGCGCACGTTCATTTTAAGAGCTCCTAGACCTTCCTATAAGAAGTTAGCTAAAAGTAGCTTCGAAAAACGCTTAGGTTAAGTTTCAGAGTTGCATCTAATGTACCGAAGCTGGACTTAGACATAATTTCACTCTCACAACATTATGGCTGGTTGGAGACAGTCCTAACCACAAATTCCGGGTCCATTGTTCTGGCCATATACTGGGGGGACGGGGACGACTCCCATTAACCCCTAACTATACCGGGGATACGCGTATCACAATGCCTTACTGGTCTGTGCTGAAGCAGGGCATTCTGGCAGCCAAGTGGCTTGACCTTTATTAGTGAGCCTGGTTACCCCCTCTCGGAACCACAGACTTAGAAATCGCCAGCTCATATACAGTGCATAAAATATATTTATATATATACCCTTATACACCATTTTAATAAAAAATATCACAAAATTCTTCTAAGTCCCTCGGGAAGAGTGAAAGACGCGCACGTTCATTTTCAGAGCTCCTAGACCTTCCTATAAGAAGTTAGCCAAAAAGTAGCTTCGAAAAACGCTTAGGTTAAGTTTCAGAGTTGCTTCTAATGTACCAAAGCTGGACTTAGACATAATTTCACTCTCACAACATTATGGCTGGTTGGAGACAGTCCGAACCACAAATACCGGGTCCATGGTTCTGGCCATATACTGGGGGGACGGGGACGACTCCCATTAACCCCTGACTATACCGGGGATACGCTTATCACAATGCCTTACTGGTCTGTGCTGAAGCAGGGCATTCTGGCAGCCAAGTGGCTTGACCTTTATTAGTGAGCCTGGTTACCCCCTCTCGGAACCACAGACTTAGAAATCGCCAGCTCATATACAGTGCATAAAATATATTTATATATATACCCTTATACACCATTTTAATAAAAAATATCACAAAATTCTTCTAAGTCCCTCGGGAAGAGTGAAAGACGCGCACGTACATTTTCAGAACTCCTAGACCTTCCTATAAGAAGTTAGCCAAAAAGTAGCTTCGAAAAACGCTTAGGTTAAGTTTCAGAGTTGCTTCTAATGTACCAAAGCTGGACTTAGACATAATTTCACTCTCACAACATTATGGCTGGTTGGAGACAGTCCGAACCACAATTACCGGGTCCATGGTTCTGGGCGTATACTGGGGGGACGGGGACGACTCCCATTAACCCCTGACTGTACCGGGGATACGCTTATCACAATGCCTTTCTGGTCTGTGCTGAAGCAGGGCATTCTGGCAGCCAAGTGGCTTGACCTTTATTAGTGAGCCTGGTTACCCCCTCTCGGAACCACAGACTTAGAAATCGCAAGCTCATATACAGTGCATAAAATATATTTATATATATACCCTTATACACCATTTTAATAAAAAATATCACAAAATTCTTCTAAGTCCCTCGGGAAGAGTGAAAGACGCGCACGTTCATTTTCAGAGCTCCTAGACCTTCCTATAAGAAGTTAGCCAAAAAGTAGCTTCGAAAAACGCTTAGGTTAAGTTTCAGAGTTGCTTCTAATGTACCAAAGCTGGACTTAGACATAATTTCACTCTCACAACATTATGGCTGGTTGGAGACAGTCCGAACCACAATTACCGGGTCCATGGTTCTGGGCGTATACTGGGGGGACGGGGACGACTCCCATTAACCCCTGACTGTACCGGGGATACGCTTATCACAATGCCTTTCTGGTCTGTGCTGAAGCAGGGCATTCTGGCAGCCAAGTGGCTTGACCTTTATTAGTGAGCCTGGTTACCCCCTCTCGGAACCACAGACTTAGAAATCGCCAGCTCATATACAGTGCATAAAATATATTTATATATATACCCTTATACACCATTTTAATAAAAAATATCACAAAATTCTTCTAAGTCCCTCGGGAAGAGTGAAAGACGCGCACGTTCATTTTCAGAGCTCCTAGACCTTCCTATAAGAAGTTAGCCAAAAAGTAGCTTCGAAAAACGCTTAGGTTAAGTTTCAGAGTTGCTTCTAATGTACCAAAGCTGGACTTAGACATAATTTCACTCTCACAACATTATGGCTGGTTGGAGACAGTCCGAACCACAAATACCGGGTCCATGGTTCTGGCCATATACTGGGGGGACGGGGACGACTCCCATTAACCCCTGACTATACCGGGGATACGCTTATCACAATGCCTTACTGGTCTGTGCTGAAGCAGGGCATTCTGGCAGCCAAGTGGCTTGACCTTTATTAGTGAGCCTGGTTACCCCCTCTCGGAACCACAGACTTAGAAATCGCCAGCTCATATACAGTGCATAAAATATATTTATATATATACCCTTATACACCATTTTAATAAAAAATATCACAAAATTCTTCTAAGTCCCTCGGGAAGAGTGAAAGACGCGCACGTACATTTTCAGAACTCCTAGACCTTCCTATAAGAAGTTAGCCAAAAAGTAGCTTCGAAAAACGCTTAGGTTAAGTTTCAGAGTTGCTTCTAATGTACCAAAGCTGGACTTAGACATAATTTCACTCTCACAACATTATGGCTGGTTGGAGACAGTCCGAACCACAATTACCGGGTCCATGGTTCTGGGCGTATACTGGGGGGACGGGGACGACTCCCATTAACCCCTGACTATACCGGGGATACGCTTATCACAATGCCTTTCTGGTCTGTGCTGAAGCAGGGCATTCTGGCAGCCAATTGGCTTGACTTTTATTAGTGAGCCTGGTTACCCCCTCTCGGAACCACAGACTTAGAAATCGCCAGCTTATATACAGTGCATAAAATATATTTATATATATACCCTTATACACCATTTTAATAAAAAATATCACAAAATTCTTCTAAGTCCCTCGGGAAGAGTGAAAGACGCGCACGTTCATTTTCAGAGCTCCTAGACCTTCCTATAAGAAGTTAGCCAAAAAGTATCTTCGAAAAACGCTTAGGTTAAGTTTCAGAGTTGCTTCTAATGTACCGAAGCTGGACTTAGACATAATTTCACTCTCACAACATTATGGCTGGTTGGAGACAGTCCGAACCACAAATACCGGGTCCATGGTTCTGGCCATATACTGGGGGGACGGGGACGACTCCCATTAACCCCTGACTATACCGGGGATACGCGTATCACAATGCCTTACTGGTCTGTGCTGAAGCAGGGCATTCTGGCAGCCAAGTGGCTTGACCTTTATTAGTGAGCCTGGTTACCCCCTCTCGGAACCACAGACTTAGAAATCGCCAGCTCATATACAGTGCATAAAATATATTTATATATATACCCTTATACACCATTTTAATAAAAAATATCACAAAATTCTTCTAAGTCCCTCGGGAAGAGTGAAAGACGCGCACGTTCATTTTCAGAGCTCCTAGACCTTCCTATAAGAAGTTAGCCAAAAAGTAGCTTCGAAAAACGCTTAGGTTAAGTTTCAGAGTTGCTTCTAATGTACCAAAGCTGGACTTTGACATAATTTCACTCTCACAACATTATGGCTGGTTGGAGACAGTCCGAACCACAAATACCGGGTCCATGGTTCTGGCCATATACTGGGGGGACGGGGACGACTCCCATTAACCCCTGACTATACCGGGGATACGCTTATCACAATGCCTTACTGGTCTGTGCTGAAGCAGGGCATTCTGGCAGCCAAGTGGCTTGACCTTTATTAGTGAGCCTGGTTACCCCCTCTCGGAACCACAGACTTAGAAATCGCCAGCTCATATACAGTGCATAAAATATATTTATATATATACCCTTATACACCATTTTAATAAAAAATATCACAAAATTCTTCTAAGTCCCTCGGGAAGAGTGAAAGACGCGCACGTACATTTTCAGATCTCCTAGACCTTCCTATAAGAAGTTAGCCAAAAAGTAGCTTCGAAAAACGCTTAGGTTAAGTTTCAGAGTTGCTTCTAATGTACCAAAGCTGGACTTAGACATAATTTCACTCTCACAACATTATGGCTGGTTGGAGACAGTCCGAACCACAATTACCGGGTCCATGGTTCTGGGCGTATACTGGGGGGACGGGGACGACTCCCATTAACCCCTGACTGTACCGGGGATACGCTTATCACAATGCCTTTCTGGTCTGTGCTGAAGCAGGGCATTCTGGCAGCCAAGTGGCTTGACCTTTATTAGTGAGCCTGGTTACCCCCTCTCGGAACCACAGACTTAGAAATCGCCAGCTCATATACAGTGCATAAAATATATTTATATATATACCCTTATACACCATTTTAATAAAAAATATCACAAAATTCTTCTAAGTCCCTCGGGAAGAGTGAAAGACGCGCACGTTCATTTTCAGAGCTCCTAGACCTTCCTATAAGAAGTTAGCCAAAAAGTAGCTTCGAAAAACGCTTAGGTTAAGTTTCAGAGTTGCTTCTAATGTACCAAAGCTGGACTTAGACATAATTTCACTCTCACAACATTATGGCTGGTTGGAGACAGTCCGAACCACAATTACCGGGTCCATGGTTCTGGGCGTATACTGGGGGGACGGGGACGACTCCCATTAACCCCTGACTGTACCGGGGATACGCTTATCACAATGCCTTTCTGGTCTGTGCTGAAGCAGGGCATTCTGGCAGCCAAGTGGCTTGACCTTTATTAGTGAGCCTGGTTACCCCCTCTCGGAACCACAGACTTAGAAATCGCCAGCTCATATACAGTGCATAAAATATATTTATATATATACCCTTATACACCATTTTAATAAAAAATATCACAAAATTCTTCTAAGTCCCTCGGGAAGAGTGAAAGACGCGCACGTTCATTTTCAGAGCTCCTAGACCTTCCTATAAGAAGTTAGCCAAAAAGTAGCTTCGAAAAACGCTTAGGTTAAGTTTCAGAGTTGCTTCTAATGTACCAAAGCTGGACTTAGACATAATTTCACTCTCACAACATTATGGCTGGTTGGAGACAGTCCGAACCACAAATACCGGGTCCATGGTTCTGGCCATATACTGGGGGGACGGGGACGACTCCCATTAACCCCTGACTATACCGGGGATACGCTTATCACAATGCCTTACTGGTCTGTGCTGAAGCAGGGCATTCTGGCAGCCAAGTGGCTTGACCTTTATTAGTGAGCCTGGTTACCCCCTCTCGGAACCACAGACTTAGAAATCGCCAGCTCATATACAGTGCATAAAATATATTTATATATATACCCTTATACACCATTTTAATAAAAAATATCACAAAATTCTTCTAAGTCCCTCGGGAAGAGTGAAAGACGCGCACGTACATTTTCAGAACTCCTAGACCTTCCTATAAGAAGTTAGCCAAAAAGTAGCTTCGAAAAACGCTTAGGTTAAGTTTCAGAGTTGCTTCTAATGTACCGAAGCTGGACTTAGACATAATTTCACTCTCACAACATTATGGCTGGTTGGAGACAGTCCGAACCACAATTACCGGGTCCATGGTTCTGGGCGTATACTGGGGGGACGGGGACGACTCCCATTAACCCCTGACTATACCGGGGATACGCGTATCACAATGCCTTACTGGTCTGTGCTGAAGCAGGGCATTCTGGCAGCCAAGTGGCTTGACCTTTATTAGTGAGCCTGGTTACCCCCTCTCGGAACCACAGACTTAGAAATCGCCAGCTCATATACAGTGCATAAAATATATTTATATATATACCCTTATACACCATTTTAATAAAAAATATCACAAAATTCTTCTAAGTCCCTCGGGAAGAGTGAAAGACGCGCACGTTCATTTTCAGAGCTCCTAGACCTTCCTATAAGAAGTTAGCCAAAAAGTAGCTTCGAAAAACGCTTAGGTTAAGTTTCAGAGTTGCTTCTAATGTACCAAAGCTGGACTTAGACATAATTTCACTCTCACAACATTATGGCTGGTTGGAGACAGTCCGAACCACAAATACCGGGTCCATGGTTCTGGCCATATACTGGGGGGACGGGGACGACTCCCATTAACCCCTGACTATACCGGGGATACGCTTATCACAATGCCTTACTGGTCTGTGCTGAAGCAGGGCATTCTGGCAGCCAAGTGGATTGACCTTTATTAGTGAGCCTGGTTACCCCCTCTCGGAACCACAGACTTAGAAATCGCCAGCTCATATACAGTGCATAAAATATATTTATATATATACCCTTATACACCTTTTTAATAAAAAATATCACAAAATTCTTCTAAGTCCCTCGGGAAGAGTGAAAGACGCGCACGTACATTTTCAGAACTCCTAGACCTTCCTATAAGAAGTTAGCCAAAAAGTAGCTTCGAAAAACGCTTAGGTTAAGTTTCAGAGTTGCTTCTAATGTACCAAAGCTGGACTTAGACATAATTTCACTCTCACAACATTATGGCTGGTTGGAGACAGTCCGAACCACAATTACCGGGTCCATGGTTCTGGGCGTATACTGGGGGGACGGGGACGACTCCCATTAACCCCTGACTATACCGGGGATACGCTTATCACAATGCCTTTCTGGTCTGTGCTGAAGCAGGGCATTCTGGCAGCCAATTGGCTTGACTTTTATTAGTGAGCCTGGTTACCCCCTCTCGGAACCACAGACTTAGAAATCGCCAGCTTATATACAGTGCATAAAATATATTTATATATATACCCTTATACACCATTTTAATAAAAAATATCACAAAATTCTTCTAAGTCCCTCGGGAAGAGTGAAAGACGCGCACGTTCATTTTCAGAGCTCCTAGACCTTCCTATAAGAAGTTAGCCAAAAAGTATCTTCGAAAAACGCTTAGGTTAAGTTTCAGAGTTGCTTCTAATGTACCGAAGCTGGACTTAGACATAATTTCACTCTCACAACATTATGGCTGGTTGGAGACAGTCCGAACCACAAATACCGGGTCCATGGTTCTGGCCATATACTGGGGGGACGGGGACGACTCCCATTAACCCCTGACTATACCGGGGATACGCTTATCACAATGCCTTACTGGTCTGTGCTGAAGCAGGGCATTCTGGCAGCCAAGTGGCTTGACCTTTATTAGTGAGCCTGGTTACCCCCACTCGGAACCACAGACTTAGAAATCGCCAGCTCATATACAGTGCATAAAATATATTTATATATATACCCTTATACACCATTTTAATAAAAAATATCACAAAATTCTTCTAAGTCCCTCGGGAAGAGTGAAAGACGCGCACGTTCATTTTCAGAGCTCCTAGACCTTCCTATAAGAAGTTAGCCAAAAAGTAGCTTCGAAAAACGCTTAGGTTAAGTTTCAGAGTTGCTTCTAATGTACCGAAGCTGGACTTAGACATAATTTCACTCTCACAACATTATGGCTGGTTGGAGACAGTCCTAACCACAAATTCCGGGTCCATTGTTCTGGCCATATACTGGGGGGACGGGGACGACTCCCATTAACCCCTGACTATACCGGGGATACGCGTATCACAATGCCTTACTGGTCTGTGCTGAAGCAGGGCATTCTGGCAGCCAAGTGGCTTGACCTTTATTAGTGAGCCTGGTTACCCCCTCTCGGAACCACAGACTTAGAAATCGCCAGCTCATATACAGTGCATAAAATATATTTATATACCCTTATACACCATTTTAATAAAAAATATCACAAAATTATTCTAAGTCCCTCGGGAAGAGTGAAAGACGCGCACGTTCATTTTCAGAGCTCCTAGACCTTCCTATAAGAAGTTAGCCAAAAAGTAGCTTCGAAAAACGCTTAGGTTAAGTTTCAGAGTTGCTTCTAATGTACCAAAGCTGGACTTAGACATAATTTCACTCTCACAACATTATGGCTGGTTGGAGCATGTCCGAACCACAAATACCGGGTCCATGGTTCTGGCCATATACTGGGGGGACGGGGACGACTCCCATTAACCCCTGACTATACCGGGGATACGCTTATCACAATGCCTTACTGGTCTGTGCTGAAGCAGGGCATTCTGGCAGCCAAGTGGCTTGACCTTTATTAGTGAGCCTGGTTACCCCCTCTCGGAACCACAGACTTAGAAATCGCCAGCTCATATACAGTGCATAAAATATATTTATATATATACCCTTATACACCATTTTAATAAAAAATATCACAAAATTCTTCTAAGTCCCTCGGGAAGAGTGAAAGACGCGCACGTACATTTTCAGAACTCCTAGACCTTCCTATAAGAAGTTAGCCAAAAAGTAGCTTCGAAAAACGCTTAGGTTAAGTTTCAGAGTTGCTTCTAATGTACCAAAGCTGGACTTAGACATAATTTCACTCTCACAACATTATGGCTGTTTGGAGACAGTCCGAACCACAATTACCGGGTCCATGGTTCTGAGCGTATACTGGGGGGACGGGGACGACTCCCATTAACCCCTGACTGTACCGGGGATACGCTTATCACAATGCCTTTCTGGTCTGTGCTGAAGCAGGGCATTCTGGCAGCCAAGTGGCTTGACCTTTATTAGTGAGCCTGGTTACCCCCTCTCGGAACCACAGACTTAGAAATCGCCAGCTCATATACAGTGCATAAAATATATTTATATATATACCCTTATACACCATTTTAATAAAAAATATCACAAAATTCTTCTAAGTCCCTCGGGAAGAGTGAAAGACGCGCACGTTCATTTTCAGAGCTCCTAGACCTTCCTATAAGAAGTTAGCCAAAAAGTAGCTTCGAAAAACGCTTAGGTTAAGTTTCAGAGTTGCTTCTAATGTACCAAAGCTGGACTTAGACATAATTTCACTCTCACAACATTATGGCTGGTTGGAGACAGTCCGAACCACAAATACCGGGTCCATGGTTCTGGCCATATACTGGGGGGACGGGGACGACTCCCATTAACCCCTGACTATACCGGGGATACGCTTATCACAATGCCTTACTGGTCTGTGCTGAAGCAGGGCATTCTGGCAGCCAAGTGGCTTGACCTTTATTAGTGAGCCTGGTTACCCCCTCTCGGAACCACAGACTTAGAAATCGCCAGCTCATATACAGTGCATAAAATATATTTATATATATACCCTTATACACCATTTTAATAAAAAATATCACAAAATTCTTCTAAGTCCCTCGGGAAGAGTGAAAGACGCGCACGTACATTTTCAGAACTCCTAGACCTTCCTATAAGAAGTTAGCCAAAAAGTATCTTCGAAAAACGCTTAGGTTAAGTTTCAGAGTTGCTTCTAATGTACCGAAGCTGGACTTAGACATAATTTCACTCTCACAACATTATGGCTGGTTGGAGACAGTCCGAACCACAAATACCGGGTCCATGGTTCTGGCCATATACTGGGGGGACGGGGACGACTCCCATTAACCCCTGACTATACCGGGGATACGCTTATCACAATGCCTTACTGGTCTGTGCTGAAGCAGGGCATTCTGGCAGCCAAGTGGCTTGACCTTTATTAGTGAGCCTGGTTACCCCCACTCGGAACCACAGACTTAGAAATCGCCAGCTCATATACAGTGCATAAAATATATTTATATATATACCCTTATACACCATTTTAATAAAAAATATCACAAAATTCTTCTAAGTCCCTCGGGAAGAGTGAAAGACGCGCACGTTCATTTTCAGAGCTCCTAGACCTTCATTTAAGAAGTTAGCCAAAAAGTAGCTTCGAAAAACGCTTAGGTTAAGTTTCAGAGTTGCTTCTAATGTACCGAAGCTGGACTTAGACATAATTTCACTCTCACAACATTATGGCTGGTTGGAGACACTCCGAACCACAAATACCGGGTCCATGGTTCTGGGCGTATACTGGGGGGACGGGGACGACTCCCATTAACCCCTGACTGTACCGGGGATACGCTTATCACAATGCCTTTCTGGTCTGTGCTGAAGCAGGGCATTCTGGCAGCCAAGTGGCTTGACCTTTATTAGTGAGCCTGGTTACCCCCTCTCGGAACCACAGACTTAGAAATCGCCAGCTCATATACAGTGCATAAAATATATTTATATATATACCCTTATACACCATTTTAATAAAAAATATCACAAAATTCTTCTAAGTCCCTCGGGAAGAGTGAAAGACGCGCACGTTCATTTTCAGAGCTCCTAGACCTTCCTATAAGAAGTTAGCCAAAAAGTAGCTTCGAAAAACGCTTAAGTTAAGTTTCAGAGTTGCTTCTAATGTACCAAAGCTGGACTTAGACATAATTTCACTCTCACAACATTATGGCTGGTTGGAGACAGTCCGAACCACAAATACCGGGTCCATGGTTCTGGCCATATACTGGGGGGACGGGGACGACTCCCATTAACCCCTGACTATACCGGGGATACGCTTATCACAATGCCTTACTGGTCTGTGCTGAAGCAGGGCATTCTGGCAGCCAAGTGGCTTGACCTTTATTAGTGAGCCTGGTTACCCCCTCTCGGAACCACAGACTTAGAAATCGCCAGCTCATATACAGTGCATAAAATATATTTATATATATACCCTTATACACCATTTTAATAAAAAATATCACAAAATTCTTCTAAGTCCCTCGGGAAGAGTGAAAGACGCGCACGTACATTTTCAGAACTCCTAGACCTTCCTATAAGAAGTTAGCCAAAAAGTAGCTTCGAAAAACGCTTAGGTTAAGTTTCAGAGTTGCTTCTAATGTACCAAAGCTGGACTTAGACATAATTTCACTTACACAACATTATGGCTGGTTGGAGACAGTCCGAACCACAATTACCGGGTCCATGGTTCTGGGCGTATACTGGGGGGACGGGGACGACTCCCATTAACCCCTGACTATACCGGGGATACGCTTATCACAATGCCTTTCTGGTCTGTGCTGAAGCAGGGCATTCTGGCAGCCAATTGGCTTGACTTTTATTAGTGAGCCTGGTTACCCCCTCTCGGAACCACAGACTTAGAAATCGCCAGCTTATATACAGTGCATAAAATATATTTATATATATACCCTTATACACCATTTTAATAAAAAATATCACAAAATTCTTCTAAGTCCCTCGGGAAGAGTGAAAGACGCGCACGTTCATTTTCAGAGCTCCTAGACCTTCCTATAAGAAGTTAGCCAAAAAGTATCTTCGAAAAACGCTTAGGTTAAGTTTCAGAGTTGCTTCTAATGTACCGAAGCTGGACTTAGACATAATTTCACTCTCACAACATTATGGCTGGTTGGAGACAGTCCGAACCACAAATACCGGGTCCATGGTTCTGGCCATATACTGGGGGGACGGGGACGACTCCCATTAACCCCTGACTATACCGGGGATACGCTTATCACAATGCCTTACTGGTCTGTGCTGAAGCAGGGCATTCTGGCAGCCAAGTGGCTTGACCTTTATTAGTGAGCCTGGTTACCCCCACTCGGAACCACAGACTTAGAAATCGCCAGCTCATATACAGTGCATAAAATATATTTATATATATACCCTTATACACCATTTTAATAAAAAATATCACAAAATTCTTCTAAGTCCCTCGGGAAGAGTGAAAGACGCGCACGTTCATTTTCAGAGCTCCTAGACCTTCCTATAAGAAGTTAGCCAAAAAGTAGCTTCGAAAAACGCTTAGGTTAAGTTTCAGAGTTGCTTCTAATGTACCGAAGCTGGACTTAGACATAATTTCACTCTCACAACATTATGGCTGGTTGGAGACAGTCCTAACCACAAATTCCGGGTCCATTGTTCTGGCCATATACTGGGGGGACGGGGACGACTCCCATTAACCCCTGACTATACCGGGGATACGCGTATCACAATGCCTTACTGGTCTGTGCTGAAGCAGGGCATTCTGGCAGCCAAGTGGCTTGACCTTTATTAGTGAGCCTGGTTACCCCCTCTCGGAACCACAGACTTAGAAATCGCCAGCTCATATACAGTGCATAAAATATATTTATATATATACCCTTATACACCATTTTAATAAAAAATATCACAAAATTCTTCTAAGTCCCTCGGGAAGAGTGAAAGACGCGCACGTTCATTTTCAGAGCTCCTAGACCTTCCTATAAGAAGTTAGCCAAAAAGTAGCTTCGAAAAACGCTTAGGTTAAGTTTCAGAGTTGCTTCTAATGTACCAAAGCTGGACTTAGACATAATTTCACTCTCACAACATTATGGCTGGTTGGAGCATGTCCGAACCACAAATACCGGGTCCATGGTTCTGGCCATATACTGGGGGGACGGGGACGACTCCCATTAACCCCTGACTATACCGGGGATACGCTTATCACAATGCCTTACTGGTCTGTGCTGAAGCAGGGCATTCTGGCAGCCAAGTGGCTTGACCTTTATTAGTGAGCCTGGTTACCCCCTCTCGGAACCACAGACTTAGAAATCGCCAGCTCATATACAGTGCATAAAATATATTTAGATATATACCCTTATACACCATTTTAATAAAAAATATCACAAAATTCTTCTAAGTCCCTCGGGAAGAGTGAAAGACGCGCACGTACATTTTCAGAACTCCTAGACCTTCCTATAAGAAGTTAGCCAAAAAGTAGCTTCGAAAAACGCTTAGGTTAAGTTTCAGAGTTGCTTCTAATGTACCAAAGCTGGACTTAGACATAATTTCACTCTCACAACATTATGGCTGTTTGGAGACAGTCCGAACCACAATTACCGGGTCCATGGTTCTGGGCGTATACTGGGGGGACGGGGACGACTCCCATTAACCCCTGACTGTACCGGGGATACGCTTATCACAATGCCTTTCTGGTCTGTGCTGAAGCAGGGCATTCTGGCAGCCAAGTGGCTTGACCTTTATTAGTGAGCCTGGTTACCCCCTCTCGGAACCACAAACTTAGAAATCGCCAGCTCATATACAGTGCATAAAATATATTTATATATATACCCTTATACACCATTTTAATAAAAAATATCACAAAATTCTTCTAAGTCCCTCGGGAAGAGTGAAAGACGCGCACGTTCATTTTCAGAGCTCCTAGACCTTCCTATAAGAAGTTAGCCAAAAAGTAGCTTCGAAAAACGCTTAGGTTAAGTTTCAGAGTTGCTTCTAATGTACCAAAGCTGGACTTAGACATAATTTCACTCTCACAACATTATGGCTGGTTGGAGACAGTCCGAACCACAAATACCGGGTCCATGGTTCTGGCCATATACTGGGGGGACGGGGACGACTCCCATTAACCCCTGACTATACCGGGGATACGCTTATCACAATGCCTTACTGGTCTGTGCTGAAGCAGGGCATTCTGGCAGCCAAGTGGCTTGACCTTTATTAGTGAGCCTGGTTACCCCCTCTCGGAACCACAGACTTAGAAATCGCCAGCTCATATACAGTGCATAAAATATATTTATATATATACCCTTATACACCATTTTAATAAAAAATATCACAAAATTCTTCTAAGTCCCTCGGGAAGAGTGAAAGACGCGCACGTACATTTTCAGAACTCCTAGACCTTCCTATAAGAAGTTAGCCAAAAAGTAGCTTCGAAAAACGCTTAGGTTAAGTTTCAGAGTTGCTTCTAATGTACCAAAGCTGGACTTAGACATAATTTCACTCTCACAACATTATGGCTGGTTGGAGACAGTCCGAACCACAATTACCGGGTCCATGGTTCTGGGCGTATACTGGGGGGATGGGGACGACTCCCATTAACCCCTGACTATACCGGGGATACGCTTATCACAATGCCTTTCTGGTCTGTGCTGAAGCAGGGCATTCTGGCAGCCAATTGGCTTGACTTTTATTAGTGAGCCTGGTTACCCCCTCTCGGAACCACAGACTTAGAAATCGCCAGCTTATATACAGTGCATAAAATATATTTATATATATACCCTTATACACCATTTTAATAAAAAATATCACAAAATTCTTCTAAGTCCCTCGGGAAGAGTGAAAGACGCGCACGTTCATTTTCAGAGCTCCTAGACCTTCCTATAAGAAGTTAGCCAAAAAGTATCTTCGAAAAACGCTTAGGTTAAGTTTCAGAGTTGCTTCTAATGTACCGAAGCTGGACTTAGACATAATTTCACTCTCACAACATTATGGCTGGTTGGAGACAGTCCGAACCACAAATACCGGGTCCATGGTTCTGGCCATATACTGGGGGGACGGGGACGACTCCCATTAACCCCTGACTATACCGGGGATACGCTTATCACAATGCCTTACTGGTCTGTGCTGAAGCAGGGCATTCTGGCAGCCAAGTGGCTTGACCTTTATTAGTGAGCCTGGTTACCCCCTCTCGGAACCACAGACTTAGAAATCGCCAGCTCATATACAGTGCATAAAATATATTTATATATATACCCTTATACACCATTTTAATAAAAAATATCACAAAATTCTTCTAAGTCCCTCGGGAAGAGTGAAAGACGCGCACGTTCATTTTCAGAGCTCCTAGACCTTCCTATAAGAAGTTAGCCAAAAAGTAGCTTCGAAAAACGCTTAGGTTAAGTTTCAGAGTTGCTTCTAATGTACCAAAGCTGGACTTAGACATAATTTCACTCTCACAACATTATGGCTGGTTGGAGCATGTCCGAACCACAAATACCGGGTCCATGGTTCTGGCCATATACTGGGGGGACGGGGACGACTCCCATTAACCCCTGACTATACCGGGGATACGCTTATCACAATGCCTTACTGGTCTGTGCTGAAGCAGGGCATTCTGGCAGCCAAGTGGCTTGACCTTTATTAGTGAGCCTGGTTACCCCCTCTCGGAACCACAGACTTAGAAATCGCCAGCTCATATACAGTGCATAAAATATATTTATATATATATACCCTTATACACCATTTTAATAAAAAATATCACAAAATTCTTCTAAGTCCCTCGGGAAGAGTGAAAGACGCGCACGTACATTTTCAGAACTCCTAGACCTTCCTATAAGAAGTTAGCCAAAAAGTAGCTTCGAAAAACGCTTAGGTTAAGTTTCAGAGTTGCTTCTAATGTACCAAAGCTGGACTTAGACATAATTTCACTCTCACAACATTATGGCTGGTTGGAGACAGTCCGAACCACAATTACCGGGTCCATGGTTCTGGGCGTATACTGGGGGGACGGGGACGACTCCCATTAACCCCTGACTGTACCGGGGATACGCTTATCACAATGCCTTTCTGGTCTGTGCTGAAGCAGGGCATTCTGGCAGCCAATTGGCTTGACTTTTATTAGTGAGCCTGGTTACCCCCTCTCGGAACCACAGACTTAGAAATCGCCAGCTCATATACAGTGCATAAAATATATTTATATATATACCCTTATACACCATTTTAATAAAAAATATCACAAAATTCTTCAAAGTCCCTCGGGAAGAGTGAAAGACGCGCACGTACATTTTCAGAGCTCCTAGACCTTCCTATAAGAAGTTAGCCAAAAAGTAGCTTCGAAAAACGCTTAGGTTAAGTTTCAGAGTTGCTTCTAATGTACCAAAGCTGGACTTAGACATAATTTCACTCTCACAACATTATGGCTGGTTGGAGACAGTCCGAACCACAAGTACCGGGTCCATGGTTTTGGGCGTATACTGGGGGGACGGGGACGACTCCCATTAACCCCTGACTATACCGGGGATACGCTTATCACAATGCCTTTCTGGTCTGTGCTGAAGCAGGGCATTCTGGCAGCCAATTGGCTTGACTTTTATTAGTGAGCCTGGTTACCCCCTCTCGGAACCACAGACTTAGAAATCGCCAGCTCATATACAGTGCATAAAATATATTTATATATATACCCTTATACACCATTTTAATAAAAAATATCACAAAATTCTTCTAAGTCCCTCGGGAAGAGTGAAAGACGCGCACGTTCATTTTCAGAGCTCCTAGACCTTCCTATAAGAAGTTAGCCAAAAAGTATCTTCGAAAAACGCTTAGGTTAAGTTTCAGAGTTGCTTCAAATGTACCGAAGCTGGACTTAGACATAATTTCACTCTCACAACATTATGGCTGGTTGGAGACAGTCCGAACCACAAATACCGGGTCCATGGTTCTGGCCATATACTGGGGGGACGGGGACGACTCCCATTAACCCCTGACTATACCGGGGATACGCTTATCACAATGCCTTACTGGTCTGTGCTGAAGCAGGGCATTCTGGCAGCCAAGTGGCTTGACCTTTATTAGTGAGCCTGGTTACCCCCACTCGGAACCACAGACTTAGAAATCGCCAGCTCATATACAGTGCATAAAATATATTTATATATATACCCTTATACACCATTTTAATAAAAAATATCACAAAATTCTTCTAAGTCCCTCGGGAAGAGTGAAAGACGCGCACGTTCATTTTCAGAGCTCCTAGACCTTCCTATAAGAAGTTAGCCAAAAAGTAGCTTCGAAAAACGCTTAGGTTAAGTTTCAGAGTTGCTTCTAATGTACTGAAGCTGGACTTAGACATAATTTCACTCTCACAACATTATGGCTGTTTGGAGACAGTCCGAACCACAAATACCGGGTCCATGGTTCTGGTCATATACTGGGGGGACGGGGACGACTCCCATTAACCCCTGACTATACCGGGGATACGCTTATCACAATGCCTTTCTGGTCTGTGCTGAAGCAGGGCATTCTGGCATCCAAGTGGCTTGACCTTTATTAGTGAGCCTGGTTACCCCCTCTCGGAACCACAGACTTAGAAATCGCCAGCTCATATACAGTGCATAAAATATATTTATATATATACCCTTATACACCATTTTAATAAAAAATATCACAAAATTCTTCTAAGTCCCTCGGGAAGAGTGAAAGACGCGCACGTTAATTTTCAGAGCTCCTAGACCTTCCTATAAGAAGTTAGCCAAAAAGTAGCTTCGAAAAACGCTTAGGTTAAGTTTCAGAGTTGCTTCTAATGTACCAAAGCTGGACTTAGACATAATTTCACTCTCACAACATTATGGCTGGTTGGAGACAGTCCGAACCACAAGTACCGGGTCCATGGTTCTGGGCGTATACTGGGGGGACGGGGACGACTCCCATTAACCCCTGACTATACCGGGGATACGCTTATCACAATGCCTTACTGGTCTGTGCTGAAGCAGGGCATTCTGGCATCCAAGTGGCTTGACCTTTATTAGTGAGCCTGGTTACCCCCTCTCGGAACCACAGACTTAGAAATCGCCAGCTCATATACAGTGCATAAAATATATTTATATATATACCCTTATACACCATTTTAATAAAAAATATCACAAAATTCTTCTAAGTCCCTCGGGAAGAGTGAAAGACGCGCACGTTCATTTTCAAAGCTCCTAGACCTTCCTATAAGAAGTTAGCCAAAAAGTAGCTTCGAAAAACGCTTAGGTTAAGTTTCAGAGTTGCTTCTAATGTACCAAAGCTGGACTTAGACATAATTTCACTCTCACAACATTATGGCTGGTTGGAGACAGTCCGAACCACAAGTACCGGGTCCATGGTTCTGGGCGTATACTGGGGGGACGGGGACGACTCCCATTAACCCCTGACTATACCGGGGATACGTTTATTACAATGCCTTACTGGTCTGTGCTGAAGCAGGGCATTCTGGCATCCAAGTGGCTTGACCTTTATTAGTGAGCCTGGTTACCCCCTCTCGGAACCACAGACTTAGAAATCGCCAGCTCATATACAGTGCATAAAATATATTTATATATATACCCTTATACACCATTTTAATAAAAAATATCACAAAATTCTTCTAAGTCCCTCGGGAAGAGTGAAAGACGCGCACGTTCATTTTCAGAGCTCCTAGACTTCCTATAAGAAGTTAGCCAAAAAGTAGCTTCGAAAAACGCTTAGGTTAAGTTTCAGAGTTGCTTCTAATGTACCAAAGCTGGACTTAGACATAATTTCACTCTCACAACATTATGGCTGGTTGGAGACAGTCCGAACCACAAGTACCGGGTCCATGGTTCTGGGCGTATACTGGGGGGACGGGGACGACTCCCATTAACCCCTGACTATACCGGGGATACGTTTATCACAATGCCTTACTGGTCTGTGCTGAAGCAGGGCATTCTGGCATCCAAGTGGCTTGACCTTTATTAGTGAGCCTGGTTACCCCCTCTCGGAACCACAGACTTAGAAATCGCCAGCTCATATACAGTGCATAAAATATATTTATATATATACCCTTATACACCATTTTAATAAAAAATATCACAAAATTCTTCTAAGTCCCTCGGGAAGAGTGAAAGACGCGCACGTTAATTTTCAGAGCTCCTAGACCTTCCTATAAGAAGTTAGCCAAAAAGTAGCTTCGAAAAACGCTTAGGTTAAGTTTCAGAGTTGCTTCTAATGTACCAAAGCTGGACTTAGACATAATTTCACTCTCACAACATTATGGCTGGTTGGAGACAGTCCGAACCACAAGTACCGGGTCCATGGTTCTGGGCGTATACTGGGGGGACGGGGACGACTCCCATTAACCCCTGACTATACCGGGGATACGCTTATCACAATGCCTTACTGGTCTGTGCTGAAGCAGGGCATTCTGGCATCCAAGTGGCTTGACCTTTATTAGTGAGCCTGGTTACCCCCTCTCGGAACCACAGACTTAGAAATCGCCAGCTCATATACAGTGCATAAAATATATTTATATATATACCCTTATACACCATTTTAATAAAAAATATCACAAAATTCTTCTAAGTCCCTCGGGAAGAGTGAAAGACGCGCACGTTCATTTTCAAAGCTCCTAGACCTTCCTATAAGAAGTTAGCCAAAAAGTAGCTTCGAAAAACGCTTAGGTTAAGTTTCAGAGTTGCTTCTAATGTACCAAAGCTGGACTTAGACATAATTTCACTCTCACAACATTATGGCTGGTTGGAGACAGTCCGAACCACAAGTACCGGGTCCATGGTTCTGGGCGTATACTGGGGGGACGGGGACGACTCCCATTAACCCCTGACTATACCGGGGATACGTTTATTACAATGCCTTACTGGTCTGTGCTGAAGCAGGGCATTCTGGCATCCAAGTGGCTTGACCTTTATTAGTGAGCCTGGTTACCCCCTCTCGGAACCACAGACTTAGAAATCGCCAGCTCATATACAGTGCATAAAATATATTTATATATATACCCTTATACACCATTTTAATAAAAAATATCACAAAATTCTTCTAAGTCCCTCGGGAAGAGTGAAAGACGCGCACGTTAATTTTCAGAGCTCCTAGACCTTCCTATAAGAAGTTAGCCAAAAAGTAGCTTCGAAAAACGCTTAGGTTAAGTTTCAGAGTTGCTTCTAATGTACCAAAGCTGGACTTAGACATAATTTCACTCTCACAACATTATGGCTGGTTGGAGACAGTCCGAACCACAAGTACCGGGTCCATGGTTCTGGGCGTATACTGGGGGGACGGGGACGACTCCCATTAACCCCTGACTATACCGGGGATACGTTTATCACAATGCCTTACTGGTCTGTGCTGAAGCAGGGCATTCTGGCATCCAAGTGGCTTGACCTTTATTAGTGAGCCTGGTTACCCCCTCTCGGAACCACAGACTTAGAAATCGCCAGCTCATATACAGTGCATAAAATATATTTATAAATATACCCTTATACACCATTTTAATAAAAAATATCACAAAATTCTTCTAAGTCCCTCGGGAAGAGTGAAAGACGCGCACGTTCATTTTCAAAGCTCCTAGACCTTCCTATAAGAAGTTAGCCAAAAAGTAGCTTCGAAAAACGCTTAGGTTAAGTTTCAGAGTTGCTTCTAATGTACCAAAGCTGGACTTAGACATAATTTCACTCTCACAACATTATGGCTGGTTGGAGACAGTCCGAACCACAAGTACCGTGTCCATGGTTCTGGGCGTATACTGGGGGGACGGGGACGACTCCCATTAACCCCTGACTATACCGGGGATACGTTTATCACAATGCCTTACTGGTCTGTGCTGAAGCAGGGCATTCTGGCATCCAAGTGGCTTGACCTTTATTAGTGAGCCTGGTTACCCCCTCTCGGAACCACAGACTTAGAAATCGCCAGCTCATATACAGTGCATAAAATATATTTATATATATACCCTTATACACCATTTTAATAAAAAATATCACAAAATTCTTCTAAGTCCCTCGGGAAGAGTGAAAGACGCGCACGTTCATTTTCAAAGCTCCTAGACCTTCCTATAAGAAGTTAGCCAAAAAGTAGCTTCGAAAAACGCTTAGGTAAAGTTTCAGAGTTGCTTCTAATGTACCAAAGCTGGACTTAGACATAATTTCACTCTCACAACATTATGGCTGGTTGGAGACAGTCCGAACCACAAGTACCGGGTCCATGGTTCTGGGCGTATACTGGGGGGACGGGGACGACTCCCATTAACCCCTGACTATACCGGGGATACGTTTATCACAATGCCTTACTGGTCTGTGCTGAAGCAGGGCATTCTGGCATCCAAGTGGCTTGACCTTTATTAGTGAGCCTGGTTACCCCCTCTCGGAACCACAGACTTAGAAATCGCCAGCTCATATACAGTGCATAAAATATATTTATATATATACCCTTATACACCATTTTAATAAAAAATATCACAAAATTCTTCTAAGTCCCTCGGGAAGAGTGAAAGACGCGCACGTTAATTTTCAGAGCTCCTAGACCTTCCTATAAGAAGTTAGCCAAAAAGTAGCTTCGAAAAACGCTTAGGTTAAGTTTCAGAGTTGCTTCTAATGTACCAAAGCTGGACTTAGACATAATTTCACTCTCACAACATTATGGCTGGTTGGAGACAGTCCGAACCACAAGTACCGGGTCCATGGTTCTGGGCGTATACTGGGGGGACGAGGACGACTCCCATTAACCCCTGACTATACCGGGGATACGCTTATCACAATGCCTTACTGGTCTGTGCTGAAGCAGGGCATTCTGGCAGCCAATTGGCTTGACTTTTATTAGTGAGCCTGGTTACCCCCTCTCGGAACCACAGACTTAGAAATCGCCAGCTCATATACAGTGCATAAAATATATTTATATATATACCCTTATACACCATTTTAATAAAAAATATCACAAAATTCTTCTAAGTCCCTCGGGAAGAGTGAAAGACGCGCACGTTCATTTTCAGAGCTCCTAGACTTCCTATAAGAAGTTAGCCAAAAAGTAGCTTCGAAAAACGCTTAGGTTAAGTTTCAGAGTTGCTTCTAATGTACCAAAGCTGGACTTAGACATAATTTCACTCTCACAACATTATGGCTGGTTGGAGACAGTCCGAACCACAAGTACCGGGTCCATGGTTCTGGGCGTATACTGGGGGGACGGGGACGACTCCCATTAACCCCTGACTATACCGGGGATACGCTTATCACAATGCCTTACTGGTCTGTGCTGAAGCAGGGCATTCTGGCATCCAAGTGGCTTGACCTTTATTAGTGAGCCTGGTTACCCCCTCTCGGAACCACAGACTTAGAAATCGCCAGCTCATATACAGTGCATAAAATATATTTATATATATACCCTTATACACCATTTTAATAAAAAATATCACAAAATTCTTCTAAGTCCCTCGGGAAGAGTGAAAGACGCGCACGTTCATTTTCAAAGCTCCTAGACCTTCCTATAAGAAGTTAGCCAAAAAGTAGCTTCGAAAAACGCTTAGGTTAAGTTTCAGAGTTGCTTCTAATGTACCAAAGCTGGACTTAGACATAATTTCACTCTCACAACATTATGGCTGGTTGGAGACAGTCCGAACCACAAGTACCGGGTCCATGGTTCTGGGCGTATACTGGGGGGACGGGGACGACTCCCATTAACCCCTGACTATACCGGGGATACGTTTATCACAATGCCTTACTGGTCTGTGCTGAAGCAGGGCATTCTGGCATCCAAGTGGCTTGACCTTTATTAGTGAGCCTGGTTACCCCCTCTCGGAACCACAGACTTAGAAATCGCCAGCTCATATACAGTGCATAAAATATATTTATATATATACCCTTATACACCATTTTAATAAAAAATATCACAAAATTCTTCTAAGTCCCTCGGGAAGAGTGAAAGACGCGCACGTTAATTTTCAGAGCTCCTAGACCTTCCTATAAGAAGTTAGCCAAAAAGTAGCTTCGAAAAACGCTTAGGTTAAGTTTCAGAGTTGCTTCTAATGTACCAAAGCTGGACTTAGACATAATTTCACTCTCACAACATTATGGCTGGTTGGAGACAGTCCGAACCACAAGTACCGGGTCCATGGTTCTGGGCGTATACTGGGGGGACGGGGACGACTCCCATTAACCCCTGACTATACCGGGGATACGCTTATCACAATGCCTTACTGGTCTGTGCTGAAGCAGGGCATTCTGGCAGCCAAGTGGCTTGACATTTATTAGTGAGCCTGGTTACCCCCACTCGGAACCACAGACTTAGAAATCGCCAGCTCATATACAGTGCATAAAATATATTTATATATATACCCTTATACACCATTTTAATAAAAAATATCACAAAATTCTTCTAAGTCCCTCGGGAAGAGTGAAAGACGCGCACGTTCATTTTCAGAGCTCCTAGACCTTCCTATAAGAAGTTAGCCAAAAAGTAGCTTCGAAAAACGCTTAGGTTAAGTTTCAGAGTTGCTTCTAATGTACCAAAGCTGGACTTAGACATAATTTCACTCTCACAACATTATGGCTGGTTGGAGACAGTCCGAACCACAAATACCGGGTCCATGGTTCTGGCCATATACTGGGGGGACGGGGACGACTCCCATTAACCCCTGACTATACCGGGGATACGCTTATCACAATGCCTTACTGGTCTGTGCTGAAGCAGGGCATTCTGGCAGCCAAGTGGCTTGACCTTTATTAGTGAGCCTGGTTACCCCCTCTCGGAACCACAGACTTAGAAATCGCCAGCTCATATACAGTGCATAAAATATATTTATATATATACCCTTATACACCATTTTAATAAAAAATATCACAAAATTCTTCTAAGTCCCTCGGGAAGAGTGAAAGACGCGCACGTACATTTTCAGAACTCCTAGACCTTCCTATAAGAAGTTAGCCAAAAAGTAGCTTCGAAAAACGCTTAGGTTAAGTTTCAGAGTTGCTTCTAATGTACCAAAGCTGGACTTAGACATAATTTCACTCTCACAACATTATGGCTGGTTGGAGACAGTCCGAACCACAATTACCGGGTCCATGGTTCTGGGCGTATACTGGGGGGATGGGGACGACTCCCATTAACCCCTGACTATACCGGGGATACGCTTATCACAATGCCTTTCTGGTCTGTGCTGAAGCAGGGCATTCTGGCAGCCAATTGGCTTGACTTTTATTAGTGAGCCTGGTTACCCCCTCTCGGAACCACAGACTTAGAAATCGCCAGCTTATATACAGTGCATAAAATATATTTATATATATACCCTTATACACCATTTTAATAAAAAATATCACAAAATTCTTCTAAGTCCCTCGGGAAAAGTGAAAGACGCGCACGTTCATTTTCAGAGCTCCTAGACCTTCCTATAAGAAGTTAGCCAAAAAGTATCTTCGAAAAACGCTTAGGTTAAGTTTCAGAGTTGCTTCTAATGTACCGAAGCTGGACTTAGACATAATTTCACTCTCACAACATTATGGCTGGTTGGAGACAGTCCGAACCACAAATACCGGGTCCATGGTTCTGGCCATATACTGGGGGGACGGGGACGACTCCCATTAACCCCTGACTATACCGGGGATACGCTTATCACAATGCCTTACTGGTCTGTGCTGAAGCAGGGCATTCTGGCAGCCAAGTGGCTTGACCTTTATTAGTGAGCCTGGTTACCCCCACTCGGAACCACAGACTTAGAAATCGCCAGCTCATATACAGTGCATAAAATATATTTATATATATACCCTTATACACCATTTTAATAAAAAATATCACAAAATTCTTCTAAGTCCCTCGGGAAGAGTGAAAGACGCGCACGTTCATTTTCAGAGCTCCTAGACCTTCCTATAAGAAGTTAGCCAAAAAGTAGCTTCGAAAAACGCTTAGGTTAAGTTTCAGAGTTGCTTCTAATGTACCGAAGCTGGACTTAGACATAATTTCACTCTCACAACATTATGGCTGGTTGGAGACAGTCCTAACCACAAATTCCGGGTCCATTGTTCTGGCCATATACTGGGGGGACGGGGACGACTCCCATTAACCCCTGACTATACCGGGGATACGCGTATCACAATGCCTTACTGGTCTGTGCTGAAGCAGGGCATTCTGGCAGCCAAGTGGCTTGACCTTTATTAGTGAGCCTGGTTACCCCCTCTCGGAACCACAGACTTAGAAATCGCCAGCTCATATACAGTGCATAAAATATATTTATATATATACCCTTATACACCATTTTAATAAAAAATATCACAAAATTCTTCTAAGTCCCTCGGGAAGAGTGAAAGACGCGCACGTTCATTTTCAGAGCTCCTAGACCTTCCTATAAGAAGTTAGCCAAAAAGTAGCTTCGAAAAACGCTTAGGTTAAGTTTCAGAGTTGCTTCTAATGTACCAAAGCTGGACTTAGACATAATTTCACTCTCACAACATTATGGCTGGTTGGAGCATGTCCGAACCACAAATACCGGGTCCATGGTTCTGGCCATATACTGGGGGGACGGGGACGACTCCCATTAACCCCTGACTATACCGGGGATACGCTTATCACAATGCCTTACTGGTCTGTGCTGAAGCAGGGCATTCTGGCAGCCAAGTGGCTTGACCTTTATTAGTGAGCCTGGTTACCCCCTCTCGGAACCACAGACTTAGAAATCGCCAGCTCATATACAGTGCATAAAATATATTTATATATATATACCCTTATACACCATTTTAATAAAAAATATCACAAAATTCTTCTAAGTCCCTCGGGAAGAGTGAAAGACGCGCACGTACATTTTCAGAACTCCTAGACCTTCCTATAAGAAGTTAGCCAAAAAGTAGCTTCGAAAAACGCTTAGGTTAAGTTTCAGAGTTGCTTCTAATGTACCAAAGCTGGACTTAGACATAATTTCACTCTCACAACATTATGGCTGGTTGGAGACAGTCCGAACCACAATTACCGGGTCCATGGTTCTGGGCGTATACTGGGGGGACGGGGACGACTCCCATTAACCCCTGACTGTACCGGGGATACGCTTATCACAATGCCTTTCTGGTCTGTGCTGAAGCAGGGCATTCTGGCAGCCAATTGGCTTGACTTTTATTAGTGAGCCTGGTTACCCCCTCTCGGAACCACAGACTTAGAAATCGCCAGCTCATATACAGTGCATAAAATATATTTATATATATACCCTTATACACCATTTTAATAAAAAATATCACAAAATTCTTCAAAGTCCCTCGGGAAGAGTGAAAGACGCGCACGTACATTTTCAGAGCTCCTAGACCTTCCTATAAGAAGTTAGCCAAAAAGTAGCTTCGAAAAACGCTTAGGTTAAGTTTCAGAGTTGCTTCTAATGTACCAAAGCTGGACTTAGACATAATTTCACTCTCACAACATTATGGCTGGTTGGAGACAGTCCGAACCACAAGTACCGGGTCCATGGTTTTGGGCGTATACTGGGGGGACGGGGACGACTCCCATTAACCCCTGACTATACCGGGGATACGCTTATCACAATGCCTTTCTGGTCTGTGCTGAAGCAGGGCATTCTGGCAGCCAATTGGCTTGACTTTTATTAGTGAGCCTGGTTACCCCCTCTCGGAACCACAGACTTAGAAATCGCCAGCTCATATACAGTGCATAAAATATATTTATATATATACCCTTATACACCATTTTAATAAAAAATATCACAAAATTCTTCTAAGTCCCTCGGGAAGAGTGAAAGACGCGCACGTTCATTTTCAGAGCTCCTAGACCTTCCTATAAGAAGTTAGCCAAAAAGTATCTTCGAAAAACGCTTAGGTTAAGTTTCAGAGTTGCTTCAAATGTACCGAAGCTGGACTTAGACATAATTTCACTCTCACAACATTATGGCTGGTTGGAGACAGTCCGAACCACAAATACCGGGTCCATGGTTCTGGCCATATACTGGGGGGACGGGGACGACTCCCATTAACCCCTGACTATACCGGGGATACGCTTATCACAATGCCTTACTGGTCTGTGCTGAAGCAGGGCATTCTGGCAGCCAAGTGGCTTGACCTTTATTAGTGAGCCTGGTTACCCCCACTCGGAACCACAGACTTAGAAATCGCCAGCTCATATACAGTGCATAAAATATATTTATATATATACCCTTATACACCATTTTAATAAAAAATATCACAAAATTCTTCTAAGTCCCTCGGGAAGAGTGAAAGACGCGCACGTTCATTTTCAGAGCTCCTAGACCTTCCTATAAGAAGTTAGCCAAAAAGTAGCTTCGAAAAACGCTTAGGTTAAGTTTCAGAGTTGCTTCTAATGTACTGAAGCTGGACTTAGACATAATTTCACTCTCACAACATTATGGCTGTTTGGAGACAGTCCGAACCACAAATACCGGGTCCATGGTTCTGGTCATATACTGGGGGGACGGGGACGACTCCCATTAACCCCTGACTATACCGGGGATACGCTTATCACAATGCCTTTCTGGTCTGTGCTGAAGCAGGGCATTCTGGCAGCCAATTGGCTTGACTTTTTTTAGTGAGCCTGGTTACCCCCTCTCGGAACCACAGACTTAGAAATCGCCAGCTCATATACAGTGCATAAAATATATTTATATATATACCCTTATACACCATTTTAATAAAAAATATCACAAAATTCTTCTAAGTCCCTCGGGAAGAGTGAAAGACGCGCACGTTCATTTTCAGAGCTCCTAGACTTCCTATAAGAAGTTAGCCAAAAAGTAGCTTCGAAAAACGCTTAGGTTAAGTTTCAGAGTTGCTTCTAATGTACCAAAGCTGGACTTAGACATAATTTCACTCTCACAACATTATGGCTGGTTGGAGACAGTCCGAACCACAAGTACCGGGTCCATGGTTCTGGGCGTATACTGGGGGGACGGGGACGACTCCCATTAACCCCTGACTATACCGGGGATACGTTTATCACAATGCCTTACTGGTCTGTGCTGAAGCAGGGCATTCTGGCATCCAAGTGGCTTGACCTTTATTAGTGAGCCTGGTTACCCCCTCTCGGAACCACAGACTTAGAAATCGCCAGCTCATATACAGTGCATAAAATATATTTATATATATACCCTTATACACCATTTTAATAAAAAATATCACAAAATTCTTCTAAGTCCCTCGGGAAGAGTGAAAGACGCGCACGTTAATTTTCAGAGCTCCTAGACCTTCCTATAAGAAGTTAGCCAAAAAGTAGCTTCGAAAAACGCTTAGGTTAAGTTTCAGAGTTGCTTCTAATGTACCAAAGCTGGACTTAGACATAATTTCACTCTCACAACATTATGGCTGGTTGGAGACAGTCCGAACCACAAGTACCGGGTCCATGGTTCTGGGCGTATACTGGGGGGACGGGGACGACTCCCATTAACCCCTGACTATACCGGGGATACGCTTATCACAATGCCTTACTGGTCTGTGCTGAAGCAGGGCATTCTGGCATCCAAGTGGCTTGACCTTTATTAGTGAGCCTGGTTACCCCCTCTCGGAACCACAGACTTAGAAATCGCCAGCTCATATACAGTGCATAAAATATATTTATATATATACCCTTATACACCATTTTAATAAAAAATATCACAAAATTCTTCTAAGTCCCTCGGGAAGAGTGAAAGACGCGCACGTTCATTTTCAAAGCTCCTAGACCTTCCTATAAGAAGTTAGCCAAAAAGTAGCTTCGAAAAACGCTTAGGTTAAGTTTCAGAGTTGCTTCTAATGTACCAAAGCTGGACTTAGACATAATTTCACTCTCACAACATTATGGCTGGTTGGAGACAGTCCGAACCACAAGTACCGGGTCCATGGTTCTGGGCGTATACTGGGGGGACGGGGACGACTCCCATTAACCCCTGACTATACCGGGGATACGTTTATCACAATGCCTTACTGGTCTGTGCTGAAGCAGGGCATTCTGGCATCCAAGTGGCTTGACCTTTATTAGTGAGCCTGGTTACCCCCTCTCGGAACCACAGACTTAGAAATCGCCAGCTCATATACAGTGCATAAAATATATTTATATATATACCCTTATACACCATTTTAATAAAAAATATCACAAAATTCTTCTAAGTCCCTCGGGAAGAGTGAAAGACGCGCACGTTAATTTTCAGAGCTCCTAGACCTTCCTATAAGAAGTTAGCCAAAAAGTAGCTTCGAAAAACGCTTAGGTTAAGTTTCAGAGTTGCTTCTAATGTACCAAAGCTGGACTTAGACATAATTTCACTCTCACAACATTATGGCTGGTTGGAGACAGTCCGAACCACAAGTACCGGGTCCATGGTTCTGGGCGTATACTGGGGGGACGGGGACGACTCCCATTAACCCCTGACTATACCGGGGATACGCTTATCACAATGCCTTACTGGTCTGTGCTGAAGCAGGGCATTCTGGCATCCAAGTGGCTTGACCTTTATTAGTGAGCCTGGTTACCCCCTCTCGGAACCACAGACTTAGAAATCGCCAGCTCATATACAGTGCATAAAATATATTTATATATATACCCTTATACACCATTTTAATAAAAAATATCACAAAATTCTTCTAAGTCCCTCGGGAAGAGTGAAAGACGCGCACGTTCATTTTCAAAGCTCCTAGACCTTCCTATAAGAAGTTAGCCAAAAAGTAGCTTCGAAAAACGCTTAGGTTAAGTTTCAGAGTTGCTTCTAATGTACCAAAGCTGGACTTAGACATAATTTCACTCTCACAACATTATGGCTGGTTGGAGACAGTCCGAACCACAAGTACCGGGTCCATGGTTCTGGGCGTATACTGGGGGGACGGGGACGACTCCCATTAACCCCTGACTATACCGGGGATACGTTTATCACAATGCCTTACTGGTCTGTGCTGAAGCAGGGCATTCTGGCATCCAAGTGGCTTGACCTTTATTAGTGAGCCTGGTTACCCCCTCTCGGAACCACAGACTTAGAAATCGCCAGCTCATATACAGTGCATAAAATATATTTATATATATACCCTTATACACCATTTTAATAAAAAATATCACAAAATTCTTCTAAGTCCCTCGGGAAGAGTGAAAGACGCGCACGTTCATTTTCAAAGCTCCTAGACCTTCCTATAAGAAGTTAGCCAAAAAGTAGCTTCGAAAAACGCTTAGGTTAAGTTTCAGAGTTGCTTCTAATGTACCAAAGCTGGACTTAGACATAATTTCACTCTCACAACATTATGGCTGGTTGGAGACAGTCCGAACCACAAGTACCGGGTCCATGGTTCTGGGCGTATACTGGGGGGACGGGGACGACTCCCATTAACCCCTGACTATACCGGGGATACGTTTATCACAATGCCTTACTGGTCTGTGCTGAAGCAGGGCATTCTGGCATCCAAGTGGCTTGACCTTTATTAGTGAGCCTGGTTACCCCCTCTCGGAACCACAGACTTAGAAATCGCCAGCTCATATACAGTGCATAAAATATATTTATATATATACCCTTATACACCATTTTAATAAAAAATATCACAAAATTCTTCTAAGTCCCTCGGGAAGAGTGAAAGACGCGCACGTTCATTTTCAGAGCTCCTAGACTTCCTATAAGAAGTTAGCCAAAAAGTAGCTTCGAAAAACGCTTAGGTTAAGTTTCAGAGTTGCTTCTAATGTACCAAAGCTGGACTTAGACATAATTTCACTCTCACAACATTATGGCTGGTTGGAGACAGTCCGAACCACAAGTACCGGGTCCATGGTTCTGGGCGTATACTGGGGGGACGGGGACGACTCCCATTAACCCCTGACTATACCGGGGATACGTTTATCACAATGCCTTACTGGTCTGTGCTGAAGCAGGGCATTCTGGCATCCAAGTGGCTTGACCTTTATTAGTGAGCCTGGTTACCCCCTCTCGGAACCACAGACTTAGAAATCGCCAGCTCATATACAGTGCATAAAATATATTTATATATATACCCTTATACACCATTTTAATAAAAAATATCACAAAATTCTTCTAAGTCCCTCGGGAAGAGTGAAAGACGCGCACGTTAATTTTCAGAGCTCCTAGACCTTCCTATAAGAAGTTAGCCAAAAAGTAGCTTCGAAAAACGCTTAGGTTAAGTTTCAGAGTTGCTTCTAATGTACCAAAGCTGGACTTAGACATAATTTCACTCTCACAACATTATGGCTGGTTGGAGACAGTCCGAACCACAAGTACCGGGTCCATGGTTCTGGGCGTATACTGGGGGGACGGGGACGACTCCCATTAACCCCTGACTATACCGGGGATACGCTTATCACAATGCCTTACTGGTCTGTGCTGAAGCAGGGCATTCTGGCATCCAAGTGGCTTGACCTTTATTAGTGAGCCTGGTTACCCCCTCTCGGAACCACAGACTTAGAAATCGCCAGCTCATATACAGTGCATAAAATATATTTATATATATACCCTTATACACCATTTTAATAAAAAATATCACAAAATTCTTCTAAGTCCCTCGGGAAGAGTGAAAGACGCGCACGTTCATTTTCAAAGCTCCTAGACCTTCCTATAAGAAGTTAGCCAAAAAGTAGCTTCGAAAAACGCTTAGGTTAAGTTTCAGAGTTGCTTCTAATGTACCAAAGCTGGACTTAGACATAATTTCACTCTCACAACATTATGGCTGGTTGGAGACAGTCCGAACCACAAGTACCGGGTCCATGGTTCTGGGCGTATACTGGGGGGACGGGGACGACTCCCATTAACCCCTGACTATACCGGGGATACGTTTATCACAATGCCTTACTGGTCTGTGCTGAAGCAGGGCATTCTGGCATCCAAGTGGCTTGACCTTTATTAGTGAGCCTGGTTACCCCCTCTCGGAACCACAGACTTAGAAATCGCCAGCTCATATACAGTGCATAAAATATATTTATATATATACCCTTATACACCATTTTAATAAAAAATATCACAAAATTCTTCTAAGTCCCTCGGGAAGAGTGAAAGACGCGCACGTTAATTTTCAGAGCTCCTAGACCTTCCTATAAGAAGTTAGCCAAAAAGTAGCTTCGAAAAACGCTTAGGTTAAGTTTCAGAGTTGCTTCTAATGTACCAAAGCTGGACTTAGACATAATTTCACTCTCACAACATTATGGCTGGTTGGAGACAGTCCGAACCACAAGTACCGGGTCCATGGTTCTGGGCGTATACTGGGGGGACGGGGACGACTCCCATTAACCCCTGACTATACCGGGGATACGCTTATCACAATGCCTTACTGGTCTGTGCTGAAGCAGGGCATTCTGGCATCCAAGTGGCTTGACCTTTATTAGTGAGCCTGGTTACCCCCTCTCGGAACCACAGACTTAGAAATCGCCAGCTCATATACAGTGCATAAAATATATTTATATATATACCCTTATACACCATTTTAATAAAAAATATCACAAAATTCTTCTAAGTCCCTCGGGAAGAGTGAAAGACGCGCACGTTCATTTTCAAAGCTCCTAGACCTTCCTATAAGAAGTTAGCCAAAAAGTAGCTTCGAAAAACGCTTAGGTTAAGTTTCAGAGTTGCTTCTAATGTACCAAAGCTGGACTTAGACATAATTTCACTCTCACAACATTATGGCTGGTTGGAGACAGTCCGAACCACAAGTACCGGGTCCATGGTTCTGGGCGTATACTGGGGGGACGGGGACGACTCCCATTAACCCCTGACTATACCGGGGATACGTTTATCACAATGCCTTACTGGTCTGTGCTGAAGCAGGGCATTCTGGCATCCAAGTGGCTTGACCTTTATTAGTGAGCCTGGTTACCCCCTCTCGGAACCACAGACTTAGAAATCGCCAGCTCATATACAGTGCATAAAATATATTTATATATATACCCTTATACACCATTTTAATAAAAAATATCACAAAATTCTTCTAAGTCCCTCGGGAAGAGTGAAAGACGCGCACGTTCATTTTCAAAGCTCCTAGACCTTCCTATAAGAAGTTAGCCAAAAAGTAGCTTCGAAAAACGCTTAGGTTAAGTTTCAGAGTTGCTTCTAATGTACCAAAGCTGGACTTAGACATAATTTCACTCTCACAACATTATGGCTGGTTGGAGACAGTCCGAACCACAAGTACCGGGTCCATGGTTCTGGGCGTATACTGGGGGGACGGGGACGACTCCCATTAACCCCTGACTATACCGGGGATACGTTTATCACAATGCCTTACTGGTCTGTGCTGAAGCAGGGCATTCTGGCATCCAAGTGGCTTGACCTTTATTAGTGAGCCTGGTTACCCCCTCTCGGAACCACAGACTTAGAAATCGCCAGCTCATATACAGTGCATAAAATATATTTATATATATACCCTTATACACCATTTTAATAAAAAATATCACAAAATTCTTCTAAGTCCCTCGGGAAGAGTGAAAGACGCGCACGTTCATTTTCAAAGCTCCTAGACCTTCCTATAAGAAGTTAGCCAAAAAGTAGCTTCGAAAAACGCTTAGGTTAAGTTTCAGAGTTGCTTCTAATGTACCAAAGCTGGACTTAGACATAATTTCACTCTCACAACATTATGGCTGGTTGGAGACAGTCCGAACCACAAGTACCGGGTCCATGGTTCTGGGCGTATACTGGGGGGACGGGGACGACTCCCATTAACCCCTGACTATACCGGGGATACGTTTATCACAATGCCTTACTGGTCTGTGCTGAAGCAGGGCATTCTGGCATCCAAGTGGCTTGACCTTTATTAGTGAGCCTGGTTACCCCCTCTCGGAACCACAGACTTAGAAATCGCCAGCTCATATACAGTGCATAAAATATATTTATATATATACCCTTATACACCATTTTAATAAAAAATATCACAAAATTCTTCTAAGTCCCTCGGGAAGAGTGAAAGACGCGCACGTTAATTTTCAGAGCTCCTAGACCTTCCTATAAGAAGTTAGCCAAAAAGTAGCTTCGAAAAACGCTTAGGTTAAGTTTCAGAGTTGCTTCTAATGTACCAAAGCTGGACTTAGACATAATTTCACTCTCACAACATTATGGCTGGTTGGAGACAGTCCGAACCACAAGTACCGGGTCCATGGTTCTGGGCGTATACTGGGGGGACGGGGACGACTCCCATTAACCCCTGACTATACCGGGGATACGCTTATCACAATGCCTTACTGGTCTGTGCTGAAGCAGGGCATTCTGGCAGCCAATTGGCTTGACTTTTATTAGTGAGCCTGGTTACCCCCTCTCGGAACCACAGACTTAGAAATCGCCAGCTCATATACAGTGCATAAAATATATTTATATATATACCCTTATACACCATTTTAATAAAAAATATCACAAAATTCTTCTAAGTCCCTCGGGAAGAGTGAAAGACGCGCACGTTCATTTTCAAAGCTCCTAGACCTTCCTATAAGAAGTTAGCCAAAAAGTAGCTTCGAAAAACGCTTAGGTTAAGTTTCAGAGTTGCTTCTAATGTACCAAAGCTGGACTTAGACATAATTTCACTCTCACAACATTATGGCTGGTTGGAGACAGTCCGAACCACAAGTACCGGGTCCATGGTTCTGGGCGTATACTGGGGGGACGGGGACGACTCCTATTAACCCCTGACTATACCGGGGATACGCTTATCACAATGCCTTACTGGTCTGTGCTGAAGCAGGGCATTCTGGCAGACAATTGGCTTGACTTTTATTAGTGAGCCTGGTTACCCCCTCTCGGAACCACAGACTTAGAAATCGCCAGCTCATATACAGTGCATAAAATATATTTATATATATACCCTTATACACCATTTTAATAAAAAATATCACAAAATTCTTCTAAGTCCCTCGGGAAGAGTGAAAGACGCGCACGTTCATTTTCAAAGCTCCTAGACCTTCCTATAAGAAGTTAGCCAAAAAGTAGCTTCGAAAAACGCTTAGGTTAAGTTTCAGAGTTGCTTCTAATGTACCAAAGCTGGACTTAGACATAATTTCACTCTCACAACATTATGGCTGGTTGGAGACAGTCCGAACCACAAGTACCGGGTCCATGGTTCTGGGCGTATACTGGGGGGACGGGGACGACTCCCATTAACCCCTGACTATACCGGGGATACGTTTATCACAATGCCTTACTGGTCTGTGCTGAAGCAGGGCATTCTGGCATCCAAGTGGCTTGACCTTTATTAGTGAGCCTGGTTACCCCCTCTCGGAACCACAGACTTAGAAATCGCCAGCTCATATACAGTGCATAAAATATATTTATATATATACCCTTATACACCATTTTAATAAAAAATATCACAAAATTCTTCTAAGTCCCTCGGGAAGAGTGAAAGACGCGCACGTTCATTTTCAAAGCTCCTAGACCTTCCTATAAGAAGTTAGCCAAAAAGTAGTTTCGAAAAACGCTTAGGTTAAGTTTCAGAGTTGCTTCTAATGTACCAAAGCTGGACTTAGACATAATTTCACTCTCACAACATTATGGCTGGTTGGAGACAGTCCGAACCACAAGTACCGGGTCCATGGTTCTGGGCGTATACTGGGGGGACGGGGACGACTCCCATTAACCCCTGACTATACCGGGGATACGTTTATCACAATGCCTTACTGGTCTGTGCTGAAGCAGGGCATTCTGGCATCCAAGTGGCTTGACATTTATTAGTGAGCCTGGTTACCCCCTCTCGGAACCACAGACTTAGAAATCGCCAGCTCATATACAGTGCATAAAATATATTTATATATATACCCTTATACACCATTTTAATAAAAAATATCACAAAATTCTTCTAAGTCCCTCGGGAAGAGTGAAAGACGCGCACGTTAATTTTCAGAGCTCCTAGACCTTCCTATAAGAAGTTAGCCAAAAAGTAGCTTCGAAAAACGTTTAGGTTAAGTTTCAGAGTTGCTTCTAATGTACCAAAGCTGGACTTAGACATAATTTCACTCTCACAACATTATGGCTGGTTGGAGACAGTCCGAACCACAAGTACCGGGTCCATGGTTCTGGGCGTATACTGGGGGGACGGGGACGACTCCCATTAACCCCTGACTATACCGGGGATACGCTTATCACAATGCCTTACTGGTCTGTGCTGAAGCAGGGCATTCTGGCAGCCAATTGGCTTGACTTTTATTAGTGAGCCTGGTTACCCCCTCTCGGAACCACAGACTTAGAAATCGCCAGCTCATATACAGTGCATAAAATATATTTATATATATACCCTTATACACCATTTTAATAAAAAATATCACAAAATTCTTCTAAGTCCCTCGGGAAGAGTGAAAGACGCGCACGTTCATTTTCAAAGCTCCTAGACCTTCCTATAAGAAGTTAGCCAAAAAGTAGCTTCGAAAAACGCTTAGGTTAAGTTTCAGAGTTGCTTCTAATGTACCAAAGCTGGACTTAGACATAATTTCACTCTCACAACATTATGGCTGGTTGGAGACAGTCCGAACCACAAGTACCGGGTCCATGGTTCTGGGCGTATACTGTGGGGACGGGGACGACTCCCATTAACCCCTAACTATACCGGGGATACGTTTATCACAATGCCTTACTGGTCTGTGCTGAAGCAGGGCATTCTGGCATCCAAGTGGCTTGACCTTTATTAGTGAGCCTGGTTACCCCCTCTCGGAACCACAGACTTAGAAATCGCCAGCTCATATACAGTGCATAAAATATATTTATATATATACCCTTATACACCATTTTAATAAAAAATATCACAAAATTCTTCTAAGTCCCTCGGGAAGAGTGAAAGACGCGCACGTTAATTTTCAGAGCTCCTAGACCTTCCTATAAGAAGTTAGCCAAAAAGTAGCTTCGATAAACGCTTAGGTTAAGTTTCAGAGTTGCTTCTAATGTACCAAAGCTGGACTTAGACATAATTTCACTCTCACAACATTATGGCTGGTTGGAGACAGTCCGAACCACAAGTACCGGGTCCATGGTTCTGGGCGTATACTGGGGGGACGGGGACGACTCCCATTAACCCCTGACTATACCGGGGATACGCTTATCACAATGCCTTACTGGTCTGTGCTGAAGCAGGGCATTCTGGCAGACAATTGGCTTGACTTTTATTAGTGAGCCTGGTTACCCCCTCTCGGAACCACAGACTTAGAAATCGCCAGCTCATATACAGTGCATAAAATATATTTATATATATACCCTTATACACCATTTTAATAAAAAATATCACAAAATTCTTCTAAGTCCCTCGGGAAGAGTGAAAGACGCGCACGTTCATTTTCAAAGCTCCTAGACCTTCCTATAAGAAGTTAGCCAAAAAGTAGCTTCGAAAAACGCTTAGGTTAAGTTTCAGAGTTGCTTCTAATGTACCAAAGCTGGACTTAGACATAATTTCACTCTCACAACATTATGGCTGGTTGGAGACAGTCCGAACCACAAGTACCGGGTCCATGGTTCTGGGCGTATACTGGGGGGACGGGGACGACTCCCATTAACCCCTGACTATACCGGGGATACGTTTATCACAATGCCTTACTGGTCTGTGCTGAAGCAGGGCATTCTGGCATCCAAGTGGCTTGACCTTTATTAGTGAGCCTGGTTACCCCCTCTCGGAACCACAGACTTAGAAATCGCCAGCTCATATACAGTGCATAAAATATATTTATATATATACCCTTATACACCATTTTAATAAAAAATATCACAAAATTCTTCTAAGTCCCTCGGGAAGAGTGAAAGACGCGCACGTTCATTTTCAAAGCTCCTAGACCTTCCTATAAGAAGTTAGCCAAAAAGTAGCTTCGAAAAACGCTTAGGTTAAGTTTCAGAGTTGCTTCTAATGTACCAAAGCTGGACTTAGACATAATTTCACTCTCACAACATTATGGCTGGTTGGAGACAGTCCGAACCACAAGTACCGGGTCCATGGTTCTGGGCGTATACTGGGGGGACGGGGACGACTCCCATTAACCCCTGACTATACCGGGGATACGTTTATCACAATGCCTTACTGGTCTGTGCTGAAGCAGGGCATTCTGGCATCCAAGTGGCTTGACCTTTATTAGTGAGCCTGGTTACCCCCTCTCGGAACCACAGACTTAGAAATCGCCAGCTCATATACAGTGCATAAAATATATTTATATATATACCCTTATACACCATTTTAATAAAAAATATCACAAAATTCTTCTAAGTCCCTCGGGAAGAGTGAAAGACGCGCACGTTAATTTTCAGAGCTCCTAGACCTTCCTATAAGAAGTTAGCCAAAAAGTAGCTTCGAAAAACGCTTAGGTTAAGTTTCAGAGTTGCTTCTAATGTACCAAAGCTGGACTTAGACATAATTTCACTCTCACAACATTATGGCTGGTTGGAGACAGTCCGAACCACAAGTACCGGGTCCATGGTTCTGGGCGTATACTGGGGGGACGGGGACGACTCCCATTAACCCCTGACTATACCGGGGATACGCTTATCACAATGCCTTACTGGTCTGTGCTGAAGCAGGGCATTCTGGCAGCCAATTGGCTTGACTTTTATTAGTGAGCCTGGTTACCCCCTCTCGGAACCACAGACTTAGAAATCGCCAGCTCATATACAGTGCATAAAATATATTTATATATATACCCTTATACACCATTTTAATAAAAAATATCACAAAATTCTTCTAAGTCCCTCGGGAAGAGTGAAAGACGCGCACGTACATTTTCAAAGCTCCTAGACCTTCCTATAAGAAGTTAGCCAAAAAGTAGCTTCGAAAAACGCTTAGGTTAAGTTTCAGAGTTGCTTCTAATGTACCAAAGCTGGACTTAGACATAATTTCACTCTCACAACATTATGGCTGGTTGGAGACAGTCCGAACCACAAGTACCGGGTCCATGGTTCTGGGCGTATACTGGGGGGACGGGGACGACTCCCATTAACCCCTGACTATACCGGGGATACGCTTATCACAATGCCTTACTGGTCTGTGCTGAAGCAGGGCATTCTGGCAGACAATTGGCTTGACTTTTATTAGTGAGCCTGGTTACCCCCTCTCGGAACCACAGACTTAGAAATCGCCAGCTCATATACAGTGCATAAAATATATTTATATATATACCCTTATACACCATTTTAATAAAAAATATCACAAAATTCTTCTAAGTCCCTCGGGAAGAGTGAAAGACGCGCACGTTCATTTTCAAAGCTCCTAGACCTTCCTATAAGAAGTTAGCCAGAAAGTAGCTTCGAAAAACGCTTAGGTTAAGTTTCAGAGTTGCTTCTAATGTACCAAAGCTGGACTTAGACATAATTTCACTCTCACAACATTATGGCTGGTTGGAGACAGTCCGAACCACAAGTACCGGGTCCATGGTTGTGGGCGTATACTGGGGGGACGGGGACGACTCCCATTAACCCCTGACTATACCGGGGATACGTTTATCACAATGCCTTACTGGTCTGTGCTGAAGCAGGGCATTCTGGCATCCAAGTGGCTTGACCTTTATTAGTGAGCCTGGTTACCCCCTCTCGGAACCACAGACTTAGAAATCGCCAGCTCATATACAGTGCATAAAATATATTTATATATATACCCTTATACACCATTTTAATAAAAAATATCACAAAATTCTTCTAAGTCCCTCGGGAAGAGTGAAAGACGCGCACGTTAATTTTCAGAGCTCCTAGACCTTCCTATAAGAAGTTAGCCAAAAAGTAGCTTCGAAAAACGCTTAGGTTAAGTTTCAGAGTTGCTTCTAATGTACCAAAGCTGGACTTAGACATAATTTCACTCTCACAACATTATGGCTGGTTGGAGACAGTCCGAACCACAAGTACCGGGTCCATGGTTCTGGGCGTATACTGGGGGGACGGGGACGACTCCCATTAACCCCTGACTATACCGGGGATACGCTTATCACAATGCCTTTCTGGTCTGTGCTGAAGCAGGGCATTCTGGCAGCCAATTAGCTTGACCTTTATTAGTAAGCCTGGTTACCCCCTCTCGGAACCACAGACTTAGAAATCGCCAGCTCATATACAGTGCATAAAATATATTTATATATATACCCTTATACACCATTTTAATAAAAAATATCACAAAATTCTTCAAAGTCCCTCGGGAAGAGTGAAAGACGCGCACGTACATTTTCAGAGCTCCTAGACCTTTCTATAAGATGTTAGCCAAAAAGTATCTTCGAAAAACGCTTAGGTTAAGTTTCAGAGTTGCTTCTAATGTACCAAAGCTGGACTTAGACATAATTTCACTCTCACAACATTATGGCTGGTTGGAGACAGTCCGAACCACAATTACCGGGTCCATGGTTCTGGGCGTATACTGGGGGGACGGGGACGACTCCCATTAACCCCTGACTATACCGGGGATACGCTTATCACAATGCCTTTCTGGTCTGTGCTGAAGCAGGGCATTCTGGCATCCAAGTGGCTTGACTTTTATTAGTGAGCCTGGTTACCCCCTCTCGGAACCACAGACTTAGAAATCGCCAGCTCATATACAGTGCATAAAATATATTTATATATATACCCTTATACATCATTTTAATAAAAAATATCACAAAATTCTTCTAAGTCCCTCGGGAAGAGTGAAAGACGCGCACGTTCATTTTCAGAGCTCCTAGACCTTCCTATAAGAAGTTAGCAGAAACGTAGCTTCGAAAAACGCTTAGGTTAAGTTTCAGAGTTGCTTCTAATGTACTGAAGCTGGACTTAGACATAATTTCACTCTCACAACATTATGGCTGGTTGGAGACAGTCCGAACCACAAGTACCGGGTCCATGGTTCTGGCCATATACTGGGGGGACGGGGACGACTCCCATTAACCCCTGACTATACCGGGGATACGCTTATCACAATGCCTTACTGGTCTGTGCTGAAGCAGGGCATTCTGGCAGCCAATTGGCTTGACTTTTATTAGTGAGCCTGGTTACCCCCTCTCGGAACCACAGACTTAGAAATCGCCAGCTCATATACAGTGCATAAAATATATTTATATATATACCCTTATACACCATTTTAATAAAAAATATCACAAAATTCTTCTAAGTCCCTCGGGAAGAGTGAAAGACGCGCACGTTAATTTTCAGAGCTCCTAGACCTTCCTATAAGAAGTTAGCCAAAAAGTAGCTTCGAAAAACGCTTAGGTTAAGTTTCAGAGTTGCTTCTAATGTACCAAAGCTGGACTTAGACATAATTTCACTCTCACAACATTATGGCTGGTTGGAGACAGTCCGAACCACAAGTACCGGGTCCATGGTTCTGGGCGTAACCTGGGGGGAGGGGGACGACTCCCATTAACCCCTGACTATACCGGGGATACGCTTATCACAATGCCTTACTGGTCTGTGCTGAAGCAGGGCATTCTGGCATCCAAGTGGCTTGACCTTTATTAGTGAGCCTGGTTACCCCCTCTCGGAACCACAGACTTAGAAATCGCCAGCTCATATACAGTGCATAAAATATATTTATATATATACCCTTATACACCATTTTAATAAAAAATATCACAAAATTCTTCTACTGTAAGTCCCTCGGGAAGAGTGAAAGACGCGCACGTTCATTTTCAGAGCTCCTAGACCTTCCTATAAGAAGTTAGCCAAAAAGTAGCTTCGAAAAACGCTTAGGTTAAGTTTCAGAGTTGCTTCTCATGTACCAAAGCTGGACTTAGACATAATTTCACTCTCACAACATTATGGCTGGTTGGAGACAGTCCGAACCACAAGTACCGGGTCCATGGTTCTGGGCGTATACTGGGGGGACGGGGACGACTCCCATTAACCCCTGACTTTACCGGGGATACGTTTATCACAATGCCTTACTGGTCTGTGCTGAAGCAGGGCATTCTGGCAGCCAAGTGGCTTGACCTTTATTAGTGAGCCTGGTTACCCCCTCTCGGAACCACAGACTTAGAAATCGCCAGCTCATATACAGTGCATTAAATATATTTATATATATACCCTTATACACCATTTTAATAAAAAAATATCACAAAATTCTTCTAAGTCCCTCGGGAAGAGTGAAAGACGCACGTTCATTTTCAGAGCACCTAGACCTTCCTATAATAAGTTAGCCAAAAAGTAGCTTCGAAAAACGCTTAGGTTAAGTTTCAGAGTTGCTTCTAATGTACCGAAGCTGGACTTAGACATAATTTCACTCTCACAACATTATGGCTGGTTGGAGACAGTCCGAACCACAAATACCGGGTCCATGGTTCTGGCCATATACTGGGGGGACGGGGACGACTCCCATTAACCCCTGACTATACCGGGGATACGCTTATCACAATGCCTTACTGGTCTATGCTGAAGCAGGGCATTCTGGCAGCCAAGTGGCTTGACCTTTATTAGTGAGCCTGGTTACCCCCTCTCGGAACCACAGACTTAGAAATCGCCAGCTCATATACAGTGCATAAAATATATTTATATATATACCCTTATACACCATTTTAATAAAAAATATCACAAAATTCTGCTAAGTCCCTCGGGAAGAGTGAAAGACGCGCACGTTCATTTTCAGAGCTCCTAGACCTTCCTATAAGAAGTTAGCCAAAAAATAGCTTCGAAAAACGCTTTGTTTAAGTTTCAGAGTTGCTTCTAATGTACCAAAGCTGGACTTAGACATAATTTCACTCTCACAACATTATGGCTGGTTGGAGACAGTCCGAACCACAAGTACAGGGTCCATGGTTCTGGGCGTATACTGGGGGGACGGGGACGACTCCCATTAACCCCTGACTATACCGGGGATATGCTTATCACAATGCATTTCTGGTCTGTGCTGAAGCAGGGCATTCTGGCAGCCAATTGGCTTGACCTTTATTAGTGAGCCTGGTTACCCCCTCTCGGAACCACAGACTTAGAAATCGCCAGCTCATATACAGTGCATAAAATATATTTATATATATACCCTTATACACCATTTTAATAAAAAATATCACAAAATTCTTCTAAGTCCCTCGGGAAGAGTGAAAGACGCGCACGTACATTTTCAGAGCTCCTAGACCTTTCTATAAGATGTTAGCCAAAAAGTATCTTCGAAAAACGCTTAGGTTAAGTTTCAGAGTTGCTTCTAATGTACCAAAGCTGGACTTAGACATAATTTCACTCTCACAACATTATGGCTGGTTGGAGACAGTCCGAACCACAATTACCGGGTCCATGGTTCTGGGCGTATACTGGGGGGACGGGGACGACTCCCATTAACCCCTGACTATACCGGGGATACGCTTATCACAATGCCTTTCTGGTCTGTGCTGAAGCAGGGCATTCTGGCAGCCAATTGGCTTGACTTTTATTAGTGAGCCTGGTTACCCCCTCTCGGAACCACAGACTTAGAAATCGCCAGCTCATATACAGTGCATAAAATATATTTATATATATACCCTTATACATCATTTTAATAAAAAATATCACAAAATTCTTCTAAGTCCCTCGGGAAGAGTGAAAGACGCGCACGTTCATTTTCAGAGCTCCTAGACCTTCCTATAAGAAGTTAGCAGAAACGTAGCTTCGAAAAACGCTTAGGTTAAGTTTCAGAGTTGCTTCTAATGTACTGAAGCTGGACTTAGACATAATTTCACTCTCACAACATTATGGCTGGTTGGAGACAGTCCGAACCACAAGTACCGGGTCCATGGTTCTGGCCATATACTGGGGGGACGGGGACGACTCCCATTAACCCCTGACTATACCGGGGATACGCTTATCACAATGCCTTACTGGTCTGTGCTGAAGCAGGGCATTCTGGCAGCCAATTGGCTTGACTTTTATTAGTGAGCCTGGTTACCCCCTCTCGGAACCACAGACTTAGAAATCGCCAGCTCATATACAGTGCATAAAATATATTTATATATATACCCTTATACACCATTTTAATAAAAAATATCACAAAATTCTTCTAAGTCCCTCGGGAAGAGTGAAAGACGCGCACGTTAATTTTCAGAGCTCCTAGACCTTCCTATAAGAAGTTAGCCAAAAAGTAGCTTCGAAAAACGCTTAGGTTAAGTTTCAGAGTTGCTTCTAATGTACCAAAGCTGGACTTAGACATAATTTCACTCTCACAACATTATGGCTGGTTGGAGACAGTCCGAACCACAAGTACCGGGTCCATGGTTCTGGGCGTATACTGGGGGGACGGGGACGACTCCCATTAACCCCTGACTATACCGGGGATACGCTTATCACAATGCCTTACTGGTCTGTGCTGAAGCAGGGCATTCTGGCATCCAAGTGGCTTGACCTTTATTAGTGAGCCTGGTTACCCCCTCTCGGAACCACAGACTTAGAAATCGCCAGCTCATATACAGTGCATAAAATATATTTATATATATACCCTTATACACCATTTTAATAAAAAATATCACAAAATTCTTCTACTGTAAGTCCCTCGGGAAGAGTGAAAGACGCGCACGTTCATTTTCAGAGCTCCTAGACCTTCCTATAAGAAGTTAGCCAAAAAGTAGCTTCGAAAAACGCTTAGGTTAAGTTTCAGAGTTGCTTCTCATGTACCAAAGCTGGACTTAGACATAATTTCACTCTCACAACATTATGGCTGGTTGGAGACAGTCCGAACCACAAGTACCGGGTCCATGGTTCTGGGCGTATACTGGGGGGACGGGGACGACTCCCATTAACCCCTGACTTTACCGGGGATACGTTTATCACAATGCCTTACTGGTCTGTGCTGAAGCAGGGCATTCTGGCAGCCAAGTGGCTTGACCTTTATTAGTGAGCCTGGTTACCCCCTTTCGGAACCACAGACTTAGAAATCGCCAGCTCATATACAGTGCATAAAATATATTTATATATATACCCTTATACACCATTTTAATAAAAAAATATCACAAAATTCTTCTAAGTCCCTCGGGAAGAGTGAAAGACGCACGTTCATTTTCAGAGCACCTAGACCTTCCTATAATAAGTTAGCCAAAAAGTAGCTTCGAAAAACGCTTAGGTTACGTTTCAGAGTTGCTTCTAATGTACCGAAGCTGGACTTAGACATAATTTCACTCTCACAACATTATGGCTGGTTGGAGACAGTCCGAACCACAAATACCGGGTCCATGGTTCTGGCCATATACTGGGGGGACGGGGACGACTCCCATTAACCCCTGACTATACCGGGGATACGCTTATCACAATGCCTTACTGGTCTATGCTGAAGCAGGGCATTCTGGCAGCCAAGTGGCTTGACCTTTATTAGTGAGCCTGGTTACCCCCTCTCGGAACCACAGACTTAGAAATCGCCAGCTCATATACAGTGCATAAAATATATTTATATATATACCCTTATACACCATTTTAATAAAAAATATCACAAAATTCTTCTAAGTCCCTCGGGAAGAGTGAAAGACGCGCACGTTCATTTTCAGAGCTCCTAGACCTTCCTATAAGAAGTTAGCCAAAAAATAGCTTCGAAAAACGCTTTGTTTAAGTTTCAGAGTTGCTTCTAATGTACCAAAGCTGGACTTAGACATAATTTCACTCTCACAACATTATGGCTGGTTGGAGACAGTCCGAACCACAAGTACAGGGTCCATGGTTCTGGGCGTATACTGGGGGGACGGGGACGACTCCCATTAACCCCTGACTATACCGGGGATATGCTTATCACAATGCATTTCTGGTCTGTGCTGAAGCAGGGCATTCTGGCAGCCAATTGGCTTGACCTTTATTAGTGAGCCTGGTTACCCCCTCTCGGAACCACAGACTTAGAAATCGCCAGCTCATATACAGTGCATAAAATATATTTATATATATACCCTTATACACCATTTTAATAAAAAATATCACAAAATTCTTCTAAGTCCCTCGGGAAGAGTGAAAGACGCGCACGTACATTTTCAGAGCTCCTAGACCTTTCTATAAGATGTTAGCCAAAAAGTATCTTCGAAAAACGCTTAGGTTAAGTTTCAGAGTTGCTTCTAATGTACCAAAGCTGGACTTAGACATAATTTCACTCTCACAACATTATGGCTGGTTGGAGACAGTCCGAACCACAATTACCGGGTCCATGGTTCTGGGCGTATACTGGGGGGACGGGGACGACTCCCATTAACCCCTGACTATACCGGGGATACGCTTATCACAATGCCTTTCTGGTCTGTGCTGAAGCAGGGCATTCTGGCAGCCAATTGGCTTGACTTTTATTAGTGAGCCTGGTTACCCCCTCTCGGAACCACAGACTTAGAAATCACCAGCTCATATACAGTGCATAAAATATATTTATATATATACCCTTATGCATCATTTTAATAAAAAATATCACAAAATTCTTCTAAGTCCCTCGGGAAGAGTGAAAGACGCGCACGTTCATTTTCAGAGCTCCTAGACCTTCCTATAAGAAGTTAGCAGAAACGTAGCTTCGAAAAACGCTTAGGTTAAGTTTCAGAGTTGCTTCTAATGTACTGAAGCTGGACTTAGACATAATTTCACTCTCACAACATTATGGCTGGTTGGAGACAGTCCGAACCACAAGTACCGGGTCCATGGTTCTGGCCATATACTGGGGGGACGGGGACGACTCCCATTAACCCCTGACTATACCGGGGATACGCTTATCACAATGCCTTACTGGTCTGTGCTGAAGCAGGGCATTCTGGCAGCCAATTGGCTTGACTTTTATTAGTGAGCCTGGTTACCCCCTCTCGGAACCACAGACTTAGAAATCGCCAGCTCATATACAGTGCATAAAATATATTTATATATATACCCTTATACACCATTTTAATAAAAAATATCACAAAATTCTTCTAAGTCCCTCGGGAAGAGTGAAAGACGCGCACGTTAATTTTCAGAGCTCCTAGACCTTCCTATAAGAAGTTAGCCAAAAAGTAGCTTCGAAAAACGCTTAGGTTAAGTTTCAGAGTTGCTTCTAATGTACCAAAGCTGGACTTAGACATAATTTCACTCTCACAACATTATGGCTGGTTGGAGACAGTCCGAACCACAAGTACCGGGTCCATGGTTCTGGGCGTATACTGGGGGGACGGGGACGACTCCCATTAACCCCTGACTATACCGGGGATACGCTTATCACAATGCATTACTGGTCTGTGCTGAAGCAGGGCATTCTGGCATCCAAGTGGCTTGACCTTTATTAGTGAGCCTGGTTACCCCCTCTCGGAACCACAGACTTAGAAATCGCCAGCTCATATACAGTGCATAAAATATATTTATATATATACCCTTATACACCATTTTAATAAAAAATATCACAAAATTCTTCTACTGTAAGTCCCTCGGGAAGAGTTAAAGACGCGCACGTTCATTTTCAGAGCTCCTAGACCTTCCTATAAGAAGTTAGCCAAAAAGTAGCTTCGAAAAACGCTTAGGTTAAGTTTCAGAGTTGCTTCTCATGTACCAAAGCTGGACTTAGACATAATTTCACTCTCACAACATTATGGCTGGTTGGAGACAGTCCGAACCACAAGTACCGGGTCCATGGTTCTGGGCGTATACTGGGGGGACGGGGACGACTCCCATTAACCCCTGACTTTACCGGGGATACGTTTATCACAATGCCTTACTGGTCTGTGCTGAAGCAGGGCATTCTGGCAGCCAAGTGGCTTGACCTTTATTAGTGAGCCTGGTTACCCCCTCTCGGAACCACAGACTTAGAAATCGCCAGCTCATATACAGTGCATAAAATATATTTATATATATACCCTTATACACCATTTTAATAAAAAATATCACAAAATTCTTCTAAGTCCCTCGGGAAGAGTGAAAGACGCGCACGTTCATTTTCAGAGCACCTAGACCTTCCTATAATAAGTTAGCCAAAAAGTAGCTTCGAAAAACGCTTAGGTTAAGTTTCAGAGTTGCTTCTAATGTACCGAAGCTGGACTTAGACATAATTTCACTCTCACAACATTATGGCTGGTTGGAGACAGTCCGAACCACAAATACCGGGTCCATGGTTCTGGCCATATACTGGGGGGACGGGGACGACTCCCATTAACCTCTGACTATACCGGGGATACGCTTCTCACAATGCCTTTCTGGTCTGTGCTGAAGCAGGGCATTCTGGCAGCCAATTGGCTTGACTTTTATTAGTGAGCCTGGTTACCCCCTCTCGGAACCACAGACTTAGAAATCGCCAGCTCATATACATGCATAACATATATTTATATATATACCCTTATACACCATTTTAATAAAAAATATCACAAAATTCTTCTAAGTCCCTCGGGAAGAGTGAAAGACGCGCACGTTCATTTTCAGAGCTCCTAGACCTTCCTATAAGAAGTTAGCCAAAAAGTAGCTTCGAAAAACGCTTAGGTTAAGTTTCAGAGTTGCATCTAATGTACCGAAGCTGGACTTAGACATAATTTCACTCTCACAACATTATGGCTGGTTGGAGACAATCCGAACCACAAATACCGGGTCCATGGTTCTGGCCATATACTGGGGGGACGGGGACGACTCCCATTAACCCCTGACTATACGGGGATACGCTTATCACAATGCCTTTCTGGTCTGTGCTGAAGCAGGGCATTCTGGCAGCCAATTGGCTTGACTTTTATTAGTGAGCCTGGTTATCCCCTCTCGGAACCACAGACTTAGAAATCGCCAGCTCATATACATGCATAAAATATATTTATATATATACCCTTTTTCACCATTTTAATAAAAAATATCACAAAATTCTTCTAAGTCCCTCGGGAAGAGTGAAAGACGCGCACGTTCATTTTCAGAGCTCCTAGACCTTCCTATAAGAAGTTAGCCAAAAAGTAGCTTCGAAAAACGCTTAGGTTAAGTTTCAGAGTTGCTTCTAATGTACCAGAGCTGGACTTAGACATAATTTCACTCTCACAACATTATGGCTGGTTGGAGACAGTCCGAACCACAAGTACCGGGTCCATGGTTCTGGGCGTATACTGGGGGGACGGGGACGACTCCCATTAACCCCTGACTATACCGGGGATACGTTTATCACAATGCCTTACTGGTCTGTGCTGAAGCAGGGCATTCTGGCATCCAAGTGGCTTGACCTTTATTAGTGAGCCTGGTTACCCCCTCTCGGAACCACAGACTTAGAAATCGCCAGCTCATATACAGTGCATAAAATATATTTATATATATACCCTTATACACCATTTTAATAAAAAATATCACAAAATTCTTCTAAGTCCCTCGGGAAGAGTGAAAGACGCGCACGTTCATTTTCAGAGCTCCTAGACCTTCCTATAAGAAGTTAGCCAAAAAGTAGCTTCGAAAAACGCTTAGGTTAAGTTTCAGAGTTGCTTCTAATGTACCAAAGCTGGACTTAGACATAATTTCACTCTCACAACATTATGGCTGGTTGGAGACAGTCCGAACCACAAGTACCGGGTCCATGGTTCTGGGCGTATACTGGGGGGACGGGGACGACTCCCATTAACCCCTGACTATACCGGGGATACGCTTATCACAATGCCTTTCTGGTCTGTGCTGAAGCAGGGCATTCTGGCAGCCAATTAGCTTGACCTTTATTAGTAAGCCTGGTTACCCCCTCTCGGAACCACAGACTTAGAAATCGCCAGCTCATATACAGTGCATAAAATATATTTATATATATACCCTTATACACCATTTTAATAAATAATATCACAAAATTCTTCTAAGTCCCTCGGGAAGAGTGAAAGACGCGCACGTTCATTTTCAGAGCTCCTAGTCCTTCCTATAAGAAGTTAGCCAAAAAATAGCTTCGAAAAACGCTTTGTTTAAGTTTCAGAGTTGCTTCTAATGTACCAAAGCTGGACTTAGACATAATTTCACTCTCACAACATTATGGCTGGTTGGAGACAGTCCGAACCACAAGTACAGGGTCCATGGTTCTGGGCGTATACTGGGGGGACGGGGACGACTCCCATTAACCCCTGACTATACCGGGGATATGCTTATCACAATGCATTTCTGGTCTGTGCTGAAGCAGGGCATTCTGGCAGCCAATTGGCTTGACCTTTATTAGTGAGCCTGGTTACCCCCTCTCGGAACCACAGACTTAGAAATCGCCAGCTCATATACAGTGCATAAAATATATTTATATATATACCCTTATACACCATTTTAATAAAAAATATCACAAAATTCTTCTAAGTCCCTCGGGAAGAGTGAAAGACGCGCACGTACATTTTCAGAGCTCCTAGACCTTTCTATAAGATGTTAGCCAAAAAGTATCTTCGAAAAACGCTTAGGTTAAGTTTCAGAGTTGCTTCTAATGTACCAAAGCTGGACTTAGACATAATTTCACTCTCACAACATTATGGCTGGTTGGAGACAGTCCGAACCACAATTACCGGGTCCATGGTTCTGGGCGTATACTGGGGGGACGGGGACGACTCCCATTAACCCCTGACTATACCGGGGATACGCTTATCACAATGCCTTTCTGGTCTGTGCTGAAGCAGGGCATTCTGGCAGCCAATTGGCTTGACTTTTATTAGTGAGCCTGGTTACCCCCTCTCGGAACCACAGACTTAGAAATCGCCAGCTCATATACAGTGCATAAAATATATTTATATATATACCCTTATACATCATTTTAATAAAAAATATCACAAAATTCTTTTTAGTCCCTCGGGAAGAGTGAAAGACGCGCACGTTCATTTTCAGGGCTCCTAGACCTTCCTATAAGAAGTTAGCAGAAACGTAGCTTCGAAAAACGCTTAGGTTAAGTTTCAGAGTTGCTTCTAATGTACTGAAGCTGGACTTAGACATAATTTCACTCTCACAACATTATGGCTGGTTGGAGACAGTCCGAACCACAAGTACCGGGTCCATGGTTCTGGCCATATACTGGGGGGACGGGGACGACTCCCATTAACCCCTGACTATACCGGGGATACGCTTATCACAATGCCTTACTGGTCTGTGCTGAAGCAGGGCATTCTGGCAGCCAATTGGCTTGACTTTTATTAGTGAGCCTGGTTACCCCCTCTCGGAACCACAGACTTAGAAATCGCCAGCTCATATACAGTGCATAAAATATATTTATATATATACCCTTATACACCATTTTAATAAAAAATATCACAAAATTCTTCTAAGTCCCTCGGGAAGAGTGAAAGACGCGCACGTTAATTTTCAGAGCTCCTAGACCTTCCTATAAGAAGTTAGCCAAAAAGTAGCTTCGAAAAACGCTTAGGTTAAGTTTCAGAGTTGCTTCTAATGTACCAAAGCTGGACTTAGACATAATTTCACTCTCACAACATTATGGCTGGTTGGAGACAGTCCGAACCACAAGTACCGGGTCCATGGTTCTGGGCGTATACTGGGGGGACGGGGACGACTCCCATTAACCCCTGACTATACCGGGGATACGCTTATCACAATGCCTTACTGGTCTGTGCTGAAGCAGGGCATTCTGGCATCCAAGTGGCTTGACCTTTATTAGTGAGCCTGATTACCCCCTCTCGGAACCACAGACTTAGAAATCGCCAGCTCATATACAGTGCATAAAATATATTTATATATATACCCTTATACACCATTTTAATAAAAAATATCACAAAATTCTTCTACTGTAAGTCCCTCGGGAAGAGTGAAAGACGCGCACGTTCATTTTCAGAGCTCCTAGACCTTCCTATAAGAAGTTAGCCAAAAAGTAGCTTCGAAAAACGCTTAGGTTAAGTTTCAGAGTTGCTTCTAATGTACCAAAGCTGGACTTAGACATAATTTCACTCTCACAACATTATGGCTGGTTGGAGACAGTCCGAACCACAAGTACCGGGTCCATGGTTCTGGGCGTATACTGGGGGGACGGGGACGACTCCCATTAACCCCTGACTTTACCGGGGATACGTTTATCACAATGCCTTACTGGTCTGTGCTGAAGCAGGGCATTCTGGCAGCCAAGTGGCTTGACCTTTATTAGTGAGCCTGGTTACCCCCTCTCGGAACCACAGACTTAGAAATCGCCAGCTCATATACAGTGCATAAAATATATTTATATATATACCCTTATACACCATTTTAATAAAAAATATCACAAAATTCTTCTAAGTCCCTCGGGAAGAGTGAAAGACGCGCACGTTCATTTTAAGAGCACCTAGACCTTCCTATAATAAGTTAGCCAAAAAGTAGCTTCGAAAAACGCTTAGGTTAAGTTTCAGAGTTGCTTCTAATGTACCGAAGCTGGACTTAGACATAATTTCACTCTCACAACATTATGGCTGGTTGGAGACAGTCCGAACCACAAATACCGGGTCCATGGTTCTGGCCATATACTGGGGGGACGGGGACGACTCCCATTAACCTCTGACTATACCGGGGATACGCTTCTCACAATGCCTTTCTGGTCTGTGCTGAAGCAGGGCATTCTGGCAGCCAATTGGCTTGACTTTTATTAGTGAGCCTGGTTACCCCCTCTCGGAACCACAGACTTAGAAATCGCCAGCTCATATACATGCATAACATATATTTATATATATACCCTTATACACCATTTTAATAAAAAATATCACAAAATTCTTCTAAGTCCCTCGGGAAGAGTGAAAGACGCGCACGTTCATTTTCAGAGCTCCTAGACCTTCCTATAAGAAGTTAGCCAAAAAGTAGCTTCGAAAAACGCTTAGGTTAAGTTTCAGAGTTGCATCTAATGTACCGAAGCTGGACTTAGACATAATTTCACTCTCACAACATTATGGCTGGTTGGAGACAATCCGAACCACAAATACCGGGTCCATGGTTCTGGCCATATACTGGGGGGACGGGGACGACTCCCATTAACCCCTGACTATACGGGGATACGCTTATCACAATGCCTTTCTGGTCTGTGCTGAAGCAGGGCATTCTGGCAGCCAATTGGCTTGACTTTTATTAGTGAGCCTGGTTATCCCCTCTCGGAACCACAGACTTAGAAATCGCCAGCTCATATACATGCATAAAATATATTTATATATATACCCTTTTTCACCATTTTAATAAAAAATATCACAAAATTCTTCTAAGTCCCTCGGGAAGAGTGAAAGACGCGCACGTTCATTTTCAGAGCTCCTAGACCTTCCTATAAGAAGTTAGCCAAAAAGTAGCTTCGAAAAACGCTTAGGTTAAGTTTCAGAGTTGCTTCTAATGTACCAGAGCTGGACTTAGACATAATTTCACTCTCACAACATTATGGCTGGTTGGAGACAGTCCGAACCACAAGTACCGGGTCCATGGTTCTGGGCGTATACTGGGCGGACGGGGACGACTCCCATTAACCCCTGACTATACCGGGGATACGTTTATCACAATGCCTTACTGGTCTGTGCTGAAGCAGGGCATTCTGGCATCCAAGTGGCTTGACCTTTATTAGTGAGCCTGGTTACCCCCTCTCGGAACCACAGACTTAGAAATCGCCAGCTCATATACAGTGCATAAAATATATTTATATATATACCCTTATACACCATTTTAATAAAAAATATCACAAAATTCTTCTAAGTCCCTCGGGAAGAGTGAAAGACGCGCACGTTAATTTTCAGAGCTCCTAGACCTTCCTATAAGAAGTTAGCCAAAAAGTAGCTTCGAAAAACGCTTAGGTTAAGTTTCAGAGTTGCTTCTAATGTACCAAAGCTGGACTTAGACATAATTTCACTCTCACAACATTATGGCTGGTTGGAGACAGTCCGAACCACAAGTACCGGGTCCATGGTTCTGGGCGTATACTGGGGGGACGGGGACGACTCCCATTAACCCCTGACTATACCGGGGATACGCTTATCACAATGCCTTTCTGGTCTGTGCTGAAGCAGGGCATTCTGGCAGCCAATTAGCTTGACCTTTATTAGTAAGCCTGGTTACCCCCTCTCGGAACCACAGACTTAGAAATCGCCAGCTCATATACAGTGCATAAAATATATTTATATATATACCCTTATACACCATTTTAATAAATAATATCACAAAATTCTTCTAAGTCCCTCGGGAAGAGTGAAAGACGCGCACGTTCATTTTCAGAGCTCCTAGTCCTTCCTATAAGAAGTTAGCCAAAAAATAGCTTCGAAAAACGCTTTGTTTAAGTTTCAGAGTTGCTTCTAATGTACCAAAGCTGGACTTAGACATAATTTCACTCTCACAACATTATGGCTGGTTGGAGACAGTCCGAACCACAAGTACAGGGTCCATGGTTCTGGGCGTATACTGGGGGGACGGGGACGACTCCCATTAACCCCTGACTATACCGGGGATATGCTTATCACAATGCATTTCTGGTCTGTGCTGAAGCAGGGCATTCTGGCAGCCAATTGGCTTGACCTTTATTAGTGAGCCTGGTTACCCCCTCTCGGAACCACAGACTTAGAAATCGCCAGCTCATATACAGTGCATAAAATATATTTATATATATACCCTTATACACCATTTTAATAAAAAATATCACAAAATTCTTCTAAGTCCCTCGGGAAGAGTGAAAGACGCGCACGTACATTTTCAGAGCTCCTAGACCTTCCTATAAGAAGTTAGCCAAAAAGTATCTTCGAAAAACGCTTAGGTTAAGTTTCAGAGTTGCTTCTAATGTACTGAAGCTGGACTTAGACATAATTTCACTCTCACAACATTATGGCTGGTTGGAGACAGTCCGAACCACAAGTACCGGGTCCATGGTTCTGGCCATATACTGGGGGGACGGGGACGACTCCCATTAACCCCTGACTATACCGGGGATACGCTTATCACAATGCCTTACTGGTCTGTGCTGAAGCAGGGCATTCTGGCAGCCAATTGGCTTGACTTTTATTAGTGAGCCTGGTTACCCCCTCTCGGAACCACAGACTTAGAAATCGCCAGCTCATATACAGTGCATAAAATATATTTATATATATACCCTTATACACCATTTTAATAAAAAATATCACAAAATTCTTCTAAGTCCCTCGGGAAGAGTGAAAGACGCGCACGTTAATTTTCAGAGCTCCTAGACCTTCCTATAAGAAGTTAGCCAAAAAGTAGCTTCGAAAAACGCTTAGGTTAAGTTTCAGAGTTGCTTCTAATGTACCAAAGCTGGACTTAGACATAATTTCACTCTCACAACATTATGGCTGGTTGGAGACAGTCCGAACCACAAGTACCGGGTCCATGGTTCTGGGCGTATACTGGGGGGACGGGGACGACTCCCATTAACCCCTGACTATACCGGGGATACGCTTATCACAATGCCTTACTGGTCTGTGCTGAAGCAGGGCATTCTGGCATCCAAGTGGCTTGACCTTTATTAGTGAGCCTGGTTACCCCCTCTCGGAACCACAGACTTAGAAATCGCCAGCTCATATACAGTGCATAAAATATATTTATATATATACCCTTATACACCATTTTAATAAAAAATATCACAAAATTCTTCTACTGTAAGTCCCTCGGGAAGAGTGAAAGACGCGCACGTTCATTTTCAGAGCTCCTAGACCTTCCTATAAGAAGTTAGCCAAAAAGTAGCTTCGAAAAACGCTTAGGTTAAGTTTCAGAGTTGCTTCTCATGTACCAAAGCTGGACTTAGACATAATTTCACTCTCACAACATTATGGCTGGTTGGAGACAGTCCGAACCACAAGTACCGGGTCCATGGTTCTGGGCGTATACTGGGGGGACGGGGACGACTCCCATTAACCCCTGACTTTACCGGGGATACGTTTATCACAATGCCTTACTGGTCTGTGCTGAAGCAGGGCATTCTGGCAGCCAAGTGGCTTGACCTTTATTAGTGAGCCTGGTTACCCCCTCTCGGAACCACAGACTTAGAAATCGCCAGCTCATATACAGTGCATAAAATATATTTATATATATACCCTTATACACCATTTTAATAAAAAATATCACAAAATTCTTCTAAGTCCCTCGGGAAGAGTGAAAGACGCGCACGTTCATTTTCAGAGCACCTAGACCTTCCTATAATAAGTTAGCCAAAAAGTAGCTTCGAAAAACGCTTAGGTTAAGTTTCAGAGTTGCTTCTAATGTACCGAAGCTGGACTTAGACATAATTTCACTCTCACAACATTATGGCTGGTTGGAGACAGTCCGAACCACAAATACCGGGTCCATGGTTCTGGCCATATACTGGGGGGACGGGGACGACTCCCATTAACCTCTGACTATACCGGGGATACGCTTCTCACAATGCCTTTCTGGTCTGTGCTGAAGCAGGGCATTCTGGCAGCCAATTGGCTTGACTTTTATTAGTGAGCCTGGTTACCCCCTCTCGGAATTACAGACTTAGAAATCGCCAGCTCATATACATGCATAACATATATTTATATATATACCCTTATACACCATTTTAATAAAAAATATCACAAAATTCTTCTAAGTCCCTCGGGAAGAGTGAGAGACGCGCACGTTCATTTTCAGAGCTCCTAGACCTTCCTATAAGAAGTTAGCCAAAAAGTAGCTTCGAAAAACGCTTAGGTTAAGTTTCAGAGTTGCATCTAATGTTCCGAAGCTGGACTTAGACATAATTTCACTCTCACAACATTATGGCTGGTTGGAGACAATCCGAACCACAAATACCGGGTCCATGGTTCTGGCCATATACTGGGGGGACGGGGACGACTCCCATTAACCCCTGACTATACCGGGGATACGCTTATCACAATGCCTTTCTGGTCTGTGCTGAAGCAGGGCATTCTGGCAGCCAATTGGCTTGACTTTTATTAGTGTGTCTGGTTACCCCCTCTCGTAACCACAGACTTAGAAATCGCCAGCTCATATACAGTGCATAAAATATATTTATATATATACCCTTATACATCATTTTAATAAAAAATATCACAAAATTCTTCTAAGTCCCTCAGGAAGAGTGAAAGACGCGCACGTTCATTTTCAGAGCTCCTAGACATTCCTATAAGAAGTTAGCCAAAAAGTAGCTTCGAAAAACGCTTAGGTTAAGTTTCAGAGTTGCTTCTAATGTACCAAAGCTGGACTTAGACATAATTTCACTCTCACAACATTATGGCTGGTTGGAGACAGTCCGAACCACAAGTACCGGGTCCATGGTTCTGGGCGTATACTGGGGGGACGGGGACGACTCCCATTAACCCCTGACTATACGGGGATACGCTTATCACAATGCCTTTCTGGTCTGTGCTGAAGCAGGGCATTCTGGCAGCCAATTGGCTTGACTTTTATTAGTGAGTCTGGTTACCCCCTCTCGTAACCACAGACTTAGAAATCGCCAGCTCATATACAGTGCATATAATATATTTATATATATACCCTTATACACCATTTTAATAAAAAATATCACAAAATTCTTCTAAGTCCCTCGGGAAGAGTGAAAGACGCGCATGTTCATTTTCAGAGCTCCTAGACCTTCCTATAAGAAGTTAGCCAAAAAGTAGCTTCGAAAAACGCTTAGGTTAAGTTTCAGAGGTACTTCTAATGTACCAAAGCTGGACTTAGACATAATTTCACTCTCACAACATTATGGCTGGTTGGAGACAGTCCGAACCACAAGTACCGGGTCCATGGTTCTGGGCGTATACTGGGGGGACGGGGACGACTCCCATTAACCCCTGACTATACCAGGGATACGCTTATCACAATGCCTTACTGGTCTGTGCTGAAGCAGGGCATTCTGGCATCCAAGTGGCTTGAACTTTATTAGTGAGCCTGGTTATCCCCTCTCGGAACCACAGACTTAGAAATCGCCAGCTCATATACATGCATAAAATATATTTATATATATACCCTTTTTCACCATTTTAATAAAAAATATCACAAAATTCTTCTAAGTCCCTCGGGAAGAGTGAAAGACGCGCACGTTAATTTTCAGAGATCCTAGACCTTCCTATAAGAAGTTAGCCAAAAAGTAGCTTCGAAAAACGCTTAGGTTAAGTTTCAGAGTTGCTTCTAATGTACCAGAGCTGGACTTAGACATAATTTCACTCTCACAACATTATGGCTGGTTGGAGACAGTCCGAACCACAAGTACTGGGTCCATGGTTCTGGGCGTATACTTGGGGGACGGGGACGACTCCCATTAACCCCTGACTATACCGGGGATACGCTTATCACAATGCCTTTCTGGTCTGTGCTGAAGCAGGGCATTCTGGCAGCCAATTGGCTTGACTTTTATTAGTGAGCCTGGTTACCCCCTCTCGGAACCACAGACTTAGAAATCGCAAGCTCATATACAGTGCATAAAATATATTTATATATATACCCTTATACAGTACATCATTTTAATAAAAAATATCACAAAATTCTTCTAAGTCCCTCAGGAAGAGTAAAAGACGCGCACGTTCATTTTCAGAGCTCCTAGACCTTCCTATAAGAAGTTAGCCAAAAAGTAGCTTCGAAAAACGCTTAGGTTAAGTTTCAGAGTTGCTTCTAATGTACCGAAGCTAGACTTAGACATACTGTAATTTCACTCTCACAACATTATGGCTGGTTGGAGACAGTCCGAACCACAAATACCGGGTCCATGTTTCTGGCCATATACTGGGGGGACGGGGACGACTCCCATTAACCCCTGACTATACCGGGGATACGCGTATCACACTGCCTTACTGGTCTGTGCTGAAGCAGGGCATTCTGGCAGCCAAGTGGCTTGACCTTTATTAGTGAGCCTGGTTACCCCCTCTCGGAACCACAGACTTAGAAATCGCCAGCTCATATACAGTGCATAAAATATATTTATATATATACCCTTTTTCACCATTTTAATAAAAAATATCACAAAATTCTTCTAAGTCCCTCGGGAAGAGTGAAAGACGCGCACGTACATTTTTAGAGCTCCTAGACCTTCCTATAAGAAGTTAGCCAAAAAGTATCTTCGAAAAACGCTTAGGTTAAGTTTCAGAGTTGCTTCTAATGTACCAAAGCTGGACTTAGACATAATTTCACTCTCACAACATTATGGCTGGTTGGAGACAGTCCGAACCACAATTACCGGGTCCATGGTTCTGGGCGTATACTGGGGGGACGGGGACGACTCCCATTAACCCCTGACTATACCGGGGATACGCTTATCACAATGCCTTTCTGGTCTGTGCTGAAGCAGGGCATTCTGGCAGCCAATTGGCTTGACTTTTATTAGTGAGCCTGGTTACCCCCTCTCGGAACCACAGACTTAGAAATCGCAAGCTCATATACAGTGCATAAAATATATTTATATATATACCCTTATACAGTACATCATTTTAATAAAAAATATCACAAAATTCTTCTAAGTCCCTCAGGAAGAGTGAAAGACGCGCACGTTCATTTTCAGAGCTCCTAGACCTTCCTATAAGAAGTTAGCCAAAAAGTAGCTTCGAAAAACGCTTAGGTTAAGTTTCAGAGTTGCTTCTAATGTACCAAAGCTGGACTTAGACATAATTTCACTCTCACAACATTATGGCTGGTTGGAGACAGTCCGAACCACAAGTACTGGGTCCATGGTTCTGGGCGTATACTGGGGGGACGGGGACGACTCCCATTAACCCCTGACTATACCGGGGATACGCTTATCACAATGCCTTTCTGGTCTGTGCTGAAGCAGGGCATTCTGGCAGCCAATTGGCTTGACTTTTATTATTGAGCCTGGTTACCCCCTCTCGGAACCACAGACTTAGAAATCGCCAGCTCATATACAGTGCATAAAATATATTTATATATATACCCTTATACACCATTTTAATAAAAAATATCACAAAATTCTTCTAAGTCCCTCGGGAAGAGTGAAAGACGCGCACGTACATTTTCAGAGCTCCTAGACCTTCCTATAAGAAGTTAGCCAAAAAGTATCTTCGAAAAACGCTTAGGTTAAGTTTCAGAGTTGCTTCTAATGTACCGAAGCTGGACTTAGACATAATTTCACTCTCACAACATTATGGCTGGTTGGAGACAGTCCGAACCACAATTACCGGGTCCATGGTTCTGGGCGTATACTGGGGGGACGGGGACGACTCCCATTAACCCCTGACTATACCGGGGATACGCTTATCACAATGCCTTTCTGGTCTGTGCTGAAGCAGGGCATTCTGGCAGCCAATTGGCTTGACTTTTATTATTGAGCCTGGTTACCCCCTCTCGGAACCACAGACTTAGAAATCGCCAGCTCATATACAGTGCATAAAATATATTTATATATATATACCCTTATACACCATTTTAATAAAAAATATCACAAAATTCTTCTAAGTCCCTCGGGAAGAGAGAAAGACGCGCACGTTCATTTTCAGAGCTCCTAGACCTTCCTATAAGAAGTTAGCCAAAAAGTAGCTTCGAAAAACGCTTAGGTTAAGTTTCAGAGTTGCATCTAATGTACCGAAGCTGGACTTAGACATAATTTCACTCTCACAACATTATGGCTGGTTGGAGACAGTCCGAACCACAAGTACCGGGTCCATGGTTCTGGGCGTATACTGGGGGGACGGGGACGACTCCCATTAACCCCTGACTATACCAGGGATACGCTTATCACAATGCCTTACTGGTCTGTGCTGAAGCAGGGCATTCTGGCATCCAAGTGGCTTGACCTTTATTAGTGAGCCTGGTTATCCCCTCTCGGAACCACAGACTTAGAAATCGCCAGCTCATATACATGCATAAAATATATTTATATATATACCCTTATACACCATTTTAATAAAAAATATCACAAAATTCTTCTAAGTCCCTCGGGAAGAGTGAAAGACGCGCACGTTCATTTTCAGAGCTCCTAGACATTCCTATAAGAAGTTAGCCAAAAAGTTCTTTCGAAAAACGCTTAGGTTAAGTTTCAGAGTTGCTTCTAATGTACCGAAGCTGGACTTAGACATAATTTCACTCTCACAACATTATGGCTGGTTGGAGACAGTCCGAACCACAAATACCGGGTCCATGGTTCTGGCCATATACTGGGGGGACGGGGACGACTCCCATTAACCTCTGACTATACCGGGGATACGCTTATCACAATGCCTTTCTGGTCTGTGCTGAAGCAGGGCATTCTGGCAGCCAATTGGCTTGACTTTTATTAGTGAGCCTGGTTACCCCCTCTCGGAACCACAGACTTAGAAATCGCCAGCTCATATACATGCATAAAATATATTTATATATATACCCTTATACACCATTTTAATAAAAAATATCACAAAATTCTTCTAAGTCCCTCGGGAAGAGTGAAAGACGCGCACGTTCATTTTCAGAGCTCCTAGACCTTCCTATAAGAAGTTAGCCAAAAAGTAGCTTCGAAAAACGCTTAGGTTAAGTTTCAGAGTTGCATCTAATGTACCGAAGCTGGACTTAGACATAATTTCACTCTCACAACATTATGGCTGGTTGGAGACATTCCGAACCACAAATACCGGGTCCATGGTTCTGGCCATATACTGGGGGGACGGGGACGACTCCCATTAACCCCTGACTATACCGGCGATATGCTTATCACAATGCCTTACTGGTCTGTGCTGAAGCAGGGCATTCTGGCAGCCAAGTGGCTTGACCTTTATTAGTGAGCCTGGTTACCCCCTCTCGGAACCACAGATTAGAAATCGCCAGCTCATATACAGTGCATAAAATATATTTATATATACCCTTATACACCATTTTAATAAAAAATATCACAAAATTCTTCTAAGTCCCTCGGGAAGAGTGAAAGACGCGCACGTACATTTTCAGAGCTCCTAGACCTTCCTATAAGAAGTTAGCCAAAAAGTATCTTCGAAAAACGCTTAGGTTAAGTTTCAGAGTTGCTTCTAATGTACCGAAGCTGGACTTAGACATAATTTCACTCTCACAACATTATGGCTGGTTGGAGACAGTCCGAACCACAATTACCGGGTCCATGGTTCTGGGCGTATACTGGGGGGACGGGGACGACTCCCATTAACCCCTGACTATACTGGGGATACGCTTATCACAATGCCTTTCTGGTCTGTGCTGAAGCAGGGCATTCTGGCAGCCAATTGGCTTGACTTTTATTATTGAGCCTGGTTACCCCCTCTCGGAACCACAGACTTAGAAATCGCCAGCTCATATACAGTGCATAAAATATATTTATATATATATACCCTTATACACCATTTTAATAAAAAATATCACAAAATTCTTCTACTGTAAGTCCCTCGGGAAGAGTGAAAGACGCGCACGTTCATTTTCAGAGCTCCTAGACCTTCCTATAAGAAGTTAGCCAAAAAGTAGCTTCGAAAAACGCTTAGGTTAAGTCTCAGAGTTGCATCTAATGTACCAAAGCTGGAATTAGACATAATTTCACTCTCACAACATTATGGCTGGTTGGAGACAATCCGAACCACAAATACCGGGTCCATGGTTCTGGCCATATACTGGGGGGACGGGGACGACTCCCATTAACCCCTGACTATACGGGGATACGCTTATCACAATGCCTTTCTGGTCTGTGCTGAAGCAGGGCATTCTGGCAGCCAATTGGCTTGACTTTTATTAGTGAGCCTGGTTATCCCCTCTCGGAACCACAGACTTAGAAATCGCCAGCTCATATACATGCATAAAATATATTTATATATATACCCTTTTTCACCATTTTAATAAAAAATATCACAAAATTCTTCTAAGTCCCTCGGGAAGAGTGAAAGACGCGCACGTTCATTTTCAGAGCTCCTAGACCTTCCTATAAGAAGTTAGCCAAAAAGTAGCTTCGAAAAACGCTTAGGTTAAGTTTCAGAGTTGCTTCTAATGTACCAGAGCTGGACTTAGACATAATTTCACTCTCACAACATTATGGCTGGTTGGAGACAGTCCGAACCACAAGTACCGGGTCCATGGTTCTGGGCGTATACTGGGGGGACGGGGACGACTCCCATTAACCCCTGACTATACCGGGGATACGTTTATCACAATGCCTTACTGGTCTGTGCTGAAGCAGGGCATTCTGGCATCCAAGTGGCTTGACCTTTATTAGTGAGCCTGGTTACCCCCTCTCGGAACCACAGACTTAGAAATCGCCAGCTCATATACAGTGCATAAAATATATTTATATATATACCCTTATACACCATTTTAATAAAAAATATCACAAAATTCTTCTAAGTCCCTCGGGAAGAGTGAAAGACGCGCACGTTAATTTTCAGAGCTCCTAGACCTTCCTATAAGAAGTTAGCCAAAAAGTAGCTTCGAAAAACGCTTAGGTTAAGTTTCAGAGTTGCTTCTAATGTACCAAAGCTGGACTTAGACATAATTTCACTCTCACAACATTATGGCTGGTTGGAGACAGTCCGAACCACAAGTACCGGGTCCATGGTTCTGGGCGTATACTGGGGGGACGGGGACGACTCCCATTAACCCCTGACTATACCGGGGATACGCTTATCACAATGCCTTTCTGGTCTGTGCTGAAGCAGGGCATTCTGGCAGCCAATTAGCTTGACCTTTATTAGTAAGCCTGGTTACCCCCTCTCGGAACCACAGACTTAGAAATCGCCAGCTCATATACAGTGCATAAAATATATTTATATATATACCCTTATACACCATTTTAATAAAAAATATCACAAAATTCTTCTAAGTCCCTCGGGAAGAGTGAAAGACGCGCACGTACATTTTCAGAGCTCCTAGACCTTTCTATAAGATGTTAGCCAAAAAGTATCTTCGAAAAACGCTTAGGTTAAGTTTCAGAGTTGCTTCTAATGTACCAAAGCTGGACTTAGACATAATTTCACTCTCACAACATTATGGCTGGTTGGAGACAGTCCGAACCACAATTACCGGGTCCATGGTTCTGGGCGTATACTGGGGGGACGGGGACGACTCCCATTAACCCCTGACTATACCGGGGATACGCTTATCACAATGCCTTTCTGGTCTGTGCTGAAGCAGGGCATTCTGGCAGCCAATTGGCTTGACTTTTATTAGTGAGCCTGGTTACCCCCTCTCGGAACCACAGACTTAGAAATCGCCAGCTCATATACAGTGCATAAAATATATTTATATATATACCCTTATACATCATTTTAATAAAAAATATCACAAAATTCTTCTAAGTCCCTCGGGAAGAGTGAAAGACGCGCACGTTCATTTTCAGAGCTCCTAGACCTTCCTATAAGAAGTTAGCAGAAACGTAGCTTCGAAAAACGCTTAGGTTAAGTTTCAGAGTTGCTTCTAATGTACTGAAGCTGGACTTAGACATAATTTCACTCTCACAACATTATGGCTGGTTGGAGACAGTCCGAACCACAAGTACCGGGTCCATGGTTCTGGCCATATACTGGGGGGACGGGGACGACTCCCATTAACCCCTGACTATACCGGGGATACGCTTATCACAATGCCTTACTGGTCTGTGCTGAAGCAGGGCATTCTGGCAGCCAATTGGCTTGACTTTTATTAGTGAGCCTGGTTACCCCCTCTCGGAACCACAGACTTAGAAATCGCCAGCTCATATACAGTGCATAAAATATATTTATATATATACCCTTATACACCATTTTAATAAAAAATATCACAAAATTCTTCTAAGTCCCTCGGGAAGAGTGAAAGACGCGCACGTTAATTTTCAGAGCTCCTAGACCTTCCTATAAGAAGTTAGCCAAAAAGTAGCTTCGAAAAACGCTTAGGTTAAGTTTCAGAGTTGCTTCTAATGTACCAAAGCTGGACTTAGACATAATTTCACTCTCACAACATTATGGCTGGTTGGAGACAGTCCGAACCACAAGTACCGGGTCCATGGTTCTGGGCGTATACTGGGGGGACGGGGACGACTCCCATTAACCCCTGACTATACCGGGGATACGCTTATCACAATGCCTTACTGGTCTGTGCTGAAGCAGGGCATTCTGGCATCCAAGTGGCTTGACCTTTATTAGTGAGCCTGGTTACCCCCTCTCGGAACCACAGACTTAGAAATCGCCAGCTCATATACAGTGCATAAAATATATTTATATATATACCCTTATACACCATTTTAATAAAAAATATCACAAAATTCTTCTACTGTAAGTCCCTCGGGAAGAGTGAAAGACGCGCACGTTCATTTTCAGAGCTCCTAGACCTTCCTATAAGAAGTTAGCCAAAAAGTAGCTTCGAAAAACGCTTAGGTTAAGTTTCAGAGTTGCTTCTCATGTACCAAAGCTGGACTTAGACATAATTTCACTCTCACAACATTATGGCTGGTTGGAGACAGTCCGAACCACAAGTACCGGGTCCATGGTTCTGGGCGTATACTGGGGGGACGGGGACGACTCCCATTAACCCCTGACTTTACCGGGGATACGTTTATCACAATGCCTTACTGGTCTGTGCTGAAGCAGGGCATTCTGGCAGCCAAGTGGCTTGACCTTTATTAGTGAGCCTGGTTACCCCCTCTCGGAACCACAGACTTAGAAATCGCCAGCTCATATACAGTGCATAAAATATATTTATATATATACCCTTATACACCATTTTAATAAAAAATATCACAAAATTCTTCTAAGTCCCTCGGGAAGAGTGAAAGACGCGCACGTTCATTTTCAGAGCACCTAGACCTTCCTATAATAAGTTAGCCAAAAAGTAGCTTCGAAAAACGCTTAGGTTAAGTTTCAGAGTTGCTTCTAATGTACCGAAGCTGGACTTAGACATAATTTCACTCTCACAACATTATGGCTGGTTGGAGACAGTCCGAACCACAAATACCGGGTCCATGGTTCTGGCCATATACTGGGGGGACGGGGACGACTCCCATTAACCTCTGACTATACCGGGGATACGCTTCTCACAATGCCTTTCTGGTCTGTGCTGAAGCAGGGCATTCTGGCAGCCAATTGGCTTGACTTTTATTAGTGAGCCTGGTTACCCCCTCTCGGAACCACAGACTTAGAAATCGCCAGCTCATATACATGCATAACATATATTTATATATATACCCTTATACACCATTTTAATAAAAAATATCACAAAATTCTTCTAAGTCCCTCGGGAAGAGTGAAAGACGCGCACGTTCATTTTCAGAGCTCCTAGACCTTCCTATAAGAAGTTAGCCAAAAAGTAGCTTCGAAAAACGCTTAGGTTAAGTTTCAGAGTTGCATCTAATGTACCGAAGCTGGACTTAGACATAATTTCACTCTCACAACATTATGGCTGGTTGGAGACAATCCGAACCACAAATACCGGGTCCATGGTTCTGGCCATATACTGGGGGGACGGGGACGACTCCCATTAACCCCTGACTATACGGGGATACGCTTATCACAATGCCTTTCTGGTCTGTGCTGAAGCAGGGCATTCTGGCAGCCAATTGGCTTGACTTTTATTAGTGAGCCTGGTTATCCCCTCTCGGAACCACAGACTTAGAAATCGCCAGCTCATATACATGCATAAAATATATTTATATATATACCCTTTTTCACCATTTTAATAAAAAATATCACAAAATTCTTCTAAGTCCCTCGGGAAGAGTGAAAGACGCGCACGTTCATTTTCAGAGCTCCTAGACCTTCCTATAAGAAGTTAGCCAAAAAGTAGCTTCGAAAAACGCTTAGGTTAAGTTTCAGAGTTGCTTCTAATGTACCAGAGCTGGACTTAGACATAATTTCACTCTCACAACATTATGGCTGGTTGGAGACAGTCCGAACCACAAGTACCGGGTCCATGGTTCTGGGCGTATACTGGGGGGACGGGGACGACTCCCATTAACCCCTGACTATACCGGGGATACGTTTATCACAATGCCTTACTGGTCTGTGCTGAAGCAGGGCATTCTGGCATCCAAGTGGCTTGACCTTTATTAGTGAGCCTGGTTACCCCCTCTCGGAACCACAGACTTAGAAATCGCCAGCTCATATACAGTGCATAAAATATATTTACATATATACCCTTATACACCATTTTAATAAAAAATATCACAAAATTCTTCTAAGTCCCTCGGGAAGAGTGAAAGACGCGCACGTTAATTTTCAGAGCTCCTAGACCTTCCTATAAGAAGTTAGCCAAAAAGTAGCTTCGAAAAACGCTTAGGTTAAGTTTCAGAGTTGCTTCTAATGTACCAAAGCTGGACTTAGACATAATTTCACTCTCACAACATTATGGCTGGTTGGAGACAGTCCGAACCACAAGTACCGGGTCCATGGTTCTGGGCGTATACTGGGGGGACGGGGACGACTCCCATTAACCCCTGACTATACCGGGGATACGCTTATCACAATGCCTTTCTGGTCTGTGCTGAAGCAGGGCATTCTGGCAGCCAATTAGCTTGACCTTTATTAGTAAGCCTGGTTACCCCCTCTCGGAACCACAGACTTAGAAATCGCCAGCTCATATACAGTGCATAAAATATATTTATATATATACCCTTATACACCATTTTAATAAATAATATCACAAAATTCTTCTAAGTCCCTCGGGAAGAGTGAAAGACGCGCACGTTCATTTTCAGAGCTCCTAGTCCTTCCTATAAGAAGTTAGCCAAAAAATAGCTTCGAAAAACGCTTTGTTTAAGTTTCAGAGTTGCTTCTAATGTACCAAAGCTGGACTTAGACATAATTTCACTCTCACAACATTATGGCTGGTTGGAGACAGTCCGAACCACAAGTACAGGGTCCATGGTTCTGGGCGTATACTGGGGGGACGGGGACGACTCCCATTAACCCCTGACTATACCGGGGATATGCTTATCACAATGCATTTCTGGTCTGTGCTGAAGCAGGGCATTCTGGCAGCCAATTGGCTTGACCTTTATTAGTGAGCCTGGTTACCCCCTCTCGGAACCACAGACTTAGAAATCGCCAGCTCATATACAGTGCATAAAATATATTTATATATATACCCTTATACACCATTTTAATAAAAAATATCACAAAATTCTTCTAAGTCCCTCGGGAAGAGTGAAAGACGCGCACGTACATTTTCAGAGCTCCTAGACCTTTCTATAAGATGTTAGCCAAAAAGTATCTTCGAAAAACGCTTAGGTTAAGTTTCAGAGTTGCTTCTAATGTACCAAAGCTGGACTTAGACATAATTTCACTCTCACAACATTATGGCTGGTTGGAGACAGTCCGAACCACAATTACCGGGTCCATGGTTCTGGGCGTATACTGGGGGGACGGGGACGACTCCCATTAACCCCTGACTATACCGGGGATACGCTTATCACAATGCCTTTCTGGTCTGTGCTGAAGCAGGGCATTCTGGCAGCCAATTGGCTTGACTTTTATTAGTGAGCCTGGTTACCCCCTCTCGGAACCACAGACTTAGAAATCGCCAGCTCATATACAGTGCATAAAATATATTTATATATATACCCTTATACATCATTTTAATAAAAAATATCACAAAATTCTTCTAAGTCCCTCGGGAAGAGTGAAAGACGCGCACATTCATTTTCAGAGCTCCTAGACCTTCCTATAAGAAGTTAGCAGAAACGTAGCTTCGAAAAACGCTTAGGTTAAGTTTCAGAGTTGCTTCTAATGTACTGAAGCTGGACTTAGACATAATTTCACTCTCACAACATTATGGCTGGTTGGAGACAGTCCGAACCACAAGTACCGGGTCCATGGTTCTGGCCATATACTGGGGGGACGGGGACGACTCCCATTAACCCCTGACTATACCGGGGATACGCTTATCACAATGCCTTACTGGTCTGTGCTGAAGCAGGGCATTCTGGCAGCCAATTGGCTTGACTTTTATTAGTGAGCCTGGTTACCCCCTCTCGGAACCACAGACTTAGAAATCGCCAGCTCATATACAGTGCATAAAATATATTTATATATATACCCTTATACACCATTTTAATAAAAAATATCACAAAATTCTTCTAAGTCCCTCGGGAAGAGTGAAAGACGCGCACGTTAATTTTCAGAGCTCCTAGACCTTCCTATAAGAAGTTAGCCAAAAAGTAGCTTCGAAAAACGCTTAGGTTAAGTTTCAGAGTTGCTTCTAATGTACCAAAGCTGGACTTAGACATAATTTCACTCTCACAACATTATGGCTGGTTGGAGACAGTCCGAACCACAAGTACCGGGTCCATGGTTCTGGGCGTATACTGGGGGGACGGGGACGACTCCCATTAACCCCTGACTATACCGGGGATACGCTTATCACAATGCCTTACTGGTCTGTGCTGAAGCAGGGCATTCTGGCATCCAAGTGGCTTGACCTTTATTAGTGAGCCTGGTTACCCCCTCTCGGAACCACAGACTTAGGAATCGCCAGCTCATATACAGTGCATAAAATATATTTATATATATACCCTTATACACCATTTTAATAAAAAATATCACAAAATTCTTCTACTGTAAGTCCCTCGGGAAGAGTGAAAGACGCGCACGTTCATTTTCAGAGCTCCTAGACCTTCCTATAAGAAGTTAGCCAAAAAGTAGCTTCGAAAAACGCTTAGGTTAAGTTTCAGAGTTGCTTCTCATGTACCAAAGCTGGACTTAGACATAATTTCACTCTCACAACATTATGGCTGGTTGGAGACAGTCCGAACCACAAGTACCGGGTCCATGGTTCTGGGCGTATACTGGGGGGACGGGGACGACTCCCATTAACCCCTGACTTTACCGGGGATACGTTTATCACAATGCCTTACTGGTCTGTGCTGAAGCAGGGCATTCTGGCAGCCAAGTGGCTTGACCTTTATTAGTGAGCCTGGTTACCCCCTCTCGGAACCACAGTTTTAGAAATCGCCAGCTCATATACAGTGCATAAAATATATTTATATATATACCCTTATACACCATTTTAATAAAAAATATCACAAAATTCTTCTAAGTCCCTCGGGAAGAGTGAAAGACGCGCACGTTCATTTTCAGAGCACCTAGACCTTCCTATAATAAGTTAGCCAAAAAGTAGCTTCGAAAAACGCTTAGGTTAAGTTTCAGAGTTGCTTCTAATGTACCGAAGCTGGACTTAGACATAATTTCACTCTCACAACATTATGGCTGGTTGGAGACAGTCCGAACCACAAATACCGGGTCCATGGTTCTGGCCATATACTGGGGGGACGGGGACGACTCCCATTAACCTCTGACTATACCGGGGATACGCTTCTCACAATGCCTTTCTGGTCTGTGCTGAAGCAGGGCATTCTGGCAGCCAATTGGCTTGACTTTTATTAGTGAGCCTGGTTACCCCCTCTCGGAATTACAGACTTAGAAATCGCCAGCTCATATACATGCATAACATATATTTATATATATACCCTTATACACCATTTTAATAAAAAATATCACAAAATTCTTCTAAGTTACTCGGGAAGAGTGAAAGACGCGCACGTTCATTTTCAGAGCTCCTAGACCTTCCTATAAGAAGTTAGCCAAAAAGTAGCTTCGAAAAACGCTTAGGTTAAGTTTCAGAGTTGCATCTAATGTACCGAAGCTGGACTTAGACATAATTTCACTCTCACAACATTATGGCTGGTTGGAGACAATCCGAACCACAAATACCGGGTCCATGGTTCTGGCCATATACTGGGGGGACGGGGACGACTCCCATTAACCCCTGACTATACCGGGGATACGCTTATCACAATGCCTTTCTGGTCTGTGCTGAAGCAGGGCATTCTGGCAGCCAATTGGCTTGACTTTTATTAGTGTGTCTGGTTACCCCCTCTCGTAACCACAGACTTAGAAATCGCCAGCTCATATACAGTGCATAAAATATATTTATATATATACCCTTATACATCATTTTAATAAAAAATATCACAAAATTCTTCTAAGTCCCTCAGGAAGAGTGAAAGACGCGCACGTTCATTTTCAGAGCTCCTAGACATTCCTATAAGAAGTTAGCCAAAAAGTAGCTTCGAAAAACGCTTAGGTTAAGTTTCAGAGTTGCTTCTAATGTACCAAAGCTGGACTTAGACATAATTTCACTCTCACAACATTATGGCTGGTTGGAGACAGTCCGAACCACAAGTACCGGGTCCATGGTTCTGGGCGTATACTGGGGGGACGGGGACGACTCCCATTAACCCTTGACTATACGGGGATACGCTTATCACAATGCCTTTCTGGTCTGTGCTGAAGCAGGGCATTCTGGCAGCCAATTGGCTTGACTTTTATTAGTGAGTCTGGTTACCCCCTCTCGTAACCACAGACTTAGAAATCGCCAGCTCATATACAGTGCATATAATATATTTATATATATACCCTTATACACCATTTTAATAAAAAATATCACAAAATTCTTCTAAGTCCCTCGGGAAGAGTGAAAGACGCGCATGTTCATTTTCAGAGCTCCTAGACCTTCCTATAAGAAGTTAGCCAAAAAGTAGCTTCGAAAAACGCTTAGGTTAAGTTTTAGAGGTACTTCTAATGTACCAAAGCTGGACTTAGACATAATTTCACTCTCACAACATTATGGCTGGTTGGAGACAGTCCGAACCACAAGTACCGGGTCCATGGTTCTGGGCGTATACTGGGGGGACGGGGACGACTCCCATTAACCCCTGACTATACCAGGGATACGCTTATCACAATGCCTTACTGGTCTGTGCTGAAGCAGGGCATTCTGGCATCCAAGTGGCTTGACCTTTATTAGTGAGCCTGGTTATCCCCTCTCGGAACCACAGACTTAGAAATCGCCAGCTCATATACATGCATAAAATATATTTATATATATACCCTTTTTCACCATTTTAATAAAAAATATCACAAAATTCTTCTAAGTCCCTCGGGAAGAGTGAAAGACGCGCACGTTCATTTTCAGAGCTCCTAGACCTTCCTATAAGAAGTTAGCCAAAAAGTAGCTTCGAAAAACGCTTAGGTTAAGTTTCAGAGTTGCTTCTAATGTACCAGAGCTGGACTTAGACATAATTTCACTCTCACAACATTATGGCTGGTTGGAGACAGTCCGAACCACAAGTACTGGGTCCATGGTTCTGGGCGTATACTTGGGGGACGGGGACGACTCCCATTAACCCCTGACTATACCGGGGATACGCTTATCACAATGCCTTTCTGGTCTGTGCTGAAGCAGGGCATTCTGGCAGCCAATTGGCTTGACTTTTATTAGTGAGCCTGGTTACCCCCTCTCGGAACCACAGACTTAGAAATCGCAAGCTCATATACAGTGCATAAAATATATTTATATATATATCCTTATACAGTACATCATTTTAATAAAAAATATCACAAAATTCTTCTAAGTCCCTCAGGAAGAGTAAAAGACGCGCACGTTCATTTTCAGAGCTCCTAGACCTTCCTATAAGAAGTTAGCCAAAAAGTAGCTTCGAAAAACGCTTAGGTTAAGTTTCAGAGTTGCTTCTAATGTACCGAAGCTAGACTTAGACATACTGTAATTTCACTCTCACAACATTATGGCTGGTTGGAGACAGTCCGAACCACAAATACCGGGTCCATGGTTCTGGCCATATACTGGGGGGACGGGGACGACTCCCATTAACCCCTGACTATACCGGGGATACGCGTATCACACTGCCTTACTGGTCTGTGCTGAAGCAGGGCATTCTGGCAGCCAAGTGGCTTGACCTTTATTAGTGAGCCTGGTTACCCCCTCTCGGAACCACAGACTTAGAAATCGACAGCTCATATACAGTTCATAAAATATATTTATATATATACCCTTTTTCACCATTTTAATAAAAAATATCACAAAATTCTTCTAAGTCCCTCGGGAAGAGTGAAAGACGCGCACGTTCATTTTCAGAGCTCCTAGACCTTCCTATAAGAAGTTAGCCAAAAAGTAGCTTCGAAAAACGCTTAGGTTAAGTTTCAGAGTTGCTTCTAATGTACCGAAGCTAGACTTAGACATACTGTAATTTCACTCTCACAACATTATGGCTGGTTGGAGACAGTCCGAACCACAAATACCGGGTCCATGGTTCTGGCCATATACTGGGGGGACGGGGACGACTCCCATTAACCCCTGACTATACCGGGGATACGCGTATCACACTGCCTTACTGGTCTGTGCTGAAGCAGGGCATTCTGGCAGCCAAGTGGCTTGACCTTTATTAGTGAGCCTGGTTACCCCCTCTCGGAACCACAGACTTAGAAATCGCCAGCTCATATACAGTGCATAAAATATATTTATATATATACCCTTTTTCACCATTTTAATAAAAAATATCACAAAATTCTTCTAAGTCCCTCGGGAAGAGTGAAAGACGCGCACGTACATTTTCAGAGCTCCTAGACCTTCCTATAAGAAGTTAGCCAAAAAGTATCTTCGAAAAACGCTTAGGTTAAGTTTCAGAGTTGCTTCTAATGTACCAAAGCTGGACTTAGACATAATTTCACTCTCACAACATTATGGCTGGTTGGAGACAGTCCGAACCACAATTACCGGGTCCATGGTTCTGGGCGTATACTGGGGGGACGGGGACGACTCCCATTAACCCCTGACTATACCGGGGATACGCTTATCACAATGCCTTTCTGGTCTGTGCTGAAGCAGGGCATTCTGGCAGCCAATTGGCTTGACTTTTATTAGTGAGCCTGGTTACCCCCTCTCGGAACCACAGACTTAGAAATCGCAAGCTCATATACAGTGCATAAAATATATTTATATATATACCCTTATACAGTACATCATTTTAATAAAAAATATCACAAAATTCTTCTAAGTCCCTCAGGAAGAGTGAAAGACGCGCACGTTCATTTTCAGAGCTCCTAGACCTTCCTATAAGAAGTTAGCCAAAAAGTAGCTTCGAAAAACGCTTAGGTTAAGTTTCAGAGTTGCTTCTAATGTACCAAAGCTGGACTTAGACATAATTTCACTCTCACAACATTATGGCTGGTTGGAGACAGTCCGAACCACAAGTACTGGGTCCATGGTTCTGGGCGTATACTGGGGGGACGGGGACGACTCCCATTAACCCCTGACTATACCGGGGATACGCTTATCACAATGCCTTTCTGGTCTGTGCTGAAGCAGGGCATTCTGGCAGCCAATTGGCTTGACTTTTATTATTGAGCCTGGTTACCCCCTCTCGGAACCACAGACTTAGAAATCGCCAGCTCATATACAGTGCATAAAATATATTTATATATATACCCTTATACACCATTTTAATAAAAAATATCACAAAATTCTTCTAAGTCCCTCGGGAAGAGTGAAAGACGCGCACGTACATTTTCAGAGCTCCTAGACCTTCCTATAAGAAGTTAGCCAAAAAGTATCTTCGAAAAACGCTTAGGTTAAGTTTCAGAGTTGCTTCTAATGTACCGAAGCTGGACTTAGACATAATTTCACTCTCACAACATTATGGCTGGTTGGAGACAGTCCGAACCACAATTACCGGGTCCATGGTTCTGGGCGTATACTGGGGGGACGGGGACGACTCCCATTAACCCCTGACTATACCGGGGATACGCTTATCACAATGCCTTTCTGGTCTGTGCTGAAGCAGGGCATTCTGGCAGCCAATTGGCTTGACTTTTATTATTGAGCCTGGTTACCCCCTCTCGGAACCACAGACTTAGAAATCGCCAGCTCATATACAGTGCATAAAATATATTTATATATATATACCCTTATACACCATTTTAATAAAAAATATCACAAAATTCTTCTAAGTCCCTCGGGAAGAGTGAAAGATGCGCACGTTCATTTTCAGAGCTCCTAGACCTTCCTATAAGAAGTTAGCCAAAAAGTAGCTTCGAAAAACGCTTAGGTTAAGTTTCAGAGTTGCATCTAATGTACCGAAGCTGGACTTAGACATAATTTCACTCTCACAACATTATGGCTGGTTGGAGACAGTCCGAACCACAAGTACCGGGTCCATGGTTCTGGGCGTATACTGGGGGGACGGGGACGACTCCCATTAACCCCTGACTATACCAGGGATACGCTTATCACAATGCCTTACTGGTCTGTGCTGAAGCAGGGCATTCTGGCATCCAAGTGGCTTGACCTTTATTAGTGAGCCTGGTTATCCCCTCTCGGAACCACAGACTTAGAAATCGCCAGCTCATATACATGCATAAAATATATTTATATATATACCCTTATACACCATTTTAATAAAAAATATCACAAAATTCTTCTAAGTCCCTCGGGAAGAGTGAAAGACGCGCACGTTCATTTTCAGAGCTCCTAGACATTCCTATAAGAAGTTAGCCAAAAAGTTCTTTCGAAAAACGCTTAGGTTAAGTTTCAGAGTTGCTTCTAATGTACCGAAGCTGGACTTAGACATAATTTCACTCTCACAACATTATGGCTGGTTGGAGACAGTCCGAACCACAAATACCGGGTCCATGGTTCTGGCCATATACTGGGGGGACGGGGACGACTCCCATTAACCTCTGACTATACCGGGGATACGCTTATCACAATGCCTTTCTGGTCTGTGCTGAAGCAGGGCATTCTGGCAGCCAATTGGCTTGACTTTTATTAGTGAGCCTGGTTACCCCCTCTCGGAACCACAGACTTAGAAATCGCCAGCTCATATACATGCATAAAATATATTTATATATATACCCTTATACACCATTTTAATAAAAAATATCACAAAATTCTTCTAAGTCCCTCGGGAAGAGTGAAAGACGCGCACGTTCATTTTCAGAGCTCCTAGACCTTCCTATAAGAAGTTAGCCAAAAAGTAGCTTCGAAAAACGCTTAGGTTAAGTTTCAGAGTTGCATCTAATGTACCGAAGCTGGACTTAGACATAATTTCACTCTCACAACATTATGGCTGGTTGGAGACATTCCGAACAACAAATACCGGGTCCATGGTTCTGGCCATATACTGGGGGGACGGGGACGACTCCCATTAACCCCTGACTATACCGGCGATATGCTTATCACAATGCCTTACTGGTCTGTGCTGAAGCAGGGCATTCTGGCAGCCAAGTGGCTTGACCTTTATTAGTGAGCCTGGTTACCCCCTCTCGGAACCACAGATTAGAAATCGCCAGCTCATATACAGTGCATAAAATATATTTATATATACCCTTATACACCATTTTAATAAAAAATATCACAAAATTCTTCTAAGTCCCTCGGGAAGAGTGAAAGACGCGCACGTACATTTTCAGAGCTCCTAGACCTTCCTATAAGAAGTTAGCCAAAAAGTATCTTCGAAAAACGCTTAGGTTAAGTTTCAGAGTTGCTTCTAATGTACCGAAGCTGGACTTAGACATAATTTCACTCTCACAACATTATGGCTGGTTGGAGACAGTCCGAACCACAATTACCGGGTCCATGGTTCTGGGCGTATACTGGGGGGACGGGGACGACTCCCATTAACCCCTGACTATACCGGGGATACGCTTATCACAATGCCTTTCTGGTCTGTGCTGAAGCAGGGCATTCTGGCAGCCAATTGGCTTGACTTTTATTATTGAGCCTGGTTACCCCCTCTCGGAACCACAGACTTAGAAATCGCCAGCTCATATACAGTGCATAAAATATATTTATATATATATACCCTTATACACCATTTTAATAAAAAATATCACAAAATTCTTCTAAGTCCCTCGGGAAGAGTGAAAGACGCGCACGTTCATTTTCAGAGCTCCTAGACCTTCCTATAAGAAGTTTGCCAAAAAGTAGCTTCGAAAAACGCTTAGGTTAAGTTTCAGAGTTGCATCTAATGTACCGAAGCTGGACTTAGACATAATTTCACTCTCACAACATTATGGCTGGTTGGAGACAGTCCGAACCACAAGTACCGGGTCCATGGTTCTGGGCGTATACTGGGGGGACGGGGACGACTCCCATTAACCCCTGACTATACCAGGGATACGCTTATCACAATGCCTTACTGGTCTGTGCTGAAGCAGGGCATTCTGGCATCCAAGTGGCTTGACCTTTATTAGTGAGCCTGGTTATCCCCTCTCGGAACCACAGACTTAGAAATCGCCAGCTCATATACATGCATAAAATATATTTATATATATACCCTTATACACCATTTTAATAAAAAATATCACAAAATTCTTCTAAGTCCCTCGGGAAGAGTGAAAGACGCGCACGTTCATTTTCAGAGCTCCTAGACATTCCTATAAGAAGTTAGCCAAAAAGTACCTTCGAAAAACGCTTAGGTTAAGTTTCAGAGTTGCATCTAATGTACCGAAGCTGGACTTAGACATAATTTCACTCTCACAACATTATGGCTGGTTGGAGACATTCCGAACCACAAATACCGGGTCCATGGTTCTGGCCATATACTGGGGGGACGGGGACGACTCCCATTAACCCCTGACTATACCGGCGATATGCTTATCACAATGCCTTACTGGTCTGTGCTGAAGCAGGGCATTCTGGCAGCCAAGTGGCTTGACCTTTATTAGTGAGCCTGGTTACCCCCTCTCGGAACCACAGATTAGAAATCGCCAGCTCATATACAGTGCATAAAATATATTTATATATATACCCTTATACACCATTTTAATAAAAAATATCACAAAATTCTTCTAAGTCCCTCGGGAAGAGTGAAAGACGCGCACGTACATTTTCAGAGCTCCTAGACCTTCCTATAAGAAGTTAGCCAAAAAGTATCTTCGAAAAACGCTTAGGTTAAGTTTCAGAGTTGCTTCTAATGTACCGAAGCTGGACTTAGACATAATTTCACTCTCACAACATTATGGCTGGTTGGAGACAGTCCGAACCACAATTACCGGGTCCATGGTTCTGGGCGTATACTGGGGGGACGGGGACGACTCCCATTAACCCCTGACTATACCGGGGATACGCTTATCACAATGCCTTTCTGGTCTGTGCTGAAGCAGGGCATTCTGGCAGCCAATTGGCTTGACTTTTATTATTGAGCCTGGTTACCCCCTCTCGGAACCACAGACTTAGAAATCGCCAGCTCATATACAGTGCATAAAATATATTTATATATATATACCCTTATACACCATTTTAATAAAAAATATCACAAAATTCTTCTAAGTCCCTCGGGAAGAGTGAAAGACGCGCACGTTCATTTTCAGAGCTCCTAGACCTTCCTATAAGAAGTTAGCCAAAAAGTAGCTTCGAAAAACGCTTAGGTTAAGTTTCAGTGTTGCATCTAATGTACCGAAGCTGGACTTAGACATAATTTCACTCTCACAACATTATGGCTGGTTGGAGACAGTCCGAACCACAAGTACCGGGTCCATGGTTCTGGGCGTATACTGGGGGGACGGGGACGACTCCCATTAACCCCTGACTATACCAGGGATACGCTTATCACAATGCCTTACTGGTCTGTGCTGAAGCAGGGCATTCTGGCATCCAAGTGGCTTGACCTTTATTAGTGAGCCTGGTTATCCCCTCTCGGAACCACAGACTTAGAAATCGCCAGCTCATATACATGCATAAAATATATTTATATATATACCCTTATACACCATTTTAATAAAAAATATCACAAAATTCTTCTAAGTCCCTCGGGAAGAGTGAAAGACGCGCACGTTCATTTTCAGAGCTCCTAGACATTCCTATAAGAAGTTAGCCAAAAAGTTCTTTCGAAAAACGCTTAGGTTAAGTTTCAGAGTTGCTTCTAATGTACCGAAGCTGGACTTAGACATAATTTCACTCTCACAACATTATGGCTGGTTGGAGACAGTCCGAACCACAAATACCGGGTCCATGGTTCTGGCCATATACTGGGGGGACGGGGACGACTCCCATTAACCTCTGACTATACCGGGGATACGCTTATCACAATGCCTTTCTGGTCTGTGCTGAAGCAGGGCATTCTGGCAGCCAATTGGCTTGACTTTTATTAGTGAGCCTGGTTACCCCCTCTCGGAACCACAGACTTAGAAATCGCCAGCTCATATACATGCATAAAATATATTTATATATATACCCTTATACACCATTTTAATAAAAAATATCACAAAATTCTTCTAAGTCCCTCGGGAAGAGTGAAAGACGCGCACGTTCATTTTCAGAGCTCCTAGACCTTCCTATAAGAAGTTAGCCAAAAAGTAGCTTCGAAAAACGCTTAGGTTAAGTTTCAGAGTTGCATCTAATGTACCGAAGCTGGACTTAGACATAATTTCACTCTCACAACATTATGGCTGGTTGGAGACATTCCGAACAACAAATACCGGGTCCATGGTTCTGGCCATATACTGGGGGGACGGGGACGACTCCCATTAACCCCTGACTATACCGGCGATATGCTTATCACAATGCCTTACTGGTCTGTGCTGAAGCAGGGCATTCTGGAAGCCAAGTGGCTTGACCTTTATTAGTGAGCCTGGTTACCCCCTCTCGGAACCACAGATTAGAAATCGCCAGCTCATATACAGTGCATAAAATATATTTATATATACCCTTATACACCATTTTAATAAAAAATATCACAAAATTCTTCTAAGTCCCTCGGGAAGAGTGAAAGACGCGCACGTACATTTTCAGAGCTCCTAGACCTTCCTATAAGAAGTTAGCCAAAAAGTATCTTCGAAAAACGCTTAGGTTAAGTTTCAGAGTTGCTTCTAATGTACCGAAGCTGGACTTAGACATAATTTCACTCTCACAACATTATGGCTGGTTGGAGACAGTCCGAACCACAATTACCGGGTCCATGGTTCTGGGCGTATACTGGGGGGACGGGGACGACTCCCATTAACCCCTGACTATACCGGGGATACGCTTATCACAATGCCTTTCTGGTCTGTGCTGAAGCAGGGCATTCTGGCAGCCAATTGGCTTGACTTTTATTATTGAGCCTGGTTACCCCCTCTCGGAACCACAGACTTAGAAATCGCCAGCTCATATACAGTGCATAAAATATATTTATATATATATACCCTTATACACCATTTTAATAAAAAATATCACAAAATTCTTCTAAGTCCCTCGGGAAGAGTGAAAGACGCGCACGTTCATTTTCAGAGCTCCTAGACCTTCCTATAAGAAGTTAGCCAAAAAGTAGCTTCGAAAAACGCTTAGGTTAAGTTTCAGAGTTGCATCTAATGTACCGAAGCTGGACTTAGACATAATTTCACTCTCACAACATTATGGCTGGTTGGAGACAGTCCGAACCACAAGTACCGGGTCCATGGTTCTGGGCGTATACTGGGGGGACGGGGACGACTCCCATTAACCCCTGACTATACCAGGGATACGCTTATCACAATGCCTTACTGGTCTGTGCTGAAGCAGGGCATTCTGGCATCCAAGTGGCTTGACCTTTATTAGTGAGCCTGGTTATCCCCTCTCGGAACCACAGACTTAGAAATCGCCAGCTCATATACATGCATAAAATATATTTATATATATACCCTTATACACCATTTTAATAAAAAATATCACAAAATTCTTCTAAGTCCCTCGGGAAGAGTGAAAGACGCGCACGTTCATTTTCAGAGCTCCTAGACATTCCTATAAGAAGTTAGCCAAAAAGTACCTTCGAAAAACGCTTAGGTTAAGTTTCAGAGTTGCTTCTAATGTACCGAAGCTGGACTTAGACATAATTTCACTCTCACAACATTATGGCTGGTTGGAGACAGTCCGAACCACAAATACCGGGTCCATGGTTCTGGCCATATACTGGGGGGACGGGGACGACTCCCATTAACCCCTGACTATACCGGGGATACGCTTATCACAATGCCTTTCTGGTCTGTGCTGAAGCAGGGCATTCTGGCAGCCAATTGGCTTGACTTTTATTAGTGAGCCTGGTTACCCCCTCTCGGAACCACAGACTTAGAAATCGCAAGCTCATATACAGTGCATAAAATATATTTATATATATACCCTTATACAGTACATCATTTTAATAAAAAATATCACAAAATTCTTCTAAGTCCCTCAGGAAGAGTGAAAGACGCGCACGTTCATTTTCAGAGCTCCTAGACCTTCCTATAAGAAGTTAGCCAAAAAGTAGCTTCGAAAAACGCTTAGGTTAAGTTTCAGAGTTGCTTCTAATGTACCAAAGCTGGACTTAGACATAATTTCACTCTCACAACATTATGGCTGGTTGGAGACAGTCCGAACCACAATTACCGGGTCCATGGTTCTGGGCGTATACTGGGGGGACGGGGACGACTCCCATTAACCCCTGACTATACCGGGGATACGCTTATCACAATGCCTTTCTGGTCTGTGCTGAAGCAGGGCATTCTGGCAGCCAATTGGCTTGACTTTTATTAGTGAGCCTGGTTACCCCCTCTCGGAACCACAGACTTAGAAATCGCAAGCTCATATACAGTGCATAAAATATATTTATATATATATACCCTTATACAGTACATCATTTTAATAAAAAATATCACAAAATTCTTCTAAGTCCCTCAGGAAGAGTGAAAGACGCGCACGTTCATTTTCAGAGCTCCTAGACCTTCCTATAAGAAGTTAGCCAAAAAGTAGCTTCGAAAAACGCTTAGGTTAAGTTTCAGAGTTGCTTCTAATGTACCGAAGCTAGACTTAGACATACTGTAATTTCACTCTCACAACATTATGGCTGGTTGGAGACAGTCCGAACCACAAATACCGGGTCCATGGTTCTGGCCATATACTGGGGGGACGGGGACGACTCCCATTAACCCCTGACTATACCGGGGATACGCGTATCACTCTGCCTTACTGGTCTGTGCTGAAGCAGGGCATTCTGGCAGCCAAGTGGCTTGACCTTTATTAGTGAGCCTGGTTACCCCCTCTCGGAACCACAGACTTAGAAATCGCCAGCTCATTAACAGTGCATAAAATATATTTATATATATACCCTTTTTCACCATTTTAATAAAAAATATCACAAAATTCTTCTAAGTCCCTCGGGAAGAGTGAAAGACGCGCACGTTCATTTTCAGAGCTCCTAGACCTTCCTATAAGAAGTTAGCCAAAAAGTAGCTTCAAAAAACGCTTAGGTTAAGTTTCAGAGTTGCATCTAATGTACCGAAGCTGGACTAAGACATAATTTCACTCTCACAACATTATGGCTGGTTGGAGACAGTCCGAACCACAAATACCGGGTCCATGGTTCTGGCCATATACTGGGGGGACGGGGACGACTCCCATTAACCCCTGACTATACCGGGGATACGCTTATCACAATGCCTTACTGGTCTGTGCTGAAGCAGGGCATTCTGGCAGCCAAGTGGCTTGACCTTTATTAGTGAGCCTGGTTACCCCCTCTCGGAACCACAGACTTAGAAATCGCCAGCTCATATACAGTGCATAAAATATATTTATATATATACCCTTTTTCACCATTTTAATAAAAAATATCACAAAATTCTTCTAAGTCCCTCGGGAAGAGTGAAAGACGCGCACGTTCATTTTCAGAGCTCCTAGACCTTCCTATAAGAAGTTAGCCAAAAAGTAGCTTCGAAAAACGCTTAGGTTAAGTTTCAGAGTTGCTTCTAATGTACCAGAGCTGGACTTAGACATAATTTCACTCTCACAACATTATGGCTGGTTGGAGACAGTCCGAACCACAAGTACTGGGTCCATGGTTCTGGGCGTATACTGGGGGGACGGGGACGACTCCCATTAACCCCTGACTATACCGGGGATACGCTTATCACAATGCCTTTCTGGTCTGTGCTGAAGCAGGGCATTCTGGCAGCCAATTGGCTTGACTTTTATTAGTGAGCCTGGTTACCCCCTCTCGGAACCACAGACTTAGAAATCGCAAGCTCATATACAGTGCATAAAATATATTTATATATATACCCTTATACAGTACATCATTTTAATAAAAAATATCACAAAATTCTTCTAAGTCCCTCAGGAAGAGTGAAAGACGCGCACGTTCATTTTCAGAGCTCCTAGACCTTCCTATAAGAAGTTAGCCTAAAAGTAGCTTCGAAAAACGCTTAGGTTAAGTTTCAGAGTTGCTTCTAATGTACCAAAGCTGGACTTAGACATAATTTCACTCTCACAACATTATGGCTGGTTGGAGACAGTCCGAACCACAATTACCGGGTCCATGGTTCTGGGCGTATACTGGGGGGACGGGGACGACTCCCATTAACCCCTGACTATACCGGGGATACGCTTATCACAATGCCTTTCTGGTCTGTGCTGAAGCAGGGCATTCTGGCAGCCAATTGGCTTGACTTTTATTAGTGAGCCTGGTTACCCCCTCTCGGAACCACAGACTTAGAAATCGCAAGCTCATATACAGTGCATAAAATATATTTATATATATACCCTTATACAGTACATCATTTTAATAAAAAATATCACAAAATTCTTCTAAGTCCCTCAGGAAGAGTGAAAGACGCGCACGTTCATTTTCAGAGCTCCTAGACCTTCCTATAAGAAGTTAGCCAAAAAGTAGCTTCGAAAAACGCTTAGGTTAAGTTTCAGAGTTGCTTCTAATGTACCAAAGCTGGACTTAGACATAATTTCACTCTCACAACATTATGGCTGGTTGGAGACAGTCCGAACCACAAGTACTGGGTCCATGGTTCTGGGCGTATACTGGGGGGACGGGGACGACTCCCATTAACCCCTGACTATACCGGGGATACGCTTATCACAATGCCTTACTGGTCTGTGCTGAAGCAGGGCATTCTGGCAGCCAAGTGGCTTGACCTTTATTAGTGAGCCTGGTTACCCCCTCTCGGAACCACAGACTTAGAAATCGCCAGCTCATATACAGTGCATAAAATAAATTTATATATATATACCCTTATTCACCATTTTAATAAAAAATATCACAAAAATTCTTCTAAGTCCCTCGGGAAGAGTTAAAGACGCGCACGTTCATTTTCAGAGCTCCTAGACCTTCCTATAAGAAGTTAGCCAAAAAGTAGCTTCGAAAAACGCTTAGGTTAAGTTTCAGAGTTGCTTCTAATGTACCGAAGCTGGAATTAGACATAATTTCACTCTCACAACATTATGGCTGGTTGGAGACAGTCCGAACCACAAGTACTGGGTCCATGGTTCTGGGCGTATACTGGGGGGACGGGGATTACTCCCATTAACCCCTGACTATACCGGGGATACGCTTATCACAATGCCTTACTGGTCTGTGCTGAAGCAGGGCATTCTGGCAGCCAAGTGGCTTGACCTTTATTAGTGAGCCTGGTTACCCCCTCTCGGAACCACAAACTTAGAAATCGCCAGCTCATATACAGTGCATAAAATAAATTTATATATATATACCCTTATACACCATTTTAATAAAAAATATCACAAAATTCTTCTAAGTCCCTCGGGAAGAGTGAAAGACGCGCACGTTCATTTTCAGAGCTCCTAGACCTTCCTATAAGAAGTTAGCCAAAAAGTAGCTTCGAAAAACGCTTAGGTTAAGTTTCAGAGTTGCTTCTCATGTACCAAAGCTGGACTTAGACATAATTTCACTCTCACAACATTATGGCTGGTTGGAGACAGTCCGAACCACAAATACCGGGTCCATGGTTCTGGCCATATACTGGGGGGACGGGGGGGACTCCCATTAACCCCTGACTATACCGGGAATACGCTTATCACAATGCCTTACTGGTCTGTGCTGAAGCAGGGAATTCTGGCAGCCAAGTGGCTTGACCTTTATTAGTGAGCCTGGTTACCCCCTCTCGGAACCACAGACTTAGAAATCGCCAGCTCATATACAGTGCATAAAATAAATTTATATATATATACCCTTATACACCATTTTAATAAAAAATATCAGAAAATACTTCTAAGTCCCTCGGGAAGAGTGAAAGACGCGCACGTTCATTTTCAGAGCTCCTAGACCTTCCTATAAGAAGTTAGCCAAAAAGTAGCTTCGAAAAACGCTTAGCTTAAGTTTCAGAGTGGCTTCTAATGTACAAAAGCGGGACTTAGACATAATTTCACTCTCACAACATTATGGCTGGTTGGAGACAGTCCGAACCACAATTACCGGGTCCATGGTTCTGGGCGTATACTGGGGGGACGGGGACGACTCCCATTAACCCCTGACTATACCGGGGATACGCTTATCACAATGCCTTTCTGGTCTGTGCTGAAGCAGGGCATTCTGGCAGCCAAGTGGCTTGACCTTTATTAGTGAGCCTGGTTACCCCCTCTCGGAACCACAGACTTAGAAATCGCCAGCTCATATACAGTGCATAAAATATATTTATATATATACACTTATACACCATTTTAATAAAAAATATCACAAAATTCTTCTAAGTCCCTCGGGAAGAGTGAAAGACGCGCACGTTCATTTTTAGAGCTCCTAGACCTTCCTATAAGAAGTTAGCCAAAAAGTAGCTTCGAAAAACGGTTAGATTAAGTTTCAGAGTTGCTTCTAATGTACCGAAGCTGGAATTAGACATAATTTCACTCTCACAACATTATGGCTGGTTGGAAACAGTCCGAACCACAAGTACTGGGTCCATGGTTCTGGGCGTATACTGGGGGGACGGGGACGACTCCCATTAACCCCTGACTATACCGGGGATACGCTTATCACAATGCCTTACTGGTCTGTGCTGAAGCAGGGCATTCTGGCAGCCAAGTGGCTTGACCTTTATTAGTGAGCCTGGTTACCCCCTCTCGGAACCACAGACTTAGAAATCGCCAGCTCATATACAGTGCATAAAATATATTTATATATATACCCTTATACACCATTTTAATAAAAAATATCACAAAATTCTTCTAAGTCCCTCGGGAAGAGTGAAAGACGCGCACGTTCATTTTCAGAGCTCCTAGACCTTCCTATAAGAAGTTAGCCAAAAAGTAGCTTCGAAAAACGCTTAGGTTAAGTTTCAGAGTTGCTTCTAATGTACCGAAGCTAGACTTAGACATACTGTAATTTCACTCTCACAACATTATGGCTGGTTGGAGACAGTCCGAACCACAAATACCGGGTCCATGGTTCTGGCCATATACTGGGGGGACGGGGACGACTCCCATTAACCCCTGACTATACCGGGGATACGCGTATCACTCTGCCTTACTGGTCTGTGCTGAAGCAGGGCATTCTGGCAGCCAAGTGGCTTGACCTTTATTAGTGAGCCTGGTTACCCCCTCTCGGAACCACAGACTTAGAAATCGCCAGCTCATTAACAGTGCATAAAATATATTTATATATATACCCTTTTTCACCATTTTAATAAAAAATATCACAAAATTCTTCTAAGTCCCTCGGGAAGAGTGAAAGACGCGCACGTTCATTTTCAGAGCTCCTAGACCTTCCTATAAGAAGTTAGCCAAAAAGTAGCTTCAAAAAACGCTTAGGTTAAGTTTCAGAGTTGCATCTAATGTACCGAAGCTGGACTAAGACATAATTTCACTCTCACAACATTATGGCTGGTTGGAGACAGTCCGAACCACAAATACCGGGTCCATGGTTCTGGCCATATACTGGGGGGACGGGGACGACTCCCATTAACCCCTGACTATACCGGGGATACGCTTATCACAATGCCTTACTGGTCTGTGCTGAAGCAGGGCATTCTGGCAGCCAAGTGGCTTGACCTTTATTAGTGAGCCTGGTTACCCCCTCTCGGAACCACAGACTTAGAAATCGCCAGCTCATATACAGTGCATAAAATATATTTATATATATACCCTTTTTCACCATTTTAATAAAAAATATCACAAAATTCTTCTAAGTCCCTCGGGAAGAGTGAAAGACGCGCACGTTCATTTTCAGAGCTCCTAGACCTTCCTATAAGAAGTTAGCCAAAAAGTAGCTTCGAAAAACGCTTAGGTTAAGTTTCAGAGTTGCTTCTAATGTACCAGAGCTGGACTTAGACATAATTTCACTCTCACAACATTATGGCTGGTTGGAGACAGTCCGAACCACAAGTACTGGGTCCATGGTTCTGGGCGTATACTGGGGGGACGGGGACGACTCCCATTAACCCCTGACTATACCGGGGATACGCTTATCACAATGCCTTTCTGGTCTGTGCTGAAGCAGGGCATTCTGGCAGCCAATTGGCTTGACTTTTATTAGTGAGCCTGGTTACCCCCTCTCGGAACCACAGACTTAGAAATCGCAAGCTCATATACAGTGCATAAAATATATTTATATATATACCCTTATACAGTACATCATTTTAATAAAAAATATCACAAAATTCTTCTAAGTCCCTCAGGAAGAGTGAAAGACGCGCACGTTCATTTTCAGAGCTCCTAGACCTTCCTATAAGAAGTTAGCCTAAAAGTAGCTTCGAAAAACGCTTAGGTTAAGTTTCAGAGTTGCTTCTAATGTACCAAAGCTGGACTTAGACATAATTTCACTCTCACAACATTATGGCTGGTTGGAGACAGTCCGAACCACAATTACCGGGTCCATGGTTCTGGGCGTATACTGGGGGGACGGGGACGACTCCCATTAACCCCTGACTATACCGGGGATACGCTTATCACAATGCCTTTCTGGTCTGTGCTGAAGCAGGGCATTCTGGCAGCCAATTGGCTTGACTTTTATTAGTGAGCCTGGTTACCCCCTCTCGGAACCACAGACTTAGAAATCGCAAGCTCATATACAGTGCATAAAATATATTTATATATATACCCTTATACAGTACATCATTTTAATAAAAAATATCACAAAATTCTTCTAAGTCCCTCAGGAAGAGTGAAAGACGCGCACGTTCATTTTCAGAGCTCCTAGACCTTCCTATAAGAAGTTAGCCAAAAAGTAGCTTCGAAAAACGCTTAGGTTAAGTTTCAGAGTTGCTTCTAATGTACCAAAGCTGGACTTAGACATAATTTCACTCTCACAACATTATGGCTGGTTGGAGACAGTCCGAACCACAAGTACTGGGTCCATGGTTCTGGGCGTATACTGGGGGGACGGGGACGACTCCCATTAACCCCTGACTATACCGGGGATACGCTTATCACAATGCCTTACTGGTCTGTGCTGAAGCAGGGCATTCTGGCAGCCAAGTGGCTTGACCTTTATTAGTGAGCCTGGTTACCCCCTCTCGGAACCACAGACTTAGAAATCGCCAGCTCATATACAGTGCATAAAATAAATTTATATATATATACCCTTATTCACCATTTTAATAAAAAATATCACAAAAATTCTTCTAAGTCCCTCGGGAAGAGTTAAAGACGCGCACGTTCATTTTCAGAGCTCCTAGACCTTCCTATAAGAAGTTAGCCAAAAAGTAGCTTCGAAAAACGCTTAGGTTAAGTTTCAGAGTTGCTTCTAATGTACCGAAGCTGGAATTAGACATAATTTCACTCTCACAACATTATGGCTGGTTGGAGACAGTCCGAACCACAAGTACTGGGTCCATGGTTCTGGGCGTATACTGGGGGGACGGGGATTACTCCCATTAACCCCTGACTATACCGGGGATACGCTTATCACAATGCCTTACTGGTCTGTGCTGAAGCAGGGCATTCTGGCAGCCAAGTGGCTTGACCTTTATTAGTGAGCCTGGTTACCCCCTCTCGGAACCACAAACTTAGAAATCGCCAGCTCATATACAGTGCATAAAATAAATTTATATATATATACCCTTATACACCATTTTAATAAAAAATATCACAAAATTCTTCTAAGTCCCTCGGGAAGAGTGAAAGACGCGCACGTTCATTTTCAGAGCTCCTAGACCTTCCTATAAGAAGTTAGCCAAAAAGTAGCTTCGAAAAACGCTTAGGTTAAGTTTCAGAGTTGCTTCTCATGTACCAAAGCTGGACTTAGACATAATTTCACTCTCACAACATTATGGCTGGTTGGAGACAGTCCGAACCACAAATACCGGGTCCATGGTTCTGGCCATATACTGGGGGGACGGGGGGGACTCCCATTAACCCCTGACTATACCGGGAATACGCTTATCACAATGCCTTACTGGTCTGTGCTGAAGCAGGGAATTCTGGCAGCCAAGTGGCTTGACCTTTATTAGTGAGCCTGGTTACCCCCTCTCGGAACCACAGACTTAGAAATCGCCAGCTCATATACAGTGCATAAAATAAATTTATATATATATACCCTTATACACCATTTTAATAAAAAATATCAGAAAATACTTCTAAGTCCCTCGGGAAGAGTGAAAGACGCGCACGTTCATTTTCAGAGCTCCTAGACCTTCCTATAAGAAGTTAGCCAAAAAGTAGCTTCGAAAAACGCTTAGCTTAAGTTTCAGAGTGGCTTCTAATGTACAAAAGCGGGACTTAGACATAATTTCACTCTCACAACATTATGGCTGGTTGGAGACAGTCCGAACCACAATTACCGGGTCCATGGTTCTGGGCGTATACTGGGGGGACGGGGACGACTCCCATTAACCCCTGACTATACCGGGGATACGCTTATCACAATGCCTTTCTGGTCTGTGCTGAAGCAGGGCATTCTGGCAGCCAAGTGGCTTGACCTTTATTAGTGAGCCTGGTTACCCCCTCTCGGAACCACAGACTTAGAAATCGCCAGCTCATATACAGTGCATAAAATATATTTATATATATACACTTATACACCATTTTAATAAAAAATATCACAAAATTCTTCTAAGTCCCTCGGGAAGAGTGAAAGACGCGCACGTTCATTTTTAGAGCTCCTAGACCTTCCTATAAGAAGTTAGCCAAAAAGTAGCTTCGAAAAACGGTTAGATTAAGTTTCAGAGTTGCTTCTAATGTACCGAAGCTGGAATTAGACATAATTTCACTCTCACAACATTATGGCTGGTTGGAAACAGTCCGAACCACAAGTACTGGGTCCATGGTTCTGGGCGTATACTGGGGGGACGGGGACGACTCCCATTAACCCCTGACTATACCGGGGATACGCTTATCACAATGCCTTACTGGTCTGTGCTGAAGCAGGGCATTCTGGCAGCCAAGTGGCTTGACCTTTATTAGTGAGCCTGGTTACCCCCTCTCGGAACCACAGACTTAGAAATCGCCAGCTCATATACAGTGCATAAAATATATTTATATATATACCCTTATACACCATTTTAATAAAAAATATCACAAAATTCTTCTAAGTCCCTCGGGAAGAGTGAAAGACGCGCACGTTCATTTTCAGAGCTCCTAGACCTTCCTATAAGAAGTAAGCCAAAAAGTAGCTTCGAAAAACGCTTAGGTTAAGTTTCAGAGTTGCATCTAATGTACCGAAGCTGGACTTAGACATAATTTCACTCTCACAACATTATGGCTGGTTGGAGACAGTCCGAACCACAAATACCGGGTCCATGGTTCTGGCCATATACTGGGGGGACGGGGACGACTCCCATTAACCTCTGACTATACCGGGGATACGCTTATCACAATGCCTTTCTGGTCTGTGCTGAAGCAGGGCATTCTGGCAGCCAATTGGCTTGACTTTTATTAGTGAGCCTGGTTACCCCCTCTCGGAACCACAGACTTAGAAATCGCCAGCTCATATACATGCATAAAATATATTTATATATATACCCTTATACACCATTTTAATAAAAAATATCACAAAATTCTTCTAAGTCCCTCGGAAAGAGTGAAAGACGCGCACGTTCATTTTCAGAGCTCCTAGACCTTCCTATAAGAAGTTAGCCAAAAAGTAGCTTCGAAAAACGCTTAGGTTAAGTTTCAGAGTTGCATCTAATGTACCGAAGCTGGACTTAGACATAATTTCACTCTCACAACATTATGGCTGGTTGGAGACAGTCCAAACCACAAATACCGGGTCCATGGTTCTGGGCGTATACTGGGGGGACGGGGACGACTCCCATTAACCCCTGACTATACCGGGGATACGCTTATCACAATGCCTTTCTGGTCTGTGCTGAAGCAGGGCATTCTGGCAGCCAATTGGCTTGACTTTTATTAGTGAGCCTGGTTACCCCCTCTCGGAACCACAGACTTAGAAATCGCCAGCTCATATACAGTGCATAAAATATATTTATATATATACCCTTATACACCATTTTAATAAAAAATATCACAAAATTCTTCTAAGTCCCTCGGGAAGAGTGAAAGACGCGCACGTTCATTTTCAGAGCTCCTAGACCTTCCTATAAGAAGTTAGCCAAAAAGTAGCTTCGAAAAACGCTTAGGTAAATTTTCAGAGTTGCATCTAATGTACCGAAGCTGGACTTAGACATAATTTCACTCTCACAACATTATGGCTGGTTGGAGACAGTCCGAACCACAAATACCGGGTCCATGGTTCTGGCCATATACTGGGGGGACGGGGACGACTCCCATTAACCCCTGACTATACCGGGGATACGCTTATCACAATGCCTTACTGGTCTGTGCTGAAGCAGGGCATTCTGGCAGCCAAGTGGCTTGACCTTTATTAGTGAGCCTGGTTACCCCCTCTCGGAACCACAGACTTAGAAATCGCCAGCTCATATACAGTGCATAAAATATATTTATATATATACCCTTATACACCATTTTAATAAAAAATATCACAAAATTCTTCTAAGTCCCTCGGGAAGAGTGAAAGACGCGCACGTTCATTTTCAGAGCTCCTAGACCTTCCTATAAGAAGTTAGCCAAAAAGTAGCTTCGAAAAACGCTTAGGTTAAGTTTCAGAGTTGCTTCTAATGTACCAAAGCTGGACTTAGACATAATTTCACTCTCACAACATTATGGCTGGTTGGAGACAGTCCGAACCACAAGTACCGGGTCCATGGTTCTGGGCGTATACTGGGGGGACGGGGACGACTCCCATTAACCCCTGACTATACCGGGGATACGCTTATCACAATGCCTTACTGGTCTGTGCTGAAGCAGGGCATTCTGGCATCAAAGTAGCTTGACCTTTATTAGTGAGCCTGGTTACCCCCTCTCGGAACCATAGACTTAGAAATCGCCAGCTCATATACAGTGCATAAAATATATTTATATATATACCCTTATACACCATTTAAATAAAAAATATCACAAAATTCTTCTAAGTCCCTCGGGAAGAGTGAAAGACGCGCACGTTCATTTTCAGAGCTCCTAGACCTTCCTATAAGAAGTTAGCCAAAAAGTAGCTTCGAAAAACGCTTAGGTTAAGTTTCAGAGGTACATCTAATGTACCAAAGCTGGACTTAGACATAATTTCACTCTCACAACATTATGGCTGGTTGGAGACAGTCCGAACCACAAGTACTGGGTCCATGGTTCTGGGCGTATACTGGGGGGACGGGGACGACTCCCATTAACCCCTGACTATACCGGGGATACGCTTATCACAATGCCTTACTGGTCTGTGCTGAAGCAGGGCATTCTGGCAGCCAAGTGGCTTGACCTTTATTAGTGAGCCTGGTTACCCCCTCTCGGAACCACAGACTTAGAAATCGCCAGCTCATATACAGTGCATAAAATAAATTTATATATATATACCCTTATTCACCATTTTAATAAAAAATATCACAAAAATTCTTCTAAGTCCCTCGGGAAGAGTTAAAGACGCGCACGTTCATTTTCAGAGCTCCTAGACCTTCCTATAAGAAGTTAGCCAAAAAGTAGCTTCGAAAAACGCTTAGGTTAAGTTTCAGAGTTGCTTCTAATGTACCGAAGCTGGAATTAGACATAATTTCACTCTCACAACATTATGGCTGGTTGGAGACAGTCCGAACCACAAGTACTGGGTCCATGGTTCTGGGCGTATACTGGGGGGACGGGGATTACTCCCATTAACCCCTGACTATACCGGGGATACGCTTATCACAATGCCTTACTGGTCTGTGCTGAAGCAGGGCATTCTGGCAGCCAAGTGGCTTGACCTTTATTAGTGAGCCTGGTTACCCCCTCTCGGAACCACAAACTTAGAAATCGCCAGCTCATATACAGTGCATAAAATAAATTTATATATATATACCCTTATACACCATTTTAATAAAAAATATCACAAAATTCTTCTAAGTCCCTCGGGAAGAGTGAAAGACGCGCACGTTCATTTTCAGAGCTCCTAGACCTTCCTATAAGAAGTTAGCCAAAAAGTAGCTTCGAAAAACGCTTAGGTTAAGTTTCAGAGTTGCTTCTCATGTACCAAAGCTGGACTTAGACATAATTTCACTCTCACAACATTATGGCTGGTTGGAGACAGTCCGAACCACAAATACCGGGTCCATGGTTCTGGCCATATACTGGGGGGACGGGGGGGACTCCCATTAACCCCTGACTATACCGGGAATACGCTTATCACAATGCCTTACTGGTCTGTGCTGAAGCAGGGAATTCTGGCAGCCAAGTGGCTTGACCTTTATTAGTGAGCCTGGTTACCCCCTCTCGGAACCACAGACTTAGAAATCGCCAGCTCATATACAGTGCATAAAATAAATTTATATATATATACCCTTATACACCATTTTAATAAAAAATATCAGAAAATACTTCTAAGTCCCTCGGGAAGAGTGAAAGACGCGCACGTTCATTTTCAGAGCTCCTAGACCTTCCTATAAGAAGTTAGCCAAAAAGTAGCTTCGAAAAACGCTTAGCTTAAGTTTCAGAGTGGCTTCTAATGTACAAAAGCGGGACTTAGACATAATTTCACACTCACAACATTATGGCTGGTTGGAGACAGTCCGAACCACAATTACCGGGTCCATGGTTCTGGGCGTATACTGGGGGGACGGGGACGACTCCCATTAACCCCTGACTATACCGGGGATACGCTTATCACAATGCCTTTCTGGTCTGTGCTGAAGCAGGGCATTCTGGCAGCCAAGTGGCTTGACCTTTATTAGTGAGCCTGGTTACCCCCTCTCGGAACCACAGACTTAGAAATCGCCAGCTCATATACAGTGCATAAAATATATTTATATATATACACTTATACACCATTTTAATAAAAAATATCACAAAATTCTTCTAAGTCCCTCGGGAAGAGTGAAAGACGCGCACGTTCATTTTTAGAGCTCCTAGACCTTCCTATAAGAAGTTAGCCAAAAAGTAGCTTCGAAAAACGGTTAGATTAAGTTTCAGAGTTGCTTCTAATGTACCGAAGCTGGAATTAGACATAATTTCACTCTCACAACATTATGGCTGGTTGGAAACAGTCCGAACCACAAGTACTGGGTCCATGGTTCTGGGCGTATACTGGGGGGACGGGGACGACTCCCATTAACCCCTGACTATACCGGGGATACGCTTATCACAATGCCTTACTGGTCTGTGCTGAAGCAGGGCATTCTGGCAGCCAAGTGGCTTGACCTTTATTAGTGAGCCTGGTTACCCCCTCTCGGAACCACAGACTTAGAAATCGCCAGCTCATATACAGTGCATAAAATATATTTATATATATACCCTTATACACCATTTTAATAAAAAATATCACAAAATTCTTCTAAGTCCCTCGGGAAGAGTGAAAGACGCGCACGTTCATTTTCAGAGCTCCTAGACCTTCCTATAAGAAGTAAGCCAAAAAGTAGCTTCGAAAAACGCTTAGGTTAAGTTTCAGAGTTGCATCTAATGTACCGAAGCTGGACTTAGACATAATTTCACTCTCACAACATTATGGCTGGTTGGAGACAGTCCGAACCACAAATACCGGGTCCATGGTTCTGGCCATATACTGGGGGGACGGGGACGACTCCCATTAACCTCTGACTATACCGGGGATACGCTTATCACAATGCCTTTCTGGTCTGTGCTGAAGCAGGGCATTCTGGCAGCCAATTGGCTTGACTTTTATTAGTGAGCCTGGTTACCCCCTCTCGGAACCACAGACTTAGAAATCGCCAGCTCATATACATGCATAAAATATATTTATATATATACCCTTATACACCATTTTAATAAAAAATATCACAAAATTCTTCTAAGTCCCTCGGAAAGAGTGAAAGACGCGCACGTTCATTTTCAGAGCTCCTAGACCTTCCTATAAGAAGTTAGCCAAAAAGTAGCTTCGAAAAACGCTTAGGTTAAGTTTCAGAGTTGCATCTAATGTACCGAAGCTGGACTTAGACATAATTTCACTCTCACAACATTATGGCTGGTTGGAGACAATCCGAACCACAAATACCGGGTCCATGGTTCTGGCCATATACTGGGGGGACGGGGACGACTCCCATTAACCCCTGACTATACGGGGATACGCTTATCACAATGCCTTTCTGGTCTGTGCTGAAGCAGGGCATTCTGGCAGCCAATTGGCTTGACTTTTATTAGTGAGCCTGGTTATCCCCTCTCGGAACCACAGACTTAGAAATCGCCAGCTCATATACATGCATAAAATATATTTATATATATACCCTTTTTCACCATTTTAATAAAAAATATCACAAAATTCTTCTAAGTCCCTCGGGAAGAGTGAAAGACGCGCACGTTCATTTTCAGAGCTCCTAGACCTTCCTATAAGAAGTTAGCCAAAAAGTAGCTTCGAAAAACGCTTAGGTAAATTTTCAGAGTTGCATCTAATGTACCGAAGCTGGACTTAGACATAATTTCACTCTCACAACATTATGGCTGGTTGGAGACAGTCCGAACCACAAATACCGGGTCCATGGTTCTGGCCATATACTGGGGGGACGGGGACGACTCCCATTAACCCCTGACTATACCGGGGATACGCTTATCACAATGCCTTACTGGTCTGTGCTGAAGCAGGGCATTCTGGCAGCCAAGTGGCTTGACCTTTATTAGTGAGCCTGGTTACCCCCTCTCGGAACCACAGACTTAGAAATCGCCAGCTCATATACAGTGCATAAAATATATTTATATATATACACTTATACACCATTTTAATAAAAAATATCACAAAATTCTTCTAAGTCCCTCGGGAAGAGTGAAAGACGCGCACGTTCATTTTTAGAGCTCCTAGACCTTCCTATAAGAAGTTAGCCAAAAAGTAGCTTCGAAAAACGGTTAGATTAAGTTTCAGAGTTGCTTCTAATGTACCGAAGCTGGAATTAGACATAATTTCACTCTCACAACATTATGGCTGGTTGGAAACAGTCCGAACCACAAGTACTGGGTCCATGGTTCTGGGCGTATACTGGGGGGACGGGGACGACTCCCATTAACCCCTGACTATACCGGGGATACGCTTATCACAATGCCTTACTGGTCTGTGCTGAAGCAGGGCATTCTGGCAGCCAAGTGGCTTGACCTTTATTAGTGAGCCTGGTTACCCCCTCTCGGAACCACAGACTTAGAAATCGCCAGCTCATATACAGTGCATAAAATATATTTATATATATACCCTTATACACCATTTTAATAAAAAATATCACAAAATTCTTCTAAGTCCCTCGGGAAGAGTGAAAGACGCGCACGTTCATTTTCAGAGCTCCTAGACCTTCCTATAAGAAGTAAGCCAAAAAGTAGCTTCGAAAAACGCTTAGGTTAAGTTTCAGAGTTGCATCTAATGTACCGAAGCTGGACTTAGACATAATTTCACTCTCACAACATTATGGCTGGTTGGAGACAGTCCGAACCACAAATACCGGGTCCATGGTTCTGGCCATATACTGGGGGGACGGGGACGACTCCCATTAACCTCTGACTATACCGGGGATACGCTTATCACAATGCCTTTCTGGTCTGTGCTGAAGCAGGGCATTCTGGCAGCCAATTGGCTTGACTTTTATTAGTGAGCCTGGTTACCCCCTCTCGGAACCACAGACTTAGAAATCGCCAGCTCATATACATGCATAAAATATATTTATATATATACCCTTATACACCATTTTAATAAAAAATATCACAAAATTCTTCTAAGTCCCTCGGAAAGAGTGAAAGACGCGCACGTTCATTTTCAGAGCTCCTAGACCTTCCTATAAGAAGTTAGCCAAAAAGTAGCTTCGAAAAACGCTTAGGTTAAGTTTCAGAGTTGCATCTAATGTACCGAAGCTGGACTTAGACATAATTTCACTCTCACAACATTATGGCTGGTTGGAGACAGTCCAAACCACAAATACCGGGTCCATGGTTCTGGGCGTATACTGGGGGGACGGGGACGACTCCCATTAACCCCTGACTATACCGGGGATACGCTTATCACAATGCCTTTCTGGTCTGTGCTGAAGCAGGGCATTCTGGCAGCCAAGTGGCTTGACCTTTATTAGTGAGCCTGGTTACCCCCTCTCGGAACCACAGACTTAGAAATCGCCAGCTCATATACAGTGCATAAAATATATTTATATATATACACTTATACACCATTTTAATAAAAAATATCACAAAATTCTTCTAAGTCCCTCGGGAAGAGTGAAAGACGCGCACGTTCATTTTTAGAGCTCCTAGACCTTCCTATAAGAAGTTAGCCAAAAAGTAGCTTCGAAAAACGGTTAGATTAAGTTTCAGAGTTGCTTCTAATGTACCGAAGCTGGAATTAGACATAATTTCACTCTCACAACATTATGGCTGGTTGGAAACAGTCCGAACCACAAGTACTGGGTCCATGGTTCTGGGCGTATACTGGGGGGACGGGGACGACTCCCATTAACCCCTGACTATACCGGGGATACGCTTATCACAATGCCTTACTGGTCTGTGCTGAAGCAGGGCATTCTGGCAGCCAAGTGGCTTGACCTTTATTAGTGAGCCTGGTTACCCCCTCTCGGAACCACAGACTTAGAAATCGCCAGCTCATATACAGTGCATAAAATATATTTATATATATACCCTTATACACCATTTTAATAAAAAATATCACAAAATTCTTCTAAGTCCCTCGGGAAGAGTGAAAGACGCGCACGTTCATTTTCAGAGCTCCTAGACCTTCCTATAAGAAGTAAGCCAAAAAGTAGCTTCGAAAAACGCTTAGGTTAAGTTTCAGAGTTGCATCTAATGTACCGAAGCTGGACTTAGACATAATTTCACTCTCACAACATTATGGCTGGTTGGAGACAGTCCGAACCACAAATACCGGGTCCATGGTTCTGGCCATATACTGGGGGGACGGGGACGACTCCCATTAACCTCTGACTATACCGGGGATACGCTTATCACAATGCCTTTCTGGTCTGTGCTGAAGCAGGGAATTCTGGCAGCCAAGTGGCTTGACCTTTATTAGTGAGCCTGGTTACCCCCTCTCGGAACCACAGACTTAGAAATCGCCAGCTCATATACAGTGCATAAAATAAATTTATATATATATACACTTATACACCATTTTAATAAAAAATATCACAAAATTCTTCTAAGTCCCTCGGGAAGAGTGAAAGACGCGCACGTTCATTTTTAGAGCTCCTAGACCTTCCTATAAGAAGTTAGCCAAAAAGTAGCTTCGAAAAACGGTTAGATTAAGTTTCAGAGTTGCTTCTAATGTACCGAAGCTGGAATTAGACATAATTTCACTCTCACAACATTATGGCTGGTTGGAAACAGTCCGAACCACAAGTACTGGGTCCATGGTTCTGGGCGTATACTGGGGGGACGGGGACGACTCCCATTAACCCCTGACTATACCGGGGATACGCTTATCACAATGCCTTACTGGTCTGTGCTGAAGCAGGGCATTCTGGCAGCCAAGTGGCTTGACCTTTATTAGTGAGCCTGGTTACCCCCTCTCGGAACCACAGACTTAGAAATCGCCAGCTCATATACAGTGCATAAAATATATTTATATATATACCCTTATACACCATTTTAATAAAAAATATCACAAAATTCTTCTAAGTCCCTCGGGAAGAGTGAAAGACGCGCACGTTCATTTTCAGAGCTCCTAGACCTTCCTATAAGAAGTAAGCCAAAAAGTAGCTTCGAAAAACGCTTAGGTTAAGTTTCAGAGTTGCATCTAATGTACCGAAGCTGGACTTAGACATAATTTCACTCTCACAACATTATGGCTGGTTGGAGACAGTCCGAACCACAAATACCGGGTCCATGGTTCTGGCCATATACTGGGGGGACGGGGACGACTCCCATTAACCTCTGACTATACCGGGGATACGCTTATCACAATGCCTTTCTGGTCTGTGCTGAAGCAGGGCATTCTGGCAGCCAATTGGCTTGACTTTTATTAGTGAGCCTGGTTACCCCCTCTCGGAACCACAGACTTAGAAATCGCCAGCTCATATACATGCATAAAATATATTTATATATATACCCTTATACACCATTTTAATAAAAAATATCACAAAATTCTTCTAAGTCCCTCGGAAAGAGTGAAAGACGCGCACGTTCATTTTCAGAGCTCCTAGACCTTCCTATAAGAAGTTAGCCAAAAAGTAGCTTCGAAAAACGCTTAGGTTAAGTTTCAGAGTTGCATCTAATGTACCGAAGCTGGACTTAGACATAATTTCACTCTCACAACATTATGGCTGGTTGGAGACAGTCCGAACCACAAATACCGGGTCCATGGTTCTGGCCATATACTGGGGGGACGGGGACGACTCCCATTAACCCCTGACTATACCGGGGATACGCTTATCACAATGCCTTTCTGGTCTGTGCTGAAGCAGGGCATTCTGGCAGCCAAGTGGCTTGACCTTTATTAGTGAGCCTGGTTACCCCCTCTCGGAACCACAGACTTAGAAATCGCCAGCTCATATACAGTGCATAAAATATATTTATATATATACACTTATACACCATTTTAATAAAAAATATCACAAAATTCTTCTAAGTCCCTCGGGAAGAGTGAAAGACGCGCACGTTCATTTTTAGAGCTCCTAGACCTTCCTATAAGAAGTTAGCCAAAAAGTAGCTTCGAAAAACGGTTAGATTAAGTTTCAGAGTTGCTTCTAATGTACCGAAGCTGGAATTAGACATAATTTCACTCTCACAACATTATGGCTGGTTGGAAACAGTCCGAACCACAAGTACTGGGTCCATGGTTCTGGGCGTATACTGGGGGGACGGGGACGACTCCCATTAACCCCTGACTATACCGGGGATACGCTTATCACAATGCCTTACTGGTCTGTGCTGAAGCAGGGCATTCTGGCAGCCAAGTGGCTTGACCTTTATTAGTGAGCCTGGTTACCCCCTCTCGGAACCACAGACTTAGAAATCGCCAGCTCATATACAGTGCATAAAATATATTTATATATATACCCTTATACACCATTTTAATAAAAAATATCACAAAATTCTTCTAAGTCCCTCGGGAAGAGTGAAAGACGCGCACGTTCATTTTCAGAGCTCCTAGACCTTCCTATAAGAAGTAAGCCAAAAAGTAGCTTCGAAAAACGCTTAGGTTAAGTTTCAGAGTTGCATCTAATGTACCGAAGCTGGACTTAGACATAATTTCACTCTCACAACATTATGGCTGGTTGGAGACAGTCCGAACCACAAATACCGGGTCCATGGTTCTGGCCATATACTGGGGGGACGGGGACGACTCCCATTAACCTCTGACTATACCGGGGATACGCTTATCACAATGCCTTTCTGGTCTGTGCTGAAGCAGGGCATTCTGGCAGCCAATTGGCTTGACTTTTATTAGTGAGCCTGGTTACCCCCTCTCGGAACCACAGACTTAGAAATCGCCAGCTCATATACATGCATAAAATATATTTATATATATACCCTTATACACCATTTTAATAAAAAATATCACAAAATTCTTCTAAGTCCCTCGGAAAGAGTGAAAGACGCGCACGTTCATTTTCAGAGCTCCTAGACCTTCCTATAAGAAGTTAGCCAAAAAGTAGCTTCGAAAAACGCTTAGGTTAAGTTTCAGAGTTGCATCTAATGTACCGAAGCTGGACTTAGACATAATTTCACTCTCACAACATTATGGCTGGTTGGAGACAGTCCAAACCACAAATACCGGGTCCATGGTTCTGGGCGTATACTGGGGGGACGGGGACGACTCCCATTAACCCCTGACTATACCGGGGATACGCTTATCACAATGCCTTTCTGGTCTGTGCTGAAGCAGGGCATTCTGGCAGCCAATTGGCTTGACTTTTATTAGTGAGCCTGGTTACCCCCTCTCGGAACCACAGACTTAGAAATCGCCAGCTCATATACAGTGCATAAAATATATTTATATATATATACCCTTATACACCATTTTAATAAAAAATATCAGAAAATACTTCTAAGTCCCTCGGGAAGAGTGAAAGACGCGCACGTTCATTTTCAGAGCTCCTAGACCTTCCTATAAGAAGTTAGCCAAAAAGTAGCTTCGAAAAACGCTTAGCTTAAGTTTCAGAGTGGCTTCTAATGTACAAAAGCGGGACTTAGACATAATTTCACTCTGACAACATTATGGCTGGTTGGAGACAGTCCGAACCACAATTACCGGGTCCATGGTTCTGGGCGTATACTGGGGGGACGGGGACGACTCCCATTAACCCCTGACTATACCGGGGATACGCTTATCACAATGCCTTTCTGGTCTGTGCTGAAGCAGGGCATTCTGGCAGCCAAGTGGCTTGACCTTTATTAGTGAGCCTGGTTACCCCCTCTCGGAACCACAGACTTAGAAATCGCCAGCTCATATACAGTGCATAAAATTTATTTATATATATACACTTATACACCATTTTAATAAAAAATATCACAAAATTCTTCTAAGTCCCTCGGGAAGAGTGAAAGACGCGCACGTTCATTTTTAGAGCTCCTAGACCTTCCTATAAGAAGTTAGCCAAAAAGTAGCTTCGAAAAACGGTTAGATTAAGTTTCAGAGTTGCTTCTAATGTACCGAAGCTGGAATTAGACATAATTTCACTCTCACAACATTATGGCTGGTTGGAAACAGTCCGAACCACAAGTACTGGGTCCATGGTTCTGGGCGTATACTGGGGGGACGGGGACGACTCCCATTAACCCCTGACTATACCGGGGATACGCTTATCACAATGCCTTACTGGTCTGTGCTGAAGCAGGGCATTCTGGCAGCCAAGTGGCTTGACCTTTATTAGTGAGCCTGGTTACCCCCTCTCGGAACCACAGACTTAGAAATCGCCAGCTCATATACAGTGCATAAAATATATTTATATATATACCCTTATACACCATTTTAATAAAAAATATCACAAAATTCTTCTAAGTCCCTCGGGAAGAGTGAAAGACGCGCACGTTCATTTTCAGAGCTCCTAGACCTTCCTATAAGAAGTTAGCCAAAAAATAGCTTCGAAAAACGCTTAGGTTAAGTTTCAGAGGTACTTCTAATGTACCAAAGCTGGACTTAGACATAATTTCACTCTCACAACATTATGGCTGGTTGGAGACAGTCCGAACCACAAGTACTGGGTCCATGGTTCTGGGCGTATACTGGGGGGACGGGGACGACTCCCATTAACCCCTGACTATACCGGGGATACGCTTATCACAATGCCTTACTGGTCTGTGCTGAAGCAGGGCATTCTGGCAGCCAAGTGGCTTGACCTTTATTAGTGAGCCTGGTTACCCCCTCTCGGAACCACAGACTTAGAAATCGCCAGCTCATATACAGTGCATAAAATAAATTTATATATATATACCCTTATTCACCATTTTAATAAAAAATATCACAAAATTCTTCTAAGTCCCTCGGGAAGAGTTAAAGACGCGCACGTTCATTTTCAGAGCTCCTAGACCTTCCTATAAGAAGTTAGCCAAAAAGTAGCTTCGAAAAACGCTTAGGTTAAGTTTCAGAGTTGCTTCTAATGTACCGAAGCTGGAATTAGACATAATTTCACTCTCACAACATTATGGCTGGTTGGAGACAGTCCGAACCACAAGTACTGGGTCCATGGTTCTGGGCGTATACTGGGGGGACGGGGATTACTCCCATTAACCCCTGACTATACCGGGGATACGCTTATCACAATGCCTTACTGGTCTGTGCTGAAGCAGGGCATTCTGGCAGCCAAGTGGCTTGACCTTTATTAGTGAGCCTGGTTACCCCCTCTCGGAACCACAAACTTAGAAATCGCCAGCTCATATACAGTGCATAAAATAAATTTATATATATATACCCTTATACACCATTTTAATAAAAAATATCACAAAATTCTTCTAAGTCCCTCGGGAAGAGTGAAAGACGCGCACGTTCATTTTCAGAGCTCCTAGACCTTCCTATAAGAAGTTAGCCAAAAAGTAGCTTCGAAAAACGCTTAGGTTAAGTTTCAGAGTTGCTTCTCATGTACCAAAGCTGGACTTAGACATAATTTCACTCTCACAACATTATGGCTGGTTGGAGACAGTCCGAACCACAAATACCGGGTCCATGGTTCTGGCCATATACTGGGGGGACGGGGGGGACTCCCATTAACCCCTGACTATACCGGGAATACGCTTATCACAATGCCTTACTGGTCTGTGCTGAAGCAGGGAATTCTGGCAGCCAAGTGGCTTGACCTTTATTAGTGAGCCTGGTTACCCCCTCTCGGAACCACAGACTTAGAAATCGCCAGCTCATATACAGTGCATAAAATAAATTTATATATATATACCCTTATACACCATTTTAATAAAAAATATCAGAAAATACTTCTAAGTCCCTCGGGAAGAGTGAAAGACGCGCACGTTCATTTTCAGAGCTCCTAGACCTTCCTATAAGAAGTTAGCCAAAAAGTAGCTTCGAAAAACGCTTAGCTTAAGTTTCAGAGTGGCTTCTAATGTACAAAAGCGGGACTTAGACATAATTTCACTCTCACAACATTATGGCTGGTTGGAGACAGTCCGAACCACAATTACCGGGTCCATGGTTCTGGGCGTATACTGGGGGGACGGGGACGACTCCCATTAACCCCTGACTATACCGGGGATACGCTTATCACAATGCCTTTCTGGTCTGTGCTGAAGCAGGGCATTCTGGCAGCCAAGTGGCTTGACCTTTATTAGTGAGCCTGGTTACCCCCTCTCGGAACCACAGACTTAGAAATCGCCAGCTCATATACAGTGCATAAAATATATTTATATATATACACTTATACACCATTTTAATAAAAAATATCACAAAATTCTTCTAAGTCCCTCGGGAAGAGTGAAAGACGCGCACGTTCATTTTTAGAGCTCCTAGACCTTCCTATAAGAAGTTAGCCAAAAAGTAGCTTCGAAAAACGGTTAGATTAAGTTTCAGAGTTGCTTCTAATGTACCGAAGCTGGAATTAGACATAATTTCACTCTCACAACATTATGGCTGGTTGGAAACAGTCCGAACCACAAGTACTGGGTCCATGGTTCTGGGCGTATACTGGGGGGACGGGGACGACTCCCATTAACCCCTGACTATACCGGGGATACGCTTATCACAATGCCTTACTGGTCTGTGCTGAAGCAGGGCATTCTGGCAGCCAAGTGGCTTGACCTTTATTAGTGAGCCTGGTTACCCCCTCTCGGAACCACAGACTTAGAAATCGCCAGCTCATATACAGTGCATAAAATATATTTATATATATACCCTTATACACCATTTTAATAAAAAATATCACAAAATTCTTCTAAGTCCCTCGGGAAGAGTGAAAGACGCGCACGTTCATTTTCAGAGCTCCTAGACCTTCCTATAAGAAGTTAGCCAAAAAGTAGCTTCGAAAAACGCTTAGGTTAAGTTTCAGAGGTACTTCTAATGTACCAAAGCTGGACTTAGACATAATTTCACTCTCACAACATTATGGCTGGTTGGAGACAGTCCGAACCACAAGTACTCTGTCCATGGTTCTGGGCGTATACTGGGGGGACGGGGACGACTCCCATTAACCCCTGACTATACCGGGGATACGCTTATCACAATGCCTTACTGGTCTGTGCTGAAGCAGGGCATTCTGGCAGCCAAGTGGCTTGACCTTTATTAGTGAGCCTGGTTACCCCCTCTCGGAACCACAGACTTAGAAATCGCCAGCTCATATACAGTGCATAAAATAAATTTATATATATATACCCTTATTCACCATTTTAATAAAAAATATCACAAAAATTCTTCTAAGTACCTCGGGAAGAGTTAAAGACGCGCACGTTCATTTTCAGAGCTCCTAGACCTTCCTATAAGAAGTTAGCCAAAAAGTAGCTTCGAAAAACGCTTAGGTTAAGTTTCAGAGTTGCTTCTAATGTACCGAAGCTGGAATTAGACATAATTTCACTCTCACAACATTATGGCTGGTTGGAGACAGTCCGAACCACAAGTACTGGGTCCATGGTTCTGGGCGTATACTGGGGGGACGGGGATTACTCCCATTAACCCCTGACTATACCGGGGATACGCTTATCACAATGCCTTACTGGTCTGTGCTGAAGCAGGGCATTCTGGCAGCCAAGTGGCTTGACCTTTATTAGTGAGCCTGGTTACCCCCTCTCGGAACCACAGACTTAGAAATCGCCAGCTCATATACAGTGCATAAAATATATTTATATATATACACTTATACACCATTTTAATAAAAAATATCACAAAATTCTTCTAAGTCCCTCGGGAAGAGTGAAAGACGCGCACGTTCATTTTTAGAGCTCCTAGACCTTCCTATAAGAAGTTAGCCAAAAAGTAGCTTCGAAAAACGGTTAGATTAAGTTTCAGAGTTGCTTCTAATGTACCGAAGCTGGAATTAGACATAATTTCACTCTCACAACATTATGGCTGGTTGGAAACAGTCCGAACCACAAGTACTGGGTCCATGGTTCTGGGCGTATACTGGGGGGACGGGGACGACTCCCATTAACCCCTGACTATACCGGGGATACGCTTATCACAATGCCTTACTGGTCTGTGCTGAAGCAGGGCATTCTGGCAGCCAAGTGGCTTGACCTTTATTAGTGAGCCTGGTTACCCCCTCTCGGAACCACAGACTTAGAAATCGCCAGCTCATATACAGTGCATAAAATATATTTATATATATACCCTTATACACCATTTTAATAAAAAATATCACAAAATTCTTCTAAGTCCCTCGGGAAGAGTGAAAGACGCGCACGTTCATTTTCAGAGCTCCTAGACCTTCCTATAAGAAGTTAGCCAAAAAGTAGCTTCGAAAAACGCTTAGGTTAAGTTTCAGAGGTACTTCTAATGTACCAAAGCTGGACTTAGACATAATTTCACTCTCACAACATTATGGCTGGTTGGAGACAGTCCGAACCACAAGTACTCTGTCCATGGTTCTGGGCGTATACTGGGGGGACGGGGACGACTCCCATTAACCCCTGACTATACCGGGGATACGCTTATCACAATGCCTTACTGGTCTGTGCTGAAGCAGGGCATTCTGGCAGCCAAGTGGCTTGACCTTTATTAGTGAGCCTGGTTACCCCCTCTCGGAACCACAGACTTAGAAATCGCCAGCTCATATACAGTGCATAAAATAAATTTATATATATATACCCTTATTCACCATTTTAATAAAAAATATCACAAAAATTCTTCTAAGTACCTCGGGAAGAGTTAAAGACGCGCACGTTCATTTTCAGAGCTCCTAGACCTTCCTATAAGAAGTTAGCCAAAAAGTAGCTTCGAAAAACGCTTAGGTTAAGTTTCAGAGTTGCTTCTAATGTACCGAAGCTGGAATTAGACATAATTTCACTCTCACAACATTATGGCTGGTTGGAGACAGTCCGAACCACAAGTACTGGGTCCATGGTTCTGGGCGTATACTGGGGGGACGGGGATTACTCCCATTAACCCCTGACTATACCGGGGATACGCTTATCACAATGCCTTACTGGTCTGTGCTGAAGCAGGGCATTCTGGCAGCCAAGTGGCTTGACCTTTATTAGTGAGCCTGGTTACCCCCTCTCGGAACCACAGACTTAGAAATCGCCAGCTCATATACAGTGCATAAAATATATTTATATATATACACTTATACACCATTTTAATAAAAAATATCACAAAATTCTTCTAAGTCCCTCGGGAAGAGTGAAAGACGCGCACGTTCATTTTTAGAGCTCCTAGACCTTCCTATAAGAAGTTAGCCAAAAAGTAGCTTCGAAAAACGGTTAGATTAAGTTTCAGAGTTGCTTCTAATGTACCGAAGCTGGAATTAGACATAATTTCACTCTCACAACATTATGGCTGGTTGGAAACAGTCCGAACCACAAGTACTGGGTCCATGGTTCTGGGCGTATACTGGGGGGACGGGGACGACTCCCATTAACCCCTGACTATACCGGGGATACGCTTATCACAATGCCTTACTGGTCTGTGCTGAAGCAGGGCATTCTGGCAGCCAAGTGGCTTGACCTTTATTAGTGAGCCTGGTTACCCCCTCTCGGAACCACAGACTTAGAAATCGCCAGCTCATATACAGTGCATAAAATATATTTATATATATACCCTTATACACCATTTTAATAAAAAATATCACAAAATTCTTCTAAGTCCCTCGGGAAGAGTGAAAGACGCGCACGTTCATTTTCAGAGCTCCTAGACCTTCCTATAAGAAGTAAGCCAAAAAGTAGCTTCGAAAAACGCTTAGGTTAAGTTTCAGAGTTGCATCTAATGTACCGAAGCTGGACTTAGACATAATTTCACTCTCACAACATTATGGCTGGTTGGAGACAGTCCGAACCACAAATACCGGGTCCATGGTTCTGGCCATATACTGGGGGGACGGGGACGACTCCCATTAACCTCTGACTATACCGGGGATACGCTTATCACAATGCCTTTCTGGTCTGTGCTGAAGCAGGGCATTCTGGCAGCCAATTGGCTTGACTTTTATTAGTGAGCCTGGTTACCCCCTCTCGGAACCACAGACTTAGAAATCGCCAGCTCATATACATGCATAAAATATATTTATATATATACCCTTATACACCATTTTAATAAAAAATATCACAAAATTCTTCTAAGTCCCTCGGAAAGAGTGAAAGACGCGCACGTTCATTTTCAGAGCTCCTAGACCTTCCTATAAGAAGTTAGCCAAAAAGTAGCTTCGAAAAACGCTTAGGTTAAGTTTCAGAGTTGCATCTAATGTACCGAAGCTGGACTTAGACATAATTTCACTCTCACAACATTATGGCTGGTTGGAGACAGTCCAAACCACAAATACCGGGTCCATGGTTCTGGGCGTATACTGGGGGGACGGGGACGACTCCCATTAACCCCTGACTATACCGGGGATACGCTTATCACAATGCCTTTCTGGTCTGTGCTGAAGCAGGGCATTCTGGCAGCCAATTGGCTTGACTTTTATTAGTGAGCCTGGTTACCCCCTCTCGGAACCACAGACTTAGAAATCGCCAGCTCATATACAGTGCATAAAATATATTTATATATATACCCTTATACACCATTTTAATAAAAAATATCACAAAATTCTTCTAAGTCCCTCGGGAAGAGTGAAAGACGCGCACGTTCATTTTCAGAGCTCCTAGACCTTCCTATAAGAAGTTAGCCAAAAAGTAGCTTCGAAAAACGCTTAGGTAAATTTTCAGAGTTGCATCTAATGTACCGAAGCTGGACTTAGACATAATTTCACTCTCACAACATTATGGCTGGTTGGAGACAGTCCGAACCACAAATACCGGGTCCATGGTTCTGGCCATATACTGGGGGGACGGGGACGACTCCCATTAACCCCTGACTATACCGGGGATACGCTTATCACAATGCTTTTCTGGTCTGTGCTGAAGCAGGGCATTCTGGCAGCCAATTGGCTTGACTTTTATTAGTGAGCCTGGTTACCCCCTCTCGGAACCACAGACTTAGAAATCGCCAGCTCATATACAGTGCATAAAATATATTTATATATATACCCTTATACACCATTTTAATAAAAAATATCACAAAATTCTTCTAAGTCCCTCGGGAAGAGTGAAAGACGCGCACGTTCATTTTCAGAGCTCCTAGACCTTCCTATAAGAAGTTAGCCAAAAAGTAGCTTCGAAAAACGCTTAGGTTAAGTTTCAGAGGTACTTCTAATGTACCAAAGCTGGACTTAGACATAATTTCACTCTCACAACATTATGGCTGGTTGGAGACAGTCCGAACCACAAGTACTGGGTCCATGGTTCTGGGCGTATACTGGGGGGACGGGGACGACTCCCATTAACCCCTGACTATACCGGGGATACGCTTATCACAATGCCTTACTGGTCTGTGCTGAAGCAGGGCATTCTGGCAGCCAAGTGGCTTGACCTTTATTAGTGAGCCTGGTTACCCCCTCTCGGAACCACAGACTTAGAAATCGCCAGCTCATATACAGTGCATAAAATATATTTATATATATACCCTTATACACCATTTTAATAAAAAATATCACAAAATTCTTCTAAGTCCCTCGGGAAGAGTGAAAGACGCGCACGTTCATTTTTAGAGCTCCTAGACCTTCCTATAAGAAGTTAGCCAAAAAGTAGCTTCGAAAAACGGTTAGATTAAGTTTCAGAGTTGCTTCTAATGTACCGAAGCTGGAATTAGACATAATTTCACTCTCACAACATTATGGCTGGTTGGAAACAGTCCGAACCACAAGTACTGGGTCCATGGTTCTGGGCGTATACTGGGGGGACGGGGACGACTCCCATTAACCCCTGACTATACCGGGGATACGCTTATCACAATGCCTTACTGGTCTGTACTGAAGCAGGGCATTCTGGCAGCCAAGTGGCTTGACCTTTATTAGTGAGCCTGGTTACCCCCTCTCGGAACCACAGACTTAGAAATCGCCAGCTCATATACAGTGCATAAAATATATTTATATATATACCCTTATACACCATTTAAATAAAAAATATCACAAAATTCTTCTAAGTCCCTCGGGAAGAGTGAAAGACGCGCACGTTCATTTTTAGAGCTCCTAGACCTTCCTATAAGAAGTTAGCCAAAAAGTAGCTTCGAAAAACGGTTAGATTAAGTTTCAGAGTTGCTTCTAATGTACCGAAGCTGGAATTAGACATAATTTCACTCTCACAACATTATGGCTGGTTGGAAACAGTCCGAACCACAAGTACTGGGTCCATGGTTCTGGGCGTATACTGGGGGGACGGGGACGACTCCCATTAACCCCTGACTATACCGGGGATACGCTTATCACAATGCCTTACTGGTCTGTGCTGAAGCAGGGCATTCTGGCAGCCAAGTGGCTTGACCTTTATTAGTGAGCCTGGTTACCCCCTCTCGGAACCACAGACTTAGAAATCGCCAGCTCATATACAGTGCATAAAATATATTTATATATATACCCTTATACACCATTTTAATAAAAAATATCACAAAATTCTTCTAAGTCCCTCGGGAAGAGTGAAAGACGCGCACGTTCATTTTCAGAGCTCCTAGACCTTCCTATAAGAAGTAAGCCAAAAAGTAGCTTCGAAAAACGCTTAGGTTAAGTTTCAGAGTTGCATCTAATGTACCGAAGCTGGACTTAGACATAATTTCACTCTCACAACATTATGGCTGGTTGGAGACAGTCCGAACCACAAATACCGGGTCCATGGTTCTGGCCATATACTGGGGGGACGGGGACGACTCCCATTAACCTCTGACTATACCGGGGATACGCTTATCACAATGCCTTTCTGGTCTGTGCTGAAGCAGGGCATTCTGGCAGCCAATTGGCTTGACTTTTATTAGTGAGCCTGGTTACCCCCTCTCGGAACCACAGACTTAGAAATCGCCAGCTCATATACATGCATAAAATATATTTATATATATACCCTTATACACCATTTTAATAAAAAATATCACAAAATTCTTCTAAGTCCCTCGGAAAGAGTGAAAGACGCGCACGTTCATTTTCAGAGCTCCTAGACCTTCCTATAAGAAGTTAGCCAAAAAGTAGCTTCGAAAAACGCTTAGCTTAAGTTTCAGAGTGGCTTCTAATGTACAAAAGCGGGACTTAGACATAATTTCACTCTCACAACATTATGGCTGGTTGGAGACAGTCCGAACCACAATTACCGGGTCCATGGTTCTGGGCGTATACTGGGGGGACGGGGACGACTCCCATTAACCCCTGACTATACCGGGGATACGCTTATCACAATGCCTTTCTGGTCTGTGCTGAAGCAGGGCATTCTGGCAGCCAAGTGGCTTGACCTTTATTAGTGAGCCTGGTTACCCCCTCTCGGAACCACAGACTTAGAAATCGCCAGCTCATATACAGTGCATAAAATATATTTATATATATACCCTTATACACCATTTTAATAAAAAATATCACAAAATTCTTCTAAGTCCCTCGGGAAGAGTGAAAGACGCGCACGTTCATTTTTAGAGCTCCTAGACCTTCCTATAAGAAGTTAGCCAAAAAGTAGCTTCGAAAAACGGTTAGATTAAGTTTCAGAGTTGCTTCTAATGTACCGAAGCTGGAATTAGACATAATTTCACTCTCACAACATTATGGCTGGTTGGAAACAGTCCGAACCACAAGTACTGGGTCCATGGTTCTGGGCGTATACTGGGGGGACGGGGACGACTCCCATTAACCCCTGACTATACCGGGGATACGCTTATCACAATGCCTTACTGGTCTGTGCTGAAGCAGGGCATTCTGGCAGCCAAGTGGCTTGACCTTTATTAGTGAGCCTGGTTACCCCCTCTCGGAACCACAGACTTAGAAATCGCCAGCTCATATACAGTGCATAAAATATATTTATATATATACCCTTATACACCATTTTAATAAAAAATATCACAAAATTCTTCTAAGTCCCTCGGGAAGAGTGAAAGACGCGCACGTTCATTTTCAGAGCTCCTAGACCTTCCTATAAGAAGTAAGCCAAAAAGTAGCTTCGAAAAACGCTTAGGTTAAGTTTCAGAGTTGCATCTAATGTACCGAAGCTGGACTTAGACATAATTTCACTCTCACAACATTATGGCTGGTTGGAGACAGTCCGAACCACAAATACCGGGTCCATGGTTCTGGCCATATACTGGGGGGACGGGGACGACTCCCATTAACCTCTGACTATACCGGGGATACGCTTATCACAATGCCTTTCTGGTCTGTGCTGAAGCAGGGCATTCTGGCAGCCAATTGGCTTGACTTTTATTAGTGAGCCTGGTTACCCCCTCTCGGAACCACAGACTTAGAAATCGCCAGCTCATATACATGCATAAAATATATTTATATATATACCCTTATACACCATTTTAATAAAAAATATCACAAAATTCTTCTAAGTCCCTCGGAAAGAGTGAAAGACGCGCACGTTCATTTTCAGAGCTCCTAGACCTTCCTATAAGAAGTTAGCCAAAAAGTAGCTTCGAAAAACGCTTAGGTTAAGTTTCAGAGTTGCATCTAATGTACCGAAGCTGGACTTAGACATAATTTCACTCTCACAACATTATGGCTGGTTGGAGACAGTCCAAACCACAAATACCGGGTCCATGGTTCTGGGCGTATACTGGGGGGACGGGGACGACTCCCATTAACCCCTGACTATACCGGGGATACGCTTATCACAATGCCTTTCTGGTCTGTGCTGAAGCAGGGCATTCTGGCAGCCAATTGGCTTGACTTTTATTAGTGAGCCTGGTTACCCCCTCTCGGAACCACAGACTTAGAAATCGCCAGCTCATATACAGTGCATAAAATATATTTATATATATACCCTTATACACCATTTTAATAAAAAATATCACAAAATTTTTCTAAGTCCCTCGGGAAGAGTGAAAGACGCGCACGTTCATTTTCAGAGCTCCTAGACCTTCCTATAAGAAGTTAGCCAAAAAGTAGCTTCGAAAAACGCTTAGGTAAATTTTCAGAGTTGCATCTAATGTACCGAAGCTGGACTTAGACATAATTTCACTCTCACAACATTATGGCTGGTTGGAGACAGTCCGAACCACAAATACCGGGTCCATGGTTCTGGCCATATACTGGGGGGACGGGGACGACTCCCATTAACCCCTGACTATACCGGGGATACGCTTATCACAATGCCTTACTGGTCTGTGCTGAAGCAGGGCATTCTGGCAGCCAAGTGGCTTGACCTTTATTAGTGAGCCTGGTTACCCCCTCTCGGAACCACAGACTTAGAAATCGCCAGCTCATATACAGTGCATAAAATATATTTATATATATACCCTTATACACCATTTTAATAAAAAATATCACAAAATTCTTCTAAGTCCCTCGGGAAGAGTGAAAGACGCGCACGTTCATTTTCAGAGCTCCTAGACCTTCCTATAAGAAGTTAGCCAAAAAGTAGCTTCGAAAAACGCTTAGGTTAAGTTTCAGAGTTGCTTCTAATGTACCAAAGCTGGACTTAGACATAATTTCACTCTCACAACATTATGGCTGGTTGGAGACAGTCCGAACCACAAGTACCGGGTCCATGGTTCTGGGCGTATACTGGGGGGACGGGGACGACTCCCATTAACCCCTGACTATACCGGGGATACGCTTATCACAATGCCTTACTGGTCTGTGCTGAAGCAGGGCATTCTGGCATCAAAGTAGCTTGACCTTTATTAGTGAGCCTGGTTACCCCCTCTCGGAACCACAGACTTAGAAATCGCCAGCTCATATACAGTGCATAAAATAAATTTATATATATATACCCTTACAGTATACACCATTTTAATAAAAAATATCAGAAAATACTTCTAAGTCCCTCGGGAAGAGTGAAAGACGCGCACGTTCATTTTCAGAGCTCCTAGACCTTCCTATAAGAAGTTAGCCAAAAAGTAGCTTCGAAAAACGCTTAGCTTAAGTTTCAGAGTGGCTTCTAATGTACAAAAGCGGGACTTAGACATAATTTCACTCTCACAACATTATGGCTGGTTGGAGACAGTCCGAACCACAATTACCGGGTCCATGGTTCTGGGCGTATACTGGGGGGACGGGGACGACTCCCATTAACCCCTGACTATACCGGGGATACGCTTATCACAATGCCTTTCTGGTCTGTGCTGAAGCAGGGCATTCTGGCAGCCAAGTGGCTTGACCTTTATTAGTGAGCCTGGTTACCCCCTCTCGGAACCACAGACTTAGAAATCGCCAGCTCATATACAGTGCATAAAATATATTTATATATATACACTTATACACCATTTTAATAAAAAATATCACAAAATTCTTCTAAGTCCCTCGGGAAGAGTGAAAGACGCGCACGTTCATTTTTAGAGCTCCTAGACCTTCCTATAAGAAGTTAGCCAAAAAGTAGCTTCGAAAAACGGTTAGATTAAGTTTCAGAGTTGCTTCTAATGTACCGAAGCTGGAATTAGACATAATTTCACTCTCACAACATTATGGCTGGTTGGAAACAGTCCGAACCACAAGTACTGGGTCCATGGTTCTGGGCGTATACTGGGGGGACGGGGACGACTCCCATTAACCCCTGACTATACCGGGGATACGCTTATCACAATGCCTTACTGGTCTGTGCTGAAGCAGGGCATTCTGGCAGCCAAGTGGCTTGACCTTTATTAGTGAGCCTGGTTACCCCCTCTCGGAACCACAGACTTAGAAATCGCCAGCTCATATACAGTGCATAAAATATATTTATATATATACCCTTATACACCATTTTAATAAAAAATATCACAAAATTCTTCTAAGTCCCTCGGGAAGAGTGAAAGACGCGCACGTTCATTTTCAGAGCTCCTAGACCTTCCTATAAGAAGTTAGCCAAAAAGTAGCTTCGAAAAACGCTTAGGTTAAGTTTCAGAGGTACTTCTAATGTACCAAAGCTGGACTTAGACATAATTTCACTCTCACAACATTATGGCTGGTTGGAGACAGTCCGAACCACAAGTACTGGGTCCATGGTTCTGGGCGTATACTGGGGGGACGGGGACGACTCCCATTAACCCCTGACTATACCGGGGATACGCTTATCACAATGCCTTACTGGTCTGTGCTGAAGCAGGGCATTCTGGCAGCCAAGTGGCTTGACCTTTATTAGTGAGCCTGGTTACCCCCTCTCGGAACCACAGACTTAGAAATCGCCAGCTCATATACAGTGCATAAAATATATTTATATATATACCCTTATACACCATTTTAATAAAAAATATCACAAAATTCTTCTAAGTCCCTCGGGAAGAGTGAAAGACGCGCACGTTCATTTTTAGAGCTCCTAGACCTTCCTATAAGAAGTTAGCCAAAAAGTAGCTTCGAAAAACGGTTAGATTAAGTTTCAGAGTTGCTTCTAATGTACCGAAGCTGGAATTAGACATAATTTCACTCTCACAACATTATGGCTGGTTGGAAACAGTCCGAACCACAAGTACTGGGTCCATGGTTCTGGGCGTATACTGGGGGGACGGGGACGACTCCCATTAACCCCTGACTATACCGGGGATACGCTTATCACAATGCCTTACTGGTCTGTGCTGAAGCAGGGCATTCTGGCAGCCAAGTGGCTTGACCTTTATTAGTGAGCCTGGTTACCCCCTCTCGGAACCACAGACTTAGAAATCGCCAGCTCATATACAGTGCATAAAATATATTTATATATATACCCTTATACACCATTTTAATAAAAAATATCACAAAATTCTTCTAAGTCCCTCGGGAAGAGTGAAAGACGCGCACGTTCATTTTCAGAGCTCCTAGACCTTCCTATAAGAAGTAAGCCAAAAAGTAGCTTCGAAAAACGCTTAGGTTAAGTTTCAGAGTTGCATCTAATGTACCGAAGCTGGACTTAGACATAATTTCACTCTCACAACATTATGGCTGGTTGGAGACAGTCCGAACCACAAATACCGGGTCCATGGTTCTGGCCATATACTGGGGGGACGGGGACGACTCCCATTAACCTCTGACTATACCGGGGATACGCTTATCACAATGCCTTTCTGGTCTGTGCTGAAGCAGGGCATTCTGGCAGCCAATTGGCTTGACTTTTATTAGTGAGCCTGGTTACCCCCTCTCGGAACCACAGACTTAGAAATCGCCAGCTCATATACATGCATAAAATATATTTATATATATACCCTTATACACCATTTTAATAAAAAATATCACAAAATTCTTCTAAGTCCCTCGGAAAGAGTGAAAGACGCGCACGTTCATTTTCAGAGCTCCTAGACCTTCCTATAAGAAGTTAGCCAAAAAGTAGCTTCGAAAAACGCTTAGGTTAAGTTTCAGAGTTGCATCTAATGTACCGAAGCTGGACTTAGACATAATTTCACTCTCACAACATTATGGCTGGTTGGAGACAGTCCAAACCACAAATACCGGGTCCATGGTTCTGGCCATATACTGGGGGGACGGGGGGGACTCCCATTAACCCCTGACTATACCGGGAATACGCTTATCACAATGCCTTACTGGTCTGTGCTGAAGCAGGGAATTCTGGCAGCCAAGTGGCTTGACCTTTATTAGTGAGCCTGGTTACCCCCTCTCGGAACCACAGACTTAGAAATCGCCAGCTCATATACAGTGCATAAAATAAATTTATATATATATACCCTTATACACCATTTTAATAAAAAATATCAGAAAATACTTCTAAGTCCCTCGGGAAGAGTGAAAGACGCGCACGTTCATTTTCAGAGCTCCTAGACCTTCCTATAAGAAGTTAGCCAAAAAGTAGCTTCGAAAAACGCTTAGCTTAAGTTTCAGAGTGGCTTCTAATGTACAAAAGCGGGACTTAGACATAATTTCACTCTCACAACATTATGGCTGGTTGGAGACAGTCCGAACCACAATTACCGGGTCCATGGTTCTGGGCGTATACTGGGGGGACGGGGACGACTCCCATTAACCCCTGACTATACCGGGGATACGCTTATCACAATGCCTTTCTGGTCTGTGCTGAAGCAGGGCATTCTGGCAGCCAAGTGGCTTGACCTTTATTAGTGAGCCTGGTTACCCCCTCTCGGAACCACAGACTTAGAAATCGCCAGCTCATATACAGTGCATAAAATAAATTTATATATATATACCCTTATTCACCATTTTAATAAAAAATATCACAAAAATTCTTCTAAGTCCCTCGGGAAGAGTTAAAGACGCGCACGTTCATTTTCAGAGCTCCTAGACCTTCCTATAAGAAGTTAGCCAAAAAGTAGCTTCGAAAAACGCTTAGGTTAAGTTTCAGAGTTGCTTCTAATGTACCAAAGCTGGACTTAGACATAATTTCACTCTCACAACATTATGGCTGGTTGGAGACAGTCCGAACCACAATTACCGGGTCCATGGTTCTGGGCGTATACTGGGGGGACGGGGACGACTCCCATTAACCCCTGACTATACCGGGGATACGCTTATCACAATGCCTTTCTGGTCTGTGCTGAAGCAGGGCATTCTGGCAGCCAATTGGCTTGACTTTTATTAGTGAGCCTGGTTACCCCCTCTCGGAACCACAGACTTAGAAATCGCAAGCTCATATACAGTGCATAAAATATATTTATATATATACCCTTATACAGTACATCATTTTAATAAAAAATATCACAAAATTCTTCTAAGTCCCTCAGGAAGAGTGAAAGACGCGCACGTTCATTTTCAGAGCTCCTAGACCTTCCTATAAGAAGTTAGCCAAAAAGTAGCTTCGAAAAACGCTTAGGTTAAGTTTCAGAGTTGCTTCTAATGTACCGAAGCTAGACTTAGACATACTGTAATTTCACTCTCACAACATTATGGCTGGTTGGAGACAGTCCGAACCACAAATACCGGGTCCATGGTTCTGGCCATATACTGGGGGGACGGGGACGACTCCCATTAACCCCTGACTATACCGGGGATACGCGTATCACTCTGCCTTACTGGTCTGTGCTGAAGCAGGGCATTCTGGCAGCCAAGTGGCTTGACCTTTATTAGTGAGCCTGGTTACCCCCTCTCGGAACCACAGACTTAGAAATCGCCAGCTCATATACAGTGCATAAAATATATTTATATATATACCCTTTTTCACCATTTTAATAAAAAATATCACAAAATTCTTCTAAGTCCCTCGGGAAGAGTGAAAGACGCGCACGTTCATTTTCAGAGCTCCTAGACCTTCCTATAAGAAGTTAGCCAAAAAGTAGCTTCAAAAAACGCTTAGGTTAAGTTTCAGAGTTGTATCTAATGTACCGAAGCTGGACTAAGACATAATTTCACTCTCACAACATTATGGCTGGTTGGAGACAGTCCGAACCACAAATACCGGGTCCATGGTTCTGGCCATATACTGGGGGGACGGGGACGACTCCCATTAACCCCTGACTATACCGGGGATACGCTTATCACAATGCCTTACTGGTCTGTGCTGAAGCAGGGCATTCTGGCAGCCAAGTGGCTTGACCTTTATTAGTGAGCCTGGTTACTCCCTCTCGGAACCACAGACTTAGAAATCGCCAGCTCATATACAGTGCATAAAATATATTTATATATATACCCTTTTTCACCATTTTAATAAAAAATATCACAAAATTCTTCTAAGTCCCTCGGGAAGAGTGAAAGACGCGCACGTTCATTTTCAGAGCTCCTAGACCTTCCTATAAGAAGTTAGCCAAAAAGTAGCTTCGAAAAACGCTTAGGTTAAGTTTCAGAGTTGCTTCTAATGTACCAGAGCTGGACTTAGACATAATTTCACTCTCACAACATTATGGCTGGTTGGAGACAGTCCGAACCACAAGTACTGGGTCCATGGTTCTGGGCGTATACTGGGGGGACGGGGACGACTCCCATTAACCCCTGACTATACCGGGGATACGCTTATCACAATGCCTTTCTGGTCTGTGCTGAAGCAGGGCATTCTGGCAGCCAATTGGCTTGACTTTTATTAGTGAGCCTGGTTACCCCCTCTCGGAACCACAGACTTAGAAATCGCAAGCTCATATACAGTGCATAAAATATATTTATATATATATACCCTTATACAGTACATCATTTTAATAAAAAATATCACAAAATTCTTCTAAGTCCCTCAGGAAGAGTGAAAGACGCGCACGTTCATTTTCAGAGCTCCTAGACCTTCCTATAAGAAGTTAGCCAAAAAGTAGCTTCGAAAAACGCTTAGGTTAAGTTTCAGAGTTGCTTCTAATGTACCGAAGCTAGACTTAGACATACTGTAATTTCACTCTCACAACATTATGGCTGGTTGGAGACAGTCCGAACCACAAATACCGGGTCCATGGTTCTGGCCATATACTGGGGGGACGGGGACGACTCCCATTAACCCCTGACTATACCGGGGATACGCGTATCACTCTGCCTTACTGGTCTGTGCTGAAGCAGGGCATTCTGGCAGCCAAGTGGCTTGACCTTTATTAGTGAGCCTGGTTACCCCCTCTCGGAACCACAGACTTAGAAATCGCCAGCTCATATACAGTGCATAAAATATATTTATATATATACCCTTTTTCACCATTTTAATAAAAAATATCACAAAATTCTTCTAAGTCCCTCGGGAAGAGTGAAAGACGCGCACGTTCATTTTCAGAGCTCCTAGACCTTCCTATAAGAAGTTAGCCAAAAAGTAGCTTCAAAAAACGCTTAGGTTAAGTTTCAGAGTTGCATCTAATGTACCGAAGCTGGACTAAGACATAATTTCACTCTCACAACATTATGGCTGGTTGGAGACAGTCCGAACCACAAATACCGGGTCCATGGTTCTGGCCATATACTGGGGGGACGGGGACGACTCCCATTAACCCCTGACTATACCGGGGATACGCTTATCACAATGCCTTACTGGTCTGTGCTGAAGCAGGGCATTCTGGCAGCCAAGTGGCTTGACCTTTATTAGTGAGCCTGGTTACCCCCTCTCGGAACCACAGACTTAGAAATCGCCAGCTCATATACAGTGCATAAAATATATTTATATATATACCCTTTTTCACCATTTTAATAAAAAATATCACAAAATTCTTCTAAGTCCCTCGGGAAGAGTGAAAGACGCGCACGTTCATTTTCAGAGCTCCTAGACCTTCCTATAAGAAGTTAGCCAAAAAGTAGCTTCGAAAAACGCTTAGGTTAAGTTTCAGAGTTGCTTCTAATGTACCAGAGCTGGACTTAGACATAATTTCACTCTCACAACATTATGGCTGGTTGGAGACAGTCCGAACCACAAGTACTGGGTCCATGGTTCTGGGCGTATACTGGGGGGACGGGGACGACTCCCATTAACCCCTGACTATACCGGGGATACGCTTATCACAATGCCTTTCTGGTCTGTGCTGAAGCAGGGCATTCTGGCAGCCAATTGGCTTGACTTTTATTAGTGAGCCTGGTTACCCCCTCTCGGAACCACAGACTTAGAAATCGCAAGCTCATATACAGTGCATAAAATATATTTATATATATACCCTTATACAGTACATCATTTTAATAAAAAATATCACAAAATTCTTCTAAGTCCCTCAGGAAGAGTGAAAGACGCGCACGTTCATTTTCAGAGCTCCTAGACCTTCCTATAAGAAGTTAGCCAAAAAGTAGCTTCGAAAAACGCTTAGGTTAAGTTTCAGAGTTGCTTCTAATGTACCAGAGCTGGACTTAGACATAATTTCACTCTCACAACATTATGGCTGGTTGGAGACAGTCCGAACCACAAGTACTGGGTCCATGGTTCTGGGCGTATACTGGGGGGACGGGGACGACTCCCATTAACCCCTGACTATACCGGGGATACGCTTATCACAATGCCTTTCTGGTCTGTGCTGAAGCAGGGCATTCTGGCAGCCAATTGGCTTGACTTTTATTAGTGAGCCTGGTTACCCCCTCTCGGAACCACAGACTTAGAAATCGCAAGCTCATATACAGTGCATAAAATATATTTATATATATACCCTTATACAGTACATCATTTTAATAAAAAATATCACAACATTCTTCTAAGTCCCTCAGGAAGAGTGAAAGACGCGCACGTTCATTTTCAGAGCTCCTAGACCTTCCTATAAGAAGTTAGCCAAAAAGTAGCTTCGAAAAACGCTTAGGTTAAGTTTCAGAGTTGCTTCTAATGTACCAAAGCTGGACTTAGACATAATTTCACTCTCACAACATTATGGCTGGTTGGAGACAGTCCGAACCACAATTACCGGGTCCATGGTTCTGGGCGTATACTGGGGGGACGGGGACGACTCCCATTAACCCCTGACTATACCGGGGATACGCTTATCACAATGCCTTTCTGGTCTGTGCTGAAGCAGGGCATTCTGGCAGCCAATTGGCTTGACTTTTATTAGTGAGCCTGGTTACCCCCTCTCGGAACCACAGACTTAGAAATCGCAAGCTCATATACAGTGCATAAAATATATTTATATATATACCCTTATACAGTACATCATTTTAATAAAAAATATCACAAAATTCTTCTAAGTCCCTCAGGAAGAGTGAAAGACGCGCACGTTCATTTTCAGAGCTCCTAGACCTTCCTATAAGAAGTTAGCCAAAAAGTAGCTTCGAAAAACGCTTAGGTTAAGTTTCAGAGTTGCTTCTAATGTACCGAAGCTAGACTTAGACATACTGTAATTTCACTCTCACAACATTATGGCTGGTTGGAGACAGTCCGAACCACAAATACCGGGTCCATGGTTCTGGCCATATACTGGGGGGACGGGGACGACTCCCATTAACCCCTGACTATACCGGGGATACGCGTATCACTCTGCCTTACTGGTCTGTGCTGAAGCAGGGCATTCTGGCAGCCAAGTGGCTTGACCTTTATTAGTGAGCCTGGTTACCCCCTCTCGGAACCACAGACTTAGAAATCGCCAGCTCATATACAGTGCATAAAATATATTTATATATATACCCTTTTTCACCATTTTAATAAAAAATATCACAAAATTCTTCTAAGTCCCTCGGGAAGAGTGAAAGACGCGCACGTTCATTTTCAGAGCTCCTAGACCTTCCTATAAGAAGTTAGCCAAAAAGTAGCTTCGAAAAACGCTTAGGTTAAGTCTCAGAGTTGCATCTAATGTACCAAAGCTGGACTTAGACATAATTTCACTCTCACAACATTATGGCTGGTTGGAGACAGTCCGAACCACAAGTACTGGGTCCATGGTTCTGGGCGTATACTGGGGGGACGGGGACGACTCCCATTAACCCCTGACTATACCGGGGATACGCTTATCACAATGCCTTACTGGTCTGTGCTGAAGCAGGGCATTCTGGCAGCCAAGTGGCTTGACCTTTATTAGTGAGCCTGGTTACCCCCTCTCGGAACCACAGACTTAGAAATCGCCAGCTCATATACAGTGCATAAAATAAATTTATATATATATACCCTTATTCACCATTTTAATAAAAAATATCACAAAATTCTTCTAAGTCCCTCGGGAAGAGTTAAAGACGCGCACGTTCATTTTCAGAGCTCCTAGACCTTCCTATAAGAAGTTAGCCAAAAAGTAGCTTCGAAAAACGCTTAGGTTAAGTTTCAGAGTTGCTTCTAATGTACCGAAGCTGGAATTAGACATAATTTCACTCTCACAACATTATGGCTGGTTGGAGACAGTCCGAACCACAAGTACTGGGTCCATGGTTCTGGGCGTATACTGGGGGGACGGGGATTACTCCCATTAACCCCTGACTATACCGGGGATACGCTTATCACAATGCCTTACTGGTCTGTGCTGAAGCAGGGCATTCTGGCAGCCAAGTGGCTTGACCTTTATTAGTGAGCCTGGTTACCCCCTCTCGGAACCACAAACTTAGAAATCGCCAGCTCATATACAGTGCATAAAATAAATTTATATATATATACCCTTATACACCATTTTAATAAAAAATATCACAAAATTCTTCTAAGTCCCTCGGGAAGAGTGAAAGACGCGCACGTTCATTTTCAGAGCTCCTAGACCTTCCTATAAGAAGTTAGCCAAAAAGTAGCTTCGAAAAACGCTTAGGTTAAGTTTCAGAGTTGCTTCTCATGTACCAAAGCTGGACTTAGACATAATTTCACTCTCACAACATTATGGCTGGTTGGAGACAGTCCGAACCACAAATACCGGGTCCATGGTTCTGGCCATATACTGGGGGGACGGGGGGGACTCCCATTAACCCCTGACTATACCGGGAATACGCTTATCACAATGCCTTACTGGTCTGTGCTGAAGCAGGGAATTCTGGCAGCCAAGTGGCTTGACCTTTATTAGTGAGCCTGGTTACCCCCTCTCGGAACCACAGACTTAGAAATCGCCAGCTCATATACAGTGCATAAAATATATTTATATATATACCCTTTTTCACCATTTTAATAAAAAATATCACAAAATTCTTCTAAGTCCCTCGGGAAGAGTGAAAGACGCGCACGTTCATTTTCAGAGCTCCTAGACCTTCCTATAAGAAGTTAGCCAAAAAGTAGCTTCGAAAAACGCTTAGGTTAAGTTTCAGAGTTGCTTCTCATGTACCAAAGCTGGACTTAGACATAATTTCACTCTCACAACATTATGGCTGGTTGGAGACAGTCCGAACCACAAGTACCGGGTCCATGGTTCTGGGCGTATACTGGGGGGACGGGGACGACTCCCATTAACCCCTGACTATACCGGGGATACGCTTATCACAATGCCTTACTGGTCTGTGCTGAAGCAGGGCATTCTGGCAGCCAAGTGGCTTGACCTTTATTAGTGAGCCTGGTTACCCCCTCTCGGAACCACAGACTTAGAAATCGCCAGCTCATATACAGTGCATAAAATAAATTTATATATATATACCCTTATTCACCATTTTAATAAAAAATATCACAAAATTCTTCTAAGTCCCTCGGGAAGAGTTAAAGACGCGCACGTTCATTTTCAGAGCTCCTAGACCTTCCTATAAGAAGTTAGCCAAAAAGTAGCTTCGAAAAACGCTTAGGTTAAGTTTCAGAGTTGCTTCTAATGTACCGAAGCTGGAATTAGACATAATTTCACTCTCACAACATTATGGCTGGTTGGAGACAGTCCGAACCACAAGTACTGGGTCCATGGTTCTTGGCGTATACTGGGGGGACGGGGATTACTCCCATTAACCCCTGACTATACCGGGGATACGCTTATCACAATGCCTTACTGGTCTGTGCTGAAGCAGGGCATTCTGGCAGCCAAGTGGCTTGACCTTTATTAGTGAGCCTGGTTACCCCCTCTCGGAACCACAAACTTAGAAATCGCCAGCTCATATACAGTGCATAAAATAAATTTATATATATATACCCTTATACACCATTTTAATAAAAAATATCACAAAATTCTTCTAAGTCCCTCGGGAAGAGTGAAAGACGCGCACGTTCATTTTCAGAGCTCCTAGACCTTCCTATAAGAAGTTAGCCAAAAAGTAGCTTCGAAAAACGCTTAGGTTAAGTTTCAGAGTTGCTTCTCATGTACCAAAGCTGGACTTAGACATAATTTCACTCTCACAACATTATGGCTGGTTGGAGACAGTCCGAACCACAAATACCGGGTCCATGGTTCTGGCCATATACTGGGGGGACGGGGGGGACTCCCATTAACCCCTGACTATACCGGGAATACGCTTATCACAATGCCTTACTGGTCTGTGCTGAAGCAGGGAATTCTGGCAGCCAAGTGGCTTGACCTTTATTAGTGAGCCTGGTTACCCCCTCTCGGAACCACAGACTTAGAAATCGCCAGCTCATATACAGTGCATAAAATAAATTTATATATATATACCCTTATACACCATTTTAATAAAAAATATCAGAAAATACTTCTAAGTCCCTCGGGAAGAGTGAAAGACGCGCACGTTCATTTTCAGAGCTCCTAGACCTTCCTATAAGAAGTTAGCCAAAAAGTAGCTTCGAAAAACGCTTAGCTTAAGTTTCAGAGTGGCTTCTAATGTACAAAAGCGGGACTTAGACATAATTTCACTCTCACAACATTATGGCTGGTTGGAGACAGTCCGAACCACAATTACCGGGTCCATGGTTCTGGGCGTATACTGGGGGGACGGGGACGACTCCCATTAACCCCTGACTATACCGGGGATACGCTTATCACAATGCCTTTCTGGTCTGTGCTGAAGCAGGGCATTCTGGCAGCCAAGTGGCTTGACCTTTATTAGTGAGCCTGGTTACCCCCTCTCGGAACCACAGACTTAGAAATCGCCAGCTCATATACAGTGCATAAAATATATTTATATATATTCACTTATACACCATTTTAATAAAAAATATCACAAAATTCTTCTAAGTCCCTCGGGAAGAGTGAAAGACGCGCACGTTCATTTTTAGAGCTCCTAGACCTTCCTATAAGAAGTTAGCCAAAAAGTAGCTTCGAAAAACGGTTAGATTAAGTTTCAGAGTTGCTTCTAATGTACCGAAGCTGGAATTAGACATAATTTCACTCTCACAACATTATGGCTGGTTGGAAACAGTCCGAACCACAAGTACTGGGTCCATGGTTCTGGGCGTATACTGGGGGGACGGGGACGACTCCCATTAACCCCTGACTATACCGGGGATACGCTTATCACAATGCCTTACTGGTCTGTGCTGAAGCAGGGCATTCTGGCAGCCAAGTGGCTTGACCTTTATTAGTGAGCCTGGTTACCCCCTATCGGAACCACAGACTTAGAAATCGCCAGCTCATATACAGTGCATAAAATAAATTTATATATATATACCCTTATACACCATTTTAATAAAAAATATCAGAAAATTCTTCTAAGTCCCTCGGAAAGAGTGAAAGACGCGCACGTTCATTTTCAGAGCTCCTAGACCTTCCTATAAGAAGTTAGCCAAAAAGTAGCTTCGAAAAACGCTTAGGTTAAGTTTCAGAGTTGCTTCTAATGTACCAAAGCTGGACTTAGACATAATTTCACTCTCACAACATTATGGCTGGTTGGAGACAGTCCGAACCACAAGTACCGGGTCCATGGTTCTGGCCATATACTGGGGGGACGGGGACGACTCCCATTAACCCCTGACTATACCGGGGATACGCTTATCACAATGCCTTACTGGTCTGTGCTGAAGCAGGGCATTCTGGCAGCCAAGTGGCTTGACCTTTATTAGTGAGCATGGTTACCCCCTCTCGGAACCACAGACTTAGAAATCGCCAGCTCATATACAGTGCATAAAATATATTTATATACAGTATATACCCTTATACACCATTTAAATAAAAAATATCACAAAATTCTTCTAAGTCCCTCGGGAAGAGTGAAAGACGCCTACGTTCATTTTCAGAGCTCCTAGACCTTCCTATAAGAAGTTAGCCAAAAAGTAGCTTCGAAAAACGCTTAGGTTAAGTTTCAGAGTTGCTTCTAATGTACCAAAGCTGGACTTAGACATAATTTCACTCTCACAACATTATGGCTGGTTGGAGACAGTCCGAACCACAATTACCGGGTCCATGGTTCTGGCCATATACTGGGGGGACGGGGGGGACTCCCATTAACCCCTGACTATACCGGGGATACGCTTATCACAATGCCTTACTGGTCTGTGCTGAAGCAGGGCATTCTGGCAGCCAAGTGGCTTGACCTTTATTAGTGAGCCTGGTTACCCCCTCTCGGAACCACAGACTTAGAAATCGCCAGCTCATATACAGTGCATAAAATATATTTATATACAGTATATACCCTTATACACCATTTAAATAAAAAATATCACAAAATTCTTCTAAGTCCCTCGGGAAGAGTTAAAGACACGCACGTTCATTTTCAGAGCTCCTAGACCTTCCTATAAGAAGTTAGTCAAAAAGTAGCTTCGAAAAACGCTTAGGTTAAGTTTCAGAGTTGCATCTAATGTACCGAAGCTGGACTTAGACATAATTTCACTCTCACAACATTATGGCTGGTTGGAGACAGTCCGAACCACAAGTACTGGGTCCATGGTTCTGGGCGTATACTGGGGGGACGGGGACGACTCCCATTAACCCCTGACTATACCGGGGATACGCTTATCACAATGCCTTACTGGTCTGTGCTGAAGCAGGGCATTCTGGCAGCCAAGTGGCTTGACCTTTATTAGTGAGCCTGGTTACCCCCTCTCGGAACCACAGACTTAGAAATCGCCAGCTCATATACAGTGCATAAAATAAATTTATATATATATACCCTTATTCACCATTTTAATAAAAAATATCACAAAATTCTTCTAAGTCCCTCGGGAAGAGTTAAAGACGCGCACGTTCATTTTCAGAGCTCCTAGACCTTCCTATAAGAAGTTAGCCAAAAAGTAGCTTCGAAAAACGCTTAGGTTAAGTTTCAGAGTTGCTTCTAATGTACCGAAGCTGGAATTAGACATAATTTCACTCTCACAACATTATGGCTGGTTGGAGACAGTCCGAACCACAAGTACTGGGTCCATGGTTCTGGGCGTATACTGGGGGGACGGGGATTACTCCCATTAACCCCTGACTATACCGGGGATACGCTTATCACAATGCCTTACTGGTCTGTGCTGAAGCAGGGCATTCTGGCAGCCAAGTGGCTTGACCTTTATTAGTGAGCCTGGTTACCCCCTCTCGGAACCACAAACTTAGAAATCGCCAGCTCATATACAGTGCATAAAATAAATTTATATATATATACCCTTATACACCATTTTAATAAAAAATATCACAAAATTCTTCTAAGTCCCTCGGGAAGAGTGAAAGACGCGCACGTTCATTTTCAGAGCTCCTAGACCTTCCTATAAGAAGTTAGCCAAAAAGTAGCTTCGAAAAACGCTTAGGTTAAGTTTCAGAGTTGCTTCTCATGTACCAAAGCTGGACTTAGACATAATTTCACTCTCACAACATTATGGCTGGTTGGAGACAGTCCGAACCACAAATACCGGGTCCATGGTTCTGGCCATATACTGGGGGGACGGGGGGGACTCCCATTAACCCCTGACTATACCGGGAATACGCTTATCACAATGCCTTACTGGTCTGTGCTGAAGCAGGGAATTCTGGCAGCCAAGTGGCTTGACCTTTATTAGTGAGCCTGGTTACCCCCTCTCGGAACCACAGACTTAGAAATCGCCAGCTCATATACAGTGCATAAAATATATTTATATATATACCCTTTTTCACCATTTTAATAAAAAATATCACAAAATTCTTCTAAGTCCCTCGGGAAGAGTGAAAGACGCGCACGTTCATTTTCAGAGCTCCTAGACCTTCCTATAAGAAGTTAGCCAAAAAGTAGCTTCGAAAAACGCTTAGGTTAAGTTTCAGAGTTGCTTCTCATGTACCAAAGCTGGACTTAGACATAATTTCACTCTCACAACATTATGGCTGGTTGGAGACAGTCCGAACCACAAGTACCGGGTCCATGGTTCTGGGCGTATACTGGGGGGACGGGGACGACTCCCATTAACCCCTGACTATACCGGGGATACGCTTATCACAATGCCTTACTGGTCTGTGCTGAAGCAGGGCATTCTGGCAGCCAAGTGGCTTGACCTTTATTAGTGAGCCTGGTTACCCCCTCTCGGAACCACAGACTTAGAAATCGCCAGCTCATATACAGTGCATAAAATAAATTTATATATATATACCCTTATTCACCATTTTAATAAAAAATATCACAAAATTCTTCTAAGTCCCTCGGGAAGAGTTAAAGACGCGCACGTTCATTTTCAGAGCTCCTAGACCTTCCTATAAGAAGTTAGCCAAAAAGTAGCTTCGAAAAACGCTTAGGTTAAGTTTCAGAGTTGCTTCTAATGTACCGAAGCTGGAATTAGACATAATTTCACTCTCACAACATTATGGCTGGTTGGAGACAGTCCGAACCACAAGTACTGGGTCCATGGTTCTTGGCGTATACTGGGGGGACGGGGATTACTCCCATTAACCCCTGACTATACCGGGGATACGCTTATCACAATGCCTTACTGGTCTGTGCTGAAGCAGGGCATTCTGGCAGCCAAGTGGCTTGACCTTTATTAGTGAGCCTGGTTACCCCCTCTCGGAACCACAAACTTAGAAATCGCCAGCTCATATACAGTGCATAAAATAAATTTATATATATATACCCTTATACACCATTTTAATAAAAAATATCACAAAATTCTTCTAAGTCCCTCGGGAAGAGTGAAAGACGCGCACGTTCATTTTCAGAGCTCCTAGACCTTCCTATAAGAAGTTAGCCAAAAAGTAGCTTCGAAAAACGCTTAGGTTAAGTTTCAGAGTTGCTTCTCATGTACCAAAGCTGGACTTAGACATAATTTCACTCTCACAACATTATGGCTGGTTGGAGACAGTCCGAACCACAAATACCGGGTCCATGGTTCTGGCCATATACTGGGGGGACGGGGGGGACTCCCATTAACCCCTGACTATACCGGGAATACGCTTATCACAATGCCTTACTGGTCTGTGCTGAAGCAGGGAATTCTGGCAGCCAAGTGGCTTGACCTTTATTAGTGAGCCTGGTTACCCCCTCTCGGAACCACAGACTTAGAAATCGCCAGCTCATATACAGTGCATAAAATAAATTTATATATATATACCCTTATACACCATTTTAATAAAAAATATCAGAAAATACTTCTAAGTCCCTCGGGAAGAGTGAAAGACGCGCACGTTCATTTTCAGAGCTCCTAGACCTTCCTATAAGAAGTTAGCCAAAAAGTAGCTTCGAAAAACGCTTAGCTTAAGTTTCAGAGTGGCTTCTAATGTACAAAAGCGGGACTTAGACATAATTTCACTCTCACAACATTATGGCTGGTTGGAGACAGTCCGAACCACAATTACCGGGTCCATGGTTCTGGGCGTATACTGGGGGGACGGGGACGACTCCCATTAACCCCTGACTATACCGGGGATACGCTTATCACAATGCCTTTCTGGTCTGTGCTGAAGCAGGGCATTCTGGCAGCCAAGTGGCTTGACCTTTATTAGTGAGCCTGGTTACCCCCTCTCGGAACCACAGACTTAGAAATCGCCAGCTCATATACAGTGCATAAAATATATTTATATATATTCACTTATACACCATTTTAATAAAAAATATCACAAAATTCTTCTAAGTCCCTCGGGAAGAGTGAAAGACGCGCACGTTCATTTTTAGAGCTCCTAGACCTTCCTATAAGAAGTTAGCCAAAAAGTAGCTTCGAAAAACGGTTAGATTAAGTTTCAGAGTTGCTTCTAATGTACCGAAGCTGGAATTAGACATAATTTCACTCTCACAACATTATGGCTGGTTGGAAACAGTCCGAACCACAAGTACTGGGTCCATGGTTCTGGGCGTATACTGGGGGGACGGGGACGACTCCCATTAACCCCTGACTATACCGGGGATACGCTTATCACAATGCCTTACTGGTCTGTGCTGAAGCAGGGCATTCTGGCAGCCAAGTGGCTTGACCTTTATTAGTGAGCCTGGTTACCCCCTATCGGAACCACAGACTTAGAAATCGCCAGCTCATATACAGTGCATAAAATAAATTTATATATATATACCCTTATACACCATTTTAATAAAAAATATCAGAAAATTCTTCTAAGTCCCTCGGAAAGAGTGAAAGACGCGCACGTTCATTTTCAGAGCTCCTAGACCTTCCTATAAGAAGTTAGCCAAAAAGTAGCTTCGAAAAACGCTTAGGTTAAGTTTCAGAGTTGCTTCTAATGTACCAAAGCTGGACTTAGACATAATTTCACTCTCACAACATTATGGCTGGTTGGAGACAGTCCGAACCACAAGTACCGGGTCCATGGTTCTGGCCATATACTGGGGGGACGGGGACGACTCCCATTAACCCCTGACTATACCGGGGATACGCTTATCACAATGCCTTACTGGTCTGTGCTGAAGCAGGGCATTCTGGCAGCCAAGTGGCTTGACCTTTATTAGTGAGCATGGTTACCCCCTCTCGGAACCACAGACTTAGAAATCGCCAGCTCATATACAGTGCATAAAATATATTTATATACAGTATATACCCTTATACACCATTTAAATAAAAAATATCACAAAATTCTTCTAAGTCCCTCGGGAAGAGTGAAAGACGCCTACGTTCATTTTCAGAGCTCCTAGACCTTCCTATAAGAAGTTAGCCAAAAAGTAGCTTCGAAAAACGCTTAGGTTAAGTTTCAGAGTTGCTTCTAATGTACCAAAGCTGGACTTAGACATAATTTCACTCTCACAACATTATGGCTGGTTGGAGACAGTCCGAACCACAATTACCGGGTCCATGGTTCTGGCCATATACTGGGGGGACGGGGGGGACTCCCATTAACCCCTGACTATACCGGGGATACGCGTATCACAATGCCTTACTGGTCTGTGCTGAAGCAGGGCATTCTGGCAGCCAAGTGGCTTGACCTTTATTAGTGAGCCTGGTTACCCCCTCTCGGAACCACAGACTTAGAAATCGCCAGCTCATATACAGTGCATAAAATATATTTATATACAGTATATACCCTTATACACCATTTAAATAAAAAATATCACAAAATTCTTCTAAGTCCCTCGGGAAGAGTTAAAGACACGCACGTTCATTTTCAGAGCTCCTAGACCTTCCTATAAGAAGTTAGTCAAAAAGTAGCTTCGAAAAACGCTTAGGTTAAGTTTCAGAGTTGCATCTAATGTACCGAAGCTGGACTTAGACATAATTTCACTCTCACAACATTATGGCTGGTTGGAGACAGTCCGAACCACAAATACCGGGTCCATGGTTCTGGCCATATACTGGGGGGACGGGGGGGACTCCCATTAACCCCTGACTATACCGGGAATACGCTTATCACAATGCCTTACTGGTCTGTGCTGAAGCAGGGAATTCTGGCAGCCAAGTGGCTTGAACTTTATTAGTGAGCCTGGTTACCCCCTCTCGGAACCACAGACTTAGAAATCGCCAGCTCATATACAGTGCATAAAATAAATTTATATATATATACCCTTATACACCATTTTAATAAAAAATATCAGAAAATACTTCTAAGTCCCTCGGGAAGAGTGAAAGACGCGCACGTTCATTTTCAGAGCTCCTAGACCTTCCTATAAGAAGTTAGCCAAAAAGTAGCTTCGAAAAACGCTTAGCTTAAGTTTCAGAGTGGCTTCTAATGTACAAAAGCGGGACTTAGACATAATTTCACTCTCACAACATTATGGCTGGTTGGAGACAGTCCGAACCACAATTACCGGGTCCATGGTTCTGGGCGTATACTGGGGGGACGGGGACGACTCCCATTAACCCCTGACTATACCGGGGATACGCTTATCACAATGCCTTTCTGGTCTGTGCTGAAGCAGGGCATTCTGGCAGCCAAGTGGCTTGACCTTTATTAGTGAGCCTGGTTACCCCCTCTCGGAACCACAGACTTAGAAATCGCCAGCTCATATACAGTGCATAAAATATCTTTATATATATACACTTATACACCATTTTAATAAAAAATATCACAAAATTCTTCTAAGTCCCTCGGGAAGAGTGAAAGACGCGCACGTTCATTTTTAGAGCTCCTAGACCTTCCTATAAGAAGTTAGCCAAAAAGTAGCTTCGAAAAACGGTTAGATTAAGTTTCAGAGTTGCTTCTAATGTACCGAAGCTGGAATTAGACATAATTTCACTCTCACAACATTATGGCTGGTTGGAAACAGTCCGAACCACAAGTACTGGGTCCATGGTTCTGGGCGTATACTGGGGGGACGGGGACGACTCCCATTAACCCCTGACTATACCGGGGATACGCTTATCACAATGCCTTACTGGTCTGTGCTGAAGCAGGGCATTCTGGCAGCCAAGTGACTTGACCTTTATTAGTGAGCCTGGTTACCCCCTATCGGAACCACAGACTTAGAAATCGCCAGATCATATACAGTGCATAAAATATATTTATATATATACCCTTTTTCACCATTTTAATAAAAAATATCACAAAATTCTTCTAAGTCCCTCGGGAAGAGTGAAAGACGCGCACGTTCATTTTCAGAGCTCCTAGACCTTCCTATAAGAAGTTAGCCAAAAAGTAGCTTCAAAAAACGCTTAGGTTAAGTTTCAGAGTTGCATCTAATGTACCGAAGCTGGACTAAGACATCATTTCACTCTCACAACATTATGGCTGGTTGGAGACAGTCCGAACCACAAATACCGGGTCCATGGTTCTGGCCATATACTGGGGGGACGGGGACGACTCCCATTAACCCCTGACTATACCGGGGATACGCTTATCACAATGCCTTACTGGTCTGTGCTGAAGCAGGGCATTCTGGCAGCCAAGTGGCTTGACCTTTATTAGTGAGCCTGGTTACCCCCTCTCGGAACCACAGACTTAGAAATCGCCAGCTCATATACAGTGCATAAAATATATTTATATATATACCCTTTTTCACCATTTTAATAAAAAATATCACAAAATTCTTCTAAGTCCCTCGGGAAGAGTGAAAGACGCGCACGTTCATTTTCAGAGCTCCTAGACCTTCCTATAAGAAGTTAGCCAAAAAGTAGCTTCGAAAAACGCTTAGGTTAAGTTTCAGAGTTGCTTCTAATGTACCAGAGCTGGACTTAGACATAATTTCACTCTCACAACATTATGGCTGGTTGGAGACAGTCCGAACCACAAGTACTGGGTCCATGGTTCTGGGCGTATACTGGGGGGACGGGGACGACTCCCATTAACCCCTGACTATACCGGGGATACGCTTATCACAATGCCTTTCTGGTCTGTGCTGAAGCAGGGCATTCTGGCAGCCAATTGGCTTGACTTTTATTAGTGAGCCTGGTTACCCCCTCTCGGAACCACAGACTTAGAAATCGCAAGCTCATATACAGTGCATAAAATATATTTATATATATACCCTTATACAGTACATCATTTTAATAAAAAATATCACAAAATTCTTCTAAGTCCCTCAGGAAGAGTGAAAGACGCGCACGTTCATTTTCAGAGCTCCTAGACCTTCCTATAAGAAGTTAGCCAAAAAGTAGCTTCGAAAAACGCTTAGGTTAAGTTTCAGAGTTGCTTCTAATGTACCAAAGCTGGACTTAGACATAATTTCACTCTCACAACATTATGGCTGGTTGGAGACAGTCCGAACCACAATTACCGGGTCCATGGTTCTGGGCGTATACTGGGGGGACGGGGACGACTCCCATTAACCCCTGACTATACCGGGGATACGCTTATCACAATGCCTTTCTGGTCTGTGCTGAAGCAGGGCATTCTGGCAGCCAATTGGCTTGACTTTTATTAGTGAGCCTGGTTACCCCCTCTCGGAACCACAGACTTAGAAATCGCAAGCTCATATACAGTGCATAAAATATATTTATATATATATACCCTTATACAGTACATCATTTTAATAAAAAAATATCACAAAATTCTTCTAAGTCCCTCAGGAAGAGTGAAAGACGCGCACGTTCATTTTCAGAGCTCCTAGACCTTCCTATAAGAAGTTAGCCAAAAAGTAGCTTCGAAAAACGCTTAGGTTAAGTTTCAGAGTTGCTTCTAATGTACCGAAGCTAGACTTAGACATACTGTAATTTCACTCTCACAACATTATGGCTGGTTGGAGACAGTCCGAACCACAAATACCGGGTCCATGGTTCTGGCCATATACTGGGGGGACGGGGACGACTCCCATTAACCCCTGACTATACCGGGGATACGCGTATCACTCTGCCTTACTGGTCTGTGCTGAAGCAGGGCATTCTGGCAGCCAAGTGGCTTGACCTTTATTAGTGAGCCTGGTTACCCCCTCTCGGAACCACAGACTTAGAAATCGCCAGCTCATATACAGTGCATAAAATATATTTATATATATACCCTTTTTCACCATTTTAATAAAAAATATCACAAAATTCTTCTAAGTCCCTCGGGAAGAGTGAAAGACGCGCACGTTCATTTTCAGAGCTCCTAGACCTTCCTATAAGAAGTTAGCCAAAAAGTAGCTTCAAAAAACGCTTAGGTTAAGTTTCAGAGTTGCATCTAATGTACCGAAGCTGGACTAAGACATAATTTCACTCTCACAACATTATGGCTGGTTGGAGACAGTCCGAACCACAAATACCGGGTCCATGGTTCTGGCCATATACTGGGGGGACGGGGACGACTCCCATTAACCCCTGACTATACCGGGGATACGCTTATCACAATGCCTTACTGGTCTGTGCTGAAGCAGGGCATTCTGGCAGCCAAGTGGCTTGACCTTTATTAGTGAGCCTGGTTACCCCCTCTCGGAACCACAGACTTAGAAATCGCCAGCTCATATACAGTGCATAAAATATATTTATATATATACCCTTTTTCACCATTTTAATAAAAAATATCACAAAATTCTTCTAAGTCCCTCGGGAAGAGTGAAAGACGCGCACGTTCATTTTCAGAGCTCCTAGACCTTCCTATAAGAAGTTAGCCAAAAAGTAGCTTCGAAAAACGCTTAGGTTAAGTTTCAGAGTTGCTTCTAATGTACCAGAGCTGGACTTAGACATAATTTCACTCTCACAACATTATGGCTGGTTGGAGACAGTCCGAACCACAAGTACTGGGTCCATGGTTCTGGGCGTATACTGGGGGGACGGGGACGACTCCCATTAACCCCTGACTATACCGGGGATACGCTTATCACAATGCCTTTCTGGTCTGTGCTGAAGCAGGGCATTCTGGCAGCCAATTGGCTTGACTTTTATTAGTGAGCCTGGTTACCCCCTCTCGGAACCACAGACTTAGAAATCGCAAGCTCATATACAGTGCATAAAATATATTTATATATATACCCTTATACAGTACATCATTTTAATAAAAAATATCACAAAATTCTTCTAAGTCCCTCAGGAAGAGTGAAAGACGCGCACGTTCATTTTCAGAGCTCCTAGACCTTCCTATAAGAAGTTAGCCAAAAAGTAGCTTCGAAAAACGCTTAGGTTAAGTTTCAGAGTTGCTTCTAATGTACCAGAGCTGGACTTAGACATAATTTCACTCTCACAACATTATGGCTGGTTGGAGACAGTCCGAACCACAAGTACTGGGTCCATGGTTCTGGGCGTATACTGGGGGGACGGGGACGACTCCCATTAACCCCTGACTATACCGGGGATACGCTTATCACAATGCCTTTCTGGTCTGTGCTGAAGCAGGGCATTCTGGCAGCCAATTGGCTTGACTTTTATTAGTGAGCCTGGTTACCCCCTCTCGGAACCACAGACTTAGAAATCGCAAGCTCATATACAGTGCATAAAATATATTTATATATATACCCTTATACAGTACATCATTTTAATAAAAAATATCACAAAATTCTTCTAAGTCCCTCAGGAAGAGTGAAAGACGCGCACGTTCATTTTCAGAGCTCCTAGACCTTCCTATAAGAAGTTAGCCAAAAAGTAGCTTCGAAAAACGCTTAGGTTAAGTTTCAGAGTTGCTTCTAATGTACCAAAGCTGGACTTAGACATAATTTCACTCTCACAACATTATGGCTGGTTGGAGACAGTCCGAACCACAATTACCGGGTCCATGGTTCTGGGCGTATACTGGGGGGACGGGGACGACTCCCATTAACCCCTGACTATACCGGGGATACGCTTATCACAATGCCTTTCTGGTCTGTGCTGAAGCAGGGCATTCTGGCAGCCAATTGGCTTGACTTTTATTAGTGAGCCTGGTTACCCCCTCTCGGAACCACAGACTTAGAAATCGCAAGCTCATATACAGTGCATAAAATATATTTATATATATACCCTTATACAGTACATCATTTTAATAAAAAATATCACAAAATTCTTCTAAGTCCCTCAGGAAGAGTGAAAGACGCGCACGTTCATTTTCAGAGCTCCTAGACCTTCCTATAAGAAGTTAGCCAAAAAGTAGCTTCGAAAAACGCTTAGGTTAAGTTTCGGAGTTGCTTCTAATGTACCGAAGCTAGACTTAGACATACTGTAATTTCACTCTCACAACATTATGGCTGGTTGGAGACAGTCCGAACCACAAATACCGGGTCCATGGTTCTGGCCATATACTGGGGGGACGGGGACGACTCCCATTAACCCCTGACTATACCGGGGATACGCGTATCACTCTGCCTTACTGGTCTGTGCTGAAGCAGGGCATTCTGGCAGCCAAGTGGCTTGACCTTTATTAGTGAGCCTGGTTACCCCCTCTCGGAACCACAGACTTAGAAATCGCCAGCTCATATACAGTGCATAAAATATATTTATATATATACCCTTTTTCACCATTTTAATAAAAAATATCACAAAATTCTTCTAAGTCCCTCGGGAAGAGTGAAAGACGCGCACGTTCATTTTCAGAGCTCCTAGACCTTCCTATAAGAAGTTAGCCAAAAAGTAGCTTCGAAAAACGCTTAGGTTAAGTCTCAGAGTTGCATCTAATGTACCAAAGCTGGACTTAGACATAATTTCACTCTCACAACATTATGGCTGGTTGGAGACAGTCCGAACCACAAGTACCGGGTCCATGGTTCTGGGCGTATACTGGGGGGACGGGGACGACTCCCATTAACCCCTGACTATACCGGGGATACGCTTATCACAATGCCTTACTGGTCTGTGCTGAAGCAGGGCATTCTGGCAGCCAAGTGGCTTGACCTTTATTAGTGAGCCTGGTTACCCCCTCTCGGAACCACAGACTTAGAAATCGCCAGCTCATATACAGTGCATAAAATAAATTTATATATATATACCCTTATTCACCATTTTAATAAAAAATATCACAAAATTCTTCTAAGTCCCTCGGGAAGAGTTAAAGACGCGCACGTTCATTTTCAGAGCTCCTAGACCTTCCTATAAGAAGTTAGCCAAAAAGTAGCTTCGAAAAACGCTTAGGTTAAGTTTCAGAGTTGCTTCTAATGTACCGAAGCTGGAATTAGACATAATTTCACTCTCACAACATTATGGCTGGTTGGAGACAGTCCGAACCACAAGTACTGGGTCCATGGTTCTGGGCGTATACTGGGGGGACGGGGATTACTCCCATTAACCCCTGACTATACCGGGGATACGCTTATCACAATGCCTTACTGGTCTGTGCTGAAGCAGGGCATTCTGGCAGCCAAGTGGCTTGACCTTTATTAGTGAGCCTGGTTACCCCCTCTCGGAACCACAAACTTAGAAATCGCCAGCTCATATACAGTGCATAAAATAAATTTATATATATATACCCTTATACACCATTTTAATAAAAAATATCACAAAATTCTTCTAAGTCCCTCGGGAAGAGTGAAAGACGCGCACGTTCATTTTCAGAGCTCCTAGACCTTCCTATAAGAAGTTAGCCAAAAAGTAGCTTCGAAAAACGCTTAGGTTAAGTTTCAGAGTTGCTTCTCATGTACCAAAGCTGGACTTAGACATAATTTCACTCTCACAACATTATGGCTGGTTGGAGACAGTCCGAACCACAAATACCGGGTCCATGGTTCTGGCCATATACTGGGGGGACGGGGGGGACTCCCATTAACCCCTGACTATACCGGGAATACGCTTATCACAATGCCTTACTGGTCTGTGCTGAAGCAGGGAATTCTGGCAGCCAAGTGGCTTGACCTTTATTAGTGAGCCTGGTTACCCCCTCTCGGAACCACAGACTTAGAAATCGCCAGCTCATATACAGTGCATAAAATATATTTATATATATACCCTTTTTCACCATTTTAATAAAAAATATCACAAAATTCTTCTAAGTCCCTCGGGAAGAGTGAAAGACGCGCACGTTCATTTTCAGAGCTCCTAGACCTTCCTATAAGAAGTTAGCCAAAAAGTAGCTTCGAAAAACGCTTAGGTTAAGTCTCAGAGTTGCATCTAATGTACCAAAGCTGGACTTAGACATAATTTCACTCTCACAACATTATGGCTGGTTGGAGACAGTCCGAACCACAAGTACCGGGTCCATGGTTCTGGGCGTATACTGGGGGGACGGGGACGACTCCCATTAACCCCTGACTATACCGGGGATACGCTTATCACAATGCCTTACTGGTCTGTGCTGAAGCAGGGCATTCTGGCAGCCAAGTGGCTTGACCTTTATTAGTGAGCCTGGTTACCCCCTCTCGGAACCACAGACTTAGAAATCGCCAGCTCATATACAGTGCATAAAATAAATTTATATATATATACCCTTATTCACCATTTTAATAAAAAATATCACAAAATTCTTCTAAGTCCCTCGGGAAGAGTTAAAGACGCGCACGTTCATTTTCAGAGCTCCTAGACCTTCCTATAAGAAGTTAGCCAAAAAGTAGCTTCGAAAAACGCTTAGGTTAAGTTTCAGAGTTGCTTCTAATGTACCGAAGCTGGAATTAGACATAATTTCACTCTCACAACATTATGGCTGGTTGGAGACAGTCCGAACCACAAGTACTGGGTCCATGGTTCTGGGCGTATACTGGGGGGACGGGGATTACTCCCATTAACCCCTGACTATACCGGGGATACGCTTATCACAATGCCTTACTGGTCTGTGCTGAAGCAGGGCATTCTGGCAGCCAAGTGGCTTGACCTTTATTAGTGAGCCTGGTTACCCCCTCTCGGAACCACAAACTTAGAAATCGCCAGCTCATATACAGTGCATAAAATAAATTTATATATATATACCCTTATACACCATTTTAATAAAAAATATCACAAAATTCTTCTAAGTCCCTCGGGAAGAGTGAAAGACGCGCACGTTCATTTTCAGAGCTCCTAGACCTTCCTATAAGAAGTTAGCCAAAAAGTAGCTTCGAAAAACGCTTAGGTTAAGTTTCAGAGTTGCTTCTCGTGTACCAAAGCTGGACTTAGACATAATTTCACTCTCACAACATTATGGCTGGTTGGAGACAGTCCGAACCACAAATACCGGGTCCATGGTTCTGGCCATATACTGGGGGGACGGGGGGGACTCCCATTAACCCCTGACTATACCGGGAATACGCTTATCACAATGCCTTACTGGTCTGTGCTGAAGCAGGGAATTCTGGCAGCCAAGTGGCTTGACCTTTATTAGTGAGCCTGGTTACCCCCTCTCGGAACCACAGACTTAGAAATCGCCAGCTCATATACAGTGCATAAAATAAATTTATATATATATACCCTTATACACCATTTTAATAAAAAATATCAGAAAATACTTCTAAGTCCCTCGGGAAGAGTGAAAGACGCGCACGTTCATTTTCAGAGCTCCTAGACCTTCCTATAAGAAGTTAGCCAAAAAGTAGCTTCGAAAAACGCTTAGCTTAAGTTTCAGAGTGGCTTCTAATGTACAAAAGCGGGACTTAGACATAATTTCACTCTCACAACATTATGGCTGGTTGGAGACAGTCTGAACCACAATTACCGGGTCCATGGTTCTGGGCGTATACTGGGGGGACGGGGACGACTCCCATTAACCCCTGACTATACCGGGGATACGCTTATCACAATGCCTTTCTGGTCTGTGCTGAAGCAGGGCATTCTGGCAGCCAAGTGGCTTGACCTTTATTAGTGAGCCTGGTTACCCCCTCTCGGAACCACAGACTTAGAAATCGCCAGCTCATATACAGTGCATAAAATATATTTATATATATACACTTATACACCATTTTAATAAAAAATATCACAAAATTCTTCTAAGTCCCTCGGGAAGAGTGAAAGACGCGCACGTTCATTTTTAGAGCTCCTAGACCTTCCTATAAGAAGTTAGCCAAAAAGTAGCTTCGAAAAACGCTTAGGTTAAGTTTCAGAGTTGCTTCTAATGTACCAAAGCTGGACTTAGACATAATTTCACTCTCACAACATTATGGCTGGTTGGAGAAAGTCCGAACCACAAATACCGGGTCCATGGTTCTGGCCATATACTGGGGGGACGGGGGGGACTCCCATTAACCCCTGACTATACCGGGGATAGGCGTATCACAATGCCTTACTGGTCTGTGCTGAAGCAGGGCATTCTGGCAGCCAAGTGGCTTGACCTTTATTAGTGAGCCTGGTTACCCCCTCTCGGAACCACAGACTTAGAAATCGCCAGCTCATATACAGTGCATAAAATATATTTATATACAGTATATACCCTTATACACCATTTAAATAAAAAATATCACAAAATTCTTCTAAGTCCCTCGGGAAGAGTGAAAGACGCCTACGTTCATTTTCAGAGCTCCTAGACCTTCCTATAAGAAGTTAGCCAAAAAGTAGCTTCGAAAAACGCTTAGGTTAAGTTTCAGAGTTGCTTCTAATGTACCAAAGCTGGACTTAGACATAATTTCACTCTCACAACATTATGGCTGGTTGGAGACAGTCCGAACCACAATTACCGGGTCCATGGTTCTGGCCATATACTGGGGGGACGGGGGGGACTCCCATTAACCCCTGACTATACCGGGGATACGCGTATCACAATGCCTTACTGGTCTGTGCTGAAGCAGGGCATTCTGGCAGCCAAGTGGCTTGACCTTTATTAGTGAGCCTGGTTACCCCCTCTCGGAACCACAGACTTAGAAATCGCCAGCTCATATACAGTGCATAAAATATATTTATATACAGTATATACCCTTATACACCATTTAAATAAAAAATATCACAAAATTCTTCTAAGTCCCTCGGGAAGAGTTAAAGACACGCACGTTCATTTTCAGAGCTCCTAGACCTTCCTATAAGAAGTTAGTCAAAAAGTAGCTTCGAAAAACGCTTAGGTTAAGTTTCAGAGTTGCATCTAATGTACCGAAGCTGGACTTAGACATAATTTCACTCTCACAACATTATGGCTGGTTGGAGACAGTCCGAACCACAAATACCGGGTCCATGGTTCTGGCCATATACTGGGGGGACGGGGGGGACTCCCATTAACCCCTGACTATACCGGGAATACGCTTATCACAATGCCTTACTGGTCTGTGCTGAAGCAGGGAATTCTGGCAGCCAAGTGGCTTGACCTTTATTAGTGAGCCTGGTTACCCCCTCTCGGAACCACAGACTTAGAAATCGCCAGCTCATATACAGTGCATAAAATAAATTTATATATATATACCCTTATACACCATTTTAATAAAAAATATCAGAAAATACTTCTAAGTCCCTCGGGAAGAGTGAAAGACGCGCACGTTCATTTTCAGAGCTCCTAGACCTTCCTATAAGAAGTTAGCCAAAAAGTAGCTTCGAAAAACGCTTAGCTTAAGTTTCAGAGTGGCTTCTAATGTACAAAAGCGGGACTTAGACATAATTTCACTCTCACAACATTATGGCTGGTTGGAGACAGTCCGAACCACAATTACCGGGTCCATGGTTCTGGGCGTATACTGGGGGGACGGGGACGACTCCCATTAACCCCTGACTATACCGGGGATACGCTTATCACAATGCCTTTCTGGTCTGTGCTGAAGCAGGGCATTCTGGTAGCCAAGTGGCTTGACCTTTATTAGTGAGCCTGGTTACCCCCTCTCGGAACCACAGACTTAGAAATCGCCAGCTCATATACAGTGCATAAAATATATTTATATATATACACTTATACACCATTTTAATAAAAAATATCACAAAATTCTTCTAAGTCCCTCGGGAAGAGTGAAAGACGCGCACATTCATTTTTAGAGCTCCTAGACCTTCCTATAAGAAGTTAGCCAAAAAGTAGCTTCGAAAAACGGTTAGATTAAGTTTCAGAGTTGCTTCTAATGTACCGAAGCTGGAATTAGACATAATTTCACTCTCACAACATTATGGCTGGTTGGAAACAGTCCGAACCACAAGTACTGGGTCCATGGTTCTGGGCGTATACTGGGGGGACGGGGACGACTCCCATTAACCCCTGACTATACCGGGGATACGCTTATCACAATGCCTTACTGGTCTGTGCTGAAGCAGGGCATTCTGGCAGCCAAGTGGCTTGACCTTTATTAGTGAGCCTGGTTACCCCCTATCGGAACCACAGACTTAGAAATCGCCAGCTCATATACAGTGCATAAAATAAATTTATATATATATACCCTTATACACCATTTTAATAAAAAATATCAGAAAATTCTTCTAAGTCCCTCGGAAAGAGTGAAAGACGCGCACGTTCATTTTCAGAGCTCCTAGACCTTCCTATAAGAAGTTAGCCAAAAAGTAGCTTCGAAAAACGCTTAGGTTAAGTTTCAGAGTTGCTTCTAATGTACCAAAGCTGGACTTAGACATAATTTCACTCTCACAACATTATGGCTGGTTGGAGACAGTCCGAACCACAATTACCGGGTCCATGGTTCTGGGCGTATACTGGGGGGACGGGGACGACTCCCATTAACCCCTGACTATACCGGGGATACGCTTATCACAATGCCTTTCTGGTCTGTGCTGAAGCAGGGCATTCTGGCAGCCAATTGGCTTGACTTTTATTAGTGAGCCTGGTTACCCCCTCTCGGAACCACAGACTTAGAAATCGCAAGCTCATATACAGTGCATAAAATATATTTATATATATACCCTTATACAGTACATCATTTTAATAAAAAATATCACAAAATTCTTCTAAGTCCCTCAGGAAGAGTGAAAGACGCGCACGTTCATTTTCAGAGCTCCTAGACCTTCCTATAAGAGGTTAGCCAAAAAGTAGCTTCGAAAAACGCTTAGGTTAAGTTTCAGAGTTGCTTCTAATGTACCGAAGCTAGACTTAGACATACTGTAATTTCACTCTCACAACATTATGGCTGGTTGGAGACAGTCCGAACCACAAATACCGGGTCCATGGTTCTGGCCATATACTGGGGGGACGGGGACGACTCCCATTAACCCCTGACTATACCGGGGATACGCGTATCACTCTGCCTTACTGGTCTGTGCTGAAGCAGGGCATTCTGGCAGCCAAGTGGCTTGACCTTTATTAGTGAGCCTGGTTACCCCCTCTCGGAACCACAGACTTAGAAATCGCCAGCTCATATACAGTGCATAAAATATATTTATATATATACCCTTTTTCACCATTTTAATAAAAAATATCACAAAATTCTTCTAAGTCCCTCGGGAAGAGTGAAAGACGCGCACGTTCATTTTCAGAGCTCCTAGACCTTCCTATAAGAAGTTAGCCAAAAAGTAGCTTCAAAAAACGCTTAGGTTAAGTTTCAGAGTTGCATCTAATGTACCGAAGCTGGACTAAGACATAATTTCACTCTCACAACATTATGGCTGGTTGGAGACAGTCCGAACCACAAATACCGGGTCCATGGTTCTGGCCATATACTGGGGGGACGGGGACGACTCCCATTAACCCCTGACTATACCGGGGATACGCTTATCACAATGCCTTACTGGTCTGTGCTGAAGCAGGGCATTCTGGCAGCCAAGTGGCTTGACCTTTATTAGTGAGCCTGGTTACCCCCTCTCGGAACCACAGACTTAGAAATCGCCAGCTCATATACAGTGCATAAAATATATTTATATATATACCCTTTTTCACCATTTTAATAAAAAATATCACAAAATTCTTCTAAGTCCCTCGGGAAGAGTGAAAGACGCGCACGTTCATTTTCAGAGCTCCTAGACCTTCCTATAAGAAGTTAGCCAAAAAGTAGCTTCGAAAAACGCTTAGGTTAAGTTTCAGAGTTGCTTCTAATGTACCAGAGCTGGACTTAGACATAATTTCACTCTCACAACATTATGGCTGGTTGGAGACAGTCCGAACCACAAGTACTGGGTCCATGGTTCTGGGCGTATACTGGGGGGACGGGGACGACTCCCATTAACCCCTGACTATACCGGGGATACGCTTATCACAATGCCTTTCTGGTCTGTGCTGAAGCAGGGCATTCTGGCAGCCAATTGGCTTGACTTTTATTAGTGAGCCTGGTTACCCCCTCTCGGAACCACAGACTTAGAAATCGCAAGCTCATATACAGTGCATAAAATATATTTATATATATACCCTTATACAGTACATCATTTTAATAAAAAATATCACAAAATTCTTCTAAGTCCCTCAGGAAGAGTGAAAGACGCGCACGTTCATTTTCAGAGCTCCTAGACCTTCCTATAAGAAGTTAGCCAAAAAGTAGCTTCGAAAAACGCTTAGGTTAAGTTTCAGAGTTGCTTCTAATGTACCAAAGCTGGACTTAGACATAATTTCACTCTCACAACATTATGGCTGGTTGGAGACAGTCCGAACCACAATTACCGGGTCCATGGTTCTGGGCGTATACTGGGGGGACGGGGACGACTCCCATTAACCCCTGACTATACCGGGGATACGCTTATCACAATGCCTTTCTGGTCTGTGCTGAAGCAGGGCATTCTGGCAGCCAATTGGCTTGACTTTTATTAGTGAGCCTGGTTACCCCCTCTCGGAACCACAGACTTAGAAATCGCAAGCTCATATACAGTGCATAAAATATATTTATATATATATACCCTTATACAGTACATCATTTTAATAAAAAATATCACAAAATTCTTCTAAGTCCCTCAGGAAGAGTGAAAGACGCGCACGTTCATTTTCAGAGCTCCTAGACCTTCCTATAAGAAGTTAGCCAAAAAGTAGCTTCGAAAAACGCTTAGGTTAAGTTTCAGAGTTGCTTCTAATGTACCGAAGCTAGACTTAGACATACTGTAATTTCACTCTCACAACATTATGGCTGGTTGGAGACAGTCCGAACCACAAATACCGGGTCCATGGTTCTGGCCATATACTGGGGGGACGGGGGGGACTCCCATTAACCCCTGACTATACCGGGGATACGCGTATCACTCTGCCTTACTGGTCTGTGCTGAAGCAGGGCATTCTGGCAGCCAAGTGGCTTGACCTTTATTAGTGAGCCTGGTTACCCCCTCTCGGAACCACAGACTTAGAAATCGCCAGCTCATATACAGTGCATAAAATATATTTATATATATACCCTTTTTCACCATTTTAATAAAAAATATCACAAAATTCTTCTAAGTCCCTCGGGAAGAGTGAAAGACGCGCACGTTCATTTTCAGAGCTCCTAGACCTTCCTATAAGAAGTTAGCCAAAAAGTAGCTTCAAAAAACGCTTAGGTTAAGTTTCTGAGTTGCATCTAATGTACCGAAGCTGGACTAAGACATAATTTCACTCTCACAACATTATGGCTGGTTGGAGACAGTCCGAACCACAAATACCGGGTCCATGGTTCTGGCCATATACTGGGGGGACGGGGACGACTCCCATTAACCCCTGACTATACCGGGGATACGCTTATCACAATGCCTTACTGGTCTGTGCTGAAGCAGGGCATTCTGGCAGCCAAGTGGCTTGACCTTTATTAGTGAGCCTGGTTACCCCCTCTCGGAACCACAGACTTAGAAATCGCCAGCTCATATACAGTGCATAAAATATATTTATATATATACCCTTTTTCACCATTTTAATAAAAAATATCACAAAATTCTTCTAAGTCCCTCGGGAAGAGTGAAAGACGCGCACGTTCATTTTCAGAGCTCCTAGACCTTCCTATAAGAAGTTAGCCAAAAAGTAGCTTCGAAAAACGCTTAGGTTAAGTTTCAGAGTTGCTTCTAATGTACCAGAGCTGGACTTAGACATAATTTCACTCTCACAACATTATGGCTGGTTGGAGACAGTCCGAACCACAAGTACTGGGTCCATGGTTCTGGGCGTATACTGGGGGGACGGGGACGACTCCCATTAACCCCTGACTATACCGGGGATACGCTTATCACAATGCCTTTCTGGTCTGTGCTGAAGCAGGGCATTCTGGCAGCCAATTGGCTTGACTTTTATTAGTGAGCCTGGTTACCCCCTCTCGGAACCACAGACTTAGAAATCGCAAGCTCATATACAGTGCATAAAATATATTTATATATATACCCTTATACAGTACATCATTTTAATAAAAAATATCACAAAATTCTTCTAAGTCCCTCAGGAAGAGTGAAAGACGCGCACGTTCATTTTCAGAGCTCCTAGACCTTCCTATAAGAAGTTAGCCAAAAAGTAGCTTCGAAAAACGCTTAGGTTAAGTTTCAGAGTTGCTTCTAATGTACCAAAGCTGGACTTAGACATAATTTCACTCTCACAACATTATGGCTGGTTGGAGACAGTCCGAACCACAATTACCGGGTCCATGGTTCTGGGCGTATACTGGGGGGACGGGGACGACTCCCATTAACCCCTGACTATACCGGGGATACGCTTATCACAATGCCTTTCTGGTCTGTGCTGAAGCAGGGCATTCTGGCAGCCAATTGGCTTGACTTTTATTAGTGAGCCTGGTTACCCCCTCTCGGAACCACAGACTTAGAAATCGCAAGCTCATATACAGTGCATAAAATATATTTATATATATATACCCTTATACAGTACATCATTTTAATAAAAAATATCACAAAATTCTTCTAAGTCCCTCAGGAAGAGTGAAAGACGCGCACGTTCATTTTCAGAGCTCCTAGACCTTCCTATAAGAAGTTAGCCAAAAAGTAGCTTCGAAAAACGCTTAGGTTAAGTTTCAGAGTTGCTTCTAATGTACCGAAGCTAGACTTAGACATACTGTAATTTCACTCTCACAACATTATGGCTGGTTGGAGACAGTCCGAACCACAAATACCGGGTCCATGGTTCTGGCCATATACTGGGGGGACGGGGGGGACTCCCATTAACCCCTGACTATACCGGGGATACGCGTATCACTCTGCCTTACTGGTCTGTGCTGAAGCAGGGCATTCTGGCAGCCAAGTGGCTTGACCTTTATTAGTGAGCCTGGTTACCCCCTCTCGGAACCACAGACTTAGAAATCGCCAGCTCATATACAGTGCATAAAATATATTTATATATATACCCTTTTTCACCATTTTAATAAAAAATATCACAAAATTCTTCTAAGTCCCTCGGGAAGAGTGAAAGACGCGCACGTTCATTTTCAGAGCTCCTAGACCTTCCTATAAGAAGTTAGCCAAAAAGTAGCTTCAAAAAACGCTTAGGTTAAGTTTCTGAGTTGCATCTAATGTACCGAAGCTGGACTAAGACATAATTTCACTCTCACAACATTATGGCTGGTTGGAGACAGTCCGAACCACAAATACCGGGTCCATGGTTCTGGCCATATACTGGGGGGACGGGGACGACTCCCATTAACCCCTGACTATACCGGGGATACGCTTATCACAATGCCTTACTGGTCTGTGCTGAAGCAGGGCATTCTGGCAGCCAAGTGGCTTGACCTTTATTAGTGAGCCTGGTTACCCCCTCTCGGAACCACAGACTTAGAAATCGCCAGCTCATATACAGTGCATAAAATATATTTATATATATACCCTTTTTCACCATTTTAATAAAAAATATCACAAAATTCTTCTAAGTCCCTCGGGAAGAGTGAAAGACGCGCACGTTCATTTTCAGAGCTCCTAGACCTTCCTATAAGAAGTTAGCCAAAAAGTAGCTTCGAAAAACGCTTAGGTTAAGTTTCAGAGTTGCTTCTAATGTACCAGAGCTGGACTTAGACATAATTTCACTCTCACAACATTATGGCTGGTTGGAGACAGTCCGAACCACAAGTACTGGGTCCATGGTTCTGGGCGTATACTGGGGGGACGGGGACGACTCCCATTAACCCCTGACTATACCGGGGATACGCTTATCACAATGCCTTTCTGGTCTGTGCTGAAGCAGGGCATTCTGGCAGCCAATTGGCTTGACTTTTATTAGTGAGCCTGGTTACCCCCTCTCGGAACCACAGACTTAGAAATCGCAAGCTCATATACAGTGCATAAAATATATTTATATATATACCCTTATACAGTACATCATTTTAATAAAAAATATCACAAAATTCTTCTAAGTCCCTCAGGAAGAGTGAAAGACGCGCACGTTCATTTTCAGAGCTCCTAGACCTTCCTATAAGAAGTTAGCCAAAAAGTAGCTTCGAAAAACGCTTAGGTTAAGTTTCAGAGTTGCTTCTAATGTACCAGAGCTGGACTTAGACATAATTTCACTCTCACAACATTATGGCTGGTTGGAGACAGTCCGAACCACAAGTACTGGGTCCATGGTTCTGGGCGTATACTGGGGGGACGGGGACGACTCCCATTAACCCCTGACTATACCGGGGATACGCTTATCACAATGCCTTTCTGGTCTGTGCTGAAGCAGGGCATTCTGGCAGCCAATTGGCTTGACTTTTATTAGTGAGCCTGGTTACCCCCTCTCGGAACCACAGACTTAGAAATCGCCAGCTCATATACAGTGCATAAAATATATTTATATATATACCCTTATACAGTACATCATTTTAATAAAAAATATCACAAAATTCTTCTAAGTCCCTCAGGAAGAGTGAAAGACGCGCACGTTCATTTTCAGAGCTCCTAGACCTTCCTATAAGAAGTTAGCCAAAAAGTAGCTTCAAAAAACGCTTAGGTTAAGTTTCTGAGTTGCATCTAATGTACCGAAGCTGGACTAAGACATAATTTCACTCTCACAACATTATGGCTGGTTGGAGACAGTCCGAACCACAAATACCGGGTCCATGGTTCTGGCCATATACTGGGGGGACGGGGACGACTCCCATTAACCCCTGACTATACCGGGGATACGCTTATCACAATGCCTTACTGGTCTGTGCTGAAGCAGGGCATTCTGGCAGCCAAGTGGCTTGACCTTTATTAGTGAGCCTGGTTACCCCCTCTCGGAACCACAGACTTAGAAATCGCCAGCTCATATACAGTGCATAAAATATATTTATATATATACCCTTTTTCACCATTTTAATAAAAAATATCACAAAATTCTTCTAAGTCCCTCGGGAAGAGTGAAAGACGCGCACGTTCATTTTCAGAGCTCCTAGACCTTCCTATAAGAAGTTAGCCAAAAAGTAGCTTCGAAAAACGCTTAGGTTAAGTTTCAGAGTTGCTTCTAATGTACCAGAGCTGGACTTAGACATAATTTCACTCTCACAACATTATGGCTGGTTGGAGACAGTCCGAACCACAAGTACTGGGTCCATGGTTCTGGGCGTATACTGGGGGGACGGGGACGACTCCCATTAACCCCTGACTATACCGGGGATACGCTTATCACAATGCCTTTCTGGTCTGTGCTGAAGCAGGGCATTCTGGCAGCCAATTGGCTTGACTTTTATTAGTGAGCCTGGTTACCCCCTCTCGGAACCACAGACTTAGAAATCGCAAGCTCATATACAGTGCATAAAATATATTTATATATATACCCTTATACAGTACATCATTTTAATAAAAAATATCACAAAATTCTTCTAAGTCCCTCAGGAAGAGTGAAAGACGCGCACGTTCATTTTCAGAGCTCCTAGACCTTCCTATAAGAAGTTAGCCAAAAAGTAGCTTCGAAAAACGCTTAGGTTAAGTTTCAGAGTTGCTTCTAATGTACCAGAGCTGGACTTAGACATAATTTCACTCTCACAACATTATGGCTGGTTGGAGACAGTCCGAACCACAAGTACTGGGTCCATGGTTCTGGGCGTATACTGGGGGGACGGGGACGACTCCCATTAACCCCTGACTATACCGGGGATACGCTTATCACAATGCCTTTCTGGTCTGTGCTGAAGCAGGGCATTCTGGCAGCCAATTGGCTTGACTTTTATTAGTGAGCCTGGTTACCCCCTCTCGGAACCACAGACTTAGAAATCGCCAGCTCATATACAGTGCATAAAATATATTTATATATATACCCTTATACAGTACATCATTTTAATAAAAAATATCACAAAATTCTTCTAAGTCCCTCAGGAAGAGTGAAAGACGCGCACGTTCATTTTCAGAGCTCCTAGACCTTCCTATAAGAAGTTAGCCAAAAAGTAGCTTCGAAAAACGCTTAGGTTAAGTTTCAGAGTTGCTTCTAATGTACCAAAGCTGGACTTAGACATAATTTCACTCTCACAACATTATGGCTGGTTGGAGACAGTCCGAACCACAATTACCGGGTCCATGGTTCTGGGCGTATACTGGGGGGACGGGGACGACTCCCATTAACCCCTGACTATACCGGGGATACGCTTATCACAATGCCTTTCTGGTCTGTGCTGAAGCAGGGCATTCTGGCAGCCAATTGGCTTGACTTTTATTAGTGAGCCTGGTTACCCCCTCTCGGAACCACAGACTTAGAAATCGCAAGCTCATATACAGTGCATAAAATATATTTATATATATACCCTTATACAGTACATCATTTTAATAAAAAATATCACAAAATTCTTCTAAGTCCCTCGGGAAGAGTTAAAGACGCGCACGTTCATTTTCAGAGCTCCTAGACCTTCCTATAAGAAGTTAGCCAAAAAGTAGCTTCGAAAAACGCTTAGGTTAAGTTTCAGAGTTGCTTCTAATGTACCGAAGCTGGAATTAGACATAATTTCACTCTCACAACATTATGGCTGGTTGGAGACAGTCCGAACCACAAGTACTGGGTCCATGGTTCTGGGCGTATACTGGGGGGACGGGGATTACTCCCATTAACCCCTGACTATACCGGGGATACGCTTATCACAATGCCTTACTGGTCTGTGCTGAAGCAGGGCATTCTGGCAGCCAAGTGGCTTGACCTTTATTAGTGAGCCTGGTTACCCCCTCTCGGAACCACAAACTTAGAAATCGCCAGCTCATATACAGTGCATAAAATAAATTTATATATATATACCCTTATACACCATTTTAATAAAAAATATCACAAAATTCTTCTAAGTCCCTCAGGAAGAGTGAAAGACGCGCACGTTCATTTTCAGAGCTCCTAGACCTTCCTATAAGAAGTTAGTCAAAAAGTAGCTTCGAAAAACGCTTAGGTTAAGTTTCAGAGTTGCTTCTCATGTACCAAAGCTGGACTTAGACATAATTTCACTCTCACAACATTATGGCTGGTTGGAGACAGTCCGAACCACAAATACCGGGTCCATGGTTTTGGCCATATACTGGGGGGACGGGGGGGACTCCCATTAACCCCTGACTATACCGGGAATACGCTTATCACAATGCCTTACTGGTCTGTGCTGAAGCAGGGAATTCTGGCAGCCAAGTGGCTTGACCTTTATTAGTGAGCCTGGTTACCCCCTCTCGGAACCACAGACTTAGAAATCGCCAGCTCATATACAGTGCATAAAATATATTTATATATATACCCTTTTTCACCATTTTAATAAAAAATATCACAAAATTCTTCTAAGTCCCTCGGGAAGAGTGAAAGACGCGCACGTTCATTTTCAGAGCTCCTAGACCTTCCTATAAGAAGTTAGCCAAAAAGTAGCTTCGAAAAACGCTTAGGTTAAGTTTCAGAGTTGCTTCTAATGTACCAGAGCTGGACTTAGACATAATTTCACTCTCACAACATTATGGCTGGTTGGAGACAGTCCGAACCACAAGTACTGGGTCCATGGTTCTGGGCGTATACTGGGGGGACGGGGACGACTCCCATTAACCCCTGACTATACCGGGGATACGCTTATCACAATGCCTTTCTGGTCTGTGCTGAAGCAGGGCATTCTGGCAGCCAATTGGCTTGACTTTTATTAGTGAGCCTGGTTACCCCCTCTCGGAACCACAGACTTAGAAATCGCAAGCTCATATACAGTGCATAAAATATATTTATATATATACCCTTATACAGTACATCATTTTAATAAAAAATATCACAAAATTCTTCTAAGTCCCTCAGGAAGAGTGAAAGACGCGCACGTTCATTTTCAGAGCTCCTAGACCTTCCTATAAGAAGTTAGCCAAAAAGTAGCTTCGAAAAACGCTTAGCTTAAGTTTCAGAGTGGCTTCTAATGTACAAAAGCGGGACTTAGACATAATTTCACTCTCACAACATTATGGCTGGTTGGAGACAGTCCGAACCACAATTACCGGGTCCATGGTTCTGGGCGTATACTGGGGGGACGGGGACGACTCCCATTAACCCCTGACTATACCGGGGATACGCTTATCACAATGCCTTTCTGGTCTGTGCTGAAGCAGGGCATTCTGGCAGCCAAGTGGCTTGACCTTTATTAGTGAGCCTGGTTACCCCCTCTCGGAACCACAGACTTAGAAATCGCCAGCTCATATACAGTGCATAAAATATATTTATATATATACACTTATACACCATTTTAATAAAAAATATCACAAAATTCTTCTAAGTCCCTCGGGAAGAGTGAAAGACGCGCACGTTCATTTTTAGAGCTCCTAGACCTTCCTATAAGAAGTTAGCCAAAAAGTAGCTTCGAAAAACGGTTAGATTAAGTTTCAGAGTTGCTTCTAATGTACCGAAGCTGGAATTAGACATAATTTCACTCTCACAACATTATGGCTGGTTGGAAACAGTCCGAACCACAAGTACTGGGTCCATGGTTCTGGGCGTATACTGGGGGGACGGGGACGACTCCCATTAACCCCTGACTATACCGGGGATACGCTTATCACAATGCCTTACTGGTCTGTGCTGAAGCAGGGCATTCTGGCAGCCAAGTGGCTTGACCTTTATTAGTGAGCCTGGTTACCCCCTATCGGAACCACAGACTTAGAAATCGCCAGCTCATATACAGTGCATAAAATAAATTTATATATATATACCCTTATACAGTACACCATTTTAATAAAAAATATCAGAAAATTCTTCTAAGTCCCTCGGAAAGAGTGAAAGACGCGCACGTTCATTTTCAGAGCTCCTAGACCTTCCTATAAGAAGTTAGCCAAAAAGTAGCTTCGAAAAACGCTTAGGTTAAGTTTCAGAGTTGCTTCTAATGTACCGAAGCTAGACTTAGACATACTGTAATTTCACTCTCACAACATTATGGCTGGTTGGAGACAGTCCGAACCACAAATACCGGGTCCATGGTTCTGGCCATATACTGGGGGGACGGGGACGACTCCCATTAACCCCTGACTATACCGGGGATACGCGTATCACTCTGCCTTACTGGTCTGTGCTGAAGCAGGGCATTCTGGCAGCCAAGTGGCTTGACCTTTATTAGTGAGCCTGGTTACCCCCTCTCGGAACCACAGACTTAGAAATTTCCAGCTCATATACAGTGCATAAAATATATTTATATATATACCCTTTTTCACCATTTTAATAAAAAATATCACAAAATTCTTCTAAGTCCCTCGGGAAGAGTGAAAGACGCGCACGTTCATTTTCAGAGCTCCTAGACCTTCCTATAAGAAGTTAGCCAAAAAGTAGCTTCAAAAAACGCTTAGGTTAAGTTTCAGAGTTGCATCTAATGTACCGAAGCTGGACTAAGACATAATTTCACTCTCACAACATTATGGCTGGTTGGAGACAGTCCGAACCACAAATACCGGGTCCATGGTTCTGGCCATATACTGGGGGGACGGGGACGACTCCCATTAACCCCTGACTATACCGGGGATACGCTTATCACAATGCCTTACTGGTCTGTGCTGAAGCAGGGCATTCTGGCAGCCAAGTGGCTTGACCTTTATTAGTGAGCCTGGTTACCCCCTCTCGGAACCACAGACTTAGAAATCGCCAGCTCATATACAGTGCATAAAATATATTTATATATATACCCTTTTTCACCATTTTAATAAAAAATATCACAAAATTCTTCTAAGTCCCTCGGGAAGAGTGAAAGACGCGCACGTTCATTTTCAGAGCTCCTAGACCTTCCTATAAGAAGTTAGCCAAAAAGTAGCTTCGAAAAACGCTTAGGTTAAGTTTCAGAGTTGCTTCTAATGTACCAGAGCTGGACTTAGACATAATTTCACTCTCACAACATTATGGCTGGTTGGAGACAGTCCGAACCACAAGTACTGGGTCCATGGTTCTGGGCGTATACTGGGGGGACGGGGACGACTCCCATTAACCCCTGACTATACCGGGGATACGCTTATCACAATGCCTTTCTGGTCTGTGCTGAAGCAGGGCATTCTGGCAGCCAATTGGCTTGACTTTTATTAGTGAGCCTGGTTACCCCCTCTCGGAACCACAGACTTAGAAATCGCAAGCTCATATACAGTGCATAAAATATATTTATATATATACCCTTATACAGTACATCATTTTAATAAAAAATATCACAAAATTCTTCTAAGTCCCTCAGGAAGAGTGAAAGACGCGCACGTTCATTTTCAGAGCTCCTAGACCTTCCTATAAGAAGTTAGCCAAAAAGTAGCTTCGAAAAACGCTTAGGTTAAGTTTCAGAGTTGCTTCTAATGTACCAAAGCTGGACTTAGACATAATTTCACTCTCACAACATTATGGCTGGTTGGAGACAGTCCGAACCACAATTACCGGGTCCATGGTTCTGGGCGTATACTGGGGGGACGGGGACGACTCCCATTAACCCCTGACTATACCGGGGATACGCTTATCACAATGCCTTTCTGGTCTGTGCTGAAGCAGGGCATTCTGGCAGCCAATTGGCTTGACTTTTATTAGTGAGCCTGGTTACCCCCTCTCGGAACCACAGACTTAGAAATCGCAAGCTCATATACAGTGCGTAAAATATATTTATATATAAAAAACCCTTATACAGTACATCATTTTAATAAAAAATATCACAAAATTCTTCTAAGTCCCTCAGGAAGAGTGAAAGACGCGCACGTTCATTTTCAGAGCTCCTAGACCTTCCTATAAGAAGTTAGCCAAAAAGTAGCTTCGAAAAACGCTTAGGTTAAGTTTCAGAGTTGCTTCTAATGTACCGAAGCTAGACTTAGACATACTGTAATTTCACTCTCACAACATTATGGCTGGTTGGAGACAGTCCGAACCACAAATACCGGGTCCATGGTTCTGGCCATATACTGGGGGGACGGGGACGACTCCCATTAACCCCTGACTATACCGGGGATACGCGTATCACTCTGCCTTACTGGTCTGTGCTGAAGCAGGGCATTCTGGCAGCCAAGTGGCTTGACCTTTATTAGTGAGCCTGGTTACCCCCTCTCGGAACCACAGACTTAGAAATCGCCAGCTCATATACAGTGCATAAAATATATTTATATATATACCCTTTTTCACCATTTTAATAAAAAATATCACAAAATTCTTCTAAGTCCCTCGGGAAGAGTGAAAGACGTGCACGTTCATTTTCAGAGCTCCTAGACCTTCCTATAAGAAGTTAGCCAAAAAGTAGCTTCAAAAAACGCTTAGGTTAAGTTTCAGAGTTGCATCTAATGTACCGAAGCTGGACTAAGACATAATTTCACTCTCACAACATTATGGCTGGTTGGAGACAGTCCGAACCACAAGTACTGGGTCCATGGTTCTGGGCGTATACTGGGGGGACGGGGACGACTCCCATTAACCCCTGACTATACCGGGGATACGCTTATCACAATGCCTTTCTGGTCTGTGCTGAAGCAGGGCATTCTGGCAGCCAATTGGCTTGACTTTTATTAGTGAGCCTGGTTACCCCCTCTCGGAACCACAGACTTAGAAATCGCAAGCTCATATACAGTGCATAAAATATATTTATATATATACCCTTATACAGTACATCATTTTAATAAAAAATATCACAAAATTCTTCTAAGTCCCTCAGGAAGAGTGAAAGACGCGCACGTTCATTTTCAGAGCTCCTAGACCTTCCTATAAGAAGTTAGCCAAAAAGTAGCTTCGAAAAACGCTTAGGTTAAGTTTCAGAGTTGCTTCTAATGTACCAAAGCTGGACTTAGACATAATTTCACTCTCACAACATTATGGCTGGTTGGAGACAGTCCGAACCACAATTACCGGGTCCATGGTTCTGGGCGTATACTGGGGGGACGGGGACGACTCCCATTAACCCCTGACTATACCGGGGATACGCTTATCACAATGCCTTTCTGGTCTGTGCTGAAGCAGGGCATTCTGGCAGCCAATTGGCTTGACTTTTATTAGTGAGCCTGGTTACCCCCTCTCGGAACCACAGACTTAGAAATCGCAAGCTCATATACAGTGCATAAAATATATTTATATATATACCCTTATACAGTACATCATTTTAATAAAAAATATCACAAAATTCTTCTAAGTCCCTCAGGAAGAGTGAAAGACGCGCACGTTCATTTTCAGAGCTCCTAGACCTTCCTATAAGAAGTTAGCCAAAAAGTAGCTTCGAAAAACGCTTAGGTTAAGTTTCAGAGTTGCTTCTAATGTACCGAAGCTAGACTTAGACATACTGTAATTTCACTCTCACAACATTATGGCTGGTTGGAGACAGTCCGAACCACAAATACCGGGTCCATGGTTCTGGCCATATACTGGGGGGACGGGGACGACTCCCATTAACCCCTGACTATACCGGGGATACGCGTATCACTCTGCCTTACTGGTCTGTGCTGAAGCAGGGCATTCTGGCAGCCAAGTGGCTTGACCTTTATTAGTGAGCCTGGTTACCCCCTCTCGGAACCACAGACTTAGAAATCGCCAGCTCATATACAGTGCATAAAATATATTTATATATATACCCTTTTTCACCATTTTAATAAAAAATATCACAAAATTCTTCTAAGTCCCTCGGGAAGAGTGAAAGACGCGCACGTTCATTTTCAGATCTCCTAGACCTTCCTATAAGAAGTTAGCCAAAAAGTAGCTTCAAAAAACGCTTAGGTTAAGTTTCAGAGTTGCATCTAATGTACCGAAGCTGGACTAAGACATAATTTCACTCTCACAACATTATGGCTGGTTGGAGACAGTCCGAACCACAAATACCGGGTCCATGGTTCTGGCCATATACTGGGGGGACGGGGACGACTCCCATTAACCCCTGACTATACCGGGGATACGCTTATCACAATGCCTTACTGGTCTGTGCTGAAGCAGGGCATTCTGGCAGCCAAGTGGCTTGACCTTTATTAGTGAGCCTGGTTACCCCCTCTCGGAACCACAGACTTAGAAATCGCCAGCTCATATACAGTGCATAAAATATATTTATATATATACCCTTTTTCACCATTTTAATAAAAAATATCACAAAATTCTTCTAAGTCCCTCGGGAAGAGTAAAAGACGCGCACGTTCATTTTCAGAGCTCCTAGACCTTCCTATAAGAAGTTAGCCAAAAAGTAGCTTCGAAAAACGCTTAGGTTAAGTTTCAGAGTTGCTTCTAATGTACCAGAGCTGGACTTAGACATAATTTCACTCTCACAACATTATGGCTGGTTGGAGACAGTCCGAACCACAAGTACTGGGTCCATGGTTCTGGGCGTATACTGGGGGGACGGGGACGACTCCCATTAACCCCTGACTATACCGGGGATACGCTTATCACAATGCCTTTCTGGTCTGTGCTGAAGCAGGGCATTCTGGCAGCCAATTGGCTTGACTTTTATTAGTGAGCCTGGTTACCCCCTCTCGGAACCACAGACTTAGAAATCGCAAGCTCATATACAGTGCATAAAATATATTTATATATATACCCTTATACAGTACATCATTTTAATAAAAAATATCACAAAATTCTTCTAACTCCCTCAGGAAGAGTGAAAGACGCGCACGTTCATTTTCAGAGCTCCTAGACCTTCCTATAAGAAGTTAGCCAAAAAGTAGCTTCGAAAAACGCTTAGGTTAAGTTTCAGAGTTGCTTCTAATGTACCGAAGCTAGACTTAGACATACTGTAATTTCACTCTCACAACATTATGGCTGGTTGGAGACAGTCCGAACCACAAATACCGGGTCCATGGTTCTGGCCATATACTGGGGGGACGGGGACGACTCCCATTAACCCCTGACTATACCGGGGATACGCGTATCACACTGCCTTACTGGTCTGTGCTGAAGCAGGGCATTCTGGCAGCCAAGTGGCTTGACCTTTATTAGTGAGCCTGGTTACCCCCTCTCGGAACCACAGACTTAGAAATCGCCAGCTCATATACAGTGCATAAAATATATTTATATATATACCCTTTTTCACCATTTTAATAAAAAATATCACAAAATTCTTCTAAGTCCCTCGGGAAGAGTGAAAGACGCGCACGTACATTTTCAGAGCTCCTAGACCTTCCTATAAGAAGTTAGCCAAAAAGTAGCTTCGAAAAACGCTTAGGTTAAGTTTCAGAGTTGCTTCTAATGTACCAAAGCTGGACTTAGACATAATTTCACTCTCACAACATTATGGCTGGTTGGAGACAGTCCGAACCACAAGTACTGGGTCCATGGTTCTGGGCGTATACTGGGGGGACGGGGACGACTCCCATTAACCCCTGACTATACCGGGGATATGCTTATCACAATGCCTTACTGGTCTGTGCTGAAGCAGGGCATTCTGGCAGCCAATTGGCTTGACTTTTATTATTGAGCCTGGTTACCCCCTCTCGGAACCACAGACTTAGAAATCGCCAGCTCATATACAGTGCATAAAATATATTTATATATATATACCCTTATACACCATTTTAATAAAAAATATCACAAAATTCTTCTAAGTCCCTCGGGAAGAGTGAAAGACGCGCACGTTCATTTTCAGAGCTCCTAGACCTTCCTATAAGAAGTTAGCCAAAAAGTAGCTTCGAAAAACGCTTAGGTTAAGATTCAGAGTTGCATCTAATGTACCGAAGCTGGACTTAGACATAATTTCACTCTCACAACATTATGGCTGGTTGGAGACATTCCGAACCACAAATACCGGGTCCATGGTTCTGGCCATATACTGGGGGGACGGGGACGACTCCCATTAACCCCTGACTATACCGGCGATATGCTTATCACAATGCCTTACTGGTCTGTGCTGAAGCAGGGCATTCTGGCAGCCAAGTGGCTTGACCTTTATTAGTGAGCCTGGTTACCCCCTCTCGGAACCACAGATTAGAAATCGCCAGCTCATATACAGTGCATAAAATATATTTATATATATACCCTTATACACCATTTTAATAAAAAATATCACAAAATTCTTCTAAGTCCCTCGGGAAGAGTGAAAGACGCGCACGTACATTTTCAGAGCTCCTAGACCTTCCTATAAGAAGTTAGCCAAAAAGTATCTTCGAAAAACGCTTAGGTTAAGTTTCAGAGTTGCTTCTAATGTACCGAAGCTGGACTTAGACATAATTTCACTCTCACAACATTATGGCTGGTTGGAGACAGTCCGAACCACAATTACCGGGTCCATGGTTCTGGGCGTATACTGGGGGGACGGGGACGACTCCCATTAACCCCTGACTATACCGGGGATACGCTTATCACAATGCCTTTCTGGTCTGTGCTGAAGCAGGGCATTCTGGCAGCCAATTGGCTTGACTTTTATTATTGAGCCTGGTTACCCCCTCTCGGAACCACAGACTTTGAAATCGCCAGCTCATATACAGTGCATAAAATATATTTATATATATATACCCTTATACACCATTTTAATAAAAAATATCACAAAATTCTTCTAAGTCCCTCGGGAAGAGTGAAAGACGCGCACGTTCATTTTCAGAGCTCCTAGACCTTCCTATAAGAAGTTAGCCAAAAAGTAGCTTCGAAAAACGCTTAGGTTAAGTTTCAGAGTTGCATCTAATGTACCGAAGCTGGACTTAGACATAATTTCACTCTCACAACATTATGGCTGGTTGGAGACAGTCCGAACCACAAGTACCGGGTCCATGGTTCTGGGCGTATACTGGGGGGACGGGGACGACTCCCATTAACCCCTGACTATACCAGGGATACGCTTATCACAATGCCTTACTGGTCTGTGCTGAAGCAGGGCATTCTGGCATCCAAGTGGCTTGACCTTTATTAGTGAGCCTGGTTATCCCCTCTCGGAACCACAGACTTAGAAATCGCCAGCTCATATACATGCATAAAATATATTTATATATATACCCTTATACACCATTTTAATAAAAAATATCACAAAATTCTTCTAAGTCCCTCGGGAAGAGTGAAAGACGCGCACGTTCATTTTCAGAGCTACTAGACATTCCTATAAGAAGTTAGCCAAAAAGTACCTTCGAAAAACGCTTAGGTTAAGTTTCAGAGTTGCTTCTAATGTACCGAAGCTGGACTTAGACATAATTTCACTCTCACAACATTATGGCTGGTTGGAGACAGTCCGAACCACAAATACCGGGTCCATGGTTCTGGCCATATACTGGGGGGACGGGGACGACTCCCATTAACCTCTGACTATACCGGGGATACGCTTATCACAATGCCTTTCTGGTCTGTGCTGAAGCAGGGCATTCTGGCAGCCAATTGGCTTGACTTTTATTAGTGAGCCTGGTTACCCCCTCTCGGAACCACAGACTTAGAAATCGCCAGCTCATATACAGTACATGCATAAAATATATTTATATATATACCCTTATACACCATTTTAATAAAAAATATCACAAAATTCTTCTAAGTCCCTCGGGAAGAGTGAAAGACGCGCACGTTCATTTTTAGAGCTCCTAGACCTTCCTATAAGAAGTTAGCCAAAAAGTAGCTTCGAAAAACGCTTAGGTTAAGTTTCAGAGTTGCATCTAATGTACCGAAGCTGGACTTAGACATAATTTCACTCTCACAACATTATGGCTGGTTGGAGACAGTCCGAACCACAAATACCGGGTCCATGGTTCTGGCATATACTGGGGGGACGGGGACGACTCCCATTAACCCCTGACTATACCGGGGATACGCTTATCACAATGCCTTTCTGGTCTGTGCTGAAGCAGGGCATTCTGGCAGCCAATTGGCTTGACTTTTATTAGTGAGCCTGGTTACCCCCTCTCGTAACCACAGACTTAGAAATCGCCAGCTCATATACAGTGCATAAAATATATTTATATATATACCCTTATACATCATTTTAATAAAAAATATCACAAAATTCTTCTAAGTCCCTCAGGAAGAGTGAAATACGCGCACGTTCATTTTTAGAGCTCCTAGACCTTCCTATAAGAAGTTAGCCAAAACGTAGCTTCGAAAAACGCTTAGGTTAAGTTTCAGAGTTGCTTCTAATGTACCAAAGCTGGACTTAGACATAATTTCACTCTCACAACATTATGGCTGGTTGGAGACAGTCCGAACCGCAAGTACCGGGTCCATGGTTCTGGGCGTATACTGGGGGGACGGGGACGACTCCCATTAACCCCTGACTATACCGGGGATACGCTTATCACAATGCCTTACTGGTCTGTGCTGAAGCAGGGCATTCTGGCATCAAAGTAGCTTGACTTTTATTAGTGTGTCTGGTTACCCCCTCTCGTAACCACAGACTTAGAAATCGCCAGCTCATATACAGTGCATAAAATATATTTATATATATACCCTTATACATCATTTTAATAAAAAATATCACAAAATTCTTCTAAGTCCCTCAGGAAGAGTGAAAGACGCGCACGTTCATTTTCAGAGCTCCTAGACATTCCTATAAGAAGTTAGCCAAAAAGTAGCTTCGAAAAACGCTTAGGTTAAGTTTCAGAGTTGCTTCTAATGTACCAAAGCTGGACTTAGACATAATTTCACTCTCACAACATTATGGCTGGTTGGAGACAGTCCGAACCACAAGTACCGGGTCCATGGTTCTGGGCGTAAACTGGGGGGACGGGGACGACTCCCATTAACCCCTGACTATACGGGGATACGCTTATCACAATGCCTTTCTGGTCTGTGCTGAAGCAGGGCATTCTGGCAGCCAATTGGCTTGACTTTTATTAGTGAGTCTGGTTACCCCCTCTCGTAACCACAGACTTAGAAATCGCCAGCTCATATACAGTGCATATAATATATTTATATATATACCCTTATACACCATTTTAATAAAAAATATCACAAAAATCTTCTAAGTCCCTCGGGAAGAGTGAAAGACGCGCATGTTCATTTTCAGAGCTCCTAGACCTTCCTATAAGAAGTTAGCCAAAAATTAGCTTCGAAAAACGCTTAGGTTAAGTTTCAGAGGTACTTCTAATGTACCAAAGCTGGACTTAGACATAATTTCACTCTCACAACATTATGGCTGGTTGGAGACAGTCCGAACCACAAGTACCGGGTCCATGGTTCTGGGCGTATACTGGGGGGACGGGGACGACTCCCATTATCCCCTGACTATACCAGGGATACGCTTATCACAATGCCTTACTGGTCTGTGCTGAAGCAGGGCATTCTGGCATCCAAGTGGCTTGACCTTTATTAGTGAGCCTGGTTATCCCCTCTCGGAACCACAGACTTAGAAATCGCCAGCTCATATACATGCATAAAATATATTTATATATATACCCTTATACACCATTTAAATAAAAAATATCACAAAATTCTTCTAAGTCCCTCGGGAAGAGTGAAAGACGCGCACGTTCATTTTCAGAGCTCCTAGACCTTCCTATAAGAAGTTAGCCAAAAAGTAGCTTCGAAAAACGCTTAGGTTAAGTTTCAGAGGTACTTCTAATGTACCAAAGCTGGACTTAGACATAATTTCACTCTCACAACATTATGGCTGGTTGGAGACAGTCCGAACCACAAGTACCGGGTCCATGGTTCTGGGCGTATAATGGGGGGACGGGGACGACTCCCATTAACCCCTGACTATACCGGGGATACGCTTATCACAATGCCTTACTGGTCTGTGCTGAAGCAGGGCATTCTGGCATCCAAGTGGCTTGACCTTTATTAGTGAGCCTGGTTACCCCCTCTCGGAACCACAGACTTAGAAATCGCCAGCTCATATACATGCATAAAATAGATTTATATATATACCCTTATACACCATTTTAATAAAAAATATCACAAAATTCTTCTAAGTCCCTCGGGAAGAGTGAAAGACGCGCACGTTCATTTTCAGAGCTCCTAGACATTCCTATAAGAAGTTAGCCAAAAAGTACCTTCGAAAAACGCTTAGGTTAAGTTTCAGAGTTGCTTCTAATGTACCGAAGCTGGACTTAGACATAATTTCACTCTCACAACATTATGGCTGGTTGGAGACAGTCCGAACCACAAATACCGGGTCCATGGTTCTGGCCATATACTGGGGGGACGGGGACGACTCCCATTAACCTCTGACTATACCGGGGATACGCTTATCACAATGCCTTTCTGGTCTGTGCTGAAGCAGGGCATTCTGGCAGCCAATTGTCTTGACTTTTATTAGTGAGCCTGGTTACCCCATCTCGGAACCACAGACTTAGAAATCGCCAGCTCATATACATGCATAAAATATATTTATATATATACCCTTATACACCATTTTAATAAAAAATATCACAAAATTCTTCTAAGTCCCTCGGGAAGAGTGAAAGACGCGCACGTTCATTTTTAGAGCTCCAAGACCTTCCTATAAGAAGTTAGCCAAAAAGTAGCTTCGAAAAACGCTTAGGTTAAGTTTCAGAGTTGCATCTAATGTACCGAAGCTGGACTTAGACATAATTTCACTCTCACAACATTATGGCTGGTTGGAGACAGTCCGAACCACAAATACCGGGTCCATGGTTCTGGCCATATACTGGGGGGACGGGGACGACTCCCATTAACCCCTGACTATACCGGGGATACGCTTATCACAATGCATTTCTGGTCTGTGCTGATGCAGGGCATTCTGGCAGCCAATTGGCTTGACTTTTATTAGTGAGCCTGGTTACCCCCTCTCGTAACCACAGACTTAGAAATCGCCAGCTCATATACAGTGCATAAAATATATTTATATATATACCCTTATACATCATTTTAATAAAAAATATCACAAAATTCTTCTAAGTCCCTCAGGAAGAGTGAAAGACGCGCACGTTCATTTTCAGTGCTCCTAGACATTCCTATAAGAAGTTAGCCAAAAAGTAGCTTCGAAAAACGCTTAGGTTAAGTTTCAGAGTTGCTTCTAATGTACCAAAGCTGGACTTAGACATAATTTCACTCTCACAACATTATGGCTGGTTGGAGACAGTCCGAACCACAATTACCGGGTCCATGGTTCTGGGCGTATACTGGGGGGACGGGGACGACTCCCATTAACCCCTGACTATACCGGGGATACGCTTATCACAATGCCTTTCTGGTCTGTGCTGAAGCAGGGCATTCTGGCAGCCAATTGGCTTGACTTTTATTATTGAGCCTGGTTACCCCCTCTCGGAACCACAGACTTTGAAATCGCCAGCTCATATACAGTGCATAAAATATATTTATATATATATACCCTTATACACCATTTTAATAAAAAATATCACAAAATTCTTCTAAGTCCCTCGGGAAGAGTGAAAGACGCGCACGTTCATTTTCAGAGCTCCTAGACCTTCCTATAAGAAGTTAGCCAAAAAGTAGCTTCGAAAAACGCTTAGGTTAAGTTTCAGAGTTGCATCTAATGTACCGAAGCTGGACTTAGACATAATTTCACTCTCACAACATTATGGCTGGTTGGAGACAGTCCGAACCACAAGTACCGGGTCCATGGTTCTGGGCGTATACTGGGGGGACGGGGACGACTCCCATTAACCCCTGACTATACCAGGGATACGCTTATCACAATGCCTTACTGGTCTGTGCTGAAGCAGGGCATTCTGGCATCCAAGTGGCTTGACCTTTATTAGTGAGCCTGGTTATCCCCTCTCGGAACCACAGACTTAGAAATCGCCAGCTCATATACATGCATAAAATATATTTATATATATACCCTTATACACCATTTTAATAAAAAATATCACAAAATTCTTCTAAGTCCCTCGGGAAGAGTGAAAGACGCGCACGTTCATTTTCAGAGCTACTAGACATTCCTATAAGAAGTTAGCCAAAAAGTACCTTCGAAAAACGCTTAGGTTAAGTTTCAGAGTTGCTTCTAATGTACCGAAGCTGGACTTAGACATAATTTCACTCTCACAACATTATGGCTGGTTGGAGACAGTCCGAACCACAAATACCGGGTCCATGGTTCTGGCCATATACTGGGGGGACGGGGACGACTCCCATTAACCTCTGACTATACCGGGGATACGCTTATCACAATGCCTTTCTGGTCTGTGCTGAAGCAGGGCATTCTGGCAGCCAATTGGCTTGACTTTTATTAGTGAGCCTGGTTACCCCCTCTCGGAACCACAGACTTAGAAATCGCCAGCTCATATACAGTACATGCATAAAATATATTTATATATATACCCTTATACACCATTTTAATAAAAAATATCACAAAATTCTTCTAAGTCCCTCGGGAAGAGTGAAAGACGCGCACGTTCATTTTTAGAGCTCCTAGACCTTCCTATAAGAAGTTAGCCAAAAAGTAGCTTCGAAAAACGCTTAGGTTAAGTTTCAGAGTTGCATCTAATGTACCGAAGCTGGACTTAGACATAATTTCACTCTCACAACATTATGGCTGGTTGGAGACAGTCCGAACCACAAATACCGGGTCCATGGTTCTGGCATATACTGGGGGGACGGGGACGACTCCCATTAACCCCTGACTATACCGGGGATACGCTTATCACAATGCCTTTCTGGTCTGTGCTGAAGCAGGGCATTCTGGCAGCCAATTGGCTTGACTTTTATTAGTGAGCCTGGTTACCCCCTCTCGTAACCACAGACTTAGAAATCGCCAGCTCATATACAGTGCATAAAATATATTTATATATATACCCTTATACATCATTTTAATAAAAAATATCACAAAATTCTTCTAAGTCCCTCAGGAAGAGTGAAATACGCGCACGTTCATTTTTAGAGCTCCTAGACCTTCCTATAAGAAGTTAGCCAAAACGTAGCTTCGAAAAACGCTTAGGTTAAGTTTCAGAGTTGCTTCTAATGTACCAAAGCTGGACTTAGACATAATTTCACTCTCACAACATTATGGCTGGTTGGAGACAGTCCGAACCGCAAGTACCGGGTCCATGGTTCTGGGCGTATACTGGGGGGACGGGGACGACTCCCATTAACCCCTGACTATACCGGGGATACGCTTATCACAATGCCTTACTGGTCTGTGCTGAAGCAGGGCATTCTGGCATCAAAGTAGCTTGACTTTTATTAGTGTGTCTGGTTACCCCCTCTCGTAACCACAGACTTAGAAATCGCCAGCTCATATACAGTGCATAAAATATATTTATATATATACCCTTATACATCATTTTAATAAAAAATATCACAAAATTCTTCTAAGTCCCTCAGGAAGAGTGAAAGACGCGCACGTTCATTTTCAGAGCTCCTAGACATTCCTATAAGAAGTTAGCCAAAAAGTAGCTTCGAAAAACGCTTAGGTTAAGTTTCAGAGTTGCTTCTAATGTACCAAAGCTGGACTTAGACATAATTTCACTCTCACAACATTATGGCTGGTTGGAGACAGTCCGAACCACAAGTACCGGGTCCATGGTTCTGGGCGTAAACTGGGGGGACGGGGACGACTCCCATTAACCCCTGACTATACGGGGATACGCTTATCACAATGCCTTTCTGGTCTGTGCTGAAGCAGGGCATTCTGGCAGCCAATTGGCTTGACTTTTATTAGTGAGTCTGGTTACCCCCTCTCGTAACCACAGACTTAGAAATCGCCAGCTCATATACAGTGCATATAATATATTTATATATATACCCTTATACACCATTTTAATAAAAAATATCACAAAAATCTTCTAAGTCCCTCGGGAAGAGTGAAAGACGCGCATGTTCATTTTCAGAGCTCCTAGACCTTCCTATAAGAAGTTAGCCAAAAATTAGCTTCGAAAAACGCTTAGGTTAAGTTTCAGAGGTACTTCTAATGTACCAAAGCTGGACTTAGACATAATTTCACTCTCACAACATTATGGCTGGTTGGAGACAGTCCGAACCACAAGTACCGGGTCCATGGTTCTGGGCGTATACTGGGGGGACGGGGACGACTCCCATTATCCCCTGACTATACCAGGGATACGCTTATCACAATGCCTTACTGGTCTGTGCTGAAGCAGGGCATTCTGGCATCCAAGTGGCTTGACCTTTATTAGTGAGCCTGGTTATCCCCTCTCGGAACCACAGACTTAGAAATCGCCAGCTCATATACATGCATAAAATATATTTATATATATACCCTTATACACCATTTAAATAAAAAATATCACAAAATTCTTCTAAGTCCCTCGGGAAGAGTGAAAGACGCGCACGTTCATTTTCAGAGCTCCTAGACCTTCCTATAAGAAGTTAGCCAAAAAGTAGCTTCGAAAAACGCTTAGGTTAAGTTTCAGAGGTACTTCTAATGTACCAAAGCTGGACTTAGACATAATTTCACTCTCACAACATTATGGCTGGTTGGAGACAGTCCGAACCACAAGTACCGGGTCCATGGTTCTGGGCGTATAATGGGGGGACGGGGACGACTCCCATTAACCCCTGACTATACCGGGGATACGCTTATCACAATGCCTTACTGGTCTGTGCTGAAGCAGGGCATTCTGGCATCCAAGTGGCTTGACCTTTATTAGTGAGCCTGGTTACCCCCTCTCGGAACCACAGACTTAGAAATCGCCAGCTCATATACATGCATAAAATAGATTTATATATATACCCTTATACACCATTTTAATAAAAAATATCACAAAATTCTTCTAAGTCCCTCGGGAAGAGTGAAAGACGCGCACGTTCATTTTCAGAGCTCCTAGACATTCCTATAAGAAGTTAGCCAAAAAGTACCTTCGAAAAACGCTTAGGTTAAGTTTCAGAGTTGCTTCTAATGTACCGAAGCTGGACTTAGACATAATTTCACTCTCACAACATTATGGCTGGTTGGAGACAGTCCGAACCACAAATACCGGGTCCATGGTTCTGGCCATATACTGGGGGGACGGGGACGACTCCCATTAACCTCTGACTATACCGGGGATACGCTTATCACAATGCCTTTCTGGTCTGTGCTGAAGCAGGGCATTCTGGCAGCCAATTGTCTTGACTTTTATTAGTGAGCCTGGTTACCCCCTCTCGGAACCACAGACTTAGAAATCGCCAGCTCATATACATGCATAAAATATATTTATATATATACCCTTATACACCATTTTAATAAAAAATATCACAAAATTCTTCTAAGTCCCTCGGGAAGAGTGAAAGACGCGCACGTTCATTTTTAGAGCTCCAAGACCTTCCTATAAGAAGTTAGCCAAAAAGTAGCTTCGAAAAACGCTTAGGTTAAGTTTCAGAGTTGCATCTAATGTACCGAAGCTGGACTTAGACATAATTTCACTCTCACAACATTATGGCTGGTTGGAGACAGTCCGAACCACAAATACCGGGTCCATGGTTCTGGCCATATACTGGGGGGACGGGGACGACTCCCATTAACCCCTGACCATACCGGGGATACGCTTATCACAATGCATTTCTGGTCTGTGCTGATGCAGGGCATTCTGGCAGCCAATTGGCTTGACTTTTATTAGTGAGCCTGGTTACCCCCTCTCGTAACCACAGACTTAGAAATCGCCAGCTCATATACAGTGCATAAAATATATTTATATATATACCCTTATACATCATTTTAATAAAAAATATCACAAAATTCTTCTAAGTCCCTCAGGAAGAGTGAAAGACGCGCACGTTCATTTTCAGTGCTCCTAGACATTCCTATAAGAAGTTAGCCAAAAAGTAGCTTCGAAAAACGCTTAGGTTAAGTTTCAGAGTTGCTTCTAATGTACCAAAGCTGGACTTAGACATAATTTCACTCTCACAACATTATGGCTGGTTGGAGACAGTCCGAACCACAAGTACCGGGTCCATGGTTCTGGGCGTATACTGGGGGGACGGGGACGACTCCCATTAACCCCTGACTATACCGGGGATACGCTTATCACAATGCCTTACTGGTCTGTGCTGAAGCAGGGCATTCTGGCATCAAAGTAGCTTGACCTTTATTAGTGAGCCTGGTTACCCCCTCTCGGAACCACAGACTTAGAAATCGCCAGCTCATATACAGTGCATAAAATATATTTATATATATACCCTTATACACCATTTAAATAAAAAATATCACAAAATTCTTCTAAGTCCCTCGGGAAGAGTGAAAGACGCGCACGTTCATTTTCAGAGCTCCTAGACCTTCCTATAAGAAGTTAGCCAAAAAGTAGCTTCGAAAAACGCTTAGGTTAAGTTTCAGAGTTGCTTCTAATGTACCGAAGCTGGACTTAGACATAATTTCACTCTCACAACATTATGGCTGGTTGGAGACAGTCCGAACCACAAATACCGGGTCCATGGTTCTGGCCATATACTGGGGGGACGGGGACGACTCCCATTAACCTCTGACTATACCGGGGATACGCTTATCACAATGCCTTTCTGGTCTGTGCTGAAGCAGGGCATTCTGGCAGCCAATTGGCTTGACTTTTATTAGTGAGCCTGGTTACCCCCTCTCGGAACCACAGACTTAGAAATCGCCAGCTCATATACATGCATAAAATATATTTATATATATACCCTTATACACCATTTTAATAAAAAATATCACAAAATTCTTCTAAGTCCCTCGGGAAGAGTGAAAGACGCGCACGTTCATTTTTAGAGCTCCTAGACCTTCCTATAAGAAGTTAGCCAAAAAGTAGCTTCGAAAAACGCTTAGGTTAAGTTTCAGAGTTGCATCTAATGTACCGAAGCTGGACTTAGACATAATTTCACTCTCACAACATTATGGCTGGTTGGAGACAGTCCGAACCACAAATACCGGGTCCATGGTTCTGGCCATATACTGGGGGGACGGGGACGACTCCCATTAACCCCTGACTATACCGGGGATACGCTTATCACAATGCCTTTCTGGTCTGTGCTGAAGCAGGGCATTCTGGCAGCCAATTGGCTTGACTTTTATTAGTGAGCCTGGTTACCCCCTCTCGTAACCACAGACTTAGAAATCGCCAGCTCATATACAGTGCATAAAATATATTTATATATATACCCTTATACATCATTTTAATAAAAAATATCACAAAATTCTTCTAAGTCCCTCAGGAAGAGTGAAAGACGCGCACGTTCATTTTTAGAGCTCCTAGACCTTCCTATAAGAAGTTAGCCAAAAAGTAGCTTCGAAAAACGCTTAGGTTAAGTTTCAGAGTTGCTTCTAATGTACCAAAGCTGGACTTACAGTAGACATAATTTCACTCTCACAACATTATGGCTGGTTGGAGACAGTCCGAACCACAAGTACCGGGTCCATGGTTCTGGGCGTATACTGGGGGGACGGGGACGACTCCCATTAACCCCTGACTATACCGGGGATACGCTTATCACAATGCCTTACTGGTCTGTGCTGAAGCAGGGCATTCTGGCATCAAAGTAGCTTGACCTTTATTAGTGAGCCTGGTTACCCCCTCTCGGAACCACAGACTTAGAAATCGCCAGCTCATATACAGTGCATAAAATATATTTATATATATACCCTTATACACCATTTAAATAAAAAATATCACAAAATTCTTCTAAGTCCCTCGGGAAGAGTGAAAGACGCGCACGTTCATTTTCAGAGCTCCTAGACCTTCCTACAGTATAAGAAGTTAGCCAAAAAGTAGCTTCGAAAAACGCTTAGGTTAAGTTTCAGAGTTGCTTCTAATGTACCGAAGCTGGACTTAGACATAATTTCACTCTCACAACATTATGGCTGGTTGGAGACAGTCCGAACCACAAATACCGGGTCCATGGTTCTGGCCATATACTGGGGGGACGGGGACGACTCCCATTAACCTCTGACTATACCGGGGATACGCTTATCACAATGCCTTTCTGGTCTGTGCTGAAGCAGGGCATTCTGGCAGCCAATTGGCTTGACTTTTATTAGTGAGCCTGGTTACCCCCTCTCGGAACCACAGACTTAGAAATCGCCAGCTCATATACATGCATAAAATATATTTATATATATACCCTTATACACCATTTTAATAAAAAAATATCACAAAATTCTTCTAAGTCCCTCGGGAAGAGTGAAAGACGCGCACGTTCATTTTTAGAGCTCCTAGACCTTCCTATAAGAAGTTAGCCAAAAAGTAGCTTCGAAAAACGCTTAGGTTAAGTTTCAGAGTTGCATCTAATGTACCGAAGCTGGACTTAGACATAATTTCACTCTCACAACATTATGGCTGGTTGGAGACAGTCCGAACCACAAATACCGGGTCCATGGTTCTGGCCATATACTGGGGGGACGGGGACGACTCCCATTAACCCCTGACTATACCGGGGATACGCTTATCACAATGCCTTTCTGGTCTGTGCTGAAGCAGGGCATTCTGGCAGCCAATTGGCTTGACTTTTATTAGTGAGCCTGGTTACCCCCTCTCGTAACCACAGACTTAGAAATCGCCAGCTCATATACAGTGCATAAAATATATTTATATATATACCCTTATACATCATTTTAATAAAAAATATCACAAAATTCTTCTAAGTCCCTCAGGAAGAGTGAAAGACGCGCACGTTCATTTTTAGAGCTCCTAGACCTTCCTATAAGAAGTTAGCCAAAAAGTAGCTTCGAAAAACGCTTAGGTTAAGTTTCAGAGTTGCTTCTAATGTACCAAAGCTGGACTTAGACATAATTTCACTCTCACAACATTATGGCTGGTTGGAGACAGTCCGAACCACAAGTACCGGGTCCATGGTTCTGGGCGTATACTGGGGGGACGGGGACGACTCCCATTAACCCCTGACTATACCGGGGATACGCTTATCACAATGCCTTACTGGTCTGTGCTGAAGCAGGGCATTCTGGCATCAAAGTAGCTTGACCTTTATTAGTGAGCCTGGTTACCCCCTCTCGGAACCACAGACTTAGAAATCGCCAGCTCATATACAGTGCATAAAATATATTTATATATATACCCTTATACACCATTTAAATAAAAAATATCACAAAATTCTTCTAAGTCCCTCGGGAAGAGTGAAAGACGCGCACGTTCATTTTCAGAGCTCCTAGACCTTCCTATAAGAAGTTAACCAAAAAGTAGCTTCGAAAAACGCTTAGGTTAAGTTTCAGAGTTGCTTCTAATGTACCGAAGCTGGACTTAGACATAATTTCACTCTCACAACATTATGGCTGGTTGGAGACAGTCCGAACCACAAGTACCGGGTCCATGGTTCTGGGCGTATAATGGGGGGACGGGGACGACTCCCATTAACCCCTGACTATACCGGGGATACGCTTATCACAATGACTTTCTGGTCTGTGCTGAAGCAGGGCATTCTGGCAGCCAATTGGCTTGACTTTTATTAGTGAGCCTGGTTACCCCCTCTCGGAACCACAGACTTAGAAATCGCCAGCTCATATACATGCATAAAATATATTTATATATATACCCTTATACACCATTTTAATAAAAAATATCACAAAATTCTTCTAAGTCCCTCGGGAAGAGTGAAAGACGCGCACGTTCATTTTTAGAGCTCCTAGACCTTCCTATAAGAAGTTAGCCAAAAAGTAGCTTCGAAAAACGCTTAGGTTAAGTTTCAGAGTTGCATCTAATGTACCGAAGCTGGACTTAGACATAATTTCACTCTCACAACATTATGGCTGGTTGGAGACAGTCCGAACCACAAATACCGGTTCATGGTTCTGGCCATATACTGGGGGGACGGGGACGACTCCCATTAACCCCTGACTATACCGGGGATACGCTTATCACAATGCCTTTCTGGTCTGTGCTGAAGCAGGGCATTCTGGCAGCCAATTGGCTTGACTTTTATTAGTGAGCCTGGTTACCCCCTCTCGTAACCACAGACTTAGAAATCGCCAGCTCATATACAGTGCATAAAATATATTTATATATATACCCTTATACATCATTTTAATAAAAAATATCACAAAATTCTTCTAAGTCCCTCAGGAAGAGTGAAAGACGCGCACGTTCATTTTCAGTGCTCCTAGACATTCCTATAAGAAGTTAGCCAAAAAGTAGCTTCGAAAAACGCTTAGGTTAAGTTTCAGAGTTGCTTCTAATGTACCAAAGCTGGACTTAGACATAATTTCACTCTCACAACATTATGGCTGGTTGGAGACAGTCCGAACCACAAGTACCGGGTCCATGGTTCTGGGCGTATAATGGGGGGACGGGGACGACTCCCATTAACCCCTGACTATACCGGGGATACGCTTATCACAATGCCTTACTGGTCTGTGCTGAAGCAGGGCATTCTGGCATCCAAGTGGCTTGACCTTTATTAGTGAGCCTGGTTACCCCCTCTCGGAACCACAGACTTAGAAATCGCCAGCTCATATACATGCATAAAATAGATTTATATATATACCCTTATACACCATTTTAATAAAAAATATCACAAAATTCTTCTAAGTCCCTCGGGAAGAGTGAAAGACGCGCACGTTCATTTTCAGAGCTCCTAGACATTCCTATAAGAAGTTAGCCAAAAAGTACCTTCGAAAAACGCTTAGGTTAAGTTTCAGAGTTGCTTCTAATGTACCGAAGCTGGACTTAGACATAATTTCACTCTCACAACATTATGGCTGGTTGGAGACAGTCCGAACCACAAATACCGGGTCCATGGTTCTGGCCATATACTGGGGGGACGGGGACGACTCCCATTAACCTCTGACTATACCGGGGATACGCTTATCACAATGCCTTTCTGGTCTGTGCTGAAGCAGGGCATTCTGGCAGCCAATTGGCTTGACTTTTATTAGTGAGCCTGGTTACCCCCTCTCGGAACCACAGACTTAGAAATCGCCAGCTCATATACATGCATAAAATATATTTATATATATACCCTTATACACCATTTTAATAAAAAATATCACAAAATTCTTCTAAGTCCCTCGGGAAGAGTGAAAGACGCGCACGTTCATTTTTAGAGCTCCTAGACCTTCCTATAAGAAGTTAGCCAAAAAGTAGCTTCGAAAAACGCTTAGGTTAAGTTTCAGAGTTGCATCTAATGTACCGAAGCTGGACTTAGACATAATTTCACTCTCACAACATTATGGCTGGTTGGAGACAGTCCGAACCACAAATACCGGGTCCATGGTTCTGGCCATATACTGGGGGGACGGGGACGACTCCCATTAACCCCTGACTATACCGGGGATACGCTTATCACAATGCCTTTCTGGTCTGTGCTGAAGCAGGGCATTCTGGCAGCCAATTGGCTTGACTTTTATTAGTGAGCCTGGTTACCCCCTCTCGTAACCACAGACTTAGAAATCGCCAGCTCATATACAGTGCATAAAATATATTTATAGATATACCCTTATACATCATTTTAATAAAAAATATCACAAAATTCTTCTAAGTCCCTCAGGAAGAGTGAAAGACGCGCACGTTCATTTTCAGTGCTCCTAGACATTCCTATAAGAAGTTAGCCAAAAAGTAGCTTCGAAAAACGCTTAGGTTAAGTTTCAGAGTTGCTTCTAATGTACCAAAGCTGGACTTAGACATAATTTCACTCTCACAACATTATGGCTGGTTGGAGACAGTCCGAACCACAAGTACCATGGACCCCATGGTTCTGGGCGTATACTGGGGGGACGGGGACGACTCCCATTAACCCCTGACTATACCGGGGATACGCTTATCACAATGCCTTACTGGTCTGTGCTGAAGCAGGGCATTCTGGCATCAAAGTAGCTTGACCTTTATTAGTGAGCCTGGTTACCCCCTCTCGGAACCACAGACTTAGAAATCGCCAGCTCATATACAGTGCATAAAATATATTTATATATATACCCTTATACACCATTTAAATAAAAAATATCACAAAATTCTTCTAAGTCCCTCGGGAAGAGTGAAAGACGCGCACGTTCATTTTCAGAGCTCCTAGACCTTCCTATAAGAAGTTAGCCAAAAAGTACCTTCGAAAAACGCTTAGGTTAAGTTTCAGAGGTACTTCTAATGTACCAAAGCTGGACTTAGACATAATTTCACTCTCACAACATTATGGCTGGTTGGAGACAGTCCGAACCACAAGTACCGGGTCCATGGTTCTGGGCGTATAATGGGGGGACGGGGACGACTCCCATTAACCCCTGACTATACCGGGGATACGCTTATCACAATGCCTTACTGGTCTGTGCTGAAGCAGGGCATTCTGGCATCCAAGTGGCTTGACCTTTATTAGTGAGCCTGGTTACCCCCTCTCGGAACCACAGACTTAGAAATCGCCAGCTCATATACATGCATAAAATAGATTTATATATATACCCTTATACACCATTTTAATAAAAAATATCACAAAATTCTTCTAAGTCCCTCGGGAAGAGTGAAAGACGCGCACGTTCATTTTCAGAGCTCCTAGACATTCCTATAAGAAGTTAGCCAAAAAGTACCTTCGAAAAACGCTTAGGTTAAGTTTCAGAGTTGCTTCTAATGTACCGAAGCTGGACTTAGACATAATTTCACTCTCACAACATTATGGCTGGTTGGAGACAGTCCGAACCACAAATACCGGGTCCATGGTTCTGGCCATATACTGGGGGGACGGGGACGACTCCCATTAACCTCTGACTATACCGGGGATACGCTTATCACAATGCCTTTCTGGTCTGTGCTGAAGCAGGGCATTCTGGCAGCCAATTGGCTTGACTTTTATTAGTGAGCCTGGTTACCCCCTCTCGGAACCACAGACTTAGAAATCGCCAGCTCATATACATGCATAAAATATATTTATATATATACCCTTATACACCATTTTAATAAAAAATATCACAAAATTCTTCTAAGTCCCTCGGGAAGAGTGAAAGACGCGCACGTTCATTTTTAGAGCTCCTAGACCTTCCTATAAGAAGTTAGCCAAAAAGTAGCTTCGAAAAACGCTTAGGTTAAGTTTCAGAGTTGCATCTAATGTACCGAAGCTGGACTTAGACATAATTTCACTCTCACAACATTATGGCTGGTTGGAGACAGTCCGAACCACAAATACCGGGTCCATGGTTCTGGCCATATACTGGGGGGACAGGGACGACTCCCATTAACCCCTGACTATACCGGGGATACGCTTATCACAATGCCTTTCTGGTCTGTGCTGAAGCAGGGCATTCTGGCAGCCAATTGGCTTGACTTTTATTAGTGAGCCTGGTTACCCCCTCTCGTAACCACAGACTTAGAAATCGCCAGCTCATATACAGTGCATAAAATATATTTATATATATACCCTTATACATCATTTTAATAAAAAATATCACAAAATTCTTCTAAGTCCCTCAGGAAGAGTGAAAGACGCGCACGTTCATTTTCAGTGCTCCTAGACATTCCTATAAGAAGTTAGCCAAAAAGTACCTTCGAAAAACGCTTAGGTTAAGTTTCAGAGTTGCTTCTAATGTACCGAAGCTGGACTTAGACATAATTTCACTCTCACAACATTATGGCTGGTTGGAGACAGTCCGAACCACAAATACCGGGTCCATGGTTCTGGCCATATACTGGGGGGACGGGGACGACTCCCATTAACCTCTGACTATACCGGGGATACGCTTATCACAATGCCTTTCTGGTCTGTGCTGAAGCAGGGCATTCTGGCAGCCAATTGGCTTGACTTTTATTAGTGAGCCTGGTTACCCCCTCTCGGAACCACAGACTTAGAAATCGCCAGCTCATATACATGCATAAAATATATTTATATATATACCCTTATACACCATTTTAATAAAAAATATCACAAAATTCTTCTAAGTCCCTCGGGAAGAGTGAAAGACGCGCACGTTCATTTTTAGAGCTCCTAGACCTTCCTATAAGAAGTTAGCCAAAAAGTAGCTTCGAAAAACGCTTAGGTTAAGTTTCAGAGTTGCATCTAATGTACCGAAGCTGGACTTAGACATAATTTCACTCTCACAACATTATGGCTGGTTGGAGACAGTCCGAACCACAAATACCGGGTCCATGGTTCTGGCCATATACTGGGGGGACAGGGACGACTCCCATTAACCCCTGACTATACCGGGGATACGCTTATCACAATGCCTTTCTGGTCTGTGCTGAAGCAGGGCATTCTGGCAGCCAATTGGCTTGACTTTTATTAGTGAGCCTGGTTACCCCCTCTCGTAACCACAGACTTAGAAATCGCCAGCTCATATACAGTGCATAAAATATATTTATATATATACCCTTATACATCATTTTAATAAAAAATATCACAAAATTCTTCTAAGTCCCTCAGGAAGAGTGAAAGACGCGCACGTTCATTTTCAGTGCTCCTAGACATTCCTATAAGAAGTTAGCCAAAAAGTAGCTTCGAAAAACGCTTAGGTTAAGTTTCAGAGTTGCTTCTAATGTACCAAAGCTGGACTTAGACATAATTTCACTCTCACAACATTATGGCTGGTTGGAGACAGTCCGAACCACAAGTACCGGGTCCATGGTTCTGGGCGTATACTGGGGGGACGGGGACGACTCCCATTAACCCCTGACTATACCGGGGATACGCTTATCACAATGCCTTACTGGTCTGTGCTGAAGCAGGGCATTCTGGCATCAAAGTAGCTTGACCTTTATTAGTGAGCCTGGTTACCCCCTCTCGGAACCACAGACTTAGAAATCGCCAGCTCATATACAGTGCATAAAATATATTTATATATATACCCTTATACACCATTTAAATAAAAAATATCACAAAATTCTTCTAAGTCCCTCGGGAAGAGTGAAAGACGCGCACGTTCATTTTCAGAGCTCCTAGACCTTCCTATAAGAAGTTAGCCAAAAAGTAGCTTCGAAAAACGCTTAGGTTAAGTTTCAGAGGTACTTCTAATGTACCAAAGCTGGACTTAGACATAATTTCACTCTCACAACATTATGGCTGGTTGGAGACAGTCCGAACCACAAGTACCGGGTCCATGGTTCTGGGCGTATAATGGGGGGACGGGGACGACTCCCATTAACCCCTGACTATACCGGGGATACGCTTATCACAATGCCTTACTGGTCTGTGCTGAAGCAGGGCATTCTGGCATCCAAGTGGCTTGACCTTTATTAGTGAGCCTGGTTACCCCCTCTCGGAACCACAGACTTAGAAATCGCCAGCTCATATACATGCATAAAATAGATTTATATATATACCCTTATACACCATTTTAATAAAAAATATCACAAAATTCTTCTAAGTCCCTCGGGAAGAGTGAAAGACGCGCACGTTCATTTTTAGAGCTTCTAGACCTTCCTATAAGAAGTTAGCCAAAAAGTAGCTTCGAAAAACGCTTAGGTTAAGTTTCAGAGTTGCTTCTAATGTACCAAAGCTGGACTTAGACATAATTTCACTCTCACAACATTATGGCTGGTTGGAGACAGTCCGAACCACAAATACCGGGTCCATGGTTCTGGCCATATACTGGGGGGACGGGGACGACTCCCATTAACCTCTGACTATACCGGGGATACGCTTATCACAATGCCTTTCTGGTCTGTGCTGAAGCAGGGCATTCTGGCAGCCAATTGGCTTGACTTTTATTAGTGAGCCTGGTTACCCCCTCTCGGAACCACAGACTTAGAAATCGCCAGCTCATATACATGCATAAAATATATTTATATATATACCCTTATACACCATTTTAATAAAAAATATCACAAAATTCTTCTAAGTCCCTCGGGAAGAGTGAAAGACGCGCACGTTCATTTTCAGAGCTCCTAGACCTTCCTATAAGAAGTTAGCCAAAAAGTAGCTTCGAAAAACGCTTAGGTTAAGTTTCAGAGTTGCTTCTAATGTACCAAAGCTGGACTTAGACATAATTTCACTCTCACAACATTATGGCTGTTTGGAGACAGTCCGAACCACAAATACCGGGTCCATGGTTCTGGCCATATACTGGGGGGACGGGGACGACTCCCATTAACCTCTGACTATACCGGGGATACGCTTATCACAATGCCTTTCTGGTCTGTGCTGAAGCAGGGCATTCTGGCAGCCAATTGGCTTGACTTTTATTAGTGAGCCTGGTTACCCCCTCTCGGAACCACAGACTTAGAAATCGCCAGCTCATATACATGCATAAAATATATTTATATATATACCCTTATACACCATTTTAATAAAAAATATCACAAAATTCTTCTAAGTCCCTCGGGAAGAGTGAAAGACGCGCACGTTCATTTTCAGAGCTCCTAGACCTTCCTATAAGAAGTTAGCCAAAAAGTAGCTTCGAAAAACGCTTAGGTTAAGTTTCAGAGTTGCATCTAATGTACCGAAGCTGGACTTAGACATAATTTCACTCTCACAACATTATGGCTGGTTGGAGACAGTCCGAACCACAAATACCGGGTCCATGGTTCTGGCCATATACTGGGGGGACGGGAACGACTCCCATTAACCCCTGACTATACCGGGGATACGCTTATCACAATGCCTTTCTGGTCTGTGCTGAAGCAGGGCATTCTGGCAGCCAATTGGCTTGACTTTTATTAGTGAGCCTGGTTACCCCCTCTCGGAACCACAGACTTAGAAATCGCCAGCTCATATACATGCATAACATATATTTATATATATACCCTTATACACCATTTTAATAAAAAATATCACAAAATTCTTCTAAGTCCCTCGGGAAGAGTGAAAGACGCGCACGTTCATTTTCAGAGCTCCTAGACCTTCCTATAAGAAGTTAGCCAAAAAGTAGCTTCGAAAAACGCTTAGGTTAAGTTTCAGAGTTGCATCTAATGTACCGAAGCTGGACTTAGACATAATTTCACTCTCACAACATTATGGCTGGTTGGAGACAATCCGAACCACAAATACCGGGTCCATGGTTCTGGCCATATACTGGGGGGACGGGGACGACTCCCATTAACCCCTGACTATACCGGGGTTACGCTTATCACAATGCCTTTCTGGTCTGTGCTGAAGCAGGACATTCTGGCAGCCAATTGGCTTGACTTTTATTAGTGAGTCTGGTTACCCCCTCTCGTAACCACAGACTTAGAAATCGCCAGCTCATATACAGTGCATAAAATATATTTATATATATACCCTTATACACCATTTTAATAAAAAATATCACAAAATTCTTCTAAGTCCCTCGGGAAGAGTGAAAGACGCGCATGTTCATTTTTAGAGCTCCTAGACCTTCCTATAAGAAGTTAGCCAAAAAGTAGCTTCGAAAAACGCTTAGGTTAAGTTTCAGAGTTGCATCTAATGTACCGAAGCTGAACTTAGACATAATTTCACTCTCACAACATTATGGCTGGTTGGAGACAGTCCGAACCACAAGTACCGGGTCCATGGTTCTGGGCGTATAATGGGGGGACGGGGACGACTCCCATTAACCCCTGACTATACCGGGGATACGCTTATCACAATGCCTTACTGGTCTGTGCTGAAGCAGGGCTTTCTGGCATCCAAGTGGCTTGACCTTTATTAGTGAGCCTGGTTACCCCCTCTCGGAACCACAGACTTAGAAATCGCCAGCTCATATACATGCATAAAATAGATTTATATATATACCCTTATACACCATTTTAATAAAAAATATCACAAAATTCTTCTAAGTCCCTCGGGAAGAGTGAAAGACGCGCACGTTCATTTTCAGAGCTTCTAGACCTTCCTATAAGAAGTTAGCCAAAAAGTAGCTTCGAAAAACGCTTAGGTTAAGTTTCAGAGTTGCTTCTAATGTACCAAAGCTGGACTTAGACATAATTTCACTCTCACAACATTATGGCTGGTTGGAGACAGTCCGAACCACAAATACCGGGTCCATGGTTCTGGCCATATACTGGGGGGACGGGGACGACTCCCATTAACCTCTGACTATACCGGGGATACGCTTATCACAATGCCTTTCTGGTCTGTGCTGAAGCAGGGCATTCTGGCAGCCAATTGGCTTGACTTTTATTAGTGAGCCTGGTTACCCCCTCTCGGAACCACAGACTTAGAAATCGCCAGCTCATATACATGCATAAAATATATTTATATATATACCCTTATACACCATTTTAATAAAAAATATCACAAAATTCTTCTAAGTCCCTCGGGAAGAGTGAAAGACGCGCACGTTCATTTTAAGAGCTCCTAGACCTTCCTATAAGAAGTTAGCCAAAAAGTAGCTTCGAAAAACGCTTAGGTTAAGTTTCAGAGTTGCTTCTAATGTACCAAAGCTGGACTTAGACATAATTTCACTCTCACAACATTATGGCTGGTTGGAGACAGTCCGAACCACAAATACCGGGTCCATGGTTCTGGCCATATACTGGGGGGACGGGGACGACTCCCATTAACCTCTGACTATACCGGGGATACGCTTATCACAATGCCTTTCTGGTCTGTGCTGAAGCAGGGCATTCTGGCAGCCAATTGGCTTGACTTTTATTAGTGAGCCTGGTTACCCCCTCTCGGAACCACAGACTTAGAAATCGCCAGCTCATATACATGCATAAAATATATTTATATATATACCCTTATACACCATTTTAATAAAAAATATCACAAAATTCTTCTAAGTCCCTCGGGAAGAGTGAAAGACGCGCACGTTCATTTTCAGAGCTCCTAGACCTTCCTATAAGAAGTTAGCCAAAAAGTAGCTTCGAAAAACGCTTAGGTTAAGTTTCAGAGTTGCATCTAATGTACCGAAGCTGGACTTAGACATAATTTCACTCTCACAACATTATGGCTGGTTGGAGACAGTCCGAACCACAAATACCGGGTCCATGGTTCTGGGCGTATACTGGGGGGACGGGAACGACTCCCATTAACCCCTGACTATACCGGGGATACGCTTATCACAATGCCTTTCTGGTCTGTGCTGAAGCAGGGCATTCTGGCAGCCAATTGGCTTGACTTTTATTAGTGAGCCTGGTTACCCCCTCTCGGAACCACAGACTTAGAAATCGCCAGCTCATATACATGCATAACATATATTTATATATATACCCTTATACACCATTTTAATAAAAAATATCACAAAATTCTTCTAAGTCCCTCGGGAAGAGTGAAAGACGCGCACGTTCATTTTCAGAGCTCCTAGACCTTCCTATAAGAAGTTAGCCAAAAAGTAGCTTCGAAAAACGCTTAGGTTAAGTTTCAGAGTTGCATCTAATGTACCGAAGCTGGACTTAGACATAATTTCACTCTCACAACATTATGGCTGGTTGGAGACAATCCGAACCACAAATACCGGGTCCATGGTTCTGGCCATATACTGGGGGGACGGGGACGACTCCCATTAACCCCTGACTATACCGGGGTTACGCTTATCACAATGCCTTTCTGGTCTGTGCTGAAGCAGGACATTCTGGCAGCCAATTGGCTTGACTTTTATTAGTGAGTCTGGTTACCCCCTCTCGTAACCACAGACTTAGAAATCGCCAGCTCATATACAGTGCATAAAATATATTTATATATATACCCTTATACACCATTTTAATAAAAAATATCACAAAATTCTTCTAAGTCCCTCGGGAAGAGTGAAAGACGCGCATGTTCATTTTTAGAGCTCCTAGACCTTCCTATAAGAAGTTAGCCAAAAAGTAGCTTCGAAAAACGCTTAGGTTAAGTTTCAGAGTTGCATCTAATGTACCGAAGCTGAACTTAGACATAATTTCACTCTCACAACATTATGGCTGGTTGGAGACAGTCCGAACCACAAGTACCGGGTCCATGGTTCTGGGCGTATAATGGGGGGACGGGGACGACTCCCATTAACCCCTGACTATACCGGGGATACGCTTATCACAATGCCTTACTGGTCTGTGCTGAAGCAGGGCTTTCTGGCATCCAAGTGGCTTGACCTTTATTAGTGAGCCTGGTTACCCCCTCTCGGAACCACAGACTTAGAAATCGCCAGCTCATATACATGCATAAAATAGATTTATATATATACCCTTATACACCATTTTAATAAAAAATATCACAAAATTCTTCTAAGTCCCTCGGGAAGAGTGAAAGACGCGCACGTTCATTTTCAGAGCTTCTAGACCTTCCTATAAGAAGTTAGCCAAAAAGTAGCTTCGAAAAACGCTTAGGTTAAGTTTCAGAGTTGCTTCTAATGTACCAAAGCTGGACTTAGACATAATTTCACTCTCACAACATTATGGCTGGTTGGAGACAGTCCGAACCACAAATACCGGGTCCATGGTTCTGGCCATATACTGGGGGGACGGGGACGACTCCCATTAACCTCTGACTATACCGGGGATACGCTTATCACAATGCCTTTCTGGTCTGTGCTGAAGCAGGGCATTCTGGCAGCCAATTGGCTTGACTTTTATTAGTGAGCCTGGTTACCCCCTCTCGGAACCACAGACTTAGAAATCGCCAGCTCATATACATGCATAAAATATATTTATATATATACCCTTATACACCATTTTAATAAAAAATATCACAAAATTCTTCTAAGTCCCTCGGGAAGAGTGAAAGACGCGCACGTTCATTTTAAGAGCTCCTAGACCTTCCTATAAGAAGTTAGCCAAAAAGTAGCTTCGAAAAACGCTTAGGTTAAGTTTCAGAGTTGCTTCTAATGTACCAAAGCTGGACTTAGACATAATTTCACTCTCACAACATTATGGCTGGTTGGAGACAGTCCGAACCACAAATACCGGGTCCATGGTTCTGGCCATATACTGGGGGGACGGGGACGACTCCCATTAACCTCTGACTATACCGGGGATACGCTTATCACAATGCCTTTCTGGTCTGTGCTGAAGCAGGGCATTCTGGCAGCCAATTGGCTTGACTTTTATTAGTGAGCCTGGTTACCCCCTCTCGGAACCACAGACTTAGAAATCGCCAGCTCATATACATGCATAAAATATATTTATATATATACCCTTATACACCATTTTAATAAAAAATATCACAAAATTCTTCTAAGTCCCTCGGGAAGAGTGAAAGACGCGCACGTTCATTTTCAGAGCTCCTAGACCTTCCTATAAGAAGTTAGCCAAAAAGTAGCTTCGAAAAACGCTTAGGTTAAGTTTCAGAGTTGCATCTAATGTACCGAAGCTGGACTTAGACATAATTTCACTCTCACAACATTATGGCTGGTTGGAGACAGTCCGAACCACAAATACCGGGTCCATGGTTCTGGGCGTATACTGGGGGGACGGGAACGACTCCCATTAACCCCTGACTATACCGGGGATACGCTTATCACAATGCCTTTCTGGTCTGTGCTGAAGCAGGGCATTCTGGCAGCCAATTGGCTTGACTTTTATTAGTGAGCCTGGTTACCCCCTCTCGGAACCACAGACTTAGAAATCGCCAGCTCATATACATGCATAACATATATTTATATATATACCCTTATACACCATTTTAATAAAAAATATCACAAAATTCTTCTAAGTCCCTCGGGAAGAGTGAAAGACGCGCACGTTCATTTTCAGAGCTCCTAGACCTTCCTATAAGAAGTTAGCCAAAAAGTAGCTTCGAAAAACGCTTAGGTTAAGTTTCAGAGTTGCATCTAATGTACCGAAGCTGGACTTAGACATAATTTCACTCTCACAACATTATGGCTGGTTGGAGACAATCCGAACCACAAATACCGGGTCCATGGTTCTGGCCATATACTGGGGGGACGGGGACGACTCCCATTAACCCCTGACTATACCGGGGTTACGCTTATCACAATGCCTTTCTGGTCTGTGCTGAAGCAGGACATTCTGGCAGCCAATTGGCTTGACTTTTATTAGTGAGTCTGGTTACCCCCTCTCGTAACCACAGACTTAGAAATCGCCAGCTCATATACAGTGCATAAAATATATTTATATATATACCCTTATACACCATTTTAATAAAAAATATCACAAAATTCTTCTAAGTCCCTCGGGAAGAGTGAAAGACGCGCATGTTCATTTTTAGAGCTCCTAGACCTTCCTATAAGAAGTTAGCCAAAAAGTAGCTTCGAAAAACGCTTAGGTTAAGTTTCAGAGTTGCATCTAATGTACCGAAGCTGAACTTAGACATAATTTCACTCTCACAACATTATGGCTGGTTGGAGACAGTCCGAACCACAAGTACCGGGTCCATGGTTCTGGGCGTATAATGGGGGGACGGGGACGACTCCCATTAACCCCTGACTATACCGGGGATACGCTTATCACAATGCCTTACTGGTCTGTGCTGAAGCAGGGCTTTCTGGCATCCAAGTGGCTTGACCTTTATTAGTGAGCCTGGTTACCCCCTCTCGGAACCACAGACTTAGAAATCGCCAGCTCATATACATGCATAAAATAGATTTATATATATACCCTTATACACCATTTTAATAAAAAATATCACAAAATTCTTCTAAGTCCCTCGGGAAGAGTGAAAGACGCGCACGTTCATTTTCAGAGCTTCTAGACCTTCCTATAAGAAGTTAGCCAAAAAGTAGCTTCGAAAAACGCTTAGGTTAAGTTTCAGAGTTGCTTCTAATGTACCAAAGCTGGACTTAGACATAATTTCACTCTCACAACATTATGGCTGGTTGGAGACAGTCCGAACCACAAATACCGGGTCCATGGTTCTGGCCATATACTGGGGGGACGGGGACGACTCCCATTAACCTCTGACTATACCGGGGATACGCTTATCACAATGCCTTTCTGGTCTGTGCTGAAGCAGGGCATTCTGGCAGCCAATTGGCTTGACTTTTATTAGTGAGCCTGGTTACCCCCTCTCGGAACCACAGACTTAGAAATCGCCAGCTCATATACATGCATAAAATATATTTATATATATACCCTTATACACCATTTTAATAAAAAATATCACAAAATTCTTCTAAGTCCCTCGGGAAGAGTGAAAGACGCGCACGTTCATTTTAAGAGCTCCTAGACCTTCCTATAAGAAGTTAGCCAAAAAGTAGCTTCGAAAAACGCTTAGGTTAAGTTTCAGAGTTGCTTCTAATGTACCAAAGCTGGACTTAGACATAATTTCACTCTCACAACATTATGGCTGGTTGGAGACAGTCCGAACCACAAATACCGGGTCCATGGTTCTGGCCATATACTGGGGGGACGGGGACGACTCCCATTAACCTCTGACTATACCGGGGATACGCTTATCACAATGCCTTTCTGGTCTGTGCTGAAGCAGGGCATTCTGGCAGCCAATTGGCTTGACTTTTATTAGTGAGCCTGGTTACCCCCTCTCGGAACCACAGACTTAGAAATCGCCAGCTCATATACATGCATAAAATATATTTATATATATACCCTTATACACCATTTTAATAAAAAATATCACAAAATTCTTCTAAGTCCCTCGGGAAGAGTGAAAGACGCGCACGTTCATTTTCAGAGCTCCTAGACCTTCCTATAAGAAGTTAGCCAAAAAGTAGCTTCGAAAAACGCTTAGGTTAAGTTTCAGAGTTGCATCTAATGTACCGAAGCTGGACTTAGACATAATTTCACTCTCACAACATTATGGCTGGTTGGAGACAGTCCGAACCACAAATACCGGGTCCATGGTTCTGGGCGTATACTGGGGGGACGGGAACGACTCCCATTAACCCCTGACTATACCGGGGATACGCTTATCACAATGCCTTTCTGGTCTGTGCTGAAGCAGGGCATTCTGGCAGCCAATTGGCTTGACTTTTATTAGTGAGCCTGGTTACCCCCTCTCGGAACCACAGACTTAGAAATCGCCAGCTCATATACATGCATAACATATATTTATATATATACCCTTATACACCATTTTAATAAAAAATATCACAAAATTCTTCTAAGTCCCTCGGGAAGAGTGAAAGACGCGCACGTTCATTTTCAGAGCTCCTAGACCTTCCTATAAGAAGTTAGCCAAAAAGTAGCTTCGAAAAACGCTTAGGTTAAGTTTCAGAGTTGCATCTAATGTACCGAAGCTGGACTTAGACATAATTTCACTCTCACAACATTATGGCTGGTTGGAGACAATCCGAACCACAAATACCGGGTCCATGGTTCTGGCCATATACTGGGGGGACGGGGACGACTCCCATTAACCCCTGACTATACCGGGGTTACGCTTATCACAATGCCTTTCTGGTCTGTGCTGAAGCAGGGCATTCTGGCAGCCAATTGGCTTGACTTTTATTAGTGAGTCTGGTTACCCCCTCTCGTAACCACAGACTTAGAAATCGCCAGCTCATATACAGTGCATAAAATATATTTATATATATACCCTTATACACCATTTTAATAAAAAATATCACAAAATTCTTCTAAGTCCCTCGGGAAGAGTGAAAGACGCGCATGTTCATTTTTAGAGCTCCTAGACCTTCCTATAAGAAGTTAGCCAAAAAGTAGCTTCGAAAAACGCTTAGGTTAAGTTTCAGAGGTACTTCTAATGTACCAAAGCTGGACTTAGACATAATTTCACTCTCACAACATTATGGCTGGTTGGAGACAGTCCGAACCACAAGTACCGGGTCCATGGTTCTGGGCGTATAATGGGGGGACGGGGACGACTCCCATTAACCCCTGACTATACCGGGGATACGCTTATCACAATGCCTTACTGGTCTGTGCTGAAGCAGGGCATTCTGGCATCCAAGTGGCTTGACCTTTATTAGTGAGCCTGGTTACCCCCTCTCGGAACCACAGACTTAGAAATCGCCAGCTCATATACATGCATAAAATAGATTTATATATATACCCTTATACACCATTTTAATAAAAAATATCACAAAATTCTTCTAAGTCCCTCGGGAAGAGTGAAAGACGCGCACGTTCATTTTTAGAGCTTCTAGACCTTCCTATAAGAAGTTAGCCAAAAAGTAGCTTCGAAAAACGCTTAGGTTAAGTTTCAGAGTTGCTTCTAATGTACCAAAGCTGGACTTAGACATAATTTCACTCTCACAACATTATGGCTGGTTGGAGACAGTCCGAACCACAAATACCGGGTCCATGGTTCTGGCCATATACTGGGGGGACGGGGACGACTCCCATTAACCTCTGACTATACCGGGGATACGCTTATCACAATGCCTTTCTGGTCTGTGCTGAAGCAGGGCATTCTGGCAGCCAATTGGCTTGACTTTTATTAGTGAGCCTGGTTACCCCCTCTCGGAACCACAGACTTAGAAATCGCCAGCTCATATACATGCATAAAATATATTTATATATATACCCTTATACACCATTTTAATAAAAAATATCACAAAATTCTTCTAAGTCCCTCGGGAAGAGTGAAAGACGCGCACGTTCATTTTCAGAGCTCCTAGACCTTCCTATAAGAAGTTAGCCAAAAAGTAGCTTCGAAAAACGCTTAGGTTAAGTTTCAGAGTTGCTTCTAATGTACCAAAGCTGGACTTAGACATAATTTCACTCTCACAACATTATGGCTGTTTGGAGACAGTCCGAACCACAAATACCGGGTCCATGGTTCTGGCCATATACTGGGGGGACGGGGACGACTCCCATTAACCTCTGACTATACCGGGGATACGCTTATCACAATGCCTTTCTGGTCTGTGCTGAAGCAGGGCATTCTGGCAGCCAATTGGCTTGACTTTTATTAGTGAGCCTGGTTACCCCCTCTCGGAACCACAGACTTAGAAATCGCCAGCTCATATACATGCATAAAATATATTTATATATATACCCTTATACACCATTTTAATAAAAAATATCACAAAATTCTTCTAAGTCCCTCGGGAAGAGTGAAAGACGCGCACGTTCATTTTCAGAGCTCCTAGACCTTCCTATAAGAAGTTAGCCAAAAAGTAGCTTCGAAAAACGCTTAGGTTAAGTTTCAGAGTTGCATCTAATGTACCGAAGCTGGACTTAGACATAATTTCACTCTCACAACATTATGGCTGGTTGGAGACAGTCCGAACCACAAATACCGGGTCCATGGTTCTGGCCATATACTGGGGGGACGGGAACGACTCCCATTAACCCCTGACTATACCGGGGATACGCTTATCACAATGCCTTTCTGGTCTGTGCTGAAGCAGGGCATTCTGGCAGCCAATTGGCTTGACTTTTATTAGTGAGCCTGGTTACCCCCTCTCGGAACCACAGACTTAGAAATCGCCAGCTCATATACATGCATAACATATATTTATATATATACCCTTATACACCATTTTAATAAAAAATATCACAAAATTCTTCTAAGTCCCTCGGGAAGAGTGAAAGACGCGCACGTTCATTTTCAGAGCTCCTAGACCTTCCTATAAGAAGTTAGCCAAAAAGTAGCTTCGAAAAACGCTTAGGTTAAGTTTCAGAGTTGCATCTAATGTACCGAAGCTGGACTTAGACATAATTTCACTCTCACAACATTATGGCTGGTTGGAGACAATCCGAACCACAAATACCGGGTCCATGGTTCTGGCCATATACTGGGGGGACGGGGACGACTCCCATTAACCCCTGACTATACCGGGGTTACGCTTATCACAATGCCTTTCTGGTCTGTGCTGAAGCAGGGCATTCTGGCAGCCAATTGGCTTGACTTTTATTAGTGAGTCTGGTTACCCCCTCTCGTAACCACAGACTTAGAAATCGCCAGCTCATATACAGTGCATAAAATATATTTATATATATACCCTTATACACCATTTTAATAAAAAATATCACAAAATTCTTCTAAGTCCCTCGGGAAGAGTGAAAGACGCGCATGTTCATTTTTAGAGCTCCTAGACCTTCCTATAAGAAGTTAGCCAAAAAGTAGCTTCGAAAAACGCTTAGGTTAAGTTTCAGAGTTGCATCTAATGTACCGAAGCTGAACTTAGACATAATTTCACTCTCACAACATTATGGCTGGTTGGAGACAGTCCGAACCACAAGTACCGGGTCCATGGTTCTGGGCGTATAATGGGGGGACGGGGACGACTCCCATTAACCCCTGACTATACCGGGGATACGCTTATCACAATGCCTTACTGGTCTGTGCTGAAGCAGGGCTTTCTGGCATCCAAGTGGCTTGACCTTTATTAGTGAGCCTGGTTACCCCCTCTCGGAACCACAGACTTAGAAATCGCCAGCTCATATACATGCATAAAATAGATTTATATATATACCCTTATACACCATTTTAATAAAAAATATCACAAAATTCTTCTAAGTCCCTCGGGAAGAGTGAAAGACGCGCACGTTCATTTTCAGAGCTTCTAGACCTTCCTATAAGAAGTTAGCCAAAAAGTAGCTTCGAAAAACGCTTAGGTTAAGTTTCAGAGTTGCTTCTAATGTACCAAAGCTGGACTTAGACAATTTCACTCTCACAACATTATGGCTGGTTGGAGACAGTCCGAACCACAAATACCGGGTCCATGGTTCTGGCCATATACTGGGGGGACGGGGACGACTCCCATTAACCTCTGACTATACCGGGGATACGCTTATCACAATGCCTTTCTGGTCTGTGCTGAAGCAGGGCATTCTGGCAGCCAATTGGCTTGACTTTTATTAGTGAGCCTGGTTACCCCCTCTCGGAACCACAGACTTAGAAATCGCCAGCTCATATACATGCATAAAATATATTTATATATATACCCTTATACACCATTTTAATAAAAAATATCACAAAATTCTTCTAAGTCCCTCGGGAAGAGTGAAAGACGCGCACGTTCATTTTAAGAGCTCCTAGACCTTCCTATAAGAAGTTAGCCAAAAAGTAGCTTCGAAAAACGCTTAGGTTAAGTTTCAGAGTTGCTTCTAATGTACCAAAGCTGGACTTAGACATAATTTCACTCTCACAACATTATGGCTGGTTGGAGACAGTCCGAACCACAAATACCGGGTCCATGGTTCTGGCCATATACTGGGGGGACGGGGACGACTCCCATTAACCTCTGACTATACCGGGGATACGCTTATCACAATGCCTTTCTGGTCTGTGCTGAAGCAGGGCATTCTGGCAGCCAATTGGCTTGACTTTTATTAGTGAGCCTGGTTACCCCCTCTCGGAACCAAAGACTTAGAAATCGCCAGCTCATATACATGCATAACATATATTTATATATATACCCTTATACACCATTTTAATAAAAAATATCACAAAATTCTTCTAAGTCCCTCGGGAAGAGTGAAAGACGCGCACGTTCATTTTCAGAGCTCCTAGACCTTCCTATAAGAAGTTAGCCAAAAAGTAGCTTCGAAAAACGCTTAGGTTAAGTTTCAGAGTTGCATCTAATGTACCGAAGCTGGACTTAGACATAATTTCACTCTCACAACATTATGGCTGGTTGGAGACAATCCGAACCACAAATACCGGGTCCATGGTTCTGGCCATATACTGGGGGGACGGGGACGACTCCCATTAACCCCTGACTATACCGGGGTTACGCTTATCACAATGCCTTTCTGGTCTGTGCTGAAGCAGGGCATTCTGGCAGCCAATTGGCTTGACTTTTATTAGTGAGTCTGGTTACCCCCTCTCGTAACCACAGACTTAGAAATCGCCAGCTCATATACAGTGCATAAAATATATTTATATATATACCCTTATACACCATTTTAATAAAAAATATCACAAAATTCTTCTAAGTCCCTCGGGAAGAGTGAAAGACGCGCATGTTCATTTTTAGAGCTCCTAGACATTCCTATAAGAAGTTAGCCAAAAAGTAGCTTCGAAAAACGCTTAGGTTAAGTTTCAGAGGTACTTCTAATGTACCAAAGCTGGACTTAGACATAATTTCACTCTCACAACATTATGGCTGGTTGGAGACAGTCCGAACCACAAGTACCGGGTCCATGGTTCTGGGCGTATAATGGGGGGACGGGGACGACTCCCATTAACCCCTGACTATACCGGGGATACGCTTATCACAATGCCTTACTGGTCTGTGCTGAAGCAGGGCATTCTGGCATCCAAGTGGCTTGACCTTTATTAGTGAGCCTGGTTACCCCCTCTCGGAACCACAGACTTAGAAATCGCCAGCTCATATACATGCATAAAATAGATTTATATATATACCCTTATACACCATTTTAATAAAAAATATCACAAAATTCTTCTAAGTCCCTCGGGAAGAGTGAAAGACGCGCACGTTCATTTTTAGAGCTTCTAGACCTTCCTATAAGAAGTTAGCCAAAAAGTAGCTTCGAAAAACGCTTAGGTTAAGTTTCAGAGTTGCTTCTAATGTACCAAAGCTGGACTTAGACATAATTTCACTCTCACAACATTATGGCTGGTTGGAGACAGTCCGAACCACAAATACCGGGTCCATGGTTCTGGCCATATACTGGGGGGACGGGGACGACTCCCATTAACCTCTGACTATACCGGGGATACGCTTATCACAATGCCTTTCTGGTCTGTGCTGAAGCAGGGCATTCTGGCAGCCAATTGGCTTGACTTTTATTAGTGAGCCTGGTTACCCCCTCTCGGAACCACAGACTTAGAAATCGCCAGCTCATATACATGCATAAAATATATTTATATATATACCCTTATACACCATTTTAATAAAAAATATCACAAAATTCTTCTAAGTCCCTCGGGAAGAGTGAAAGACGCGCACGTTCATTTTCAGAGCTCCTAGACCTTCCTATAAGAAGTTAGCCAAAAAGTAGCTTCGAAAAACGCTTAGGTTAAGTTTCAGAGTTGCTTCTAATGTACCAAAGCTGGACTTAGACATAATTTCACTCTCACAACATTATGGCTGTTTGGAGACAGTCCGAACCACAAATACCGGGTCCATGGTTCTGGCCATATACTGGGGGGACGGGGACGACTCCCATTAACCTCTGACTATACCGGGGATACGCTTATCACAATGCCTTTCTGGTCTGTGCTGAAGCAGGGCATTCTGGCAGCCAATTGGCTTGACTTTTATTAGTGAGCCTGGTTACCCCCTCTCGGAACCACAGACTTAGAAATCGCCAGCTCATATACATGCATAAAATATATTTATATATATACCCTTATACACCATTTTAATAAAAAATATCACAAAATTCTTCTAAGTCCCTCGGGAAGAGTGAAAGACGCGCACGTTCATTTTCAGAGCTCCTAGACCTTCCTATAAGAAGTTAGCCAAAAAGTAGCTTCGAAAAACGCTTAGGTTAAGTTTCAGAGTTGCATCTAATGTACCGAAGCTGGACTTAGACATAATTTCACTCTCACAACATTATGGCTGGTTGGAGACAGTCCGAACCACAAATACCGGGTCCATGGTTCTGGCCATATACTGGGGGGACGGGAACGACTCCCATTAACCCCTGACTATACCGGGGATACGCTTATCACAATGCCTTTCTGGTCTGTGCTGAAGCAGGGCATTCTGGCAGCCAATTGGCTTGACTTTTATTAGTGAGCCTGGTTACCCCCTCTCGGAACCACAGACTTAGAAATCGCCAGCTCATATACATGCATAACATATATTTATATATATACCCTTATACACCATTTTAATAAAAAATATCACAAAATTCTTCTAAGTCCCTCGGGAAGAGTGAAAGACGCGCACGTTCATTTTCAGAGCTCCTAGACCTTCCTATAAGAAGTTAGCCAAAAAGTAGCTTCGAAAAACGCTTAGGTTAAGTTTCAGAGTTGCATCTAATGTACCGAAGCTGGACTTAGACATAATTTCACTCTCACAACATTATGGCTGGTTGGAGACAATCCGAACCACAAATACCGGGTCCATGGTTCTGGCCATATACTGGGGGGACGGGGACGACTCCCATTAACCCCTGACTATACCGGGGTTACGCTTATCACAATGCCTTTCTGGTCTGTGCTGAAGCAGGGCATTCTGGCAGCCAATTGGCTTGACTTTTATTAGTGAGTCTGGTTACCCCCTCTCGTAACCACAGACTTAGAAATCGCCAGCTCATATACAGTGCATAAAATATATTTATATATATACCCTTATACACCATTTTAATAAAAAATATCACAAAATTCTTCTAAGTCCCTCGGGAAGAGTGAAAGACGCGCATGTTCATTTTTAGAGCTCCTAGACCTTCCTATAAGAAGTTAGCCAAAAAGTAGCTTCGAAAAACGCTTAGGTTAAGTTTCAGAGTTGCATCTAATGTACCGAAGCTGAACTTAGACATAATTTCACTCTCACAACATTATGGCTGGTTGGAGACAGTCCGAACCACAAGTACCGGGTCCATGGTTCTGGGCGTATAATGGGGGGACGGGGACGACTCCCATTAACCCCTGACTATACCGGGGATACGCTTATCACAATGCCTTACTGGTCTGTGCTGAAGCAGGGCTTTCTGGCATCCAAGTGGCTTGACCTTTATTAGTGAGCCTGGTTACCCCCTCTCGGAACCACAGACTTAGAAATCGCCAGCTCATATACATGCATAAAATAGATTTATATATATACCCTTATACACCATTTTAATAAAAAATATCACAAAATTCTTCTAAGTCCCTCGGGAAGAGTGAAAGACGCGCACGTTCATTTTCAGAGCTTCTAGACCTTCCTATAAGAAGTTAGCCAAAAAGTAGCTTCGAAAAACGCTTAGGTTAAGTTTCAGAGTTGCTTCTAATGTACCAAAGCTGGACTTAGACATAATTTCACTCTCACAACATTATGGCTGGTTGGAGACAGTCCGAACCACAAATACCGGGTCCATGGTTCTGGCCATATACTGGGGGGACGGGGACGACTCCCATTAACCTCTGACTATACCGGGGATACGCTTATCACAATGCCTTTCTGGTCTGTGCTGAAGCAGGGCATTCTGGCAGCCAATTGGCTTGACTTTTATTAGTGAGCCTGGTTACCCCCTCTCGGAACCACAGACTTAGAAATCGCCAGCTCATATACATGCATAAAATATATTTATATATATACCCTTATACACCATTTTAATAAAAAATATCACAAAATTCTTCTAAGTCCCTCGGGAAGAGTGAAAGACGCGCACGTTCATTTTCAGAGCTCCTAGACCTTCCTATAAGAAGTTAGCCAAAAAGTAGCTTCGAAAAACGCTTAGGTTAAGTTTCAGAGTTGCATCTAATGTACCGAAGCTGGACTTAGACATAATTTCACTCTCACAACATTATGGCTGGTTGGAGACAGTCCGAACCACAAATACCGGGTCCATGGTTCTGGGCGTATACTGGGGGGACGGGAACGACTCCCATTAACCCCTGACTATACCGGGGATACGCTTATCACAATGCCTTTCTGGTCTGTGCTGAAGCAGGGCATTCTGGCAGCCAATTGGCTTGACTTTTATTAGTGAGCCTGGTTACCCCCTCTCGGAACCACAGACTTAGAAATCGCCAGCTCATATACATGCATAACATATATTTATATATATACCCTTATACACCATTTTAATAAAAAATATCACAAAATTCTTCTAAGTCCCTCGGGAAGAGTGAAAGACGCGCACGTTCATTTTCAGAGCTCCTAGACCTTCCTATAAGAAGTTAGCCAAAAAGTAGCTTCGAAAAACGCTTAGGTTAAGTTTCAGAGTTGCATCTAATGTACCGAAGCTGGACTTAGACATAATTTCACTCTCACAACATTATGGCTGGTTGGAGACAATCCGAACCACAAATACCGGGTCCATGGTTCTGGCCATATACTGGGGGGACGGGGACGACTCCCATTAACCCCTGACTATACCGGGGTTACGCTTATCACAATGCCTTTCTGGTCTGTGCTGAAGCAGGGCATTCTGGCAGCCAATTGGCTTGACTTTTATTAGTGAGTCTGGTTACCCCCTCTCGTAACCACAGACTTAGAAATCGCCAGCTCATATACAGTGCATAAAATATATTTATATATATACCCTTATACACCATTTTAATAAAAAATATCACAAAATTCTTCTAAGTCCCTCGGGAAGAGTGAAAGACGCGCATGTTCATTTTTAGAGCTCCTAGACCTTCCTATAAGAAGTTAGCCAAAAAGTAGCTTCGAAAAACGCTTAGGTTAAGTTTCAGAGGTACTTCTAATGTACCAAAGCTGGACTTAGACATAATTTCACTCTCACAACATTATGGCTGGTTGGAGACAGTCCGAACCACAAGTACCGGGTCCATGGTTCTGGGCGTATACTGGGGGGACGGGGACGACTCCCATTAACCCCTGACTATACGGGGATACGCTTATCACAATGCCTTACTGGTCTATGCTGAAGCAGGGCATTCTGGCATCCAAGTAGCTTGACCTTTATTAGTGAGCCTGGTTACCCCCTCTCGGAACCACAGACTTAGAAATCGCCAGCTCATATACAGTGCATAAAATATATTTATATATATACCCTTATACACCATTTTAATAAAAAATATCACAAAATTCTTCTAAGTCCCTCGGGAAGAGTGAAAGACGCGCATGTTCATTTTTAGAGCTCCTAGACCTTCCTATAAGAAGTTAGCCAAAAAGTAGCTTCGAAAAACGCTTAGGTTAAGTTTCAGAGGTACTTCTAATGTACCAAAGCTGGACTTAGACATCATTTCACTCTCACAACATTATGGCTGGTTGGAGACAGTCCGAACCACAAGTACCGGGTCCATGGTTCTGGGCGTATACTGGGGGGACGGGGACGACTCCCATTAACCCCTGACTATACCGGGGATACGCTTATCACAATGCCTTACTGGTCTGTGCTGAAGCAGGGCATTCTGGCATCCAAGTGGCTTGACCTTTATTAGTGAGCCTGGTTACACCCTCTCGGAACCACAGACTTAGAAATCGCCAGCTCATATACATGCATAAAATATATTTATATATATACCCTTATACACCATTTTAATAAAAAATATCACAAAATTCTTCTAAGTCCCTCGGGAAGAGTGAAAGACGCGCACGTTCATTTTCAGAGCTCCTAGACATTCCTATAAGAAGTTAGCCAAAAAGTACCTTCGAAAAACGCTTAGGTTAAGTTTCAGAGTTGCTTCTAATGTACCGAAGCTGGACTTAGACATAATTTCACTCTCACAACATTATGGCTGGTTGGAGACAGTCCGAACCACAAATACCGGGTCCATGGTTCTGGCCATATACTGGGGGGACGGGGACGACTCCCATTAACCTCTGACTATACCGGGGATACGCTTATCACAATGCCTTTCTGGTCTGTGCTGAAGCAGGGCATTCTGGCAGCCAATTGGCTTGACTTTTATTAGTGAGCCTGGTTACCCCCTCTCGGAACCACAGACTTAGAAATCGCCAGCTCATATACATGCATAAAATATATTTATATATATACCCTTATACACCATTTTAATAAAAAATATCACAAAATTCTTCTAAGTCCCTCGGGAAGAGTGAAAGACGCGCACGTTCATTTTCAGAGCTCCTAGACCTTCCTATAAGAAGTTAGCCAAAAAGTAGCTTCGAAAAACGCTTAGGTTAAGTTTCAGAGTTGCATCTAATGTACCGAAGCTGGACTTAGACATAATTTCACTCTCACAACATTATGGCTGGTTGGAGACAGTCCGAACCACAAATACCGGGTCCATGGTTCTGGCCATATACTGGGGGGACGGGGACGACTCCCATTAACCTCTGACTATACCGGGGATACGCTTATCACAATGCCTTTCTGGTCTGTGCTGAAGCAGGGCATTCTGGCAGCCAATTGGCTTGACTTTTATTAGTGAGCCTGGTTACCCCCTCTCGGAACCACAGACTTAGAAATCGCCAGCTCATATACATGCATAAAATATATTTATATATATACCCTTATACACCATTTTAATAAAAAATATCACAAAATTCTTCTAAGTCCCTCGGGAAGAGTGAAAGACGCGCACGTTCATTTTCAGAGCTCCTAGACCTTCCTATAAGAAGTTAGCCAAAAAGTAGCTTCGAAAAACGCTTAGGTTAAGTTTCAGAGTTGCATCTAATGTACCGAAGCTGGACTTAGACATAATTTCACTCTCACAACATTATGGCTGGTTGGAGACAGTCCGAACCACAAATACCGGGTCCATGGTTCTGGCCATATACTGGGGGGACGGGAACGACTCCCATTAACCCCTGACTATACCGGGGATACGCTTATCACAATGCCTTTCTGGTCTGTGCTGAAGCAGGGCATTCTGGCAGCCAATTGGCTTGACTTTTATTAGTGAGCCTGGTTACCCCCTCTCGGAACCACAGACTTAGAAATCGCAAGCTCATATACATGCATAACATATATTTATATATATACCCTTATACACCATTTTAATAAAAAATATCACAAAATTCTTCTAAGTCCCTCGGGAAGAGTGAAAGACGCGCACGTTCATTTTCAGAGCTCCTAGACATTCCTATAAGAAGTTAGCCAAAAAGTACCTTCGAAAAACGCTTAGGTTAAGTTTCAGAGTTGCTTCTAATGTACCGAAGCTGGACTTAGACATAATTTCACTCTCACAACATTATGGCTGGTTGGAGACAGTCCGAACCACAAATACCGGGTCCATGGTTCTGGCCATATACTGGGGGGACGGGGACGACTCCCATTAACCCCTGACTATACCGGGGTTACGCTTATCACAATGCCTTTCTGGTCTGTGCTGAAGCAGGGCATTCTGGCAGCCAATTGGCTTGACTTTTATTAGTGAGTCTGGTTACCCCCTCTCGTAACCACAGACTTAGAAATCGCCAGCTCATATACAGTGCATAAAATATATTTATATATATACCCTTATACACCATTTTAATAAAAAATATCACAAAATTCTTCTAAGTCCCTCGGGAAGAGTGAAAGACGCGCATGTTCATTTTTAGAGCTCCTAGACCTTCCTATAAGAAGTTAGCCAAAAAGTAGCTTCGAAAAACGCTTAGGTTAAGTTTCAGAGGTACTTCTAATGTACCAAAGCTGGACTTAGACATAATTTCACTCTCACAACATTATGGCTGGTTGGAGACAGTCCGAACCACAAGTACCGGGTCCATGGTTCTGGGCGTATACTGGGGGGACGGGGACGACTCCCATTAACCCCTGACTATACGGGGATACGCTTATCACAATGCCTTACTGGTCTGTGCTGAAGCAGGGCATTCTGGCATCCAAGTAGCTTGACCTTTATTAGTGAGCCTGGTTACCCCCTCTCGGAACCACAGACTTAGAAATCGCCAGCTCATATACAGTGCATAAAATATATTTATATATATACCCTTATACACCATTTTAATAAAAAATATCACAAAATTCTTCTAAGTCCCTCGGGAAGAGTGAAAGACGCGCATGTTCATTTTTAGAGCTCCTAGACCTTCCTATAAGAAGTTAGCCAAAAAGTAGCTTCGAAAAACGCTTAGGTTAAGTTTCAGAGGTACTTCTAATGTACCAAAGCTGGACTTAGACATCATTTCACTCTCACAACATTATGGCTGGTTGGAGACAGTCCGAACCACAAGTACCGGGTCCATGGTTCTGGGCGTATACTGGGGGGACGGGGACGACTCCCATTAACCCCTGACTATACCGGGGATACGCTTATCACAATGCCTTACTGGTCTGTGCTGAAGCAGGGCATTCTGGCATCCAAGTGGCTTGACCTTTATTAGTGAGCCTGGTTACACCCTCTCGGAACCACAGACTTAGAAATCGCCAGCTCATATACATGCATAAAATATATTTATATATATACCCTTATACACCATTTTAATAAAAAATATCACAAAATTCTTCTAAGTCCCTCGGGAAGAGTGAAAGACGCGCACGTTCATTTTCAGAGCTCCTAGACATTCCTATAAGAAGTTAGCCAAAAAGTACCTTCGAAAAACGCTTAGGTTAAGTTTCAGAGTTGCTTCTAATGTACCGAAGCTGGACTTAGACATAATTTCACTCTCACAACATTATGGCTGGTTGGAGACAGTCCGAACCACAAATACCGGGTCCATGGTTCTGGCCATATACTGGGGGGACGGGGACGACTCCCATTAACCTCTGACTATACCGGGGATACGCTTATCACAATGCCTTTCTGGTCTGTGCTGAAGCAGGGCATTCTGGCAGCCAATTGGCTTGACTTTTATTAGTGAGCCTGGTTACCCCCTCTCGGAACCACAGACTTAGAAATCGCCAGCTCATATACATGCATAAAATATATTTATATATATACCCTTATACACCATTTTAATAAAAAATATCACAAAATTCTTCTAAGTCCCTCGGGAAGAGTGAAAGACGCGCACGTTCATTTTCAGAGCTCCTAGACCTTCCTATAAGAAGTTAGCCAAAAAGTAGCTTCGAAAAACGCTTAGGTTAAGTTTCAGAGTTGCATCTAATGTACCGAAGCTGGACTTAGACATAATTTCACTCTCACAACATTATGGCTGGTTGGAGACAGTCCGAACCACAAATACCGGGTCCATGGTTCTGGCCATATACTGGGGGGACGGGGACGACTCCCATTAACCTCTGACTATACCGGGGATACGCTTATCACAATGCCTTTCTGGTCTGTGCTGAAGCAGGGCATTCTGGCAGCCAATTGGCTTGACTTTTATTAGTGAGCCTGGTTACCCCCTCTCGGAACCACAGACTTAGAAATCGCCAGCTCATATACATGCATAAAATATATTTATATATATACCCTTATACACCATTTTAATAAAAAATATCACAAAATTCTTCTAAGTCCCTCAGCAAGAGTGAAAGACGCCCACGTTCATTTTCAGAGCTCCTAGACATTCCTATAAGAAGTTAGCCAAAAAGTACCTTCGAAAAACGCTTAGGTTAAGTTTCAGCGTTGCTTCTAATGTACCGAAGCTGGACTTAGACATAATTTCACTCTCACAACATTATGGCTGGTTGGAGACAGTCCGAACCACAAATACCGGGTCCATGGTTCTGGCCATATACTGGGGGGACGGGGACGACTCCCATTAACCTCTGACTATACCGGGGATACGCTTATCACAATGCCTTTCTGGTCTGTGCTGAAGCAGGGCATTCTGGCATCAAAGTAGCTTGACCTTTATTAGTGAGCCTGGTTACCCCCTCTCGGAACCACAGACTTAGAAATCGCCAGCTCATATACAGTGCATAAAATATATTTATATATATACCCTTATACACCATTTAAATAAAAAATATCACAAAATTCTTCTAAGTCCCTCGGGAAGAGTGAAAGACGCGCACGTTCATTTTCAGAGCTCCTAGACCTTCCTATAAGAAGTTAGCCAAAAAGTAGCTTCGAAAAACGCTTAGGTTAAGTTTCAGAGGTACTTCTAATGTACCAAAGCTGGACTTAGACATAATTTCACTCTCACAACATTATGGCTGGTTGGAGACAGTCCGAACCACAAATACCGGGTCCATGGTTCTGGGCGTATACTGGGGGGACGGGGACGACTCCCATTAACCCCTGACTATACCGGGGATACGCTTATCACAATGCCTTACTGGTCTGTGCTGAAGCAGGGCATTCTGGCATCCAAGTGGCTTGACCTTTATTAGTGAGCCTGGTTACCCCCTCTCGGAACCACAGACTTAGAAATCGCCAGCTCATATACATGCATAAAATATATTTATATATATACCCTTATACACCATTTTAATAAAAAATATCACAAAATTCTTCTAAGTCCCTCGGGAAGAGTGAAAGACGCGCACATTCATTTTCAGAGCTCCTAGACATTCCTATAAGAAGTTAGCCAAAAAGTACCTTCGAAAAACGCTTAGGTTAAGTTTCAGAGTTGCTTCTAATGTACCGAAGCTGGACTTAGACATAATTTCACTCTCACAACATTATGGCTGGTTGGAGACAGACCGAACCACAAATACCGGGTCCATGGTTCTGGCCATATACTGGGGGGACGGGGACGACTCCCATTAACCTTAGACTATACCGGGGATACGCTTATCACAATGCCTTTCTGGTCTGTGCTGAAGCAGGGCATTCTGGCAGCCAATTGGCTTGACTTTTATTAGTGAGCCTGGTTACCCCCTCTCGGAACCACAGACTTAGAAATCGCCAGCTCATATACAGTGCATAAAATATATTTATATATATACCCTTATACACCATTTAAATAAAAAATATCACAAAATTCTTCTAAGTCCCTCGGGAAGAGTGAAAGACGCGCACGTTCATTTTCAGAGCTCCTAGACCTTCCTATAAGAAGTTAGCCAAAAAGTAGCTTCGAAAAACGCTTAGGTTAAGTTTCAGAGTTGCTTCTAATGTACCAAAGCTGGACTTAGACATAATTTCACTCTCACAACATTATGGCTGGTTGGAGACAGTCCGAACCACAAGTACTGGGTCCATGGTTCTGGGCGTATACTGGGGGGACGGGGACGACTCCCATTAACCCCTGACTATACCGGGGATACGCTTATCACAATGCCTTACTGGTCTGTGCTGAAGCAGGGCATTCTGGCAGCCAATTGGCTTGACTTTTATTAGTGAGCCTGGTTACCCCCTCTCGAAACCACAGACTTAGAAATCGCCAGCTCATAAACAGTGCATAAAATAAATTTATATATATATACCCTTATACACCATTTTAATAAAAAATATCACAAAATTCTTCTAAGTACCTCGGGAAGAGTGAAAGACGCGCACGTTCATTTTCAGAGCTCCTAGACCTTCCTATAAGAAGTTAGCTAAAAAGTAGCTTCGAAAAACGCTTAGGTTAAGTTTCAGAGTTGCATCTAATGTACCGAAGCTGGACTTAGACATAATTTCACTCTCACAACATTATGGCTGGTTGGAGACAGTCCGAACAACAAATACCGGGTCCATGGTTCTGGCCATATACTGGGGGGACGGGGACGACTCCCATTAACCCCTGACTATAACGGGGATACGCTTATCACAATGCCTTACTGGTCTGTGCTGAAGCAGGGCATTCTGGCAGCCAAGTGGCTTGACCTTTATTAGTGAGCCTGGTTACCCCCTCTCGGAACCACAGACTTAGAAATCGCCAGCTCATATACAGTGCATAAAATATATTTATATATATACCCTTATACACCATTTTAATAAAAAATATCACAAAATTCTTCTAAGTCCCTCGGGAAGAGTGAAAGACGCGCACGTACATTTTCAGAGCTCCTAGACCTTCCTATAAGAAGTTAGCCATAAAGTATCTTCGAAAAACGCTTAGGTTAAGTTTCAGAGTTGCTTATAATGTACCGAAGCTGGACTTAGACATACTGTAATTTCACTCTCACAACATTATGGCTGGTTGGAGACAGTCCGAACCACAAATACCGGGTCCATGGTTCTGGCCATATACTGGGGGGACGGGGACGACTCCCATTAACCCCTGACTATACCGGGGATACGCGTATCACACTGCCTTACTGGTCTGTGCTGAAGCAGGGCATTCTGGCAGCCAAGTGGCTTGACCTTTATTAGTGAGCCTGGTTACCCCCTCTCGGAACCACAGACTTAGAAATCGCCAGCTCATATACAGTGCATAAAATATATTTATATATATACCCTTATACACCATTTTAATAAAAAATATCACAAAATTCTTCTAAGTCCCTCGGGAAGAGTTAAAGACGCGCACGTTCATTTTTAGAACTCCTAGACCTTCCTATAAGAAGTTAGCCAAAAAGTAGCTTCGAAAAACGCTTAGGTTAAGTTTCAGAGTTGCATCTAATGTAAAGAAGCTGGACTTAGACATAATTTCACTCTCACAACATTATGGCTGGTTGGAGACAGTCCGAACCACAAATACCGGGTCCATGGTTCTGGCCATATACTGGGGGGACGGGGACGACTCCCATTAACCCCTGACTATAACGGGGATACGCTTATCACAATGCCTTACTGGTCTGTGCTGAAGCAGGGCATTCTGGCAGCCAAGTGGCTTGACCTTTATTAGTGAGCCTGGTAACCCCCTCTCGGAACCACAGACTTAGAAATCGCCAGCTCATATACATGCATAAAATATATTTATATATATACCCTTATACACCATTTTAATAAAAAATATCACAAAATTCTTCTAAGTCCCTCGGGAAGAGTGAAAGACGCGCACGTTCATTTTAAGAGCTCCTAGACCTTCCTATAAGAAGTTAGCCAAAAAGTAGCTTCGAAAAACGCTTAGGTTAAGTTTCAGAGTTGCTTCTAATGTACCAAAGCTGGACTTAGACATAATTTCACTCTCACAACATTATGGCTGGTTGGAGACAGTCCGAACCACAAATACCGGGTCCATGGTTCTGGCCATATACTGGGGGGACGGGGACGACTCCCATTAACCTCTGACTATACCGGGGATACGCTTATCACAATGCCTTTCTGGTCTGTGCTGAAGCAGGGCATTCTGGCAGCCAATTGGCTTGACTTTTATTAGTGAGCCTGGTTACCCCCTCTCGGAACCACAGACTTAGAAATCGCCAGCTCATATACATGCATAAAATATATTTATATATATACCCTTATACACCATTTTAATAAAAAATATCACAAAATTCTTCTAAGTCCCTCGGGAAGAGTGAAAGACGCGCACGTTCATTTTCAGAGCTCCTAGACCTTCCTATAAGAAGTTAGCCAAAAAGTAGCTTCGAAAAACGCTTAGGTTAAGTTTCAGAGTTGCATCTAATGTACCGAAGCTGGACTTAGACATAATTTCACTCTCACAACATTATGGCTGGTTGGAGACAGTCCGAACCACAAATACCGGGTCCATGGTTCTGGCCATATACTGGGGGGACGGGAACGACTCCCATTAACCCCTGACTATACCGGGGATACGCTTATCACAATGCCTTTCTGGTCTGTGCTGAAGCAGGGCATTCTGGCAGCCAATTGGCTTGACTTTTATTAGTGAGCCTGGTTACCCCCTCTCGGAACCACAGACTTAGAAATCGCCAGCTCATATACATGCATAACATATATTTATATATATACCCTTATACACCATTTTAATAAAAAATATCACAAAATTCTTCTAAGTCCCTCGGGAAGAGTGAAAGACGCGCACGTTCATTTTCAGAGCTCCTAGACCTTCCTATAAGAAGTTAGCCAAAAAGTAGCTTCGAAAAACGCTTAGGTTAAGTTTCAGAGTTGCATCTAATGTACCGAAGCTGGACTTAGACATAATTTCACTCTCACAACATTATGGCTGGTTGGAGACAATCCGAACCACAAATACCGGGTCCATGGTTCTGGCCATATACTGGGGGGACGGGGACGACTCCCATTAACCCCTGACTATACCGGGGTTACGCTTATCACAATGCCTTTCTGGTCTGTGCTGAAGCAGGGCATTCTGGCAGCCAATTGGCTTGACTTTTATTAGTGAGTCTGGTTACCCCCTCTCGTAACCACAGACTTAGAAATCGCCAGCTCATATACAGTGCATAAAATATATTTATATATATACCCTTATACACCATTTTAATAAAAAATATCACAAAATTCTTCTAAGTCCCTCGGGAAGAGTGAAAGACGCGCATGTTCATTTTTAGAGCTCCTAGACCTTCCTATAAGAAGTTAGCCAAAAAGTAGCTTCGAAAAACGCTTAGGTTAAGTTTCAGAGGTACTTCTAATGTACCAAAGCTGGACTTAGACATCATTTCACTCTCACAACATTATGGCTGGTTGGAGACAGTCCGAACCACAAGTACCGGGTCCATGGTTCTGGGCGTATACTGGGGGGACGGGGACGACTCCCATTAACCCCTGACTATACCGGGGATACGCTTATCACAATGCCTTACTGGTCTGTGCTGAAGCAGGGCATTCTGGCATCCAAGTGGCTTGACCTTTATTAGTGAGCCTGGTTACACCCTCTCGGAACCACAGACTTAGAAATCGCCAGCTCATATACATGCATAAAATATATTTATATATATACCCTTATACACCATTTTAATAAAAAATATCACAAAATTCTTCTAAGTCCCTCGGGAAGAGTGAAAGACGCGCACGTTCATTTTCAGAGCTCCTAGACATTCCTATAAGAAGTTAGCCAAAAAGTACCTTCGAAAAACGCTTAGGTTAAGTTTCAGAGTTGCTTCTAATGTACCGAAGCTGGACTTAGACATAATTTCACTCTCACAACATTATGGCTGGTTGGAGACAGTCCGAACCACAAATACCGGGTCCATGGTTCTGGCCATATACTGGGGGGACGGGGACGACTCCCATTAACCTCTGACTATACCGGGGATACGCTTATCACAATGCCTTTCTGGTCTGTGCTGAAGCAGGGCATTCTGGCAGCCAATTGGCTTGACTTTTATTAGTGAGCCTGGTTACCCCCTCTCGGAACCACAGACTTAGAAATCGCCAGCTCATATACATGCATAAAATATATTTATATATATACCCTTATACACCATTTTAATAAAAAATATCACAAAATTCTTCTAAGTCCCTCGGGAAGAGTGAAAGACGCGCACGTTCATTTTCAGAGCTCCTAGACCTTCCTATAAGAAGTTAGCCAAAAAGTAGCTTCGAAAAACGCTTAGGTTAAGTTTCAGAGTTGCATCTAATGTACCGAAGCTGGACTTAGACATAATTTCACTCTCACAACATTATGGCTGGTTGGAGACAGTCCGAACCACAAATACCGGGTCCATGGTTCTGGCCATATACTGGGGGGACGGGGACGACTCCCATTAACCTCTGACTATACCGGGGATACGCTTATCACAATGCCTTTCTGGTCTGTGCTGAAGCAGGGCATTCTGGCAGCCAATTGGCTTGACTTTTATTAGTGAGCCTGGTTACCCCCTCTCGGAACCACAGACTTAGAAATCGCCAGCTCATATACATGCATAAAATATATTTATATATATACCCTTATACACCATTTTAATAAAAAATATCACAAAATTCTTCTAAGTCCCTCAGCAAGAGTGAAAGACGCCCACGTTCATTTTCAGAGCTCCTAGACATTCCTATAAGAAGTTAGCCAAAAAGTACCTTCGAAAAACGCTTAGGTTAAGTTTCAGCGTTGCTTCTAATGTACCGAAGCTGGACTTAGACATAATTTCACTCTCACAACATTATGGCTGGTTGGAGACAGTCCGAACCACAAATACCGGGTCCATGGTTCTGGCCATATACTGGGGGGACGGGGACGACTCCCATTAACCTCTGACTATACCGGGGATACGCTTATCACAATGCCTTTCTGGTCTGTGCTGAAGCAGGGCATTCTGGCATCAAAGTAGCTTGACCTTTATTAGTGAGCCTGGTTACCCCCTCTCGGAACCACAGACTTAGAAATCGCCAGCTCATATACAGTGCATAAAATATATTTATATATATACCCTTATACACCATTTAAATAAAAAATATCACAAAATTCTTCTAAGTCCCTCGGGAAGAGTGAAAGACGCGCACGTTCATTTTCAGAGCTCCTAGACCTTCCTATAAGAAGTTAGCCAAAAAGTAGCTTCGAAAAACGCTTAGGTTAAGTTTCAGAGGTACTTCTAATGTACCAAAGCTGGACTTAGACATAATTTCACTCTCACAACATTATGGCTGGTTGGAGACAGTCCGAACCACAAATACCGGGTCCATGGTTCTGGGCGTATACTGGGGGGACGGGGACGACTCCCATTAACCCCTGACTATACCGGGGATACGCTTATCACAATGCCTTACTGGTCTGTGCTGAAGCAGGGCATTCTGGCATCCAAGTGGCTTGACCTTTATTAGTGAGCCTGGTTACCCCCTCTCGGAACCACAGACTTAGAAATCGCCAGCTCATATACATGCATAAAATATATTTATATATATACCCTTATACACCATTTTAATAAAAAATATCACAAAATTCTTCTAAGTCCCTCGGGAAGAGTGAAAGACGCGCACATTCATTTTCAGAGCTCCTAGACATTCCTATAAGAAGTTAGCCAAAAAGTACCTTCGAAAAACGCTTAGGTTAAGTTTCAGAGTTGCTTCTAATGTACCGAAGCTGGACTTAGACATAATTTCACTCTCACAACATTATGGCTGGTTGGAGACAGACCGAACCACAAATACCGGGTCCATGGTTCTGGCCATATACTGGGGGGACGGGGACGACTCCCATTAACCTTAGACTATACCGGGGATACGCTTATCACAATGCCTTTCTGGTCTGTGCTGAAGCAGGGCATTCTGGCAGCCAATTGGCTTGACTTTTATTAGTGAGCCTGGTTACCCCCTCTCGGAACCACAGACTTAGAAATCGCCAGCTCATATACAGTGCATAAAATATATTTATATATATACCCTTATACACCATTTAAATAAAAAATATCACAAAATTCTTCTAAGTCCCTCGGGAAGAGTGAAAGACGCGCACGTTCATTTTCAGAGCTCCTAGACCTTCCTATAAGAAGTTAGCCAAAAAGTAGCTTCGAAAAACGCTTAGGTTAAGTTTCAGAGTTGCTTCTAATGTACCAAAGCTGGACTTAGACATAATTTCACTCTCACAACATTATGGCTGGTTGGAGACAGTCCGAACCACAAGTACTGGGTCCATGGTTCTGGGCGTATACTGGGGGGACGGGGACGACTCCCATTAACCCCTGACTATACCGGGGATACGCTTATCACAATGCCTTACTGGTCTGTGCTGAAGCAGGGAATCTTGGCAGCCAATTGGCTTGACTTTTATTAGTGAGCCTGGTTACCCCCTCTCGAAACCACAGACTTAGAAATCGCCAGCTCATAAACAGTGCATAAAATAAATTTATATATATATACCCTTATACACCATTTTAATAAAAAATATCACAAAATTCTTCTAAGTACCTCGGGAAGAGTGAAAGACGCGCACGTTCATTTTCAGAGCTCCTAGACCTTCCTATAAGAAGTTAGCTAAAAAGTAGCTTCGAAAAACGCTTAGGTTAAGTTTCAGAGTTGCATCTAATGTACCGAAGCTGGACTTAGACATAATTTCACTCTCACAACATTATGGCTGGTTGGAGACAGTCCGAACAACAAATACCGGGTCCATGGTTCTGGCCATATACTGGGGGGACGGGGACGACTCCCATTAACCCCTGACTATAACGGGGATACGCTTATCACAATGCCTTACTGGTCTGTGCTGAAGCAGGGCATTCTGGCAGCCAAGTGGCTTGACCTTTATTAGTGAGCCTGGTTACCCCCTCTCGGAACCACAGACTTAGAAATCGCCAGCTCATATACAGTGCATAAAATATATTTATATATATACCCTTATACACCATTTTAATAAAAAATATCACAAAATTCTTCTAAGTCCCTCGGGAAGAGTGAAAGACGCGCACGTACATTTTCAGAGCTCCTAGACCTTCCTATAAGAAGTTAGCCATAAAGTATCTTCGAAAAACGCTTAGGTTAAGTTTCAGAGTTGCTTATAATGTACCGAAGCTGGACTTAGACATACTGTAATTTCACTCTCACAACATTATGGCTGGTTGGAGACAGTCCGAACCACAAATACCGGGTCCATGGTTCTGGCCATATACTGGGGGGACGGGGACGACTCCCATTAACCCCTGACTATACCGGGGATACGCGTATCACACTGCCTTACTGGTCTGTGCTGAAGCAGGGCATTCTGGCAGCCAAGTGGCTTGACCTTTATTAGTGAGCCTGGTTACCCCCTCTCGGAACCACAGACTTAGAAATCGCCAGCTCATATACAGTGCATAAAATATATTTATATATATACCCTTATACACCATTTTAATAAAAAATATCACAAAATTCTTCTAAGTCCCTCGGGAAGAGTTAAAGACGCGCACGTTCATTTTTAGAACTCCTAGACCTTCCTATAAGAAGTTAGCCAAAAAGTAGCTTCGAAAAACGCTTAGGTTAAGTTTCAGAGTTGCATCTAATGTAAAGAAGCTGGACTTAGACATAATTTCACTCTCACAACATTATGGCTGGTTGGAGACAGTCCGAACCACAAATACCGGGTCCATGGTTCTGGCCATATACTGGGGGGACGGGGACGACTCCCATTAACCCCTGACTATAACGGGGATACGCTTATCACAATGCCTTACTGGTCTGTGCTGAAGCAGGGCATTCTGGCAGCCAAGTGGCTTGACCTTTATTAGTGAGCCTGGTAACCCCCTCTCGGAACCACAGACTTAGAAATCGCCAGCTCATATACATGCATAAAATATATTTATATATATACCCTTATACACCATTTTAATAAAAAATATCACAAAATTCTTCTAAGTCCCTCGGGAAGAGTGAAAGACGCGCACGTTCATTTTAAGAGCTCCTAGACCTTCCTATAAGAAGTTAGCCAAAAAGTAGCTTCGAAAAACGCTTAGGTTAAGTTTCAGAGTTGCTTCTAATGTACCAAAGCTGGACTTAGACATAATTTCACTCTCACAACATTATGGCTGGTTGGAGACAGTCCGAACCACAAATACCGGGTCCATGGTTCTGGCCATATACTGGGGGGACGGGGACGACTCCCATTAACCTCTGACTATACCGGGGATACGCTTATCACAATGCCTTTCTGGTCTGTGCTGAAGCAGGGCATTCTGGCAGCCAATTGGCTTGACTTTTATTAGTGAGCCTGGTTACCCCCTCTCGGAACCACAGACTTAGAAATCGCCAGCTCATATACATGCATAAAATATATTTATATATATACCCTTATACACCATTTTAATAAAAAATATCACAAAATTCTTCTAAGTCCCTCGGGAAGAGTGAAAGACGCGCACGTTCATTTTCAGAGCTCCTAGACCTTCCTATAAGAAGTTAGCCAAAAAGTAGCTTCGAAAAACGCTTAGGTTAAGTTTCAGAGTTGCATCTAATGTACCGAAGCTGGACTTAGACATAATTTCACTCTCACAACATTATGGCTGGTTGGAGACAGTCCGAACCACAAATACCGGGTCCATGGTTCTGGCCATATACTGGGGGGACGGGAACGACTCCCATTAACCCCTGACTATACCGGGGATACGCTTATCACAATGCCTTTCTGGTCTGTGCTGAAGCAGGGCATTCTGGCAGCCAATTGGCTTGACTTTTATTAGTGAGCCTGGTTACCCCCTCTCGGAACCACAGACTTAGAAATCGCCAGCTCATATACATGCATAACATATATTTATATATATACCCTTATACACCATTTTAATAAAAAATATCACAAAATTCTTCTAAGTCCCTCGGGAAGAGTGAAAGACGCGCACGTTCATTTTCAGAGCTCCTAGACCTTCCTATAAGAAGTTAGCCAAAAAGTAGCTTCGAAAAACGCTTAGGTTAAGTTTCAGAGTTGCATCTAATGTACCGAAGCTGGACTTAGACATAATTTCACTCTCACAACATTATGGCTGGTTGGAGACAATCCGAACCACAAATACCGGGTCCATGGTTCTGGCCATATACTGGGGGGACGGGGACGACTCCCATTAACCCCTGACTATACCGGGGTTACGCTTATCACAATGCCTTTCTGGTCTGTGCTGAAGCAGGGCATTCTGGCAGCCAATTGGCTTGACTTTTATTAGTGAGTCTGGTTACCCCCTCTCGTAACCACAGACTTAGAAATCGCCAGCTCATATACAGTGCATAAAATATATTTATATATATACCCTTATACACCATTTTAATAAAAAATATCACAAAATTCTTCTAAGTCCCTCGGGAAGAGTGAAAGACGCGCATGTTCATTTTTAGAGCTCCTAGACCTTCCTATAAGAAGTTAGCCAAAAAGTAGCTTCGAAAAACGCTTAGGTTAAGTTTCAGAGGTACTTCTAATGTACCAAAGCTGGACTTAGACATAATTTCACTCTCACAACATTATGGCTGGTTGGAGACAGTCCGAACCACAAGTACCGGGTCCATGGTTCTGGGCGTATACTGGGGGGACGGGGACGACTCCCATTAACCCCTGACTATACGGGGATACGCTTATCACAATGCCTTACTGGTCTGTGCTGAAGCAGGGCATTCTGGCATCCAAGTAGCTTGACCTTTATTAGTGAGCCTGGTTACCCCCTCTCGGAACCACAGACTTAGAAATCGCCAGCTCATATACAGTGCATAAAATATATTTATATATATACCCTTATACACCATTTTAATAAAAAATATCACAAAATTCTTCTAAGTCCCTCGGGAAGAGTGAAAGACGCGCATGTTCATTTTTAGAGCTCCTAGACCTTCCTATAAGAAGTTAGCCAAAAAGTAGCTTCGAAAAACGCTTAGGTTAAGTTTCAGAGGTACTTCTAATGTACCAAAGCTGGACTTAGACATCATTTCACTCTCACAACATTATGGCTGGTTGGAGACAGTCCGAACCACAAGTACCGGGTCCATGGTTCTGGGCGTATACTGGGGGGACGGGGACGACTCCCATTAACCCCTGACTATACCGGGGATACGCTTATCACAATGCCTTACTGGTCTGTGCTGAAGCAGGGCATTCTGGCATCCAAGTGGCTTGACCTTTATTAGTGAGCCTGGTTACACCCTCTCGGAACCACAGACTTAGAAATCGCCAGCTCATATACATGCATAAAATATATTTATATATATACCCTTATACACCATTTTAATAAAAAATATCACAAAATTCTTCTAAGTCCCTCGGGAAGAGTGAAAGACGCGCACGTTCATTTTCAGAGCTCCTAGACATTCCTATAAGAAGTTAGCCAAAAAGTACCTTCGAAAAACGCTTAGGTTAAGTTTCAGAGTTGCTTCTAATGTACCGAAGCTGGACTTAGACATAATTTCACTCTCACAACATTATGGCTGGTTGGAGACAGTCCGAACCACAAATACCGGGTCCATGGTTCTGGCCATATACTGGGGGGACGGGGACGACTCCCATTAACCTCTGACTATACCGGGGATACGCTTATCACAATGCCTTTCTGGTCTGTGCTGAAGCAGGGCATTCTGGCAGCCAATTGGCTTGACTTTTATTAGTGAGCCTGGTTACCCCCTCTCGGAACCACAGACTTAGAAATCGCCAGCTCATATACATGCATAAAATATATTTATATATATACCCTTATACACCATTTTAATAAAAAATATCACAAAATTCTTCTAAGTCCCTCGGGAAGAGTGAAAGACGCGCACGTTCATTTTCAGAGCTCCTAGACCTTCCTATAAGAAGTTAGCCAAAAAGTAGCTTCGAAAAACGCTTAGGTTAAGTTTCAGAGTTGCATCTAATGTACCGAAGCTGGACTTAGACATAATTTCACTCTCACAACATTATGGCTGGTTGGAGACAGTCCGAACCACAAATACCGGGTCCATGGTTCTGGCCATATACTGGGGGGACGGGAACGACTCCCATTAACCCCTGACTATACCGGGGATACGCTTATCACAATGCCTTTCTGGTCTGTGCTGAAGCAGGGCATTCTGGCAGCCAATTGGCTTGACTTTTATTAGTGAGCCTGGTTACCCCCTCTCGGAACCACAGACTTAGAAATCGCAAGCTCATATACATGCATAACATATATTTATATATATACCCTTATACACCATTTTAATAAAAAATATCACAAAATTCTTCTAAGTCCCTCGGGAAGAGTGAAAGACGCGCACGTTCATTTTCAGAGCTCCTAGACATTCCTATAAGAAGTTAGCCAAAAAGTACCTTCGAAAAACGCTTAGGTTAAGTTTCAGAGTTGCTTCTAATGTACCGAAGCTGGACTTAGACATAATTTCACTCTCACAACATTATGGCTGGTTGGAGACAGTCCGAACCACAAATACCGGGTCCATGGTTCTGGCCATATACTGGGGGGACGGGGACGACTCCCATTAACCTCTGACTATACCGGGGATACGCTTATCACAATGCCTTTCTGGTCTGTGCTGAAGCAGGGCATTCTGGCAGCCAATTGGCTTGACTTTTATTAGTGAGCCTGGTTACCCCCTCTCGGAACCACAGACTAAGAAATCGCCAGCTCATATACATGCATAAAATATATTTATATATATACCCTTATACACCATTTTAATAAAAAATATCACAAAATTCTTCTAAGTCCCTCGGGAAGAGTGAAAGACGCGCACGTTCATTTTTAGAGCTCCTAGACCTTCCTATAAGAAGTTAGCGAAAAAGTAGCTTCGAAAAACGCTTAGGTTAAGTTTCAGAGTTGCATCTAATGTACCGAAGCTGGACTTAGACATAATTTCACTCTCACAACATTATGGCTGGTTGGAGACAGTCCGAACCACAAATACCGGGTCCATGGTTCTGGCCATATACTGGGGGGACGGGGACGACTCCCATTAACCCCTGACTATACCGGGGATACGCTTATCACAATGCCTTTCTGGTCTGTGCTGAAGCAGGGCATTCTGGCAGCCAATTGGCTTGACTTTTATTAGTGAGCCTGGTTACCCCCTCTCGTAACCACAGACTTAGAAATCGCCAGCTCATATACAGTGCATAAAATATATTTATATATATATACCCTTATACATCATTTTAATAAAAAATATCACAAAATTCTTCTAAGTCCCTCAGCAAGAGTGAAAGACGCCCACGTTCATTTTCAGAGCTCCTAGACATTCCTATAAGAAGTTAGCCAAAAAGTACCTTCGAAAAACGCTTAGGTTAAGTTTCAGCGTTGCTTCTAATGTACCGAAGCTGGACTTAGACATAATTTCACTCTCACAACATTATGGCTGGTTGGAGACAGTCCGAACCACAAATACCGGGTCCATGGTTCTGGCCATATACTGGGGGGACGGGGACGACTCCCATTAACCTCTGACTATACCGGGGATACGCTTATCACAATGCCTTTCTGGTCTGTGCTGAAGCAGGGCATTCTGGCATCAAAGTAGCTTGACCTTTATTAGTGAGCCTGGTTACCCCCTCTCGGAACCACAGACTTAGAAATCGCCAGCTCATATACAGTGCATAAAATATATTTATATATATACCCTTATACACCATTTAAATAAAAAATATCACAAAATTCTTCTAAGTCCCTCGGGAAGAGTGAAAGACGCGCACGTTCATTTTCAGAGCTCCTAGACCTTCCTATAAGAAGTTAGCCAAAAAGTAGCTTCGAAAAACGCTTAGGTTAAGTTTCAGAGGTACTTCTAATGTACCAAAGCTGGACTTAGACATAATTTCACTCTCACAACATTATGGCTGGTTGGAGACAGTCCGAACCACAAATACCGGGTCCATGGTTCTGGGCGTATACTGGGGGGACGGGGACGACTCCCATTAACCCCTGACTATACCGGGGATACGCTTATCACAATGCCTTACTGGTCTGTGCTGAAGCAGGGCATTCTGGCATCCAAGTGGCTTGACCTTTATTAGTGAGCCTGGTTACCCCCTCTCGGAACCACAGACTTAGAAATCGCCAGCTCATATACATGCATAAAATATATTTATATATATACTCTTATACACCATTTTAATAAAAAATATCACAAAATCCTTCTAAGTCCCTCGGGAAGAGTGAAAGACGCGCACATTCATTTTCAGAGCTCCTAGACATTCCTATAAGAAGTTAGCCAAAAAGTACCTTCGAAAAACGCTTAGGTTAAGTTTCAGAGTTGCTTCTAATGTACCGAAGCTGGACTTAGACATAATTTCACTCTCACAACATTATGGCTGGTTGGAGACAGACCGAACCACAAATACCGGGTCCATGGTTCTGGCCATATACTGGGGGGACGGGGACGACTCCCATTAACCTTAGACTATACCGGGGATACGCTTATCACAATGCCTTTCTGGTCTGTGCTGAAGCAGGGCATTCTGGCATCCAAGTGGCTTGACCTTTATTAGTGAGCCTGGTTACCCCCTCTCGGAACCACAGACTTAGAAATCGCCAGCTCATATACATGCATAAAATATATTTATATATATACCCTTATACACCATTTTAATAAAAAATATCACAAAATTCTTCTAAAGTCCCTCGGGAAGAGTGAAAGACGCGCACATTCATTTTCAGAGCTCCTAGACATTCCTATAAGAAGTTAGCCAAAAAGTACCTTCGAAAAACGCTTAGGTTAAGTTTCAGAGTTGCTTCTAATGTACCGAAGCTGGACTTAGACATAATTTCACTCTCACAACATTATGGCTGGTTGGAGACAGACCGAACCACAAATACCGGGTCCATGGTTCTGGCCATATACTGGGGGGACGGGGACGACTCCCATTAACCTTAGACTATACCGGGGATACGCTTATCACAATGCCTTTCTGGTCTGTGCTGAAGCAGGGCATTCTGGCAGCCAATTGGCTTGACTTTTATTAGTGAGCCTGGTTACCCCCTCTCGTAACCACAGACTTAGAAATCGCCAGCTCATATACAGTGCATAAAATATATTTATATATATACCCTTATACATCATTTTAATAAAAAATATCACAAAATTCTTCTAAGTCCCTCAGGAAGAGTGAAAGACGCGCACGTTCATTTTCAGTGCTCCTAGACATTCCTATAAGAAGTTAGCCAAAAAGTAGCTTCGAAAAACGCTTAGGTTAAGTTTCAGAGTTGCTTCTAATGTACCAAAGCTGGACTTAGACATAATTTCACTCTCACAACATTATGGCTGGTTGGAGACAGTCCGAACCACAAGTACCAGGTCCATGGTTCTGGGCGTATACTGGGGGGACGGGGACGACTCCCATTAACCCCTGACTATACCGGGGATACGCTTATCACAATGCCTTACTGGTCTGTGCTGAAGCAGGGCATTCTGGCATCAAAGTAGCTTGACATTTATTAGTGAGCCTGGTTACCCCCTCTCGGAACCACAGACTTAGAAATCGCCAGCTCATATACAGTGCATAAAATATATTTATATATATACCCTTATACACCATTTAAATAAAAAATATCACAAAATTCTTCTAAGTCCCTCGGGAAGAGTGAAAGACGCGCACGTTCATTTTCAGAGCTCCTAGACCTTCCTATAAGAAGTTAGCCAAAAAGTAGCTTCGAAAAACGCTTAGGTTAAGTTTCAGAGGTACTTCTAATGTACCAAAGCTGGACTTAGACATAATTTCACTCTCACAACATTATGGCTGGTTGGAGACAGTCCGAACCACAAATACCGGGTCCATGGTTCTGGCCATATACTGGGGGGACGGGGACGACTCCCATTAACCTCTGACTATACCGGGGATACGCTTATCACAATGCCTTTCTGGTCTGTGCTGAAGCAGGGCATTCTGGCAGCCAATTGGCTTGACTTTTATTAGTGAGCCTGGTTACCCCCTCTCGGAACCACAGACTTAGAAATCGCCAGCTCATATACATGCATAAAATATATTTATATATATACCCTTATACACCATTTTAATAAAAAATATCACAAAATTCTTCTAAGTCCCTCGGGAAGAGTGAAAGACGCGCACGTTCATTTTTAGAGCTCCTAGACCTTCCTATAAGAAGTTAGCCAAAAAGTACCTTCGAAAAACGCTTAGGTTAAGTTTCAGAGTTGCTTCTAATGTACCGAAGCTGGACTTAGACATAATTTCACTCTCACAACATTATGGCTGGTTGGAGACAGTCCGAACCACAAATACCGGGTCCATGGTTCTGGCCATATACTGGGGGGACGGGAACGACTCCCATTAACCCCTGACTATACCGGGGATACGCTTATCACAATGCCTTTCTGGTCTGTGCTGAAGCAGGGCATTCTGGCAGCCAATTGGCTTGACTTTTATTAGTGAGCCTGGTTACCCCCTCTCGGAACCACAGACTTAGAAATCGCAAGCTCATATACATGCATAACATATATTTATATATATACCCTTATACACCATTTTAATAAAAAATATCACAAAATTCTTCTAAGTCCCTCGGGAAGAGTGAAAGACGCGCACGTTCATTTTCAGAGCTCCTAGACATTCCTATAAGAAGTTAGCCAAAAAGTACCTTCGAAAAACGCTTAGGTTAAGTTTCAGAGTTGCTTCTAATGTACCGAAGCTGGACTTAGACATAATTTCACTCTCACAACATTATGGCTGGTTGGAGACAGTCCGAACCACAAATACCGGGTCCATGGTTCTGGCCATATACTGGGGGGACGGGGACGACTCCCATTAACCTCTGACTATACCGGGGATACGCTTATCACAATGCCTTTCTGGTCTGTGCAGAAGCAGGGCATTCTGGCAGCCAATTGGCTTGACTTTTATTAGTGAGCCTGGTTACCCCCTCTCGGAACCACAGACTAAGAAATCGCCAGCTCATATACATGCATAAAATATATTTATATATATACCCTTATACACCATTTTAATAAAAAATATCACAAAATTCTTCTAAGTCCCTCGGGAAGAGTGAAAGACGCGCACGTTCATTTTTAGAGCTCCTAGACCTTCCTATAAGAAGTTAGCGAAAAAGTAGCTTCGAAAAACGCTTAGGTTAAGTTTCAGAGTTGCATCTAATGTACCGAAGCTGGACTTAGACATAATTTCACTCTCACAACATTATGGCTGGTTGGAGACAGTCCGAACCACAAATACCGGGTCCATGGTTCTGGCCATATACTGGGGGGACGGGGACGACTCCCATTAACCCCTGACTATACCGGGGATACGCTTATCACAATGCCTTTCTTGTCTGTGCTGAAGCAGGGCATTCTGGCAGCCAATTGGCTTGACTTTTATTAGTGAGCCTGGTTACCCCCTCTCGTAACCACAGACTTAGAAATCGCCAGCTCATATACAGTGCATAAAATATATTTATATATATATACCCTTATACATCATTTTAATAAAAAATATCACAAAATTCTTCTAAGTCCCTCAGCAAGAGTGAAAGACGCCCACGTTCATTTTCAGAGCTCCTAGACATTCCTATAAGAAGTTAGCCAAAAAGTAGCTTCGAAAAACGCTTAGGTTAAGTTTCAGAGGTACTTCTAATGTACCAAAGCTGGACTTAGACATAATTTCACTCTCACAACATTATGGCTGGTTGGAGACAGTCCGAACCACAAATACCGGGTCCATGGTTCTGGGCGTATACTGGGGGGACGGGGACGACTCCCATTAACCCCTGACTATACCGGGGATACGCTTATCACAATGCCTTACTGGTCTGTGCTGAAGCAGGGCATTCTGGCATCCAAGTGGCTTGACCTTTATTAGTGAGCCTGGTTACCCCCTCTCGGAACCACAGACTTAGAAATCGCCAGCTCATATACATGCATAAAATATATTTATATATATACCCTTATACACCATTTTAATAAAAAATATCACAAAATTCTTCTAAGTCCCTCGGGAAGAGTGAAAGACGCGCACATTCATTTTCAGAGCTCCTAGACATTCCTATAAGAAGTTAGCCAAAAAGTAGCTTCGAAAAACGCTTAGGTTAAGTTTCAGAGTTGCTTCTAATGTACCGAAGCTGGACTTAGACATAATTTCACTCTCACAACATTATGGCTGGTTGGAGACAGACCGAACCACAAATACCGGGTCCATGGTTCTGGCCATATACTGGGGGGACGGGGACGACTCCCATTAACCTTAGACTATACCGGGGATACGCTTATCACAATGCCTTTCTGGTCTGTGCTGAAGCAGGGCATTCTGGCAGCCAATTGGCTTGACTTTTATTAGTGAGCCTGGTTACCCCCTCTCGTAACCACAGACTTAGAAATCGCCAGCTCATATACAGTGCATAAAATATATTTATATATATACCCTTATACATCATTTTAATAAAAAATATCACAAAATTCTTCTAAGTCCCTCAGGAAGAGTGAAAGACGCGCACGTTCATTTTCAGTGCTCCTAGACATTCCTATAAGAAGTTAGCCAAAAAGTAGCTTCGAAAAACGCTTAGGTTAAGTTTCAGAGTTGCTTCTAATGTACCAAAGCTGGACTTAGACATAATTTCACTCTCACAACATTATGGCTGGTTGGAGACAGTCCGAACCACAAGTACCAGGTCCATGGTTCTGGGCGTATACTGGGGGGACGGGGACGACTCCCATTAACCCCTGACTATACCGGGGATACGCTTATCACAATGCCTTACTGGTCTGTGCTGAAGCAGGGCATTCTGGCATCAAAGTAGCTTGACATTTATTAGTGAGCCTGGTTACCCCCTCTCGGAACCACAGACTTAGAAATCGCCAGCTCATATACATGCATAAAATATATTTATATATATACCCTTATACACCATTTTAATAAAAAATATCACAAAATTCTTCTAAGTCCCTCGGGAAGAGTGAAAGACGCGCACGTTCATTTTTAGAGCTCCTAGACCTTCCTATAAGAAGTTAGCCAAAAAGTACCTTCGAAAAACGCTTAGGTTAAGTTTCAGAGTTGCTTCTAATGTACCGAAGCTGGACTTAGACATAATTTCACTCTCACAACATTATGGCTGGTTGGAGACAGTCCGAACCACAAATAACGGGTCCATGGTTCTGGCCATATACTGGGGGGACGGGGACGACTCCCATTAACCTCTGACTATACCGGGGATACGCTTATCACAATGCCTTTCTGGTCTGTGCTGAAGCAGGGCATTCTGGCAGCCAATTGGCTTGACTTTTATTAGTGAGCCTGGTTACCCCCTCTCGGAACCACAGACTTAGAAATCGCCAGCTCATATACATGCATAACATATATTTATATATATACCCTTATACACCATTTTAATAAAAAATATCACAAAATTCTTCTAAGTCCCTCGGGAAGAGTGAAAGACGCGCACGTTCATTTTCAGAGCTCCTAGACATTCCTATAAGAAGTTAGCCAGAAAGTACCTTCGAAAAACGCTTAGGTTAAGTTTCAGAGTTGCTTCTAATGTACCGAAGCTGGACTTAGACATAATTTCACTCTCACAACATTATGGCTGGTTGGAGACAGTCCGAACCACAAATACCGGGTCCATGGTTCTGGCCATATACTGGGGGGACGGGGACGACTCCCATTAACCTCTGACTATACCGGGGATACGCTTATCACAATGCCTTTCTGGTCTGTGCTGAAGCAGGGCATTCTTGCAGCCAATTGTCTTGACTTTTATTAGTGAGCCTGGTTACCCCCTCTCGGAACCACAGACTAAGAAATCGCCAGCTCATATACATGCATAAAATATATTTATATATATACCCTTATACACCATTTTAATAAAAAATATCACAAAATTCTTCTAAGTCCCTCGGGAAGAGTGAAAGACGCGCACGTTCATTTTTAGAGCTCCTAGACCTTCCTATAAGAAGTTAGCCAAAAAGTAGCTTCGAAAAACGCTTAGGTTAAGTTTCAGAGTTGCATCTAATGTACCGAAGCTGGACTTAGACATAATTTCACTCTCACAACATTATGGCTGGTTGGAGACAGTCCGAACCACAAATACCGGGTCCATGGTTCTGGCCATATACTGGGGGGACGGGAACGACTCCCATTAACCCCTGACTATACCGGGGATACGCTTATCACAATGCCTTTCTGGTCTGTGCTGAAGCAGGGCATTCTGGCAGCCAATTGGCTTGACTTTTATTAGTGTGCCTGGTTACCCCCTCTCGGAACCACAGACTTAGAAATCGCCAGCTCATATACATGCATAACATATATTTATATATATACCCTTATACACCATTTTAATAAAAAATATCACAAAATTCTTCTAAGTCCCTCGGGAAGAGTGAAAGACGCGCACGTTCATTTTCAGAGCTCCTAGACATTCCTATAAGAAGTTAGCCAGAAAGTACCTTCGAAAAACGCTTAGGTTAAGTTTCAGAGTTGCTTCTAATGTACCGAAGCTGGACTTAGACATAATTTCACTCTCACAACATTATGGCTGGTTGGAGACAGTCCGAACCACAAATACCGGGTCCATGGTTCTGGCCATATACTGGAGGGACGGGGACGACTCCCATTAACCTCTGACTATACCGGGGATACGCTTATCACAATGCCTTTCTGGTCTGTGCTGAAGCAGGGCATTCTGGCAGCCAATTGGCTTGACTTTTATTAGTGAGCCTGGTTACCCCCTCTCGGAACCACAGACTAAGGAATCGCCAGCTCATATACATGCATAAAATATATTTATATATATACCCTTATACACCATTTTAATAAAAAATATCACAAAATTCTTCTAAGTCCCTCGGGAAGAGTAAAAGACGCGCACGTTCATTTTTAGAGCTCCTAGACCTTCCTATAAGAAGTTAGCCAAAAAGTAGCTTCGAAAAACGCTTAGGTTAAGTTTCAGAGTTGCATCTAATGTACCGAAGCTGGACTTAGACATAATTTCACTCTCACAACATTATGGCTGGTTGGAGACAGTCCGAACCACAAATACCGGGTCCATGGTTCTGGCCATATACTGGGGGGACGGGGACGACTCCCATTAACCCCTGACTATACCGGGGATACGCTTATCACAATGCCTTTCTGGTCTGTGCTGAAGCAGGGCATTCTGGCAGCCAATTGGCTTGACTTTTATTAGTGAGCCTGGTTACCCCCTCTCGTAACCACAGACTTAGAAATCGCCAGCTCATATACAGTGCATAAAATATATTTATATATATACCCTTATACATCATTTTAATAAAAAATATCACAAAATTCTTCTAAGTCCCTCAGGAAGAGTGAAAGACGCGCACGTTCATTTTCAGTGCTCCTAGACATTCCTATAAGAAGTTAGCCAAAAAGTAGCTTCGAAAAACGCTTAGGTTAAGTTTCAGAGTTGCTTCTAATGTACCAAAGCTGGACTTAGACATAATTTCACTCTCACAACATTATGGCTGGTTGGAGACAGTCCGAACCACAAGTACCGGGTCCATGGTTCTGGGCGTATACTGGGGGGACGGGGACGACTCCCATTAACCCCTGACTATACCGGGGATACGCTTATCACAATGCCTTACTGGTCTGTGCTGAAGCAGGGCATTCTGGCATCAAAGTAGCTTGACCTTTATTAGTGAGCCTGGTTACCCCCTCTCGGAACCACAGACTTAGAAATCGCCAGCTCATATACAGTGCATAAAATATATTTATATATATACCCTTATACATCATTTTAATAAAAAATATCACAAAATTCTTCTAAGTCCCTCAGGAAGAGTGAAAGACGCGCACGTTCATTTTCAGAGCTCCTAGACATTCCTATAAGAAGTTAGCCAAAAAGTACCTTCGAAAAACGCTTAGGTTAAGTTTCAGAGTTGCTTCTAATGTACCGAAGCTGGACTTAGACATAATTTCACTCTCACAACATTATGGCTGGTTGGAGACAGTCCGAACCACAAGTACCGGGTCCATGGTTCTGGGCGTATACTGGGGGGACGGGGACGACTCCCATTAACCCCTGACTATACCGGGGATACGCTTATCACAATGCCTTACTGGTCTGTGCTGAAGCAGGGCATTCTGGCATCAAAGTAGCTTGACCTTTATTAGTGAGCCTGGTTACCCCCTCTCGGAACCACAGACTTAGAAATCGCCAGCTCATATACAGTGCATAAAATATATTTATATATATACCCTTATACACCATTTAAATAAAAAATATCACAAAATTCTTCTAAGTCCCTCGGGAAGAGTGAAAGACGCGCACGTTCATTTTCAGAGCTCCTAGACCTTCCTATAAGAAGTTAGCCAAAAAGTAGCTTCGAAAAACGCTTAGGTTAAGTTTCAGAGGTACTTCTAATGTACCAAAGCTGGACTTAGACATAATTTCACTCTCACAACATTATGGCTGGTTGGAGACAGTCCGAACCACAAGTACCGGGTCCATGGTTCTGGGCGTATACTGGGGGGACGGGGACGACTCCCATTAACCCATGACTATACCGGGGATACGCTTATCACAATGCCTTACTGGTCTGTGCTGAAGCAGGGCATTCTGGCATCCAAGTGGCTTGACCTTTATTAGTGAGCCTGGTTACCCCCTCTCGGAACCACAGACTTAGAAATCGCCAGCTCATATACATGCATAAAATAGATTTATATATATACCCTTATACACCATTTTAATAAAAAATATCACAAAATTCTTCTAAGTCCCTCGGGAAGAGTGAAAGACGCGCACGTTCATTTTCAGAGCTCCTAGACCTTCCTATAAGAAGTTAGCCAAAAAGTACCTTCGAAAAACGCTTAGGTTAAGTTTCAGAGTTGCTTCTAATGTACCGAAGCTGGACTTAGACATAATTTCACTCTCACAACATTATGGCTGGTTGGAGACAGTCCGAACCACAAATACCGGGTCCATGGTTCTGGCCATATACTGGGGGGACGGGGACGACTCCCATTAACCTCTGACTATACCGGGGATACGCTTATCACAATGCCTTACTGGTCTGTGCTGAAGCAGGGCATTCTGGCAGCCAATTGGCTTGACTTTTATTAGTGAGCCTGGTTACCCCCTCTCGGAACCACAGACTTAGAAATCGCCAGCTCATATACAGTGCATAAAATATATTTATATATATACCCTTATACACCATTTTAATAAAAAATATCACAAAATTCTTCTAAGTCCCTCGGGAAGAGTGAAAGACGCGCACGTTCATTTTCAGAGCTCCTAGACATTCCTATAAGAAGTTAGCAAAAAAGTACCTTCGAAAAACGCTTAGGTTAAGTTTCAGAGTTGCTTCTAATGTACCGAAGCTGGACTTAGACATAATTTCACTCTCACAACATTATGGCTGGTTGGAGACAGTCCGAACAACAAATACCGGGTCCATGGTTCTGGCCATATACTGGGGGGACGGGGACGACTCCCATTAACCCCTGACTATACCGGGGATACGCTTATCACAATGCCTTACTGGTCTGTGCTGAAGCAGGGCATTCTGGCAGCCAAGTGGCTTGACCTTTATTAGTGAGCCTGGTTACCCCCTCTCGGAACCACAGACTTAGAAATCGCCAGCTCATATACATGCATAAAATAGATTTATATATATACCCTTATACATCATTTTAATAAAAAATATCACAAAATTCTTCTAAGTCCCTCAGGAAGAGTGAAAGACGCGCACGTTCATTTTCAGTGCTCCTAGACATTCCTATAAGAAGTTAGCCAAAAAGTAGCTTCGAAAAACGCTTAGGTTAAGTTTCAGAGTTGCTTCTAATGTACCAAAGCTGGACTTAGACATAATTTCACTCTCACAACATTATGGCTGGTTGGAGACAGTCCGAACCACAAGTACCGGGTCCATGGTTCTGGGCGTATACTGGGGGGACGGGGACGACTCCCATTAACCCCTGACTATACCGGGGATACGCTTATCACAATGCCTTACTGGTCTGTGCTGAAGCAGGGCATTCTGGCATCAAAGTAGCTTGACCTTTATTAGTGAGCCTGGTTACCCCCTCTCGGAACCACAGACTTAGAAATCGCCAGCTCATATACAGTGCATAAAATATATTTATATATATACCCTTATACATCATTTTAATAAAAAATATCACAAAATTCTTCTAAGTCCCTCGGGAAGAGTGAAAGACGCGCACGTTCATTTTCAGAGCTCCTAGACCTTCCTATAAGAAGTTAGCCAAAAAGTAGCTTCGAAAAACGCTTAGGTTAAGTTTCAGAGGTACTTCTAATGTACCAAAGCTGGACTTAGACATAATTTCACTCTCACAACATTATGGCTGGTTGGAGACAGTCCGAACCACAAGTACCGGGTCCATGGTTCTGGGCGTATAATGGGGGGACGGGGACGACTCCCATTAACCCCTGACTATACCGGGGATACGCTTATCACAATGCCTTACTGGTCTGTGCTGAAGCAGGGCATTCTGGCATCCAAGTGGCTTGACCTTTATTAGTGAGTCTGGTTACCCCCTCTCGGAACCACAGACTTAGAAATCGCCAGCTCATATACATGCATAAAATAGATTTATATAATTACCCTTATACACCATTTTAATAAAAAATATCACAAAATTCTTCTACGTCCCTCGGGAAGAGTGAAAGACGCGCACGTTCATTTTCAGAGCTCCTAGACCTTCCTATAAGAAGTTAGCCAAAAAGTAGCTTCGAAAAACGCTTAGGTTAAGTTTCAGAGTTGCATCTAATGTACCGAAGCTGGACTTAGACATAATTTCACTCTCACAACATTATGGCTGGTTGGAGACAGTCCGAACCACAAATACCGGGTCCATGGTTCTGGCCATATACTGGGGGGACGGGAACGACTCCCATTAACCCCTGACTATACCGGGGATACGCTTATCACAATGCCTTTCTGGTCTGTGCTGAAGCAGGGCATTCTGGCAGCCAATTGGCTTGACTTTTATTAGTGAGCCTGGTTACCCCCTCTCGTAACCACAGACTTAGAAATCGCCAGCTCATATACAGTGCATAAAATATATTTATATATATACCCTTATACATCATTTTAATAAAAAATATCACAAAATTCTTCTAAGTCCCTCAGGAAGAGTGAAAGACGCGCACGTTCATTTTCAGTGCTCCTAGACATTCCTATAAGAAGTTAGCCAAAAAGTAGCTTCGAAAAACGCTTAGGTTAAGTTTCAGAGTTGCTTCTAATGTACCAAAGCTGGACTTAGACATAATTTCACTCTCACAACATTATGGCTGGTTGGAGACAGTCCGAACCACAAGTACCGGGTCCATGGTTCTGGGCGTATACCGGGGGGACGGGGACGACTCCCATTAACCCCTGACTATACCGGGGATACGCTTATCACAATGCCTTACTGGTCTGTGCTGAAGCAGGGCATTCTGGCATCAAAGTAGCTTGACCTTTATTAGTGAGCCTGGTTACCCCCTCTCGGAACCACAGACTTAGAAATCGCCAGCTCATATACAGTGCATAAAATATATTTATATATATACCCTTATACACCATTTAAATAAAAAATATCACAAAATTCTTCTAAGTCCCTCGGGAAGAGTGAAAGACGCGCACGTTCATTTTCAGAGCTCCTAGACCTTCCTATAAGAAGTTAGCCAAAAAGTAGCTTCGAAAAACGCTTAGGTTAAGTTTCAGAGGTACTTCTAATGTACCAAAGCTGGACTTAGACATAATTTCACTCTCACAACATTATGGCTGGTTGGAGACAGTCCGAACCACAAATACCGGGTCCATGGTTCTGGCCATATACTGGGGGGACGGGAACGACTCCCATTAACCCCTGACTATACCGGGGATACGCTTATCACAATGCCTTTCTGGTCTGTGCTGAAGCAGGGCATTCTGGCAGCCAATTGGCTTGACTTTTATTAGTGAGCCTGGTTACCCCCTCTCGTAACCACAGACTTAGAAATCGCCAGCTCATATACAGTGCATAAAATATATTTATATATATACCCTTATACATCATTTTAATAAAAAATATCACAAAATTCTTCTAAGTCCCTCAGGAAGAGTGAAAGACGCGCACGTTCATTTTCAGAGCTCCTAGACATTCCTATAAGAAGTTAGCCAAAAAGTACCTTCGAAAAACGCTTAGGTTAAGTTTCAGAGTTGCTTCTAATGTACCGAAGCTGGACTTAGACATAATTTCACTCTCACAACATTATGGCTGGTTGGAGACAGTCCGAACCACAAATACCGGGTCCATGGTTCTGGCCATATACTGGGGGGACGGGGACGACTCCCATTAACCCCTGACTATACCGGGGATACGCTTATCACAATGCCTTACTGGTCTGTGCTGAAGCAGGGCATTCTGGCATCCAAGTGGCTTGACCTTTATTAGTGAGTCTGGTTACCCCCTCTCGGAACCACAGACTTAGAAATCGCCAGCTCATATACATGCATAAAATAGATTTATATATATACCCTTATACACCATTTTAATAAAAAATATCACAAAATTCTTCTAAGTCCCTCGGGAAGAGTGAAAGACGCGCACGTTCATTTTCAGAGCTCCTAGACCTTCCTATAAGAAGTTAGCCAAAAAGTAGCTTCGAAAAACGCTTAGGTTAAGATTCAGAGGTACTTCTAATGTACCAAAGCTGGACTTAGACATAATTTCACTCTCACAACATTATGGCTGGTTGGAGACAGTCCGAACCACAAGTACCGGGTCCATGGTTCTGGGCGTATAATGGGGGGACGGGGACGACTCCCATTAACCCCTGACTATACCGGGGATACGCTTATCACAATGCCTTACTGGTCTGTGCTGAAGCAGGGCATTCTGGCATCCAAGTGGCTTGACCTTTATTAGTGAGCCTGGTTACCCCCTCTCGGAACCACAGACTTAGAAATCGCCAGCTCATATACATGCATAAAATAGATTTATATATATACCCTTATACACCATTTTAATAAAAAATATCACAAAATTCTTCTAAGTCCCTCGGGAAGAGTGAAAGACGCGCACGTTCATTTTCAGAGCTCCTAGACCTTCCTATAAGAAGTTAGCCAAAAAGTAGCTTCGAAAAACGCTTAGGTTAAGTTTCAGAGTTGCTTCTAATGTACCAAAGCTGGACTTAGACATAATTTCACTCTCACAACATTATGGCTGGTTGGAGACAGTCCGAACCACAAATACCGGGTCCATGGTTCTGGCCATATACTGGGGGGACGGGGACGACTCCCATTAACCTCTGACTATACCGGGGATACGCTTATCACAATGCCTTTCTGGTCTGTGCTGAAGCAGGGCATTCTGGCAGCCAATTGGCTTGACTTTTATTAGTGAGCCTGGTTACCCCCTCTCGGAACCACAGACTTAGAAATCGCCAGCTCATATACATGCATAAAATAGATTTATATATATACCCTTATACACCATTTTAATAAAAAATATCACAAAATTCTTCTAAGTCCCTCGGGAAGAGTGAAAGACGCGCACGTTCATTTTCAGAGCTCCTAGACCTTCCTATAAAAAGTTAGCCAAAAAGTAGCTTCGAAAAACGCTTAGGTTAAGTTTCAGAGTTGCATCTAATGTACCGAAGCTGGACTTAGACATAATTTCACTCTCACAACATTATGGCTGGTTGGAGACAGTCCGAACCACAAATACCGGGTCCATGGTTCTGGCCATATACTGGGGGGACGGGAACGACTCCCATTAACCCCTGACTATACCGGGGATACGCTTATCACAATGCCTTTCTGGTCTGTGCTGAAGCAGGGCATTCTGGCAGCCAATTGGCTTGACTTTTATTAGTGAGCCTGGTTACCCCCTCTCGTAACCACAGACTTAGAAATCGCCAGCTCATATACAGTGCATAAAATATATTTATATATATACCCTTATACATCATTTTAATAAAAAATATCACAAAATTCTTCAAAGTCCCTCAGGAAGAGTGAAAGACGCGCACGTTCATTTTCAGAGCTCCTAGACATTCCTATAAGAAGTTAGCCAAAAAGTACCTTCGAAAAACGCTTAGGTTAAGTTTCAGAGTTGCTTCTAATGTACCGAAGCTGGACTTAGACATAATTTCACTCTCACAACATTATGGCTGGTTGGAGACAGTCCGAACCACAAATACCGGGTCCATGGTTCTGGCCATATACTGGGGGGACGGGGACGACTCCCATTAACCCCTGACTATACCGGGGATACGCTTATCACAATGCCTTACTGGTCTGTGCTGAAGCAGGGCATTCTGGCATCCAAGTGGCTTGACCTTTATTAGTGAGTCTGGTTACCCCCTCTCGGAACCACAGACTTAGAAATCGCCAGCTCATATACATGCATAAAATAGATTTATATATATACCCTTATACACCATTTTAATAAAAAATATCACAAAATTCTTCTAAGTCCCTCGGGAAGAGTGAAAGACGCGCACGTTCATTTTCAGAGCTCCTAGACATTCCTATAAGAAGTTAGCCAAAAAGTACCTTCGAAAAACGCTTAGGTTAAGTTTCAGAGTTGCTTCTAATGTACCGAAGCTGGACTTAGACATAATTTCACTCTCACAACATTATGGCTGGTTGGAGACAGTCCGAACCACAAATACCGGGTCCATGGTTCTGGCCATATACTGGGGGGACGGGGACGACTCCCATTAACCTCTGACTATACCGGGGATACGCTTATCACAATGCCTTTCTGGTCTGTGCTGAAGCAGGGCATTCTGGCAGCCAATTGGCTTGACTTTTATTAGTGAGCCTGGTTACCCCCTCTCGGAACCACAGACTTAGAAATCGCCAGCTCATATACATGCATAAAATATATTTATATATATACCCTTATACACCATTTTAATAAAAAATATCACAAAATTCTTCTAAGTCCCTCGGGAAGAGTGAAAGACGCGCACGTTCATTTTCAGAGCTCCTAGACCTTCCTATAAGAAGTTAGCCAAAAAGTAGCTTCGAAAAACGCTTAGGTTAAGTTTCAGAGTTGCATCTAATGTACCGAAGCTGGACTTAGACATAATTTCACTCTCACAACATTATGGCTGGTTGGAGACAGTCCGAACCACAAGTACCGGGTCCATGGTTCTGTGCGTATACTGGGGGGACGGGGACGACTCCCATTGACCCCTGACTATACCGGGGATACGCTTATCACAATGCCTTTCTGGTCTGTGCTGAAGCAGGGCATTCTGGCAGCCAAGTGGCTTGACCTTTATTAGTGAGCCTGGTTACCCCCTCTCAGAACCACAGACTTAGAAATCGACAGCTCATATACAGTGCATAAAATATATTTATATATATACCCTTATACACCATTTTAATAAAAAATCTCACAAAATTCTTCTAAGTCCCTCGGGAAGAGTGAAAGACGCGCACGTTCATTTTCAGAGCTCCTAGACATTCCTATAAGAAGTTAGCCAAAAAGTACCTTCGAAAAACGCTTAGGTTAAGTTTCAGAGTTGCTTCTAATGTACCGAAGCTGGACTTAGACATAATTTCACTCTCACAACATTATGGCTGGTTGGAGACAGTCCGAACCACAAATACCGGGTCCATGGTTCTGGCCATATACTTTGGGGACGGGGACGACTCCCATTAACCCCTGACTATACCGGGGATACGCTTATCACAATGCCTTTCTGGTCTGTGCTGAAGCAGGGCATTCTGGCAGCCAATTGGCTTGACTTTTATTAGTGAGCCTGGTTACCCCCTCTCGTAACTACAGACTTAGAAATCGCCAGCTCATATACAGTGCATAAAATATATTTATATATATACCCTTATACATCATTTTAATAAAAAATATCACAAAATTCTTCTAAGTCCCTCAGAAAGAGTGAAAGACGCGCACGTTCATTTTCAGAGCTCCTAGACATTCCTATAAGAAGTTAGCCAAAAAGTACCTTCGAAAAACGCTTAGGTTAAGTTTCAGAGTTGCTTCTAATGTACCGAAGCTGGACTTAGACATAATTTCACTCTCACAACATTATGGCTGGTTGGAGACAGTCCGAACCACAAATACCGGGTCCATGGTTCTGGCCATATACTGGGGGGACGGGGACGACTCCCATTAACCTCTGACTATACCGGGGATACGCTTATCACAATGCCTTTCTGGTCTGTGCTGAAGCAGGGCATTCTGGCAGCCAATTGGCTTGACTTTTATTAGTGAGCCTGGTTACCCCCTCTCGGAACCACAGACTTAGAAATCGCCAGCTCATATACATGCATAAAATATATTTATATATATACCCTTATACACCATTTTAATAAAAAATATCACAAAATTCTTCTAAGTCCCTCGGGAAGAGTGAAAGACGCGCACGTTCATTTTCAGAGCTCCTAGACCTTCCTATAAGAAGTTAGCCAAAAAGTAGCTTCGAAAAACGCTTAGGTTAAGTTTCAGAGTTGCATCTAATGTACCGAAGCTGGAATTAGACATAATTTCACTCTCACAACATTATGGCTGGTTGGAGACAGTCCGAACCACAAATACCGGGTCCATGGTTCTGGCCATATACTTTGGGGACGGGGACGACTCCCATTAACCCCTGACTATACCGGGGATACGCTTATCACAATGCCTTTCTGGTCTGTGCTGAAGCAGGGCATTCTGGCAGCCAATTGGCTTGACTTTTATTAGTGAGCCTGGTTACCCCCTCTCGTAACTACAGACTTAGAAATCGCCAGCTCATATACAGTGCATAAAATATATTTATATATATACCCTTATACATCATTTTAATAAAAAATATCACAAAATTCTTCTAAGTCCCTCAGAAAGAGTGAAAGACGCGCACGTTCATTTTCAGAGCTCCTAGACATTCCTATAAGAAGTTAGCCAAAAAGTACCTTCGAAAAACGCTTAGGTTAAGTTTCAGAGTTGCTTCTAATGTACCGAAGCTGGACTTAGACATAATTTCACTCTCACAACATTATGGCTGGTTGGAGACAGTCCGAACCACAAATACCGGGTCCATGGTTCTGGCCATATACTGGGGGGACGGGGACGACTCCCATTAACCTCTGACTATACCGGGGATACGCTTATCACAATGCCTTTCTGGTCTGTGCTGAAGCAGGGCATTCTGGCAGCCAATTGGCTTGACTTTTATTAGTGAGCCTGGTTACCCCCTCTCGGAACCACAGACTTAGAAATCGCCAGCTCATATACATGCATAAAATATATTTATATATATACCCTTATACACCATTTTAATAAAAAATATCACAAAATTCTTCTAAGTCCCTCGGGAAGAGTGAAAGACGCGCACGTTCATTTTCAGAGCTCCTAGACCTTCCTATAAGAAGTTAGCCAAAAAGTAGCTTCGAAAAACGCTTAGGTTAAGTTTCAGAGTTGCATCTAATGTACCGAAGCTGGACTTAGACATAATTTCACTCTCACAACATTATGGCTGGTTGGAGACAGTCCGAACCACAAGTACCGGGTCCATGGTTCTGTGCGTATACTGGGGGGACGGGGACGACTCCCATTGACCCCTGACTATACCGGGGATACGCTTATCACAATGCCTTTCTGGTCTGTGCTGAAGCAGGGCATTCTGGCAGCCAAGTGGCTTGACCTTTATTAGTGAGCCTGGTTACCCCCTCTCAGAACCACAGACTTAGAAATCGCCAGCTCATATACAGTGCATAAAATATATTTATATATATACCCTTATACACCATTTTAATAAAAAATATCACAAAATTCTTCTAAGTCCCTCGGGAAGAGTGAAAGACGCGCACGTTCATTTTCAGAGCTCCTAGACATTCCTATAAGAAGTTAGCCAAAAAGTACCTTCGAAAAACGCTTAGGTTAAGTTTCAGAGTTGCTTCTAATGTACCGAAGCTGGACTTAGACATAATTTCACTCTCACAACATTATGGCTGGTTGGAGACAGTCCGAACCACAAATACCGGGTCCATGGTTCTGGCCATATACTTTGGGGACGGGGACGACTCCCATTAACCTCTGACTATACCGGGGATACGCTTATCACAATGCCTTTCTGGTCTGTGCTGAAGCAGGGCATTCTGGCAGCCAATTGGCTTGACTTTTATTAATGAGCCTGGTTACCCCCTCTCGGAACCACAGACTTAGAAATCGCCAGCTCATATACATGCATAAAATATATTTATATATATACCCTTATACACCATTTTAATAAAAAATATCACAAAATTCTTCTAAGTCCCTCGGGAAGAGTGAAAGACGCGCACGTTTATTTTCAGAGCTCCTAGACCTTCCTATAAGAAGTTAGCCAAAAAGTAGCTTCGAAAAACGCTTAGGTTAAGTTTCAGAGTTGCTTCTAATGTACCAAAGCTGGACTTAGACATAATTTCACTCTCACAACATTATGGCTGGTTGGAGACAGTCCGAACCACAAATACCGGGTCCATGGTTCTGGCCATATACTGGGGGGACGGGAACGACTCCCATTAACCCCTGACTATACCGGGGATACGCTTATCACAATGCCTTTCTGGTCTGTGCTGAAGCAGGGCATTCTGGCAGCTAATTGGCTTGACTTTTATTAGTGAGCCTGGTTACCCCCTCTCGGAACCACAGACTTAGAAATCGCCAGCTCATATACATGCATAAAATATATTTATATATATACCCTTATACACCATTTTAATAAAAAATATCACAAAATTCTTCTAAGTCCCTCGGGAAGAGTGAAAGACGCGCACGTTCATTTTCAGAGCTCCTAGACCTTCCTATAAGAAGTTAGCCAAAAAGTAGCTTCGAAAAACGCTTAGGTTAAGTTTCAGAGTTGCATCTAATGTACCGAAGCTGGACTTAGACATAATTTCACTCTCACAACATTATGGCTGGTTGGAGACAGTCCGAACCACAAGTACCGGGTCCATGGTTCTGTGCGTATACTGGGGGGACGGGGACGACTCCCATTGACCCCTGACTATACCGGGGATACGCTTATCACAATGCCTTTCTGGTCTGTGCTGAAGCAGGGCATTCTGGCAGCCAAGTGGCTTGACCTTTATTAGTGAGCCTGGTTACCCCCTCTCAGAACCACAGACTTAGAAATCGCCAGCTCATATACAGTGCATAAAATATATTTATATATATACCCTTATACACCATTTTAATAAAAAATCTCACAAAATTCTTCTAAGTCCCTCGGGAAGAGTGAAAGACGCGCACGTTCATTTTCAGAGCTCCTAGACATTCCTATAAGAAGTTAGCCAAAAAGTACCTTCGAAAAACGCTTAGGTTAAGTTTCAGAGTTGCTTCTAATGTACCGAAGCTGGACTTAGACATAATTTCACTCTCACAACATTATGGCTGGTTGGAGACAGTCCGAACCACAAATACCGGGTCCATGGTTCTGGCCATATACTTTGGGGACGGGGACGACTCCCATTAACCCCTGACTATACCGGGGATACGCTTATCACAATGCCTTTCTGGTCTGTGCTGAAGCAGGGCATTCTGGCAGCCAATTGGCTTGACTTTTATTAGTGAGCCTGGTTACCCCCTCTCGTAACTACAGACTTAGAAATCGCCAGCTCATATACAGTGCATAAAATATATTTATATATATACCCTTATACATCATTTTAATAAAAAATATCACAAAATTCTTCTAAGTCCCTCAGAAAGAGTGAAAGACGCGCACGTTCATTTTCAGAGCTCCTAGACATTCCTATAAGAAGTTAGCCAAAAAGTACCTTCGAAAAACGCTTAGGTTAAGTTTCAGAGTTGCTTCTAATGTACCGAAGCTGGACTTAGACATAATTTCACTCTCACAACATTATGGCTGGTTGGAGACAGTCCGAACCACAAATACCGGGTCCATGGTTCTGGCCATATACTGGGGGGACGGGGACGACTCCCATTAACCTCTGACTATACCGGGGATACGCTTATCACAATGCCTTTCTGGTCTGTGCTGAAGCAGGGCATTCTGGCAGCCAATTGGCTTGACTTTTATTAGTGAGCCTGGTTACCCCCTCTCGGAACCACAGACTTAGAAATCGCCAGCTCATATACATGCATAAAATATATTTATATATATACCCTTATACACCATTTTAATAAAAAATATCACAAAATTCTTCTAAGTCCCTCGGGAAGAGTGAAAGACGCGCACGTTCATTTTCAGAGCTCCTAGACCTTCCTATAAGAAGTTAGCCAAAAAGTAGCTTCGAAAAACGCTTAGGTTAAGTTTCAGAGTTGCATCTAATGTACCGAAGCTGGACTTAGACATAATTTCACTCTCACAACATTATGGCTGGTTGGAGACAGTCCGAACCACAAGTACCGGGTCCATGGTTCTGTGCGTATACTGGGGGGACGGGGACGACTCCCATTGACCCCTGACTATACCGGGGATACGCTTATCACAATGCCTTTCTGGTCTGTGCTGAAGCAGGGCATTCTGGCAGCCAAGTGGCTTGACCTTTATTAGTGAGCCTGGTTACCCCCTCTCAGAACCACAGACTTAGAAATCGCCAGCTCATATACAGTGCATAAAATATATTTATATATATACCCTTATACACCATTTTAATAAAAAATATCACAAAATTCTTCTAAGTCCCTCGGGAAGAGTGAAAGACGCGCACGTTCATTTTCAGAGCTCCTAGACATTCCTATAAGAAGTTAGCCAAAAAGTACCTTCGAAAAACGCTTAGGTTAAGTTTCAGAGTTGCTTCTAATGTACCGAAGCTGGACTTAGACATAATTTCACTCTCACAACATTATGGCTGGTTGGAGACAGTCCGAACCACAAATACCGGGTCCATGGTTCTGGCCATATACTTTGGGGACGGGGACGACTCCCATTAACCTCTGACTATACCGGGGATACGCTTATCACAATGCCTTTCTGGTCTGTGCTGAAGCAGGGCATTCTGGCAGCCAATTGGCTTGACTTTTATTAATGAGCCTGGTTACCCCCTCTCGGAACCACAGACTTAGAAATCGCCAGCTCATATACATGCATAAAATATATTTATATATATACCCTTATACACCATTTTAATAAAAAATATCACAAAATTCTTCTAAGTCCCTCGGGAAGAGTGAAAGACGCGCACGTTCATTTTCAGAGCTCCTAGACCTTCCTATAAGAAGTTAGCCAAAAAGTAGCTTCGAAAAACGCTTAGGTTAAGTTTCAGAGTTGCATCTAATGTACCGAAGCTGGACTTAGACATAATTTCACTCTCACAACATTATGGCTGGTTGGAGACAGTCCGAACCACAAGTACCGGGTCCATGGTTCTGTGCGTATACTGGGGGGACGGGGACGACTCCCATTGACCCCTGACTATACCGGGGATACGCTTATCACAATGCCTTTCTGGTCTGTGCTGAAGCAGGGCATTCTGGCAGCCAAGTGGCTTGACCTTTATTAGTGAGCCTGGTTACCCCCTCTCAGAACCACAGACTTAGAAATCGCCAGCTCATATACAGTGCATAAAATATATTTATATATATACCCTTATACACCATTTTAATAAAAAATCTCACAAAATTCTTCTAAGTCCCTCGGGAAGAGTGAAAGACGCGCACGTTCATTTTCAGAGCTCCTAGACATTCCTATAAGAAGTTAGCCAAAAAGTACCTTCGAAAAACGCTTAGGTTAAGTTTCAGAGTTGCTTCTAATGTACCGAAGCTGGACTTAGACATAATTTCACTCTCACAACATTATGGCTGGTTGGAGACAGTCCGAACCACAAATACCGGGTCCATGGTTCTGGCCATATACTTTGGGGACGGGGACGACTCCCATTAACCCCTGACTATACCGGGGATACGCTTATCACAATGCCTTTCTGGTCTGTGCTGAAGCAGGGCATTCTGGCAGCCAATTGGCTTGACTTTTATTAGTGAGCCTGGTTACCCCCTCTCGTAACTACAGACTTAGAAATCGCCAGCTCATATACAGTGCATAAAATATATTTATATATATACCCTTATACATCATTTTAATAAAAAATATCACAAAATTCTTCTAAGTCCCTCAGAAAGAGTGAAAGACGCGCACGTTCATTTTCAGAGCTCCTAGACATTCCTATAAGAAGTTAGCCAAAAAGTACCTTCGAAAAACGCTTAGGTTAAGTTTCAGAGTTGCTTCTAATGTACCGAAGCTGGACTTAGACATAATTTCACTCTCACAACATTATGGCTGGTTGGAGACAGTCCGAACCACAAATACCGGGTCCATGGTTCTGGCCATATACTGGGGGGACGGGGACGACTCCCATTAACCTCTGACTATACCGGGGATACGCTTATCACAATGCCTTTCTGGTCTGTGCTGAAGCAGGGCATTCTGGCAGCCAATTGGCTTGACTTTTATTAGTGAGCCTGGTTACCCCCTCTCGGAACCACAGACTTAGAAATCGCCAGCTCATATACATGCATAAAATATATTTATATATATACCCTTATACACCATTTTAATAAAAAATATCACAAAATTCTTCTAAGTCCCTCGGGAAGAGTGAAAGACGCGCACGTTCATTTTCAGAGCTCCTAGACCTTCCTATAAGAAGTTAGCCAAAAAGTAGCTTCGAAAAACGCTTAGGTTAAGTTTCAGAGTTGCATCTAATGTACCGAAGCTGGACTTAGACATAATTTCACTCTCACAACATTATGGCTGGTTGGAGACAGTCCGAACCACAAGTACCGGGTCCATGGTTCTGTGCGTATACTGGGGGGACGGGGACGACTCCCATTGACCCCTGACTATACCGGGGATACGCTTATCACAATGCCTTTCTGGTCTGTGCTGAAGCAGGGCATTCTGGCAGCCAAGTGGCTTGACCTTTATTAGTGAGCCTGGTTACCCCCTCTCAGAACCACAGACTTAGAAATCGCCAGCTCATATACAGTGCATAAAATATATTTATATATATACCCTTATACACCATTTTAATAAAAAATATCACAAAATTCTTCTAAGTCCCTCGGGAAGAGTGAAAGACGCGCACGTTCATTTTCAGAGCTCCTAGACATTCCTATAAGAAGTTAGCCAAAAAGTACCTTCGAAAAACGCTTAGGTTAAGTTTCAGAGTTGCTTCTAATGTACCGAAGCTGGACTTAGACATAATTTCACTCTCACAACATTATGGCTGGTTGGAGACAGTCCGAACCACAAATACCGGGTCCATGGTTCTGGCCATATACTTTGGGGACGGGGACGACTCCCATTAACCTCTGACTATACCGGGGATACGCTTATCACAATGCCTTTCTGGTCTGTGCTGAAGCAGGGCATTCTGGCAGCCAATTGGCTTGACTTTTATTAATGAGCCTGGTTACCCCCTCTCGGAACCACAGACTTAGAAATCGCCAGCTCATATACATGCATAAAATATATTTATATATATACCCTTATACACCATTTTAATAAAAAATATCACAAAATTCTTCTAAGTCCCTCGGGAAGAGTGAAAGACGCGCACGTTTATTTTCAGAGCTCCTAGACCTTCCTATAAGAAGTTAGCCAAAAAGTAGCTTCGAAAAACGCTTAGGTTAAGTTTCAGAGTTGCTTCTAATGTACCAAAGCTGGACTTAGACATAATTTCACTCTCACAACATTATGGCTGGTTGGAGACAGTCCGAACCACAAATACCGGGTCCATGGTTCTGGCCATATACTGGGGGGACGGGAACGACTCCCATTAACCCCTGACTATACCGGGGATACGCTTATCACAATGCCTTTCTGGTCTGTGCTGAAGCAGGGCATTCTGGCAGCTAATTGGCTTGACTTTTATTAGTGAGCCTGGTTACCCCCTCTCGGAACCACAGACTTAGAAATCGCCAGCTCATATACATGCATAAAATATATTTATATATATACCCTTATACACCATTTTAATAAAAAATATCACAAAATTCTTCTAAGTCCCTCGGGAAGAGTGAAAGACGCGCACGTTCATTTTCAGAGCTCCTAGACCTTCCTATAAGAAGTTAGCCAAAAAGTAGCTTCGAAAAACGCTTAGGTTAAGTTCCAGAGTTGCATCTAATGTACCGAAGCTGGACTTAGACATAATTTCACTCTCACAACATTATGGCTGGTTGGAGACAGTCCGAACCACAAATACCGGGTCCATGGTTCTGGCCATATACTGGGGGGACGGGGACGACTCCCATTAACCTCTGACTATACCGGGGATACGCTTATCACAATGCCTTTCTGGTCTGTGCTGAAGCAGGGCATTCTGGCAGCCAATTGGCTTGACTTTTATTAGTGAGCCTGGTTACCCCCTCTCGGAACCACAGACTTAGAAATCGCCAGCTCATATTCATGCATAAAATATATTTATATATATACCCTTATACACCATTTTAATAAAAAATATCACAAAATTCTTCTAAGTCCCTCGGGAAGAGTGAAAGACGCGCACGTTCATTTTTAGAGCTCCTATACCTTCCTATAAGAAGTTAGCCAAAAAGTAGCTTCGAAAAACGCTTAGGTTAAGTTTCAGAGTTGCTTCTAATGTACCAAAGCTGGACTTAGACATAATTTCACTCTCACAACATTATGGCTGGTTGGAGACAGTCCGAACCACAAGTACCGGGTCCATGGTTCTGGGCGTATAATGGGGGGACGGGGACGACTCCCATTAACCCCTGACTATACCGGGGATACGCTTATCACAATGCCTTACTGGTCTGTGCTGAAGCAGGGCATTCTGGCATCCAAGTGGCTTGACCTTTATTAGTGAGCCTGGTTACCCCCTCTCGGAACCACAGACTTAGAAATCGCCAGCTCATATACATGCATAAAATAGATTTATATATATACCCTTGTACACCATTTTAATAAAAAATATCACAAAATTCTTCTAAGTCCCTCGGGAAGAGTGAAAGACGCGCACGTTCATTTTCAGAGCTCCTAGACCTTCCTATAAGAAGTTAGCCAAAAAGTAGCTTCGAAAAACGCTTAGGTTAAGTTTCAGAGTTGCTTCTAATGTACCAAAGCTGGACTTAGACATAATTTCACTCTCACAACATTATGGCTGGTTGGAGACAGTCCGAACCACAAATACCGGGTCCATGGTTCTGGCCATATACTGGGGGGACGGGGACGACTCCCATTAACCTCTGACTATACCGGGGATACGCTTATCACAATGCCTTTCTGGTCTGTGCTGAAGCAGGGCATTCTGGCAGCTAATTGGCTAGACTTTTATTAGTGAGCCTGGTTACCCCCTCTCGGAACCACAGACTTAGAAATCGCCAGCTCATATACATGCATAAAATATATTTATATATATACCCTTATACACCATTTTAATAAAAAATATCACAAAATTCTTCTAAGTCCCTCGGGAAGAGTGAAAGACGCGCACGTTCATTTTCAGAGCTCCTAGACCTTCCTATAAGAAGTTAGCCAAAAAGTAGCTTCGAAAAACGCTTAGGTTAAGTTCCAGAGTTGCATCTAATGTACCGAAGCTGGACTTAGACATAATTTCACTCTCACAACATTATGGCTGGTTGGAGACAGTCCGAACCACAAATACCGGGTCCATGGTTCTGGCCATATACTGGGGGGACGGGGACGACTCCCATTAACCTCTGACTATACCGGGGATACGCTTATCACAATGCCTTTCTGGTCTGTGCTGAAGCAGGGCATTCTGGCAGCCAATTGGCTTGACTTTTATTAGTGAACCTGGTTACCCCCTCTCGGAACCACAGACTTAGAAATCGCCAGCTCATATTCATGCATAAAATATATTTATATATATACCCTTATACACCATTTTAATAAAAAATATCACAAAATTCTTCTAAGTCCCTCGGGAAGAGTGAAAGACGCGCACGTTCATTTTTAGAGCTCCTAGACCTTCCTATAAGAAGTTAGCCAAAAAGTAGCTTCGAAAAACGCTTAGGTTAAGTTTCAGAGTTGCTTCTAATGTACCGAAGCTGGACTTAGACATAATTTCACTCTCACAACATTATGGCTGGTTGGAGACAGTCCGAACCACAAATACCGGGTCCATGGTTCTGGCCATATACTGGGGGGACGGGGACGACTCCCATTAACCTCTGACTATACCGGGGATACGCTTATCACAATGCCTTTCTGGTCTGTGCTGAAGCAGGGCATTCTGGCAGCTAATTGGCTTGACTTTTATTAGTGAGCCTGGTTACCCCCTCTCGGAACCACAGACTTAGAAATCGCCAGCTCATATACATGCATAAAATATATTTATATATATACCCTTATACACCATTTTAATAAAAAATATCACAAAATTCTTCTAAGTCCCTCGGGAAGAGTGAAAGACGCGCACGTTCATTTTCAGAGCTCCTAGACCTTCCTATAAGAAGTTAGCCAAAAAGTAGCTTCGAAAAACGCTTAGGTTAAGTTTCAGAGTTGCTTCTAATGTACCAAAGCTGGACTTAGACATAATTTCACTCTCACAACATTATGGCTGGTTGGAGACAGTCCGAACCACAAGTACCGGGTCCATGGTTCTGGGCGTATAATGGGGGGACGGGGACGACTCCCATTAACCCCTGACTATACCGGGGATACGCTTATCACAATGCCTTACTGGTCTGTGCTGAAGCAGGGCATTCTGGCATCCAAGTGGCTTGACCTTTATTAGTGAGCCTGGTTACCCCCTCTCGGAACCACAGACTTAGAAATCGCCAGCTCATATACATGCATAAAATAGATTTATATATATACCCTTATACACCATTTTAATAAAAAATATCACAAAATTCTTCTAAGTCCCTCGGGAAGAGTGAAAGACGCGCACGTTGATTTTCAGAGCTCCTAGACCTTCCTATAAGAAGTTAGCCAAAAAGTAGCTTCGAAAAACGCTTAGGTTAAGTTTCAGAGTTGCTTCTAATGTACCAAAGCTGGACTTAGACATAATTTCACTCTCACAACATTATGGCTGGTTGGAGACAGTCCGAACCACAAATACCGGGTCCATGGTTCTGGCCATATACTGGGGGGACGGGGACGACTCCCATTAACCTCTGACTATACCGGGGATACGCTTATCACAATGCCTTTCTGGTCTGTGCTGAAGCAGGGCATTCTGGCAGATAATTGGCTAGACTTTTATTAGTGAGCCTGGTTACCCCCTCTCGGAACCACAGACTTAGAAATCGCCAGCTCATATACATGCATAAAATATATTTATATATATACCCTTATACACCATTTTAATAAAAAATATCACAAAATTCTTCTAAGTCCCTCGGGAAGAGTGAAAGACGCGCACGTTCATTTTCAGAGCTCCTAGACCTTCCTATAAGAAGTTAGCCAAAAAGTAGCTTCGAAAAACGCTTAGGTTAAGTTCCAGAGTTGCATCTAATGTACCGAAGCTGGACTTAGACATAATTTCACTCTCACAACATTATGGCTGGTTGGAGACAGTCCGAACCACAAATACCGGGTCCATGGTTCTGGCCATATACTGGGGGGACGGGGACGACTCCCATTAACCTCTGACTATACCGGGGATACGCTTATCACAATGCCTTTCTGGTCTGTGCTGAAGCAGGGCATTCTGGCAGCCAATTGGCTTGACTTTTATTAGTGAACCTGGTTACCCCCTCTCGGAACCACAGACTTAGAAATCGCCAGCTCATATTCATGCATAAAATATATTTATATATATACCCTTATACACCATTTTAATAAAAAATATCACAAAATTCTTCTAAGTCCCTCGGGAAGAGTGAAAGACGCGCACGTTCATTTTTAGAGCTCCTAGACCTTCCTATAAGAAGTTAGCCAAAAAGTAGCTTCGAAAAACGCTTAGGTTAAGTTTCAGAGTTGCTTCTAATGTACCGAAGCTGGACTTAGACATAATTTCACTCTCACAACATTATGGCTGGTTGGAGACAGTCCGAACCACAAATACCGGGTCCATGGTTCTGGCCATATACTGGGGGGACGGGGACGACTCCCATTAACCTCTGACTATACCGGGGATACGCTTATCACAATGCCTTTCTGGTCTGTGCTGAAGCAGGGCATTCTGGCAGCTAATTGGCTTGACTTTTATTAGTGAGCCTGGTTACCCCCTCTCGGAACCACAGACTTAGAAATCGCCAGCTCATATACATGCATAAAATATATTTATATATATACCCTTATACACCATTTTAATAAAAAATATCACAAAATTCTTCTAAGTCCCTCGGGAAGAGTGAAAGACGCGCACGTTCATTTTCAGAGCTCCTAGACCTTCCTATAAGAAGTTAGCCAAAAAGTAGCTTCGAAAAACGCTTAGGTTAAGTTTCAGAGTTGCTTCTAATGTACCAAAGCTGGACTTAGACATAATTTCACTCTCACAACATTATGGCTGGTTGGAGACAGTCCGAACCACAAGTACCGGGTCCATGGTTCTGGGCGTATAATGGGGGGACGGGGACGACTCCCATTAACCCCTGACTATACCGGGGATACGCTTATCACAATGCCTTACTGGTCTGTGCTGAAGCAGGGCATTCTGGCATCCAAGTGGCTTGACCTTTATTAGTGAGCCTGGTTACCCCCTCTCGGAACCACAGACTTAGAAATCGCCAGCTCATATACATGCATAAAATAGATTTATATATATACCCTTATACACCATTTTAATAAAAAATATCACAAAATTCTTCTAAGTCCCTCGGGAAGAGTGAAAGACGCGCACGTTCATTTTCAGAGCTCCTAGACCTTCCTATAAGAAGTTAGCCAAAAAGTAGCTTCGAAAAACGCTTAGGTTAAGTTTCAGAGTTGCTTCTAATGTACCAAAGCTGGACTTAGACATAATTTCACTCTCACAACATTATGGCTGGTTGGAGACAGTCCGAACCACAAATACCGGGTCCATGGTTCTGGCCATATACTGGGGGGACGGGGACGACTCCCATTAACCTCTGACTATACCGGGGATACGCTTATCACAATGCCTTTCTGGTCTGTGCTGAAGCAGGGCATTCTGGCAGCTAATTGGCTTGACTTTTATTAGTGAGCCTGGTTACCCCCTCTCGGAACCACAGACTTAGAAATCGCCAGCTCATATACATGCATAAAATATATTTATATATATACCCTTATACACCATTTTAATAAAAAATATCACAAAATTCTTCTAAGTCCCTCGGGAAGAGTGAAAGACGCGCACGTTCATTTTCAGAGCTCCTAGACCTTCCTATAAGAAGTTAGCCAAAAAGTAGCTTCGAAAAACGCTTAGGTTAAGTTCCAGAGTTGCATCTAATGTACCGAAGCTGGACTTAGACATAATTTCACTCTCACAACATTATGGCTGGTTGGAGACAGTCCGAACCACAAATACCGGGTCCATGGTTCTGGCCATATACTGGGGGGACGGGGACGACTCCCATTAACCTCTGACTATACCGGGGATACGCTTATCACAATGCCTTTCTGGTCTGTGCTGAAGCAGGGCATTCTGGCAGCCAATTGGCTTGACTTTTATTAGTGAACCTGGTTACCCCCTCTCGGAACCACAGACTTAGAAATCGCCAGCTCATATTCATGCATAAAATATATTTATAAATATACCCTTATACACCATTTTAATAAAAAATATCACAAAATTCTTCTAAGTCCCTCGGGAAGAGTGAAAGACGCGCACGTTCATTTTTAGAGCTCCTAGACCTTCCTATAAGAAGTTAGCCAAAAAGTAGCTTCGAAAAACGCTTAGGTTAAGTTTCAGAGTTGCTTCTAATGTACCGAAGCTGGACTTAGACATAATTTCACTCTCACAACATTATGGCTGGTTGGAGACAGTCCGAACCACAAATACCGGGTCCATGGTTCTGGCCATATACTGGGGGGACGGGGACGACTCCCATTAACCTCTGACTATACCGGGGATACGCTTATCACAATGCCTTTCTGGTCTGTGCTGAAGCAGGGCATTCTGGCAGCTAATTGGCTTGACTTTTATTAGTGAGCCTGGTTACCCCCTCTCGGAACCACAGACTTAGAAATCGCCAGCTCATATACATGCATAAAATATATTTATATATATACCCTTATACACCATTTTAATAAAAAATATCACAAAATTCTTCTAAGTCCCTCGGGAAGAGTGAAAGACGCGCACGTTCATTTTCAGAGCTCCTAGACCTTCCTATAAGAAGTTAGCCAAAAAGTAGCTTCGAAAAACGCTTAGGTTAAGTTCCAGAGTTGCATCTAATGTACCGAAGCTGGACTTAGACATAATTTCACTCTCACAACATTATGGCTGGTTGGAGACAGTCCGAACCACAAATACCGGGTCCATGGTTCTGGCCATATACTGGGGGGACGGGAACGACTCCCATTAACCCCTGACTATACCGGGGATACGCTTATCACAATGCCTTTCTGGTCTGTGCTGAAGCAGGGCATTCTGGCAGCCAATTGGCTTGACTTTTATTAGTGAGCCTGGTTACCCCCTCTCGGAACCACAGACTTAGAAATCGCCAGCTCATATACATGCATAACATATATTTATATATATACCCTTATACACCATTTTAATAAAAAATATCACAAAATTCTTCTAAGTCCCTCGGGAAGAGTGAAAGACGCGCACGTTCATTTTTAGAGCTCCTAGACCTTCCTATAAGAAGTTAGCCAAAAAGTAGCTTCGAAAAACGCTTAGGTTAAGTTTCAGAGTTGCTTCTAATGTACCAAAGCTGGACTTAGACATAATTTCACTCTCACAACATTATGGCTGGTTGGAGACAGTCCGAACCACAAGTACCGGGTCCATGGTTCTGGGCGTATAATGGGGGGACGGGGACGACTCCCATTAACCCCTGACTATACCGGGGATACGCTTATCACAATGCCTTACTGGTCTGTGCTGAAGCAGGGCATTCTGGCATCCAAGTGGCTTGACCTTTATTAGTGAGCCTGGTTACCCCCTCTCGGAACCACAGACTTAGAAATCGCCAGCTCATATACATGCATAAAATAGATTTATATATATACCCTTATACACCATTTTAATAAAAAATATCACAAAATTCTTCTAAGTCCCTCGGGAAGAGAGAAAGACGCGCACGTTCATTTTCAGAGCTCCTAGACCTTCCTATAAGAAGTTAGCCAAAAAGTAGCTTCGAAAAACGCTTAGGTTAAGTTTCAGAGTTGCTTCTAATGTACCAAAGCTGGACTTAGACATAATTTCACTCTCACAACATTATGGCTGGTTGGAGACAGTCCGAACCACAAATACCGGGTCCATGGTTCTGGCCATATACAGGGGGGACGGGGACGACTCCCATTAACCTCTGACTATACCGGGGATACGCTTATCACAATGCCTTTCTGGTCTGTGCTGAAGCAGGGCATTCTGGCAGCCAATTGGCTTGACTTTTATTAGTGAGCCTGGTTACCCCCTCTCGGAACCACAGACTTAGAAATCGCCAGCTCATATTCATGCATAAAATATATTTATATATATACCCTTATACACCATTTTAATAAAAAATATCACAAAATTCTTCTAAGTCCCTCGGGAAGAGTGAAAGACGCGCACGTTCATTTTTAGAGCTCCTAGACCTTCCTATAAGAAGTTAGCCAAAAAGTAGCTTCGAAAAACGCTTAGGTTAAGTTTCAGAGTTGCTTCTAATGTACCGAAGCTGGACTTAGACATAATTTCACTCTCACAACATTATGGCTGGTTGGAGACAGTCCGAACCACAAATACCGGGTCCATGGTTCTGGCCATATACTGGGGGGACGGGGACGACTCCCATTAACCTCTGACTATACCGGGGATACGCTTATCACAATGCCTTTCTGGTCTGTGCTGAAGCAGGGCATTCTGGCAGCTAATTGGCTTGACTTTTATTAGTGAGCCTGGTTACCCCCTCTCGGAACCACAGACTTAGAAATCGCCAGCTCATATACATGCATAAAATATATTTATATATATACCCTTATACACCATTTTAATAAAAAATATCACAAAATTCTTCTAAGTCCCTCGGGAAGAGTGAAAGACGCGCACGTTCATTTTCAGAGCTCCTAGACCTTCCTATAAGAAGTTAGCCAAAAAGTAGCTTCGAAAAACGCTTAGGTTAAGTTCCAGAGTTGCATCTAATGTACCGAAGCTGGACTTAGACATAATTTCACTCTCACAACATTATGGCTGGTTGGAGACAGTCCGAACCACAAATACCGGGTCCATGGTTCTGGCCATATACTGGGGGGACGGGAACGACTCCCATTAACCCCTGACTATACCGGGGATACGCTTATCACAATGCCTTTCTGGTCTGTGCTGAAGCAGGGCATTCTGGCAGCCAATTGGCTTGACTTTTATTAGTGAGCCTGGTTACCCCCTCTCGGAACCACAGACTTAGAAATCGCCAGCTCATATACATGCATAACATATATTTATATATATACCCTTATACACCATTTTAATAAAAAATATCACAAAATTCTTCTAAGTCCCTCGAGAAGAGTGAAAGACGCGCACGTTCATTTTCAGAGCTCCTAGACATTCCTATAAGAAGTTAGCCAAAAAGTACCTTCGAAAAACGCTTAGGTTAAGTTTCAGAGTTGCTTCTAATGTACCGAAGCTGGACTTAGACATAATTTCACTCTCACAACATTATGGCTGGTTGGAGACAGTCCGAACCACAAGTACCGGGTCCATGGTTCTGGGCGTATAATGGGGGGACGGGGACGACTCCCATTAACCCCTGACTATACCGGGGATACGCTTATCACAATGCCTTACTGGTCTGTGCTGAAGCAGGGCATTCTGGCATCCAAGTGGCTTGACCTTTATTAGTGAGCCTGGTTACCCCCTCTCGGAACCACAGACTTAGAAATCGCCAGCTCATATACATGCATAAAATAGATTTATATATATACCCTTATACACCATTTTAATAAAAAATATCACAAAATTCTTCTAAGTCCCTCGGGAAGAGTGAAAGACGCGCACGTTCATTTTCAGAGCTCCTAGACCTTCCTATAAGAAGTTAGCCAAAAAGTAGCTTCGAAAAACGCTTAGGTTAAGTTTCAGAGTTGCTTCTAATGTACCAAAGCTGGACTTAGACATAATTTCACTCTCACAACATTATGGCTGGTTGGAGACAGTCCGAACCACAAATACCGGGTCCATGGTTCTGGCCATATACTGGGGGGACGGGGACGACTCCCATTAACCTCTGACTATACCGGGGATACGCTTATCACAATGCCTTTCTGGTCTGTGCTGAAGCAGGGCATTCTGGCAGCTAATTGGCTTGACTTTTATTAGTGAGCCTGGTTACCCACTCTCGGAACCACAGACTTAGAAATCGCCAGCTCATATACATGCATAAAATATATTTATATATATACCCTTATACACCATTTTAATAAAAAATATCACAAAATTCTTCTAAGTCCCTCGGGAAGAGTGAAAGACGCGCACGTTCATTTTCAGAGCTCCTAGACCTTCCTATAAGAAGTTAGCCAAAAAGTAGCTTCGAAAAACGCTTAGGTTAAGTTCCAGAGTTGCATCTAATGTACCGAAGCTGGACTTAGACATAATTTCACTCTCACAACATTATGGCTGGTTGGAGACAGTCCGAACCACAAATACCGGGTCCATGGTTCTGGCCATATACTGGGGGGACGGGAACGACTCCCATTAACCCCTGACTATACCGGGGATACGCTTATCACAATGCCTTTCTGGACTGTGCTGAAGCAGGGCATTCTGGCAGCCAATTGGCTTGACTTTTATTAGTGAGCCTGGTTACCCCCTCTCGGAACCACAGACTTAGAAATCGCCAGCTCATATACATGCATAACATATATTTATATATATACCCTTATACACCATTTTAATAAAAAATATCACAAAATTCTTCTAAGTCCCTCGAGAAGAGTGAAAGACGCGCACGTTCATTTTCAGAGCTCCTAGACATTCCTATAAGAAGTTAGCCAAAAAGTACCTTCGAAAAACGCTTAGGTTAAGTTTCAGAGTTGCTTCTAATGTACCGAAGCTGGACTTAGACATAATTTCACTCTCACAACATTATGGCTGGTTGGAGACAGTCCGAACCACAAATACCGGGTCCATGGTTCTGGCCATATACTGGGGGGACGGGGACGACTCCCATTAACCTCTGACTATACCGGGGATACGCTTATCACAATGCCTTTCTGGTCTGTGCTGAAGCAGGGCATTCTGGCAGCCAATTGGCTTGACTTTTATTAGTGAGCCTGGTTACCCCCTCTCGGAACCACAGACTTAGAAATCGCCAGCTCATATTCATGCATAAAATATATTTATATATATACCCTTATACACCATTTTAATAAAAAATATCACAAAATTCTTCTAAGTCCCTCGGGAAGAGTGAAAGACGCGCACGTTCATTTTTAGAGCTCCTAGACCTTCCTATAAGAAGTTAGCCAAAAAGTAGCTTCGAAAAACGCTTAGGTTAAGTTTCAGAGTTGCTTCTAATGTACCGAAGCTGGACTTAGACATAATTTCACTCTCACAACATTATGGCTGGTTGGAGACAGTCCGAACCACAAATACCGGGTCCATGGTTCTGGCCATATACTGGGGGGACGGGGACGACTCCCATTAACCTCTGACTATACCGGGGATACGCTTATCACAATGCCTTTCTGGTCTGTGCTGAAGCAGGGCATTCTGGCAGCTAATTGGCTTGACTTTTATTAGTGAGCCTGGTTACCCCCTCTCGGAACCACAGACTTAGAAATCGCCAGCTCATATACATGCATAAAATATATTTATATATATACCCTTATACACCATTTTAATAAAAAATATCACAAAATTCTTCTAAGTCCCTCGGGAAGAGTGAAAGACGCGCACGTTCATTTTCAGAGCTCCTAGACCTTCCTATAAGAAGTTAGCCAAAAAGTAGCTTCGAAAAACGCTTAGGTTAAGTTCCAGAGTTGCATCTAATGTACCGAAGCTGGACTTAGACATAATTTCACTCTCACAACATTATGGCTGGTTGGAGACAGTCCGAACCACAAATACCGGGTCCATGGTTCTGGCCATATACTGGGGGGACGGGAACGACTCCCATTAACCCCTGACTATACCGGGGATACGCTTATCACAATGCCTTTCTGGTCTGTGCTGAAGCAGGGCATTCTGGCAGCCAATTGGCTTGACTTTTATTAGTGAGCCTGGTTACCCCCTCTCGGAACCACAGACTTAGAAATCGCCAGCTCATATACATGCATAACATATATTTATATATATACCCTTATACACCATTTTAATAAAAAATATCACAAAATTCTTCTAAGTCCCTCGAGAAGAGTGAAAGACGCGCACGTTCATTTTCAGAGCTCCTAGACCTTCCTATAAGAAGTTAGCCAAAAAGTAGCTTCGAAAAACGCTTAGGTTAAGTTTCAGAGTTGCTTCTAATGTACCGAAGCTGGACTTAGACATAATTTCACTCTCACAACATTATGGCTGGTTGGAGACAGTCCGAACCACAAATACCGGGTCCATGGTTCTGGCCATATACTGGGGGGACGGGGACGACTCCCATTAACCTCTGACTATACCGGGGATACGCTTATCACAATGCCTTTCTGGTCTGTGCTGAAGCAGGGCATTCTGGCAGCTAATTGGCTTGACTTTTATTAGTGAGCCTGGTTACCCCCTCTCGGAACCACAGACTTAGAAATCGCCAGCTCATATACATGCATAAAATATATTTATATATATACCCTTATACACCATTTTAATAAAAAATATCACAAAATTCTTCTAAGTCCCTCGGGAAGAGTGAAAGACGCGCACGTTCATTTTCAGAGCTCCTAGACCTTCCTATAAGAAGTTAGCCAAAAAGTAGCTTCGAAAAACGCTTAGGTTAAGTTCCAGAGTTGCATCTAATGTACCGAAGCTGGACTTAGACATAATTTCACTCTCACAACATTATGGCTGGTTGGAGACAGTCCGAACCACAAATACCGGGTCCATGGTTCTGGCCATATACTGGGGGGACGGGAACGACTCCCATTAACCCCTGACTATACCGGGGATACGCTTATCACAATGCCTTTCTGGTCTGTGCTGAAGCAGGGCATTCTGGCAGCCAATTGGCTTGACTTTTATTAGTGAGCCTGGTTACCCCCTCTCGGAACCACAGACTTAGAAATCGCCAAGCTCATATTCATGCATAAAATATATTTATATATATACCCTTATTCACCATTTTAATAAAAAATATCACAAAATTCTTCTAAGTCCCTCGGGAAGAGTGAAAGACGCGCACGTTCATTTTTAGAGCTCCTAGACCTTCCTATAAGAAGTTAGCCAAAAAGTAGCTTCGAAAAACGCTTAGGTTAAGTTTCAGAGTTGCTTCTAATGTACCAAAGCTGGACTTAGACATAATTTCACTCTCACAACATTATGGCTGGTTGGAGACAGTCCGAACCACAAGTACCGGGTCCATGGTTCTGGGCGTATAATGGGGGGACGGGGACGACTCCCATTAACCCCTGACTATACCGGGGATACGCTTATCACAATGCCTTACTGGTCTGTGCTGAAGCAGGGCATTCTGGCATCCAAGTGGCTTGACCTTTATTAGTGAGCCTGGTTACCCCCTCTCGGAACCACAGACTTAGAAATCGCCAGCTCATATACATGCATAAAATAGATTTATATATATACCCTTATACACCATTTTAATAAAAAATATCACAAAATTCTTCTAAGTCCCTCGGGAAGAGTGAAAGACGCGCACGTTCATTTTCAGAGCTCCTAGACCTTCCTATAAGAAGTTAGCCAAAAAGTAGCTTCGAAAAACGCTTAGGTTAAGTTTCAGAGTTGCTTCTAATGTACCAAAGCTGGACTTAGACATAATTTCACTCTCACAACATTATGGCTGGTTGGAGACAGTCCGAACCACAAATACCGGGTCCATGGTTCTGGCCATATACTGGGGGGACGGGGACGACTCCCATTAACCTCTGACTATACCGGGGATACGCTTATCACAATGCCTTTCTGGTCTGTGCTGAAGCAGGGCATTCTGGCAGCTAATTGGCTTGACTTTTATTAGTGAGCCTGGTTACCCCCTCTCGGAACCACAGACTTAGAAATCGCCAGCTCATATACATGCATAAAATATATTTATATATATACCCTTATACACCATTTTAATAAAAAATATCACAAAATTCTTCTAAGTCCCTCGGGAAGAGTGAAAGACGCGCACGTTCATTTTCAGAGCTCCTAGACCTTCCTATAAGAAGTTAGCCAAAAAGTAGCTTCGAAAAACGCTTAGGTTAAGTTTCAGAGTTGCTTCTAATGTACCGAAGCTGGACTTAGACATAATTTCACTCTCACAACATTATGGCTGGTTGGAGACAGTCCGAACCACAAATACCGGGTCCATGGTTCTGGCCATATACTGGGGGGACGGGGACGACTCCCATTAACCTCTGACTATACCGGGGATACGCTTATCACAATGCCTTTCTGGTCTGTGCTGAAGCAGGGCATTCTGGCAGCCAATTGGCTTGACTTTTATTAGTGAGCCTGGTTACCCCCTCTCGGAACCACAGACTTAGAAATCGCCAGCTCATATTCATGCATAAAATATATTTATATATATACCCTTATACACCATTTTAATAAAAAATATCACAAAATTCTTCTAAGTCCCTCGGGAAGAGTGAAAGACGCGCACGTTCATTTTTAGAGCTCCTAGACCTTCCTATAAGAAGTTAGCCAAAAAGTAGCTTCGAAAAACGCTTAGGTTAAGTTTCAGAGTTGCTTCTAATGTACCGAAGCTGGACTTAGACATAATTTCACTCTCACAACATTATGGCTGGTTGGAGACAGTCCGAACCACAAATACCGGGTCCATGGTTCTGGCCATATACTGGGGGGACGGGGACGACTCCCATTAACCTCTGACTATACCGGGGATACGCTTATCACAATGCCTTTCTGGTCTGTGCTGAAGCAGGGCATTCTGGCAGCCAATTGGCTTGACTTTTATTAGTGAGCCTGGTTACCCCCTCTCGGAACCACAGACTTAGAAATCGCCAGCTCATATTCATGCATAAAATATATTTATATATATACCCTTATACACCATTTTAATAAAAAATATCACAAAATTCTTCTAAGTCCCTCGGGAAGAGTGAAAGACGCGCACGTTCATTTTTAGAGCTCCTAGACCTTCCTATAAGAAGTTAGCCAAAAAGTAGCTTCGAAAAACGCTTAGGTTAAGTTTCAGAGTTGCTTCTAATGTACCGAAGCTGGACTTAGACATAATTTCACTCTCACAACATTATGGCTGGTTGGAGACAGTCCGAACCACAAATACCGGGTCCATGGTTCTGGCCATATACTGGGGGGACGGGGACGACTCCCATTAACCTCTGACTATACCGGGGATACGCTTATCACAATGCCTTTCTGGTCTGTGCTGAAGCAGGGCATTCTGGCAGCTAATTGGCTTGACTTTTATTAGTGAGCCTGGTTACCCCCTCTCGGAACCACAGACTTAGAAATCGCCAGCTCATATACATGCATAAAATATATTTATATATATACCCTTATACACCATTTTAATAAAAAATATCACAAAATTCTTCTAAGTCCCTCGGGAAGAGTGAAAGACGCGCACGTTCATTTTCAGAGCTCCTAGACCTTCCTATAAGAAGTTAGCCAAAAAGTAGCTTCGAAAAACGCTTAGGTTAAGTTCCAGAGTTGCATCTAATGTACCGAAGCTGGACTTAGACATAATTTCACTCTCACAACATTATGGCTGGTTGGAGACAGTCCGAACCACAAATACCGGGTCCATGGTTCTGGCCATATACTGGGGGGACGGGAACGACTCCCATTAACCCCTGACTATACCGGGGATACGCTTATCACAATGCCTTTCTGGTCTGTGCTGAAGCAGGGCATTCTGGCAGCCAATTGGCTTGACTTTTATTAGTGAGCCTGGTTACCCCCTCTCGGAACCACAGACTTAGAAATCGCCAGCTCATATTCATGCATAAAATATATTTATATATATACCCTTATACACCATTTTAATAAAAAATATCACAAAATTCTTCTAAGTCCCTCGGGAAGAGTGAAAGACGCGCACGTTCATTTTTAGAGCTCCTAGACCTTCCTATAAGAAGTTAGCCAAAAAGTAGCTTCGAAAAACGCTTAGGTTAAGTTTCAGAGTTGCTTCTAATGTACCAAAGCTGGACTTAGACATAATTTCACTCTCACAACATTATGGCTGGTTGGAGACAGTCCGAACCACAAGTACCGGGTCCATGGTTCTGGGCGTATAATGGGGGGACGGGGACGACTCCCATTAACCCCTGACTATACCGGGGATACGCTTATCACAATGCCTTACTGGTCTGTGCTGAAGCAGGGCATTCTGGCATCCAAGTGGCTTGACCTTTATTAGTGAGCCTGGTTACCCCCTCTCGGAACCACAGACTTAGAAATCGCCAGCTCATATACATGCATAAAATAGATTTATATATATACCCTTATACACCATTTTAATAAAAAATATCACAAAATTCTTCTAAGTCCCTCGGGAAGAGTGAAAGACGCGCACGTTCATTTTCAGAGCTCCTAGACCTTCCTATAAGAAGTTAGCCAAAAAGTAGCTTCGAAAAACGCTTAGGTTAAGTTTCAGAGTTGCTTCTAATGTACCAAAGCTGGACTTAGACATAATTTCACTCTCACAACATTATGGCTGGTTGGAGACAGTCCGAACCACAAATACCGGGTCCATGGTTCTGGCCATATACTGGGGGGACGGGGACGACTCCCATTAACCTCTGACTATACCGGGGATACGCTTATCACAATGCCTTTCTGGTCTGTGCTGAAGCAGGGCATTCTGGCAGCTAATTGGCTTGACTTTTATTAGTGAGCCTGGTTACCCCCTCTCGGAACCACAGACTTAGAAATCGCCAGCTCATATACATGCATAAAATATATTTATATATATACCCTTATACACCATTTTAATAAAAAATATCACAAAATTCTTCTAAGTCCCTCGGGAAGAGTGAAAGACGCGCACGTTCATTTTCAGAGCTCCTAGACCTTCCTATAAGAAGTTAGCCAAAAAGTAGCTTCGAAAAACGCTTAGGTTAAGTTCCAGAGTTGCATCTAATGTACCGAAGCTGGACTTAGACATAATTTCACTCTCACAACATTATGGCTGGTTGGAGACAGTCCGAACCACAAATACCGGGTCCATGGTTCTGGCCATATACTGGGGGGACGGGAACGACTCCCATTAACCCCTGACTATACCGGGGATACGCTTATCACAATGCCTTTCTGGTCTGTGCTGAAGCAGGGCATTCTGGCAGCCAATTGGCTTGACTTTTATTAGTGAGCCTGGTTACCCCCTCTCGGAACCACAGACTTAGAAATCGCCAGCTCATATACATGCATAACATATATTTATATATATACCCTTATACACCATTTTAATAAAAAATATCACAAAATTCTTCTAAGTCCCTCGGGAAGAGTGAAAGACGCGCACGTTCATTTTCAGAGCTCCTAGACATTCCTATAAGAAGTTAGCCAAAAAGTACCTTCGAAAAACGCTTAGGTTAAGTTTCAGAGTTGCTTCTAATGTACCGAAGCTGGACTTAGACATAATTTCACTCTCACAACATTATGGCTGGTTGGAGACAGTCCGAACCACAAATACCGGGTCCATGGTTCTGGCCATATACTGGGGGGACGGGGACGACTCCCATTAACCTCTGACTATACCGGGGATACGCTTATCACAATGCCTTTCTGGTCTGTGCTGAAGCAGGGCATTCTGGCAGCCAATTGGCTTGACTTTTATTAGTGAGCCTGGTTACCCCCTCTCGGAACCACAGACTTAGAAATCGCCAGCTCATATTCATGCATAAAATATATTTATATATATACCCTTATACACCATTTTAATAAAAAATATCACAAAATTCTTCTAAGTCCCTCGGGAAGAGTGAAAGACGCGCACGTTCATTTTTAGAGCTCCTAGACCTTCCTATAAGAAGTTAGCCAAAAAGTAGCTTCGAAAAACGCTTAGGTTAAGTTTCAGAGTTGCTTCTAATGTACCGAAGCTGGACTTAGACATAATTTCACTCTCACAACATTATGGCTGGTTGGAGACAGTCCGAACCACAAATACCGGGTCCATGGTTCTGGCCATATACTGGGGGGACGGGGACGACTCCCATTAACCTCTGACTATACCGGGGATACGCTTATCACAATGCCTTTCTGGTCTGTGCTGAAGCAGGGCATTCTGGCAGCTAATTGGCTTGACTTTTATTAGTGAGCCTGGTTACCCCCTCTCGGAACCACAGACTTAGAAATCGCCAGCTCATATACATGCATAAAATATATTTATATATATACCCTTATACACCATTTTAATAAAAAATATCACAAAATTCTTCTAAGTCCCTCGGGAAGAGTGAAAGACGCGCACGTTCATTTTCAGAGCTCCTAGACCTTCCTATAAGAAGTTAGCCAAAAAGTAGCTTCGAAAAACGCTTAGGTTAAGTTCCAGAGTTGCATCTAATGTACCGAAGCTGGACTTAGACATAATTTCACTCTCACAACATTATGGCTGGTTGGAGACAGTCCGAACCACAAATACCGGGTCCTTGGTTCTGGCCATATACTGGGGGGACGGGAACGACTCCCATTAACCCCTGACTATACCGGGGATACGCTTATCACAATGCCTTTCTGGTCTGTGCTGAAGCAGGGCATTCTGGCAGCCAATTGGCTTGACTTTTATTAGTGAGCCTGGTTACCCCCTCTCGGAACCACAGACTTAGAAATCGCCAGCTCATATACATGCATAACATATATTTATATATATACCCTTATACACCATTTTAATAAAAAATATCACAAAATTCTTCTAAGTCCCTCGGGAAGAGTGAAAGACGCGCACGTTCATTTTCAGAGCTCCTAGACATTCCTATAAGAAGTTAGCCAAAAAGTACCTTCGAAAAACGCTTAGGTTAAGTTTCAGAGTTGCTTCTAATGTACCGAAGCTGGACTTAGACATAATTTCACTCTCACAACATTATGGCTGGTTGGAGACAGTCCGAACCACAAATACCGGGTCCATGGTTCTGGCCATATACTGGGGGGACGGGGACGACTCCCATTAACCTCTGACTATACCGGGGATACGCTTATCACAATGCCTTTCTGGTCTGTGCTGAAGCAGGGCATTCTGGCAGCCAATTGGCTTGACTTTTATTAGTGAGCCTGGTTACCCCCTCTCGGAACCACAGACTTAGAAATCGCCAGCTCATATTCATGCATAAAATATATTTATATATATACCCTTATACACCATTTTAATAAAAAATATCACAAAATTCTTCTAAGTCCCTCGGGAAGAGTGAAAGACGCGCACGTTCATTTTTAGAGCTCCTAGACCTTCCTATAAGAAGTTAGCCAAAAAGTAGCTTCGAAAAACGCTTAGGTTAAGTTTCAGAGTTGCTTCTAATGTACCAAAGCTGGACTTAGACATAATTTCACTCTCACAACATTATGGCTGGTTGGAGACAGTCCGAACCACAAGTACCGGGTCCATGGTTCTGGGCGTATAATGGGGGGACGGGGACGACTCCCATTAACCCCTGACTATACCGGGGATACGCTTATCACAATGCATACTGGTCTGTGCTGAAGCAGGGCATTCTGGCATCCAAGTGGCTTGACCTTTATTAGTGAGCCTGGTTACCCCCTCTCGGAACCACAGACTTAGAAATCGCCAGCTCATATACATGCATAAAATAGATTTATATATATACCCTTATACACCATTTTAATAAAAAATATCACAAAATTCTTCTAAGTCCCTCGGGAAGAGTGAAAGACGCGCACGTTCATTTTCAGAGCTCCTAGACCTTCCTATAAGAAGTTAGCCAAAAAGTAGCTTCGAAAAACGCTTAGGTTAAGTTTCAGAGTTGCTTCTAATGTACCAAAGCTGGACTTAGACATAATTTCACTCTCACAACATTATGGCTGGTTGGAGACAGTCCGAACCACAAATACCGGGTCCATGGTTCTGGCCATATACTGGGGGGACGGGGACGACTCCCATTAACCTCTGACTATACCGGGGATACGCTTATCACAATGCCTTTCTGGTCTGTGCTGAAGCAGGGCATTCTGGCAGCTAATTGGCTTGACTTTTATTAGTGAGCCTGGTTACCCCCTCTCGGAACCACAGACTTAGAAATCGCCAGCTCATATACATGCATAAAATATATTTATATATATACCCTTATACACCATTTTAATAAAAAATATCACAAAATTCTTCTAAGTCCCTCGGGAAGAGTGAAAGACGCGCACGTTCATTTTCAGAGCTCCTAGACCTTCCTATAAGAAGTTAGCCAAAAAGTAGCTTCGAAAAACGCTTAGGTTAAGTTCCAGAGTTGCATCTAATGTACCGAAGCTGGACTTAGACATAATTTCACTCTCACAACATTATGGCTGGTTGGAGACAGTCCGAACCACAAATACCGGGTCCATGGTTCTGGCCATATACTGGGGGGACGGGAACGACTCCCATTAACCCCTGACTATACCGGGGATACGCTTATCACAATGCCTTTCTGGTCTGTGCTGAAGCAGGGCATTCTGGCAGCCAATTGGCTTGACTTTTATTAGTGAGCCTGGTTACCCCCTCTCGGAACCACAGACTTAGAAATCGCCAGCTCATATACATGCATAACATATATTTATATATATATATACCCTTATACACCATTTTAATAAAAAATATCACAAAATTCTTCTAAGTCCCTCGGGAAGAGTGAAAGACGCGCACGTTCATTTTCAGAGCTCCTAGACATTCCTATAAGAAGTTAGCCAAAAAGTACCTTCGAAAAACGCTTAGGTTAAGTTTCAGAGTTGCTTCTAATGTACCAAAGCTGGACTTAGACATAATTTCACTCTCACAACATTATGGCTGGTTGGAGACAGTCCGAACCACAAATACCGGGTCCATGGTTCTGGCCATATACTGGGGGGACGGGGACGACTCCCATTAACCTCTGACTATACCGGGGATACGCTTATCACAATGCCTTTCTGGTCTGTGCTGAAGCAGGGCATTCTGGCAGCTAATTGGCTTGACTTTTATTAGTGAGCCTGGTTACCCCCTCTCGGAACCACAGACTTAGAAATCGCCAGCTCATATACATGCATAACATATATTTATATATATACCCTTATACACCATTTTAATAAAAAATATCACAAAATTCTTCTAAGTCCCTCGGGAAGAGTGAAAGACGCGCACGTTCATTTTCAGAGCTCCTAGACATTCCTATAAGAAGTTAGCCAAAAAGTACCTTCGAAAAACGCTTAGGTTAAGTTTCAGAGTTGCTTCTAATGTACCAAAGCTGGACTTAGACATAATTTCACTCTCACAACATTATGGCTGGTTGGAGACAGTCCGAACCACAAATACCGGGTCCATGGTTCTGGCCATATACTGGGGGGACGGGGACGACTCCCATTAACCTCTGACTATACCGGGGATACGCTTATCACAATGCCTTTCTGGTCTGTGCTGAAGCAGGGCATTCTGGCAGCTAATTGGCTTGACTTTTATTAGTGAGCCTGGTTACCCCCTCTCGGAACCACAGACTTAGAAATCGCCAGCTCATATACATGCATAAAATATATTTATATATATACCCTTATACACCATTTAAATAAAAAATATCACAAAATTCTTCTAAGTCCCTCGGGAAGAGTGAAAGACGCGCACGTTCATTTTCAGAGCTCCTAGACCTTCCTATAAGAAGTTAGCCAAAAAGTAGCTTCGAAAAACGCTTAGGTTAAGTTCCAGAGTTGCATCTAATGTACCGTAGCTGGACTTAGACATAATTTCACTCTCACAACATTATGGCTGGTTGGAGACAGTCCGAACCACAAATACCGGGTCCATGGTTCTGGCCATATACTGGGGGGACGGGAACGACTCCCATTAACCCCTGACTATAACGGGGATACGCTTATCACAATGCCTTTCTGGTCTGTGCTGAAGCAGGGCATTCTGGCAGCCAATTGGCTTGACTTTTATTAGTGAGCCTGGTTACCCCCTCTCGGAACCACAGACTTAGAAATCGCCAGCTCATATACATGCATAACATATATTTATATATATACCCTTATACACCATTTTAATAAAAAATATCACAAAATTCTTCTAAGTCCCTCGGGAAGAGTGAAAGACGCGCACGTTCATTTTCAGAGCTCCTAGACATTCCTATAAGAAGTTAGCCAAAAAGTACCTTCGAAAAACGCTTAGGTTAAGTTTCAGAGTTGCTTCTAATGTACCGAAGCTGGACTTAGACATAATTTCACTCTCACAACATTATGGCTGGTTGGAGACAGTCCGAACCACAAATACCGGGTCCATGGTTCTGGCCATATACTGGGGGGACGGGGGGGACTCCCATTAACCTCTGACTATACCGGGGATACGCTTATCACAATGCCTTTCTGGTCTGTGCTGAAGCAGGGCATTCTGGCAGCCAATTGGCTTGACTTTTATTAGTGAGCCTGGTTACCCCCTCTCGGAACCACAGACTTAGAAATCGCCAGCTCATATACATGCATAAAATATATTTATATATATACCCTTATACACCATTTTAATAAAAAATATCACAAAATTCTTCTAAGTCCCTCGGGAAGAGTGAAAGACTCGCACGTTCATTTTTAGAGCTCCTAGACCTTCCTATAAGAAGTTAGCCAAAAAGTAGCTTCGAAAAACGCTTAGGTTAAGTTTCAGAGTTGCATCTAATGTACCGAAGCTGGACTTAGACATAATTTCACTCTCACAACATTATGGCTGGTTGGAGACAGTCCGAACCACAAGTACCGGGTCCATGGTTCTGGGCGTATACTGGGGGGACGGGGACGACTCCCATTAACCCCTGACTATACCGGGGATACGCTTATCACAATGCCTTACTGGTCTGTGCTGAAGCAGGGCATTCTGGCATCCAAGTGGCTTGACCTTTATTAGTGAGCCTGGTTACCCCCTCTCGGAACCACAGACTTAGAAATCGCCAGCTCATATACATGCATAAAATAGATTTATATATATACCCTTATACACCATTTTAATAAAAAATATCACAAAATTATTCTAAGTCCCTCGGGAAGAGTGAAAGACTCGCACGTTTATTTTTAGAGCTCCTAGACCTTCCTATAAGAAGTTAGCCAAAAAGTAGCTTCGAAAAACGCTTAGGTTAAGTTTCAGAGTTGCATCTAATGTACCGAAGCTGGACTTAGACATAATTTCACTCTCACAACATTATGGCTGGTTGGAGACAGTCCGAACCACAAATACCGGGTCCATGGTTCTGGCCATATACTGGGGGGACGGGGACGACTCCCATTAACCTCTGACTATACCGGGGATACGCTTATCACAATGCCTTTCTGGTCTGTGCTGAAGCAGGGCATTCTGGCAGCTAATTGGCTTGACTTTTATTAGTGAGCCTGGTTACCCCCTCTCGGAACCACAGACTTAGAAATCGCCAGCTCATATACATGCATAACATATATTTATATATATACCCTTATACACCATTTTAATAAAAAATATCACAAAATTCTTCTAAGTCCCTCGGGAAGAGTGAAAGACGCGCACGTTCATTTTCAGAGCTCCTAGACATTCCTATAAGAAGTTAGCCAAAAAGTACCTTCGAAAAACGCTTAGGTTAAGTTTCAGAGTTGCTTCTAATGTACCAAAGCTGGACTTAGACATAATTTCACTCTCACAACATTATGGCTGGTTGGAGACAGTCCGAACCACAAATACCGGGTCCATGGTTCTGGCCATATACTGGGGGGACGGGGACGACTCCCATTAACCTCTGACTATACCGGGGATACGCTTATCACAATGCCTTTCTGGTCTGTGCTGAAGCAGGGCATTCTGGCAGCTAATTGGCTTGACTTTTATTAGTGAGCCTGGTTACCCCCTCTCGGAACCACAGACTTAGAAATCGCCAGCTCATATACATGCATAAAATATATTTATATATATACCCTTATACACCATTTTAATAAAAAATATCACAAAATTCTTCTAAGTCCCTCGGGAAGAGTGAAAGACGCGCACGTTCATTTTCAGAGCTCCTAGACCTTCCTATAAGAAGTTAGCCAAAAAGTAGCTTCGAAAAACGCTTAGGTTAAGTTCCAGAGTTGCATCTAATGTACCGTAGCTGGACTTAGACATAATTTCACTCTCACAACATTATGGCTGGTTGGAGACAGTCCGAACCACAAATACCGGGTCCATGGTTCTGGCCATATACTGGGGGGACGGGAACGACTCCCATTAACCCCTGACTATAACGGGGATACGCTTATCACAATGCCTTTCTGGTCTGTGCTGAAGCAGGGCATTCTGGCAGCCAATTGGCTTGACTTTTATTAGTGAGCCTGGTTACCCCCTCTCGGAACCACAGACTTAGAAATCGCCAGCTCATATACATGCATAACATATATTTATATATACCCTTATACACCATTTTAATAAAAAATATCACAAAATTCTTCTAAGTCCCTCGGGAAGAGTGAAAGACGCGCACGTTCATTTTCAGAGCTCCTAGACATTCCTATAAGAAGTTAGCCAAAAAGTACCTTCGAAAAACGCTTAGGTTAAGTTTCAGAGTTGCTTCTAATGTACCGAAGCTGGACTTAGACATAATTTCACTCTCACAACATTATGGCTGGTTGGAGACAGTCCGAACCACAAATACCGGTTCCATGGTTCTGGCCATATACTGGGGGGACGGGGGGGACTCCCATTAACCTCTGACTATACCGGGGATACGCTTATCACAATGCCTTTCTGGTCTGTGCTGAAGCAGGGCATTCTGGCAGCCAATTGGCTTGACTTTTATTAGTGAGCCTGGTTACCCCCTCTCGGAACCACAGACTTAGAAATCGCCAGCTCATATACATGCATAAAATATATTTATATATATACCCTTATACACCATTTTAATAAAAAATATCACAAAATTCTTCTAAGTCCCTCGGGAAGAGTGAAAGACGCGCACGTTCATTTTTAGAGCTCCTAGACCTTCCTATAAGAAGTTAGCCAAAAAGTAGCTTCGAAAAACGCTTAGGTTAAGTTTCAGAGTTGCTTCTAATGTACCAAAGCTGGACTTAGACATAATTTCACTCTCACAACATTATGGCTGGTTGGAGACAGTCCGAACCACAAGTACCGGGTCCATGGTTCTGGGCGTATAATGGGGGGACGGGGACGACTCCCATTAACCCCTGACTATACCGGGGATACGCTTATCACAATGCCTTACTGGTCTGTGCTGAAGCAGGGCATTCTGGCATCCAAGTGGCTTGACCTTTATTAGTGAGCCTGGTTACCCCCTCTCGGAACCACAGACTTAGAAATCGCCAGCTCATATACATGCATAAAATAGATTTATATATATACCCTTATACACCATTTTAATAAAAAATATCACAAAATTCTTCTAAGTCCCTCGGGAAGAGTGAAAGACGCGCACGTTCATTTTCAGAGCTCCTAGACCTTCCTATAAGAAGTTAGCCAAAAAGTACCTTCGAAAAACGCTTAGGTTAAGTTTCAGAGTTGCTTCTAATGTACCAAAGCTGGACTTAGACATAATTTCACTCTCACAACATTATGGCTGGTTGGAGACAGTCCGAACCACAAATACCGGGTCCATGGTTCTGGCCATATACTGGGGGGACGGGGACGACTCCCATTAACCTCTGACTATACCGGGGATACGCTTATCACAATGCCTTTCTGGTCTGTGCTGAAGCAGGGCATTCTGGCAGCTAATTGGCTTGACTTTTATTAGTGAGCCTGGTTACCCCCTCTCGGAACCACAGACTTAGAAATCGCCAGCTCATATACATGCATAACATATATTTATATATATACCCTTATACACCATTTTAATAAAAAATATCACAAAATTCTTCTAAGTCCCTCGGGAAGAGTGAAAGACGCGCACGTTCATTTTTAGAGCTCCTAGACATTCCTATAAGAAGTTAGCCAAAAAGTACCTTCGAAAAACGCTTAGGTTAAGTTTCAGAGTTGCTTCTAATGTACCGAAGCTGGACTTAGACATAATTTCACTCTCACAACATTATGGCTGGTTGGAGACAGTCCGAACCACAAATACCGGGTCCATGGTTCTGGCCATATACTGGGGGGACGGGGACGACTCCCATTAACCTCTGACTATACCGGGGATACGCTTATCACAATGCCTTTCTGGTCTGTGCTGAAGCAGGGCATTCTGGCAGCCAATTGGCTTGACTTTTATTAGTGAGCCTGGTTACCCCCTCTCGGAACCACAGACTTAGAAATCGCCAGCTCATATACATGCATAAAATATATTTATATATATACCCTTATACACCATTTTAATAAAAAATATCACAAAATTCTTCTAAGTCCCTCGGGAAGAGTGAAAGACGCGCACGTTCATTTTTAGAGCTCCTAGACCTTCCTATAAGAAGTTAGCCAAAAAGTAGCTTCGAAAAACGCTTAGGTTAAGTTTCAGAGTTGCATCTAATGTACCGAAGCTGGACTTAGACATAATTTCACTCTCACAACATTATGGCTGGTTGGAGACAGTCCGAACCACAAGTACCGGGTCCATGGTTCTGGGCGTATACTGGGGGGACGGGGACGACTCCCATTAACCCCTGACTATACCGGGGATACGCTTATCACAATGCCTTACTGGTCTGTGCTGAAGCAGGGCATTCTGGCATCAAAGTAGCTTGACCTTTATTAGTGAGCCTGGTTACCCCCTCTCGGAACCACAGACTTAGACATCGCCAGCTCATATACAGTGCATAAAATAGATTTATATATATACCCTTATACACCATTTTAATAAAAAATAGCACAAAATTCTTCTAAGTCCCTCGGGAAGAGTGAAAGACGCGCACGTTCATTTTCAGAGCTCCTAGACCTTCCTATAAGAAGTTAGCCAAAAAGTAGCTTCGAAAAACGCGTAGGTTAAGTTTCAGAGTTGCTTCTAATGTACCAAAGCTGGACTTAGACATAATTTCACTCTCACAACATTATGGCTGGTTGGAGACAGTCCGAACCACAAATACCGGGTCCATGGTTCTGGCCATATACTGGGGGGACGGGGACGACTCCCATTAACCTCTGACTATACCGGGGATACGCTTATCACAATGCCTTTCTGGTCTGTGCTGAAGCAGGGCATTCTGGCAGCCAATTGGCTTGACTTTTATTAGTGAGCCTGGTTACCCCCTCTCGGAACCACAGACTTAGAAATCGCCAGCTCATATACATGCATAAAATATATTTATATATATACCCTTATACACCATTTTAATAAAAAATATCACAAAATTCTTCTAAGTCCCTCGGGAAGAGTGAAAGACGCGCACGTTCATTTTCAGAGCTCCTAGACATTCCTATAAGAAGTTAGCCAAAAAGTACCTTCGAAAAACGCTTAGGTTAAGTTTCAGAGTTGCTTCTAATGTACCGAAGCTGGACTTAGACATAATTTCACTCTCACAACATTATGGCTGGTTGGAGACAGTCCGAACCACAAATACCGGGTCCATGGTTCTGGCCATATACTGGGGGGACGGGGACGACTCCCATTAACCTCTGACTATACCGGGGATACGCTTATCACAATGCCTTTCTGGTCTGTGCTGAAGCAGGGCATTCTGGCAGCCAATTGGCTTGACTTTTATTAGTGAGCCTGGTTACCCCCTCTCGGAACCACAGACTTAGAAATCGCCAGCTCATATACATGCATAAAATATATTTATATATATACCCTTATACACCATTTTAATAAAAAATATCACAAAATTCTTCTAAGTCCCTCGGGAAGAGTGAAAGACGCGCACGTTCATTTTTAGAGCTCCTAGACCTTCCTATAAGAAGTTAGCCAAAAAGTAGCTTCGAAAAACGCTTAGGTTAAGTTTCAGAGTTGCATCTAATGTACCGAAGCTTGACTTAGACATAATTTCACTCTCACAACATTATGGCTGGTTGGAGACAGTCCGAACCACAAGTACCGGGTCCATGGTTCTGGGCGTATACTGGGGGGACGGGGACGACTCCCATTAACCCCTGACTATACCGGGGATACGCTTATCACAATGCCTTACTGGTCTGTGCTGAAGCAGGGCATTCTGGCATCAAAGTAGCTTGACCTTTATTAGTGAGCCTGGTTACCCCCTCTCGGAACCACAGACTTAGAAATCGCCAGCTCATATACAGTGCATAAAATAGATTTATATATATACCCTTATACACCATTTTAATAAAAAATATCACAAAATTCTTCTAAGTCCCTCGGGAAGAGTGAAAGACGCGCACGTTCATTTTCAGAGCTCCTAGACCTTCCTATAAGAAGTTAGCCAAAAAGTAGCTTCGAAAAACGCGTAGGTTAAGTTTCAGAGTTGCTTCTAATGTACCAAAGCTGGACTTAGACATAATTTCACTCTCACAACATTATGGCTGGTTGGAGACAGTCCGAACCACAAATACCGGGACCATGGTTCTGGCCATATAATGGGGGGACGGGGACGACTCCCATTAACCTCTGACTATACCGGGGATACGCTTATCACAATGCCTTTCTGGTCTGTGCTGAAGCAGGGCATTCTGGCAGCCAATTGGCTTGACTTTTATTAGTGAGCCTGGTTACCCCCTCTCGGAACCACAGACTTAGAAATCGCCAGCTCATATACATGCATAAAATAGATTTATATATATACCCTTATACACCATTTTAATAAAAAATATCACAAAATTCTTCTAAGTCCCTCGGGAAGAGTGAAAGACGCGCACGTTCATTTTCAGAGCTCCTAGACCTTCCTATAAGAAGTTAGCCAAAAAGTAGCTTCGAAAAACGCTTAGGTTAAGTTTCAGAGTTGCTTCTAATGTACCAAAGCTGGACTTAGACATAATTTCACTCTCACAACATTATGGCTGGTTGGAGACAGTCCGAACCACAAATACCGGGTCCATGGTTCTGGCCATATACTGGGGGGACGGGGACGACTCCCATTAACCTCTGACTATACCGGGGATACGCTTATCACAATGCCTTTCTGGTCTGTGCTGAAGCAGGGCATTCTGGCAGCCAATTGGCTTGACTTTTATTAGTGAGCCTGGTTACCCCCTCTCGGAACCACAGACTTAGAAATCGCAAGCTCATATACATGCATAACATATATTTATATATATACCCTTATACACCATTTTAATAAAAAATATCACAAAATTCTTCTAAGTCCCTCGGGAAGAGTGAAAGACGCGCACGTTCATTTTCAGAGCTCCTAGACATTCCTATAAGAAGTTAGCCAAAAAGTACCTTCGAAAAACGCTTAGGTTAAGTTTCAGAGTTGCTTCCAATGTACCGAAGCTGGACTTAGACATAATTTCACTCTCACAACATTATGGCTGGTTGGAGACAGTCCGAACCACAAATACCGGGTCCATGGTTCTGGCCATATACTGGGGGGACGGGGACGACTCCCATTAACCTCTGACTATACCGGGGATACGCTTATCACAATGCCTTTCTGGTCTGTGCTGAAGCAGGGCATTCTGGCAGCCAATTGGCTTGACTTTTATTAGTGAGCCTGGTTACCCCCTCTCGGAACCACAGACTTAGAAATCGCCAGCTCATATACATGCATAAAATATATTTATATATATACCCTTATACACCATTTTAATAAAAAATATCACAAAATTCTTCTAAGTCCCTCGGGAAGAGTGAAAGACGCGCACGTTCATTTTTAGAGCTCCTAGACCTTCCTATAAGAAGTTAGCCAAAAAGTAGCTTCGAAAAACGCTTAGGTTAAGTTTCAGAGTTGCATCTAATGTACCGAAGCTGGACTTAGACATAATTTCACTCTCACAACATTATGGCTGGTTGGAGACAGTCCGAACCACAAATACCGGGTCCATGGTTCTGGCCATATACTGTGGGGACGGGGACGACTCCCATTAACCCCTGACTATACCGGGGATACGCTTATCACAATGCCTTTCTGGTCTGTGCTGAAGCAGGGCATTCTGGCAGCCAATTTGCTTGACTTTTATTAGTGAGCCTGGTTACCCCTTCTCGTAACCACAGACTTAGAAATCGCCAGCTCATATACAGTGCATAAAATATATTTATATATATACCCTTATACATCATTTTAATAAAAAATATCACAAAATTCTTCTAAGTCCCTCAGGAAGAGTGAACGACGCGCACGTTCATTTTCAGAGCTCCTAGACATTCCTATAAGAAGTTAGCCAAAAAGTAGCTTCGAAAAACGCTTAGGTTAAGTTTCAGAGTTGCTTCTAATGTACCAAAGCTGGACTTAGACATAATTTCACTCTCACAACATTATGGCTGGTTGGAGACAGTCCGAACCACAAATACCGGGTCCATGGTTCTGGCCATATACTGGGGGGACGGGGACGACTCCCATTAACCTCTGACTATACCGGGGATACGCTTATCACAATGCCTTTCTGGTCTGTGCTGAAGCAGGGCATTCTGGCAGCCAATTGGCTTGACTTTTATTAGTGAGCCTGGTTACCCCCTCTCGGAACCACAGACTTAGAAATCGCCAGCTCATATACATGCATAAAATATATTTATATATATACCCTTATACACCATTTTAATAAAAAATATCACAAAATTCTTCTAAGTCCCTCGGGAAGAGTGAAAGACGCGCACGTTCATTTTTAGAGCTCCTAGACCTTCCTATAAGAAGTTAGCCAAAAAGTAGCTTCGAAAAACGCTTAGGTTAAGTTTCAGAGTTGCATCTAATGTACCGAAGCTGGACTTAGACATAATTTCACTCTCACAACATTATGGCTGGTTGGAGACAGTCCGAACCACAAATACCGGGTCCATGGTTCTGGCCATATACTGTGGGGACGGGGACGACTCCCATTAACCCCTGACTATACCGGGGATACGCTTATCACAATGCCTTACTGGTCTGTGCTGAAGCAGGGCATTCTGGCATCCAAGTGGCTTGACCTTTATTAGTGAGCCTGGTTACCCCCTCTCGGAACCACAGACTTAGAAATCGCCAGCTCATATACAGTGCATAAAATATATTTATATATATACCCTTATACACCATTTTAATAAAAAATATCACAAAATTCTTCTAAGTCCCTCGGGAAGAGTGAAAGACGCGCACGTTAATTTTTAGAGCTCCTAGACCTTCCTATAAGAAGTTAGCCAAAAAGTAGCTTCGAAAAACGCTTAGGTTAAGTTTCAGAGGTACTTCTAATGTACCAAAGCTGGACTTAGACATCATTTCACTCTCACAACATTATGGCTGTTTGGAGACAGTCCGAACCACAAGTACCGGGTCCATGGTTCTGGGCGTATACTGGGGGGACGGGGACGACTCCCATTAACCCCTGACTATATCGGGGATACGCTTATCACAATGCCTTACTGGTCTGTGCTGAAGCAGGGCATTCTGGCATCCAAGTGGCTTGACCTTTATTAGTGAGCCTGGTTACCCCCTCTCGGAACCACAGACTTAGAAATCGCCAGCTCATATACAGTGCATAAAATATATTTATATATATACCCTTATACACCATTTTAATAAAAAATATCACAAAATTCTTCTAAGTCCCTCGGGAAGAGTGAAAGACGCGCACGTTCATTTTCAGAGCTCCTAGACCTTCCTATAAGAAGTTAGCCAAAAAGTAGCTTCGAAAAACGCTTAGGTTAAGTTTCAGAGTTGCTTCTAATGTACCAAAGCTTTACTTAGACATAATTTCACTCTCACAACATTATGGCTGGTTGGAGACAGTCCAAACCATAATTACCGGGTCCATGGTTCTGGGCGTATACTGGGGGGACGGGGACGACTCCCATTAACCCCTGACTGTACCGGGGATACGCTTATCACAATGCCTTTCTGGTCTGTGCTGAAGCAGGGCATTCTGGCAGCCAATTGGCTTGACTTTTATTAGTGAGCCTGGTTACCCCCTCTCGGAACCACAGACTTAGAAATCGCCAGCTCATATACATGCATAAAATATATTTATATATATACCCTTATACACCATTTTAATAAAAAATATCACAAAATTCTTCTAAGTCCCTCAGGAAGAGTGAAAGACGCGCACGTTCATTTTCAGAGCTCCTAGACATTCCTATAAGAAGTTAGCCAAAAAGTAGCTTCGAAAAACGCTTAGGTTAAGTTTCAGAGTTGCTTCTAATGTACCAAAGCTGGACTTAGACATAATTTCACTCTCACAACATTATGGCTGGTTGGAGACAGTCCGAACCACAAATACCGGGTCCATGGTTCTGGCCATATACTGGGGGGACGGGGACGACTCCCATTAACCTCTGACTATACCGGGGATACGCTTATCACAATGCCTTTCTGGTCTGTGCTGAAGCAGGGCATTCTGGCAGCCAATTGGCTTGACTTTTATTAGTGAGCCTGGTTACCCCCTCTCGGAACCACAGACTTAGAAATCGCCAGCTCATATACATGCATAAAATATATTTATATATATACCCTTATACACCATTTTAATAAAAAATATCACAAAATTCTTCTAAGTCCCTCGGGAAGAGTGAAAGACGCGCACGTTCATTTTTAGAGCTCCTAGACCTTCCTATAAGAAGTTAGCCAAAAAGTAGCTTCGAAAAACGCTTAGGTTAAGTTTCAGAGTTGCATCTAATGTACCGAAGCTGGACTTAGACATAATTTCACTCTCACAACATTATGGCTGGTTGGAGACAGTCCGAACCACAAATACCGGGTCCATGGTTCTGGCCATATACTGTGGGGACGGGGACGACTCCCATTAACCCCTGACTATACCGGGGATACGCTTATCACAATGCCTTTCTGGTCTGTGCTGAAGCAGGGCATTCTGGCAGCCAATTTGCTTGACTTTTATTAGTGAGCCTGGTTACCCCCTCTCGTAACCACAGACTTAGAAATCGCCAGCTCATATACAGTGCATAAAATATATTTATATATATACCCTTATACATCATTTTAATAAAAAATATCACAAAATTCTTCTAAGTCCCTCAGGAAGAGTGTACGACGCGCACGTTCATTTTCAGAGCTCCTAGACATTCCTATAAGAAGTTAGCCAAAAAGTAGCTTCGAAAAACGCTTAGGTTAAGTTTCAGAGTTGCTTCTAATGTACCAAAGCTGGACTTAGACATAATTTCACTCTCACAACATTATGGCTGGTTGGAGACAGTCCGAACCACAAGTACCGGGTCCATGGTTCTGGGCGTATACTGGGGGGACGGGGACGACTCCCATTAACCCCTGACTATACCGGGGATACGCTTATCACAATGCCTTACTGGTCTGTGCTGAAGCAGGGCATTCTGGCATCCAAGTGGCTTGACCTTTATTAGTGAGCCTGGTTACCCCCTCTCGGAACCACAGACTTAGAAATCGCCAGCTCATATACAGTGCATAAAATATATTTATATATATACCCTTATACACCATTTTAATAAAAAATATCACAAAATTCTTCTAAGTCCCTCGGGAAGAGTGAAAGACGCGCACGTTAATTTTTAGAGCTCCTAGACCTTCCTATAAGAAGTTAGCCAAAAAGTAGCTTCGAAAAACGCTTAGGTTAAGTTTCAGAGGTACTTCTAATGTACCAAAGCTGGACTTAGACATCATTTCACTCTCACAACATTATGGCTGTTTGGAGACAGTCCGAACCACAAGTACCGGGTCCATGGTTCTGGGCGTATACTGGGGGGACGGGGACGACTCCCATTAACCCCTGACTATATCGGGGATACGCTTATCACAATGCCTTACTGGTCTGTGCTGAAGCAGGGCATTCTGGCATCCAAGTGGCTTGACCTTTATTAGTGAGCCTGGTTACCCCCTCTCGGAACCACAGACTTAGAAATCGCCAGCTCATATACAGTGCATAAAATATATTTATATATATACCCTTATACACCATTTTAATAAAAAATATCACAAAATTCTTCTAAGTCCCTCGGGAAGAGTGAAAGACGCGCACGTTCATTTTCAGAGCTCCTAGACCTTCCTATAAGAAGTTAGCCAAAAAGTAGCTTCGAAAAACGCTTAGGTTAAGTTTCAGAGTTGCTTCTAATGTACCAAAGCTTTACTTAGACATAATTTCACTCTCACAACATTATGGCTGGTTGGAGACAGTCCAAACCATAATTACCGGGTCCATGGTTCTGGGCGTATACTGGGGGGACGGGGACGACTCCCATTAACCCCTGACTGTACCGGGGATACGCTTATCACAATGCCTTTCTGGTCTGTGCTGAAGCAGGGCATTCTGGCAGCCAATTGGCTTGACTTTTATTAGTGAGCCTGGTTACCCCCTCTCGGAACCACAGACTTAGAAATCGCCAGCTCATATACATGCATAAAATATATTTATATATATACCCTTATACACCATTTTAATAAAAAATATCACAAAATTCTTCTAAGTCCCTCAGGAAGAGTGAAAGACGCGCACGTACATTTTCAGAGCTCCTAGACATTCCTATAAGAAGTTAGCCAAAAAGTACCTTCGAAAAACGCTTAGGTTAAGTTTCAGAGTTGCTTCTAATGTACCGAAGCTGGACTTAGACATACTGTAATTTCACTCTCACAACATTATGGCTGGTTGGAGACAGTCCGAACCACAAATTCCGGGTCCATGGTTCTGGCCATATACTGGGGGGACGGGGACGACTCCCATTAACCCCTGACTATACCGGGGATACGCTTATCACAATGCCTTTCTGGTCTGTGCTGAAGCAGGGCATTCTGGCAGCCAATTGGCTTGACTTTTATTAGTGAGCCTGGTTACCCCCTCTCGGAACCACAGACTTAGAAATCGCCAGCTCATATAGAGTGCATAAAATATATTTATATATATACCCTTATACATCATTTTAATAAAAAATATCACAAAATTCTTCTAAGTCCCTCAGGAAGAGTGAAAAACGCGCACGTTCATTTTCAGAGCTCCTAGACATTCCTATAAGAAGTTAGCCAAAAAGTACCTTCGAAAAACGCTTAGGTTAAGTTTCAGAGTTGCTTCTAATGTACCGAAGCTGGACTTAGACATAATTTCACTCTCACAACATTATGGCTGGTTGGAGACAGTCCGAACCACAAATACCGGGTCCATGGTTCTGGCCATATACTGGGGGGACGGGGACGACTCCCATTAACCCCTGACTATACCGGGGATACGCTTATCACAATGCCTTTCTGGTCTGTGCTGAAGCAGGGCATTCTGGCAGCCAATTGGCTTGACTTTTATTAGTGAGCCTGGTTACCCCCTCTCGGAACCACAGACTTAGAAATCGCCAGCTCATATAGAGTGCATAAAATATATTTATATATATACCCTTATACATCATTTTAATAAAAAATATCACAAAATTCTTCTAAGTCCCTCAGGAAGAGTGAAAGACGCGCACGTTCATTTTCAGAGCTCCTAGATATTCCTATAAGAAGTTAGCCAAAAAGTACCTTCGAAAAACGCTTAGGTTAAGTTTCAGAGTTGCTTCTAATGTACCGAAGCTGGACTTAGACATAATTTCACTCTCACAACATTATGGCTGGTTGGAGACACTCCGAACCACAAATACCGGGTCCATGGTTCTGGCCATATACTGGGGGGACGGGGACGACTCCCATTAACCCCTGACTATACCGGGGATACGCTTATCACAATGCCTTTCTGGTCTGTGCTGAAGCAGGGTATTCTGGCAGCCAATTGGCTTGACTTTTATTAGTGAGCCTGGTTACCCCCTCTCGGAACCACAGACTTAGAAATCGCCAGCTCATATAGAGTGCATAAAATATATTTATATATATACACTTATACATCATTTTAATAAAAAATATCACAAAATTCTTCTAAGTCCCTCAGGAATTTTGAAAGACGCGCACGTTCATTTTCAGAGCTCCTAGACATTCCTATAAGTAGTTAGCCAAAAAGTAGCTTCGAAAAACGCTTAGGTTAAGTTTCAGAGGTACTTCTAATGTACCAAAGCTGGACTTAGACATAATTTCACTCTCACAACATTATGGCTGTTTGGAGACAGTCCGAACCACAAGTACCGGGTCCATGGTTCTGGGCGTATACTGGGGGGACGGGGACGACTCCCATTAACCCCTGACTATATCGGGGATACGCTTATCACAATGCCTTACTGGTCTGTGCTGAAGCAGGGCATTCTGGCATCCAAGTGGCTTGACCTTTATTAGTGAGCCTGGTTACCCCCTCTCGGAACCACAGACTTAGAAATCGCCAGCTCATATACAGTGCATAAAATATATTTATATATATACCCTTATACACCATTTTAATAAAAAATATCACAAAATTCTTCTAAGTCCCTCGGGAAGAGTGAAAGACGCGCACGTTCATTTTCAGAGCTCCTAGACCTTCCTATAAGAAGTTAGCCAAAAAGTAGCTTCGAAAAACGCTTAGGTTAAGTTTCAGAGTTGCTTCTAATGCACCAAAGCTTTACTTAGACATAATTTCACTCTCACAACATTATGGCTGGTTGGAGACAGTCCAAACCATAATTACCGGGTCCATGGTTCTGGGCGTATACTGGGGGGACGGGGACGACTCCCATTAACCCCTGACTGTACCGGGGATACGCTTATCACAATGCCTTTCTGGTCTGTGCTGAAGCAGGGCATTCTGGCAGCCAATTGGCTTGACTTTTATTAGTGAGCCTGGTTACCCCCTCTCGGAACCACAGACTTAGAAATCGCCAGCTCATATACATGCATAAAATATATTTATATATATACCCTTATACACCATTTTAATAAAAAATATCACAAAATTCTTCTAAGTCCCTCAGGAAGAGTGAAAGACGCGCACGTTCATTTTCAGAGCTCCTAGACATTCCTATAAGAAGTTAGCCAAAAAGTACCTTCGAAAAACGCTTAGGTTAAGTTTCAGAGTTGCTTCTAATGTACCGAAGCTGGACTTAGACATAATTTCACTCTCACAACATTATGGCTGTTTGGAGACAGTCCGAACCACAAGTACCGGGTCCATGGTTCTGGCCATATACTGGGGGGACGGGGACGACTCCCATTAACCCCTGACTATACCGGGGATACGCTTATCACAATGCCTTTCTGGTCTGTGCTGAAGCAGGGCATTCTGGCAGCCAATTGGCTTGACTTTTATTAGTGAGCCTGGTTACCCCCTCTCGGAACCACAGACTTAGAAATCGCCAGCTCATATAGAGTGCATAAAATATATTTATATATATACCCTTATACATCATTTTAATAAAAAATGTCACAAAATTCTTCTAAGTCCCTCAGGAAGAGTGAAAAACGCGCACGTTCATTTTCAGAGCTCCTAGACATTCCTATAAGAAGTTAGCCAAAAAGTACCTTCGAAAAACGCTTAGGTTAAGTTTCAGAGTTGCTTCTAATGTACCGAAGCTGGACTTAGACATAATTTCACTCTCACAACATTATGGCTGGTTGGAGACAGTCCGAACCACAAATACCGGGTCCATGGTTCTGGCCATATACTGGGGGGACGGGGACGACTCCCATTAACCCCTGACTATACCGGGGATACGCTTATCACAATGCCTTTCTAGTCTGTGCTGAAGCAGGGCATTCTGGCAGCCAATTGGCTTGACTTTTATTAGTGAGCCTGGTTACCCCCTCTCGGAACCACAGACTTAGAAATCGCCAGCTCATATAGAGTGCATAAAATATATTTATATATATACCCTTATACATCATTTTAATAAAAAATATCACAAAATTCTTCTAAGTCCCTCAGGAAGAGTGAAAGACGCGCACGTTCATTTTCAGAGCTCCTAGACATTCCTATAAGAAGTTAGCCAAAAAGTACCTTCGAAAAACGCTTAGGTTAAGTTTCAGAGTTGCTTCTAATGTACCGAAGCTGGACTTAGACATAATTTCACTCTCACAACATTATGGCTGGTTGGAGACACTCCGAACCACAAATACCGGGTCCATGGTTCTGGCCATATACTGGGGGGACGGGGACGACTCCCATTAACCCCTGACTATACCGGGGATACGCTTATCACAATGCCTTTCTGGTCTGTGCTGAAGCAGGGTATTCTGGCAGCCAATTGGCTTGACTTTTATTAGTGAGCCTGGTTACCCCCTCTCGGAACCACAGACTTAGAAATCGCCAGCTCATATAGAGTGCATAAAATATATTTATATATATACACTTATACATCATTTTAATAAAAAATATCACAAAATTCTTCTAAGTCCCTCAGGAATTTTGAAAGACGCGCACGTTCATTTTCAGAGCTCCTAGACATTCCTATAAGTAGTTAGCCAAAAAGTAGCTTCGAAAAACGCTTAGGTTAAGTTTCAGAGTTGCTTCTAATGTACCGAAGCTGGACTTAGACATAATTTCACTCTCACAACATTATGGCTGGTTGGAGACACTCCGAACCACAAATACCGGGTCCATGGTTCTGGCCATATACTGGGGGAACGGGGACGACTCCCATTAACCCCTGACTATACCGGGGATACGCTTATCACAATGCCTTACTGGTCTGTGCTGAAGCAGGGCATTGTGGCAGCCAAGTGGCTTGACCTTTATTAGTGAGCCTGGTTACCCCCTCTCGGAACCACAGACTTAGAAATCGCCAGCTCATATACAGTGCATAAAATATATTTATATATATACCCTTATACACCATTTTAATAAAAAATATCACAAAATTCTTCTAAGTCCCTCGGGAAGAGTGAAAGACGCGCACGTTAATTTTTAGAGCTCCTAGACCTTCCTATAAGAAGTTAGCCAAAAAGTAGCTTCGAAAAACGCTTAGGTTAAGTTTCAGAGGTACTTCTAATGTACCAAAGCTGGACTTAGACATAATTTCACTCTCACAACATTATGGCTGTTTGGAGACAGTCCGAACCACAAGTACCGGGTCCATGGTTCTGGGCGTATACTGGGGGGACGGGGACGACTCCCATTAACCCCTGACTATATCGGGGATACGCTTATCACAATGCCTTACTGGTCTGTGCTGAAGCAGGGCATTCTGGCATCCAAGTGGCTTGACCTTTATTAGTGAGCCTGGTTACCCCCTCTCGGAACCACAGACTTAGAAATCGCCAGCTCATATACAGTGCATAAAATATATTTATATATATACCCTTATACACCATTTTAATAAAAAATATCACAAAATTCTTCTAAGTCCCTCGGGAAGAGTGAAAGACGCGCACGTTCATTTTCAGAGCTCCTAGACCTTCCTATAAGAAGTTAGCCAAAAAGTAGCTTCGAAAAACGCTTAGGTTAAGTTTCAGAGTTGCTTCTAATGCACCAAAGCTTTACTTAGACATAATTTCACTCTCACAACATTATGGCTGGTTGGAGACAGTCCAAACCATAATTACCGGGTCCATGGTTCTGGGCGTATACTGGGGGGACGGGGACGACTCCCATTAACCCCTGACTGTACCGGGGATACGCTTATCACAATGCCTTTCTGGTCTGTGCTGAAGCAGGGCATTCTGGCAGCCAATTGGCTTGACTTTTATTAGTGAGCCTGGTTACCCCCTCTCGGAACCACAGACTTAGAAATCGCCAGCTCATATACATGCATAAAATATATTTATATATATACCCTTATACACCATTTTAATAAAAAATATCACAAAATTCTTCTAAGTCCCTCAGGAAGAGTGAAAGACGCGCACGTTCATTTTCAGAGCTCCTAGACATTCCTATAAGAAGTTAGCCAAAAAGTACCTTCGAAAAACGCTTAGGTTAAGTTTCAGAGTTGCTTCTAATGTACCGAAGCTGGACTTAGACATACTGTAATTTCACTCTCACAACATTATGGCTGGTTGGAGACAGTCCGAACCACAAATTCCGGGTCCATGGTTCTGGCCATATACTGGGGGGACGGGGACGACTCCCATTAACCCCTGACTATACCGGGGATACGCTTATCACAATGCCTTTCTGGTCTGTGCTGAAGCAGGGCATTCTGGCAGCCAATTGGCTTGACTTTTATTAGTGAGCCTGGTTACCCCCTCTCGGAACCACAGACTTAGAAATCGCCAGCTCATATAGAGTGCATAAAATATATTTATATATATACCCTTATACATCATTTTAATAAAAAATATCACAAAATTCTTCTAAGTCCCTCAGGAAGAGTGAAAAACGCGCACGTTCATTTTCAGAGCTCCTAGACATTCCTATAAGAAGTTAGCCAAAAAGTACCTTCGAAAAACGCTTAGGTTAAGTTTCAGAGTTGCTTCTAATGTACCGAAGCTGGACTTAGACATAATTTCACTCTCACAACATTATGGCTGGTTGGAGACAGTCCGGACCACAAATACCGGGTCCATGGTTCTGGCCATATACTGGGGGGACGGGGACGACTCCCATTAACCCCTGACTATACCGGGGATACGCTTATCACAATGCCTTTCTGGTCTCTGCTGAAGCATGGCATTCTGGCAGCCAATTGGCTTGACTTTTATTAGTGAGCCTGGTTACCCCCTCTCGGAACCACAGACTTAGAAATCGCCAGCTCATATAGAGTGCATAAAATATATTTATATATATACCCTTATACATCATTTTAATAAAAAATATCACAAAATTCTTCTAAGTCCCTCAGGAAGAGTGAAAGACGCGCACGTTCATTTTCAGAGCTCCTAGACATTCCTATAAGAAGTTAGCCAAAAAGTACCTTCGAAAAACGCTTAGGTTAAGTTTCAGAGTTGCTTCTAATGTACCGAAGCTGGACTTAGACATAATTTCACTCTCACAACATTATGGCTGGTTGGAGACACTCCGAACCACAAATACCGGGTCCATGGTTCTGGCCATATACTGGGGGGACGGGGACGACTCCCATTAACCCCTGACTATACCGGGGATACGCTTATCACAATGCCTTTCTGGTCTGTGCTGAAGCAGGGTATTCTGGCAGCCAATTGGCTTGAGTTTTATTAGTGAGCCTGGTTACCCCCTCTCGGAACCACAGACTTAGAAATCGCCAGCTCATATAGAGTGCATAAAATATATTTATATATATACACTTATACATCATTTTAATAAAAAATATCACAAAATTCTTCTAAGTCCCTCAGGAATTTTGAAAGACGCGCACGTTCATTTTCAGAGCTCCTAGACATTCCTATAAGTAGTTAGCCAAAAAGTACCTTCGAAAAACGCTTAGGTTAAGTTTCAGAGTTGCTTCTAATGTACCGATGCTGGACTTAGACATAATTTCACTCTCACAACATTATGGCTGGTTGGAGACACTCCGAACCACAAATACCGGGTCCATGGTTCTGGCCATATACTGGGGGAACGGGGACGACTCCCATTAACCCCTGACTATACCGGGGATACGCTTATCACAATGCCTTACTGGTCTGTGCTGAAGCAGGGCATTGTGGCAGCCAAGTGGCTTGACCTTTATTAGTGAGCCTGGTTACCCCCTCTCGGAACCACAGACTTAGAAATCGCCAGCTCATATACAGTGCATAAAATATATTTATATATATACCCTTATACACCATTTTAATAAAAAATATCACAAAATTCTTCTAAGTCCCTCGGGAAGAGTGAAAGACGCGCACGTTAATTTTTAGAGCTCCTAGACCTTCCTATAAGAAGTTAGCCAAAAAGTAGCTTCGAAAAACGCTTAGGTTAAGTTTCAGAGGTACTTCTAATGTACCAAAGCTGGACTTAGACATAATTTCACTCTCACAACATTATGGCTGTTTGGAGACAGTCCGAACCACAAGTACCGGGTCCATGGTTCTGGGCGTATACTGGGGGGACGGGGACGACTCCCATTAACCCCTGACTATATCGGGGATACGCTTATCACAATGCCTTACTGGTCTGTGCTGAAGCAGGGCATTCTGGCATCCAAGTGGCTTGACCTTTATTAGTGAGCCTGGTTACCCCCTCTCGGAACCACAGACTTAGAAATCGCCAGCTCATATACAGTGCATAAAATATATTTATATATATACCCTTATACACCATTTTAATAAAAAATATCACAAAATTCTTCTAAGTCCCTCGGGAAGAGTGAAAGACGCGCACGTTCATTTTCAGAGCTCCTAGACCTTCCTATAAGAAGTTAGCCAAGAAGTAGCTTCGAAAAACGCTTAGGTTAAGTTTCAGAGTTGCTTCTAATGCACCAAAGCTTTACTTAGACATAATTTCACTCTCACAACATTATGGCTGGTTGGAGACAGTCCAAACCATAATTACCGGGTCCATGGTTCTGGGCGTATACTGGGGGGACGGGGACGACTCCCATTAACCCCTGACTGTACCGGGGATACGCTTATCACAATGCCTTTCTGGTCTGTGCTGAAGCAGGGCATTCTGGCAGCCAATTGGCTTGACTTTTATTAGTGAGCCTGGTTACCCCCTCTCGGAACCACAGACTTAGAAATCGCCAGCTCATATACATGCATAAAATATATTTATATATATACCCTTATACACCATTTTAATAAAAAATATCACAAAATTCTTCTAAGTCCCTCAGGAAGAGTGAAAGACGCGCACGTTCATTTTCAGAGCTCCTAGACATTCCTATAAGAAGTTAGCCAAAAAGTACCTTCGAAAAACGCTTAGGTTAAGTTTCAGAGTTGCTTCTAATGTACCGAAGCTGGACTTAGACATACTGTAATTTCACTCTCACAACATTATGGCTGGTTGGAGACAGTCCGAACCACAAATTCCGGGTCCATGGTTCTGGCCATATACTGGGGGGACGGGGACGACTCCCATTAACCCCTGACTATACCGGGGATACGCTTATCACAATGCCTTTCTGGTCTGTGCTGAAGCAGGGCATTCTGGCAGCCAATTGGCTTGACTTTTATTAGTGAGCCTGGTTACCCCCTCTCGGAACCACAGACTTAGAAATCGCCAGCTCATATAGAGTGCATAAAATATATTTATATATATACCCTTATACATCATTTTAATAAAAAATATCACAAAATTCTTCTAAGTCCCTCAGGAATTTTGAAAGACGCGCACGTTCATTTTCAGAGCTCCTAGACATTCCTATAAGTAGTTAGCCAAAAAGTACCTTCGAAAAACGCTTAGGTTAAGTTTCAGAGTTGCTTCTAATGTACCGAAGCTGGACTTAGACATAATTTCACTCTCACAACATTATGGCTGGTTGGAGACACTCCGAACCACAAATACCGGGTCCATGGTTCTGGCCATATACTGGGGGAACGGGGACGACTCCCATTAACCCCTGACTATACCGGGGATACGCTTATCACAATGCCTTACTGGTCTGTGCTGAAGCAGGGCATTGTGGCAGCCAAGTGGCTTGACCTTTATTAGTGAGCCTGGTTACCCCCTCTCGGAACCACAGACTTAGAAATCGCCAGCTCATATACAGTGCATAAAATATATTTATATATATACCCTTATACACCATTTTAATAAAAAATATCACAAAATTCTTCTAAGTCCCTCGGGAAGAGTGAAAGACGCGCACGTTAATTTTTAGAGCTCCTAGACCTTCCTATAAGAAGTTAGCCAAAAAGTAGCTTCGAAAAACGCTTAGGTTAAGTTTCAGAGGTACTTCTAATGTACCAAAGCTGGACTTAGACATAATTTCACTCTCACAACATTATGGCTGTTTGGAGACAGTCCGAACCACAAGTACCGGGTCCATGGTTCTGGGCGTATACTGGGGGGACGGGGACGACTCCCATTAACCCCTGACTATATCGGGGATACGCTTATCACAATGCCTTACTGGTCTGTGCTGAAGCAGGGCATTCTGGCATCCAAGTGGCTTGACCTTTATTAGTGAGCCTGGTTACCCCCTCTCGGAACCACAGACTTAGAAATCGCCAGCTCATATACAGTGCATAAAATATATTTATATATATACCCTTATACACCATTTTAATAAAAAATATCACAAAATTCTTCTAAGTCCCTCGGGAAGAGTGAAAGACGCGCACGTTCATTTTCAGAGCTCCTAGACCTTCCTATAAGAAGTTAGCCAAGAAGTAGCTTCGAAAAACGCTTAGGTTAAGTTTCAGAGTTGCTTCTAATGCACCAAAGCTTTACTTAGACATAATTTCACTCTCACAACATTATGGCTGGTTGGAGACAGTCCAAACCATAATTACCGGGTCCATGGTTCTGGGCGTATACTGGGGGGACGGGGACGACTCCCATTAACCCCTGACTGTACCGGGGATACGCTTATCACAATGCCTTTCTGGTCTGTGCTGAAGCAGGGCATTCTGGCAGCCAATTGGCTTGACTTTTATTAGTGAGCCTGGTTACCCCCTCTCGGAACCACAGACTTAGAAATCGCCAGCTCATATACATGCATAAAATATATTTATATATATACCCTTATACACCATTTTAATAAAAAATATCACAAAATTCTTCTAAGTCCCTCAGGAAGAGTGAAAGACGCGCACGTTCATTTTCAGAGCTCCTAGACATTCCTATAAGAAGTTAGCCAAAAAGTACCTTCGAAAAACGCTTAGGTTAAGTTTCAGAGTTGCTTCTAATGTACCGAAGCTGGACTTAGACATACTGTAATTTCACTCTCACAACATTATGGCTGGTTGGAGACAGTCCGAACCACAAATTCCGGGTCCATGGTTCTGGCCATATACTGGGGGGACGGGGACGACTCCCATTAACCCCTGACTATACCGGGGATACGCTTATCACAATGCCTTTCTGGTCTGTGCTGAAGCAGGGCATTCTGGCAGCCAATTGGCTTGACTTTTATTAGTGAGCCTGGTTACCCCCTCTCGGAACCACAGACTTAGAAATCGCCAGCTCATATAGAGTGCATAAAATATATTTATATATATACCCTTATACATCATTTTAATAAAAAATATCACAAAATTCTTCTAAGTCCCTCAGGAATTTTGAAAGACGCGCACGTTCATTTTCAGAGCTCCTAGACATTCCTATAAGTAGTTAGCCAAAAAGTACCTTCGAAAAACGCTTAGGTTAAGTTTCAGAGTTGCTTCTAATGTACCGAAGCTGGACTTAGACATAATTTCACTCTCACAACATTATGGCTGGTTGGAGACACTCCGAACCACAAATACCGGGTCCATGGTTCTGGCCATATACTGGGGGAACGGGGACGACTCCCATTAACCCCTGACTATACCGGGGATACGCTTATCACAATGCCTTACTGGTCTGTGCTGAAGCAGGGCATTGTGGCAGCCAAGTGGCTTGACCTTTATTAGTGAGCCTGGTTACCCCCTCTCGGAACCACAGACTTAGAAATCGCCAGCTCATATACAGTGCATAAAATATATTTATATATATACCCTTATACACCATTTTAATAAAAAATATCACAAAATTCTTCTAAGTCCCTCGGGAAGAGTGAAAGACGCGCACGTTAATTTTTAGAGCTCCTAGACCTTCCTATAAGAAGTTAGCCAAAAAGTAGCTTCGAAAAACGCTTAGGTTAAGTTTCAGAGGTACTTCTAATGTACCAAAGCTGGACTTAGACATAATTTCACTCTCACAACATTATGGCTGTTTGGAGACAGTCCGAACCACAAGTACCGGGTCCATGGTTCTGGGCGTATACTGGGGGGACGGGGACGACTCCCATTAACACCTGACTATATCGGGGATACGCTTATCACAATGCCTTACTGGTCTGTGCTGAAGCAGGGCATTCTGGCATCCAAGTGGCTTGACCTTTATTAGTGAGCCTGGTTACCCCCTCTCGGAACCACAGACTTAGAAATCGCCAGCTCATATACAGTGCATAAAATATATTTATATATATACCCTTATACACCATTTTAATAAAAAATATCACAAAATTCTTCTAAGTCCCTCGGGAAGAGTGAAAGACGCGCACGTTCATTTTCAGAGCTCCTAGACCTTCCTATAAGAAGTTAGCCAAAAAGTAGCTTCGAAAAACGCTTAGGTTAAGTTTCAGAATTGCTTCTAATGTACCAAAGCTTTACTTAGACATAATTTCACTCTCACAACATTATGGCTGGTTGGAGACAGTCCAAACTATAATTACCGGGTCCATGGTTCTGGGCGTATACTGGGGGGACGGGGACGACTCCCATTAACCCCTGACTGTATCGGGGATACGCTTATCACAATGCCTTTCTGGTCTGTGCTGAAGCAGGGCATTCTGGCAGCCAATTGGCTTGACTTTTATTAGTGAGCCTGGTTACCCCCTCTCGGAACCACAGACTTAGAAATCGCCAGCTCATATACATGCATAAAATATATTTATATATATACCCTTATACACCATTTTAATAAAAAATATCACAAAATTCTTCTAAGTCCCTCAGGAAGAGTGAAAGACGCGCACGTTCATTTTCAGAGCTCCTAGACATTCCTATAAGAAGTTAGCCAAAAAGTACCTTCGAAAAACGCTTAGGTTAAGTTTCAGAGTTGCTTCTAATGTACCGAAGCTGGACTTAGACATAATTTCACTCTCACAACATTATGGCTGGTTGGAGACAGTCCGAACCACAAATACCGGGTCCATGGTTCTGGCCATATACTGGGGGGACGGGGACGACTCCCATTAACCCCTGACTATACCGGGGATACGCTTATCACAATGCCTTTCTGGTCTGTGCTGAAGCAGGGCATTCTGGCAGCCAATTGGCTTGACTTTTATTAGTGAGCCTGGTTACCCCCTCTCGGAACCACAGACTTAGAAATCGCCAGCTCATATAGAGTGCATAAAATATATTTATATATATACCCTTATACATCATTTTAATAAAAAATATCACAAAATTCTTCTAAGTCCCTCAGGAAGAGTGAAAGACGCGCACGTTCATTTTCAGAGCTCCTAGACATTCCTATAAGAAGTTAGCCAAAAAGTACCTTCGAAAAACGCTTAGGTTAAGTTTCAGAGTTGCTTCTAATGTACCGAAGCTGGACTTAGACATAATTTCACTCTCACAACATTATGGCTGGTTGGAGACACTCCGAACCACAAATACCGGGTCCATGGTTCTGGCCATATACTGGGGGGACGGGGACGACTCCCATTAACCCCTGACTATACCGGGGATACGCTTATCACAATGCCTTTCTGGTCTGTGCTGAAGCAGGGTATTCTGGCAGCCAATTGGCTTGACTTTTATTAGTGAGCCTGGTTACCCCCTCTCGGAACCACAGACTTAGAAATCGCCAGCTCATATAGAGTGCATAAAATATATTTATATATATACCCTTATACATCATTTTAATAAAAAATATCACAAAATTCTTCTAAGTCCCTCAGGAATTTTGAAAGACGCGCACGTTCATTTTCAGAGCTCCTAGACATTCCTATAAGTAGTTAGCCAAAAAGTACCTTCGAAAAACGCTTAGGTTAAGTTTCAGAGTTGCTTCTAATGTACCGAAGCTGGACTTAGACATAATTTCACTCTCACAACATTATGGCTGGTTGGAGACACTCCGAACCACAAATACCGGGTCCATGGTTCTGGCCATATACTGGGGGGACGGGGACGACTCCCATTAACCTCTGACTATACCGGGGATACGCTTATCACAATGCCTTTCTGGTCTGTGCTGAAGCAGGGCATTCTGGCAGCCAATTGGCTTGACTTTTATTAGTGAGCCTGGTTACCCCCTCTCGGAACCACAGACTTAGAAATCGCCAGCTCATATACATGCATAAAATATATTTATATATATACCCTTATACACCATTTTAATAAAAAATATCACAAAATTCTTCTAAGTCCCTCGGGAAGAGTGAAAGACGCGCACGTTCATTTTCAGAGCTCCTAGACCTTCCTATAAGAAGTTAGCCAAAAAGTAGCTTCAAAAAACGCTTAGGTTAAGTTTCAGAGTTGCATCTAATGTACCGAAGCTGGACTAAGACATAATTTCACTCTCACAACATTATGGCTGGTTGGAGACAGTCCGAACCACAAATACCGGGTCCATGGTTCTGGCCATATACTGGGGGGACGGGGACGACTCCCATTAACCCCTGACTATACCGGGGATACGCTTATCACAATGCCTTACTGGTCTGTGCTGAAGCAGGGCATTCTGGCAGCCAAGTGGCTTGACCTTTATTAGTGAGCCTGGTTACCCCCTCTCGGAACCACAGACTTAGAAATCGCCAGCTCATATACAGTGCATAAAATATATTTATATATATACCCTTATACATCATTTTAATAAAAAATATCACAAAATTCTTCTAAGTCTCTCAAGAAGAGTGAAAGACGCGCACGTTCATTTTCAGAGCTCCTAGACCTTCCTATAAGAAGTTAGCCAAAAAGTAGCTTCGAAAAACGCTTAGGTTAAGTTTCAGAGTTGCTTCTAATGTACCGAAGCTGGACTTAGACATACTGTAATTTCACTCTCACAACATTATGGCTGGTTGGAGACAGTCCGAACCACAAATTCCGGGTCCATGGTTCTGGCCATATACTGGGGGGACGGGGACGACTCCCATTAACACCTGACTATACCGGGGATACGCGTATCACACTGCCTTACTGGTCTGTGCTGAAGCAGGGCATTCTGGCAGCCAAGTGGCTTGACCTTTATTAGTGAGCCTGGTTACTCCCTCTCGGAACCACAGACTTAGAAATCGCCAGCTCATATACAGTGCATAAAATATATTTATATATATACCCTTATACACAATTTTAATAACAAATATCACAAAATTCTTCTAAGTCCCTCAGGAAGAGTGAAAGACGCGCACGTTCATTTTCAGAGCTCCTAGACATTCCTATAAGAAGTTAGCCAAAAAGTACCTTCGAAAAACGCTTAGGTTAAGTTTCAGAGTTGCTTCTAATGTACCGAAGCTGGACTTAGACATAATTTCACTCTCACAACATTATGGCTGGTTGGAGACACTCCGAACCACAAATACCGGGTCCATGGTTCTGGCCATATACTGGGGGAACGGGGACGACTCCCATTAACCCCTGACTATACCGGGGATACGCTTATCACAATGCCTTACTGGTCTGTGCTGAAGCAGGGCATTGTGGCAGCCAAGTGGCTTGACCTTTATTAGTGAGCCTGGTTACCCCCTCTCGGAACCACAGACTTAAAAATCGCCAGCTCATATACAGTGCATAAAATATATTTATATATATACCCTTATACATCATTTTAATAAAAAATATCACAAAATTTTTCTAAGTCCCTCAGGAAGAGTGAAAGACGCGCACGTTCATTTTCAGAGCTCCTAGACCTTCCTATAAGAAGTTAGCCAAAAAGTAGCTTCGAAAAACGCTTAGGTTAAGTTTCAGAGTTGCTTCTAATGTACCGAAGCTAGACTTAGACATACTGTAATTTCACTCTCACGACATTATGGCTGGTTGGAGACAGTCCGAACCACAAATACCGGGTCCATGGTTCTGGCCATATACTGGGGGGACGGGGACGACTCCCATTAACCCCTGACTATACCGGGGATACGCGTATCACACTGCCTTACTGGTCTGTGCTGAAGCAGGGCATTCTGGCAGCCAAGTGGCTTGACCTTTATTAGTGAGACTGGTTACCCCCTCTCGGAACCACAGACTTAGAAATCGCCAGCTCATATACAGTGCATAAAATATATTTATATATATACCCTTTTTCACCATTTTAATAAAAAATATCACAAAATTCTTCTAAGTCCCTCGGGAAGAGTGAAAGACGCGCACGTTCATTTTCAGAGCTCCTAGACCTTCCTATAAGAAGTTAGCCAAAAAGTAGCTTCGAAAAACGCTTAGGTTAAGTTTCAGAGTTGCTTCTAATGTACCAGAGCTGGACTTAGACATAATTTCACTCTCACAACATTATGGCTGGTTGGAGACAGTCCGAACCACAAGTACTGGGTCCATGGTTCTGGGCGTATACTGGGGGGACGGGGACGACTCCCATTAACCCCTGACTATACCGGGGATACGCTTATCACAATGCCTTTCTGGTCTGTGCTGAAGCAGGGCATTCTGGCAGCCAATTGGCTTGACTTTTATTAGTGAGCCTGGTTACCCCCTCTCGGAACCACAGACTTAGAAATCGCAAGCTCATATACAGTGCATAAAATATATTTATATATATACCCTTATACAGTACATCATTTTAATAAAAAATATCACAAAATTCTTCTAAGTCCCTCAGGAAGAGTGAAAGACGCGCACGTTCATTTTAAGAGCTCCTAGACCTTCCTATAAGAAGTTAGCCAAAAAGTACCTTCGAAAAACGCTTAGGTTAAGTTTCAGAGTTGCTTCTAATGTACCGAAGCTGGACTTAGACATAATTTCACTCTCCTCTCACAACATTATGGCTGGTTGGAGACAGTCCAAACTATAATTACCGGGTCCATGGTTCTGGGCGTATACTGGGGGGACGGGGACGACTCCCATTAACCCCTGACTGTATCGGGGATACGCTTATCACAATGCCTTTCTGGTCTGTGCTGAAGCAGGGCATTCTGGCAGCCAATTGGCTTGACTTTTATTAGTGAGCCTGGTTACCCCCTCTCGGAACCACAGACTTAGAAATCGCCAGCTCATATACATGCATAAAATATATTTATATATATACCCTTATACACCATTTTAATAAAAAATATCACAAAATTCTTCTAAGTCCCTCAGGAAGAGTGAAAGACGCGCACGTTCATTTTCAGAGCTCCTAGACATTCCTATAAGAAGTTAGCCAAAAAGTACCTTCGAAAAACGCTTAGGTTAAGTTTCAGAGTTGCTTCTAATGTACCGAAGCTGGACTTAGACATAATTTCACTCTCACAACATTATGGCTGGTTGGAGACAGTCCGAACCACAAATACCGGGTCCATGGTTCTGGCCATATACTGGGGGGACGGGGACGACTCCCATTAACCCCTGACTATACCGGGGATACGCTTATCACAATGCCTTTCTGGTCTGTGCTGAAGCAGGGCATTCTGGCAGCCAATTGGCTTGACTTTTATTAGTGAGCCTGGTTATCCCCTCTCGGAACCACAGACTTAGAAATCGCCAGCTCATATAGAGTGCATAAAATATATTTATATATATACCCTTATACATCATTTTAATAAAAAATATCACAAAATTCTTCTAAGTCCCTCAGGAAGAGTGAAAGACGCGCACGTTCATTTTCAGAGCTCCTAGACATTCCTATAAGAAGTTAGCCAAAAAGTACCTTCGAAAAACGCTTAGGTTAAGTTTCAGAGTTGCTTCTAATGTACCGAAGCTGGACTTAGACATAATTTCACTCTCACAACATTATGGCTGGTTGGAGACACTCCGAACCACAAATACCGGGTCCATGGTTCTGGCCATATACTGGGGGGACGGGGACGACTCCCATTAACCCCTGACTATACCGGGGATACGCTTATCACAATGCCTTTCTGGTCTGTGCTGAAGCAGGGTATTCTGGCAGCCAATTGGCTTGACTTTTATTAGTGAGCCTGGTTACCCCCTCTCGGAACCACAGACTTAGAAATCGCCAGCTCATATAGAGTGCATAAAATATATTTATATATATACCCTTATACATCATTTTAATAAAAAATATCACAAAATTCTTCTAAGTCCCTCAGGAAGAGTGAAAGACGCGCACGTTCATTTTCAGAGCTCCTAGACATTCCTATAAGAAGTTAGCCAAAAAGTACCTTCGAAAAACGCTTAGGTTAAGTTTCAGAGTTGCTTCTAATGTACCAGAGCTGGACTTAGACATAATTTCACTCTCACAACATTATGGCTGGTTGGAGACAGTCCGAACCACAAGTACTGGGTCCATGGTTCTGGGCGTATACTGGGGGGACGGGGACGACTCCCATTAACCCCTGACTATACCGGGGATACGCTTATCACAATGCCTTTCTGGTCTGTGCTGAAGCAGGGCATTCTGGCAGCCAATTGGCTTGACTTTTATTAGTGAGCCTGGTTACCCCCTCTCGGAACCACAGCCTTAGAAATCGCAAGCTCATATACAGTGCATAAAATATATTTATATATATACCCTTATACAGTACATCATTTTAATAAAAAATATCACAAAATTCTTCTAAGTCCCTCAGGAAGAGTGAAAGACGCGCACGTTCATTTTAAGAGCTCCTAGACCTTCCTATAAGAAGTTAGCCAAAAAGTACCTTCGAAAAACGCTTAGGTTAAGTTTCAGAGTTGCTTCTAATGTACCGAAGCTGGACTTAGACATAATTTCACTCTCACAACATTATGGCTGGTTGGAGACAGTCCAAACTATAATTACCGGGTCCATGGTTCTGGGCGTATACTGGGGGGACGGGGACGACTCCCATTAACCCCTGACTGTATCGGGGATACGCTTATCACAATGCCTTTCTGGTCTGTGCTGAAGCAGGGCATTCTGGCAGCCAATTGGCTTGACTTTTATTAGTGAGCCTGGTTACCCCCTCTCGGAACCACAGACTTAGAAATCGCCAGCTCATATACATGCATAAAATATATTTATATATATACCCTTATACACCATTTTAATAAAAAATATCACAAAATTCTTCTAAGTCCCTCAGGAAGAGTGAAAGACGCGCACGTTCATTTTCAGAGCTCCTAGACATTCCTATAAGAAGTTAGCCAAAAAGTACCTTCGAAAAACGCTTAGGTTAAGTTTCAGAGTTGCTTCTAATGTACCGAAGCTGGACTTAGACATAATTTCACTCTCACAACATTATGGCTGGTTGGAGACAGTCCGAACCACAAATACCGGGTCCATGGTTCTGGCCATATACTGGGGGGACGGGGACGACTCCCATTAACCCCTGACTATACCGGGGATACGCTTATCACAATGCCTTTCTGGTCTGTGCTGAAGCAGGGCATTCTGGCAGCCAATTGGCTTGACTTTTATTAGTGAGCCTGGTTACCCCCTCTCTGAACCACAGACTTAGAAATCGCCAGCTCATATAGAGTGCATAAAATATATTTATATATATACCCTTATACATCATTTTAATAAAAAATATCACAAAATTCTTCTAAGTCCCTCAGGAAGAGTGAAAGACGCGCACGTTCATTTTCAGAGCTCCTAGACATTCCTATAAGAAGTTAGCCAAAAAGTACCTTCGAAAAACGCTTAGGTTAAGTTTCAGAGTTGCTTCTAATGTACCGAAGCTGGACTTAGACATAATTTCACTCTCACAACATTATGGCTGGTTGGAGACACTCCGAACCACAAATACCGGGTCCATGGTTCTGGCCATATACTGGGGGGACGGGGACGACTCCCATTAACCCCTGACTATACCGGGGATACGCTTATCACAATGCCTTTCTGGTCTGTGCTGAAGCAGGGTATTCTGGCAGCCAATTGGCTTGACTTTTATTAGTGAGCCTGGTTACCCCCTCTCGGAACCACAGACTTAGAAATCGCCAGCTCATATAGAGTGCATAAAATATATTTATATATATACCCTTATACATCATTTTAATAAAAAATATCACAAAATTCTTCTAAGTCCCTCAGGAATTTTGAAAGACGCGCACGTTCATTTTCAGAGCTCCTAGACATTCCTATAAGTAGTTAGCCAAAAAGTACCTTCGAAAAACGCTTAGGTTAAGTTTCAGAGTTGCTTCTAATGTACCGAAGCTGGACTTAGACATAATTTCACTCTCACAACATTATGGCTGGTTGGAGACACTCCGAACCACAAATACCGGGTCCATGGTTCTGGCCATATACTGGGGGGACGGGGACGACTCCCATTAACCTCTGACTATACCGGGGATACGCTTATCACAATGCCTTTCTGGTCTGTGCTGAAGCAGGGCATTCTGGCAGCCAATTGGCTTGACTTTTATTAGTGAGCCTGGTTACCCCCTCTCGGAACCACAGACTTAGAAATCGCCAGCTCATATACATGCATAAAATATATTTATATATACCTGTATACCCTTATACACCATTTTAATAAAAAATATCACAAAATTCTTCTAAGTCCCTCGGGAAGAGTGAAAGACGCGCACGTTCATTTTCAGAGCTCCTAGACCTTCCTATAAGAAGTTAGCCAAAAAGTAGCTTCAAAAAACGCTTAGGTTAAGTTTCAGAGTTGCATCTAATGTACCGAAGCTGGACTAAGACATAATTTCACTCTCACAACATTATGGCTGGTTGGAGACAGTCCGAACCACAAATACCGGGTCCATGGTTCTGGCCATATACTGGGGGGACGGGGACGACTCCCATTAACCCCTGACTATACCGGGGATACGCTTATCACAATACCTTACTGGTCTGTGCTGAAGCAGGGCATTCTGGCAGCCAAGTGGCTTGACCTTTATTAGTGAGCCTGGTTACCCCCTCTCGGAACCACAGACTTAGAAATCGCCAGCTCATATACAGTGCATAAAATATATTTATATATATACCCTTATACATCATTTTAATAAAAAATATCACAAAATTCTTCTAAGTCTCTCAAGAAGAGTGAAAGACGCGCACGTTCATTTTCAGAGCTCCTAGACCTTCCTATAAGAAGTTAGCCAAAAAGTAGCTTCGAAAAACGCTTAGGTTAAGTTTCAGAGTTGCTTCTAATGTACCGAAGCTGGACTTAGACATACAGTAATTTCACTCTCACAACATTATGGCTGGTTGGAGACAGTCCGAACCACAAATTCCGGGTCCATGGTTCTGGCCATATACTGGGGGGACGGGGACGACTCCCATTAACACCTGACTATACCGGGGATACGCGTATCACACTGCCTTACTGGTCTGTGCTGAAGCAGGGCATTCTGGCAGCCAAGTGGCTTGACCTTTATTAGTGAGCCTGGTTACTCCCTCTCGGAACCACAGACTTAGAAATCGCCAGCTCATATACAGTGCATAAAATATATTTATATATATACCCTTATACACAATTTTAATAACAAATATCACAAAATTCTTCTAAGTCCCTCAGGAAGAGTGAAAGACGCGCACGTTCATTTTCAGAGCTCCTAGACATTCCTATAAGAAGTTAGCCAAAAAGTACCTTCGAAAAACGCTTAGGTTAAGTTTCAGAGTTGCTTCTAATGTACCGAAGCTGGACTTAGACATAATTTCACTCTCACAACATTATGGCTGGTTGGAGACACTCCGAACCACAAATACCGGGTCCATGGTTCTGGCCATATACTGGGGGAACGGGGACGACTCCCATTAACCCCTGACTATACCGGGGATACGCTTATCACAATGCCTTACTGGTCTGTGCTGAAGCAGGGCATTGTGGCAGCCAAGTGGCTTGACCTTTATTAGTGAGCCTGGTTACCCCCTCTCGGAACCACAGACTTAAAAATCGCCAGCTCATATACAGTGCATAAAATATATTTATATATATACCCTTATACATCATTTTAATAAAAAATATCACAAAATTTTTCTAAGTCCCTCAGGAAGAGTGAAAGACGCGCACGTTCATTTTCAGAGCTCCTAGACCTTCCTATAAGAAGTTAGCCAAAAAGTAGCTTCGAAAAACGCTTAGGTTAAGTTTCAGAGTTGCTTCTAATGTACCGAAGCTAGACTTAGACATACTGTAATTTCACTCTCACGACATTATGGCTGGTTGGAGACAGTCCGAACCACAAATACCGGGTCCATGGTTCTGGCCATATACTGGGGGGACGGGGACGACTCCCATTAACCCCTGACTATACCGGGGATACGCGTATCACACTGCCTTACTGGTCTGTGCTGAAGCAGGGCATTCTGGCAGCCAAGTGGCTTGACCTTTATTAGTGAGACTGGTTACCCCCTCTCGGAACCACAGACTTAGAAATCGCCAGCTCATATACAGTGCATAAAATATATTTATATATATACCCTTTTTCACCATTTTAATAAAAAATATCACAAAATTCTTCTAAGTCCCTCGGGAAGAGTGAAAGACGCGCACGTTCATTTTCAGAGCTCCTAGACCTTCCTATAAGAAGTTAGCCAAAAAGTAGCTTCGAAAAACGCTTAGGTTAAGTTTCAGAGTTGCTTCTAATGTACCAGAGCTGGACTTAGACATAATTTCACTCTCTCAACATTATGGCTGGTTGGAGACAGTCCGAACCACAAGTACTGGGTCCATGGTTCTGGGCGTATACTGGGGGGACGGGGACGACTCCCATTAACCCCTGACTATACCGGGGATACGCGTATCACACTGCCTTACTGGTCTGTGCTGAAGCAGGGCATTCTGGCAGCCAAGTGGCTTGACCTTTATTAGTGAGCCTGGTTACCCCCTCTCGGAACCACAGACTTAGAAATCGCCAGCTCATATACAGTGCATAAAATATATTTATATATATACCCTTTTTCACCATTTTAATAAAAAATATCACAAAATTCTTCTAAGTCCCTCGGGAAGAGTGAAAGACGCGCACGTACATTTTCAGAGCTCCTAGACCTTCCTATAAGAAGTTAGCCAAAAAGTATCTTCGAAAAACGCTTAGGTTAAGTTTCAGAGTTGCTTCTAATGTACCAAAGCTGGACTTAGACATAATTTCACTCTCACAACATTATGGCTGGTTGGAGACAGTCCGAACCACAATTACCGGGTCCATGGTTCTGGGCGTATACTGGGGGGACGGGGACGACTCCCATTAACCCCTGACTATACCGGGGATACGCTTATCACAATGCCTTTCTGGTCTGTGCTGAAGCAGGGCATTATGGCAGCCAATTGGCTTGACTTTTATTAGTGAGCCTGGTTACCCCCTCTCGGAACCACAGATTTAGAAATCGCAAGCTCATATACAGTGCATAAAATATATTTATATATATACCCTTATACAGTACATCATTTTAATAAAAAATATCACAAAATTCTTCTAAGTTCCTCAGGAATTTTGAAAGACGCGCACGTTCATTTTCAGAGCTCCTAGACATTCCTATAAGAAGTTAGCCAAAAAGTAGCTTCGAAAAACGCTTAGGTTAAGTTTCAGAGTTGCTTCTAATGTACCGAAGCTAGACTTAGACATACTGTAATTTCACTCTCACAACATTATGGCTGGTTGGAGACAGTCCGAACCACAAATACCGGGTCCATGGTTCTGGCCATATACTGGGGGGACGGGGACGACTCCCATTAACCCCTGACTATACCGGGGATACGCGTATCACACTGCCTTACTGGTCTGTGCTGAAGCAGGGCATTCTGGCAGCCAAGTGGCTTGACCTTTATTAGTGAGCCTGGTTACCCCCTCTCGGAACCACAGACTTAGAAATCGCCAGCTCATATACAGTGCATAAAATATATTTATATATATACCCTTTTTCACCATTTTAATAAAAAATATCACAAAATTCTTCTAAGTCCCTCGGGAAGAGTGAAAGACGCGCACGTACATTTTCAGAGCTCCTAGACCTTCCTATAAGAAGTTAGCCAAAAAGTATCTTCGAAAAACGCTAAGGTTAAGTTTCAGAGTTGCTTCTAATGTACCAAAGCTGGACTTAGACATAATTTCACTCTCACAACATTATGGCTGGTTGGAGACAGTCCGAACCACAATTACCGGGTCCATGGTTCTGGGCGTATACTGGGGGGACGGGGACGACTCCCATTAACCCCTGACTATACCGGGGATACGCTTATCACAATGCCTTTCTGGTCTGTGCTGAAGCAGGGCATTATGGCAGCCAATTGGCTTGACTTTTATTAGTGAGCCTGGTTACCCCCTCTCGGAACCACAGATTTAGAAATCGCAAGCTCATATACAGTGCATAAAATATATTTATATATATACCCTTATACAGTACATCATTTTAATAAAAAATATCACAAAATTCTTCTAAGTTCCTCAGGAATTTTGAAAGACGCGCACGTTCATTTTCAGAGCTCCTAGACATTCCTATAAGAAGTTAGCCAAAAAGTAGCTTCGAAAAACGCTTAGGTTAAGTTTCAGAGTTGCTTCTAATGTACCGAAGCTGGACTTAGACATAATTTCACTCTCACAACATTATGGCTGGTTGGAGAAAGTCCGAACCACAAATACCGGGTCCATGGTTCTGGCCATATACTAGGGGGACGGGGACGACTCCCATTAACCCCTGACTAAACCGGGGATACGCTTATCACAATGCCTTTCTGGTCTGTGCTGAAGCAGGGCATTCTGGCAGCCAATTGGCTTGACTTTTATAAGTGAGCCTGGTTACCCCCTCTCGGAACCACAGACTTAGAAATCGCCAGCTCATATACAGTGCATAAAATATATTTATATATATACCCTTATACATCATTTTAATAAAAAATATCACAAAATTCTTCTAAGTCCCTCAGGAAGAGTGAAAGACGCGCACGTTCTTTTTCAGAGCTCCTAGACCTTCCTATAAGAAGTTAGCCAAAAAGTAGCTTCGAAAAACGCTTAGGTTAATTTTCAGAGTTGCTTCTAATGTACCGAAGCTGGACTTAGACAAACTGTAATTTCACTCTCACGACATTATGGCTGGTTGGAGACAGTCCGAACCACAAATACCGGGTCCATGGTTCTGGCCATATACTGGGGGGACGGGGACGACTCCCATTAACCCCTGACTATACCGGGGATACGCGTATCACACTGCCTTACTGGTCTGTGCTGAAGCAGGGCATTCTGGCAGCCAAGTGGCTTGACCTTTATTAGTGAGCCTGGTTACCCCCTCTCGGAACCACAGACTTAGAAATCGCCAGCTCATATACAGTGCATAAAATATATTTATATATATACCCTTTTTCACCATTTTAATAAAAAATATCACAAAATTCTTCTAAGTCCCTCGGGAAGAGTGAAAGACGCGCACGTTCATTTTCAGAGCTCCTAGACATTCCTATAAGAAGTTAGCCAAAAAGTAGCTTCGAAAAACGCTTAGGTTAAGTTTCAGAGTTGCTTCTAATGTACCAGAGCTGGACTTAGACATAATTTCACTCTCACAACATTATGGCTGGTTGGAGACAGTTCGAACCACAAGTACTGGGTCCATGGTTCTGGGCGTATACTGGGGGGACGGGGACGACTCCCATTAACCCCTGACTATACCGGGGATACGCTTATCACAATGCCTTTCTGGTCTGTGCTGAAGCAGGGCATTCTGGCAGCCAATTGGCTTGACTTTTATTAGTGAGCCTGGTTAGCCCCTCTCGGAACCACAGACTTAGAAATCGCAAGCTCATATACAGTGCATAAAATATATTTATATATATACCCTTATACAGTACATCATTTTAATAAAAAATATTACAAAATTCTTCTAAGTCCCTCAGGAAGAGTGAAAGACGCGCACGTTCATTTTCAGAGCTCCTAGACCTTCCTATAAGAAGTTAGCCAAAAAGTAGCTTCGAAAAACGCTTAGGTTAAGTTTCAGAGTTGCTTCTAATGTACCGAAGCTAGACTTAGACATACTGTAATTTCACTCTCACAACATTATGGCTGGTTGGAGACAGTCCGAACCACAAGTACCGGGTCCATGGTTCTGGGCGTATACTGGGGGGACGGGGACGACTCCCATTAACCCCTGACTATACCGGGGATACGCTTATCACAATGCCTTTCTGGTCTGTGCTGAAGCAGGGCATTCTGGCAGCCAATTGGCTTGACTTTTATTAGTGAGCCTGGTTACCCCCTCTCGGAACCACAGACTTAGAAATCGCCAGCTCATATACAGTGCATAAAATAAATTTATATATATATACCCTTATACACCATTTTAATAAAAAATATCACAAAATTCTTCTAAGTCCCTCGGGAAGAGTGAAAGACGCGCACGTTCATTTTCAGAGCTCCTAGACCTTCCTATAAGAAGTTAGCTAAAAAGTAGCTTCGAAAAACGCTTAGGTTAAGTTTCAGAGTTGCATCTAATGTACCGAAGCTGGACTTAGACATAATTTCACTCTCACAACATTATGGCTGGTTGGAGACAGTCCGAACCACAAATACCGGGTCCATGGTTCTGGCCATATACTGGGGGGACGGGGACGACTCCCATTAACCCCTGACTATACCGGGGATACGCTTATCACAATGCCTTACTGGTCTGTGCTGAAGCAGGGCATTCTGGCAGTAGTGGCTTGACCTTTATTAGTGAGCCTGGTTACCCCCTCTCGGAACCACAGACTTAGAAATCGCCAGCTCATATACAGTGCATAAAATATATTTATATATATACCCTTATACACCATTTTAATAAAAAAATATCACAAAATTCTTCTAAGTCCCTCGGGAAGAGTGAAAGACGCGCACGTTAATTTTCAGAGCTCCTAGACCTTCCTATAAGAAGTTAGCCAAAAAGTAGCTTCGAAAAACGCTTAGGTTAAGTTTCAGAGTTGCTTCTAATGTACCGAAGCTGGACTTAGACATAATTTCACTCTCACAACATTATGGCTGGTTGGAGACAGTCCGAACCACAAATACCGGGTCCATGGTTCTGGCCATATACTGGGGGGACGGGGACGACTCCCATTAACCCCTGACTATACCGGGGATACGCTTATCACAATGCCTTTCTGGTCTGTGCTGAAGCAGGGCATTCTGGCAGCCAATTGGCTTGACTTTTATTATTGAGCCTGGTTACCCCCTCTCGGAACCACAGACTAAGAAATCGCCAGCTCATATACAGTGCATAAAATATATTTATATATATATACCCTTATACACCATTTTAATAAAAAATATCACAAAATTCTTCTAAGTCCCTCGGGAAGAGTGAAAGACGCGCACGTTCATTTTCAGAGCTCCTAGACCTTCCTATAAGAAGTTAGCCAAAAAATAGCTTCGAAAAACGCTTAGGTTAAGTTTCAGAGTTGCATCTAATGTACCGAAGCTGGACTTAGACATAATTTCACTCTCACAACATTATGGCTGGTTGGAGACAGTCCGAACCACAAGTACTGGGTCCATGGTTCTGGGCGTATACTGGGGGGACGGGGACGACTCCCATTAACCCCTGACTATACCGGGGATACGCTTATCACAATGCCTTACTGGTCTGTGCTGAAGCAGGGCATTCTGGCAGCCAAGTGGCTTGACCTTTATTATTGAGCCTGGTTACCCCCTCTCGGTACCACAGACTTAGAAATCGCCAGCTCATATACAGTGCATAAAATATATTTATATATATACCCTTATACACCATTTTAATAAAAAAATATCACAAAATTCTTCTAAGTCCCTCGGGAAGAGTGAAAGACGCGCACGTTAATTTTCAGAGCTCCTAGACCTTCCTATAAGAAGTTAGCCAAAAAGTAGCTTCGAAAAACGCTTAGGTTAAGTTTCAGAGTTGCTTCTAATGTACCGAAGCTGGACTTAGACATAATTTCACTCTCACAACATTATGGCTGGTTGGAGACAGTCCGAACCACAAAAACCGGGTCCAAGGTTCTGGCCATATACTGGGGGGACGGGGACGACTCCCATTAACCCCTGACTATACCGGGGATACGCTTATCACAATGCCTTTCTGGTCTGTGCTGAAGCAGGGCATTCTGGCAGCCAATTGGCTTGACTTTTATTATTGAGCCTGGTTACCCCCTCTCGGAACCACAGACTTAGAAATCGCCAGCTCATATACAGTGCATAAAATATATTTATATATATATACCCTTATACACCATTTTAATAAAAAATATCACAAAATTCTTCTAAGTCCCTCGGGAAGAGTGAAAGACGCGCACGTTCATTTTCAGAGCTCCTAGACCTTCCTATAAGAAGTTAGCCAAAAAATAGCTTCGAAAAACGCTTAGGTTAAGTTTCAGAGTTGCATCTAATGTACCGAAGCTGGACTTAGACATAATTTCACTCTCACAACATTATGGCTGGTTGGAGACAGTCCGAACCACAAGTACTGGGTCCATGGTTCTGGGCGTATACTGGGGGGACGGGGACGACTCCCATTAACCCCTGACTATACCGGGGATACGCTTATCACAATGCCTTTCTGGTCTGTGCTGAAGCAGGGCATTCTGGCAACCAATTGGCTTGACTTTTATTAGTGAGCCTGGTTACCCCCTCTCGGAACCACAGACTTAGAAATCGCCAGCTCATATACAGTGCATAAAATATATTTATATATATACCCTTATACACCATTTTAATAAAAAATATCACAAAATTCTTCTAAGTCCCTCGGGAAGAGTGAAAGACGCGCACGTTCATTTTCAGAGCTCCTAGACCTTCCTATAAGAAGTTAGCAAAAAGTAGCTTCGAAAAACGCTTAGGTTAAGTTTCAGAGTTGCATCTAATGTAAAGAAGCTGGACTTAGACATAATTTCACTCTCACAACATTATGGCTGGTTGGAGACAGTCCGAACCACAAATACCGGGTCCATGGTTCTGGCCATATACTGGGGGGACGGGGACAACTCCCATTAACCCCTGATTATACCGGGGATACGCGTATCACACTGCCTTACTGGTCTGTGCTGAAGCAGGGCATTCTGGCAGCCAAGTGGCTTGACCTTTATTAGTGAGCCTGGTTACCCCCTCTCGGAACCACAGACTTAGAAATCGCCAGCTCATATACAGTGCATAAAATATATTTATATATATACCCTTATACACCATTTTAATAAAAAATATCACAAAATTCTTCTAAGTCCCTCGGGAAGAGTGAAAGACGCGCACGTTAATTTTCAGAGCTCCTAGACCTTCCTATAAGAAGTTAGCCAAAAAATAGCTTCGAAAAACGCTTAGGTTAAGTTTCAGAGTTGCATCTAATGTACCGAAGCTGGACTTAGACATAATTTCACTCTCACAACATTATGGCTGGTTGGAGACAGTCCGAACCACAAGTACTGGGTCCATGGTTCTGGGCGTATACTGGGGGGACGGGGACGACTCCCATTAACCCCTGACTATACCGGGGATACGCGTATCACACTGCCTTACTGGTCTGTGCTGAAGCAGGGCATTCTGGCAGCCAAGTGGCTTGACCTTTATTAGTGAGCCTGGTTACCCCCTCTCGGAACCACAGACTTAGAAATCGCCAGCTCATATACAGTGCATAAAATATATTTATATATATACCCTTATACACCATTTTAATAAAAAATATCACAAAATTCTTCTAAGTCCCTCGGGAAGAGTGAAAGACGCGCACGTTCATTTTCAGAACTCCTAGACCTTCCTATAAGAAGTTAGCCAAAAAGTAGCTTCGAAAAACGCTTAGGTTAAGTTTCAGAGTTGCTTCTAATGTACCAAAGCTGGACTTAGACATAATTTCACTCTCACAACATTATGGCTGGTTGGAGACAGTCCGAACCACAAGTACTGGGTCCATGGTTCTGGGCGTATACTGGGGGGACGGGGACGACTCCCATTAACCCCTGACTATACCGGGGATACGCTTATCACAATGCCTTTCTGGTCTGTGCTGAAGCAGGGCATTCTGGCAACCAATTGGCTTGACTTTTATTAGTGAGCCTGGTTACCCCCTCTCGGAACCACAGACTTAGAAATCGCCAGCTCATATACAGTGCATAAAATATATTTATATATATACCCTTATACACCATTTTAATAAAAAATATCACAAAATTCTTCCAAGTCCCTCGGGAAGAGTGAAAGACGCGCACGTTCATTTTCAGAGCTCCTAGACCTTCCTATAAGAAGTTAGCCAAAAAGTAGCTTCGAAAAACGCTTAGGTTAAGTTTCAGAGTTGCATCTAATGTAAAGAAGCTGGACTTAGACATAATTTCACTCTCACAACATTATGGCTGGTTGGAGACAGTCCGAACCACAAGTACCGGGTCCATGGTTCTGGGCGTATACTGGGGGGACGGGGACGACTCCCATTAACCCCTGACTGTACCGGGGATACGCTTATCACAATGCCTTTCTGGTCTGTGCTGAAGCAGGGCATTCTGTCAGCCAATTGGCTTGACTTTTATTAGTGAGCCTGGTTACCCCCTCTCGGAACCACAGACTTAGAAATCGCCAGCTCATATACAGTGCATAAAATAAATTTATATATATATACCCTTATACACCATTTTAATAAAAAATATCACAAAATTCTTCTAAGTCCCTCGGGAAGAGTGAAAGACGCGCACGTTCATTTTCAGAGCTCCTAGACCTTCCTATAAGAAGTTAGCTAAAAAGTAGCTTCGAAAAACGCTTAGGTTAAGTTTCAGAGTTGCATCTAATGTACCGAAGCTGGACTTAGACATAATTTCACTCTCACAACATTATGGCTGGTTGGAGACAGTCCGAACCACAAATACCGGGTCCATGGTTCTGGCCATATACTGGGGGGACGGGGACGACTCCCATTAACCCCTGACTATACCGGGGATACGTTTATCACAATGCCTTACTGGTCTGTGCTGAAGCAGGGCATTCTGGCAGCCAAGTGGCTTGACCTTTATTAGTGAGCCTGGTTACCCCCTCTCGGAACCACAGACTTAGAAATCGCCAGCTCATATACAGTGCATAAAATATATTTATATATATACCCTTATACACCATTTTAATAAAAAAATATCACAAAATTCTTCTAAGTCCCTCGGGAAGAGTGAAAGACGCGCACGGTAATTTTCAGAGCTCCTAGACCTTCCTATAAGAAGTTAGCCAAAAAGTAGCTTCGAAAAACGCTTAGGTTAAGTTTCAGAGTTGCTTCTAATGTACCGAAGCTGGACTTAGACATAATTTCACTTTCACAACATTATGGCTGGTTGGAGACAGTCCGAACCACAAATACCGGGTCCATGGTTCTGGCCATATACTGGGGGGACGGGGACAACTCCCATTAACCCCTGATTATACCGGGGATACGCGTATCACACTGCCTTACTGGTCTGTGCTGAAGCAGGGCATTCTGGCAGCCAAGTGGCTTGACCTTTATTAGTGAGCCTGGTTACCCCCTCTCGGAACCACAGACTTAGAAATCGCCAGCTCATATACAGTGCATAAAATATATTTATATATATACCCTTATACACCATTTTAATAAAAAATATCACAAAATTCTTCTAAGTCCCTCGGGAAGAGTGAAAGACGCGCACGTTAATTTTCAGAGCTCCTAGACCTTCCTATAAGAAGTTAGCCAAAAAGTAGCTTCGAAAAACGCTTAGGTTAAGTTTCAGAGTTGCTTCTAATGTACCAAAGCTGGACTTAGACATAATTTCACTCTCACAACATTATGGCTGGTTGGAGACAGTCCGAACCACAATTACCGGGTCCATGGTTCTGGGCGTATACTGGGGGGACGGGGACGACTCCCATTAACCCCTGACTATACCGGGGATACGCTTATCACAATGCCTTTCTGGTCTGTGCTGAAGCAGGGCATTCTGGCAGCCAATTGGCTTGACTTTTATTAGTGAGCCTGGTTACCCCCTCTCGGAACCACAGACTTAGAAATCGCCAGCTCATATACAGTGCATAAAATATATTTATATATATACCCTTATACACCATTTTAATAAAAAATATCACAAAATTCTTCTAAGTCCCTCGGGAAGAGTGAAAGACGCGCACGTACATTTTCAGAGCTCCTAGACCTTCCTATAAGAAGTTAGCCAAAAAGTATCTTCGAAAAACGCTTAGGTTAAGTTTCAGAGTTGCTTCTAATGTACCAAAGCTGGACTTAGACATAATTTCACTCTCACAACATTATGGCTGGTTGGAGACATTCCGAACCACAAATACCGGGTCCATGGTTCTGGCCATATACTGGGGGGACGGGGACGACTCCCATTAACCCCTGACTATACCGGCGATATGCTTATCACAATGCCTTACTGGTCTGTGCTGAAGCAGGGCATTCTGGCAGCCAAGTGGCTTGACCTTTATTAGTGAGCCTGGTTACCCCCTCTCGGAACCACAGATTAGAAATCGCCAGCTCATATACAGTGCATAAAATATATTTATATATATATACCCTTATACACCATTTTAATAAAAAATATCACAAAATTCTTCTAAGTCCCTCGGGAAGAGTGAAAGACGCGCACGTACATTTTCAGCGCTCCTAGACCTTCCTATAAGAAGTTAGCCAAAATGTATCTTCGAAAAACGCTTAGGTTAAGTTTCAGAGTTGCTTACTGTATAATGTACCAAAGCTGGACTTAGACATAATTTCACTCTCACAACATTATGGCTGGTTGGAGACAGTCCGAACCACAATTACCGGGTCCATGGTTCTGGGCGTATACTGGGGGGACGGGGACGACTCCCATTAACCCCTGACTATACCGGGGATACGCTTATCACAATGCCTTTCTGGTCTGTGCTGAAGCAGGGCATTCTGGCAGCCAATTGGCTTGACTTTTATTAGTGAGCCTGGTTACCCCCTCTCGGAACCACAGACTTAGAAATCGCCAGCTCATATACAGTGCATAAAATATATTTATATATATACCCTTATACACCATTTTAATAAAAAATATCACAAAATTCTTCTAAGTCCCTCGGGAACGTACATTTTCAGAGCTCCTAGACCTTCCTATAAGAAGTTAGCCAAAAAGTATCTTCGAAAAACGCTTAGGTTAAGTTTCAGAGTTGCTTCTAATGTTCCAAAGCTGGACTTAGACATAATTTCACTCTCACAACATTATGGCTGGTTGGAGACAGTCCGAACCACAAGTACTGGGTCCATGGTTCTGGGCGTATACTGGGGGGACGGGGACGACTCCCATTAACCCCTGACTATACCGGGGATACGCGTATCACACTGCCTTACTGGTCTGTGCTGAAGCAGGGCATTCTGGCAGCGAAGTGGCTTGACCTTTATTAGTGAGCCTGGTTACCCCCTCTCGGAACCACAGACTTAGAAATCGCCAGCTCATATACAGTGCATAAAATATATTTATATATATACCCTTATACACCATTTTAATAAAAAATATCACAAAATTCTTCTAAGTCCCTCGGGAAGAGTGAAAGACGCGCACGTTCATTTTCAGAACTCCTAGACCTTCCTATAAGAAGTTAGCCAAAAAGTAGCTTCGAAAAACGCTTAGGTTAAGTTTCAGAGTTGCTTCTAATGTTCCAAAGCTGGACTTAGACATAATTTCACTCTCACAACATTATGGCTGGTTGGAGACAGTCCGAACCACAAGTACTGGGTCCATGGTTCTGGGCGTATACTGGGGGGACGGGGACGACTCCCATTAACCCCTGACTATACCGGGGATACGCTTATCACAATGCCTTTCTGGTCTGTGCTGAAGCAGGGCATTCTGGCAACCAATTGGCTTGACTTTTATTAGTGAGCCTGGTTACCCCCTCTCGGAACCACAGACTTAGAAATCGCCAGCTCATATACAGTGCATAAAATATATTTATATATATACCCTTATACACCATTTTAATAAAAAATATCACAAAATTCTTCTAAGTCCCTCGGGAAGAGTGAAAGACGCGCACGTTCATTTTCAGAGCTCCTAGACCTTCCTATAAGAAGTTAGCAAAAAGTAGCTTCGAAAAACGCTTAGGTTAAGTTTCAGAGTTGCATCTAATGTAAAGAAGCTGGACTTAGACATAATTTCACTCTCACAACATTATGGCTGGTTGGAGACAGTCCGAACCACAAATACCGGGTCCATGGTTCTGGCCATATACTGGGGGGACGGGGACAACTCCCATTAACCCCTGATTATACCGGGGATACGCGTATCACACTGCCTTACTGGTCTGTGCTGAAGCAGGGCATTCTGGCAGCCAAGTGGCTTGACCTTTATTAGTGAGCCTGGTTACCCCCTCTCGGAACCACAGACTTAGAAATCGCCAGCTCATATACAGTGCATAAAATATATTTATATATATACCCTTATACACCATTTTAATAAAAAATATCACAAAATTCTTCTAAGTCCCTGGGGAAGAGTGAAAGACGCGCACGTTAATTTTCAGAGCTCCTAGACCTTCCTATAAGAAGTTAGCCAAAAAATAGCTTCGAAAAACGCTTAGGTTAAGTTTCAGAGTTGCATCTAATGTACCGAAGCTGGACTTAGACATAATTTCACTCTCACAACATTATGGCTGGTTGGAGACAGTCCGAACCACAAGTACTGGGTCCATGGTTCTGGGCGTATACTGGGGGGACGGGGACGACTCCCATTAACCCCTGACTATACCGGGGATACGCGTATCACACTGCCTTACTGGTCTGTGCTGAAACAGGGCATTCTGGCAGCCAAGTGGCTTGACCTTTATTAGTGAGCCTGGTTACCCCCTCTCGGAACCACAGACTTAGAAATCGCCAGCTCATATACAGTGCATAAAATATATTTATATATATACCCTTATACACCATTTTAATAAAAAATATCACAAAATTCTTCTAAGTCCCTCGGGAAGAGTGAAAGACGCGCACGTTCATTTTGAGAACTCCTAGACCTTCCTATAAGAAGTTAGCCAAAAAGTAGCTTCGAAAAACGCTTAGGTTAAGTTTCAGAGTTGCTTCTAATGTACCAAAGCTGGACTTAGACATAATTTCACTCTCACAACATTATGGCTGGTTGGAGACAGTCCGAACCACAAGTACTGGGTCCATGGTTCTGGGCGTATACTGGGGGGACGGGGACGACTCCCATTAACCCCTGACTATACCGGGGATACGCTTATCACAATGCCTTTCTGGTCTGTGCTGAAGCAGGGCATTCTGGCAACCAATTGGCTTGACTTTTATTAGTGAGCCTGGTTACCCCCTCTCGGAACCACAGATTTAGAAATCGCCAGCTCATATACAGTGCATAAAATATATTTATATATATACCCTTATACACCATTTTAATAAAAAATATCACAAAATTCTTCTAAGTCCCTCGGGAAGAGTGAAAGACGCGCACATTCATTTTCAGAGCTCCTAGACCTTCCTATAAGAAGTTAGCCAAAAAGTAGCTTCGAAAAACGCTTAGGTTAAGTTTCAGAGTTGCATCTAATGTAAAGAAGCTGGACTTAGACATAATTTCACTCTCACAACATTATGGCTGGTTGGAGACAGTCCGAACCACAAGTACCGGGTCCATGGTTCTGGGCGTATACTGGGGGGACGGGGACGACTCCCATTAACCCCTGACTATACCGGGGATACGCTTATCACAATGCCTTTCTGGTCTGTGCTGAAGCAGGGCATTCTGGCAGCCAATTGGCTTGACTTTTATTAGTGAGCCTGGTTACCCCCTCTCGGAACCACAGACTTAGAAATCGCCAGCTCATATACAGTGCATAAAATAAATTTATATATATATACCCTTATACACCATTTTAATAAAAAATATCACAAAATTCTTCTAAGTCCCTCGGGAAGAGTGAAAGACGCGCACGTTCATTTTCAGAGCTCCTAGACCTTCCTATAAGAAGTTAGCCAAAAAGTAGCTTCGAAAAACGCTTAGGTTAAGACACAGAGTTGCATCTAATGTACCAAAGCTGGACTTAGACATAATTTCACTCTCACAACATTATGGCTGGTTGGAGACAGTCCGAACCACAAGTACCGGGTCCATGGTTCTGGGCGTATACTGGGGGGACGGGGACGACTCCCATTAACCCCTGACTATACCGGGGATACGCTTATCACAATGCCTTACTGGTCTGTGCTGAAGCAGGGCATTCTGGCAGCCAAGTGGCTTGACCTTTATTAGTGAGCCTGGTTACCCCCTCTCGGAACCACAAACTTAGAAATCGCCAGCTCATATACAGTGCATAAAATAAATTTATATATATATACCCTTATACACCATTTTAATAAAAAATATCACAAAATTCTTCTAAGTCCCTCGGGAAGAGTGAAAGACGCGCACGTTCATTTTCAGAGCTCCTAGACCTTCCTATAAGAAGTTAGCCAAAAAGTAGCTTCGAAAAACGCTTAGGTTAAGTTTCAGAGTTGCTTCTCATGTACCAAAGCTGGACTTAGACATAATTTCACTCTCACAACATTATGGCTGGTTGGAGACAGTCCGAACCACAAATACCGGGTCCATGGTTCTGGCCATATACTGGGGGGACGGGGACGACTCCCATTAACCCCTGACTATACCGGGGATACGCTTATCACAATGCCTTACTGGTCTGTGCTGAAGCAGGGCATTCTGGCAGCCAAGTGGCTTGACCTTTATTAGTGAGCCTGGTTACCCCCTCTCGGAACCACAGACTTAGAAATCGCCAGCTCATATACAGTGCATAAAATAAATTTATATATATATACCCTTATTCACCATTTTAATAAAAAATATCACAAAATTCTTCTAAGTCCCTCGGGAAGAGTGAAAGACGCGCACGTTCATTTTCAGAGCTCCTAGACCTTCCTATAAGAAGTTAGCCAAAAAGTAGCTTCGAAAAACGCTTAGGTTAAGTTTCAGAGTTGCTTCTCATGTACCAAAGCTGGACTTAGACATAATTTCACTCTCACAACATTATGGCTGGTTGGAGACAGTCCGAACCACAAATACCGGGTCCATGGTTCTGGGCGTATACTGGGGGGACGGGGACGACTCCCATTTACCCCTGACTATACCGGGGATACGCTTATCACAATGCCTTACTGGTCTGTGCTGAAGCAGGGCATTCTAGCAGCAGGGTGGCTTGACCTTTATTAGTGAGCCTGGTTACCCCCTCTCGGAACCACAGACTTAGAAATCGCCAGCTCATATACAGTGCATAAAATAAATTTATATATATATACCCTTATTCACCATTTTAATAAAAAATATCACAAAATTCTTCTAAGTCCCTCGGGAAGAGTGAAAGACGCGCACGTTCATTTTCAGAGCTCCTAGACCTTCCTATAAGAAGTTAGCCAAAAAGTAGCTTCGAAAAACGCTTAGGTTAAGTTTCAGAGTTGCTTCTAATGTACCGAAGCTGGAATTAGACATAATTTCACTCTCACAACATTATGGCTGGTTGGAGACAGTCCGAACCACAAGTACTGGGTCCATGGTTCTGGGCGTATACTGGGGGGACGGGGACGACTCCCATTAACCCCTGACTATACCGGGGATACGCTTATCACAATGCCTTACTGGTCTGTGCTGAAGCAGGGCATTCTGGCAGCCAAGTGGCTTGACCTTTATTAGTGAGCCTGGTTACCCCCTCTCGGAACCACAGACTTAGAAATCGCCAGCTCATATAAAGTGCATAAAATAAATTTATATATATATACCCTTATACACCATTTTAATAAAAAATATCACAAAATTCTTCTAAGTCCCTCGGGAAGAGTGAAAGACGCGCACGTTCATTTTCAGAGCTCCTAGACCTTCCTATAAGAAGTTAGCCAAAAAGTAGCTTCGAAAAACGCTTAGGTTAAGTCTCAGAGTTGCATCTAATGTACCAAAGCTGGACTTAGACATAATTTCACTCTCACAACATTATGGCTGGTTGGAGACAGTCCGAACCACAAGTACCGGGTCCATGGTTCTGGGCGTATACTGGGGGGACGGGGACGACTCCCATTAACCCCTGACTATACCGGGGATACGCTTATCACAATGCCTTACTGGTCTGTGCTGAAGCAGGGCATTCTGGCAGCCAAGTGGCTTGACCTTTATTAGTGAGCCTGGTTACCCCCTCTCGGAACCACAAACTTAGAAATCGCCAGCTCATATACAGTGCATAAAATAAATTTATATATATATACCCTTATACACCATTTTAATAAAAAATATCACAAAATTCTTCTAAGTCCCTCGGGAAGAGTGAAAGACGCGCACGTTAATTTTCAGAGCTCCTAGACCTTCCTATAAGAAGTTAGCCAAAAAGTAGCTTCGAAAAACGCTTAGGTTAAGTTTCAGAGTTGCTTCTAATGTACCAAAGCTGGACTTAGACATAATTTCACTCTCACAACATTATGGCTGGTTGGAGACAGTCCGAACCACAATTACCGGGTCCATGGTTCTGGGCGTATACTGGGGGGACGGGGACGACTCCCATTAACCCCTGACTATACCGGGGATACGCTTATCACAATGCCTTTCTGGTCTGTGCTGAAGCAGGGCATTCTGGCAGCCAATTGGCTTGACTTTTATTAGTGAGCCTGGTTACCCCCTCTCGGAACCACAGACTTAGAAATCGCCAGCTCATATACAGTGCATAAAATATATTTATATATATACCCTTATACACCATTTTAATAAAAAATATCACAAAATTCTTCTAAGTCCCTCGGGAAGAGTGAAAGACGCGCACGTACATTTTCAGAGCTCCTAGACCTTCCTATAAGAAGTTAGCCAAAAAGTATCTTCGAAAAACGCTTAGGTTAAGTTTCAGAGTTGCTTCTAATGTACCAAAGCTGGACTTAGACATAATTTCACTCTCACAACATTATGGCTGGTTGGAGACATTCCGAACCACAAATACCGGGTCCATGGTTCTGGCCATATACTGGGGGGACGGGGACGACTCCCATTAACCCCTGACTATACCGGCGATATGCTTATCACAATGCCTTACTGGTCTGTGCTGAAGCAGGGCATTCTGGCAGCCAAGTGGCTTGACCTTTATTAGTGAGCCTGGTTACCCCCTCTCGGAACCACAGATTAGAAATCGCCAGCTCATATACAGTGCATAAAATATATTTATATATATATACCCTTATACACCATTTTAATAAAAAATATCACAAAATTCTTCTAAGTCCCTCGGGAAGAGTGAAAGACGCGCACGTACATTTTCAGCGCTCCTAGACCTTCCTATAAGAAGTTAGCCAAAATGTATCTTCGAAAAACGCTTAGGTTAAGTTTCAGAGTTGCTTACTGTATAATGTACCAAAGCTGGACTTAGACATAATTTCACTCTCACAACATTATGGCTGGTTGGAGACAGTCCGAACCACAATTACCGGGTCCATGGTTCTGGGCGTATACTGGGGGGACGGGGACGACTCCCATTAACCCCTGACTATACCGGGGATACGCTTATCACAATGCCTTTCTGGTCTGTGCTGAAGCAGGGCATTCTGGCAGCCAATTGGCTTGACTTTTATTAGTGAGCCTGGTTACCCCCTCTCGGAACCACAGACTTAGAAATCGCCAGCTCATATACAGTGCATAAAATATATTTATATATATACCCTTATACACCATTTTAATAAAAAATATCACAAAATTCTTCTAAGTCCCTCGGGAACGTACATTTTCAGAGCTCCTAGACCTTCCTATAAGAAGTTAGCCAAAAAGTATCTTCGAAAAACGCTTAGGTTAAGTTTCAGAGTTGCTTCTAATGTTCCAAAGCTGGACTTAGACATAATTTCACTCTCACAACATTATGGCTGGTTGGAGACAGTCCGAACCACAAGTACTGGGTCCATGGTTCTGGGCGTATACTGGGGGGACGGGGACGACTCCCATTAACCCCTGACTATACCGGGGATACGCGTATCACACTGCCTTACTGGTCTGTGCTGAAGCAGGGCATTCTGGCAGCGAAGTGGCTTGACCTTTATTAGTGAGCCTGGTTACCCCCTCTCGGAACCACAGACTTAGAAATCGCCAGCTCATATACAGTGCATAAAATATATTTATATATATACCCTTATACACCATTTTAATAAAAAATATCACAAAATTCTTCTAAGTCCCTCGGGAAGAGTGAAAGACGCGCACGTTCATTTTCAGAACTCCTAGACCTTCCTATAAGAAGTTAGCCAAAAAGTAGCTTCGAAAAACGCTTAGGTTAAGTTTCAGAGTTGCTTCTAATGTTCCAAAGCTGGACTTAGACATAATTTCACTCTCACAACATTATGGCTGGTTGGAGACAGTCCGAACCACAAGTACTGGGTCCATGGTTCTGGGCGTATACTGGGGGGACGGGGACGACTCCCATTAACCCCTGACTATACCGGGGATACGCTTATCACAATGCCTTTCTGGTCTGTGCTGAAGCAGGGCATTCTGGCAACCAATTGGCTTGACTTTTATTAGTGAGCCTGGTTACCCCCTCTCGGAACCACAGACTTAGAAATCGCCAGCTCATATACAGTGCATAAAATATATTTATATATATACCCTTATACACCATTTTAATAAAAAATATCACAAAATTCTTCTAAGTCCCTCGGGAAGAGTGAAAGACGCGCACGTTCATTTTCAGAGCTCCTAGACCTTCCTATAAGAAGTTAGCAAAAAGTAGCTTCGAAAAACGCTTAGGTTAAGTTTCAGAGTTGCATCTAATGTAAAGAAGCTGGACTTAGACATAATTTCACTCTCACAACATTATGGCTGGTTGGAGACAGTCCGAACCACAAATACCGGGTCCATGGTTCTGGCCATATACTGGGGGGACGGGGACAACTCCCATTAACCCCTGATTATACCGGGGATACGCGTATCACACTGCCTTACTGGTCTGTGCTGAAGCAGGGCATTCTGGCAGCCAAGTGGCTTGACCTTTATTAGTGAGCCTGGTTACCCCCTCTCGGAACCACAGACTTAGAAATCGCCAGCTCATATACAGTGCATAAAATATATTTATATATATACCCTTATACACCATTTTAATAAAAAATATCACAAAATTCTTCTAAGTCCCTGGGGAAGAGTGAAAGACGCGCACGTTAATTTTCAGAGCTCCTAGACCTTCCTATAAGAAGTTAGCCAAAAAATAGCTTCGAAAAACGCTTAGGTTAAGTT